>NW_027437180.1:21965000-23390000 GCF_033239565.1 Halichoeres trimaculatus
ATCTGACATCAGATGTGACGGGACAGTTAATATAGATATAAATGTCTATGCTGGTTCAGACAGTTACATTAAATAGCGATTACTGTGATTGTTTACTGCATAAAATGTGCCTGACACTCTGGAAACCTGCCTCTGAGGCTTTGATGACATGTGTGCACATGTGCGCCTGTCACCAAATTACAGCTGCGTGGGGTGCGCTCCGCCTTGCGCGGAAGATAGACCAGGTTGGAGCTGGCGAGCTTTCAGCGCACTTTTTTGGCACGAAATTGTCACTGCGCCAACATGAATCTGCTGACACCTCCCTCTGGTGCGCCATCAACTCCCCCTGGCGCGCCGTCACACACATCTCTGCACAGACGGTCTACCAAATTGTCAAATTGGCAGTGCATGGAGGTGCGCAGCACGAAATTAGCACTGTGCAGGCTGCGCCAGGCTTGCGCCCCCTGCGCTGCGCCACGAAATTAGAGCCCTGAGTGTGTGGAAGTGCAGATGTTATGTGCGTGTATCATTTAGTAGACCAGGATGCAATGCAGGATGCAGCCGCGTTGAATTTCTGTGCTTGTTTTTCTGTATTTTCAGAGAGTTTAAACCAGTGGCGGCTGCTGGTCAGTCAAGGAGAGGGAGCTCATTTTTTTCGGCCTATATCATATATTTGTATATTTTAGTAAATTCTACCCTCTGTGCCAGCTTGCTAGAGATAGGGATGCATATGGATCCTGTTATTGGGTATTGGTGTATCAGTGCCCCTTTAAGATGGATGAGTCACTGTGGGAAGGGGACGATCCATGGTGCCTATCCAGGCAACCAGCTCCACGCCTTTCATTTTACCGGCTCTCTGGGCTACTTAAATTGAAATGTTACCTTTGATGCACTTCTTTGTTTTTTTGGTGCATTACCAGTCTACAGCAGTGGCGGCTGCTGGTCAGTCAAGGAGGGGAAGCTCATTTTTTTTCCGGCCTACATCATAATTTTTTTAATTTAAACGTAAATTCTACCCTCTATGCCAGCTTGCTAGCAGCTGGAGCTGCTACATGAGACTACAACAGGCTGTAAGTGTGAGTGACTGGGGGAGAAGCTCCGCAGCAGCTGTAGCTGTAGCTGCTTATTGGTGAAAAGAGAGAGAATCTTCAAACACAACACTCGTCGTTTTCAAGAAAGGTAAACTCGCTGGGGATCGATAAAGCCTCCGGATCAGTCTAGAACAACTGAATGTACAACTCAGAAGATGGAGGGTTATACTTCAAGATCTCTGACTGGCTCATTTCACTGTCAATCAAAAAGGGATTCGGCCTCAGATAGATCATCCAATCATCATGCAGAAGCCCAGCATCCAGACCAGCCCACTGCCTCATAGACCCCCAGAGACGCTGAGCGTCTGATGGGCGGGACAGAGCCCAGCGTTTATTCAATGACCGTCCAGTTTCCACAGTGGAACAACCCACTCTACGCTTCCCCACTGAGGTCAGAAGACACTTAGCGTCCGGCTGTGTTAAAGTGCTGAGACGCTGTGGGGATGAATGAGAAGGAGGTGGAGCCAGTTACCTGTGATAGGTAGCTGATTCTGAACAAAAGATGAAGGAATTCTAGCGCAGATTTTGTCAATGAAATGTACACACAGCAGTTCATATCACCACTTTTTTGGGGACATTTTAGGAGAAGCTGAGCTTCCCTTGCAGTCTTAGAGCAATCACCACTGGTTGAAAGTACAAGTTAATTCTAAAACCCATGCACGACTGGAATGTCGTTCATTTGTCCAAGTGTACAACATTTACAAAGTAGTCACACAGCAACGACAGGACAAGTTGGATGGCTATTGTTTGGGATACAAGTGCCACTTTCCTCATGTCTGAAAATAAACTGCCATTATAATACTAACTGATAGTTCAGACTTTATCTGCAACAAATTAGATTTGAATCCAGAAATGTGACTTGAATTTTAAGCAACAAGTAACCAGCAAGTAACCAACATACTTGGTGCAGTTAGCAACTGACAACAAAGCTTGCTCACTAATGCAGCAACTGACACCACAGTGCCTAGCTCTTTTAACTTACTGACTGTCTGATGGGCTGGCTGACATAAGAGCTAATGCACTGCGTGGGAAGAAAGTTGTCCTAACTTATGTGCGTACATTCATTCTCTGTTCTCCTGCAACAGCTGGCTCTTGATAAATAATGTACAATGTTTTTCTGTTCATTGTCATCCCATGCTTTGCCCACGCACTAGTTGAAGATAATTGAGCTGCATTGCATACACAAGCCTATACACAAAACACACTCATTCCTGAACGTCAGTACACACAGGCGCAATTAAAGTACCACTCAAACACCTTCTGTCTTCATTAGGGTGTATTCTCTCTCTATTTGAAGCACACAAGTACAAACCCACCCACCTTGATTAGTAGATTGCTATCCTCCTCCACAATGTGACAGTATAATGGACTAAGTGAGGAAATTTTAATGGAAAGCAATATTCTAGCATTAATCCAATGAAAACAATCCTCCCAGTGAGAAATTTCCATGTTAATGACCATTTTTAATTAGCCTAGCCAAATAAAGTCATTGGTTTTACTGATTCACTCACGGAGCAAAAGGGCACTTTGGGCACAGACAGTGTATTATGTTTCTACACTTGTGACTCAGAGTTTCCTTGGAATTTACATACAGCAATCAAAGTAGCACAGTGATGCATGAGCTATTACAATGCATGATTCAAACCTCATACATAGCCACCGAAAGGACAGTTCAAAGGGATATTTGTAAAAAGGTAGTGCAAGAACAGAGCCTGTCCCAGTTCATGTGAATCGTCAGCGACTGTGGGTTTCCTTTGGCCAGTTTGAGATCCCAGATGGTTGGATTTGTTCAAGCCACCATGTTGTGTATTTTGAGCCAGACTTTGTAAACGGATGATGGAGTTGTATTGGCTTGAAGTTATGAGAACAACTGCTGGAATAGCCAGTTACATTTAACAAAGTTCAAGCTGGAGAGCTGTCATTGAAGATATAGAGGTTGCATAGCATGGCTGCTTCCAAATTGTGTGCAACCTAGAACAATAATACTGCAGAAGAACAAGGCAAACAAATTAAAGCGTGAAAATAAAAATGCTATCCATGGCTATAGCAATGACTGACAACTGAGTAAAAACATATTCTTGAGTAGTTGTCAGAGGGTAGATTGACTGCTTCTTGTACCACCAATTGATGCACTGGACAATAGGAGAGAGCAAAGTGTGGGATCCCTGATAATTCACATATAGTGTTGTTTCTTGTTGTTCCTGGTCCAAATACTTATAAAGCAGAGTACAGCAACATCTGCACGGAACAAACCATTATTTGTAAGGCCTTGAGAAATATATTGCACTTTCTGCAACAAGTGCTTCACTTTAACCATACACATTCAAAATGGCTTGAATGGGTTAGTGCAGCAACAGAACATTATTTGTGTTTGAAGTCATGACTTTGACCTCCAGAACTGAAGGGTATTTGGTCAGGTTATAGAGAAGAATGACATATGTCGTGTATGCTGTGCAGCTTGAGGAGCCTGAATGAATTAGTAAGCAGGCATCACTACATTAATGCTCATCATCCAGGGTTATCTGATGGTGCAGGGGTGGATGATCTACACACCTATATATGCATTAGCCCAGACATCCTGTAATCCAAACTGATTTGATTTGTCCCTAGCAGGATGCCCCTAGCCTGGATAATGACATTACTCCTCCACAATTACTAGAAGACACGTCACTGATCTTAAATCAGATCCAACACAGCCAGCAGCCCATCATGCGCTGATCACATCCATCAGGTGACACCCATCATCCAATCACAGCTTGCCTGACATGCATCAAACACAGCTATAGCATAAAAAGACCTTCATTCCTCTGGAATAAGATTCAAAGATGATGTCTGGATGTTTGTGGAGTATGAGTGTGGATAAAATATAGATAAACCAGCAAAGAAGAGATGACAAAAAAAAAAGAAATGAGGTGCAAGGAAAACATTTGGTTGGACTGGCCCACAGGAACTCAACAAAACATTTCTGACCTGTACAAGTTTCATGTGGGGAAACTTTTTCTCTATTCATTTTGTATCACATAATTGTTTCAGGATATCTTACACTTTGTGTTTGGATTCGGATGAGAGATTGATTAATACATCAGGTCTGTCCTGTCAGAACGAGCAAGAAATCTGGATCCAACTGAGAGTCATTTCTCAGTTAAATGAAGTGTGAACTGAAAAAGTTTTTCCCCCTCAATGCTGTGGAAATATTTTGTAAAACAAACTTAATTTCAACTCTGAATCTTGGCACCAGAGTCAGACCCAGGGTGTGTAACAGACATAATTTCCAAACACGTCATTTGGACCATACACACTCTGCACACTTTAAAACCCTCTGGAGTGATTTATGAAAAACACCACTTCTTCCACTGACTGATGGAATATTTGAGAAGGGAATTCAGGCTATCAGAGATAAAATCAATATTTGAATACTCACAAAGTGTAGGGTCTTACTAAAAGTGGATTAACGTGTGTGTGTGTGTGTGTGTGTGTGTGTGTGTGTGTGTGTGCGTGCGTGCGTGCGTGCGTGCGTGCGTGCGTGCGTGTGTGTGTGTGTGCGTGCGTGTTACAATTTTGCTATTAAAGGCTGCACTTTTCTCACTGTTAAATCAACATTTGATTTAAGTATTTTACATTAGTGTTACCCTCTGAGAATTAACCCCCTTAGAGACCATGTCCACTTACTGTGTTGCTGTTTTTCCCTTTCATTTGTTTTGCACTGGCAGTTTTTTCTATTCAAAACCAATCTTTATAAATAATAAACCAGAAAGGTACAGGCCATCTGACATCATCTTTGGTTGAAGGCAAAATATGGTGGTCATGGAAAACCAAAACATTTCAATTCATCATAGTTTCTGGCTTTTATGCTTTGATTCAGAGAGGGTGGTGGTGTGGAGAAAGCAGGAAACGGTGAGAGTGACATGCAAGAAAAGGAATGTTGGAATCAAACCTCATCTACTCTGCTTGAGGAGTCTAGTCTTGTGTTCGTGCCACTTTATCACAAGGCCAGACCACCCCACAACCCATCCAATTTTGACCTTACTTTGAAGAGTTTCCATGATTCAAATGAAAAGGCTGAGTGAACATCCCCACACATTGTGTGTTGACAGCAAAAATGAACTGAAAAACTGAATGGAACATTAGGAGGTCGTGAGCACCTGCAATTTATTGACTGACCTCTGCAGAGCCTCTTAGCCTCTGATAGTCTCCTGAAAACAGGGCCTTATTGAGTATAAAATAAACCTTCAAACAGAGCATCATGCAAGATGCAATCCATCGGCAGATCAATGATATTCATCCATCCTTCTCCTCGCACTGTCGTCTATACTCATCTCACAGGTCTAGAGCTGCCAGGACATCATTCCTTTCCACAATTTATTTACGTTGTAGAAGTCCTGAATAAGAGCAGACCTTAAACTTCAGACAATAAGATGCCATTTAGAACCCCCTTTGTCATCTCCAAATTAAGCTGCTTCCCAAACCAGTGCAACTAATAAATCAGTACTTCAATTACCTTGAATGCCATACCTGTAGCTAGCATGTTTTATCCTGCATTTATGACAGCATGTCATGAGTGCTGATGCAGCTTGTTGCTGCTGTTATGTGGGATTGAATTGTAAAAGTATGTCACTATTTTACGAAACCCAGAGGTTTATTTGAGTACAATGCTTACAGTATGCCACTTCTTATCCAGTGATGCCGTTAAGTAACGCGTTACTCTGTGACCACTTTTTTCAGTAACGAGTAATCCAACGCGTTACTATTTCCAAACCGCTAATCAGATCAAAGTTACTTATCCAAATTATTGTGCATTATTTTTCTTTTCATTTTTTCTTGTTTCTTTTATTCTTGCGTATCGGGAAGTTACGGGAGTCGCGTATTCATCACGTTTTCAGCACGAGGGCAACTCAAGTGTAAAAGCAGCCAGCACACAAAGGTAAACAGAGAGGGAGAGGAGAAATGCGCGTTTTCTAGCTGGTAACACAGTCAGTGTTTTGAGTTTGTCAACTAAAGATGACAGTATTAAGAGGAGTTGTTCACTCCGTGCTTGCAGTTTGCTTAAGCTCTTTGACAGAAACATTTGATGAATCAATTAGAGAGAGATCGGCGCACTGCGGACATAAACGCTTGAGAAGTTGTTTGACTTTTACCTGGGGGAAAGGTGAGTCCCGTCTTTCACTGTAACTCCCTCTATCCCAAGAGCTGAACCCTCCGTTTAGCATAAATCCATCCGTCGAGAAGCAGAGCAACATAACGTAGGCTACAACGAGGCACCTGGTGGCAAGCAGGGGCGTGCCCAGACTTTTCAGACTGGGGTGCCCCGGGCAGGGTACTGAGGATTATGTGGGTCCACACTCCAGCAACACTTATTTTTTGATTATTGTATCACAAATACAGGTTTAGCAGACTACAGCTTAACAAAACAAATGAAACTGATAAAAACCAAATTTGACTAAAACAAAGCATTTAAAAAGAAAATAATTTAAATCTGAAATTTAACTTAACAGTGCTGTAGTGCACCAAAAATAGGACTTAAAAAGCGTTCTTCAGTTGTATTTTGTAATTCAAAATGTATAAAATGAATATTTTTGTTTTTAATTATAAAGTACACATTTTACAACTACCAATGCCTGCATGTTACTTAATAACAAAACATGTAGACTCATATTATTCATTTTAATTGCATCACTCAATTTTGTCAAATTATGCAGCTGCAGGCGTTGAAGGCAGCTGCTGAAAGTAACTAATAAAATAACTTTTAATCTTACTTAGTTACTTTTAAAATCAAGTAGTCAGTAAAGTAACTGAGTTACTTTTTAAAGGAGTAATCAGTAATCCGATTACTTTTTCAAAGTAACTGTGGCAACACTGTTCTTATTCAATTAGCCCACCATTACTTTTATATAATCCTGGTTCTGATTATGTTTCAGCATTCTCATCACCGTGCATCCAAGTGCATACAAGAAAGGGTGTCTGTGAGGGCAACTGGAAGGAAAGAAGCAGAAAGGAGTGTGTGCTTTTCCATTCAGCTGAATGATGAAAGAGAGTGTAAGAACAATACAGCACTATTTCAAAGGTGTACAGGCTGTTTTGTATCCCTCTGTCTATTCATTTGTTCATCTATCTTTCTGCCCAGGTAGTATTGGACATTAAAGTGGGTGTAACTGAGGCAGTTATTTAGGAAATGTATGGTAACTGCCTCCCATCTTACACATTCAGAGGTCTGGGAAATAGACAGAGATTCATAAAATTACTGCGGCAGTAAGAGCCATCAGAGGCTGAGATTATCGTCATCCATTGCTCAGCTCTGGAAAGTGTTCGTTTGTGTGTGGTTTCGTATAAATTTGCACCTGTGTGTGGGCTCTCATGAAAGTCACAGTCCCCATGTGAATGACTGTGTTTTATATGTGACACAAAGTAAATAGCTGGTAACACCTATAAGCACATCTAAGGCTCATGGATTTCCCATGGCGCAGAGGTAACAAGCCTGACAGCATGAAACTGCTTTAATGATTGTAGCTAAATATATCACATGCATAGTTATGTGCAGAATATTATCCGGCCTCAGAGAACACTTTAGAGGCAAACCCTTTACATTGCTGCCACATCCTCCTTATGGCTTTTAGGTTGTTTTGTTCAGTTTGTTCAGGTGAATTCTAGGCAGAATTTCTTGTTCTTGGGACCACATCTCTGTTTTGTTGGACACCAGTCACTACTATTTGCTGTTTTAGCACACCCTATTTTGGTGGTCTTCCAAAGGAAAGCTTTATGTCCCTGTTCAAGATTATTCAGTCAATCAATAAACCAATCTTTGTTTCTATAGCTCCAACTCAAATACAAATTAAACTCAGTGTAAGCTGAAGCGGAGGACTGGTTCGTTTTCATCCATCATTCATTCACATCACTCTGTATTTCTCTATCACCCGCTCTGTCTCCTCCAGCTTCTCTTGTCATTGCTCATGGGTCACGACCTCCATCAACCAATCATTTCAGTGTTACCAGACTCTAAATCTACTCTCTTCTTCACTACAGCAGTTTACTAGTTTCAGGGTAGATCATCACATCAGTCTAGTCACATCCACTCAATATCATAAGTATAGGTTTAGTTCTTCAGCTGTTCACCCTCCATCACATCATTCTTGTACGACCAGCACCACAAGTGTCTAAGTACCAATGTTATCCTATCCTGCAGTTGTACTCATCTTTATTTTAAAGAAATGGAGTCATCTAGATGGGGTCAAATCACCAGAGGAATTTCACATTTAGTGTTGGTTTTTGTGCGTTTGTTTGTTTGGTTGGTTGATTGGTTGGCTGGTTGTTTTGTTTTTCAAGGTCAAGGTTCATTCAAAAATAAGTCTCTCTGAGTGGAACATAATCTCAATAGAATTTTCAAGATACCAATACCTCTCTTAGTCATATTTTATATTATAAACACAATAGCAAACATTTTGAGTACAAATATTTGCGCTTGCTGTGGTAGATCTTGGTTTTGATACGACAAAAGCAGTTCAGCAACAAAGTAAAATCTACTTAAAAACTAAGCTTTATAACATTATTTTAGTATCTGTTTTTTTATGAGAATTAATTTTGGGGAAGCATGCAAAGTTTACTACATTTTAAAGAAATATATAATGCTTAAAAATGTATTAGACCACCAGCCTATATGAGGTTCTGGCTGTTTTTGCTAAAACTGCTCTGAATGAACAGTTAATTGATTATTTCAAAATATTATTTACTTTTCTTTAATGGTTAGTCCACCAGTTTTTTTAAAGCTCTTTAATCACAATAAAAATCTGCTATAATATAATTATTATTGCCATTAATGAATTTTCAAGTGTACCATTTGGAAAAAAAAAAAAAAAAAATCTGGAAAAAAAAGTATATTGTAATTTTTGATTGACAAATTTGAGTTATGATCTAATGTTTCAGAACAGAAAAATGTGTTTTAGCGTTTGTATCTTATTTTTGATTATTTTCTGAAGTTCAGGGATCTCACTGAGAAAAAAAGAGTTTGGATTAAAGCATTTCATGATGTTGGATGGGTTTCATTTTTATGACAGGTGGTCCAAGAAATCTGTTATGCACTGTATACATCTTCTATAATCTAATTCTAAAGATGGTCAAGTGTGTTTGAACTCTCTCTTGGTCGTCCTCAGACCAGCCTTCCATTGTTGATTCCAGTCATCCCTGTCTTCCATGCATCGGGCCAATTCACTGGTGCTTTGAGTTCCTGCGTCCTCTTTAAGTACCTCCACATAGGTTTATGTGGAGCGTCCTTACAACTGGTGCCCATGTGTTGGTTCCCATAGAACCAGTTTGGAGGCTGGCAGTTCTCTGTGCCTTTGGCAGTGTCCTCACTTTTAGGTCCTGCTTGGTTGAGCTGATCCATGAGCCCAGGTACTTGAAGTCCTCAACCTCTCCCAGCACAGCCCCCCTGATTGTTGTTAGTGGTTGATGTTCAGGAGAGATTTTGCGTGATGACTTCAGTCTTCTTGGCATTTAGCCTAAGGCCAACCTCAGCACACTGTTCAGGGCTTGCTCAATGTCGTTGGAGAGGAAGCTGATGTCATCTACGTAGTCAAGGTCTGTCAGGATTTCTGCAGGCTGTCATCTAGACTTCCTTGGAGTCATGGTGAAGCTGAGATCCTGCTCTCTTCCATTGATGGCCTTCCTGTGCGTGTAGCCCAGGACTTTGATGAAGAAGAATGGGGCTAGTGTGTCCCCTTGCATCACCCCTGCCAGAATGTCAAACTCCCCTTTGTTGCCATCGGGGGTCACTATCCTGGCCCTTGTTCCTGCGTACAGGGTCTCTATCACCAGGAGTAGGTTGGGAAGAACACCGTAGGCTTTAAGGATCTTAACCATTGTACCTCAATTAGACCTACCTTCTGTCTAAGTGGTGCCCTACCTGTATGTCACCTGTCCCTAGGTCTAAGGGGAGATCATTGATGGCAACTACAGAGAAGAATGACGATTCTCTACTTGAGCATCAGTGGCTATTTTTCAGCTCCTGTTTGAGGGTTATAAAGTGTAGGGTGACCTGAATCATTTTTAATGTTCATGCTGTTACCATATTTTGTACAAACGACAAAATTCACCATCCAACCTGAGGAAGCAGGTTGCTTTACTTTTTTCAGATGAACATTTTGATCAAAACTGTCAGTGTGTGTCTTGTAGTAACTTAGTTGGTTGGCCAAATTACTTTGTATGGATTTGCCTACCAGCCCAAAACTTGAGTTCACAGCCGGACAGATTTTTTGTATTTGTTCACTGTTTTCTTTAGCTATGGATTCAAACTTTCCCTCACTTAGGAAAAACATATCAGTGTTTTCTAACCGAGTAAAACCAAGCTGACATGTTTACTGATTTTGTTGCTCTTGTTTTATTTATTTTTTAATTTCTCTTAGAGCTGCTAAACTGGAAATTCATAGCATGAGAGCTTAAAAGCACAAATAATGCTTTACTAATGAGCATAATGTAACATAATGTACACCCATTCATTCTTGACTGGGCTCTTGGAGGTTTGAAAGAGTCTATTTGATTTTTGCTAGTGAACTTTAATTGCAATTATGGCCCTTTTTAATCAAGATCTGCAGTGTCATTGCCCTGGTCATAGTTATACAGGAGGTTAAAGTTGTGTTTTCAATCAGTGTTGAATAATATCAGATTCTATGATAATGGCAAGGAATAAAATTATCAAAAAGCAAAACAACACAAAGAGAGCGACTTGAACTTTCCTAATAATGAGGGCAGTTTGTATTCCTGAAAGAGTGCTGTGATTATGACACAATATTATATTGCACTGAGTGGATCTCTTGTGTGCACTTGTGCTGCTCAGTTTTGAGTCTCTGTTATCCCTTTGTGCCTCTGAGCTTTTGAATTAGCCTGAGCTAAAACCACCAAGACAAATTTAGATTCTGTTCATAGATATTTGGCTTGAGATCTCAGTGGCATCTACTGCAAACAACTTGGGGGTCCCAGATATCCAAGGTAAAGATGAAGAGGAATTTACTGGATCTTCACCATTTCTGCATCATTTAGAATTTCCAAATGTAAAAAACAAATGAAGAAAGTCCTGCACACTAGTGGTGAAAAATGGCGCGTACAAATTCAAGTCTCACCTCTAAGATTGAGACTTCCTCATCCTCATCTCTTCAGTTGAGTTTGCAGCAGCTCCTTCTTCAACTGTCAAAAGCCCTCATCCTCTCATCAGCTCTTTTCAAACCAAGAAGCGGACCAGAGAGAAGCAGACAGCAAAGCTCCTCTTCCTGAAATGTCATCAGTTTCTTTGTCTTTGTTCTTACTTATCTGTTACACTTGAGTGAAAAACTTTTATCCCTTTCACAGTCTGGTCTGTCCCTTTTCCCTCTCTAACCTGCAATTATGAAGTGATAAACCACATTTATTCATCTCTCTATCTCTCTATTTGGCCTGAAAGCAAATCAGTGTGTGTGTGTGTGTGTGTGTGTGTGTGTGTGTGTGTGTGTGTGTGTGTGTGTGTGTGTGTGTGTGTGTGTGTGTGTGTGTGTGTGTGTGTGTGTGTGCGTGCGTGTGTGTGTGTGTGTGTGATGAAATGGCATAAGACGTGTCAACAGCAGGTTTTTGCTTGTGTGCTGCCACCTCATCTCATGCATGATTAGGAGAGCAATAACACGACTGTCTGAGCGGGTTGCAAAGTGTAAGCTTCCCCCTGTGCGTGTGTGTGTGTGTGTGTGTGTGTGTGTGTGCGTGTGTGAGTGTGCGTGTGGAAAAACGTGTATTGAGCCACTTACTGTCACATTACAACTTATTTCATTCTTTATTTTTCTTTTCCATCTGTGGTTTTCAGTCTAAAGGTTACCTGCTGCTTTCCAATTCTACAGCGTTTTGTCCTTCTTGACCCTTGACCAACATCTCTGTTTGCTTCTGTCTTCGGCATACACCTTTTCACTTTTGACCATTTCTGCCCTCCAGTTTTTGTGTGAGATCATAAGAAATTTTTTTTTATGAGGGAAAATGTGCTGTTACTATATATATGAAGCGCTTTTAGATATATTTTTCATTTGTGGATTTATGTAAAGACAACCACTGTTTTTCTTTTGTCAGTGAAACACAAATTCCTGTAATGCTATATGTATACCTACATTTCCAATAGTGGCTCATTACTTTGGATAGAATTGTTAAAGGGTAATCTGTTTAAATTATTTTGTGTTTCCAAAAATATCAGCATTTCTGCAATAACCCTGTATAACAAATAGAGGAATTCTTTGTGATGTCCCCCATCTGTTTCTGAAACAGTGTTGAAGCAAATTGTCGGTTTTAGACTTTGAGCCTCCACACAAGCTATAGGGCGCCGGCCTGTCAATCAGCAGAGCTGTGCCTCTGTTGGGCGAAATCTTACCATCTTCTTAACTGCCAAGTTGGAAAAAAATTCACCCCCTGTGTGCCAGTAGAGAAATGAGAGACAATTTTGTACCAGGCTGTAAACATGTTTATTTCTGCTGTGAAATGGCTTTTTTGGCTTAGTGTGTGGTCTATGGTAATCTCAGAGCCAGTCTCAAGTGGACACTCAACCACTAGATTTTAGTTCTTCCGCATGGCCTCAATTTTTTTGGACCAGAGGTTGCTGCTTTGTTAATCCTGGTGCAGTTAAGGTTTGTAATTAACAAATCTTTTGTTTTAGACATGTGCTGCCATTGTGATGGAAAATTACATCACTGTCTCCTTCATATAACAAAAAACTTCAGTGGCTATACTCAAAAACAGCTTTTAGAAAAACCCTAGGTCAGCTCCTTTCACTTGGACCTTTTCAGTTTCACTTCCGTAGAAACTAGATTTGGTACGTTATCTTTTCAGACAGTCATATTTAACGCTACTTTTTGCCACCTCTGTTGGTTGCACCAGCTAAAAAGACAACACACTCACACAGACACACTCACACAGACACACTCACTTGACAGATGCTAATAGTCTGCCCTCCGTCTCCTCAAATTGCAGCTCTCCTTCTTCTCCCTTACACCTTTACTGCCTCTCTCCCACCACTCTTCCCACTCATCTCATCTCACTCTGGCTGTATTTCATTCTCTCTTTCACTTCCTGCCTCGGCCTGGTCCCTGACTCCCCCATTGTGCTCTTTTCACTGTAAAAGCTATGATGTTCCAAGATGAAAAAGGCTTTTATAGTAAGCTCAAGTATCCACATGCAGGTATCTGTGGCTCTCTGCGCGTGTGTGTGTAAGGGTAAGGGGGGAGAAAGGTGGGAATGTCTAAAACCAAGTTCACTCAAATTATGGACTAAAGCGCCCCCCTGTGGTTCTTGTCCATTTTGAATTAGAGTCAATGATTACTCCTGACATGACGCCCTCTTTATCATAAGTTTCTGATATTTTTTTTCTCACACCTTGGAAGGAGAGATGTAAAAACAGCTGAAGATGTCATCTTACACAACATCTAAAATTACACATGCTGCTAAAATAAACATTGGCAGCACATTCAAGTCGTGTAAGAAGACATTTGTTGTTCTTGTTTTTTCTTTGATTGTTAGTTGGTTTGTTTTCAACCTGGGCAACTTCAATGCTTTTTTGTGATGAGGTAAAATAATTTCCAAACTTGCTGATTAGTATGTATTTTCTTAGTGTGGTTGTCTTTGCTTTCTTTGTTTTAATACTTATACTCCGTGTTAAATATTGCTGATGCTTGTATGTTTTTGTATAGTTTACTGAAAAGCTCCCTATTCATAAGTAGGGATGCATATCGATCCTGGTATTGGGTATCGGTGTATCAGTGCCCCTTTATGCTGGATTAGTAACCGTGAGAAGGGGTCGATCCATGGTGCTGATCCAGGCAACCAGCTCTATGCCTTTTATTTTACTGGCACTCTGGGCTACTTAGATTGAAATGTTACCTCTGATCCACTTCTTTGTTTTTTTGCTGCATTACCAGTCTACAGGGTATAAAATTTTATAATTGAATAGAATTTCTGTAGCATTGTTTTGCCAGTAGACGTTTAAATATCTAATAATTTGAATAAAAACTGACTTCAGTAATTCCATATTATTATTTTTTGCCTTTTACCCAAAACATTACCAGTCTTATCCCACAGTACGGCATGCAGGTTATTATTTAACACTGCTAACGGATCGGTATCACCCAATACCTAAAGCCCAGCTATCAGTATTGTTATCAGAATCAGGAAAGTAGGATCGGTGCATCCCTATTCATATGCTGCCTTCATTTCTCCTAGAGATAGACTGAACAACCAGAGGGGGACCAAAGTGACCCAGGTCTCCAGACCTTCAGCCCCAAAAGCAACAAATTCACTTCTTCAGTGTTCAGCATCTCTCAATCAGAATATAAGCCCCAAGTTTTGCGATAAACTGAAAACAAAATATTTGGCACCATTGACAGTAGATAAAACAGTTCTTATATCCCGCTTCACTGTAAAAAAAATAATAATAATAAAATAAAAATTTAAAAAAGTAATGAAGCCAAGACACCACCTTAATTGCTGCTAACACAATGTGTTTGCGACCTGTGGTCCATTGAAGCTATCTGGCCAGGAGACCCACAGGATGACTGTAACACCCATCCTGCAAATTAAAACTTGTGTTAAACTGACAAACTCAAGAAATAAAGATCCCTCCAGTTGGTTACAGCACTTACATCTGAGAAAAGTCCAGTGAGTCTCATGTTGGTGTTTGTCATGTTTTTCTTCAACGTTTCTCCTTCAATCTGCTAATTCAGAAGAAAGAGTGTCAGCCACGATTCACATTATCATGATGTTGTTAAACATTATGTAAGGCCAGGTCCATCTGTTTAACAGGTCACTGTGTATCAGTACATTGATATTTATGAGTGATTACAAAGCCCACGTAAAGCAGGAGTAAATAAATGCTTTGATTGGGAAGCAAAGTAATGTGAATTAATTGCTGCAGTCTTTACTGACGCCACACTTCTGGTGAGCACCACAGAAGCCGTTTAAGACCACTCTCTGCCTATCACCATCAGCAGAGCAGAAAATGAGTTCATATCTTTTGGCTGAACAGGGTGCAGGCCTCCAGCAGAGTTTCAGAGAATGCCACGACAGATCAAAGCTGTTCTTGTCATGGTCCTGGCTCTGACTCTCCATTATTCCTACTGTTTCAGATGTTTCCCCTCACTGGTGTTTGCTCGTTTTGTGTTTGTGTGGGCGTGGCTCTCAATTGTACTCCTGTTAATCAACCTGTACACTTTACACCAATCCACTAGCCAAGCTCCTGCACATGGTACATTGCTATGACCAAACAACCTTAGGGAAACTTGTTTTGTGTATCAAGTAAAGGTAGGGTCTGCAGAAATTTTTGTTACTTGTTAATAAACACAAATTCAAACTGGGCTCCGCCTTGGCTCAGTGCCAGTGGCAGCACACACCCACTGCCTCTGACTGTGACTACTTGGACACATTCACTAGCCTGACAACCACCTGCAGCATCACATTTCTATATGGGAGAGACTTGAGACTCATGTACCTAAATAACCATGTTAGCATAAGCTAGTCACTGGGTAATTTGACAAATACCTGGTTGGCATATAGCCAACTCGCATTGCTCTTCGTTCCAAGCTGCTTTCCAAGTAACCAAAAGCGAGTGAAGGTCAAACCAAGTTTCACCCTCCTTTAGTGAAAAGCTTTATCTGTTTGTGTGTCTTTAAAAAGACTGCTTTTGAAACTGTTTACTTTATTAGCATTAAACAAGGATTTATAGGCATACATATCACCTTTGAACACAGCATACAGTGCACATGCAGCAAGCAGTGTAGAATACAGCTTTTTGTATTTTGTAACTGTAGAGATCAGTCTAATACATTGCTGTCTGTCATTGTGACCCTGGTCCAAAAAAATGGCAGCAGAAAATTTAAATATTTCCCTTTTTTAGGCTATAACATATTTATATTATATCTTTTATTCATTTAAGAAGCCACGTGTACTCCTAGCTGCTGCTACTACAGAGCAGAGTAAAGATGACGCTGGTTGGATCAGACACGTCACTTGCTGCTGGTTAGAGTGGACAGGAAATGGCTAAGATGAGCACAGTGTCAGACTGAATGCTACAGTGAGGTGAAATGTAAATTTGTTTGATCATCACACTACAAACATGGTACATACTAAAATGAGTGGAAGATAATTCGACAGGCTGCAGACCTGGGGCCAATTAATACAGCAGCAGAGTCTGCGCTGGGTGGATATGGAGCTGTTAGCAGGATATAATGATGCTGTCATGTGTTGTCTGCGAGCTTGCACTGAAGCTGACTGACACTTGTGACAAGTGAAGGTCTACATACACACTGCATACAGCTCAGTTTTACCCAGAGGCTACATCGGGTTAATCCAGCGGTGAGTTTAAAGCTGACGACTGTGAAACACACCAAATTCACCCCCAACAACTACCACTACTTATACTACCCTGACCTTAATTCTGAAATGCCAGAGCGTGTGCTGTCTCATCCTCAACATTTGGATTCAGCCATTTGACACTACAGCACTTCACATCCAGCCGGAGACCTTTGTGTCATTCCTCATCTCTAAATCCTCTGTCACCATTAATGAAAACATGCTGTATGTTCCTGTACAACAAAGTTAGTCTTCAAAAATCACTCACATACCCCTATGTATGTTAAAAAATAATGTGTTTTATTATCTTTTCACTGTAAGTCAATGTAGCCAAATTTTTAGAAGGGAAAGACATTCTTCAGTAAAAAAAATACAAACAGTCAAGTCTGTCTGACTTGACATTTAGTTCACATCACAAAAACACACCCAATAAAAATGTATGACTGAAAAATATGGAGGAAACTTGAGGAAGACCAGAGGATGTACTCCTCACTGATGACAGTCAGTGGTGCACAATGAAAGACACCAACAAGAATTTGTGTACATTTTGCAGTGACTAAACAACCAAAGATGAACTGTTCAAGTGCTAGAACAGCATAAAATCACACTGAGTTGTGTAATAGGACAACAAAGACACATGAGTGTCTTTGTCTGTTGGTACAGTGTCAAAGGAGGTTGCAGCTGCAGTCAGACTGAAAAAACTTGAAGTCACTGGACAGGGAGCATCAGCAGGATTCAGATGCCATCCCTCAGTGTCCACTAGATTCTGTGTAAAAGAAAGGACCAGTACCATGAAATCACAGCATGGGCAATTAGAATGAACTGCTTTACATGACTTTATATATGGAGCAGCACAAAACTTCAAAGTAAAGTGTGCATTAACAAAGATGATAAAAACACAAACTGCCAACAGGTAGAGTTGTGCAAGAGCTTACAGTTGGTGCAAAATTAAATTAAAAAAGAAACCGGGAAAAACACATAATTCCAAAAATTAAAAATACTCTAACAGTGCTCTTATTCTAAGGGATCAGGTGTACAAATGAAAATATATAGCGATCTAACAGTCAGATGAAATGATGAAACACTCCTTTGCTTATCCTTTCCATCAGTAAAGTTATGGTGGTCCCAGTGCTCCAGAGCCTGTTGCGCTAAATGTTCACATTGCTTCTTTGGAACTGCCTTAAAATGTTTAGAATTCATACTGATGTTTTTATTATCTATAAAACAACACCAGACATTTGCTAACAAGATTTAATACGTGTATACTATAAATTTAAAGCCTGAAATTGCTGTGGGCAGTTATGAGTTAGACAAAGGCCCTGAGTACCGTACCCTGTGTACAGCATAAGATCAGCTCAGGTACAAGATGTACATCTTTTCCCTCAAGAGGCGCTAGGATCTTTACAAACCAATGGTTCCTCACAGCAGCTTTAAACGCCAGATTAAAATGTTTGGAGCTGTCCACTGGTACAGCAGTAAGTTTTTGCCATGCAGCAAGAAGAGTCCTTATTCCAGGGGCATTCTGTGTAAAGTGTCCTCTATCTCCTTATGTTTAAACTGGTTTCCTGTAACTGCTCTGGCTTTCTCCCAAAGTCTAAGACATGCTAGTTATGGTGACCTGCTCTAAGTACTATACCCCAGCTTCCGTCCAATGACAAGTGGGATAGAGTAGATAAAACAGCCTTATTATAATCAAAATCCATTAAAAATTAGCTATTCACCTCATTTTTACTTCAAAAAAAAACAGAAGTCATTATGTACGATTTTGCCATTAAAAAAAAAACTTTATTATGAGATCTAAAGGGCTTGACTTGGTGTTCAGACAGCCTCAAGTGGACACCAAATGAACTTCAGTTTTTTGGTTTTGTTTTTGCACTCCAGCATTGTCTCTGTAAAAGCTGGCTGCTTGGGTTTATCCTGGTCTCACAGTGAGAAATCGTACTAAAGTAAGTTGTTCGACTTTATTATAATTCATCCCATTTGTTAACTTTCCATAAATACAAATATTCATATAGTGTTCAAAAACAAATAGGGCTTTTTAAATCTTTTTCAATACACTGTTGTGATTTCTGATGTTAAAACTTTCAGATGTAATATGTTAGATTTTATAGTGGAAGAAAAATGCACCTGTCTTTACTTTTGATGTGGTATGTTTTTGTACCAAAAAGATAGCGTCATTAAGTTTTAGCCATTCTGCTCAAAGTTTCCCTTCATGTGAGTATCAGACCTTAAAACTACATTATGATAATAATTTCTTCAAGTTGAAGAAGTCAAATTAATAAGTTTGCAGTGTTTTAATGCCAAAGGTTTTATTATTTGTGAGTGTGTGTGGGTGTGTAAACCTTAACAGCTGTAAATCTGAAATGACACCTTAAAGGTCATTCCAAAATAAAAGCCTCCCATGAATCAATTTTCATTTAAGTGCCCTCTGTTAAAGTTCAGCACACACACACACACACACACACACACACACACACACACACACACACACACACACACACACACACACACACACACACACACACACACACACACACACACTTATACTCCATCCTACTCTTCAGCCATATTTTAATTTTTCTGTTTAATTAGGCTTGTGTGAGTTATGTAAGTGTTTGGTATTTTAATGTACTCTGTTGTAATCGTTTTTCCTGTTTCCTCTCCTCTTTTTTCATGTGTTTCAGCTTGATACTTTAATAAGAGATGATTTTTTTTTAACCCCAGCCGCACATTTCTGTAATTATTTCCTCCTCAGCTTGTTGTCAAAAAACAAAATATAATAATTATAGTCTGGAGGGAGTGTATAGCCTGTCTACATTCAAGCCAACAAAGTAATTAACTGTGCAAACAAAAGCTCACATAAATACAAAATGTGTGGCATGCATACGCTTCAATTAGAAGTGATCAGTGTTGTGAATTTATAGGCCTATAATCCCAAAAGAATGATCAATGCAAATGTTAAGGCATTGTCAAAAAATATAAATAATCCTACAGCCAAGGGAAAACACAAGATAGAAAAGCAGAAGCCAGTCCCTGCTAACTTAATTTTAAGAAAGAGAAAACCCCTGCTGTCTGTACTTCTTGAAATGTCATATTTGCATTTAAATACACAACTCCTGGTTTAGCGCTGCATGTATTTTTCTGTGAAATAAACTTCTTGGAGAATACTAAATATTGCAGGTGCTGCTCTGTCTCCGAGGCACTCTGTGGCAGGTCTATCGCCCAACTGACTTAAAGAAGATAACTGGAAATCACAACTTAAAGCAGCTTTATGAAATGATTTTCCAAATTGAGACACACATCTTGCATACATGATATTGATATTTGTGAATAATTTGAAGTTCTCTTTTTTGTTCAAGAGTGAGATGGCTCAGCCATAACACGTTCCTCATGTTTGATGATGCCATGCACTTTGGAGAAGTCGCCTATTTCTGTCAGATTCCCGGCCTGTCTTGCACACAATGCTCTTTTGAGGTCTATCCATGGCAAAACTTTCACCCTTTGCCACTTGAGGTAGTTCACCATGGATTTTGAGGTGTGTTTCAGATCATCATCCATTTGTAGAAGCCATCCTCTTTTCAACTTCAGCCTCTTTACAGACAGTTTTATGTTTGCTTCTAGAATTTGTTGAATTTAATTAAAGCCAGTCTCCTCTCTGTGAAACATTCCCCGTGCCACTGACTGCAATACAACCACAGAGCATGATGGATCCACCCTGATGCTTCACAGCTGAACTGGTCTTGTTTTCAAAATGCATCAGGCATGTCTTAATATTCTTTTGCAAAATCCAGATGCTGAATTTTGTGATGAGGATGCAGGAGAGGTTTTCTTCTGATGACTCTTACATGAAGGCCAGAATTGTGCAGGTGTCACTGAGCAGTTGAACCGTTTACCACAATGCCAGATGCCGAATTTTCTAGGAGGTCTCTTGCTGTCAAACAGGGTTCTGATTTGCTTTTGGAGCAGTTTAGAACCTTGTCTTGACCTCCACTGCTCTTGTTAACTGCAATTTTTTAATTACTTTCCAAACTGAAGAAATCTGTACCTAAAAATGCTCTTTCATCTTTTTATAGCATTCTTTTGCTTTGTGGGCTTCAACCATTTTCAGGTTTAGAGTTCTAGGCAACTGCTTATGTAAAACCATGGCTGCGGGTTGTTGGGACAAGGTTATAGGAGTCTGGGTATTTTTAAAGCTCTCAAACTTGCATCACATTGTCTTTCCCAACACTGGCTACATTTACATGCAGTCAATACAGAACATTGACCTTAACCTGAATATTGACTGCATGTAAACGCAGAATGTGAACAAGCCATGACTCTATTAAGGTACGACACCTTGGTCAAGGTTATCTGAGAGCTCAAGTCTTCTGGGGGTTCCCATTCTTTTGAGGGGGGGTGCTGTTATGTTTTCACTCAAAAAAATTATACAAAAATATTATACACTGATGTTGCTTGAAATAATGGAAAAGCTATTTCATAATTAACTAAATTTCCTTTGGAGATCATTTCAATCCACCACTTGCTTGATTGTTTACATTAAATGAAATTTTGACCAGGGATGCCCAAACTTTTGTATGCTACTGTAAATTAAATATAAATAGTTATAAATATTAAAATCTGGTAGTTTGCTCTCTTAATTGTCCCTCAATTTTCATGAGAATTCTCAAGGACAGCTGAAGATCTGCACTTCACTTTATTACCTCTACACAACAGATTAGCTCTAGATAACTAAAACTATGTGGGATGAGCTGCAGTATAGTTTCTGGAAGTATACAGTATGTCTTAAAATCAAAGGAGTATTTTAGAAAGGATTTTAGTGTTGCGCTTTGTTTCATTAAATGAAGAAATTTCTAACATGAGTTCAGTGAAGTGCTCTACAAATGAAGATTATTAAATCATAATTACAATTCATTAAAATGTGAAACAATACTCCTTAAAACTAAAACTGTTTTTTTTTTTTTTTTTTTTTTTTTTTTTGTCTTTTTTAAGATTTCCAAACAGTCTGAATAACTTGTTTTTTTCTTAATATCACGGGAACTTTTGTACATAATTGGCATGGCCTGGGGTGGTTGGTCCTGTTGTCTTATTTTGTTTTTGGTGCGCAGAGTTGGTAACACCCGCCTAACAACCAACATTCAATAATACCAAGAACATGATACATTCTGGGTTTTCAAATAAAAACATTAAAAAGTATTTTGTTTCTGCAATTAAAACAATTTTAACTTGACTTATTAACATTCTTAAATGTTTTAATAACCTACAAAAAGTGTAATAAGCTTTTAGAGACACCGTTGAGCACGTGCCGTGGCGGCCCCGGAAGTGTTTGTTAACCTTAAAAGCCAGTAGTCGTCGTTGCTAGTGTTAGCTGTCAGCCGGGTTCAGTCATTGTGCAGGGATGGAAGTGACACGCAGGAGTAAGTTACCATACAGATTCTACCCCTTGAATTTTAGCCTTTTTATAAACAACACGACAAAACCGAACAGACAAGAGACGTGATATTTGTGTAAATTGACTCTTTTCCCTCGGTGCTTGTGCTGCTTGCTAGCTGTGGGGCTAGCTGCACAGCTGCGGCTTGAGTTGTGTGTGTGTGCGTGCGCGTGCGCTCTCGCGCATACTGGCTGTTAGCATCCCGCTAACTCACTGATGTAAATGCACTTTCCCTTTTCCAGATTTTAAAGACTGTTTGAACACTGTGTACAGCGCGATAGAGGAGGCTGATTTTCTTGCCATCGATGGAGAATTTTCAGGTAACTAACAATGTGAGAGCTTTTAAACAGACTGGTGTTTATAAGCGTAGTCTGTTCATAAAGGCTAAGAAATATTTAATATGTTTTTAGGGATAAGTGATGGACCCAATGTCAGTGCACTAACGAACGGGTTGGACACACCTGAGGAGAGATACACGAAGCTTAAAAAGGTTTGCACTACTGAGAAATGTATGCACATTGCAACATTACTGTTTATCCCATTTAAACGCAGCATGTCTGTCCGTCTGGTTGTCTGTCTTTCTTTATGCCCACCAGCACTCCATGGACTTCTTGCTGTTCCAGTTCGGGTTATGCACATTTAAGTACGACCAGACAAAGTCAAAGTAAGTAAAACCTTCTTAATGGATTCAAAACGATACACCTGACAGCAATATTGGGACATATTATATCTAAATCTTGTGAAGAACTAAATGCAGGACTCAGAAAGCTTAGCGCTGTTTGTTTTTTAAAAGAAACCTTGATACTTTTAATACTGAAAATGTCATGATGAAGTGGTTTTATTGAGAGTGTGGTGACACTAAGTGTATTTGAATTTGGTGTTATGGAGAGGAGTTGCATTGTGCAGAAAATGAATAAGTTTGACCAAATAGAAAGAAAGGCTATGCTGTACTCTTTACTTGACAGTTGAATCACGCTATCAAGGTCATAACCAACACATTACCCCTCTTTGGTGTGACTTTTAATAATAGACACATCCTGCCCAGCCCCAGGATGTTGACTGAGAAAGGCATCACATCTTTGCTCTGAGCATTATTCAGCTGCTTAACAACCTCTGATAGAACTGACAGACCTTGCCACTTTTATATTTTTGTTTTTTTATGTAGTGCAAATATAATTCTCTGAAGGGAAACGAAGATCTCATTTGTTCAATTATCTCTTTAAAAATGTAGATGTTCATACTAATTTACTGCTCGTTCTCGTTGGAGAGTACCTTATTTGTCATCAAGCCAAGAGACTTTTTATATATTCATCAGTTTTGGTCTGGGCTCCTGGACATAAAAAAAAATGGTGTTTTACATTAGAAAATTGACAGGTACTTCTTATACAATCTTTTGCTAGATAAGCACCCAACTACCCTAAGGCACCGAGTTCTCATGGCTCCCTGTGTACCATTTTGGTTTGAGCTTATGTGGTTGGGTTATTTTATTATTGTTTAATTTTTAAGAATGCCTCACTAGCAAAATATCGGTTGAAATGGAAAAGGGCCTTGAGGAAGGTGAAGATAATGCTATTTTTTGGCAAGAATTCCTTCAAAATGTAATTAACATAATTAAAATGTGATAGGTGTTTCAATAAGTTATAACACAGTTAGCTATGACAAGAGAGTCATCCACCACAGAAACTGTGGAGCCAAGGAAGGCATCTTATATTCATCAATCTAAAAGATTAGTTACATTTATTTTTGATTTAATAATTCTTCACAAAATTTCATTTGTAGGGATGCACGATATTGGATTTTTGCCAATATCCAATATGCCGATATATCGAAACCCCTTTTGGCCGATACCGATACCGATAATCACAAGTTTGTTTGTTCTTTCACTGTACAGAAATTAGTGCTGCACGATTTGGGGAAAAGGTGCGATTTGCGATTAGATGGACAATATTGCGATTGCGATTGTGCTTGCGATTTAAGAAAAAAAGTTGTGTCATGATGAGTCTACAGACTTGCTTGGTTATCATGGAGAAAAATCTGAATTGCATGTGCTGACATTGCGATTGCGATTGCGATAACCTCTTTTGCGATTACGTAATTGCATGTGCTGACATTGCGATTGCGATTGCGATAATCGTGCAGCCCTAACAGAAATCTAAGTCTATCCCGTACTGGCATTTATATGTAATTCTTATTGTGACGGTCTTATTTGTTTAAGAAACACACAAAAAACATTTGATTTTACCATGAATAAGAAATGTATTATTTTTTCGAACTCAAGACATTCAGTATTGAAATACAGAAAAATAATTTCTTTAGATCATATGAACTTTAAATGTACAATGCATTTTTAAACATAACCAAGTTGCATGTGATTATTTTAAAGCTACTGTTACAACCTGGTGACAGACACGGAGCTCTGCAGTGCAAATAAATAAAGTGCTACATTTTATTTAAGGAGCTTATTTTTCAGATGGAAAATAATAATAATCCTAACTGAATAGCACCTTATCGGCTGTGCATATCGGCAGAAATTTTCATATCTGCCGATACCGATAAACATGTTTTTAAACTTTTATCAGCCGATACCGATATTGTGCTGATAATATCGTGCATCCCTATTCATTTTAGTTGAAATGACTAACAGCTCTAGTTAGTTTAAATGTTCTTTATTGCTGACTTTGATGTAAAAACACAGAGAATAGAGGTCTAAAATTTAAGCTTTTTGTTAGAAATCACAGCTGCAGGAATACTCTCACTAATCCCTGTGTCTCTTATTTTTTCTCCTGTCTTTGCAGGTATATCACGAAGCCTTTTAACTTTTATATATTCCCAAAACCATTCAGCAGGACATCCCCTGACATAAAGTTCATCTGTCAAGTAAGTCTGTGTGCTCCCTGATGCTCTTATTGCTTCTGAGTGCAGTGAGATAAATGACTTCTTATATAAAAAGTTACTGTCCCTGAAAATGCTTAGTCAGCTGCAGGGACATGATTTGTTGGTTGGCATTTTGTTTGAAAGTTGTGAAAATGTCGGATCATCTTTTGTCATTTTAGAGTTCTAGTATTGACTTTCTGGCCAGTCAGGGATTTGACTTCAACAAGGTGTTCTGCAACGGTGAGTGCACTGTAAATTGACCCTAAGTCTCTTGATGTGTAGTGATTGATGTCAAACCTCGGTGTTATGGACCCAGCAAATTTGTGTACGTACTGATGGCAGTAAAGTCTGTGTGTGTTTTTGTTTCATATGATTTTTTTGGGTCATTTTGCCAAAAGTGGTCGCTGAAAGTATTTATTTCAGAAACTTTTGTTTGTTTTTTTATTTATTCTTGATTGATCTTTTTGCTCTTGGTATGTGTTTGATTGTTGGTACATCTTTAATTCTTTTATAGTCCTTTTTATAATCCTTTGACGGATTATAAAAGAACATTAGCTTGGATGGCATGTTAAAAAACGTGATGATAATAAAGCTTATTTTCAATTTGAATTTGAGGTTTAAGAACTCTTAAGAGAAGCAAGTATTTATCTTGTCCTGCTTTAGTCATCTATTGTTCTTAATCATAAACCAGTGGACTAAGTTT
Organism: Halichoeres trimaculatus; assembly: GCF_033239565.1. Taxonomy (NCBI): domain Eukaryota; kingdom Metazoa; phylum Chordata; class Actinopteri; order Labriformes; family Labridae; genus Halichoeres; species Halichoeres trimaculatus. The sequence goes on from NW_027437180.1 coordinate 21,990,406, forward strand.
TCTTGAGCCATCATGCAATCACAGGTCACCACACAGAGTGGAATTGAAGCCTCTGTATTTTGTTTTTCAAAGGAATCCCTTATCTAAATCAAGATGAAGAGGCTCAACTGAGAGAGCAAATGGAGGAGAGGAGAAATCAACATGCTAACGGTGTGGGGACGCCATCCTTCATCTCTCCATCTTCTAAAGGCCCTGCACACGTACCAGAGGAACACAAAGACTTTATCAACAAAGTCATGTAAGGGTTGTTTACAGGAGTTGTTATCTTGTTATCTCTTTGGCGTTTTTTTATGAATGTACTAAAGGCAGTAATGGGACTGATGTTGCAGACTGGTGGTACAAGTAGCTGTGGATTAACAGAAGCAGCTCAATTTTTTTCACTCTAATGTGAACCTGCTAGTTTCATTTGTTTTCAGATAATTAGAATGTGTAAAAGTACTCAGTTCTTGCCTAGGACACACTACAAGACAAACATCTGTTTTGGCTTTGAGATCATGTTATTGCGGAAAAGTTGAAGTCGAGACCCTGTAATTTCTTTTAAGATCCTTTCTGCTGTTTTTCCCCCCACAGAGAAAAGGTGGAGACACTCTTCACTAACTCAGAAAAGACGTTGGATTTGGAGCCATGCACTGGGTAATCCAGCATGTTTACTAATAACCGTACACCTACACTGATTTGTATTAATCATGCACATATTTGCATTTTATCTTGATGAATACATATTTCCTGACCAGGTTCCAGAGAAAGCTGATATACCAGACGCTGAACTGGAAGTATGTGTAGCTTAACATTTTGCCATACTATTGTTGCCATGCTGATTTGTCAACGACTGAATGTTTTGTTTTGTTTCATAGGTTTCCTAAGGGGCTGCATGTAGAAACAGTGGAAACAGAAAAGGTAAAAACATGTTTTTCTCTCCACAAATTTTGCCCTGCGGTGTTGTTTTTGTATATTTGTGGAATATGTAAAATATTGATGCAAGTTCTGTGTTTGAGCAGAAGGAGCGATTCATCCAGGTCAGCAAAGTAGATGAGGAGGAGAGGAAGAGGAGGGAACAGCAGAAACTGGAGAAAGAGCAGGTGAGCTCAGGTTCAAGATGGCCACAAAGACGTATTGTTTTTTAATCTCAAACAACTTCCAAGTTTTCAATTTTTTTTTCCTGCATCTCCTTTTGCTCCATAGGAGGAGCTCAGTGATGCTGTTGGCTTCTCCAGAGTCATCCATGCCATCTCCAAATCTGTGAGTGAACTCTAAATTGTTTCAGACCTTTAACAACCTTAATCTTTAATTAGCTGTTTTAATACTTACAGCCATTATCCATCAACCAGTGAGAGGACACAGTTGCTATGAGATAGAATCTCTCTTTGTCACTGACGCTGGTTTTTGCAAACGTTTTGAACATTTGTACTTTGTAAATTGTGACCTAATCTTCAACTTTGTATCTGATTAACAGGGTAAACTTGTAGTTGGCCACAACATGCTCTTGGATGTGATGCATACCATCCACCAGTTTTACTGCCCTCTGCCTGAGGTAAAAAAAAAATAGTTATTTTAAAAACTTAGCTTTTTGCTGCATAAAATGGCACTTTAAGCAAAGTAATGTTTTCAATGAATAATTAGTGTCTTATTTCTTTAGGATCTTCAAGACTTTAAAGAGGTCACAATGTGTGTTTTTCCAAGGTAGAATTCCTCTTTCTATTATTATTTTTTCTTTTCTTTAGAGTGCTTTTGAGTGCTCGTAAGGTTCAACTTGTGAGTTTGTTTTATGTTCTTTCAGACTTCTGGATACAAAGTTGATGGCTTCCACTCAGCCTTTTAAGGTAAGAGAGCTAATCAGAACATGCCCACGAACACTGATATGTATGTGGGGATTGAGATGTTTTTGAAAGGTTCAAATACGCCAACTTACAGAGCAAAGCGATATGACATTAACTAAGGTTGCCTGCTGTGTAAAGTAAGAAATTAACTCAAGCCCTATCGCAGGTAATGGTGACAACTTGTGCTTTGACCTTTTGTGTTTCAGGAGCTGATTACTAACACATCACTGGCAGAGTTGGAGAAGCAGCTCAAGGAGAGCCCCTTCAAGTCACCGCAAGTTGGTGAGTAAATAAAACCTTTAGAAATGCAGCCAAAATTTGATCAAACTCATGCTAACCTCAGTGTTTCTTAACCATTCTTGTTAGAAACGGCAGAGGGGTTTCACAGTTATGACACAGCCCAGGAACAGCTCCACGAGGCAGGATATGATGCCTACATCACAGGCCTCTGTTTCATCTCCATGGCCAACTACTTGGGTAACACAATCACAGCGATCCTGTTTCCAAATTCAGAACAAACATCCAAGTTCATGTTTTAACTGTGAGCTCCATGCTTTCTTCTCAGGCTCTTTTTTGACTCCACCCAAAGCTTACATCCCAGCTCGCTCAAAACTAGTTGAGCCTTTCTTTAACAAGTAAGAGCTGTATTTAAAGTCAAACATCTTTTGCTTTCTTTCATTTGCTGTTTTAAAAAAAAAATATGTGATGGTCCTCCTTTCCCCTCAAGGCTTTTTCTGATGAGGATAATCGATATCCCCTACCTCAACATCACAGGACCAGATTGTGAGTAGGATAATGTTGCAGAGATAATTTTACTGTTGCTGTTTTCAGAAGAACCTACTGATTTTTTTGGAGATGAGTTGGGACCAGGATTTATTCTTTTGTTAGTGTAAACATTATTTTTTAGCATTTTACAAACATATTTTTTTCTACACAACCAGCTCACTTTTTTGGACTGACAAAACCCACATTTAATTTATCTGTAATTTTTATGGAGGGCTTTTCAACTGTTTTATACCCATGCTATGTTATTGTTTGTTGAGGTGCTGTTCTAAGGGCCATAATTACCTTATACAGCTGTCAAATCAAAGTCCACAGGCATTTCACTCTTAATGGTTGCTGATCATTCTATCAATCTTGCAGTGCAACCGAAAAGAGACCATGTTCTTTACGTCACCTTCCCGAAAGAATGGAAGACAAGTGACATCTACCAGCTCTTTAGTGCCTTCGGTAAAGAAAACGCCTCATAATTTACCTGATACTTCTGCTTTTACATGGATATGGTCTATTATTTTTCAGTCTCTTTGTATCTTTGGTATCCACATAGGAAACATCCAGGTGTCTTGGATTGACGACACATCAGCATTCGTGTCATTAAGTCAGACAGACCAGGTGCAGATAGGTGAGTTGGACAACCTTAGCTGTTAACCTACACCATACTTCACTTGTTGAAGCTGTCTGTTAACATCTTCCTATCATCATTCAGCTATGAACACCAGCCGCTATGCAGAGAGTTACAGGATCCAGACGTATGCAGAGTACATCCAGGGTAAACAGCAGGAGAAGGAGAAGCTGGGCCAGACGCCCAAAACTTGGGGAGAGGACAGTTGGGCGAAATCTCATTACACTGCCTCCTCCACTTCAGCTGCTTTCGGGTATTCCAGGTACACCTCTCCACCAACATGGCCTGCAACTTAAACACAATGTGCAATCTATTTAGCTCTCAGTCTGGAAATTTGTACCATTTTGACATACTTATGGCTTGTTTTTTACTGCTCCAGAGCTTTAAGGAAACGCAGCATCAGCCCCGTTCAGGGAGAGCAGGGGGCTAGAGACTCTCAAATTACGGACGGCTGGAGTAACTACTCGTACCCTGATAGCACAGGCAGCAAGAAGATGAGAACTGATGGTGTGTGAAAGCGTACATGCGCAAGTACTTTCTCACTGTTGTGTGGTGGGTGGTGGCAAGCAGCAGAGGGTAATACTGAGCAGATATTCAGTCTGCCTTAGAGGAGAGGGCTGCTGGTGTTCTGAATAATTATGCCAACTGACTAGATTTACTCAGACAAGGAAGGCTGGGGGATGTTTTAAATACAGGATTGAATATCCTGTTCAAAGTCAGATGCATTTCTCAGTGATGAAGTCTTTAGACTCCTTTTTGACATTTCAACTGCTCATTTCTGTTGAATAACCAGACAAATGATTGAGAGGTTGAAACTGGGCATTTACTTTTTGGATATATTTTTTACCCTGAAGTCAAACTAAAGCTTGTAAATCATCTACAGTGCAGTTCATTTAGTACACTGAATTCTAGTTTCAGTAAGATTTTTTTAAACTATCCTATTTTTTTTCCAAGTTCTTTTTTAAGCTGCTTTGTTTGTGTTTTTAGATTATGCACGATCTCTTCATCAGTGATCAGCCTTTGGTTCTGTCTTTTCTACACCTGCATGACCTTGTGTTACACACTAATCATATATCCTTAATGTAGTTTAACTCAATATGCTTTTGTTGTAAAATGACTTCTGTTTAAATTGACACTGATTTTCATATTTTTTTTCCAGCCTTAAATGAACAGACTAACACAGAAGCTGTTGAGAGCAAAACCTCTGAGGGATGGCTGAAAACAGCGTGAGTACAATGGTCTCAATCATTGATCATGTCAGTATTATCCTGTTTGCAGTGGAGCCATTTAACAGTTGCTATGCCCCTGCAGAGATTCGTCAGACACAGCAGGGTTAAGTCCCATCCCTGACGAGGCCCCTGAGGGCACAAATGAAGCAGGTGATGCTGATGGGACAGTCACCTGGCAACAGGCCTCATCAAGGATGCATGGGAGGAAAGGTCCAAAGAGCAAGAAAAAGCAGACTGAAGGTGTGTTTGGTGCAAAAGCTTGTCTAATGTTTCAACCTGCTTCACACAGTTCCACTTAAGAGTTGTCAACTTATAATTGTCGCATTTTATCTATTTTCTTTATTATCCCAAAATGATTCACTAATATTTATAAACGCTGGTTAAGATGGACAATATTAGACAACTGTTTTCTAACAAGTTTTCTCAGTCAGTTTAAAAAATATGTATTAATGCCAGGATCTCAACCATGGCTATATGGTTATTTACTGCTGTGCTGGTAAACTTTTGATTTAAATGTATCCTTCAGTTGACATTTATACTCCAATTTTCTAACAAGGCCGCTGCATGACAGAGCACCCTGTTACTACCTTCAATGGTCCACACAAAGTCGTAATATGTGTGTTAGTTTAATACTAGAGGTACCTACCCCATATGCAGATGTTCTAGTCCTTATTAAAGTGGCTGTGGGTTCGGCACCAACGTTGGCCTTTTACTCAATGTTATAATTCAACTGGTTTTAGGCATTAAAGGATAAGTTTGGTTTATACAGCTTTTACATTGTTTATAGAATGAAGTAGAACAAAATACTCACCCAGAAGGTTTTCCTGATCCAAGCAGTGCTTCGGGAGATATTTAGATCCAAAATCGAGCAGCGTACGTCCATATAATGGGATCCATCGGGGCATAGACAGCGCCGCTCCTAAAACTGCATTAATCGTCCAAAAACTCGTGTTTTTCACCGATATTCCATCATGGTCTGCACCGAGATAGTCCTCTGTTGCAGTCTTTGTCACTTCAGACAGCGCTATGTAGCTGTAATGACCTCTGAACTGATGAAGACTTTGTTTACGTTGCCCCTCAAAGAGAGCTGACACATTTTTTGTGTTTTCACCATGATGGAATATTGGTGAAAAACACGAGTTTTTGGGCAATTAATGGAGTTTAAGAGCGGTGTTGTTTATGCCCCGATGGATCCCATTATACGGACGACCGCTGCACGATTTTGGATCTAAATATCTCCCAAAGCACTGCATGGATCAGGAAAGCCTTCTGGGTGAGTATTTTGTTCTACTTCATTCTGTAATCAATGTAAAAGCTGTATAAACCGAACTTATCCTTTAAGTTACTTTCCAGAAACTTGTAAATGTGTAAATCAGACAAAAAAAAAGCATTCAGAAGATTATGTGCACCACAAGGCACTAATTAACAGTGATATCGTGTTATATTCTTGAAGGGTAGGTCTTTTTATGTTTGTCCTGCTGTCCCTTTCTGTTGCAGCAGCTGAATCTACAACGTCTCTGTTCGAGGTTCCTGAGGTCTGGTAGCGAGAGGTGATGAGTGGAGAGGCTACTGTCCCACACTGAGCTGCTTTTCTGAGTCTCTTCGTAAGCACTTGGGCCACTCTCCTGTAAGGTTGTTCATCACTCGGAGAAGTGCACCACCCTGAATTTATTTGTCCACTCAGCAGCTGGGGACATTGTGTCTTACGCCCCCAGTCAGGCTGGTGACTGGACTGTTAGAAAATAAAACACAAGCCATAAAGACAGCTGCCATATTTTCCTTTTTGTGACAGAGGAGCAGGCAACTCTGCCTGCTCTGGGTTAACACAAAAGCAAACACATGCTGGCACACACTTGTACACATCACCTGAATATTCAGATCTCAGCTCAAAAATATTCAGACAGGAATCTGCCACTGCAGACATGCTATCACTCTTGTGTGTGAGTTGGTGCATGAGGGAGATGTAACTTTTCTTGAGGCTTTGTATCTCTGTAAATCCTTTTCATGAAATGTGACACAAAATCACCACCTAACAGGTCCTGTAGTTTACAATATCTGGGTTATTTAGTATTTTAATTCAGTCAAATATTTTTTTAAAATGTACGTTCTGTCAGCTTCCCCGGTTTTATCCAACGTGTAAAAGCTTCTCAATAACAATGTGATGTTTATTATTGTTAATGTTTTGGTCCTTCATGGGAGGTGCTTGGTTTATTTTGTACAGAATTGGTTTCTTTACCTTCTTTTGTGTTAAATGTTTTGTAACTGTGTCAACCGGCAACAAAGTTTAAAGGTATGTTCTAATGCAAAATGTGTAAAACGTGAAAAAGACGAATACCTTTTTGTATAAGATGAAATTTAAAAATCCTCAAATATTTCCTTGATAAAGGGAAAAAAATTAAAGAATGTTTCTTAGTATTTCTGATTTGGTCCTGTCTTTTTATCGAACACTGTGCATTCTGAACGACAATAAGCATCTACATGGTAATTTTCTTTTCAGCATGCAGTTTTATCCCTTCCAGCACTGTTTAGTTAAGCTGCCAGTGGCTGATGTGATGAATACAAACGTTATTGCACTATGTTCCAAACAGGAAATTCAAATATCACTGAAGTACTTGGAATTTGAGCTACCACTTTCAAGTTAAGCACAGGAACAACTTAACAAACTGATGTAGTGAGCAACTATCACAGCAACCGGCAGAGAGCATGAATCGCCACAAAGGTGTGGACGATGCCAAACTGAAGAAGTCCACTTGCAGTTGCTAAATGGGTGGCAGCTGATTGCAGACAATTTAACATCATGTTAAAAACTTTGGTCCAAGAAATGACCCCAGATTAGCAGGCATTGCTTTAAAATATGTCACAATTAACAAGTGAAATTCAGCAGGTACTTTGACAACTTCACCAAAAACAGGATGGGTATTACTCATTGGTGTTTGCCTCCATCTGTCTGTTAGGCACAACCACTGTTAAGACTGGTAAAACTATAATCTAAATGGTGCACAGGGCTTTTTTGGCTGAGGGTAGTTATCCTGGAGGAAATGTAGGGTCTAAATAATCATAACAAGTGAACTGTAATGAAAACAATATTTGTTTATAGTAGTTCCTGAGCAGTGGTATTAAAAGTCATAGAGACAAATTTTAGCATCACATGAATTTTATTTCACTGTAGCAAAATGCTCAGAGTACATTCATAAATTAGATACTGCTTAGGATCTAAAGAACTGATCTCCACATTTACAATGGTATTGCCATTGTATTTTGATGTGCAAAATATGATGTAAATATGTTAGGTTTTTTTTCTTTTTAATTCCAGTTGTGGACATCAACAAAATAATTTTACTTGTGCACATTGTTTGAGTATCTGTGCATGACAAGTTTTTGAAGGAAACTTGTGACATTTACTCCACTACATTCCTGTCATTACCTCCGCCAAGGAGGTTATGTTTTTGGGAGAGTGTCTGTCTTTGAACAACATAACTCAAAAAGTAATCCACAGATCTTGAGGAAATTTTCAAGAAATGTTCAAAATGGGATAAGGAAGAAGTGATTAAATTTTGGAGATGATTCCATTCCATGATTCCGTCATTTGGATCCAGGATTTTCTAAAGGATTCTTTATCACCACATGTGTATATAAGTCCACCATAAATGGTCGTATTGCTTTGCAAAAAAGTACAAGACAAGGTCACAATTATCTCTGATAGATGTAAAAGTACGATCCAGATCCTGGAAATATTTTGGATACTAAGATCCTGAATATGGAACATGTACTGGGTCATCATAAATTTCATCACTGTCAGGTAACAAATTATCGTACAAACCTGCAACTGACACCAAATTGTAGCAGACAGTCTGCTGAAAGGGAGTATAACATTCAAGTAGGACCAAAGTGTTGCTTGACAATCACAATATGCTTGGCTGAGGTCCGTGCTCTCTGGTTGCTTTTCCAGTTTCATATAGCTCTATGTGCGGGTTGTCAAAGTGTTATACTTTTAAAAGATTTAAAATAAACTTTCTTCAGTAAACATTCTGTAGCAGAATGCACATTTATACTTTGCAGATCAAGTAGTTTTGCAAGCCTTTACTTAAACTCAAATTATAACTTCTCTGAGCAACTTTAACTTCTATTGAGGTAATATTTGGCGACAGGTATCTACACTTTGACTTTAGTAAAAAAGCTGTGTACTTTGTCCATCACTGTTTGATTTAAAGTACTAGTAATTATAATGGTAAATGTAAGGTATTCAGCAAACAGCCATGCAGACAAACATCTCTGAATTTCTTTTGGCAAAATAAATGACGTTCTCAAAATCTGCAACATTTATTTTGTTACAAAAAGGTTTGCACTTGATTCAAGTGACACACAAGCTCAGGTATTATTGAAAGGTAGATGTTTGATGTATTTTTTCCACAGATGACCACATCACTGCTTTCCTCAAGGTGTTTCCTTCACCTCCATAAGGCACAAACCAGGAATATGTCCATGAGCACTGGAGAGAGAAGAAAATAGGTTCAGGAATGTGAAACTTTCAGAATGTCCCAGACTCTGTCACAGTCCTCACCTGGTGTACCCGGGCAACACGACCACTGACAAGGTGTCATCTGGGAGACACTTGAAAAGCTTCTTCAGGCGACGGTCCAATTTCTTCATCATGTGACCCACATCCTGGTCCTTCACAGGATGAATACAAGAGTTATAACTTTAAGTTAATTGTACTGAGAAGAGCAGAGAAATTAAAGCATATATACACTGATAACTCTAGACTGTGTGCATTTCAAGAACCAGTGCTTAACTTCATATATTTTCCTTGTTTAAATATACTGTTAGCAGGCTAAACTTCAAGGCTTTGGGATTTCATAAAGAGGCAAGATGTTTTATGTCATTGAAAAAATCCTTGAGATGAAAAACACAGATTTAGATTTTAAAAAAAAAACAACGGTTTTGTCTCCTTAAAGCACTGCCTAAGACAGGGTAAATAACCATGAAAACTCTGGCAACACAAGCAGCTCCACTTTCACTCACAACAGAAAATAACATGTCTGGATGGATATAACACAGAGAAGGGATTATTTTTCAGCATTGCAAACAGGAGGGGAGTCAGAGAAGGAAGATGCTTCATAATTGGACTGAATGCAAAAAGCCTTCATTTTGTCACAGCAAGATGTAAAAAAGTGAAAAGTTTCTAACTGTGCAGCAAAGAATAAAACACTAGGAGGTAGGGAGCAACTTTTTAAAATAACTTGAAACTTTTTTAAGATTGCACTAAAGTTCACTTCAGACCACTCAAACTACTTTACACTAAAAGTCTTCAACTCCAACATTATTACATTTATTCACACACACAGGCCTTTAGGAGTAATTTGGCCTGGGATATCTCGCCAAAGAACACTCTGACATGTGTGTGGGGGTCAGATCAACTTCAGAGCATGCCCTGCCCCAATACAAAAGTATTGTTTTTTTGTTTTTGGCAGTCCTGTGCTAGAAAAGATTGTCCAGTTATTCTTCACTTCAAAACCAAGTTTGCCTCACTATGTGTGTGAGTGTATAAGTTATCCGTAAACAAAGTTATCCTGACACAATGGTGGGAAAATACGTCCAGAACAGCATCTTATAGGTGTTTGATGTCACAGTGAAATCAAAATCTGATCACCCCATCTTTTACAGAAGGTGGACACCTTTATAAAAACCTGATGACGTTCCCTCTTGCTGTTGTCACATCCTCAATGATTACCAGGGAAACATAAAATGCAGCATATCAACATATCAACATGTAGCCAGTGTAACCTCTTCTTGAGCTGTCATCTTGTCTTCTGCTGCCCTCTTGTCCAGATCCACATTTGTTGTTGTCATGGCAGCCCACGACAATAGGTGGGGTGGGGTTAGAGATGGACAAACAAGGAAGTCTCTCTTCAGAAGCTCCTCAGAGGCACTGAGGGCTGCATGTTTTTCCTCTGAACTCTCAAACTCTGCAAGAAAGGAGAGAAACTTCATATGAACTGTAATAGTAACACAGTAAAACAACTGTTTAAAATTATATTATTCTTTTACTTACCGATATAAGCATGCCTCGCACATTTTCCAGGTTTGGCAGGCAGGCGAGCACTCTCCACTGTGCCAAAGATACTAAATGTCTCTCTGACTGTCTCTTCACACAGTTTGGAGTTTGTGGTTTTGGGCTGCAACTGTTTACCATTTATTTGTGTTGGTGGCAAAATGTTCATAATATGAGCAGGATTCACACCTGAACCTTCAGCATCTGACATGTGTCCATTGACCTTTACGGGGATGCACTTAGTTATACTGGGCTTTAATTTCACAGCATAGATGTGACTTGTGTTGAGATTGTCATCCATCAGAGCATCAAAAGTCAGATCCAAATCCAGCATCGACTCATTAACAGGCCTTTGGACCTAGAGAAAAAGGAACTCAGTTCAGTTGTGATGTGGAAGGACAAAAGAAGAAGAAGGGAAAGAAGAAGACAGTTACCTTGATGCTCTGTCCCTGCATGTTAAGTCCATTCAGAGTTTTTACAGCCAGCATAGCTCCCTCCAACAACTCAAATTCAACCTCTGCATGAACCTGGAAACCAACATCATCAAACGAAAAAAAACCTACTTTAAGACTGCTGTAGCAGAAGCTTCAGTTATCAGCACACCTTTAGAGAAATTCAGCTGTCTAGACATATAAAGAGCAGATTTTTAACTTAAGTATATAAGCACCACATTGCAAATACGATTTACCCTGAAAGCTGAGTTCAACATTTTGATTCTTCGTACAGGTCCGCAGCAACTAAACAGCCGCTTCACTTCCCCCTCAGAGACGCCTGCAGGAAACGGGCCGGCAAACACCACACACATCTCTCTGAGATTTGCACACACCTAAAGGATGAACACACACATTATACAGGATTCTGCACACACTCATATGTTTTAAATTCATAATGTAACAGAAAAAAAGTCTCACCCTCTGATGTTGGTGCTCCTGCGTAGGGAAAGATCTCTGCAGATAATCTGAGAGAGAGGAGAGCTGAAGCACTGAGAGGAAAGGACACTGCATTTTTCTCCTGAAAGAGTTCAGCACCTAACAGAAACAGGATGAAGAGAAGAGAAATTAAAGATAGGGGAAGGGAAGGATTGAGATTAGGGAAAAGGGCACAAATGCATTGTACTGTCACCTGTAATCTGAGTGACAACATAATCAAAGTGGATGTGATTCAAAATTCATAGCGAAAAGAGCATCATTTACTTTTTTTTTTACCTTAATCACATTGTGATGGACAAAAAATTGAAATAAAAATAAATTGTGATAAAATTCAAATGTCTTACTTCTTTGTCAGAGTTGTGCCACTGCTGGTTGGACAGATCCAGTGAGATGTCTGAGCGCTTTCCCATGTAAGCTACAGACCGACTGAGTGTCTGAAGTACATCTCCAAACCTGGCCAAGGAAAAAAAAACAGATAATCTGTCAAATACAGCTGCAGCAGAGCATGGAATTAGACAGCGTATGCATTGTTAAATCAGCAACTATATCCATCTTTATAAGATAAAAAGGCATGCAAAATAGTTGTCGAATTGAGTTTTGCCTTTTTTAAAGTTGCAAATCCTTAAGTCTGCAATACGCTATCTTTGTGCACATTTAAATACACAAATAGCAACATGGCTGCTTTCTGTCACTGCTGTTGAAGCTACAGCGTAGAGCTGCTGGTCAGGTGTCAGTGTGATGGGATGCAGAGCTGGGCACAGAAGCAAGAGATGTGGGATTAGTCATGCACTTTGATTGGATTTATTATTCTAAATTAGGCTCGCAGATCATGCTGTTCTTCATGTCTACATATATCAGTGTTCACAAAATGTTCCTGCTGAATCCAAAATAAATCCAAACAATATCCTCTAAACTGGCATCTCTCGATATAAGTGTAGCTGACAGCTTGCCCAAGCTTCTTTTCACGGCATCAAAATAGTGTTAAAGCATTTAGTATGTTGTCCTTCTCCCAACAGGTAAAATGTTCAGGTGCTGAAGGAGGAAGCACTGCTTATCAACACAACTTGTTCTTCAGGCCAAATTTATTATTTGCAATAATGGTAAAATAATAATAATAACTGTAGCTGAGGAGGCACTTTGAATTTTCCCTTTTTATAAGGCAAACAACAAACCTAAGTCATTCTACCGCTTGGCCTCAAGAAACAAAAAGATACAGTGGTTGCAAAAATAAAATGTAACCCTTTTTGTTCCTTCATCTGAAATTCTGCCACCATGACCAGGAGGTAGTTAAAATGAAATGATTTCTCCCTCAGACACTTCAAACTAACTGGCTTTTCAAATACTTGATGGGACTTATGTTGGTCAAAGTTGTATGCAACCTTAATTTTTCGTCAATCTGCCAATTCAGTTTGTTGCTGTTGTAAATCCAAGGTCTGAATTGAGCTCATGCCTTTTACCTGAGACTTGGTGTAGGTGCAGGAGCAGAGCCAGGTGACTCCTCCTCTATCCTGTATCCCCACAGCTCCTCCAAATGAAGTTCCACAACCTGACAACAAGAAAACACAGGCTTATATCAAGTCTGTGTGTTTGTCTATCTGTTAGTGTATGAGGAAGTGTGTGAGGAAGTACCTGGCGAGGTCCTGTATCAATAAAGTACTGAGCCAGCTCCAGTGCAGCTGCAGCATCTTCAAAGGGGTTATGACCCTTCTTCTCTTCAGTTTGTATTTGCCTCCTGGGACATAAGCCAAAAAGTTTATTTGTCACATAAGCTGAGAGAACACAAAGATGCAGCAGAGACAGAGACAGAGGCACAACTCACTTCAGAACGGTCTCAGCCAGGACCTTCAGCTTAAACTTACGCCCAAACTCCCCTCTGTAAAGAAGGGCGGTGTCGATGACATGCCGGTGAATCAGCTGCAGGGGAGACAGAATCAAAATGCAGGTCAGAAGCTAAAATTGAATTTCTCTCTTCACAATAATTCTAAATGGTAGCAGAAAGTGTGGCTAGCAATACACTCAACATAAGAAAGAACTGAGTACACAATCAGCATTTTGATTCCCTGACTCTGCATCAGGGCCTGTATTCACAAAGCTTCTCAGAGTCCTCTCAGAGAGCTCTTAACTAAGCCTAAAATTTCCTCGCAAGGAATTTTTAGCTAAGGAGTGATTCAGGAAGTTTCAGAGAGCAGCTCTGAGCAAGGAGGGGACAGAAACTTTTATCCTAGTGAGAGGTGCAGTTTACCAGGTTGCTAGGTATGACACAGTCTCCTAAAAGCTCTGATTGGTTGTTACAAAAAGGAAAAAAGATTAGGAAAAAAACACTCTGTGTTCCTAGTGATGAATGGACAGTAAAATCAATGGATCACATAACTTGGACTGTATTAAGAATGTATAACTGTGACATTAATTTTATATCATGATGACAAAACTCAGCTAAATTAAATTAAATCTTTTGAACATACCTCATTCACACGCTGATAATATTGATTGGCTTATTGTTCTGTTTACTGTCCATGCTGGTCATGATACCACTCAATGTGTTTGACTTTAATGGTGGACGCAGACTCAGCTGTCAGCACTTCCTGTGATTACTGGTGTCCTTTTAAGAAGCAGTTTAATTTGGCAGAACAACCAAAGATTGAATGAAAAAGATAAAAAAAAAGAACTACACAGTGTTTGCTGTTGGTACAGCATGTGTATTAAGAGGGAAACTTGGGCCTGGATCACAGCACAAGGGAAGAGACAAACTTGGGAGCAAATTGTCCACCAAATCAATGTGTCGCTTACTCTCCTTGCGTGCACATTGAGCATGAGTAGTGCTGGAATGTGCTTCAATCCCAAGTGAAAGTGGGGATGACAGCACAAAGAGAAGTTGTTCTCATACAGTGTTGTGGGCTACCACTCAAGGTATGACATTGGTTTCTTTGATATTAATAACTGTATGAATGTTATTGTGTTTCATTTGCTCATTACCTGCACTCTTTAGGGGATGGATCGCCAGCTTAACAGCTGTCACTGGTGGCAGAAACTGTTAAGCATGTTGGGAAAGTCCAACACCAGTATGAGCAGCCACTCTTAGGCTTCTTAAAAGTCCTTTTAACAGTTTGTCACCCTAAGGCTTAAGACGTTTTGTATATAACTTTTATCTTGCCAAGAAAAAATATTAGAATCTGAGATTTTTCAAAGAATGACATCACTAATAGCTAGTTTTTAGCTTAAGGATGCTTTGTGAATATGGGCCCACAAGATTTTAACTGCTAAAAACTCTGCGCTGTGAGGTTATCCCAAAAGGTACAGGGCCTGTTGTTTGAGAACACATTGAAATTGTTTCTTTTTGGGCTTTTACTGCTGAAGTTAGCTGAGGCTAAACCTCTATGTAACAAAGATATGATTAGTGGCTGCTCCACCAGAATGTATCAAGAAATGACAGAATTTCTTCAGCAAATTTACCTAGAGTAGTGGTTTTCCCTTTGCTTTTGATATGATCAGACAGTCATTTATTATGGAAGTTGAGTGTAAACAGTACTGCTCACAGAAATATAAGGCTTGGCTGGAAGTTGTTTTGTTTCGCGAACTACTGACTGCACCAGAATGTTGAGTACAGAACATTAAAAGGGTCTATGCAAGTTGTTTGGCATCCTCTGGTGAAAAATGCACTATGCATTCAATTCAGCACCACACAGAAAATAAGGCCTGCTGAACACGTATCTGTACCCATAAACACACTGACACAAAAAACCCTCAGGTTCAAGCAACAGAGAAACAAACATAGACAAAATATTTAAGCATCTCACTTTCAGAGCTGTGAGATCGTTGTTTAGTGAATGGCCCACCAGGACAGCATCACTCGGCAACAAGTTCCTGATTTTTATTTGGATGTCCTTCAGAGTGGTTTTGATTGGTCGCAGCATTGCTGGAGTTATACCAGAGAACCTATCAGAAAACACCAAGCAAGATAGGAAAACAACTGGTGATTATGAATACTTTGGCGGAAGTGTTGGTCATGTGTGCGTGTACAGTGTGTGTGTATATGTGTGTGTGTGTGTACTTGGTGAGGTAGTTCAGGATCCTGTTCTCAGGCTTCACAAGCTCATCCACTACACAGTTGCCATCAAAATCCACCAGCGCAACACGGGTCAGCTCGTATCCTTTAACGGTTAGACACTGAGGCAACACATCAACACATTAGTTAACACAGTGAAGTAATAAACCAAAAACAAAATACAAGCGTGAGAGAGTACTAGACAAATGCAGACTTTTCAAAGAAAGCCAAAAAAATAGATTACATAGAGGGTGTTTGATCTTTCATTTTGCAATGGGTTCAAGGATATAAAACAATGGAAACACTTTTTGTTTTATTTTTCATAACATCTATACAACTGACAATATCTAAATGAAGAACAAAGTCACAAAGGAGTCTGGGCCAGCAAGAAAATTTCACATACAGAAGCAACAACAGACTCAAGCAAGCAAATATCACATCAAATCATAAATTAGTAGTGTTTAAACAGCAAGAAAAAAACCCGCATTCTGCTGTTAAACACTAAAATTGAAAAAAAAGGCCCAAGTTGCTTTGCTTCCATTCCTCAAAATGGTATGATCTGTAAATTCTGATCTTTAAGCATGGATTCACTCTGCACCAAAATTTATAATAAAGCTTTCTGTTTAACTTTGTACTGTTGTGGTACAGAGAGAAATAAATGAAGTGTATTAATGAGCCAATCTCACCATTTCACAGTCAATTCCATACAAAGGGCTGTTGTCGGTCACACAGTCAACACTGTCTGTGCACACAAAGTCTTCAAAGCCAGGCATCCCTACATGATAGAAAATAGAGTTAAATTAAGGAGGTAAAAGGAGGGGAGACTATTTTACAGTCTTAAGTTACTAAATCTAGACCATAATTTCTTAATGCAGCACATTTACACTGAGAATTGAACTTTTTAAATGTTGTAAACAGAAGAACTCACCTTTGACTGGAAAGTGGCTCTTAATCATCTGTTCCTCTGAGAGAACATACGCCGTCAGCCCCCTCTTCTTAGTCCCAAACTTAGTGATTACTGGGTGACTCATCAGCGCTGCGGAAATGAAAAATAAAACAAACATACACATGAGTGCACACATAAACACATGCACAAAGAAAAAGAGTAAAAACATCTGGGGAAGCGATAACTACAAAGAGCAAGAGGATGTTTCAGAATAAAAAAATGTTGTGAGGTTGTTCCATAGATATACACTGTAAAAAATTACCAGGATTTCACAATATTTCACTGTATTTACTCACAGTAAATTGCTGTATTACAACTTTACAGGACATGACTGTAATAATTACAATATAAGACTGTAATTTTAAAATTTACAATAACAACAGTATTACTACAGTCAACTGCTGTGATATTTGCTGTTTCAATTATTACCAGGATTTTACAGCATTTTATTGCATTATTTCACCATGAAATGCTGTATTAAGACTATCCACTGCAAAAACACAGCAAATTCCATGAACTGAATTGTGGGACGTGCAGCAGATTTTCAACATTTTCAAGGTTGATGCCACCCAAGTAAGTTTAACATATTCTGTCAAGTTATTGTACCCTTGTTTTCCACCTTTACTTTATCTACATATTGTCATTTTGAACTAGTGTGAAGTTCACCATATTAATTCCTCTTTTCTCTGACGCTTTTTTATTTGCTTTTCTGACGCTTTTTTATTGCGGCCGAGGCGCAGCGACTGCTTGGTCTGAATGATCCATGCCAGCGCGCAAAAAGTGTGCTGGAAAGACCCGGTAGCGGAGACGGTCAGAGCCTCTGTTACCTCAGCAACCGGGAGAACAGACTGACCATCGGGGCGCGCATCAGAGGCCATGAAGCGCGTCACTGTGTGGGCCAGCTCCCAGCACAGATGTAAACTGTTCCTTTGTCAATAATAGGAGTACAAAATATTTTTTAGATCACGTTAGAAACAAAGACTGCATGTCAGCTTACACTGTGAAAAGGGAATCTCTAGTCAGTTGAGGTGATGTCATTTTTTTAATCAATCCAACTCAAAATTTTTAGATTGAGCTTTCCAATGTATTTTTGTGGATCATGTCAACTTGAAATTCTGCGTTAGTACAACTAATAAAAAGAAGTAGTTGGACCAACTTAAATAAATTGCTTCAATTGGTCACACCTAAATAAATTAAGTTCTTTAAAATGAAATTAACTAGTTCATTTAACACAACTTAATAGGTCAAATAAACCAAATATTTTAATTCTTCTCAAATCAACATTTTGCATCAATCCAACTTAAAGTTTTCAGTTGTTTCAACTCAATAATCTGCAAAACCCAAAAGGAAAACCATGGGTGAGGAGGTAACACTGTAGGTATGAGACCCTGATGCACATTAAGATACCACAGAGGGGCAGTGTGTCTGTGCTCCATGGCATGGACCAGCTAGCTGTCTATGGGCCACTGCGCTGGCTGGCTGTGTGTGCTCAACAGCATAGACTGCTTGTCTTGACTGCCTGGCTGTGCCCAGTGACATTGGCTGCCTGGCTGCCTGGCTGTGCTCCACAGCATAGGCTGCTTGTCTTGGCTGCCTGTGCTCCACAGCAGTGAGGGCTCCAAATACTCTTTCAGTAAAGGAAATTTGAGTATAACTGAAGACAAAACCAAGTTTGTCATTTCTGATCAAAATTTTAGCCCATCATCACATCTCATTTATTATTACTCTTAAAGGTACACAGTCCATGCTAACCGTGAATTAACAGTAAAGTGTTGTTGTTTTAATGTAAACTACTGTGAAAAAATTACAGTAAACTACTGTGAATTACTTACAGTAAATTGCTGTGAAAATATTAACAGCAACTTGCTGTGAAAGTAATGCAATTATTAACCAGTAACTTACTGTAATTTTACGGTGAAATTTTTTACAGTGTAGTTAACCCAGGTTGGAAAATACTCAAATTTTTGTGAAGCACAAATGAGGGAAGAGGTGAGTCTAACACTTGTTTCTAGCCTGATAATATGGAGATCAAATATACCCAGTTCAACACGCAGAACGTATTAATACCCAGCCCTCACCTTTATGCAAGCTACTGTTTTCATTGCATTTTTCAGGATTGGTTCCATCCTCTGATTCAGGGATTTTATGCCTGAAGATTTCTGATGCCAGGTTCTTGGCTGATGGAGTAAAGGTGACCCTCTGCTCAATGAAGAAAAAAAACAAAGGCTCGTGTTAAACCAACACAAACACAGTGAAAATACACATATAATACAATGTCTCCCACTTCCACATTTGACTCACAATGGTGTACTTTTCCCGCAGGTGTTTCAGATACAGATAGTGTTTGTAAAAGTAGCTCTGTGTCAGACCCTCAACAATCACCACATTTATAGCTTTAATCCTCTTCTGATGGAGGAGACGACACCAACTATAAGAGGCACAGGAGGAGAAGGTGTTACAATTTAAAACAGATTGTGTGGATTATTGTTAAAGCGCAGGGACAGTAGTGACTTCCATTACGCAGAGTTATTTGATGAGAGCTGATGAGATCTGCCTTGCGGAGTCATTACCTGGGCTTTTTAATGCCACCTCTTTTCCCCAGAGCAGCATAACGCAACAGCTCTGTCAGCTCGTTCACTGTAATTGGTTGCTGAAGTTGGTTAGGCAGCACAGAGATCCTCTGAGGTTGAGAGGAATTTCGACACTCCAGCAACTCCTCACCAACCAGCCCAGTTTTTAATCTTTTGGTCTTCTTCTGTGGGATAGGGTTGATGTTTTTTCTTTTGCATGTTGCTGCTGCTTCTAATGGAGGCTCCATCTTCAGGCTGATGGTGATACTACAAGAACATAAAAACAGCATTTAAAATGAAAACTGACAGTCAAATGTGGTTAAACCTCAAAAGGAAGGGCCTGTGTGAAGCCAGATAAGACTGTTTATCGAAGCACAAGCTTTAGGTAACTTTTGGTAAAAAAAAAAAAAAAGTTGAGATAGTATCCTTTTGGATGTTGCTGACTTATTCTTTGGCCATTTGTTCCTTGTTCTCACACAAATTTTCTAACATTTTAGTGGGATGGTAGCTTTCCACAGAGCCAAAACAAACTAAAAATAGAAATTGAAAGAGTGCTGATGGCTGTTGTCATCATGCTTTTTGAAAATAAATCTTTGTTGTGACAAAATATATCCGTACAATCGTCACCCGTGTCATGAATTAACTATAAAACTGTCCAAAAATATCAATGGTAAAAATTAACAGTAAGTAGTCACACTGGATCGCAGTTATATCACTAGTGTTGTGGGTGGTATTGTGTTTTCTAATGAATCATGAGTTAATCTGCAATTCCGCAAAATTCAACCATCTCACCAAACATGACTGTTACAGGGGATAAAATGAAAGCAGTATTGCAGTTTTAAATATTGGTGTAAAGTTAAGTAGGGTTTCTCAACATAACGCTTCGGCTAAACTCGGCTCGCTAAAATGCTACAATCTCCAGAGTACTTCACAAAGAGCAAACCATGACGATCATGTTGAGAAAGGGAGTAAACATATAAAGAAAGCATGGTCTGCAGGCCATCGGGGATCGACGAAACAAACGTAGTCGATTCTCTATTCCAGGTAACAGTAGCAAATCATAAACTGTATACTGTTAGAACAAAATCCAGAAAACTGGCCGGATTCAGCTTAAAAAAATAATAATTGACAGTGATTTCAATGTACGCAAAGTTATCCATGTTAGAAAACCAATAAATACCTGCTGTCAGTTGTTCTGTTGGTCACGAAGTCATGTTTTTCTTGATATAATACGACTTACAAACACATGGCGATCACACCAGCACATATACAGGTGTGAGATACAAAGACGATAATACTACTTCCTAGCCATAACTTTCAGAATAAGTCCATTTCAAGCCTTGATATTGATTTTTGTTAAAGTTATGTTCCTGGAATTTCAAAAACAATGCAAATATAACTTAATGGAGATCATACTTTTTTCTATATGTGTATAAATATTTTCATCTTTTTTCCTAAAATGGTCTATTTAGCGTGTTCAAATATTACATACTTTTATTTTGAAGGCAGCTAGAGTACGACAGGCTATCTTTTTTGTTTAGTTTCTGTTAACTTGACTCGAGTTTTCTGTGATCGACACTTTGTCTCGGCAGTTGACTACACTGGCTTACAGCCTAAAGTAGTCGCACCCAGACAGGACGATGAATTAGAATTCAAAAGACAGCGCGAGTTTCGCTCCGTTTTGATGTCGTAAAACAGGTTTATATTTTATATAACTTGAAACATCGGGATTAAGTAACTTTTTACCGTTATGTCTACAAAGAAGCTTGCCAAGTAAGTAACTGCTTTGCATTACATTAAACTCGAACAGTGGAGAAGACATAAATGCTTTGTTGTTGCTAAAATGCTTTGTTGTTTTTGTACGTGTGGTCATTTCAAACATTTACAACGTTTGCATCCATATTGTTTTGCACTACACTGCTGTGAGTTGGAAAAAAAACTGCATTTAGTCTTTGTTGTGAATGCAGATACCATTTGAGTGACTTATCAGTATTGTAAAAAGAAAAAAAAAAAAAGGAATTGTTTCTGGCTGAAATATGAACTCGCTTTGGAAAAACATACAAGTGAGAGAATGCTTGCTAAGGTTTAAGTATCACTTACTGGCTAAGACATTATGATTTTATTTTTTTGTACCCACAGAGAACTTGGAATTCTGAGGCAGCGGAGTCAGTCTTCCAATGGGTCAAAGAAATCCCTGGTATCGAGTGAGTAATCCTTGATTGGCAATGTGAAGACACTCCATTTTTTCATTTCACATCCAATGTTCCGAACCGTCGGCCTCGTGACACTAAAGTACTCTTTTTCTGTCTTAGATCAAACTTTTTCATACCTGATTGTGATCGACTTTGAATCAACTTGTTGGAGAGAGAAAAACAACTACAGCCAGGAAATTAGTAAGTGACCATAAAATGTCTGGATTGTTCAGCAGTTTTTTTTACAGTTACTAGACCCAGTTATTTGTTCTGATTTTCCATCTGTACAGTTGAGTTTCCTGCTGTTCTGCTGAGGACGTCCACAGGAGAGATTGAGTCTGAGTTTCATTGTTATGTTCAGCCCCAAGAACACCCAATTCTATCAGAGTTCTGCACTGAGCTGACTGGTATAACACAGGTATTTCTACAAAAGAAACACACTCTTATAAATCATACTGGGCTGCTTGATTCCTCCTTATTTTGTAACACATCTGACAACTTAATTTCTACAGGTGCAAGTTGAGGCAGGGATCCCCCTTCAGATCTGCCTCTCTAGGTTCAGCCGCTGGTTGCAAAATCTTCAGCAGGAGATGGGTTTGATCTTTCCAAAGGGACAACACAAATCTTCTGCACCTTCAGCTTCTCAGAAACTGTGCACCTTTGTCACATGGTCAGGTAAAAAATAACCCTCTTGGTCTAACCAATACCAGTTCAAGTACTCCCTCTTGAGTACTCACCAATACAGAGTACCAATACCATTAGTATTTTTGATGCATAAAATTTCAATTACCAGAGACAGATCATTTTAAATAAAACAGCATAGTCACTCAGCCATAAAGTCCCCCCCCCCAAAAAAAAAAACAACTCTGTGAGTTTACCATTTGTTTTTAATTAATTAACAAAAGTGAAAAATAAAACTAACAACTGTCAGAGTTTTTTTTTTTTTTTTTTAAATAAGCTGAAGTGCAAAATAAAACAGTTTGAACTCTCCCTAGTTGTACGTGTTTCCTAAACAGGACCTGAAGCACATTTTCTTTGGAGTCAAACTGCAGCAATGTAGCGCCAACCACTGGCAAGGAGAACTTACTCAGCATAAGATTTTTTTTTTTGTCTGAGTACCGGCTGCTGGTATCGGCAGCATTCACGAGTGCCCACACCTTGAAATAAGGCTGGTATCGGCCCGATACCAATACCTGTACTCAACCATCCCTACTCTTGACAGTGGAGAGCCTCAGCACTGTGGCAAAACAGCATTACCTCTTAGACTTTTTAAATATGAAAAACAGAAAGTGAGCTGAAAACATGTGTTTTTTTTGTGCTTTGGTCTGCATGTGTCACAGATTGGGACCTTGGAGTTTGTTTGCAGTATGAGTGTAAACGCAAACAGCTTTATAAACCTGATGTACTGAACAGCTGGATAGACCTGAGAAGCACCTACAGGGTAAGCAGAGGCACACTCACAGTCACTTTGTAACACTCCTATTCTCTGTGGTGTTTGTTGGTTCATCTCACAAGCATATAGCGGTAGTTGCATAATAATTTTATAATGGTGTGTTAAAAAGTTGATCCTTTCCTTTATTTCGAAATTCAAAGAGCTCATAATATCTTTCATGGAGCTAATCTAAAAATTTAAAGCTATTTGTTTCGATTTAAAAGAGACTCAGACAAGAGTGCATCATTTTCTTTTTATAGTCTCTAACCCTGTAATGTGTGTATTTTAGTTGTTTTATGACAGGAAACCTAAAGGACTTAATGGGGCACTACAGGATCTTGGAATACAGTTTTCAGGAAGAGAACATTCAGGCATGAAAAAAAGCCTTTCTTGAAAATTCCCTCCAGTTTAAAAAAATGACCTGATCTAATCCTGTGTCTATCGTTTTACAATTTACTTCAGGTCTAGATGATGCCAGAAATACAGCTCAGTTGGCAGCAAGGATGATGAGGGATGGTTGCGTGATGAAGATCACGAGGAGCCTGATGAAGGTGAGTGGCCGTCCAGCGCTGACCTCAAACTCCTAAATCCTTGGCCTCCCTTCTGTCTGCACAGTGCACAAGGATGATGACAACGAAGGAACCTTCAGACCAAAGATTTTTTAATTAAACTGGAATTTAAACATTTGTTATAAATAAAGAGCTATGCAATTGGAGTTCAGCAAATTAGAGATGAAAAGATGGATTAATTTCTATGAGTTGCTGATTGAATCTCTCATTGTTTTGTAGACCCCACTGATTTCCAAACCTGTATTTGGAGACACAACTGCAGACAACAAAAAAGAAAAAGGCAACACCAGTAGAGAGGAAAACACAGTTGGCATGAACAGACCCTCATCTTGCAGAATTTCTCAGAAATTCTGTGACAGAAAGTCAGTAGTACAAAAAATGAACAAGGATTTAGACACAAAGGAGAACTCAAGCTCAGTTTGTCAAAGCCTGATCTCACCAAAGACACTGCTGAATGGAACAGCTACCTCACTGTGGGGACACAGCAGGAGGTCTGTTCCAGCAGAATCTGTCACCAATATTTCCTCATCTGTTTTGATAAATTCGCCACATAGTGACAACAGCAGCAGTACCTTTGTTCTGTGCTCGACAACTGTGGACGGCCTCTCTGATCTGCCACAGATAAACCAGGAAGGTGGTGGAGAAGAAGGGGAAGAACTGTTTGTGGAAACGGAGGACAGATGTGGGTCATATGATGATGTTCTCTTGGATGGTGATACCGAATGTATCAGTGAAAAAGACGTAGAGTTTGATGTTGAGTATGCATCAGGTTTTGACAGAAGATGCCATGTGAGGCAACAGTCTGAAAATACAAACTCAGCAGGCTATTATCTCAGAATGAAAGAGGGTACAAGAGAAACAGGGAGCTTTAGCAATAACCTGAAAACTCAAAAAAAGGCTGGTGAATCATCAACAACTTCTATTTGTGCGAATAACATGCGATTCCCCATGGATGGCTCCATTAGCCTCAAAGAAATTGAGCAGCACTCAACAGTCTCTAAGCCCAATTTTAGTTTTCTTGCACCAAAACCTCTGAACTCCAAGTCTAACCATCACAAAGCAGGACTGAAACCCAAACCCTTCATCCCAGAGAAGACCTCCACCTCTTTTGCTTCATTTGCAAAACCCAAACCAGTCTTCACCCAGCTCACAACACCCAAACAGACTCTGAAATCTTCTTTTACTATCTACACTGACCCTGAAAAACCCTCCTCTTCCTCCATGTGTGGCTCTTTCTTCACCCCAAAGAGTACCCTTTCTTCGCTGTCAACCAACACACTTTCCTCACGTGTCAATCAGTCTTCTAATCAAACGATATCTAAAGGTGGACACAAAATCACATCACCTCTGTGCGCATGTGGGCGTCGTGCAAAACGCCAAGTCGTGTCCAATGGTGGTCCAAACCATGGGAAAGGGTTTTACTGCTGTCCAGTCCGCCGGTCAGGCAGCGGAGGGCGCATACAGAAGGGGTGTGAGTACTTTAAGTGGGAGTCAGCGCTGATGAAGAGCAGCCCAGGTTCATCTCCAGCCATCAGGTCCTCTGTCTCATTCTGTCAGATGAACTCAACGCTGACACACCAGAAGCCACTAATAAGAAAGAGCTACTGATGTTTGAGGGTAAAAATCTGAGGGTGCGTTCCACATATTTTACAGGCTATTTGCAGGGACTAGAGCCGTGTGAAATACTACCCAAACTTTCTCTACATAATTGTAAATCCTGTTTGACTTGTTTATTTATTGTTAATTAAAACCGAAGAAGACAGCATTTTCAACTATGAGATGAATATAAGGGTGGGATCACAAGTGCTGTTGTATTCACAGAGTGACTGTTCACTTTAGTATGTTGATTCTGGTTTTGATTACTGTAAAGCCTTTTATCAACTCAAAGTGACTTTCATGTCATGATAACAAACTTTTTTTTATCATGAGACTTTCCCACATCATACAATAAATTGCTTTATAAAAGATTTTACAGTTATATTTTGTGTTACAGAGATGCTCTTAAAATTATATTTTAATAACACTGATATAAGTGAAAAAAGATCAGTGGTGATGATAAAGTCACCAGTTATATAGTAGTAAGTTTCAAAATTCAATCACTGTAAATTGTTGTATTTGATATTATTATTATTATTATTATTATTATTATTATTATTATTATTATTATTATTATTTCATTGTGTGTTTAAGGTTTGTATTATTATCTAGAGACTTTTTTTATGTCAGGCTTTTTCATATTTTGTATTTTGATGACTGTACTGTTGTATTTTGGATATGCGAAGGGTTATCTGATTTATAAAATGTTGCATTGTTCTTGGTCTAGTGTAATGCTTGTTGTATGTTATTGTTACTATTATGTTTAATTTTATTTATTTATTTATTTATTTGTGTGTGTGTGTGTGTGTGTGTGTGTGTGTGTGTGTGTGTGTGTGTGTCCATTTTGGAGTTTTTAGGATGTAATCTGTATGAATTGTTATTACAGATTTGCATGAAAGGACCCCAGGAAGAGTAGTTGCTACTCCCAGATACAGAAATAAAAGCGTGACAGGTAGAGTCAACATGAATAACCAGAGATATATATTAAGAGGCCATGTGTGTATATGTTTGTGTGTAAATAAACAGCTTTGGATGTGTACTTCAAATATTCAAGGAAATATTTGTTTTATTACCATTATATATATATATATATATATATATATATATATATATATATATATATATATATATATATATATATATATATATATATATATATATATATATATATATGAAATGTTGTTGTGTTGCAGCTAATTACAAAATTTAATTTGATGCAAAGTGTTCGTCGACATTTTAGCAGCAAGCGCGTTTAAAAGGTACCAGAACAGAACAGAAATTACTTTATTTATCCCCGGGGGGAAATTCAAGAGTCACCGCAGCATTCAAGAAAACAAAAGTAAGAAAGAGTATAGAAAGTGCAAAAAGGTCCACAAGAAAATAGATGACGACAGCCCGTCCACCACTCTCCCGCCCAGCCAGTCTCCACCTCCAGAGGGTCCAGGACTGAGCCTCCCCAGCAGTCTGTTCAGTCTCTGTCTCCTGGATCCTGTCTGCTCACAGCAGGCGAAGCTCCTCCAATGTGGCAAAAAAATAAAAATAAATAAAAGTAAATAAAAAGTAAAAAGTATTTTATTCAAATTTGTGCATTAAAGAATAATAAGAATTTGCTTGCTTGAAGTTGCCCTCTTCCTTTGGACGAGGAGCCTAATCCGTGTGTAATGTCCGTGTGTCTGTATGAGAAAGAGGGGGACGGGGGACTGCAGAAAGCACCCGGAGAAAACTGCGCAACGTTTCGCGAAAACACCGGATACTTTTGTCCCTCTTCCGGCACCGTACAGGTCAACTAAAAACGTGCTATGTTGTGTCTGGATCTGAATCAATGAGATCTCTTCCGTTAAAACAGTCCCAGTTTCTACTTAAACATATGCCAAAGGGAACAGGCTGGTATGTTACATAAACTCTAAAGTTTGACTGTATCTTTGATGGATCCGTAAAATGTTCGAGCGCGCGTCAATCTCAGTTATTTAGCAAACGGCTAATAGAGCCAAATAATCAAAACAAGGCAGCAGTCCGCTGCACTCGAGAGCTTAAATCAAGTATTTGTTTCCGCCGAAAACTATTCTTCTAACATGTCGACTCCTACAAACGAGTCAAGGAAGCGGAGTAAGAAGAGGTACGGGGGAGGCCAAGCAAACAAGCGGTTTAAGAGCTCTTCTTTGGAGGTGGGCATGGAGGGAATCCTCATCACATGCAACATGAACGAGAGAAAGTGCACCGCGGAGGCCTTTAATCTGCTCAATGAATATGCAGATCAGCTATATGGGCCCGAGAAGGTGAGTCTAAAAGTCACTTAAAATCCAATACATTTAATATTAGAATGCCTATCATTTGTTTTTCAGGAAGCTCTAAGTATTGTGTATAATATGCCAGCTAAAACAACCCAGGAACTATATGCCAAAGAACTGTTTGAATGCTCATATATAATTGCACACCTGAATCAAATCATGCATGCTCAGTTCTATATTGTTTAGCCTACATAGTATTTCGATATTACTTTGTGTCTTAAGTGTCATTCTTGTTATACAAGTTCCAAGATAGTAATGGGAGCAGCAGCAAAGAAGAAGATGAAGACGATGATGATGAGGAGGAGGAAGATGTTGCTGAAGCCCTGAAGAAGGAAGTGTCCCAGCTGCAGGCGTCTGTTACCAAACAGAAGAGGCGCTTCCAGGCTTTTGATAGTGGAGCAAATAATGTAATATTCATCAGAACATTAAACCTTGGTAAGACACTTTGTTGAATGAAAAGTTGAAATGATTAATTTGGGAATATTGTTGGTTTTTGGCAGCAATATTTTTTTATTTTTATTTTTTCTAAGAATCTGACAAGTTAGTTCATCACATCCTCTCTGATCTCTACACCACCAAGAAGAAAAAATCTCGGGTGATCCTTCGCATGCTACCTGTGAGTAGCAGGAAAACATCTTGTTTCTTACCATCATTGTGTATGTAGATATAGTATAAAAAGTTGCTTATTGCTTTTCTAGTGACTTCTGCATTTGATTTCTTAAAAATGTATGTGTTGAAATCACAACTGCTAGGCCAAGTTTTTCCCTGGAACCATGTGCTCACAAGAATATAACAGTGTTATTATGTCTCTTGAGTATATGTAATGGCTAGAATAATCTAAGCTCTGTGCTAATATCAACAATCTCTAATCTTGCTCTTGCCTTATCCAGGTAACAGGAACATGCAAGGCTTTCCAGGATGACATGGTGAAGTACCTGACCACTTACCTTGAACATTGGTTCAAAACCCCAAACTGTGCTACCTACCAGATTGTCTTTAAGGCCCGCAACAGCAGCCACAACAAGAGGGATGAGATCATCAAATCTATTGCAGGTGGTGTTAGACTGTTTTTGTTGAATTTTGCTGATGTGATCAGAACATAAAATGTAATTTGAACTAAACTCACTCTTCCTTTATGATTTTTGCAGGTTTAGTGGGTAAGATGAACCCAAAGAACAAGGTTGATTTGACAAACCCAGAACTGACAATCATTGTGGAGGTCATCAGAGCTGTGTGCTGCATCAGTGTGGTAAAGGACTACACACTGTTTAGAAAGTACAATGTTCAGGAGGTAGTAAAAGAAGACGCACCAAATCCTAATGTGGCTACAGCAAAAACTGAAAAAAATGCACCTGAGGAGAAAGAGAAACTAGATACAGAGGAGATAAAGGAGGAAGAGAAGAAGGGGGAAGAGGAAAAAGGAACAGATGACAGAAATATGCCACAGGAAAACAAGGAGGCTGATGAGGGTGAAGGTGATGGGAAGTAGTGGCTCTAATTCAGAGGGGTTCTTTTAGATAAAAAAAATTCTTTCTTGCTTGCTTATTAAAACATCTCATGTTATTCTTATTGTAGAACTATGTTTTTGTAAAGGAAGGTGGGGATTAATTTTTTTCCAGGGTTAATTTACTTGGTGTATAACAGGCAAAAGTTCATAGCAACTGTAGTCCTTGTGTGATTTAACAAGATTTACATATTCATTTGGCTTCCTGTACTGCATTGGATTCAATTTAACTTTACTAATTTTGTATATTTTAACAAGCAGTGATTTTCAATTACATCATGTTGTCTCTCTGCAGTGATATTCAAACAACTCACGGGTCAGCTAATTTTCCTTGTGCTGGATTTGATTTGTAATTTTATTATTTTTATTATGTACTCCAATGAAGATTGGCTTTTGGTAAGGATAGTTTGTGAGTGAGTATGTCTCATTTTGTGTAACTTGTTTCCTGAAGCAGATCCTTAATTAAAGCTTCCTGTGTGGTTTTTATCACTTTGTACACTACTTAATTTGGCACAATATTAGGGAAAGGTGGAAAGATAATAGACGGTTGAAAAATATCAGTGCAAAGCATCAACAGAGTGAAATAAGTACCAAATTTTGCTTCCTCGCAGCTGAAATATGCTGGTTATTCCTACAAAATTACTGCATCATACAAAAGTGTATGACAAACTGACCATATCCTATTTAAATTTCCATATTTAATGATCAGGTAGTTCTCTTTCAAACCACAAGATGGAGCTAGTCCCTCGTAATGTCTACACTTTGGCATCTTGATGAGTAGCTTACTGGATTCACAAGTTAAATATAGGGGAAATCAGAAACCTGAACAGAAGGAATCACACCTGTAACAAGTTACGGTGAGTTGGTGAAATTTTGTGGGTCGAAATTTCCCCCCAAATACTCTGTATATTTGGCATGGGTCAGTTTTTCCATGTATTATGTTAAGCTGTTCAAAGAGTCCCACACGAGCACGTTCGTAAACTATCGACTTGTCTAGTATCGATAGCTTACAGCAGGCTAACACCATAGACTGTGTAATAACTTAAAAAATAACGGACATAAATTCAGCGTTTGGAAAGTCCTCCATCAAAATGTCACCGATTGTACGCTGAGAAAAAAAGCATAAGCTAAGTCATGTTTGAACAACAGTTTATTTATGGTAACAAGCAGGTCTAGTATGTTGACGAGATGACACTTTTAATGCGATCCATGATTATTGAGGTCTGTTTTTCTTATTCCTAAACTGTAAGCGTTAATTGACTTTGGATGTGAGCATAATGCCATTTTTTTGTTGTTTGTTTTACCAAAAGTCATTCAAGTAATCCCGAAAGTCCCATAACTGAGAATAAATCATTGAGCACTTGTCAATGTTTCACACAAACGGTTAACATTTAATATCCAAATATACATATAATCCAAAAAATAATATACAAAAGGTCATTAACTCCGGGGCTGCAACTCAGTGCTCATTACAGTGATTTTTTTTTTTTCACAATAAACTCAATTCAACAACTAGTCTATAAAATCTAAACTAAGTTTTTAATACTTAATTCATCACCAAAAGTTAGCAAACACCTTTTGCACGGATCAAAAATTTGGATTCTGCCTAATGCTAGTATTGGAAGTGAAATACACATAAACAGCTGTAATATGTATCTAACATAACCTTTCATAGCAATTCATGAAGTACATGTTTATTCGTAAACTTAACAGATTCACTGCGCAAAAACAACAACACCAATGTTTTTTGTATTAGTTATTGTGCTGGTATGGGTTTGTTTTGATGTTTTCTATCCATTTTTATATTCTCTTTGCATGCTTTTGGGGCATGTCATGACAATAATAATAATAATAATAATAATAATAATAATAATAATAATAATATTACACTTTATTTGAAGACACCCAAGAACGCTGCACAAAACATAGTTAAAATATTTCAGCAAAAAAAATAAGAAAAACCCATATATATATATATATATATATATATATATATATATATATATATATATATATATATATATATATATATATATATATATATATATCAAAGTAAAGAAAGAGAAGATAATTAATTGATTTAAAAGATGAAATGGATGGATGGCAGTCAGAGTGAGTAGGCCAGTCGGAATAGATGACTTCATTTGTTCTCATGTTGTTTTGTAGTGTTATCAGAGTACAATCCTGGGTCCCTCTGTGTTTACTGAGTGTATCTGAAAGGACATGAACAGATTTATCATTTGTATTTTGTAGATATACCAGGAATACTTTACCCCATGAAAAGATTTTAGGGTATACAAAAAACACAACAACATCTATACTTAACACGTGACGTGATTCTCTGCAGCAAAAATGGTGCAGTATGAACAGGTTTGTGCTGGTGTTCAGTAAGGACATTAATCATACTTTTTGCTCGCACAGTTCTCTTTCTCTGTCACGTACACGTTAGCGAAATTTGGATTTTCATTCTGCTCATTACACTTGTGCTGAACTCTCGTTGTGACCCATCCATCGTTATCTCCTCCATGTTGGGCTTGAAACTCACAAATTGCGTATGTACTGGCTCTCAGGTGCTCCAATCAGTGTGACCTGCTGACAGGCTTATAGCTGCAACACAAGGGGGAAGGATTGGATGTTCTCAGCTTGCCAGTGTGTTATTAGTGCAATACCAATTAAACTGTGCAACTAGCCTACATAATGCTCACACGCAGTGATGCCTCACATTGATATCACAGTTGCATCTTAATAATATAATGCTGTCAGGTGAAATACTTGAGTCCTCATTTCGATCATTACGAGAAAATTATTTCAGCAAACGCATTTTTTATGGGTTTGTAATTTTGATGATTGTTTTTAGTCGAAAAACTGCAATGCTAATATCTTTGTGTTGTCAACCATAGGAAATAGCCTCAGATTTTTTAATTGCCCCCAAGTTTATGCCTAATTAAACCTCAGTGGGAACTTGAGCCCAAAGCTTTCCAGCAAAATAGTAATGCAGACATGTACGCATTGTTCTGCCACACAGGATTGTACGTTTATTCAGGTTTAAATGTCACAGGCCTGTGAAACAATTGCATCCAAAGGCGCATGTGCACATTGTCCCTGGGGTCAGGATTAGCATCCACTGGTGTGGCTCCATATCTGACCTTTATGAGTGGCTAAGTAGTGCTCTCAGGGGTCTCGTTTGTCTCACTTTACCTAACAATGGCTTCAACCCCCTCACCGCAGCAGCGACCTATCTGACAGAGCAGGATGAACATGTGAATGTTGAGCTTTACAGATTCTAAAGTACCCAGGTTTTTTGTTCTTGTCGTTTTCAATTTAAACTTTTCATAAAGCTTCTACTGTGGACCTATGATGCTGTTTTATGTGAAGACAGTGGTTTGGGTTTGTCTTGCTTAACAATGCAAGTAAGTTTGCAATTGAACAATCCAGATCCTTCCCAAATGTTCAACATGTCATGGTTACTTATTCATCCCCATGCCATCACAGATATTTTCTTTTAAACTATGCAGTGATAAAAAAAACAGCTAGGTGGTCCCTCTTAAAGGCAGAAATCAGGGTATTCAGGAATCACAAATACAATGCGAAATGAATAGTTTTTCACTTCACTTCAGTCCATCTTAAATGTGCACAGGTACGCTGAACTCACCTACATTTCAAGATCATGTTTGTTCATGGCTTCTTTTCTGATTGTTACTTTTAACTAACAAACCATAGTCCTTAGTGGTGTTCATCCTGAAGGGATTTTTAGCCCATGCCAAGATCTCTACTACAGAGCCTTTCTGTTTGTACTGCAGTGCTGACTGAAGCACAAAGATCACCGCCACAAACTACTGATTTTCAGTAGGGTTGCAATGGGGTGGAAAATTTCCAGTTAATTTCAAGAAAGTTTCCTGGAAATTTGTCTAGGATTATTGAGCAAAAAATCAGGGTTTTGTTGCTGTCAACTTAAATTAATTTATCTAGAGTTGTCTTTTTTCTTGTTATCAACTTGAATGAGGTTTTCAGAGATGATCTTGTCTGAAACAACATGACTGAATGCAAATTCAACTGTGTACCATAAATCACACAAGCAAACAGTTCCAAGCACATTTGATAATCATCAGTCACTACTTCAGTAGCCTACAACATTTCAACTGAGATCTCTTTTCTGGATTTGTAGTCTAGAAGTCCTGTCAAAGTAACTTTTGATTTTAGCTTTGATGCAGATATATTGATGTTATATTTTAACTTAAGTAATGGAGGCATTTAAGTTAAACTAGCAAATGCTCATCATAATGTGTATAATTTCCAGAGGCTTGCTATTAAAAAGATTTGTTCCTATTTTCACGACAGGAAAAATTCCTGAAAAATCATTTAAAATGTCACTTAAAATATTGCAAATGTTTACATGCATGTCTAGCTTATAAAAACAAAAATGTTTAATATTTACAGATGTTTATGACCAGGTAAAAGCAGTTATTATTTACTCCTAACTGTTCCCTGAAAATATCTCATTAATTCCTGTTACTTTAAAAAATCCCCATGGAAATTTTCCAACTTTAAAAATTTCCATAATTTTGTTATTCTAGTTTTCAGCATTCTCTCACTTTGTACAGACAATTCTCCAGATTCTTCAAACTGTGTAATGATATTGTACTGCAGTCAAGAAATCCCAATTCGATTGCAGTTTTTCACCTGGAGCATTAACCTTGAGATTGTTGAACGTTTTGCTCATGTTGTCTCTCACAGAGTCAGAATGAACCTCCCATTGTCCCCAGGGAGTCTCTGCCTCTCTGGAGTGCTCAAAACCAACACATACTTATTTTTCTAGCCAGCTGCAATTTCACCAGAAGAATAATCAGAAGCTGTTTCTGTGGATCATCTTTCCAAGAAATTACACAGTTTATTCAGAGGGTATTGCAGGGGTACAAATAATACAGTATACTAGTTGTACATTTGAGAAGATTTGCTGAATCATTTCTATGATCATCAAAATAAAATATGCGTCTGAATGTTGCTTTTGTGGGTATGAATGGTGTATAATTGGCAGTAAGAAGTGTAAAGTAGCTGCCATTGTTGAGGGTAAAGCAAATCTGTTGATCCCTGGTAACAAAATGTCATTAACTTTTGCTTTATGCGCAATAATTAGACAAGTCAGGCAGTTAGGTACTGAAAGCTCAGCATTTACAATTTTCAGATTCTTATGGCCTTGTGGTTAAAAATTGTCAGATACAGTAAAAGTTTATAACATGACAGTGGACAAACTCATAAAAAGTTTGAAATGCTTCAACTTACAGCAAACTGCAAAGTTGACCTGACATTAACAGATGGACAGTGAATGTGGTGCTGGAATGATAACAAATTGTGGCCCAAGAAAAGTGACCACTGAGTTGAACCTAAACGTCTGTTAACTACAACCAAAGGGGATTATGAGCTTTGCTAAATGGGTATTTACTGCAGAGCAATTGTATCGTGGGGATTTTCTGTTATTTTGTGCATCCCAAGGTGCTAGATTGTAGCTTCCCAGATGCTTTATTTTTTTGTTCTAAACACACACACACATTGTCAACAGATGCACATACCAACTATTTATTTATTTATTTAAACCTATTGTTAGGCTGATGGGAATATGGTTTGGAGGACATCTATTTTTCTGTGAGCATCTGCCATTGTGTGTTGAATGTGTGTGGCAGCCAGCTATGTGAATGGGGTTCAGTAATGAGAAATGCTTATCAACCCTCTCCAGCCTGTCAGCCTGGTGCCATTAGCTGTTACCCCAACAATCCTACAGGTAGGCCAAGAGTGCTCGTATTGATTCCAAACATTTGTGTTTGTGGCTAAAAATGGGAGCAACCAGCAGAAGGATTTAGTTGATTAGGATTACGAGAGCAGTAATTTGTGGAGGAAATGAGGGTGCCTTTTTAAGAGGTCTATTTGTGGAGAGAAATTGGTTTTCTTAATACCTGAGATGAAGTTGCTTCTTGAATGTAAATAACTGTTTACATGGTTGGAGCATGGATGAGAGGAGGAAGGCTTAGTTTTTAAAAAGCAAAGAAACATTTTCTTGTGCAGAGGCAAATGATTCACAAGAAGAGAAACAGAGAAGGGTGAATGAGAAACAAATCCAGGAACTGTTGTTCCTTTCCACACAGCTACTTACTCAGTCTCATGAGTGATGTAATCCTTGTGAGAAAGATTTCTATATCATTGGTAGGCTTTCGCTGCAAAGAGCGTAATTTAGCATAATGTTAACAAAAACCTTGACAATTAGTTCGAAAGGAGAGGTGGTGTGGGGGCAGAAAGACAGCAAGGCAGCGTGCAGAAGGAAGATGTGAGTAAAGAGGGTGGAGCTGGGACATTCAAATAGCTTTGATTCCTTTTAAATATATATAGACATATATTATTAGAACTGCAGCTAGAAAGTACTGGATCTTAGATTTTTTAATCCGAAAATATCTTTAGATTCTTTGGGAAATCTGCACACAAGAGGCAATGAGTGCAACTGTACAGATGCGGTTATAACATAAAATCACAGGACACTGAAAAATCAGAATAAAATCAATTATATAATACCAATACTGCACAAGATTATTACATTCATCATTGAGCCCCATATACCTAGTGTAACCTTTCTACGTGAAATGCTCCATATATTACAAAAAGTCTCTAAGTTTTAAGCTGTATCTGGAGTCAGTGAAGGAGATTTCTATAAGGAACTCCACTGTGTGATTTAGTCAAATGTGGAATGGTGCATCATCTTTTCACTTAGCATTTTGGGAAACCTGCACATTAAATACTATGTTTAAAAAAATGATACTAAAGGAACACTGGCATTACTGCAGTCACGATATTGCTGGTAGGCTGTGTGTTAGGTTTTGTTTAACTGCTTCCTTACATAGGCCCACCATCTAACAAATTAAAAAGTGCTGAAAAAATCACTAAAGCAATGCTGTAAGAGGTGAGTTTATTAATTTCAAAGGACTAACATGTTTTGTTGCATATTTTAGTACATATGACCCAACTTGACTGTTGGTTTTGGCCAACTGCTGTAGTCCATTTCAAAGTCTGTAAGAATGTAAATGTAAATGTAAGACTGCACTATATACAGACCTTATACAGAAATTTGAAATGTTTAACCATAACAAATACACTGTTCTTTGACATTGGAGAAAAGAAAACAAGTCAAGTACACATACGAGCTATACCCATGTTAGCTAATTAATTGGCAAAAATAATATTGCCAAAAGTTTTAAGATAGCTTTAGAGCTAGCTTTTACCAGCTTCATTCAGCCTCATCAAAAGTCCTCTTTTATTTTTTCATTAAAGTGTTCTCACAATCTGCAATCATGTAACTAAAGAGATGACCCTTGGTTGTTCTACATTTTATTATAAAACCAGTGCATGTAGCCAATGTATCAGTGGCTACATGCACTAAATATAATCATAAAGAAAATAAGAATAGTTCTGCTGTTGGGATTATTGTAATTCCAAATACTGAATCTCTTGTGGTGCTATGTACTTACTTTTGCAATGAATACCAATCCCTGGAATTCATAAAGTAGTGCTTTAAAACCTAAATGTTACACAACTTGTAAGTTAGCCCTGTTAAATGTTAAACTCCATTTTCTGTTTTAACTTTAGTTTCTCTGCCTCTGTATAGGTCACACACAAGAATACAGTATATCTGTTATTTAAATTAACTGTATGTCAAAGATATTCTGATAGTGTGACGGACTGGCTTAATTCTGTTCCCTGGAACATGAATGTTGGTCAAATGCAGCGTATTCTGTTGCTAATGATGTGTGTTTTTAGGGGGCAGATCTCTTTGGATTGGATAACAGCTGCTGCAGAGGATTGAGAGTCTGACAGTGAAACATGTATATGTGATTTTCAGGCAGATGACAGACAAACAGAAGGGCTCCTCCAGAGGACATACAACTTTAACAGGATTGGAAATGGTACTGACCAGCTGTAAGAGGTAAGAGAGAAAGAGCTGGGGATGAGAGTCAAAGTGCGAGGAAGGAGGGGTGGAGATGTGAGGAGGAGTATTTCTGGATCAGTTTGAGAAGGAATTAACTGTCATTTAGCCAAAAAGATGACTGAGAGACACATTGGGTTTGCTACAACAGCTTGGGACATACAGCTAAAGAAGATAAAAAACTGTTGAGTGAAAGGAACAAGCTTTGAGATGAATGAAGCTGCTAAGGACATCATCAAACGCTGCAGGCACAGCAGGGGGCCTTGGGATACACCCGTCTGAGAGTTGCGTGGTGTGGGTGTGTGCATGTGTGTGTTTAGTTTGGTACTGGTCTTAATAAACCATCCATCTGCAGGGAGAGGAGAGCAGTGGATGCAAAGAGTGGGTAGGGGGGTTACAGCACCCTTTATGCTCCATATTTACACTCCTTTCAAATGCACAGGCAGACAGATACACAGTCCTGCCCGCAGGTTCTTTGATGCTCGTCGATACCGCTGCGTGATGATGTCATACGGCAGGGAGCGAGGGTGGGGAGGCATGATCAAAGGAGAGAGGGAGGGATGAAGACGCAGGAGAGGATATCCAAGACAACAACGGGACAAAGATGGCGACTGCTTCTGCAATGGGACGTCCACTGGCGTCCAGACCTTCGGATCACCCGTTTGAACCCTGGACGTGCAGCAGGTGCAGTTACCGGCCTTATTCTAACGGGATGACCACCAGCATGACATACAGGAACCACCAAGCCAACATCAGCCATCACCACTACCGCCGGGCTAGCACGGTAAGCTCTCCGTCTACCTTAGCCTTTTTTCCGCTGCTGTTAAACCATCAAACCCTGAACGCCCCGATATCTGGCTACCATCTCTCCATCTGAACTATTTATCATGAGTTGCCATTCTTTTTAATAACACATTTTGTACCCATTTTCTTTCTCTTTCTCAGCCCCTTTCATCATGGTCTTTTGGCTGTTAATATAGGCCTCTCTTGGCCATCAAAGGCAGCACATCAATCGCCTTGACTCCCAAGTGTATGTGTGAGGGTGAAAGAGAGAAAGGGAGAGAGGGGAAAAAAGAAGAACACCATGTATCAAAGATCAAGGCACGCTTTCATGCCTGATTTTGGCCCTGGTTGGGTTTTTCTTTCCATCATCTTTCCATCCACCCTTTTTCCCCGAGTTTCTAGGGCTGCAGACGCTCCCCGAAACCGACCTATGTTTTCTCCCATCCTTCAGTGATCCACATTTCCCCATCGCTGAAAAATCGGCTTTGTTGGGTAAATGGCAGCAAAAGACATTTCTCCTGTTTCTTTTTTTTCTCTGAGATTTTTTTGTAGCTTTGCGGGCTACAGGGCCGCAGCTCTGCCCCAATGATGACAATACGTGAAACAATATTTGAATAAGCAGCAGGAGGGCAGCCAGCTAATCCACTGTGGCTAATCCAGTATTGGTGCAGGCCATATTGGTAGCTTGAGTATTCAACCCCATCACAATACACATCAGCAGGACGCCATGGCAGATATACTGACATTCTCACTACAGGCATGGCTGGGAAAGGCCAGCAGATGGATGGATAGGTGGGCAGACGGATGGGTGGATGGATGATATAGATAGAGATAAGTAAAAAGACAATTGCATGGATGGTTAGAAACCTTTGATATTTAATCTGTTTCTGTTTTCAAAACTTCTCTGTTTGTTTTTTGAGTAACTTATTGTAGCAATTAAAGAAAAACAGTATTGTAGGATTTAAAGGGATGACTAATGTGACAATCAGCCCTCTGCATCTGTCAAATCTTTGTCTCAACTGAAAATAATCTTAACTAATGGAAACAGAGAGAACCTAAATATCCCGGCCATCTCCATGTCAGACAACAAAAAGTTTCACTGTACAACACCAGGCCTGCTCCTTATCCTTTGTTTTGGCGCTTTCTTCCTAGCCAAACAAAATACTTTTCTCCAATTAATTTTCTCAAAGAGCAGAGGTCTGTTTCTCTTTCAAGAGGTATATAATGAAGATTTCACTCTCTGTGAGTATCTAAATGGGTCTTTGTGCTGGGAGGCCCCCAAGAGATAAGCCTGTTTCTGACAGGCCTCAGTACAGACGCCCAAATCTGCTGTGGCAGCTGGAACAAAGGGACCCCTGAGCTGAACCAGCACACTGACAAAAAGCCCTATATCAGTGGTCTAAAGGAGCTGCCTCAATTTAAGAATTAATAACCAACTTTTCAGGCACTGGAAATAGATGTTTTCATAACAAACTTGATGATGATGTGAGAGTTTATCATGGGACTTTCTCTCCTTTTGTTGAAACTACTCAGAGCGGCTTACAAGGGCCACAGTTTAGGTCCTTTATTAGTGTTATTGAACAAATTTTGATGCAGAAACAATACAGACAAGTGCTCTAAAATATTAAAAAGAAAAATAATATGATTTTACACTAAAAAAATGAAAAAATAGTTAACAGGTTTCATCGTGTCCAGCTGAAAAGAAATCATAATTTAGACAACCACAGGTTTCTCTTCTTTGGGATTTGTTTGGATTAGAAATCAATTAAGAAAAAGAAAAGTTAGGGTGATAAATCTGGACTCATTGTTGTGCTGAAAAGAATTTTATTTCTCCTCTTTCTCCTTTTTCATTTATTCATTCTGTCTTTCCTTCAGTCATTCATTCATTCATTCATTCATTCATTTATTTATCTATCTATGCTACACATACTAATTTGAAGAAGCTCTAAAAGATGCCACAGTTAAGGAAGTCATAAAAATCAAGTAGTGGGATACAGGTAATGCCATCCTTTATTACAGCTTACTCTAGATGGATGGACTATTAAATCCATAGATAACAGAAGGGGTTCCTTACATATACATTTGAAAATGCAATTAAAAATCCATTGGTATTGATTTATTTATTTGCTGATTGTTAACGTCACATTCAAAAGTGCACTGATTAAAAAACAGCCTTAGTCTTAATAACAGATGTGTTGGCTGTCTGTCAAGGTCCTGGTATTCATCATGCTGCCTCAAGGACATTTACCAGAGCATTTAAATAAAGCAGATCCATCCTTGCCTTTAGTGAAACATTTGTTTCCTCCTTCTGTGACAGGTCGACATATCAGTTTTTAGCAGACCCACCAAGGAAAATTAATCCTTTCACATCAACAAAGGCTATAAGTCAGTAATTTATCTCCAAGGCTGCTATCAGTGAGATTTCTTGTTAACAACTTATCTTTTTATCCAATAAAAAGGTTAAAAAAAAACACATTTTCTTAATTTATGGACATTTATGACAGTAATAAAATGCAGATTCACTGGTTTAAGATGGATTTGGTTATGTAGGTTATCAGAGTAAAGAATGCAGCAGGAGACACTAAAGCTCGAAGAAGACAGAAGTACACACCCAGGCTTTCTATCTAACAATTAGAAATAGTAGCCTTAAAATCTAGTCATCAGATATATACAGTTGAAGTATATGTTTAAAATGTTAAGGGAAAAAAATCTTCAGTGGGTCTAAAATGTATGAACTTGAAAATATCTAAGATCTAAACATGCTCCCAGTCATCGGTTGGCTAAGTGAGTCCATCAGGCTCCTTAAGGCAGTCGCTGTTCTAAGTTCAGGCCACGTACTTTATCTCTCTCTCCACACTCCACAACTTCTCTGTCTTCAGCTGCAAATGCAATATAGACCTGAATGCCCCCCAAAATAACCAATCCACCTACCTTAGAAACTCTTTAATGTACAATTTATATGAGAAAACCCTCTAGTAGAATTGAAGTAAATAAAGTGAAGTAAACCAACAGTTTAGAAAATCTACAATATACAACTAAAATTACTCCAATCTGATGTGCTAAATGTAAATTTTGAATCACAATAGGCATAAAATGAAGGAGCTCCCTGGTACATAAAAGAATTTTCAACCAAAATATGTCTTATATCTTGAAATACATAAGAAAAAAAAATATGATGCTGAAATATTGCCTAAATGCACTAAAAGTTCTTTAGACATAATATGTAAACTTGCTTACATTCTCCCAGAATAAATAAAAAATATACTTAAAAATGATCAATACTTTATTTGCAGAACAGTGTTCAGAAAACTATAAAACACAGTCAATTTATTGTTTACATATTTTAAGGAAAATATCAGCCAAAATTTTGTAAAAAAAAAAAAAAAAAAAAAAAAAGGGGGTAAAAAAGGTTGATGCTCTGCTATCTTATGTCTTAAATCTTTTTTTCTGGTTTTCGATACACTTAAGTTCAAGAAGTGATGGCTAAAAAAAAATCAGGAAGAGATTTCTCATGGTCTGATTATGGAGCTCAGAGGACAGACAGGGGGGCGGTTTTCTCAGACACATTAAGAGTAAGAGGGAGCAGGCAGCAAGGTGTATCTATGCTCCCCTGGGTGATGACCTTTTTCAGCTAAGAGCTCAGACCTCTGCAGTATCCACACATCTACACAGAAACACATACACTCACACACAAAGTCAGGGTTCATTATAGATTCATAAGTACCAACATGCCCCCAACCCCTCCTCACCAAGACATCATAAAGGTCAAGTTCATCTTCCTCAGCATTCGCTCTGTGTCTCCTCTCTCCTCATTGTCTCTGGAGGCAACGCAGCAACCATAACAACAACAGCCTGTTGCAGGAAGAACCTGTGTGTGTGTGTGTGTGTGTGTGTGTGTGTGTGTGTGTGTGTGTGTGTGTGTGTGTGTGTGTGTGTGTGTGTGTGTGTGTGTGTGTGTGTGTGTTTGTGTTGACTGCTGAGGATATAAGCCAAAGTGATATGAATACATTTACATAATGGAGTGTGTTTAGCTTAGTCTGCCAATCAAACAGTGAAAAACAAATCAACATTTTCTCAGGCCATCACCACTAACAGCCCTGCCAGTCTTTATTACTTCCCACCAAAACACACTTCTTAAAATCTTCTATCTAGGAACATGTCTTGTTTAAATGTTCAAAAAGAGATTTGCATTATATCATATATAACCTTTGATAGGCTGATGAGAGGTGTAACCCGCACCAATATTTCTACCAAGTATCCTATAAATATCTATGCAGCAGTTGATTTAATTAAAACATTAATCGTACATCGTGACCTCCCAAAGTGGAGCAAAAATGATAGAAAAGTATATAGTGAGTGTTTACATCCTGCTCTGGGACACTTTTGGAGACAGAATGTGCAGATGGAATCAAATTTGGAAATCAGGGTTTTGGAGATTTTTTATCTCTGACTTACCCAAACTCATGTTATCATTTCAGGGAAAACAGAATTTTTTTACTCAGATCAAAGCTTCTTTTGTTTGTTGTTAGAAACAATATGTCGATATGTCTATCATGGCCTATCTTTTTACCAATATATCATTTTTTCTGGTGTTCAGTTTGAGTTCTTAATGTTGGTTTTGTTACATTTCACAGGACCAGATAACAATGGAAGATTTGACAACAGAGATAAGGGCAGGTGTGTGGACCTCACCTGAGCCACCTGACCCTGCCTTCTCTACATGGGACAGCTAACCTGAACAATTCAGTCATGGTAAACTTTGTTTCTGCACACAAAGGTTTTATCCTACGGTTTTTAACTTTGAAGATGGATTCTATCCCTACATCCCTGTTGTTCTTCCTGAGTCATTTATCATAAGTGTCTACATGTTTTGAGTGTTTTTTTTTTATTTTTCTGTTTCTTTCAGTTTTGTCTGATTTTGAAAATTAAACATCATTGGAATATAGTGACCATAATTTTAATTTTAACTTTGACTTGTACTGCTATTATTTATTTTTGCTAACAACAAAGATTCTTCATTTTGTCATTATTTTAGAGCCACCGACATTTTTTTTTTCTTTGCAGCTTGCAGATACACTGTGTGCCTCTTCGATCCAGCTCAAAAAGCCATAGTACCTACGATCTCTGGCTACCAGCCATCTCTAGACATAGTCAGCATCCCTGTAGAACTGCTCTCGTCTTCTCCACTTTTGTACGATTACTAACTGGCCACAAAACCATGCTGCAAAAATTACCTCAAATAATGTGAGTGTGGAGGATGTTATAGATCAGGGTCCGTTTTACTGCAATGGCTGACTCCGGTAAGAGCTGCATTTCAGCCTGAGAAAGGCGCTGGAGTAAATGAAGACAGTCGCTGCTCTTGGCAATGATTCCTTGTGCATGTAGGCAGTGCCAGACTGGCTCCATCAGCAGAGCAATTTGTCACTTGCTTTCAATATATCACGCATTAAGTAAGGTACTGTGTCTATTCACTGCATTTGGCATCAGCACCAACTGGACGTAATCCTAAGTTAGAGAAACTTCAGTTCCATTCATAACTTTTGGAACAGAGAATATAAATACAAATTCAGTTTAGAAGGTGAATACTGCCACTTAGATTTTTAGGATGACAAGCTAATAAAATATCACTTGTTGGCTTCTTTTCTTGATAATCAGAAAAATAATTTTATTCATTCATTCACCATGTCTCAGAGTTTATAAAGGCAGTTATCTAGTCAATCCCACAGATGAGACAGTGATCTGGTGGTGGTATTGAGAGGAAATTAATTGCTGTTACCTGCAGTCTAATCTCCTCCCTCTCCTCCCTCTCACTCATTCTCTCTTCTTTTCTTTCTATCTCTTTCTCCCTCTCTCTCTCTTTCTCTCTCACACACACACACACACACACACACACACACACACACACACACACACACACACACACACACACACACACACACACACCCCACAGTCACAGCGGTGGTGGCAGCTCGGTGCTCCTGACTGACTGACAGCCCGGCGGAGGAGACTGACGGGCGAGATGCTCAGGCGCTGTCTGCCGCGGCGTGCTCTCTGTGTCCTGTCAGTCACCCTGCACTCAGCGGAGGTGGGAGCCGTTTACTGAACACCTGTTTCCTGAGGTAAGAAAAACCGCACAGGGTCGCCTGGTTGTCTTGCCACAGGTTTCCCTGACATGCGGGGATGTCTTGGATTTGTCTCGTGGTGTGATAACCAGGTACAGTGAAGTGTTGTACCTGCTGTGAATGTTGTCTGATTTGCTTTTCCTTTCTGCCTTTTAAAGTGTCTGTCTTACAAATCTCAAGTTGTGTTTGATTGAGAGGTGCCTGTTATAAACATAATATTAGTTTTCTCAAAAAGTCGATTAAATGGTTCGCGTTGGCACTGTAGTTCACTTACTGCCTTGGATTTAAATATCTTTTGCAGTCGGAAGGGGCGCTGCTGGGCGGAAATTCGCTGCCCTTATATAGAGCTGTAACATATAGAGCCGTTATGCTCTGCTGGAGGTGAAGCGTGGAGGTTATGTTTCCAGTGCATTTCCTTAAATTGCAAAACAGTCAGATATATCGTGTTTATTTCAATGTTACGTTACGTCACTCTACATTTAGGACCTAATTGCATTATGTCATGTGGCATTAAAACATTTATACTGCAGTTTTGTACATAAGATTTAATCTTGATGAAATGCATTGTTTATTTTGTAAAGTGGTTTAAATTAGCATGTGACCAGCTAGTAAAGTAGTGCTTTCACATAAGTGCTAACAAAGTAAGTTTTCAAACAAATAAAATACAACATATTTTATATCTGTTATTTGCTTGTTCATTTGATAGGAGCAATTGTATAAACGCTGCTACATTTTGTACAATGTGTTCGCCATACATATAGGGGTCTGCTAATGGTTAATTTGCAAACTCTGTTCCAGGTAAGGCTTTTGAAATTCAAGTAGAAAGGTCAGTGTATTGAATTACACTGCAAAAAGGAAAAAAAAACAGGAATAATGTTTGCAAAAACAAAGTACATAAAGGCAAATGTGTTTGTACACGTCCTGTGGTCTTAAACTGCACACTTAGTGTGTTCACATAGTGTCTTCGCTGTACTTATCTGTATCTTAAATATTCTTGAGGTTCAATATTGACACTACATCTCCTGCTAGTAAAAAAATTCTTGTTACATTGACAATAAAAAGCTGCAGAAGTGAAAAGTAGCCAACACACAAGCGACTGCTGCATTTGAATATAGTTCTAAAGCAGACCTAGAAGTTCTTTTGCAATCATACATTTGATCCAACCATAGTGTACTTCAAAGCAGTGAATTTTTAAGACAACAAGTATGTACCATTTATAACAGTGCTCACTCATCAAATGAAACACCATGAAAATGGTTGTTCAATCCTTTGTTTTACAGTGAATTAAGTCTGTCTATACTGGTAGTATTACCTGATAATATAAAGATAAACAACAAAATTTTCAGAGAAACCCTGTCAAAACTTGTTTTTAGTCATACACGGTGGGTATAATTTGCTCTTAGACTCCCAATATAAGTATAAATAAATAAACAGATACAAACAAATAGACAGATAAATAAGACAAAAGCACAGATTCATAATGGCTTCTCGATATTTTGTGGCATTGGTAATCACCTTAATGTTACATACTTA
Organism: Halichoeres trimaculatus; assembly: GCF_033239565.1. Lineage (NCBI taxonomy): Eukaryota > Metazoa > Chordata > Actinopteri > Labriformes > Labridae > Halichoeres > Halichoeres trimaculatus. Next base: position 22,035,375 of record NW_027437180.1, read on the forward strand.
TTGTTTTACCTGTTATAAACTTGAAGTTAACAGTGCCTTTAGTCTGTTGCTTCTATCTGTCCCAGCTCTATGAACGTACTACACACCGCACGGCGTCCGCGTGCACGCACGTATTCCCACTCGGTCTGTATTATTGCTCTGAAAGCAGCTACCATGGGGAGTTAATGGGATAGTCGACGGGTTATTTTGGTTAATATTTAATATATTAAGCTATCCATATGCTGCGTTTCGGAGCCCACACTTCACGCCAGTATCCCCAATGCAGCGGATTACGGGGACCGGGCTTTCAGAGACGGTAGGACGAATACTTAAGTGGAAAACACGGGACGTTCACGTACCAAGCTAAGCTAGCCAGCTAACAAGCTAACCCAATCTAGCTAACACTCAGGCCAGCAGAGTGGAAAACGTGCCTCCGCTTTTTTTGTTTTGATTTATCTTAGATGGGCTGATTAGTTTGTTTCAACCAGTTGGAAAGTTTTCTTTGTTTTTGTATGAGTTTAAGGAACATTAATATATTTACAAAGTAAGCTTGTGTGGAAGTGTTTTTTGCACGCAGGCCCATCTTGTGTGGTTGTAGAGTTTGTTTCTGTACCCATCCCCCACCGTCTTTGCAGGCCAAGATGAATGAGATTCTCACTTCAAAGCACTGGCACTGGTGGTGGCATTGCTACAAGGCTAGCTAGCTGTCTTAGCTTGTTAACACTACTTGGTTATTTAGAAAACTATGCCCATTCACACGAAGCTTTGTTTTGACAACTGTTGACGCTAGCTCCTTAGTTAGCGGTGAAACTGGCGATTAAAACTTACGGTGAACTACACCTGAGAAATGTAAGCACAACACCAAACTGGATTTTGTCGAACCAAGGTTATAGTTGATGTAAATCTTGCATCTGTTCGTGTTTCTTGTTTATTCTTTGAGATGTATAGTAACCCAGATTTGTGTCATTGCTTGTTTCAAAGTTTTGATCTGCTTTAGTTTCGGTTTTAGTATATTCGTCAGACTCTGGAGTCACAAAAGAATGTTTACTGTGCCCAAGATATATTTTAAACATCACACAGCCACATCATACCACTCAACAAATACCGCTGTCTTCAAAAGACATAAAGGATATGTGTTGGTGTGATGGTGTCACATTTTGACATGGATTGACATAGATGAAGACCAAAGACATCCTTTGTGTGATTTTATTTGAGATAGTTCTGCTACACAATACAGTTGTATGCAAGTTCTGTGTATGTTTTTGTAAACCTTTACCTCTTTTTTATCTTGGTAAGCCAAAGTGCGTTTAAAAACCTAGTTATAATATTTCCCTGTCTCTTTATGTTGACAGTAATAAATGTGGGCCAGACTGTTATCTTGGCTTCTTATTGAAAATAGGCTAGAAAGTTGGCTTTGTGTAGTGCTTTCTTCTGTGTGCCTGCAGTCATGTAAATAGGTGTTGTAGCATTAATTTGAATGTATCACTACAAGCTTATCTTGTCTGTCAACCACTCATTTTTATCTGGCTTTGTTTTGACTTATCTGTTTCTGTTGCAGTCCATTATGACTACTATCTGTAGAACATTGTGGGGATCAGATGAATCTGTATTCTTTATAACTATGCTGAATCTCCTTTGTTGCTTCCTACAAGACTATAACTAACTGCTTTTTTGTTTGTTTCCTTTTTGTCATAGGGTGAATTGTTTGCCAGCAAAATCATTGCCAGAGGGGAAGATCTGACCTCTGCCTTGTGCAACCAGAGACATGAGTGTTGTCAGAGAATTACATGGGATTGGGTACAGGGGTGGCGGTGGGGTTGTGGCCTCTCTTAGCAGCCCTACCCATTTTACTGAGGATGCCCCGCGACCCCCTGTTCCTGGTGAGGAGGGATCTGATGTGGACCCCCCAGTCCAGTCAGGCAACATCCGTCCGAACACCCTTTCCCAAACGCTTGGATATCCCATGTCATCCTCATCATCTAAAATGGGGGATCCATCAAATTACATACCCTCCTCATCATCGGCAACTCCGCGGCGCCCTGATCTGGACTTGGGGTATGAGCCTGAGGGCTCAGCTTCACCAACTCCACCTTACCTGAAGTGGGCAGAGTCACTTCACTCTCTGCTTGATGACCAGGAAGGCATCCAGCTGTTCCGTAACTTCCTGTGCCAGGAAGGGTGTGCAGACCTTCTCGACTTCTGGTTCGCTTGCTCTGGGTTCAGGAAGACGAGCCAGGAGAGGAGGGCAAAGCTGGCCAAGGTCATCTACAGGAAGTACATCGTTGACGGAAGTGGGATTGTCTCGAGGCAGATCAAAGCAGCCACCAAGAGCTTCATCAGAGACTGTGTGGGAAAGCCACATCCAGACCCTGCCATGTTTGAACAGGTAATTAAATCACTTGTCTCGTGTATGATGGTTCCTAATGAAAGTAACATATGTTGGATTACACACAGATTTCTTACAACCTGTATCAGTATTTTCATCATCTTCCTCAAAGAAGTCTTTTCTATTCAGGCTATAGTGAAAACTTAGGGTGTTTCTGTTACAGCCTTTGCTGGACCACATAAAGAAACTGCAACTGAACTACTGCTGCTGTTGGCACAATAATTTATGACACCTGAAAAGTACCACAGCTAGCTTTGATGTCAGCACTGTGCTGTCTGCTCCCATTAAGATTGGCTTGTGTGACCTTTAAACGCACTGGATGACTGTGAAACTAAAGTTATTTTAGAAGGGTTGACGTCCTTTTTGTTCACTGTAAAGAACATTTTTCGTCTAGGTATTTAATTTAAATGGGAGGTTGTACTCCAAAGAAATGCTGTGCAGAAGTTATTGCAGGTTCAGAGCTTGAGATGAACCTGCCATCATCATTCAGTACTGGAATGCTGCCCCCCTCCCCCTGGAAAGAATCTTTAGGGGGCAGGAACTATGGCCCAGGATCTAAAACTGGAGTTGGCTTCCTGAATTTGAAATGCAGTTACAGTACCTGAGTACTTCAAAAGATTCTTTGGTTGGTTGTTCCCGTGGCTGTCAGGGAATGTTGTAAAATATAAGTTGTGTTTTTTACCTCAATACCAAGGATGCATGGTTCACTATCTAAATAACTCAACCGCCAGATATAACTGAAACGGGTTAAAGTACTGTTTAATGTTGGTTACTCACTGTCTTCACCCACCTGGCCATTCTATATGTGTTTCCTTATAGTTGAATTTGCTTAGGCAATAGCACTAGAGAACAAAATTACACAGAATGAGGTTACATAATCACACAATGAACCAATTAAAGCTTGGTTTAGTTTCCTCTGCAGTGAATCTTTTCCAGCCCTGCGTCTTTATTTCTTTATTTTGCTGTTTTTATGAGAATTTTTAAGACAGATGTTGCTCAAAGTCAGGAGACAAATTTCAATTCAAACACGGTACCAAAGCCAAGCAAAGTCTGACTGTAATTCAAACCTGTATAAGCAGACTGTTGCTCACAGTGATTTACATCACCATCATATGTGCACAGCACACCTTTCTAATTATTCAGATGTAAGTCTGGATGGACACCCAGTTATATTTATGTATCATGGTTTGAGTGTGCAGTGTGGTTGTCAAAATTTGTGATACTCTGATGCTGTTTCATACGACATGATACAGTTGCTCTCAGTGGGTGCTGTCAAGCTTTTTTTGCTCCATGACAAAGAAAAAGTTACATTTGGCTTTCCAACTTTAAATGATCTTATCATTTTTTGTACTCTTGTCAAGGTGATCGTATAAAGCCAAACAGTGGCTTACACCAAATTCTGAAATGCTGTCTCAGACTCATTTTTGGCTTTTTGGATGATGGCAGAGGTTGATCTGAGGTGGGTCATATGACTCTTGGTTTGCTGGCCACAGTGTGCTTACTTATCAATTCCTAATAGTTTGCTGCATCACAAGAGCACAAAATTCAGATGGAGGGCAGGAAGTGAAGTAGTTTGAGAATCTGCTGTCTGAAAAATCAAAATGCCCATGTTTTGTGTCGTTTATGGCTTCTCCAACCATTCTAACAGAGAAAAGGAGAAAGTGTTCTTGAAAGAAAAAAAATAGCGTTTGATACAGGAGGTGTCACGCCATACAAGGGTGACACCTCATGCACCAGTGCATCTAATTTAAAAGAGAAAATTGTTGCCTTTTGTTTTGGTATTTTACATAGAAGTTGATGTCTGAAGGAGCAAACGGCTGCTTTGCTGCTCAATGCTTGCCCGTTACTTAGTGAGGCAGAACAGTCAAGCAACACCTCTTTCCAACACCTTCCCCCTCATCAGGTCAAAATCATGCATCTTAAGGAAACAGTTCTTATATGCAAATAAATCTTGTAAAATTGGTGTCCTTTTACCATAGATTGTTAAAAAATATGGACGTAGTCTGCCTTACATCACCTGTCTTTTCTGAATGAAGCCATAATGAAGAGAAATGATGCCAATCATTGGCAGGGGCCATATTGGATATAACACAGGCTTTCAGCTTCCTTTCTAACAGCTATAAGGCCCCTGTCAGTAGGTGTGTAACGGTACACAAAAATCACGGTTCAGTACGTACCTTGGTTTTAGGGTCACGGTTTGGTACATTTTCGGTACAGTATGGAACAACGCAAAACCATTTGCTTGTTTAGCATGTTTATTAAACCAAAAACTTGCCATTATACAGCGAGGGAGAAGGCTCTTCAAGCTCCGGTTGGTTGTTGGCAGCAGCCATGATGCACAATTCAGACACAAGCTCCTGTGGCTACGGAAGCTCTTTGATATTAATCTTCTGATTGGCTCACCGTGAGACGTCACGTTTACATGATATAAACATGATTGCAAAGCACGAATCACAGACCACTTTCCTCATGAGTATTAAAACGCCTTCCCTGCTCAGCCAATCATAGACGAGTACTCACGTGAATATTAAAGAGCCATGTGCAGCGGCTAACCTAAACTTACTGTACTCGTTTGAATACAGCACTGTACCGAACCGAACGGCCTTATGGAGTGGTCCGGCATGGAAACATGTACTGTTACACCCCTACCTGTCAGTCATGTGAGCTGAGCTGTGCCTCTGATTGGACAAACTCATGATCTTAATACCCTCTAAACTGCTGTATGTTGTATAATCATATAAATTGAAAGGGTTTCTTTGTTTTTTCCCTTTTTTGGCTTGGTGGATGGTTCCCAGTGTTTCTGCAGCCAGCCTCAAGCAGATTCACGATGAACAGTAACTTTTAGCACTTTTGTATAGGCTACATTTTTCTAAACTGGATGTTGCCTCTTGGTTTTTACATTGGACCTGCAGCTATGAGGGAGAGGGAAGCAGTAAGAGCAGTGTCGGTCAAGCAGGCACTTCCAATGAATACAAAGCTGAGAAGCAAGGAAATAGTGAGTTATCTTCTGGTTGTTCAATAGCAGTTATCCTTTGTAAGTACTGCTTTAAATTCAAACCAGTTGACTGTTGGTTTCACACCTGTGATCAGACAGAAGGCAGGTTCACAGACCCTATTACCCACTTTGTTCAGATGAGTTTGGATTATTAAGAGGAAATATTTCAACTGTAAACTAACCACTGTTGCTGCTGCTTCCTGTTCCCAGGACATTGAGATTGGTATCACCCTGCAAGCCACTAAGGTGCTTCATAACCAGATATACGCAATTGACACATTTTCCTCCTGTTTCCAATGTAAATGAAAACAGTTTAATTAGTCACACTTTCTTTTGTTTATTTGCCACTTTTACCACAACCAGGAGCAAAATGAACTGCGACAAAAGCCGCGTTTCCACCAAGCAGACCGGTTTGGTTCTCTTGGTACAGCGCGCATTTTGTGGCGTTTCCACTGACTAATCCCAGGACAGATCCCCAAATAACCGAGACAAGCCGTCCCACTTTTTGAGACCCTTTCGTATGGGTGCCAGACTGAACCTATCCGCTCTCTGAAAGTGGAGAAACACACTGCAAACCGTTGATTGGGCAAAAGAATTTTCACTTACCCAGACAGCGGCTGCATTTCTCCTGACGGCACACAGACTTCTCTGAAACAAAAGCTTGATTGCACTGTGTATTAAAGAGCTAGAGAGAACATGACATGTTGCTTGTCTTCCATCTATGCTCTTTGTTTGCTGTGTCACGTTTTTCTTCTTCGTGGGATTTATTAGCGAGGTAAACTGTGTTGCGCTGCTATGGCGCATTGTTAAACAGCTTCGACTTTCGGCATCCGCCTACCACGCCGCCTACCACGAGAGGGCACAGTTTTGCTGTAGAAACGCAAACAGGATCAGACTTAACAGTATCGAACCGTGCCAAACCATACTGAACCAAACCGGACTGCTTGGTGGAAAGGTGGCTAAATTACCCAAGTGAGCATGAGTCCAACACAGGTAAAGCACAAGGAAACACAAAAACAAAATGACAACGCTCAAAAACTCTGTGCTTTTTTGGAAACAGAAATACTTGTCGGCTTGTTGCGTCTTTATTATGTTTTACACACACACACACACACACACACACACACACACACAAATATGACAAATGACTCCAGCAGTATCTTTAATAACTTCAAGGAAGAGGGCTGCTGAGAGCTGTTGTCTGCAAGAGTGTGACAAGCTCCACCAGAAATCACTGAAATCAAAGGAAAGATAATAAGACCATGAACCATCATCAACTCATGTTAATGAGAGAAGACTCTTAATTCAAAATGATCACACTGATTAAAAAAAAATTATAGCAGTCAACACCAAAATTCTATAAAATAAGGTTAGGAATTTTTTAAAGATGAATACAGGAACTAGAGTTTTGCTATATGTCATCAAGCAGAGGTAGGGTGAAATGAAGTGAATATCTCAGGCTTCATTTAGTTTATCATCAATTATCCACAGCCCAGTTATGAATTTTTCTCCCCCTTTGTTCCAGGCCCAGACAGAGATTCAGGGTATGATGGAGGAGAACACCTATCCTCTGTTCCTGAAGTCAGATCTGTACCTGGAGTACACACGGACAGGAGGGGAGAGCCCCAAGCCTAACCCCAGTGATCAGAGCCCTTCATCGGGTCCAGCCAAGCCTGTGCCTGGGTACTTACCCACACTGGCGGAGGATGAGGAGTGGAGGTAAGAAAATGTGTCTGTGATTTGCTCACAGTAACACTAAATCATACTGGAGTGCTCTCTGACAGTGTGTGAAACGGTGACTCTCTCTGATGTCTCTAACTTAATCTGATCTCAGGTGTGGAGGAGGCATGAAGGAGGTGGAGGAAGAGAAAGATGAGGAGGAGTGTGGAGACACACCAGCTGGTAGGCTGACTCACAGCCTGCTGATGCAGACAGCACCGCAGAGAGCCTCAACCAGGAGAAGGCAGGACAGCAGAGAGTACAGGTGAGTGTTTAAGAGTAACTATCATTCCTATAATGTTTCCCCACAGGACGTTTTTGATCGTTTTCAAGGGGAAAGGTTTAAACTGTGTACCTGCCATGCATTATATAATATGCGGATGTAGTCTTTGTGACATCACACATTTGTTTCTGATACAGAATTTGAAGCCTACCTCCGTCAGATGCCTTTTTGGAAATGCTGAAATCAACCTAGCTCTGTTCAAGTTAAAATGAAGTAAAGAGTCCAGTTCGGACCATTTGCCTCTTTGCAGACAACCATTGTTGTGCCCTTTACATGTGAAAAACTCTTAGCTTGAATTACTTTGATCATTACAAGTTATGAAAGAGTTCACCCCGAGTACATTGCGTGCCGATAGAGCTGTGTGTGTACAGGGTTTCAATGAGACCTCGAGTGGATTCTTGAAGAACTGCAGCTTTTAGCACTTCCACACAGGCTCCATAATTTTAGACCTGAGTTTGACGTTTTCTTTGGCAACCTGTAGTTTTTATGTAGATGTGTAGCACCCTGTTGCGTTATTTGTTTTGTTGCCAGCCAACTGTGCAGTAGGCAGTTTCAGGGTAGAGTTTCCTCTTAAGCTGAGAAAAAAATGTATTCAAAGTGTGTCCCACTCACTAAATTTTACTGTATCTAAAAATTTATGACCAAAACTCACCTAAATTATTCAGAGCTGTGAGTTGGTTCTGCTTTTTTGGACAAGAACTTGACGCAATGTCTTTCTTAACCTTTTAAACGTTATCATCTCTCTGCTAATCCTCAGAACATGGCGTGAACCAGTAAACCCATACTACGCCAACATGGGCTATGCTCGTGCTCCAGCCACCAGTGCAAATGACAGTGAGCAGCAGAGCATGTCGAGTGATGCAGACACACTGTCACTGACCGACAGCAGTGTGTAAGTACACATTCAGTGTATTGGATGTAGACGTTTTTACTCCCATCGCTGGGTTTTTGGAATAAGATGCCCTGTAAGATCTGTGTTTGATTGTTTATCCATGTCTTTGTCTGCAGAGATGGTATTCCTCCATACAGATATCGGAAGCAGCATCGTAAGGAGATGCATGAAAGTGCCAAAGCTAATGGACGTGTGCCCCTACCTCATATACCTGTGAGTATATATGTGTGACTCATCTCAGAATCCACTGCTGTAGTCGTGTAACAATAATGGTTACATGATCCCAGGTGACCCTCTTCAAATATTTACGTTCTCTGGTGAAACTCAGCGGTAGTTAACATATTAGTTATTAAAATGCCATCCCGATCTTTATCAATAGATGTGTATGAACAGTTCTTGTATCTAATATTTTCTTTTCTTTTTTTTCCCCACTTCTGTCTGAATGCAGCGCACGTACCGCATGCCAAAGGACATCCACGTAAAGCCTGAGAGGTTTGCAGCAGAGCTCATCAGCAAGCTGGAGACGGTTCTCAGAGAGAGGGAGGCTCAGGAAAGACTTGAAGAGAGGCTGAAGAGAGTACGACTGGTGAGTGCATCGCTGCACTGGTGGTGGTTTTTAAATCAGGTGTACTTAATACCTATTTAAATTATACCTAGGGCTACCAAGAATCTTAATTATAGTTATGGATAGGTCTCAGAAAATGTTCATCTAGATAATCAAAGATGCTACATCCAAAACACCTCTAGAATACAGGGTTCAGAAGGATACCAGAGATAGAGCAGGAGTAGAAGTCAAGTGTTGTAGGATTTCTGAAAGGTCGGTTGAATTGATTTTTTAATGAGTGAAGTGAGTGAGAGTTGCAGAGAGTAGGGGTGCGGTGGTTAATCTTTGGGGTTCAGTAGGTTTGCAACCTATTATCTGGTGACCCATGAGAAAGTCAGTCAGGTAGGAGGGGCTAAGGTCATAAAATTGAGATACTTCATTGTTCAGAAGAGATATTCAAATTCATATAGACGAGACAGACAGAGGTTATATCACTTCATTTAAAAGGTGATCCACTTCTCCTTGAATCCTGTCTGTGTCCCCATTGTTTTTAACCATGTGATGTCACAGGTAAAGAGGAACTCTTTGTCCCCTTTTCCCAACAGGAAGAAGAGGGTGACGATGCTGACATCTCCGTGACGACCTCCATTTCTTCTCACAGCTTACCACTCGCCCTGCCCTCATCCTTCCCACCTCTGTACGGCGCCCGCTACTCAGAGACCACTGCTAACACTGCAACGGTCACCACATACGGCGGCCTTGTTGCCATGGAAGATCCGCATGACGATGACCCCGAGTCTATCCTGGATGAGCATGTTCAGCGCGTGATGAAAACACCGGGCTGCCAGTCGCCGGGGGCAACGAACAGCACAGGAGGAGGTCGGCATTCTCCTCCAAAATCATCACGTTCGCCCGACGGGGGGATTGCACCTCCACACTTTCCCCCACACCGAGGAGGAGGTCACACTTTGCCTCTTCCTGGGGTCAAAGGTGAGAGAATGTGGATGGAGAGAAGAGAGGAGGGAGACAATAATCCTGGATTCAAACAGATACTCTTGTTATTACCTGAAATTATCAAGCCTGTTTTATACTTCTGCGCTGAAGCGGTTATGAGAACAACATACATGGTCATTGATGTGTCGTAGCTTTGCAACATTTCTCCTAAACACACATAGACAGTCAGAGTCCTGTGTTCGTTGGATCACCTGTTTCCTGTCCTTCTTGTCCATAGGGAAGTTTGGCCACATTATGTTTATACTTGTGAATAAAAAGCATCAAATATTTATTATAGTAGTCGACCTATAGATGCCAGAGACTATCAAAAAGTTTTTATTGAAATCTGACCTGAGCAAGGGTTTTTTGTTTTATTCAGTCATCTACCTGATGTTGATTTTTTTGTTGAGGGTTTTAGAGCTTATGGTTAACTCATTGACCTGTGTACTGGCATTCCACTTAAATGTCTTGCTGTGACATCCATTTCAGGTATGCATCACCACAAGCAGCCGTATCACCACAGAGGAAGAGACGGCCAGGAGGAGGCGAGCTCAAGGTCTCAATCCAACTTCCTTTGGAACGGAGATCCAGCCAACCAGTACGCAGGGAGGAGTCGTAACTACGCTGACGGAGCAGGAGCCAGCACGCTGGAGGGCATGGGTTACAGGTAGGTTAGCTGGCTGCTCTTTTCAGCAAACGTAATGTTCTGCATTTAGTTCATGACCTCACCTGGTGTGTGTGTGTGTTACCTGTTGGTTCTGCAGTAGTAAAGGCAGCACACTATCCCGGCGAGGTTGTAAAAAGGCATCAGAGACATCAGCGAAAGGTGATGAGAGTGGGCGTGGCATGGAGGGCCAGGTGCAACTGGAGGACCTGGAGAGAAACCAGAAGATCCTGCAGTGGATGATGGAAGGAGACCGACAAAGGAAGAGCTCACACAGGTGAGTCATGTTATTTCCAGAATCAATTTAATCGCCAACACAATGTTTCAAGTTGAGTCTCTGGAGGAAGGAGGACTGTGTAGATAATTGTTGTCACATCATTCTATGTTTTGGTTGTAAGCTGGAGAACCTTTGATGCTCATGCTGTCTCCTTCCCTCCGGTCCTTCCAGCAGCAGCACCAGCAGCTCCAGGAGAACAGGAGCCAGCAGCGAATCACCACGTCCAACATCAGTGGAGCGACCTGGAGCCGTGCACCCCTGGGTCTCAGCCCAGCTGCGGAACAACCCCTCCTCCGTTTCTCCCGCCCTCCCTGGCTCTGCATCCACTCAGGTCCAGCCCTCACATCCTTTCATCCAGGACCCAGCTATGCCCCCCAACCCAGCCCCCAACCCGCTCACCCAACTGGAGGAGGCTAGGAGGAGACTGGAGGAGGAGAGGAGGAGGAACGCACTACAGCAGGCTAAGCAGAGGTAGATCTCAGAGCACACATTTTAGGATTTCAATTCTGGTTTTGTTCCTGTTTGATAATTTTTTTTTTCCCTCGCAGGCATAAGTCTGGCAAGCGGCAAGTGTGTGAGAACATGACGGTTGCTTACTACTTCTGTGGAGAGCCGATCCCATACCGAACATCTGTCAAAGGCCGGGTGGTAACTCTGGGCCAGTTCAAGGAGCTGCTTACCAAAAAGGGCCATTACAGGTGAGACCCTATACTCATTTTTTGCAGTAATGGTGACTTTTTTACTGTTTCATGCCTTTGAAATGATCCACCTTTCCTAATTTTGTGTTCAGGTTTTACTTTAAGAAAGTGAGCGACGAGTTTGACTGCGGGGTTGTGTTTGAGGAGGTTCGTGACGATGATGCCATCTTGCCAATCTTTGAGGAGAAGATCATCGGAAAGGTGGAGAAGGTCGACTGAAATCTTTGGGGACAGGAAGATGACACAGATGTTTGAAAAACAAAAGAAGATGACTTTTGGATGGGAAGGAAATCAAGCTGCAAGAAAAAAGTATGAAAGGAAGTAGTAAGATGGAAGAAGCAAAGTGAGACAGAAAGGAGATTGAGCTGCGTGGTAGAAGCTCGAGTATTAAGGATGTGGTTATTTTTATGGCATATCTGGATATCTGCATCATGCCTGGATCAAACACATACAGCAAAGAAGCTCGACCTCATGAAGCAGAAGTAAAGGAGAGGAATGTTAATGTCACCTGTCTCATCTCCACTGTGGATTATAGAGGTGCGCTGTTAAAATCTGATGTCTGTCCAGTCTTCCTTTTCGATGGATGGAAAAGGGTGAGGGGACTGCTACAAGGAGAGAGGCAAAAGTAGTCTTCCACTTCTGCTCTGGAGGAGTCTGTCCTCCGCAGACCATTACGATGCTGCTACATTACCACGGAAACTCTTCAATCGGTGCTTGGGACAGTAAAGAAAGCGGTTTTTGTTCCATGCAGGAGTCTCGCTGCCTTTTTGCTGTCTGTCCCTCATCTGCTGGCGACATGAAAAGAGGACGGAGGCTTCGTCCTGGGAGTGGAACTCAAGCCCGCTTCTTCCCTTCGTCGACGTCATAGCCTCAAAAGAAACGTTCTCACCATGATTCCTAGATGTCATGTAGTGATCTCTCACAGCCACATGTTCAGCCTACAGTTCTCCACACAACTTGTTTACCAAAGCTACATATTTTTGATAAGACAAGTACCTTAGCGACTTGTTTCATTTTATTTGAATTGTCTATGTACAAGGCAGGTACTATTACTTATTAATGCAGCCTAATTTCGCTATATCTCAACTTTAATGTCATATTATTGTGTATGTTTTGAAGCTAGTTCATTAGTCATTTCAGGGCAGCCATTTTTTTTGTTCTCTCCTCTCTATAACACACCTCCACCTCAGTTCTGTACTGTTAACTTTGAGTGTTCTGTTTGCTCTCCTACATGATGGATTTTAATGATTGGATTTTTGTTTCCACCTTCAAAAAAATTCTCATGGATCATAAGAGCACACACTTCAGTTGTGCAGTCTTTGACCACAGTATCTGTTGTTTTGAACAGGTCACACCTCATTTTTTCAGCTGTTCTTTGAGCCTGTGTAACTCCAAGCTCAGTCTAGGTGCCTGCCTACCTGGCCAGTGCCATTACTATCTGGAATGCTTACTCTGAAGCCTGTTTGTGAGTGTTGAAGCCTCCGTCATGTATGTCTGAACTCAGCCAAAGAGCATATCATGCGTCCCTTAAGCCTGTGTCGTGCGTGTGTCTAAGCAGTCCAAGTCTGCGAGTGTCAAATGAGTTTTCCATCCTGGGCTGAAGGAAATCTGTACCTTCTATTTCAAATGGGTTTTAAAATGGGTTTATAATCAACATTTTACTCTAAAAGGTGAGGTGAAACTTGGATTTATGCTCATTGTTGTTTGCAGTCATACAGTTTGTAGTTTCTTAGCTTAGCATAAAAACTCAAAAAAAGAGAAAACAGCTCGCCTGGCCCTTGTACCGTTTGATAAACTGTAGCTGCAAATACTCCTTATTTATAATCTTTGAAAATAGCCTAAATGAATTTTTATTGTCCATACATTTTTATTTCATTACAGTTTCCCAAACCTCAGGCCTCAATTTGTTCTTTTTAGCATTTAAATATTTTCAAGATGTAACCTCAAGTTTAACAGAATTCAGAATATAAAAAAAATAAATAATCACAGTTTCTCAAAGCACAAAAAGAAATCTTGATTATTGCCCCATCAGCACCAAACTAAAGGTCTGATTATTTACCTCCATGTAAGAAAGAGAGCCATTCCTCCTAAAAGAAGAGAGATCAGTCATTAACTTATGGGTTTTGAAGGTGCTGGATTGTGTTTTATCACCTTTGGATAGAACCAGCCTGGTAGTTTAATTTCTGTGCTAAGCTAAGCTAAGCTAACTGAGCTGTCAGTATTGTGTTAACTGAGAAATTATATAAGTTTCTGGCAAGACGACTCTGGAGCTTTTTTAAATTATGTGAAACTGTCTTTTAACTTTCCTGCACTTTGACCCTGAGGTCAAAGCACCGTAAAGCACAGTGCAGACAGCGCACTGATCACACACCAGCTGTTCATGCTGAATGTAATTAGACTTATAAAAACTTTTAACCTCAAAAGAAATCCCCTCTCTGATCCTATCATCGTTTTCTGTCTTCAGTATTTGATCTCAAGCTGATTGTTTAGTGTTATCTCTGCTGGAAGTTCATTGAATGTGTTCGTCAAACAAAGAGATCCTACCAAATGTCTTGCAGGAATGTCGAACACAGTTTGTGCTGGGCTTCTGCCCAGAAAGGGAAACGAGATCATAAAAACATATTGTCCCTACTTCAACCCATTATGCCTTCAATATGAAATTTAAATTCTAGGTATGTATTTGTTTATGAAAAAAATGTAATTTTAATAATCACCAAGCATGTTCTTTAAAGGAATGTTTTCCTGACGAGTTGAATTATCTCTTTTGTTTAAGTGTTTATGTGCGAACAGCTTCGACCTTATGATCTATTTGATCTGTTTGTTAGAAAGAAAGCCCAGGGACAGTTGAATGACAACATTTAAGAGTTATATCTCGTGATTCGATGGACATAACAAACAGCTGCGTCTGTTGTATTGTCAGTTTGTGTGAAACACAGTGCCTTTATCATGTAATCTTTGGAAATATCTTTATTGAACCAATCCATGATTTTTAATGGAATTTTTTATTTTCACTCAGTCCTGTTTGTTTTATTTTTTCTTTAGCTGCAATCATGCTTGCTCACTCTGTTCTGATAGATCATCTGCTGTAAATATGTACATTATCATTTCATATGTGTCTTCAGACCCGCACCACATGTCCACGGTGTTTCTGTTTTTCAAAGGTAAACGCCAAGATGTCACTGTGCTGGTTCCACTTGTACATTTCTTTTAAAAAGGTACTTCATAATAAAGATGTTGAAAAAAAAAACACTGCGCCATATTTGTTGCTGGGGCCTCTTTCTGTGAGTCATCACACCAAGTGTAACCCAAATGTTGAGCACTTAATGGGCTCTCAACACATAATGTCACAACTAGAAATACCAGGTACTGATGATCAAGTTGTGCAGCTGTCTAGTTTATGTCACACATAGATTATAGACATTTTAGACCTAAGAGTTCTTAATCCAAAAGAATCCTTTTCATATTTGCAAATTATTAACAGCATACTATTCACAGTATAATTGAGGCTTTATAATAATTTTATCCTTATTACTCTGTGTTACTTGGTAAAATGTATGTAGCTTTTTAATTTGTATTATCAGCACAGTCTCAGTGAAATGTTATGGAGTTGCATGAGTTTGGATCCTCATGAGTATGACACTGCGGAAGTGCCCTGTTGGTTTCAGCTTAAGTAGATAAAGCATTAAAGAAATGCATTAATTTTGTTGTTCCCTTTTCGAAAAAAAACTCAGTTTTTGTTACTGAATTTCTAGATGATAATGTCAAAGAATGCCCCCTGGAGGACATTATAGTGCACTACATGTTAAAAAGAACAGTCAGACTGCTTCTCCAGTGGAACAAAAGAGAGACAGAGTGTCCTTAAGTGAAATACAAGCAAAATTAATGAGAAAAATGTGCTTTCTGTTTGCCCTCCTAGTGAACTGAATAATAAAAAATTAAAAATAAAAAAAAGTGCCCTCAGGAGTTCCAGTGTATTAAATGAGAAAAAGTGCCCTCTGGAGGAATTTCTGTGAATTACATGTGGAATAAAGGCGCCTGAGAAGCCCTGCCAATAAACCTATACTCATGCAGATGGGATTCTGCTGTTATTGTCACCTGAGAAAAAAATGACAATGTCTAGATGACCTTTTAGTGATTGAGAAATGTAATTTAGTGTCTTGTTGGTAAGTCACCCATATTTGACACAGTTGGTTGTCATGCAGTGAGTTGTAAAGCAAAGCCTTTTGCCTTGCAGTGTGGAAGTTGTTAGTTTAATATCAGGTTGTGGGTTTGGGATGTCCCTAATGAGTTGGATTGTGCATAATCGTGGGGTTAAGGGATGAAAACAGAGAGTGAGGAGGAAAAGGGGAGGGATAAGAGAAGAGAGATGAAAAGAAGACAAACAGCAAAATAAAAAGGTCAAGGGTTGAAGTCTAAAGTGTGTCGCACTAACCACTAAAGCATCCAACCAAACATTAGTAAGCAATGTATAAAGCGTGTATCCTTGGTGACTTTATTCATTTAACTTCTTTTATCTTCTGTGATTTTACAACTCTAGGGAGTCATCTCTAAAGAACTTCCTTTTAGAGGAATACTTTAATTATGCACTCCATAAGTTTTAAACTCTTTCCCGCTGATGCTTTGGAGTTGCAATGAATTTCAGTCAGGGGACTTATTTCAAGAAGGAAGAACCCAAAAGATTTGACGAAATTCTGTATTACTCAACAGAGTGACAACCATTAAATCTTCTCATCTTGATTCTGGAGGGACTGGTTCAGATGCTGGTTCAAGGTCAGCAACTAAAATTCAGTTAAAGGAGAATTGTTTACCTTGGAATGCAAAGAAAGCTGCAAATCAATCATCAGGTCTCAGTGGGTGATATAAGGGTGCTTTTGAACAATCCTGAAGAAGGGGCATCCAGCTGCAGGTGTTCTGCTTAATGTACTTTAAGTTTTGGGGGATTCAGCAAAGTTTCCTTTTTTGTTTTCAAATTAAATGTTTTTGGGCATCTATTTTGTACATTGTGTTTATGTTTTTTTGCAAACACAATTACTGTTTTAGGAGCATTATAAGATCATTGACAGTGACAGTGTGGAAACACACAGTGCACTTTAATTTCTCAGGTGGTAAACACTCAGAAAGTTGATTGTGAAACAGTGGACACTTCTCAACCTCAATGGCTGAGGGGAACTGATCAAAACAATGGTTGATGGATGCAATTAATGAATAACTGGAGAACTGCTGTGAAATGTGATCATAATGTCTAGTAAGTGCAAACCCGCAGTGTTTGATTTGGGACAACGCTGCCCTCTAAGATTTTGTGCACTGCTCTCCGAAGTACTTATTGTACACAGTGCACTTCATGTGAGTGTACTTAAAGAAGTAGCCTATGCAATTTGAGACACAGCCTTGCTCTTCATCAGAAACTTGGTGAACTGTGCTGCTGGCCACCACCACCTCTGGATAACCTTTGGAAACGCCCATGAAAAACTAGACTCTAAGGTAACTAATGACTGTTTTTTTTTTTTAACCGTGTTGCACACTGTGGTAGTGTCAGTACTAGAGCCCTAATGAACTGTCCCTTTACTTTCGTGTCCTCAAACCTCCTGCTGTTATAAGTTTCCTGTGTTGCGTTTAATGCTCTCTGTAAAAACCAGCTCCTGCCGCGACCGCTGGATTCCTTCCTCTCATCTTTGGAAATGTGTTCAAACGACCACAGTTACAGCCTGGAGGCGGTGTTAACCAACCTCCTGTAGTCTGCCCATCCATCCATCCCGGATGATTGGACTCACTGTCTGAACACGTGTGTCTCATTTAGGTGAGCGCGCGGAGCCGCGCTCCTGTCAGCACGGCGGTTTCCGTTTGGAGGAAATGATGGAGAAGGAAAGTTTGTGACGCCGCTCCATGTTGTTGGGACTATCCACAGGAAAACTGGTGAACATTTTATTCGCTGTTTGCTTGGTTTGTTACTCCTCGCCGAAACGCTCAAATAGCCTCTGATAAATCTGAGAAGTTTGTGTGGATACTGGATCAACAGATTCCCCAACTCTGAAATGTCTCATGATTGGAAATGCAGCTCCACGCCTTTCTGCTGCTCTTTATCATTACAACAGGTAAGGAAACCCGGCCAAGCTGGCACAATGCTGTATGTGTCACGACACTTTATTATTACTGTAACTTCAGTTATATGGCATTAAAATAATTATCTTGTAACTGCTCGTATTAAGTAAAGTAACAGTTTTGATATTTGTAATGTCACATCTTTTATTTGAGTCATGAATTTGAACTTTAGTTTTATATCACAATTTTGTTTCTTCATACTCAAAAACCTTATACATTATTATTCAGGGACAACTTTTTTTTGTTAAAGCCAGTAACCTTTTCCCACAAGTTCCCAGCTAGGGACACACAGAGTTCACATGTTTCATTCAGAGTGCCTATCTTTTTCCAGCCTCTCTCTTGTCTCCACACAGATAAAACGTTGGCCGTTCAGCACCACATCTGCTCTAGAGATGTCAGCCTGGACCATGAGCCTACTGGGCAAATCAGTCTCGCCATGCCGGGACCTTTTACTGATTCCACAGATGGACCTAACAGTGTAACCCATCACTCCTATGAAACCACACCAGTTTCACTTTGCACTTGGACATTAAGTCTCCCTCTTAATCGGACGGTACTTTTAAAAGTCGTATGGTTAGAAAGCAACTTGAGTATTTCAATTCATTGTGTTTCAAATGAGGAAGATGTGGCTCTAGAGAGCAGTGGAGGAACGGCTCTGCTGTCCGGCTGTGACAAAAACAAAGCAACACTCTTTCTAACAGCACCAAGACTGTCCTCAGATGCAATTCAGCTGGCCTATTATGGTGAGAAACGGTTACCTTATTATCCAGTTGTGTTACTGACTGCATGGCCTAGATGCTGGATCACAAGAGTTTAATTTAGTTGAACAAAACAAGATTATGTTTCGTACTGAGCTTCTTTTTTTTTCCACACACCCTGTAAGTGGAGTATTTTTGTTTACAGTGATGGTCCATTTGGCTGTAAAGCATGTAACCATGGAAACATGCTATGGAAATATAGTGTTAAAAATGTGTTTTGATCCCTGTATCTGTCGGAAAGTTCTTATCCCACTCACTGTGGTGTGAGAGTTACAGGTCATGTTGTGATTTCTCCTCTATCCCCTCTCACCCTGTCTCTATGTTTTTGTGTTTGTTCCTGGTCATCCAGTCCAGGAAGATGACCCACATTCCTCAGAAGACCACACCAACCCACATTCAAACCAAGAGCGATGGTCTCAGACAGGAATCAGCTTTACAAGAAGTGCTCCCACTGGTGCCAAGATAGTGAGTGGGGAAGAAGGGGGCAGAGGTCAACTCCACGAAGGTCTGGGCTTGAGTTCTGGGACGTATACCTCCTCTCTGGACCAGGATCTGACTCGCCCCACCTCAATCCTGCAGGGGCTCACTGTGGCTGGGAGAGCTGATAGGGAAACTCGCTTTCTTCCTGAGGAAAGAGAGAACAATGGAGCGGATACATCTGGAGCGGCTCCCCTCACCGATGGTCCCACGTCTGCCAAAGAGAGGACACACCCCTATTTTCAGCCAACACGTAGTACAAACTCACTTTTTCACACTACAGAGACCAGAAACTTGAGGAATGAGCTCCCCAAAACACAATCAGCATTGACACACAAAACAGAAAGCACCTCTAACACTTTGGATGGCACAGATATACAAAACTCAACCGTCACTCAACCTACTTTGGTGAGCTCCAGCAGCCCATCTCTTATCTCTTCTTCACCTGAAACAACTGAGGAGAGTGGTACCATCTTATTCCCACATGATGGAGCTGTTTCTGTGCCATCTGATGAGAATCTACTCCTTCCCTGGAGGAGTCATCGAAGCACAGACGGACTAAACTCTGATCTGACTTCCTCTATCACCTCTGATCCTTTACAACCTCCCACTGAACCTCCAGAGGAAACCTCAACCAGAGCAAACACTGATATAAAACCCACTGCATCCTCATCCTCACAGGGTCCTGGCATGGCATACTCCTCCTCCACCACCATCACAGACATCAGCACCACTATTGCTGCTTCATTTCATCCAAACAGGAGCACAAACAGCTCTTTCGTATCTGCAACATCAGATACAACAAACCAGTCTGATGTGTTTGGGTCCTCCGAAAAGCCTGGGAATTCAGAGATACTTCCCTCTTCCTCTTCATCCACACGTAGTCAAACAAACTCTCCTCAAAGCACAGAGAGCATCACGCCAACTCCTTTCACAAACTCATTTTCCACACAAGAGGAAACGCAAACAGCAACACAAAGCATACGTAGCACATCTGATGCCATCTCCTCCTCACCTGATATGAACAAAGTTGATGATGGGGTATTTGGTTTAACAGAATCTTCTTCTACACCTGGAGCAGCACTGATGCTGGGAGATGTAGTCCAGAGCTCAGCTGTTAGCAGAAACACTGAGAGCTACACTTTACATTCCACTTTAACAACTTTTAATGACAACTCACCCACAGATTCACTGACATCTGCTCCTCTCCTGTCAACAAATGAAACTGAGCTTTCATTTACAGGCTCTCAAAGGCTTCAAGCTCACTCCACATATCCAGGCACTGCCCTGTCTACTCCTGCAACCTCGCTTTTTTATCCTGTTACCACTCCATCCACAGCACACAAACCCCTCTTGGAATTATCAACAATCTTAAAAACATCAACCGTCAGACCTACATCTTCACACAAAGCCCATACACAAAAACACCTGTCTCTACCATCTTCAACTGATGCCTTAGCTACACATAAACCGACCCAAGACTTGAGTATAACACAAGCGTCCCCCCTCTTGCTCACTACCTTAAAACAAGATGATGGCACTGGAGAGAAACAAAGTGACTCTGGGCTGTTGTTCCAAAGCAGCACAACTAGACAGACTCCCACAGCTGGATCTCCACAGCAAAATCTGCCCCTTACCATGCCACACGTTACCCAGGATCCCCCTACAACTGTTCAGACCTCTGTTTTGAGCTCCAAACCTACCAGGAGCTCCACAACCAGTCGGACACCAAAGTTTTACATCGTACCAGACCAGCCTGCCGCCATCAGAGGTAATATTTTTGCATGCATGTGTTAATTACATCAGCTTTTCAGTGTTTGGGCTTGTTGTTGTGACATTGTTTGCTTACTCTGTCCAGTGGAGTCAATTGAGCTGTTGCTGCAGATCATTGTTGAAGAATCCAGGACTGATTTGAGGTCCAGCCTGGAAGAAGAGGCAGCTGCTTGGGTGAGACTTTATGCACACAAACATATAAATAAATAGTGATGTGCTGAAAGAATTAACTGTCAAACTTTTTTTGAAGTTTATCGTATAGAATCTTAGA
This sequence comes from Halichoeres trimaculatus, assembly GCF_033239565.1. Lineage (NCBI taxonomy): Eukaryota > Metazoa > Chordata > Actinopteri > Labriformes > Labridae > Halichoeres > Halichoeres trimaculatus. The sequence continues at coordinate 22,056,183 of NW_027437180.1, forward strand.
AGTTTTATTCTGTGTTTCTCTCAGATGGAGCTGTACCTGCATCGAGCCCCGGGGTTCAACAGGCTGCTGGGAGTCTGGAGCAGGTGGGGCACTACATACATGGCAATGCACAGATGAAGTGTGGTGGTACTTTATTTAGCCCGAGTTTTTTCCACTCACCCCAGCACCACCAGGTAGCCATACCACTCTACTCTGATCCACTCTCTATTAAATAAAACCACTAGGGCAACAAATACAACTAAAGGAGCAACGCAAAATAAGAGATGGAAAAAATTATCCTCATTTTCAGCTGATTGAAATTTGCACGAACTTGCATGAACACAGATTTCATATTAAAAAAAACACCAAACAAAAACCCTGATTGAGTTTTAAAAACAGTATCATGCTGTTTCTTTAACAAGTAGTTTACTTATCTTTCCATGCAGCTCTCCAAAGTCTACAAATAAAACCCTGTTTACAACTTTTCAACTTACAGAATATAAAGCAAAACAAAGAAGTCCTGAAAAATGTGTCCCTTGTTATGATTTTCTAAATTTGGTTGGCTACTTTCTGTGGTCTGAAACTAAGTCATTTTGAAAACTGATTCTGTAAAAGAATAAGTACATTTCCAAAACTTTTCAGATAGACATTTTTAGGTGAAAATTCTGCAAAAATGTATTCTTTGCTGTTTGTTGATTACATTAAATTCAGGTATATTATATATCCAGAGAATGAATATTTGCAACTGATTTTCCAAAACTGAGAAGTACTTATTCTCACCATTCAGTCGTTCAGGAGTTTTAGGGAACATCAACGAAAAACTTCAATTGTTACAGGTAAAATATTGAGTTATATTTTATTAAAAGTGAAGCCAACTGTAAAAAGAATTGTAAGCGATATTGGAGTTTTTAATTTTGGTTTATATTGTACAAACTGAGGAAGAAAATATCCAGTTGACTTTTTTTGGATTTGGAAAAAAGGCTCAGTTGGAAAGTTTGTTCAAATTTTCCTATTCCACAGCAGATGAAGTATTCTCTTTTCATCCAAATGGTAAGCAGAGCCTTTGGTATTTTTGGATCTACATTCAGAGCAGTGAAAGTGTGGTTATTTTCAACTATGGTCAGGTTTTTTTACTTGTCAAAAGTTTGGATGCTTTGATCTACAACCGGGAACTAATTGTACCAAAAGCCAAATATGCAGATGGATATCTTACTATTATGTACAGAAGGTTAATTTTCTGTTGTTGTCGTTGCAGTGGCCATGCGGTTCAGAGTCTGGTCCAGTTTGAAACCAGAAAGTCTCTGAAGTGGCTCGGCAAGTCCGGACCGTTGTCACTGCTGGAAAGAACGGGACTCGCTCAGGCTGTTCGAGAGGGGAGGAAAATCAGATCCTCAAAGATCGTCAATATCACACTGGGAGGTAAGCAGAAATCAGCCCATCAGTGAGGCCGTAATTGTATAGATTTTATTCAAAGAAATGCTATACACAGACATTTGAAATACCAAACCTTTGTCCAGTGTCCAGCCCTCAGAAAGCTGACCAAAGATTCAAACTTTCATGTCTTTAGACGTTTCTTTCTGGGGAGCTTTCACTGCGAGTAATTTTCCACGTCTCACCACAGATCTTCTGTCATCTGTTTATTCCTCAAACTGTCTAATGCCCAAAATATACTTGAACTGCAGTGACTTTACAGACAACACAGTTCTTCACTTCTTACTTGATTGACCCACTTGAAGACGACTCTTGTAAACACCATAACTCAGTTAGTTTGACTCAGTTTAGCTCACAATCTAGTTTTGCTAAATCTGATTAACATGCCTCACTTACTTGGACATTTAAGTTGTTTGTATGGCCTCTAATCTTTCACACATTAGACTTTTCTACCCATTTACATGAAAGAAAATTGGCACAGGGTTGTGACTGCATCTGTTGTCAGAACACTTTAATGTGTCATTCCCTACTCTCTCATAGTAACTTCATTTAGCCTTTTTTACTTCTACTAAAAGGTCATCATGTCTTCAGATCCTTTAGGGTAATAAGAATCATTTGAGTAAGGCTCAAATTACACAGTATGAATGAAACCTAGCTAAAATAAACATGTTAACATGTGGACAAAAATACATTGAATCAATCCATACAGGTCAAAAAATGTAATTATACTGGATCAGATTAGTTCCATGACCTGTTATACATTTTTACTGCTTTAAAGGAAACAGAAAAAAGTGTAGCTGACATTATGCTTTACAAGTCTTAGTTAAATCCTCCTGAGAAAAAAAAAAAAAAAACTAACTCAAATGTGTCCCACTTAAACCCATTTTTTTGTTTTAACCAATGCCTGAAGATGCTTGTTGTCTGGCCACAGCACTTTACTGTTGCTTATTTGCATGTTTATGTGATTTCCACACATACTTTCCCGCTGCTGTGAAAAGTCTCACAAGTGCAAAAGGAATACAATTCCACAACTGAAAATAGCCCACATCAGATGCTCCATTTGTGGACTTACTAAGCTGCTGTGCTGACATTCCTCTTTCTGATTTGCAAATTAGTGTGAACACTGTCATGAAAGCTGTTGAAAGTGAGCTCAATTGAAGGCATGATCTTTGAGTGTGATTTGTTCAGATCATTGGAAGTGTAGAAAAACAGAAGTCTGGTTCTTACAGATATATTTCCTTCAGGTCTACAGGGTGATGTGTGTGACTGGTTACTGCAGTGCCCAGAAGGATATAAATGTGTGTCTCAGCCTGACTCTTCAAACTACAGCTGCTCCTCTATCTGCAACTTTGATCACTGCCACCACCACGGCATCTGCACACACCATCCAGGACAGCTTCCAGTTTGCCGGTGAGAGAACATTCACCTGACAGTATTTGTGTTTCACCATCCACTCAATGTTTTTGTTTTGGGCTGTGATTGCCTTTTTGTTTGTATCAGTTGCCTTGTAGGAGAGGACTTCTGGTACATGGGTCAGAGGTGTGATGTGAGGATGACTCGGGCGCGGCTCGTGGGCGCTTGTCTTGCTATCTTGCTCATCATGGTGACAGTCATCGGGGTTTTGGCCTTTGTTGCAGTGCGACGCTACAAAGCGGCTTTGATCCAGGCCAAAGTTGATCAGACTCGGAGCAGGTACGCAGGGACAAACTGATGTCGATTTAAAAAGAATGTTTGAATTTAGTCTATAATCACCTGAATTAAAAAAAGTCATTTTGTTTTCGGGAACTGGCACTGCCATACTTCTACTGTGGCACAGAATGGAAAAACTTACAGCATGCACCTTTTCAGAAGAACATGCACAAGTTGTGGGAGAAAGAAAAGAGTGTTTGCTTTTTTCCCCCCAAAGTTGTAGCTTATCATGCTCACAGAAGCTTCTATTCCTTAATGTAGAGGTGGGCAGCAATGTTAAACACGCCCATTTTTTATGCACTGGACCTCAGCAAAACATGAGATCTCTGTAAAATTCAAGGATGGGTAGCCTGACCAGAAACCATTATTTTCTTTGTCGTGTGTCCAAGTCTCTTTTACATTTAACACCTATTGATGAATTTTTCAGATTTTGTGGAACAAAATGAAAGTAAGTAGCAGTGACAAATTTATCCAATGCTTCTTATGACTTTTATAACCAGAATACTCACTGTGCATGCAAAATGAGAAAAGTAAGATAGCAATACCAAGCTTTCAGTTTCATCACCATTCCCCCTCATCTGAATATCTTTAACTAGGTAACAAACCATGCTGATCTGCTCACTCCACACACACACAAAAAAAAATCATCCACTTAAACAAACCAGGAACTGGGTTTAAGCTGCAGCTATAATCAGCCAATTATAGGTTTTGCCAAGTCCAAGAATTTGGTTGTTATTGGCTGCAAACAAAACATATTTAATAATTGTTTTATAGATCTGGGCACAAAAAGGATTAAATGTAGATTAGTCTTTGGACTCTTTGCTTAATCTTCCCCTTGGCTTCACAATGGATCTTACAAAATACCATAAGTAATGACAAAAACAAAAAAGAATTTAAGTTAAGAAAGAAATAGATACCTTGGGTGAGAGCACGTGTTGAAATTAAAAAGGGGAGAGAGACAGGAGGGTGTGACTGCAGACTATGAGGCTGTAATTACAACAACATCCACAAGGGGTCACCCTAAAGCTGCTAAACTGCACCGTGAATTCTGTGCTGCAGACTTTTGGCAAATTTTGAAACAGCCTGCTTTATTCCAAACGTCCACCCTCGAAACCTGCAATGCAGACACCCCTCGCTGTCATACAATACCGTGATATGTTCACTGTCATCACATGAAATGGTTGGTGAAAAGGGTTTTTGGGGGTAAGACGATGTAACTTATCAACTTCCATCATGATGCAACGTTTTCAAAAGAAAACCAACAGAAATTTTGAGTTTGATGTTAAAATAACTATCTTTCCACGCCTATTTCATTGTGATCTTTGGAGATACTTCCAGATGAGTCAGCCCAGTGTGAAATCTCAGTGTGGAAAAAATTTACCTGAAGCCCATGTGGACTTGATGATCTGTGGATGTGAACAGACATCTCAATATCTGTTTTACTGCTGTTTGGATTTTTCAGCCTCCCAAAGCTGCACAGGTCAAGAATTTACAACCATTTGTCCAATTGCAGACTCATAAAACAAAACTACAGGGGAGTCTATCTATCGCCACTTTGACAATGATTCATTTTCTGGCAGAGATTAACTTCTAATGTTGGGAAGGGAGACAGAAACAGTTCAGACAGGAAGTAATAATCTAAGGTTAAGCCTTAAATCCAAAGTGTCTCTGTAACTGTACAGAGAGAGCAGTCTTTGCAAAGGAAGCTGGACTCTTATGTCAGAGCTTTACTTTCTCCATTGGGGTCAGACACCAGAATAGTGAAGCTGTTAACACATCTTGGTTCACAACTCCAGAAACAACAGCACTTTGTTAGAGATAACCATTCCCTCCTTTTGGTCAGTTTTTGCTAATCTTTGTCTCCAAAGATGTTTAAAGCTGACCCAAAGACCCAGAATGCATTGCAGCAGACAACAAATATGAGACCCTGTGATTATTGAACCTCACGTGATGATTCTTTGTGCGCAGCTATCGCAGGTTCAACCATTTTGATGAGCTGTCAGGACGGTTCTGGTTGCGTTCGTGGGCAGGATCAGCAGACTCGCTGGATAATCCTGCTTTCACACGCTCTGATGAGTTATTGCACCTGCGGGCACTCGACAACCCCTGCTGTTACCACGACGACACACTGTCGCTGGCATCCACCTGCCCCAGCCATGGCACACGCATCAACACAATCTATCCACACAGGTACAAGCAGACTAACATACACAGTTCCAGGTTACTCCTGCAATCCTTTGTGCCTCCTTTCTTCTCTTAAATGTTCAGTGTTTTCAGGCTGACATGGTTTGCAAAGTAAAGCTCTAGCATTGTTCTAACATGAGTAACAGCTTTACTGCATTTGGTAAATAAAAAGAATTTCTGTCCAAACAGGGAAATTAACAAAATACAAAATACTTGAAGTCTGTGCTCTGTAAATAACTTTTCTCTGACATATAGAGGAAAAAGACAGAGTAAAATTAGGTCACCCATGCATTTATACAGGATGACTTAAGTAGCTGCAAGTACAACATGGTCCAAAGTTTGGTAACATTTTTCAAAATTCAGTAAAGACAATGTTAGTTTCAGTACTGGCAATTTACATCGCAAAGCAGGCTGTGGCAGTTGAATGGATCTAAATAATCTGACTGCTCAGCTGATCAAACACAAAATATTTAAAATGAATCTGAGGCCTTGTACACAAGTAGCCGGGTATTTACAAAAGCGAATATCTCCCCCTCATACGTTTCTAAAATCACTTTAGTCCACATGCACTGGGCAAATCCGCCAGTGAGTGCAGCTCAAATTATGCCACACCCATTTTTGGCAGTGTTTTTGAGACGCAAAACTCGTGCCATCCAATCAGGATGAAGCCCCATCATTCAGCTGTGATGTTCAAGAACCAAAAGCGGTGTCTACATAAAACCACTAAACCATAGTTTTCAAAAAATTCACACTTTGCGTGGAGTTTTCAGAAAACATTGTTTCAAGTGACGTAAAACTACGGTTTTGCGTAGACGACAGGCCTTAATGAATAAAAATGTATGCAGTTTCCCTAATACCTGGCTATGTGTGGACATGGTCCAAAATATTCAGAGCGTACAGTACATTAGAAAGGAGGCATGAAATTTTAGTTTTAAAGTAAACCCAAGCCTAAATAATGTGGATGATTATTCTTGCCAGGCTCTAGATGCAAATCAAATGTTCGTTTTCCTTTCAAAAAGTTTGGTCTCTCCCCCTCCAGATGACTTTATATGTTTGCAGAATATCTGACATCTAAAACTGCGCCGTCTTAGCAGTGTCTCATCAAAGTTGTTGAAGTAACCCTGAAGAGGGCTGAATGAACCCAAAGAGCAAATTTTTCAGTTTTAAGAGGGAAATATTTTGATGCATGATTAAAACTTTTGTGTTTCTTTCATTTTTTTAGTTGTAAATTTGCCGCTTGTCAGGAGACCTACCAACTAGTGATGTTGATCTCGCTGAGCTCTTGTGTGACTTTTAGAACAAGTCATTTGGAGCAGCCTGCAGTCTCATGTAGGAGATTACTCCAAAACATGGTTACTTTGCAATTTAATCCTTTGACAACATTTGTAGAAGATGCTGATGCTGAAAAAAAACTGTAAAAGTCATTTTAGTTTTTCATTGGATTTGTAACCTTGTTGATGATTGAAAACTGGCCTTTAATATTCTACCAAACTCTTGCTGAAACAACAAAGATAATGCATACATACATACATACATAGACAAATTTAACAGAGGTTGAATACATTAAACTCAATTTCAGTGTTTAACATACATGTCTTGTATTTACCCTGATGCTCAGTTTTTCTCTAACCTAATGTCTTTTCACACCCTGTAGCTCTCAGTATGGTTGGAGAGGAAGTGAGGTAAGCGTAGGAGATGGTGTGTTGGATTCTGGTAAGGCCAGTGACCTCTCTGTGTGTAGCTGGCCTGTTGAACCTATTCAGTGGACTCCTTTCCCAATTCTACAGCAGCTGGCATCTCACAGAACACCCACAGTGAGTTCTTGACATCTTTTGTTAATCTTTACAAAAGAAAAAGTGATATGTATTAAGTTTATGTTTTGTTCCTTTTGTGATATCAGGTTAGGGTGTCGAGGCCTCGGTCCTATTGTGAAGGTATGGAGCTGGTGGACATGAAGAGCTGGACTGCTTGAGACACAAAAAGAAGAAACAAAACTGTTCTTACACTGGTTTCTGTGACTGAACTGCAAATCACGTGGATTTGTTGATAACTGTAAGACAACAACTGTAAATGTGTATATGTGTTGATATGTGTGTATTTCTGTTAAATTGTAACGTTTTTGTTTTTCCTCAAACTTGTTTCTTGTAAGCTTATTCTGACTGCATGTGGGACATACTTTTACAATAGAGACTAATGCTGCGTTTCCACCAAGCAGTACGGGTCGGTTCAGTACGGTTTGGGACGGTTTGGGACAGTTAAGTCTGATCCCGTTTGCGTTTCCACAGCAAACTGTACCCTCTCGTGGTGGGCGGCGTGTAAGCCGCATGCCGGAAGCCGCAGCTGGTAAACAATAGCGCGACGCCGTAGCAGCTTACCCCGCTATTAAATCCAACAAAGAAGAAAACGCGACACAGTAAACAAAGAGCACGGATGGAAGACATGCAGCATTTCGTCCTCTCTGTGATTTTCACGTAACTCTCTGTTACAAAGTGCAATCAAGCTTCGTTTCAGAGAAGTCTGTGTGCCGCCAGGAGAAATGCAGCCGCTGTCGGGGTGAGTGACGATTCTTTTGACCAATCAACGGTCTGCAGTGTGTTGCTCCACCTCCCGAGAGCGGATCGGTTCAGTCTGGCACCCATACGAAAGGGTCCCAAAAAAGTGGGACGGCTCGTCTCGGTTTTTAGGGATCCGTCCCGGGATGAGTGTGTGGAAACGCCGCTAAAAGCGCACCGTACCGAGACGAACCGACCCGGACTGCTTGGTGGAAACGCGGCTTTAAGGGGCCTTCTTTGCAATACTCTAAAAGACATAAATGATACTCAGGAACAAATGAATACCACTTTATGCATCTGGCAATTCAAAAACAGTAGTCTGAGTGTGTTTAAATGTACTTACACGAGTCAGTGAAAATATCCTACAGGGTGCTTCATTACTTATAATTTGACCATAGCAACATTAAAAAACTTATTGAAATACGATGCAAGCTAAATATAATATAGCTAAATATATTAATATATAATATTTTTAATAGATTTCAATTTTTGTAACATTCTTTCTACACAGTTAGAACTCTGCGCGATAAAACATACTCCCTAATCATCCAAAATCGTTATCTGTGTGGCACTTCCCATACACCAAGTCACTTGAGGACCTATATTGAATGCTTTGCATGGATTAAAAGGATAATTGATATCACTTTGGTGTCTGTAAGGTGAATTTGTAACTGCAAGCAAAAAATGAAATGGAAAATAAGCTTTGCAAAAAAAAAGTATTTCCGCTTGTGTTCAACTTTTCTCTCAACACTAATTCAAAAACATCGATAAATATGCAACTCAAATTGTTTGAACCTTTTCTGATAGCATGAGTCTGTATAGGTTAAACAAAAAAATAGCTCACAAAGTTTTAGGATAAGATTGCAAAAATGAAAACCTTTGACAGCTAATCCTGTTTTTGCTCAGAATTTGGCAATCTTATTACCCATGGGGTAAGTTACTCTTTATCCATCCAATCTTCTTGTGGAAGATTGTTCCTGGAAAAACTGGATTATCAGCTCCAAAGTTTAAAGGGCCCCAAAAGCCTGAGATTGTTTGTGCATAATTTGAATGATCACATTTTTTTGTTGTGCAAGTACATTTACAGCTAGGGTGTGTTCTGCTGTAATACAGTTCCTAATCTCAAAAAAAAAAAAAAAAATAAGTTTTATTTCCGTGAGCCATTGCAGCTGTGGTACCTTATACTCCTGGAGCTGTACAACAAAATGTCAAATCACAATGTAGAGTAATCACGTATCAAGACAATACAGTGGGGAACCATAAAAAGACAATGAAAAAACAATTAAACTTTTGGGACTTGGGTTCACAAAAAAATTACCTGCAAGGTTGATGTGGCTCTAATGGTGGACGACCTCTGGGTTAAAATTGTGCCAAAACCTCTGACAAGTGGTCACAGAGGCGGGTTGTATTGATTTACTGCAAATGTATTGAGGCACTCATTCTTGCATTTGTTGGTGGTAAAACCAAATAGAAGTTTCCTTCAAATAAACCCGTGAAACTAAAAAAAAATATTTAGTCAATTTTCTGCTTTCCATGTTTTCACATGACCCCAAGGTGTATTCTGACAAAAAAAGTCAATAGCAGCCGGTTAATTCACAGCAGTACAGGGACATGTGGATAAAGTTTGGCTTATTTCTTGCGGGCCAGCTACATTAAGTTTTTTAGCCATAAACCAGTATAATTTGTTCATCACTTTTAATCTATATGTATGACCAACCACCGCCTTAACATGAGGACTACTGTGTGCTTCTAGCTTTTTATTTTTTGTAGTTATTTTTTTCTTTTGGAACAGCCTGTCAGAGCATTGACCACCCTATAGGACAGTGAGGCTAAAGAGCTTAAAAGTATGGAAACCCCCCTTGCACAAAGAGACAATCAGACACATTCTTTGTGAACAATTTCCTGTCTCTAAAGCTATTTGGAAACACTCTTGCAAAAAAATCCAGCATTGCCACTTCAGCATGTAGCATTGACCTAAATAAACAGTGAACCACTAAAATGGAGGAAGCATATGTGGCACTGTAACATGCAACTATGAAATTTTTCAACATGTGGGTGACCCACGGTTGCAAGTCTGGGTGAGGTATGACTCAGAATTTCTTGCCTTTGTTTTAGTAGTTGTGACATTTGGGGAAGTCTCAGTGACAGCCTTACATTTCACTTCAAAAAACAGGCCATGCTTTGCTAGCACTGCAGAGGGATAAGCCCCACACCCTCCCACTTTAGGATCACTGATATAAAATTGGTATGTTACATTGCAATTAAAAGACTATTACATGTTACTCCACAAGCCCCTCCCCTGAGTGTTTTGTATGAAACCCAGCTGGAATGTGATGCCATAAAAGACTGGGAAAGATTGGGAGAGGGTAAAAAATGTTCACCGACCTGACATTGCTCTCCTATAAATGTCCTTGTTCTGGGAAAAAGAAATAAGAGAGTGATTGATTTTAAAGAGACAGGAAGTGTGGTGATTAAAGGAAGAGAATGAATGTGTGTTAAGAGAGAGAGCGTGCGCGTGCCAGAGATAGGAAGAGGGATGATGAGTGAAAAGTGGACAGAAGCTACCTGCTAGCTTCTTCCATATACGGTCTTAGTCAGAGCCAAGAGCCAGGCCTGTGAATTTCTCTGACTGTGTGAGTGACCAATGCAGGGAGGGTGTGTATGTGTGTGTTGCAAAGCATGTGTGAGTCATGCAGGATAGCAAGCTTTTGAAATGGTATGAGTGTGCAGAGGAAATGTTGAGAAATCTCTGTTAAGTCTGGGAGGGGTTTAGTAAATGAGTGCAAAGTTTAAAAAGAGAAAATTCACTTTTATCTTCTTTTTTTTTTACATCCTCTGTTATATGGGTGCTGGGGAATGATATGGAAATCAAAGTGAAACTATAAACAGCATTTACACACTTGCATACATACTAAACAGCCTTATAAAGGGAGATTCATTCATTTCCTCAGACTGGTCACATGACCTGAGCAGTGCATTCTTCCCCCCATGTGACTTGCTCCAATATCTCCTTATATGGACGTCATCCAAAGGAACTCTTAAAGGGATGGTTGTCCTGCCTTGGGTCTATACTTGGTGTGTGGGTGTGTGTGTGTGTGTGTGTGTGTGTGTGTGTGTGTGTGTGTGTGTGTGTGTGTGTGTGTGTGTGCGCGTATACGTGTACATGTGTGTCTCTGGAGCAGGATAATACTAGTCTGGAGGTAATTCCCTGATCAGCTAATTCACCCCCCTCTATGCTGCCCTGAGCTGCTCTATAACCTCTTGACATATGGACGTTTGTGTGCATTAGTAAATCTGTTTCTGATCACTTCCTGCATGTATCTGCAGCATTGAAGCCCTGTGAAACCTACTTCCTGTCTTTTTCTTGAGCTTGCTCCTAAATATCCTTATTAGGAACACATAGGGCCAGTGAGAATCCCTTGAGTACATTTATGAGTCTTTGTCCAGTGCCCTTATTGAGTTGAAAGCACCCTGACCCACCCACTTAGTCTTTGGTCAACTTGTACGACACACAAGGAGCTGCCTTGTGTGACATAGTTGGGTGTGTGCATGTGCAGGTGTGTAAATGCATATCAAAGTGAGCCTTGACCCCTCATAGGTTTTGCAGCACCAATTATAGGTGTGTCACCGGAAATAAATCAGCTGTTTTGTCACATTTCATTGAGGCAACTAAAGTTAATCTGCTCCAACCTTTCACTCCAACAGTTCTAACTCAGTGATGAAAGATAGGAGATTTACAGCCTCCAGTGTTTGCTGTGAACATACCTCAGTTTGACTACATGTATCAGTGTCACCCCTCTCTGTATATGTGTGTATGTGTGGGGTGTGAGACACTGGTATGCTAGGGCAGTCGTGTCAGCTGGGGTGTTAACACTGCTGTCAGTGACCCTGAGACTGCAACCACCCCTGTGTCCTGGCACTGCTAACCACCACAAGCATCGGCCATGAATGAGGGAATGCTGCTTTGCAAATGCATTAGCACAGTCTTCACTGAAGTTCAGTGCTGTTTTATTCCTTTCATGCCCTTCACTTACTAATCAGTCATGACAGAACAGAATATACAAATCTATCAGTGCTTAAATGTAGGCCCCTTCTCGTAATACATGTATTTAATGTATTGTCCTTGCCTGAATTACTTTAAAATATGCTCGTTACCTCAAAGTACCATGGCGAAGTATATCAAAGCACGCATCTAAACTTATTTTAAACTTAAGGACTGGACTATGTGATTAGCTGCAAGAACTATGTGATTTGTTGCAACACGTGTATACCAATCCTATTGCGTTAATGATAATTGTTAAGGGCTATTATATATGTTTCATTGAACAAGGGGCAATCCCAGATTGATAATATCGATAGTATATAGGTTAGTCTTCATGTTGCCTGTCCCCTCTATCCTGTCAGAGCACAGCAGCGTTATCTGCATGCGCCACACCCAGTGGTTGCAGCAGAACCAATCAGAAGGCGCTGTGCGGAAAGTTCTCCTTTTATGGAGAGGGGCTGCAGCACGAGCTCTGATAAAATCCTGCAAATTATTGGCCTCCATTGCAGTCACATTCAGACACTAAATCCTACCGGAGTGTAGCGCTCAGCCTAAGTCCTTCAAAGCCGACAACCCTCCCTCACACAGGTAAGTCAAAATTAAAGTTATTTGCATGAATTAAATGTAATTCTGTTGTGTATTGGTGTGAAATATTTGTAACAGTAGACTGAATTTTGACCACCAATTTTCATATGAGGTTTCATTTTTTAAATTTCCTCAAGTTAAACCAACTGTTCAAACTTAAATTTGCACTGTCACGAGCCTTTGAGTATTTATTACTGTTGCATCCTTTTGATTTGAAGCCAGATGTAAAAATTACTGTTCAAAGCATCAACCGGTAACGATTAAATCCAGTACTCTTGCTGTTCTGCGATTCATGAATGTGTGAAATAACCCGACTGCTCCCGGTTGTCATCGCTTTCATCAAATCAGATTGTGTTGAATAGCTTGACCTTCTTGCTTACATGTAACCATCTGCTTTGGCACGATGTCCCGGTCTGCTGTCTCACATTTCACACATGAAAAAACGGGCGGTTAAAAGCTGATTAGGCGGATGAACGTTCAAAGACTAATACATTTTTTTAAGAAGTAATAAAAAGAGACAGATCACCATAAGTGGCCAGATAATACAATCAACGTAATTTCGTCATAAGTTTATTTTTTTCTCTATAACCTTGTAAGTTAACCACCGTGGTCACGACATAACCGAGCACCTGATGAATGCCGCTAGATGGGATAAAAGTTCATTCACCTTCATTGTATAAAACCTCTGTGAAAAGCTTACGTTGGGGATGTAGAGGCTGATAATTCAGTAATGATCTACTTGAAGGGAGTGGCCGGTCGTCGGTGTCATTTGAGGTTTAACGACACACGGGGCGGCTTCTCGGGCCGGGCTGCCTGCCGCCGTCTCTAAGCTGCTCTCACTTTTGCCTTATATGGCCATGGCCAGACTGAGGCAGAAACTGCCTTTGTTTCCGAGCTCTAGATTTGGACCGTAACCTGCGCCACTGCGACATCCAGCGTCCAGTCTGAATAATGACATGACTTAACCCAGTTGATGTTTGCCAGATGTAACACATTAACTGTCAAAGAGCATCTGTTTTCAACTGTCTCGCCCTTTTCTTCTCCCCTCCTCCTCTCTCCTCCAGAAAATGGAAGACGAAATCGCCGCCCTCGTTGTTGACAACGGATCTGGAATGTGCAAAGCTGGCTTTGCAGGAGATGATGCTCCACGTGCTGTGTTCCCCTCCATTGTTGGACGTCCCAGACATCAGGTAATGTTTCTTAAATATTATTAATTTTTTCTTATTCACAATTTTTCTACAAAGTTTTGTTGATTTTTATTTATGATTTTAACAAATTTTCTTGTTTGCTTTCTAGGGTGTGATGGTAGGAATGGGACAGAAAGACAGCTATGTTGGTGACGAGGCACAGAGCAAAAGAGGAATCCTGACCCTGAAGTACCCCATTGAGCACGGTATTGTCACCAACTGGGATGACATGGAGAAGATCTGGCATCACACCTTCTACAATGAGCTGAGAGTTGCCCCTGAGGAGCACCCAGTCCTGCTCACTGAGGCCCCCCTGAACCCCAAGGCCAACAGGGAAAAGATGACCCAGGTAATAAAGGCTCCAACACTTATCACTCATATCAAGAAACTCATTCAGCTCAATGACAGGGTGCTGCAACAGGAACCTCTTGGGAATTTCTTCTGCTGCTCAATCTTTTAATACCCTCCTACTTCATAAACCTCCAGGTTTCCTCTGTCCTGTGCTGATCTTTTCATCTCCTTGGATGCTTCAGGTTTATATCTCTTTGCAATGTGATGCATCAGAAATGACTTGCTGCAGCATGATCACTACCATTTTCTTTATCAGCTTGTTTCAGACTCTAGTGCAGACAAGGAAGTATCTTACTACACTGGTGCATGGTGCAACAGGTGTCTATAGAGTAGGGTCTCTAAACTCATCTTGAACATTCACTATGACCAAAGTAAAGGGCAGATTACTGTAATGACTGGTTTCAGGATGGTGTTGATACTCAAAACAAAACTGCCAGTGTGCTGTGCTTCTCTTGGTCTGACTGTACTAACCATACTAGCTCACTTACAGCATGTTAGTCAGTGTTTTTTAATGACTCATCCTTCATCTCTCTCTTCTTTCCAGATCATGTTTGAAACCTTCAACACTCCTGCCATGTACGTGGCCATCCAGGCTGTGCTGTCCTTGTACGCCTCTGGTCGTACCACTGGTATTGTCATGGACTCTGGTGATGGTGTGACCCACACAGTGCCCATCTATGAAGGCTACGCTCTTCCTCACGCCATCCTGAGGTTGGACCTGGCTGGCAGGGACCTCACAGACTACCTCATGAAGATCCTGACTGAGAGGGGTTACAGCTTCACAACCACAGGTAAAAACTGAAATGCAAGTTGTGTAAATGTTTGAAACTAGAGAAACCTAAAAAGAAACCCCAAGACTAATATCTGTATTTTTTTTGTCAAACAGCTGAGCGTGAGATTGTGCGTGACATCAAGGAGAAGCTGTGTTACGTTGCACTGGACTTTGAACAGGAGATGGGCACAGCTGCTTCCTCATCATCCCTGGAGAAGAGCTACGAGCTGCCTGATGGGCAGGTCATTACTATTGGAAATGAGAGGTTCCGTTGCCCTGAGGCCCTCTTCCAGCCTTCTTTCCTTGGTAGGTTAAGTCAAGGAATTCTTAGATCTAAATCTAGAAATGTAGAGGTTGGAACATTAAAGGGGTTGTATCTTAAACTAACTTTAACATCCTCTGCCCCCAGGTATGGAATCTTGTGGTATCCACGAAACCACTTTCAACAGCATCATGAAGTGTGATGTCGACATCCGTAAAGACCTGTATGCCAACACTGTGCTGTCTGGAGGTACCACCATGTACCCTGGCATCGCTGATCGTATGCAGAAGGAAATCACAGCCCTGGCACCCACCACCATGAAGATCAAGGTATAACTCCTCCTCAAAATTCAGGCTCAGATCCTTCTAGAAAGAGCTTTGAGCTCTACTGCCACCTGGTGGATGAACATTATAAAATACATTTACAATCTCTAGCTAGTCTTTTTTGCTAAACAAAGCATACAGATAAAAATACTGATTTTTTTTTTCCTAATTTGCTCCCTGCAGATCATTGCTCCCCCTGAGAGGAAGTACTCTGTATGGATTGGAGGCTCCATCCTGGCTTCCCTCTCTACCTTCCAGCAGATGTGGATCAGCAAGCAGGAGTATGATGAGTCTGGCCCCAGCATTGTCCACAGGAAGTGCTTCTAAACAGACTGTCTGTCCTCTCGCCCAAAACACACACTGCTACAAACCCAAACGACCAGCTCTGCATACATGCCTACACCAACACACTGGTGTATGTGGAGCCCATAACACCTGTTCCCATTTCCCCTCATCACAATGGCTAAGGCACTATGCCCCCTGATGGGGAGAAACTCTGCAGGAGGTACAGAGCATCCCAGGCGGTGTGAATGTGTGAGAAACATGATGTCCATTGTCGTGTTTGTGTAGGTCATTCCAGATGTGTTTGTTCACCACCTTATTTGCCTCTATGAAGGTTTATTCTCTGGTGGGCCCACTGCCCAACAGATCTGTAGTTTTGCTTAATATGTAAATTATGTAATCTGAAACTTGTTTTGTTTTTGTACTTTCAGCCTTAAACGATACTTGGTCCAGTTTGTTTTTGTCATTATGCAAGACAAAGCTTCTACCTTGTATGGGGGTACATGAAGGTTTGTGCATGAGGCTTCAAGCCTCTGGTGTACACAACAACCCAATAAAGCGCACATGTCTGAGATTCCAGTTTGTGTACTTTGTATTTATTAAACCACAGGAAGTACATTTCATGACCAGATTTAATAAAAACACATACCATATTTAAAATGAAGTATATGAAACTAGACATCTGAGCATGATTTTACAGTAAATAAAGTTGAGTATATGGGGGAGGGGGGATGACATGTAAATGCTAAAATGTTAGGTATTATTATTCTGTTGGGACTCCTGTAAGAGATCCTTTACAGAACATGGCCAAACTTCAGTCAGAAGCTGCTGAGAAAAAAAGGCCAATACCAGTGTCAAATAAAAATAATAATAATAACAAAAACAATCTCAATGTATTGCATAATAAGTAATGTTGATAAAAAAATGTGATCAGAATGTTGGTATGTTTCCTTGTCTAACAATGGAACACTTCCGTTATTTCTGAACTCTTGAATTGAGAAGTTCAGCAGTGACCTTTCCTCCAGACCAGAGATCAGATTCTGTCGTAACAATTGTAGATAACACTATCAAGAACTCATTTACTATGCAGTTATCATCTAACACAATCATACTTACTGTTTCCGTAGCCTCTCATTTCACTCTATCTTTTCTTATTACTAATTCACACTTGATTGAGTTTATAGGATAATTAATGAAAATAATTTTAAAAAGGTACTGTTAACCATTAAATGCATATAAAGGGTAGGAGGCGATTTGCATATTCTTGGATGTAAGTCAGTGCTGTTACTGTTGCTTATTTAAACAAAGAGATTTATGATGTGCAATAATTTTGATATATATATTTTTTTATTCTAATAATTATGTGAACTTTAAATGTTGTAAACAATCAGCTGTTTGTTTGGCATGATATAAATATTGCTTGTTTTTTTAGGCTACTTCCTTGCACCTATTATATTTTTATTTCAGGCTATTAATACGCTTTCTTAAAAACGCAGTTTGTGTTCAGGAACATCAACAATTTGCCTTGAACAATACACTGAAGTTATACTTAAAAATTATGTCACCTATTTTAATCCCTTACTGTTGACGTACATAAATGAATAAATAAATGAATGAATTAAGGAATATTTAATTTCAAGTTTAGTAATTTACATTTACATAAAATTATTCAGAAAAACTAAATATGTAAATTTGTAACAATCAATTTTAACAAGCACTTCTATTTACAAAATACGGTTGGAGAGTACGACTTTTACAAAAGTGCCGCACTGCTATAATTAAGGTCACTTCATAGCC
Source organism: Halichoeres trimaculatus (assembly GCF_033239565.1). Taxonomy (NCBI): domain Eukaryota; kingdom Metazoa; phylum Chordata; class Actinopteri; order Labriformes; family Labridae; genus Halichoeres; species Halichoeres trimaculatus. The sequence continues at coordinate 22,073,619 of NW_027437180.1, forward strand.
CAGTCTAAAAAAAGGTTTTGCGCAATACTTTTACCAGACTTCTACCGACGAATACTTTTATCTCTAGCAGCGTAGTTGTAATCTTTGGAAAGAAAACCATCTACTTTGTCTATCTCTAATGTTATCAGCATTAAATGTGAAACGGATGTTTCTATGTTGGGTATTTTGATTATATTTACGTGTCTTATATCAGACAAGCTAATTGATAAGTTAGTGAAACCGACCGGAAGTTTGTCCAACGATGACAAGCTTCCGTCTGTGTGCAGCACTGAAAGCAGTCCGCCCTGTCAGCTACTCAGTGATCATCCTGCTGCAGACCACCGTTCAGCATTTATCGGGAGGCATGGGGCTGTGTCCTGTCTGATGGACATTTGAAATCCTGCGGATAAAGGGCGGGGGATCGTGAGAGAGATTTTAGAGGACATGCATCGACAAATTCAACAGGTGTGTAAACCGACAGACTACACTACACGTAGCGATAGTTGTGAACGTACAGTAAATGGTTGTCAACGGTTACGCCAACAAGGACCAGCTTTGTACTATTACACCACACTGCAACCAAGTTACACTTCAGTGCTTAATTAAACCTGTATGCGACCAAAATTCTTTGCAGTTTTTCTCAGTTGCTTACACTCAATTACAAGACTTAAAGCTAAATATTCTACTGCAGTGTGCCTAAAGACACACCCATTTCCCAAGTTTTGACCTTTTAAGTGAAAAACTGTTCACACAAATACACTTTAATTATTATCGTCTCCGCCTTTTTTGATTCAGTAAAACACAAGCATTACATAGCGTTTATTCTGCTCTGCTACAGAGTAGTGTTGATAACTGATTTGCATTAGTGCTCTGTGTCCTAAAAAATATGCGCCTTCTAAGTATATACAAATTGGCAATAACGTCCATAAATGAGTAACTGCTACAACATCCTACTCAACCATAATCTAGTGTCTAAATAATAGCCTGTCACCCAGCCATGACAATGGTTTCTCCCTGTCCCAGGCCGTATCTGATGAGGACACAATGTCCCCCAGCTCTGTTGGGATGTCAGATTTGTCTGATGAAATCCTGCTGTGCATCCTCCGCTATGTCCCGGTGTGTGACCTGCTGATGAATGTGGCCAATGTCTGCCATAAGTTACGCACACTGTGCCATGACAAGACCCTGCTCACAAATGTCAGCCTGTCCGAAGAGTATCTGGTAAAAATGACCACAAAATTATTTTTTACTAAACACTGATTTTTCATGCATGTCTGAGGGACTTGCTGTATGATTTTTAGAATGTTTCTTCAGTAGCACTCAGAAATACTTGTTGCATTCCAGACAAACAATAAGATAATATTTTCTTTCTTTTTCAGGCTGATGACCTCTTAGTTCGGCACATGTTGAAGAAGCTAGCCAGTCATGTGCAGTCTCTCAGCCTGAATGGCTGCTACTGGCTCTCAGGTTCTACAATGGAGCTTCTTGCTCGCTGCAGAGGAGTAACGCACCTTGATGTCACCGGCTGTCGCATCACTTCCCTTCGTCTCTCCCGTCTCCTCTCCTCTCTCTCTCTGCTCAGATCTCTTGCTTTTGATGTGATGCCAGGCTTTAACTCTGCTCAGCTCAGTTCAGAAGCAGTGGATTCTCTTAGCCGCCTGTTGGAGCTCAGACAAACACTGTTGAGTCCGAGTTACGGCGTGGTACCGTGCTGTGCCCAGCTCCGCAAGTGAGAATCTCTCAGATGACCAAGTTTTTACACCAGACCTCAAGTCCAGAGTACACTTATTTATCTATTTTATGTCATATGAGTTTATTATCATTAGATTATAAATTCTACTTTTCAAAAATACATTTTCTACGGGTAAGCTTAAAACTAAAAAGTCTAACAATTTACTACACTTACTTAAAAACATCAGGTTTTGATGCTGTTTGGGATATGATGACAACCATCTATTTTTGTTAACATTAAATGGTAAGAATTGATTATGTTACTTATTAACCTCCGCTGTATTAAATGTGAGTGTCTTTCTGTTCTTCAGGCTGATGCTGCAGTTTGACATCCCTGATGTGACCAGAGAGGGTGTAGGTGTTTGCTGTCAGTTGATGGTTGGTCAGAGCAGTGTGCCACATTACCAGCAGCTGGAAGAGTTCACAGCCAGGCTGGCTCCAGGAGAGGTGACTCCATTTATGTGCATGTGCTTAATATTTGCCTCATACAGTATCTGAGATATTTACATTACTGCTGATTAGTCTGTAAGTGGTGTATCTGTGTGGTGATATCTTCAGGTGAACCAGACCTTGTTGCTGCTCTACCTGGCTGTGTTCAGCGTTCATGTTCCAAAGCGCCTCAGAGTTTTCTTGGTGTCGATTCCTGGACCAAATCCTGTTCACTGGCCTGCCGCCCCATCAGTGGCCCAGAGTTTGAGTCAACGTGGTGACCTGGAGGCCCTACAGCTCCCTCGCTCCTGGCTAGATTCCTTGTCCTTGAAGCGAGCCCTGGAGGGAAACAGTCCGAAACACCTCAGTTTCAGTCGCTGCCCATCATTGTGGCCTCAGGTGTTTCAGTCCCTACTGGATGGAGGAGTTCGAGATTCCACTCAGCTGATAAGCTTGAACCTCAGCGGGATTAATCAGATCCTGTACTCGGAGTGCAGGAGTGCAGATGACCAGCTGGTTCCTGGGACGATGGCCCAGCTCGCAGTTGGCTGTTCCAACTTAAAACATTTAAACTTAATGCACACACACTATCATCATGAAAACTCGCCAGGGCTATCTGGAGAAAGACACTTATGTGAAAGCTTGGCCAAATTCAGACACCTGCGCTCTCTCACTCTACCTGTGTGTGCTCTGTCTGATGGTTTTACACATCAGATCCCTACAAACAACACCTCCTCAGGGTTGTTCATGGGGTTAAAGAAGACTCCTCGTGTCGGGCTCCAGAACTACAGACCTGACTCAGATGCCTCTTTATCAGGAGACAGCACCTCAGGGCTCTCTCAGCTCTTAATTGGCTGCCACAGTTTACAGACATTAGAGCTGATTGGTCCAGGTTTTGTCTCTGTGTTGCCTCGTCTCGAGCCCTGTTCTCGTGCCTGCGTGGAGCCTCGTGGAATGTGTGCGTGGGCACGAGGGGTTGGTGATTCCCACTTGGCAACACTTGAGGCTTTGCCACAATTACAGCGCCTGACTCTGGCTGGGCTTCCTGGGGTTTTGAGGGGGACAGGGCTGGTACAGCTGACCAGGCAATGCAAAGACTTAAGGATATTATCTCTCGCCAACATTGGATCATTAAAAACTATGAACTATGATTCAGCATTGCTTGAAACACTCAGACAGTGCACGCAACTACAGGAACTGAGGTTTGAAAATGATTCTTGTTTCCTTAATTCATATGAATAAGACACAAAGCAAAATCAAACATTTTATTGGTAATTCCAGGCTAAATTTTATATGTGATAGCAGTTGAAGTTTGATTATAGAGGGTTTCTTTTATCAAAATTCTGTCAACCTTTACTAAGGTTTGATGTATTTTCATTTTTGAGGTACTTCTAAACAAGTTCTGTAAATTATATTTCTGTTACTTATGTGAAGCCTGGCATTTCATTTACTAGGACTTTCTCTGTAAAATGTTGTAGTATTTTTGTTTTTTTTTTCTAAGAAGTTACTTCCACAAAAAGTTCATATTTTAGCTCAGCCTGTTGTTTTCACTTAGTTAACCTTGTCTGTGTGTTTCCTTTTCAGGTTAGAGCAGCCCTATCTGAATGCCAATGCATCATTCTTTGAGGCTCTATCTCGTTGCTCCCGTCTGCAGCGTCTCTGCCTCATCTCACGCAGTGGCACCTTTGACCCAGATGCCACTGAAAGCTTCATGGAGCGCTGCTGCCATGTCATCATGTGCCATATGTTCATGGGCGGCACTTTGGTAGCTTGTCGCAAGCTGCGGAAGACACTGCTGGACAGGTCAGTACTTGTGAATTTAAGAATTAACTATGCATTAGATAATAACATGAATGCCAAATATTCCTTGTCTTTGTTTTGTTTTTCCTTGTTAGATTCTCACCTGAGCGCTCAGCTCTGAGTGTGGTCATCTATCCTTTACATCATGAGGACCTACCTTCAGTCATCAGAGACATCCCACTGACTCTGCTGGATCGGATAACTTTGTTCCAGAGTCATGTGGCCCAACCACCTCATTTATCACCGTTGTGACCTCACTAAGAAAGCTTTGCTGTGATGGGGGCACAACATGATAAGGTGCTCTTTTTGTCTGCTGCAAATGAAGTTGGCAGAGTGATTGTCACATGAGCAGGGATTTCTTATTGTTTCATTTATGATTCAGCAACTGCTTCAGGGCTGTTTTACAACAACAACAAAAAAAAAAGTTGACCACAATGGTTTACATGTATATGTCTGAGTAATTATGGTCTTCTAAGGGACTTTTTCATCTCATTGATCCAGAACATTTCTTATCTGGGCATTAAGCCATGCTAAACTTGAAGCCTGGTCAAAAATTATTTTTTCGTGTCAATCACATCTGCTGATAAAATAATAAGTGCCAAAAAAATGAAATTAAAAGGATGTAACTGTTCATAAATCGTGTAAAGGTGAATTGAATAAAGTCATGTAATAAGTTCTAAATAATTTGTTTGTAGTCTCTGCCTTTTTTTTCATATTGTATTTTTCTTTTAAATTATTGCACTTTACTGGAGGTGGTTTTTCATTTCTATAGTTCATTGAAATAAGTTTAGAGAGTTGCAATTTAGATTTGACATTTCCTGAGAATCTGATAAAGACGTGCTACTCATAACAAAGTGGTAGTTTAGTCTTTGCTCTCCAACAAAACTCACACAACCTGGTTTTTACATTTGTGTGTCATATGGTTCAATAAAAAAGTAATATCTTCACGGGCGAGCTCTAAAAACACTCAAGTACTAGTATTTCCAGTACTAGTATTTCTCATACTGCTACTACTACTACTATTATTATTGTAAAGCTAGACAACGAAGTCTCCACATTGCGCAAGTGTACTGATCACTGGCAAACAGTAGACACAAAGCTAATTTCCGTCTCCAAATGACAAAATGTGCTGATCTCTCATTAAAATTTCCCATTATCAACTTCTGTGAAGATGGATGTATCAAATGAGACAGTTTGCAGTACTTTGAGAAAACTTTAGTACACTTTTATTTATAAGGGTAGGACTTGGAAAGAGACTCATTCTGAAGAAACTTGATTTAAAAAAAGAGTCAACTGCAAATATTCACGAATTTAATGTTTTAAAAAAGAATTACATGGGATATTAGCAGAGATGGAAGACTAAACTATTTCAAGGCATGTCCTCTAAATCAAAACAAACATTTAGTCCTCACAGAAGGAAAAATCTAAATTTCTCTGTAGAACAAACAAATTCATCAACGAGATAACGGGACGTAGCCATATGAAAGGTGGTGAAGAATTAAGCACTATGACAGCAATATTTTAACTCATATTCTGAAAAATAGGTTTTGGAGCCCCCTGGTGAACAAGTGGAAACACTGATACTGATAAAGGACAGGATAGGTTTCTTTTACGTAGTTCGATTTGCACTTCGATATTACATGCCTGGTTTTGTTCATCAAGAAGATTTAAATGCTTATTTTAAGTTAAGAGTATAAAGTAAACACTGAGATTAATTTTTCGGTTCTGAGACTATGTACAGCTATACAAAGCACTATAATATTTTCTGTAGGTCAGAAAAAAATTTCAGATCCTGACTGGAGCTCAGTATTCAGTGTGGTCATTTAAATTCAGACCCTGTTTACACAAATCCCCTCTTCCAGCTTTCTGTGATGAAATCTGGATAATTACGGTTTAAAATATGTTTAATACTTGATAAGCCAATAGAAAACTACATGAGCCTGCAAGGACTTGAGATGTGACGTTTCTCTGGGTACGCCCAGGCATACTAATCGATGACCGAAGCAGATGATCGGTGTTCGACCTCTTAAGCAAAGCAAAGCAAAAGCAAGTAAAGCAAGCTTATTCCCAAACAAATTATACATTCCTGTAAAATACGCTTTGATACATAAAGCCATTATGCCCGTATTATTGTCTTTAGTGGTCTGAAGCATCGAATGGGGTGGTGTGTGGTTTCATATCTATTGTTCAGGTCTAACTTACTTTTCGTCATTGAGGCAACATGGAGCGCACAGCATGTCGTGTACAGCAGAGCTAGCCAGTATGACTTTGTGAAATTATCTTTTTTACAGCGCAAAACAAAACAAAACAAAATCTTGTTTATATTAAGTTGGTAAGATAATTCTTCCAATTATGTTAGTGTCCGTTGCCAGCTCGTGTGTGCGAAACGGTAGACAAGTCTCAGTCCCCGTGGCCAAGTTTTCCTTCTGCTCAGCGGTTAGAAAACCACCCAGAAGCCTTAATCTGACTCGGGTTCTAAATTCTTCACAACATCGGTCACCCAGCCTCCACACACCGGCTTTCTCCCAACTGTCAACCGGACCAAATTTCAGAACTGTGTTCCTGTCCGCTGCTTCTTATGGAGATTCGGACACTCGGGTTGACCAATTGACGGCAGCCGAGGGCGACCGTCCAGACGTGGGGGACTTCGGTTCCCTCTCTAGTGACATGGCCTCCAGGAGGTCGTTCAGGAAAAGCAGACCAGAAATTCGGGATATGCGGCACCAAGAGGGGGATGGCGAGGACGAGGAGGACCAGGATAGATCTTACAGGAGACCTGGAAAGAGAAACACACCCTACTGGTACTTTTTACAGTGCAAGAGGCTGATAAAAGAGAAAAAGGTTTGTACATTTCAGTGTTGCTGCACATATTTGCCTTCTCCGCTACTTTTTGTGTGTATAAGCGTTTGCTTCTCCTCTCACAGCTGCAGGAAGCCCTGGAATTGTTCAGTAGAGACATGCTGCAGGGTGAGAGGCTGCAGCCAGAGGAGTTCAACTACTCTGTCCTGATTGGTGGCTGTGGTCGAGCAGGACAGCTGAAGAGAGCATTCAAACTCTATAATGATGTATGAATACTTTATTTATACACTTTGTTGATATTATTTTCTTAATATCGTGAGGGCTTTCCATATCTCAGCAGGAAAAAATATCTGTATGATTTTGATCAAATAGGAGGGAAAGCAAATATAATCTAATCCAGTGTGCATATATCTTCCAGCTGAAGAAGCGAGGTCTGGAAGCTACAGATGCTACCTACACTGCGCTATTCAATGCCTGTGCCGAGTCACCACACAAGCAAGCCGGCCTCCAGCAAGCGCTGAAGTTGGAGCAAGAACTCCGTCGCAAAAACTATCCCCTCAGCACTATCACATACCACGCCCTCCTCAAGACTCATGCCATCACCAACCACCTCCAAGCCTGCTTTCACACTCTCAGGGTATGACAGGGGACACTCTTGGATGGTTACTCTGCTGAATTGTGTTGATTTTTCTAAATGAATCAGTGTTTGTTCACAGGAGATGCTGCAGAACGGTCATGTGGTGACTCAGGAGACATTTCACTACCTGTTGATGGGCTGTTTAAAAGACAAAGAAGCAGGATTCAGACGTGCTCTACAGGTACATTCATGATTTAGGGGGACTTAAAAAATATTTTGTGAGACGATATAAGTAAAAACGACAGCAAAATATTGAGACTATGAAATGTGTTATTGTTTTCATATGTCTCAGGTTTGGCAGCAGATGCTAAGGGCAGGGCTTCATCCAGATGCTAAGAACTATAACCTACTCTTACGGACTGCACGGGATTGTGGGATAGGTGATCCTGCTCTGGCAACTCGCATGCTGCTGAGCCCTGACAGTAAATGTGAAAGGGAACATGTTAAGTCACATCCTCAACACAAGGATCTGATAGACATTGATTTCCTTGAGAGACAGTTGTTCCTCCAGCCTGATCCTCTCAGCAATCATCAAATGGACAGCAGAGGTGACGAGGAGGATAAATCTTTAATCAGCAAAGACTCGACTCAGTTGGTGCCTGTCAGGCAGACTGTCTCCTTGCCTGTGGACCCAGGAGCTGGTTTCTCTCCAGCTCCTAACCTGCTGGACATTTTTGAAGGCAAGAGAGGTGCTTTGGTGTCTCTCGGCACTGTGGAAGGACCATCAGATAGGCTTACTCTGATTGGAGGAGCCGAGGGTTTCCTGGAGAGGATGGTGGCTAACAGTCTCAGTCCAGACCTCAGAACGCTGACCCTGCTGGCTGACACAATGGAGCCAAGCCACGAGTCGTTACAGATGCTTCTGAAGGTCGCCAAACTGCACAAAGTGAAGCTCGACGTCACGTTCTTTAACTCTGTGATTCGTAGAGCAGCTAGGGCTGGTGACCTGGAGGGGGCAAGGGTACACACACACACACACACACACACACACACACACACACACACACACACACACACACACACACACACACACACACACACACTCAAATTCTTGTGAAACATTTTTTCTTAACGCCAATTTTTTACACTTCATAGCCATGGTGTTGGGGGAGAACTTGTCATTTATTGAGATGACAAGTTAAGTTTTTGCACATTTTTGATGCTCTTCCTCTCTCCTCAGGATGTGTTGAGTGTGATGCGACAGCATCATGTAAACATGAATGTGCAGACATTTGGATGCCTTGCATTGGGGTGTGAGCGAGAGAAGGATGCCCTTCAGCTGCTGGAAGACATGGAGGTGATTAAAAATAACTATATATTTGCATGTTCAAGGACTGTAAACCCATCTAAATGCTGTCACTGCTTTTGCATTTTTTATTTTTCTTGTGTGAAGGTTTACATATCAAGCACAGAAGTGGTGCAAATGAAAGACCTTTGTCTGACTCCAGTTTGCTGTTCTGATATATTCACTTGTTTTCATCACAGGAGGCGGGACTTAAGCCAAATGTCCGTGTATTCTCTGCTCTTATTGGCCGAGCAACTCGTAGACTGGACTACAGCTACCTCAAGACAATCCTCTCAAGTATGAGCAGGTTGAAAGTGTGGCCTAATGAGGTCATCATCAGACAGCTGGAGTTTGCCTCACAGTATCCACCAAACTATAACCAGGTAAGCTACCATTTCACACAATTTTGTATATAGGTACCTGAAAAACAACAAAGGGAACATTTAGTAAACAGTGTGGTCATTGATGATGTTGAAAGCTTTGGCTATGTTCATTCAGCTTCCTAGTTCCAAGATTTTCTCCCAGTGAGGATCCAGGAAAAATCTCAGAACCATGATGTCTTCTTAACCCTTAAGAAGCATTTTGGGTGAAACATTGTGAGGAGTAGTGAGAGGGACTTTGGGTGAGGCATAGGAGAAATGCATTGAAACACTGAATGTTACATTAAATTTGGATAAATGAGTGTATCAGACCAATGTGAAGGAATACCTCATAAACTATCATCATGTGTTGGTTGAGTGATTGCATCTCAGCACACATGAAGATGCCAGGGACTTGTTTGAAGGCTGCTGATTGGATCATGCAGGTATAATGCCTGCATGCACATCTCCTGCTAACATAACAAAGCCATATTGCTGGAAATATAAGTTATTACAAAATTATGATATTTAATTTTTTGAATGAAGTTAGCACAGAGGAGTACTTTTTGTGTGTCAGTATCAACAGGGTCAACCACGCCTCCTTAGTAATATGGATGTGTCCTCTGAGAAGACTGATGTGTAAAAACAGGCTTTAAAAACTTCAGGTTCATGATGTTTCCTTTTTTTATTGTCCCTGCATTTCACCTCATTCTCATCAGTTCTCTTTCTATCCATCTTTTCCAGTACGAATCAAGAAACAACTACCTGATCCAAATCAATAGTTTTCGTGGTTACTACCAACAGTGGTTGAGATACATGCCAGCTCAGAGCCCTGAGGACGAGCAAGCAACGCTGTGCACAGCAACAGATGCTGCAGTGCTGAAAACAGGGACTGCAGACGGCAAAACTCCCGAGCTGCATCAAGAAGGGCTAACTCTAACGAGAAGGACAAGATGAGCTCCATGCTCTGTAATGGCACTCCTGAATGAGTCACTGATTTCTCTCTTCCACATTATGCTGATCTGCTAAAGTTTAGCTGTGATCAGCCATGAGTGACATTCAATATTTATCTTCAGAGCTTCCTTCAGATATTTGAAGAAATTCAGATGTTTTTGCTATTTATAACAAATTTAAAATAAAATTAAACTTCCACAACATGATTCTCTACTCATTAAATCTATTTTTTTATTTTGTACCAGCTTTACCATACCATACCAGTTTTATTTATAGAGCACTTTTAAAAACAACCACAGCTGTAGACAAAGTGCTTTACAGGTAGATCAAAATGAAATGATAAAAACAATGCATTGTTGTGTCATGCATCGTATTTTATCAGGAAACACTTTGTGGTTGAAAGCAAACATAAATTTGCAGTGTGTTGTAGCTTTAAAACGGTGCATGGAGTTAGTGCATAAATATATGATATAAGTAAATGAATTTTATTTTGGATGGATTGCATTTAATTACTCAATTATCTGCCTGTATATTTCTGTTATATTTATTCTAAACAAAAAATCATTACTTCCTGGTTAGGAAATGTTATGTCACAGTTATATGTTAAAAATGTGTTTTTTTCACTATTGGTGTCACTGAGTAGGTGAAACAATCACAAATTGCTTAAAGAATTAACCAAGTAAGTGATTGATTAGCCCTGTAGTGCAGAAAAAAAAAATCTTAAAAACACAAAAGAAATTGCAAAAAAAAAAAAAAAACAGTTTTGTTTTGCAATTCAGGGCAAAATTATTTTTTTTAAAAAACTGAAGGGGTTGCGACAGATTTGATAGGTCAATAGCAGTGGAAGAGAAAATGCTATTAAACCAGGCAACCTTTGTTTGCCATACTCACAGCAGTAGTGCTTATAAAGCAAAAAGAAAAAAGAAAAGAAAGCAAAAATATTTACTAATACATTAAAAACGCTGTTACATTTGCAAAACCATGCCTCTTTTGAGATATTCCTATTTTTGAATAGATACAATGCGATTTTTTAAGCCTGTCTTGACAAACACCCATATAAAGGAGACAGCTTGGGTGTAGTTAGGGTGTAGTAAACTTGTTCCATGTAGTGGGTGCAGCAGTACCAATGGCGGCCTGCCCCTATTTGGTCTTATGGTTTAGCATTATTCAGGCTTGCAGTGTTTAAGGTAAGAGGGTTATGGACAAGAGATTTTTTTAAACAATTAGGGCCCCTAGGTCCGGCAATTTTTTACGTTTCGGATTGAAGCATACATTGCATCCCAAGGCCCGTTGGTGGCGGTAATAATCCTTTCAGTGTGTAAACCGACTCCACCATACAACGAATAAGAACAACGTCACATCCGGAAACAGCCAGATTTGAGTGTTTCTTGCGCCAAAAAAAGTTATTTATTTTGTCTGAACGGACGACAAAGGTAAGAAAAGTCTCAGGTTTCAAACTCAACTAGTGGTTTAAACTAATGATAAATTAACATGTCATTTCATGTCAAAGTCAATATGAACCGCGTCACCACTTTTGATGCCAACACAAACTGCGACTTACTCAACATTTCTGCAGAAACGAAACCCACCGTCTGCTAAATGGCTAAATCTAAGAACAACTCAGTGCATGTCTTGTGATGTTGAGTAAAGTTAGAGCTACAGGAGCACTGGGCCTTCCTCTGAATACCAATTAATCAGAAAAGCACCTACCAAGTGTCTGTTTTTGTGACAACTTTAATGACCACATTGGGAAATGAGCTTACATGTTTGAGTATGTTAATGCAGTTTTTCTGTGATTTTCTAGGAGTCTCCGATTTTTACAACGATGGAAAATGGAGAAATAATCATCCTCAGTGATGACGAGGATTATGAAAACCAGGAATGTGACAATGAAATCTCATGCAATGAACCCTCAGTTCTTATTGTGGAGGAGGAGATGAAAAAGAATGGTAACAAGTATATCACTGTTTACCACCAGCTCTATGTGTCGGTAAATGCTATATGTTTCTGACCACAATTCTTCCTGTATGTTACAGACTGTCTTACAGATTGTGTTTTACCTCCCACTGCACTTGAAGAGGACCTAGTTGTGACCTTCTCCCGGCGTGCTGAGGTGCTGCCTCATGCACGCTTCGACTGCCCCATATATCCCTTCACGTAAGCTAATAACCAGAACTGATTGACAGAATATTTTTTAACTATATTTTTGACACTATCTCTTGTCTGTCCTTCTCAGGGCTACAGTTTCTGAGGTTGGGGCTCCAGTTGCTGAAAACAGTCTCATTTGTGATCAGTGCTTCTGTTATGTGTGCGACAAGCTGGCTTCATCGGTACGCATTGAAGCAGTCTGTGAACTGCAAGCATGGAAAACTTTTGGGATTTATTTTAAAAGAAAATTGTGGTATTAGAGGCTTGTCACTCTGGAAAAATCAAGTCATGTATTTCTGTGTGTGTGTGCATGTGCCAGTGTGTAATGTGGTGTTACAGTGGTGTGTGTCACTGCAACAGCCACAAGAAAAGTGACTTCTGGCATAATCGCAGAAACTCGGCGCTGCTGGGAGGTCTAAAGCATTTCAATCTCACTCTGTCTGAAATAGACGCTCAGCTCAGAGATGCAGGTACGTGCTCTTACTCAAACAGTTTAACCAAGTTAATATCAGCTCAGATAAAACTTCTTATCATGCGATTACTATTTCATATAATATCCCTGCCTCAGATCTCTCTTACTCTTGTCCAGATGCAATGCTGCAAAGCTTCAGCCAAGAGCTCGCTGTCAGGTTTTCTTCATTCCTGGCAGGAATAGATGTGCAGAAAATCGGTCTGAGTTTATTCAACATGGAAGGCGGTGTCCACGAGTAAGTGACTGAGCAGAGCTGTCCGTGCTGTTGTTATCCTTCTCTAATTGAACTGAATGGAGTGTATATAAGGGTAGTGCTACACAATGAAGTCCTGATACAGAGCGTGAAACTGATGTGTTGCTAGAAAATAGTAAATACTTTGATGTTTTCTACTCTTTTCTGAAAATGTGCCTTTACACATATATTGTGTATGATTAAATTTCATCATAAAAAGTCAACACAGAAAAGTGTTAGAATTCAGGATTTGATCATTTATAACGTATCATGCCATTTAATGATTCAAACAGCCTAGAAAAGCTGCTGATTTTACTGTCATTGTTTGTTCTTACTTTGGATTATTCCACAATGCAAGTACAACAGTAGGTAGAGATAAAAGGTGCATTTTCAAATAACAGGTTGTTTTGGTTTGTTTTTCTTTACAGTTACACAGAAGTTTATGCATTCATTTCATCCTTCCTTAACAAGGCGGATAAACTTGGTGGAAGAGCGGCAGCCATCATGTACCTGGGAGCTGCTAGGGACTGTATCAGACACTATCAAGGCTCAGGGTAATAACACACACACAAACACAGAACCTTTCACGCAGACGCTGCATAGTGTTCTGAGGTTTCTAGAGCACTGAGCAAATATAAAAGGATGTTTAAAAACACTAGTAACTCAATTTTCGGTATTGCAGTTGGCTACTGAATGTGTGTGACTGAGCTGCCAGTCACCTGAGAGCACTTCTCAGACAGCTGGGCCACATTTGCTCAGAGGGAGGTTTAGAGGATCCCATTAGCAGAGAAAACAGATTCTGGGAAATGTACCTACAAATGAGAAACAAGTCAAGCTGTACCACACAGTTACTTATGTTACAAAAGTAGTATTCCTTCTTCTTTGCTAATGGTTATGATAACAGTTTGTATACCTGTGAACTGATCTCCTGTGATCGATATGTTTCTCCTCAGGGATTTCATTGTACAGTCTCCAACAGCCAATGTTGCCAAGGCCAAAGTGATGTTACTACAAAGGTATAACGACACACCACACACACAGAACCTGCCTACTGTCAGTAGCTTATTCATTTGGGTTTTTAACTTTGTCGCACGCGCACGCGCGCGTGTGAATGTGTGTGTGTGTGTGTGTGTGTGTGTGTTTGTGTGTGTCTGTGTTTGTGTATGTCTGTGTCTGTGTGTCTGTGTGTGTGTGTGGTCAGGATCATATCATCACTGCAGAGACAGATGGTGATGGCTGACTTTACTCCGGAGTTCATCCACAAACTGCAGGTTTTTTACTTGAGTTTGTACTTCCCTGCTGAGCTGAAGAGCATGAAGTACAGGTGTGGGAATCTCCCAAGGTTGTACTTGATGTGTTTTCTTCGTGTATTTCTAAAACGTATTGTGTTCTTGTTGGTTCCTCAGCCTTTGTGTGCGTCCCTGGGATGATGTCCTGCTGGTGTCTGTGCTGAAGGGGCAGAATGTGACAGGTGTACGCAAAGACAAAGGCAAGAAAGATGTCCTGATGGAGAAGATTTCTATAGTTTTGCTGAGAACAGAACTTTTACAGAAACAGCAGAGGTACAAAATTGACACACACACACACACACACACACACACACACACACACACACACACACACACACACACACACACACACACACACACACACACACACACACACACACTAACACATAGTGTGTATTTATTTATAACAGACACATACTACTGATAAAATTACACCTGAGGTTTTTGCTGTCTGCAGGTACAGAGAATTGTGCCGCTACCTTCGAGTCGTCCAAACAGATGATTCCCAACTGTGAGTTTTTGGAATCTTGCATCCTTTAATGATTTGTTTTTCTGTTAATTTAAAGATAAGCAAGTCTTCTTATTGATTAAATATGAGCATGCAACCAACACAGAAAAAGAGGAATTTTAAAAGCTTAGAGTTAAAGACTCTTTTTCAATATTTTCCCACATTTTGTTGATCCAGTTAGGATTTGAGTGTTTCAGATTGTATAATAGCTAACAGTAATTAGCTTCATGAACTGCTCCTCTGACCAAGTCACTTAAACTGGATAACAAAAAAGGTATGGGCCTCTGTATCCTTAGATATAATAGCTAAACATACAGAGGATGGCCTTTGTTTTTAAATGTGTTGTAAAAATAAATGTCATGAAACATTCAGAATTTTTGGGATGTAACTGAAGCTTGTTTGATTTTATTTTGTTTCTGGAAGTTTCCAGCAGCTACAGGACCTCATCCCTTTCTTCACCTGTCTGGGTGGAAATTTACTGTCAGGTCTGGGCAGTTTGTTCCCCTCAGTGAACGCCCCCGCCTCTCGCTTCACCCCGAGTCTCTTCCTCTGTTATTTCCACATCTTTAAAACAGCAACAGCACCAAAGATAACAGTCAGTCAGCCTCATCAGCTCAGTCATTCTGGTGCATCGTGGGAGCCAATCAAAGGTCAGACATTAATTATCTTAAAGTATTTATTTCTACAGCTAGTGTTCTCTGTACAAGATGTGAAACTCTGTCCTCTCTGCAGGGGCTGAGCCTCTGAAGAGGGCTGAGCTGGTCAGGTTTGCTCTCAGGGCTCAGAGGTGCTGCTCTGCTGTTTCCACTGATGTGAGTACACGAACCTTATCTCTGTTTATTGTCAGTTCACATCGCAGCATTTCACATCGCATCACATCACTGCATGCTTGTTCTGATGGTGATTATTAATGTCTTAGTCCCTCTGCAAGATTTTTCCAGAGTTTCTGAACTCTTGGTGATTTCATGCTCAGGAACAATATTCAGAAATTGTTGAACCATTTCCTCACCCAGCCTCACCAAGTGATGAACCTGTTCCCACCTTTACTTCTGATTGAACACTTGTAACATCTTTTTTTTTTTTTTTTTTTTTTTTTTACAATATTATCAATAGAATACAAGGTTTAAGTGGTTTGAAACAAGCTAATCCTGGTTAAGGTACTCTTATACAGGGTGTCCACTGGGTCTTAAAAAGTATTAAAAGTTGATAAATCAATTGTGGGAAACTTAAGGCCCTTAAAAAGTATTAAAAAGTCTTAATCATAATGTTACGAGGTATTAAATTTTATTGCTATTCAAGCTTTGACTCCAAAATGAATATTTATTTTCCTCCTTGCGACTGTTACATGTTAATCTGACACGCCAGACAGACAGTTCCATATATCCGCCACAGAAATAGTCCATCTGATTCGAAAATGTTTTCAGGGTCTGAACCTTCAAAAATAATCACACCTGGTGATTGGACGATCATTTTGCTTGTCACACTCATCACAGACCAGCGTGAGGACCTGGAAAAAGCTTTAGCGTCTCAAAATATTTCACTCTAGATCATAAGAGTTTCTCAAGCCTCCTGAGAAAATTTCTCAGACTTTTGATGACCTGGGATCTTGGATTCTTACAATTAAGAGGAAGCTTTCCCCAGCTTCTCCTGTTCTTAGTTGTTTTGGAACAAATTTTCTTTGTTAAAATCACCTTTTTACTGGATACTTCGCGATGAGATAAGGTATTTATCAATACAGTTACGTAACGCTGTTGTTTGAGATGTGACAACAAGCAAAGTTGTAATTTTGTGAGGCGCCGGCAATATGTATCGCTAGCAGCCCAACATATCCGTAGGCTGATGTGACAACAGACTCAGTTCGTACAGTAGTTTAGTAGCCATCCGTATGTATTTTATGCAGGTTGGCCTTAAATAGCTGTTGTTGTGGGAATGGGAATATCAACAAACCTGCCTTTAGTTTCATTTATACTTTCAAGCTTTATTCCTTCTCAGCTTATCTAATTTATGTTAAAATGCAAACTACAATCATCAAAGATTGGTCGCTAACAGCAGCTTAAAGTCGCGGTAAGGTTTTAAGACTTTTTGAAAGGTTTTTAAAAAAGTCTTGAAAAAGTATTGAATTTAACCTCAGGATTTCAGCATATACCCTGTTATAGGATTAGGATTATATTCTTGTAAAAGCTGTTTTAGTTTCCTCACACTTTATTAATTAAACGTTTCTAAATTTTCCCTTTCTAAAGTCTGATTGTCCTTTTCTATTTTTAGTCTCAGTGTTGGACCAGTTTACTCTCTGCCGTTAACACTCCTCTACCACCACCAAGCCCACAGTTTCTTCAGGTCTGTATTTCTCATTTGTTCCTAAGGGTTTTTAAAAAAATACATTTCCTTTTTTTAATCAGTTCTTTAATCCCACTTTTCTGTTTTTTATGTTTTACTCCAGGAAGCAGAAGATGTGATAAAGTCAATACTACTCGACATGGATGGGTCAAAGACATACATCCCACGTTTCTTTCTGGAGGTTCATCTGTCATTATCCAAACGTGCACTCAATAAACACATGGAGTCAGAAGATGATAAAATGTCTCTATGTCTGGGTTTGTGTTTACAGGTTTACCCAGATCAGGCCTTGTTGCTGTTGGTGATCGGGGCTTTAGCTATGAGGATCCTTGATGGTGTTTTAAGTCCAGCTGCCCCTGTTCTTGATACTTTTAAGGTAATATATTTCTCTTCCTTTAACTGCATTTCTGCCAAAGACAGTGGGGGCCTTTGAGCAAAGAAGTTACTTTTCAACGGATTAAAAGGTTTCTTCTGCACACTGATGTCTGCATTTCTGGAAAGGTCCAATGACCAATTTAGATCAAGCACACAGACATATAGAGGAAGAAAATTTCCCATTCGAATACCAACCACAACTACCAAGAAGTCTCAGTATCAGAAATGTGAGGAGCCGGCAGGAACCTTTTGGGATTAACAAGTCCCTGTAGTCGCTGGTCTTTACCTTGCTTTGCCTTGGATATCTGTGATTTCCCCCTAAAGTCTCTGGTGCCTATGGTGGAAATACACTTCAGATGTTGTAGGATTTAAGTCCCCTCTTTATTTCATATGCTTATGTGACTCAAGTTATATAAAGATTGGGATCCCTACTCATGGGATTTTGTGAATATCAGTGCAGCAGCTGTTATGCAGATATAATGTAGTTAGGTTTAATAAAAGGTCAGAAAGACATCCTTCATGATTAATGAAGACCTTTCTCCCTCTGTTTCCTTCTGGTAGGATAATGACTGGGCTTTCAAGTATTTGATGCAGAGTTTGCCGGCAGAGCGCCTCTGCTCCTTCATGCAACAGGCCACACAGGAGATGGAAAAAACAGGTGTGTATTTTCTCCACAGTTTAATAAATAATGTGATTTTTTTTTCTTGTCTGATTTTCGGAGAGTTTATGAGAACATATTTTGGGTTTGATGTTTCTCAAGAACTGATAGCTCAACAATTTGGCGACCTCTTGTGTCATTATTACAAAACTACACAAATTTATTACACCAACATTCACTTGATGCTGTGATTAAAAAAAAGAAACCAACACCTCTCATGGCAAAATTTAACTGAGCCAGATATTTTTCATAAATTAAATGGGGCTTAAGTCACAGATGCAAAAGTAATGTTTATTTCTCTCCCCTAGACGGGAAATCCATACCCTTGCTTCGGTCTGTTGAATCCACTCTGTCGTCTTCAGCAGAGGGCTGGGACCAGTGAGTCATTTTTAATTTAGCACTTTCTGTAATAAATATCAACAAAAGAAGCCTTTGAGCTTTATCATTTCATGTTGTAGTGTTGTTATCCTTTTAGTTTTAGTCATTAATACGTCAGTAGAAGCCTTTGAATCTGATCTGTTGCTTTATTTTCCATGCCCTCCTTTGATGTGGTGGTGGTCAGCACTTACTGTAAGTGGTTCCCTCACATGTGGTGATCTTCACTGTGGGTCATGAATTGTGAAGTGATGATAAAAGTTTTGTTTTCCCCTTATGCAGGCTGTCCAGTGGGTGTTAAACTCTTCTCTTCTCAAGTGAAGGTCCCTATGCCACATCTGCCGTAAGTCCGACATCTTCCATCAGCCAACCTGTCCTCTATGTTCAGTTTTTAAAGGTCCCATATTGTGCTTCTTTTCTCCAGTTTAATATGGATCATTGATGTCTTCATGAAATGGTAGTAACATGTTTTGGTCCAAAAAGCCAATAAATCAAGCACAGCAGCATTGTTTCCAGGCTCTCATAGCCCCTCTGTTCAGAGCAGTCTGATTTAGTGGGTGTGACCTTCAGATGTAAATGACCTACCGCTGATACCGCCCCACTCTTCAGCGTCACTGAGAGTGGCACCACGAGCTCCGAGTGCACAATGTTTAGAAAGCAGCAAAGCTCGTTTTCAATAACATTACAGGCTAAAACAACAGGCTAACTACAGCTAGAGCGCATCTTGAAGCTAACACAGAGACAGGGGGGACACTGAGGAAAAGCTCTTACATCTGCTCCACAGCACACAGCATTTAAAATACTCACATTTCCAGGGTCTGAGGTTTGTTGGCGGATGGTTGGTAATGCACCTGGATTCAGGACCAGTCTATTCTCTAGCCCTCTGTTGTACTGTCCAAAGTTGGAAAAGCAGTCCGCCGTGAAGTGACCAGCACACATGCACAGTTTTACTTTACTGAGTGTAGCTGGAACATTTCCTTGATAAATGAACTCTAGCCACTTGTCTTCTTCCGAGATGGGAAGCTTGTGCATGAAACTATGTGGCTGTTTACAGCCAAAAACAGAGCAGCGCTTCAGCTTTTGCATTCTGAACAGCAGCGGGGAGGGGAATGAGCGGGGAGGGGGTTTGGGGATATCTGCTCTGGTGGACCAATCAGGTCAGACTTGCTCCTGATTGGTCAAAAAAGGGAATTACTGACGTCAGCAAATCCCCAAAATCCAAACAGCTTGTTTTTGGTCAGGATTTTACATTCACAAGCACTACTAAGTACAGGTTTTGTCATCAAATATCACATTTTGTGGGCTGAGAGGAAAGCCTAAGACCCACAAATTTCACTAAAAGACTTAATAAAGTGATTTTTTCATAATTTGGGACCTTTAAAGAAGACATGTTGACATCAAAGAGACACTGGCGCAGATTTGTAGTGAAGAACTCAACCTCTGATTCTACATACCATTAAATGAGTCCTGATATGTGTAATTGTTTTAATTCTTTTCAACATTTTTCAGGAGTTTGTAATCCAGCCTGCTGTCATTGCCGGATGTTGTGGCAACCACAGGGACTGCAGCAAACACTAATGTGGTCAGGCTCAAGGTCAACAGAGAGACGAATCCTTGGGAGCTGAAAGATTCTATGTTGAAGCGTTTTTTTTTTACACAGACATCAGAGTTCTCCACAAAAGGCCAGCTGTGATCAGAAGGATAGATTGAAAACGTTACTGAGTCACTTTAAATTGATTTATCATTATCTGGCTATGTCAGTGTTGGTGGATTCTGCTGTTGGTCTTAAATGAATGTTTAATTCTGAACTGTGGAGTTTATTTTTTTAAATTCAACTGTTGTTTTGTCCTTTTGCTTCTTGTTAACAAACCTTTGGGGTTAGGACTATGTTTTATTCATGTTCAAAAACTAAAAATACAAGAATGGTGTTGAAAGAAGAAGAATAAAGAGGTTTGATTTGATGATTATCATTTTTTTGACTTATTAGAGATCCTTGCATTATACATAAATTTATACTAAAAAAAAAAAGACCTAAAAAAAGTAATCTCACCCGTCTGTGTCTGATACAGTCCTGAAGCAAATCAACAGCAGCCATGTTGTGAATGGGGCGGGCTGTCAATCAGATGAGCTGTGTCTGATTGGGTGAAATATCTTCTAAAGTACTGAGTTAGAATAAAAACATCCTCTGCTCAGTGTGTGCCATCAATGAAATTAGCTATTCCTCAATACTATTTTTTATACCAGGCTGAAAACGTGTTTATTTCTGCTGTGCAAATGTCTTTGTTTGATCTGTAGTGTTAGTGATTTCCAGTACTTCTGGAGCCAGCCTCAAGCAGACACGACCAACTGCAACTCCTATTTTAGCACTTCTGCAGTGTCTCATATTTTTCCAGAAGGACCCTAACATTGGTGGTTTGTGATTGCTTCACTTTGAATTTGCCAGTCCAGCCAGCTCAAAAAATCACCAGTATTCTAAATAACAGATTTCCACCTTCACACGTCAGTTTGATGTTGTTATTATTTTAAAAGTGTGAGGACATTTTTGTTTTATTATCTGGTGTTACATAAAATCAACATACAATACAACTTTGATATTTTTAGAGAACAATCATGTTGAATCTTGATTGCATAAACAAAAGCAGTCTGAACACATTTGAAACTGCATCTAAACAGTTTAAACAGACCAACACACTTTATAGACTATTTTAAGATAATCACCATCAGTCCAGTAGTTTCAGACCATTGAGATAAACAAGGCTTCAGTAACATCACACAGATTGGACATTCATGTCAGATCTTTTTTTTTAGCTGCTTAATATATAATGTTTTCATCATAAAGACTCGGTTATCTTGTGCAGATGTGTGTATATAAAATCATGTGTGTATATATATCTAAGTTCACATGTTATTCGGGAATAATCCTTCATTTCAAAGGCTCATAATTCATCTTCAGTCCAGTGTTCTATCTGTGGGAGCTGTCAGCATGTGGAGTATTCGGTGCCAGTGAGGCACAAGTGCATTTGTGTTCAGTAATTCAGAGACAAACCCTACAACAGTATCATAAATTAAAACTCACGCATACATGCTCTTTCAACACTTCAGATAAAAACATGCATATTATGTTCACAGTGACATGTTTTTAAAGTGTTTTGTATCAGAGTAATAAAGAAATCAGTGCATTTGGTTAAAGATATCAGGATAGAGCATCTTCATAAATAATGAAATGTTTTTGTCCTTACTGTGTTTAAGCTGTGTTTATATTTCTATGTAGGAGCACAGAGCTAAAGGAGTATCTTAAAACTGGTGGTCCACGTCCTGCGTGGCGCTGACTGATGAGGTCAGACAGGAACTGTATCACACTCAAATCGCTCTCAGTGGTACACAGTCCTTGTGCTGACTGTGAATCCTCCTTCTCTGTACTGCTCTTTCTCTCAGCAGCATTTGGATTTTGTCTTACAGCAGGGTTAAATGTGTACAGCAGAGCTTGGTTGGTCAGTGCGGTTAGGCAGCTCTCCAGGTGCAGCAGGTAGGTGATTCCCCGGCTGATCCCAGTGCTGGGGTTGGCTAGTTTGCCGATGAGAGAGCCAGAGTATGAAGGGCAGTGCAGTGTCCTCTGGTCCAGGTCTAACAGTGCCAAATAACGACTGTAGCGGGATATGGAGGGAAGGATGCTGGACAAAGAGTTTGAGGACGATCTGGAGGAAGAACCAGAAAGAATTGATGAATTGGTTGGTGCATTAAACATCTTTTTTCCTTACACTAAGAGTTGTATTCCTGACAGAATTATGTATCAAAACAGAAAACACTATCAAAGGCAGTGGAATTGGTAATTGAAATTATGTTTCTGCTTAAGTTTTCCACATGGTTCTCCTGTTTCACCGACCCCAAACAATGGGCATTATATTTTTGTAAGATTTTCCTTAATTTGTTCATAAGTCCGGGTCAGATTCATAGCCAAGAATGTGCTGTTTCAAGGAATTAAGGAAAACACTGTTCTTTCACTGGTTCCAGGTACTCCAGCTCCCTTCCACAGTCCAAAAACATGCTCATCAGGTTAACTGGTGACTCTTAATTGCCCGGAGGTGTAGAGTGTGTACATGAAAGGTTGTCTGTCTCTGTGGTTGACTGGCGACCAGCCCAGGGTGTACCCTGCGTTTCCCCCTAAGACAGCTGAAATAGGCTCCAGCCACCTGTGATCCTGAACTGCATAGGCTGTGGAGGATGAATGATTAAAAACTGTAACCATTGATTCTGCTGGGGTATCAGCAGTCACATGATTAAGTAAAATCTGGGAAAACGCATGACAAAATCTGGAAAAACAAAAATGTGTGCTAGACTATAGCATAAAAGCACACAGACTGTAACTATAAAGCTGGAAACACCTCTCACAAAGAGATGTCCCCTCTGTGATGTCTCTTGTGTAGTACCTGTGTATTCCTATCAGTCTCCAGGTGAGCAGGTCTGTCAGCTGTAGTGGGGCAGTCAGACTTGGCATCACAGCACTTCTTTCAGGGCCTGGAGCAGGCAAGAAGAGACTAAGAGCATCCACCATCTTTCTCACCAAACTCTCATCTCCTCCAATGACCACCAGCGGCCGGCCACTTAGAAGACAAAACAAGGCATGCTGGGAGAAAGAGTTCTGTTTGAGGAACCTGAGGGCTCTGAGTCCAGCCTTCCTTCTCCTTCTCTTATGTGATTGGATGCTGCTGTAAATATTCTGTGTGGGAGAGGGTGGGTCAGAAGAGCCAGTGAAGCTGGTGCAGTCCGAGGCCTCCTCGATGCTGAGCAGCCTGAGAGGAGCACCAGGCCGGGTCCAGATCTCAACCTCCCCCATGGTAACAGGAGGAGAGAAGTACACGTGGAGGTTGGGGACAGGCTGCACTTTCTGATGAACGTCAGAGCAGAGAGACATCGACTCCACTGCTTCTTCAACTGAAAGCAATAAAAACAATTTTACAATGCATCGAAGGATATTTGTGCACAAATACAGGTCTGATTAGGTTTTATTCCTTATTCCTGTCAGTACCAATAACACAGTACTTGTTGGGTCAATACCGACAATGTCATTCACAGAAACAAAAAAAAGCCATCACTTGATCAGACTAGTTCTCTAAAAACCTCTCAAATTCTCTGGTGATAACATCAAGTTTCAATCAACAAGTTTTAATAAAGTTAGCTGGTTCTTGAAGAAATACAAATTACAACAATGTGCCAAAGTCAGTACTTTTTGAATTAGGATAAACATTAAAAATGTGGTGCTGATCGTGGCTTTAGGCATGAATGGTGCTGCAGATTTAATACCTTGCAGTGTTTTAAGTGCCTTTTCAGGATCTTTGTCTTTGTAGATTTGATTGCTCTTCAAACACTCGGTGACCTGCTTGTCCTCAGATAACATCTCACCATTGACAGTGGTTTGCTTTGATAACTCATCTTTTTTAACTTCTCCCTGGTCAGCCTCTTCAGTTTCAGCCTCATTCACTGAACCAGTTGGACTATAATTCCTCTCCACTTTGACGCCCTCATTGGATTTACACTGGCTGACTTTCTCTTCCTGGCTTGAAAAGCCATTTGTCAACGGTTGGTGCTCTGCTTCTTCCTCTGTGATGGCAGTGAGGTCTTCAGGGAAGATGGACTCAGTGGTGCTCAGCACCTCGATGCTGTCTTCACTGTTGGCTCGTTTGGCGTACGCTCGCACACGCCTGACACATGGGTCTACTACAGGTCGCCTGGAAGAGGTGTCCACCGTCCCTACAGATGCCTCTGTTGATGAGAAACGAAAGAGTCAACTGGTCCTGTTGTTTGAAAGCCTGGTGCAAAGCTACAATAAACTGATGGTTATGTGTAGTATAATCCTGACAGGATCGACCTGCTAAAACTTGTTATCCCTAAATAACCTCGCTTCCAACTAAAGATACAATCAAAATGACGCAAGTGTTTTGTGAAGCTAAAAAATTATAATACATTAAAAATAGCAGTAGAAGGAGTATTTAAATCACTCAAGAGACCTGATAAACAGATTTATTAAAGTTTGGTTAGGGTTGAATTCATATAAGGTATGTGCAATGATAAGTTACGATCCCCAGCACAAACCGTATTACCCTACCTCTGCTGTCAGCTCCAGTATCAACATGCTGCGTCCGATAAGACCTCTCAGTCCCAAGAACTTCAATGCTGTCCCCGCTGCTTACACTTCCTGCCATCTCCATGGCAACATTAGAGTCTGGGGTCCTAGTCCCAACCTGTATCACCTCCAGCTTTATGGGAATCTCTTCGACGCAGGAGGAGAACGACTCCAGGCTCATCGGCTCTGACCGAAGCTCATCCACGCTGCTCCTCTTCCCCGCCTCCTTCAGCTGCTCTGCCTCTGCGCTCTCTCGCTCCTCCTCCTCGCGGTCTTCTGGGCTCCACAGCTCAAACAGGAAGTTGACCAGCTCGAGCTTCCTGGATAAGGAGCGTGTGAGGCGAGCAGTTCGTAATGCACCCCTGTCACCACGCAGGCGGCGCTCTGTGTCAGCGAGCTGCTCCTTCATCAGTGAGAGAAAGTAGGAGTTACAAAGCTCCTGCAGAGGCTTCAGTTCACGGTCAGACCTGCAGGAGCCAGAGGAGAAGAAGGCAAAAGGAGGGCAGGGCTCAAGAGGCATTAATGCTGACAGATCAGTGAGGGAGTCAGCTGGATCATATGGCAGGAAGTCAGGCTGCTTTAATTTCCTGTTTGGGTAGGAAGTGACCTGGCGCAGGAGGTCTCTGTGATTGGTGATCAAACGCTCCACAGCTTTGATTTCATTTTCCGTCTCATCTTCTTCTGTAGTTCCATTTACTGCCCTTGAATGCTTTGGGTCCTGTTGCAGAGTCAGCCGCGTGTACCTGAAATAATCGAAGATAAGATTTGGTCAGTGGACTGAGAAAATAACGCTTAAAGAAAAAATTAAATTCATTCATTCATTCAGTGCTGCATGGAACAAACATCACGTGCAGTTTGAAAACCCAGGTCCATGTTTTGGTGGCTGAATATAATTGCAGAGCCTTTATATTGGTGAGAAAAATATTGAGAAGGTTGTTCAGACACTTAATTATGTGGGGCTTCTGTCAAGTTGAACTTTTGAACAAGCCGACAACTGGACCTGCACTGCTACACACTTGTGCTCATACTTTCAGCTCCAGCATCCACCTGCAGGCTGAGGCTGAGGGGTCATAATTATGACCTCATCACTCCTCAAACTCTTCTTGTAAAATAAACCTAAGAGAAGTGATGAGGTCAGCCAAGACGCTGAACAAAGACAATGTTCTGTTGCTGGAATAAACCATTACAACATGAGGTTACTTACTTACTGAAATACTCTTAGTAGAGTTTCTAAAAAGAAGAAGATTAGCTGCTTTCTCTGTTTTAACCTAGTTTCTGAACAAAGCCAGCAAATTCAACATGTAACTTTGTTCATGAAAAAGCTGTTGTTTGCAATTTTTTTAATGATTTTAGTTACATGTTTTGCCAAAAATTAACCTATTGATGAAAAATACAAACCCTCTGAGTGGTAAATCAGCCAAAACTACTGATTATACTTTGTACATCAGATTATGGCTGGAGTAACACACATTTCAACAGCAACTTATATGAGCAAGGGTCCACTCAGTGTGAGACTGCACGGAGCACCTTAACATGAAAAGGGTCTGCACACATGTCAAAGGGTACAATAAGGAGAGCTAAACAAAGCCAAGGCCTGGCCTTGAAAAGACAAATGGTGTTCTACTTAGAACTCTGCACCAGAAGCTGTCATTCTACATCCTCTTACTTCAGTGCATGCACAGGTTATAAGAGTTTAAGTTTGGTATTATCATCATGTACTTTATACTGCTTTAATACAAGTAGGATTTATGATTACTGAATTTCTACATTCTGCTTTTGTAGCAGTGTTTCTATTAGTCAACATGCCCATGAGCTGAACAAAGGTGAAGTCTGATCTGTAATGAGGTACGTCTGAAACCGTCTATTGGACCAGTTTCATTGGGATTTAATTAGAAACAAGACAACAATATGAAGGATTGATGCAAAATTACATTAAGAATGTTTGACTTTCAAAAAACACGTGTGAATCTGTTCACACAAACCTACTCAATCAAAGAGGTGTTAATACTCTGTATAAACATGGGCTGTGTTGAATACTCAATTCTGGTTGGTCACTTACAGTATACAGCAATCTTTTCTGTTTCTGTGTAGTAGGATGCTGCAAAAGACAGCAAACTGACTGTTGTTCCTTCGGTCTAGAGGCTTTAAAAGTATGATTTCAATATGAAAGGAATCCTGGTAATCACCAAAAAACAAACAAAAAAACAGAAAAGGATAGATGACCTGCAGGTCAACATCAAAGACTGATTTCTCTTTGCTCCAAGCCATGTGCCACTCTCAAAGATAATTTTCATCTTTATTGTTATGTTTAACCCTGGCTTCCAGTGGCAGCTCAAATCAAATTCAAAGCTCTTCTTCTGGCTTACAAAACATTGACAAGAACAGCTCCTGCCTACCTGGGGTCCCCAACCCAGGTCTATACTCCTTCTCACCCACTATACTTTGCTTGTGAAAGACACCTTGTGCTCCCAGCCCAGCGCGGCTCAAAAT
Organism: Halichoeres trimaculatus; assembly: GCF_033239565.1. NCBI lineage: Eukaryota > Metazoa > Chordata > Actinopteri > Labriformes > Labridae > Halichoeres > Halichoeres trimaculatus. The sequence goes on from NW_027437180.1 coordinate 22,100,597, forward strand.
CTCTAGCCAGACTTTCCTCCTCTGTCGTGCCCAAATGGTGGAATGAATTACCTAACTCTATACTATCCACAGAGTCCCTTTCTACTTTTGAGAGATGTCTGAACACTTATCTGTTCAGGGAACACTTTGGCACTCAAACTGAGCCTTCTCTTCTTTGTCTTCAGGGGTAGTACGAGTCACAAAGTCTCAGGCCAAGCTCAAAGTTAATATCTATCACTTATTATTGAATGTTGAACTATATTGTTGCAGCGATTAATTGTGGTTAGCTATGGCTAAATTATTCAATATGGGGGAAAAAAAACAAAACGTTACTTCTTGCACTTAATGGCAGCACCTGCAGCCTAATAACTTGTAGCACTTTGGAGCACGAAGGTTTACCCTTCTGTCTAAATTCTTGCTTGTGTCTTACTTATGTCTCTTTGGACAAAAGCATCTGGAAATGAAACTGTAGAACTGTAGAACCCCATATTGCCAAACATATCAAATTTGACTACATGAGTTTCAAAGACCTCTATCTCATTAACATGATAAATAGTGATCTGAAAAACCTGATAAAAAATGTAACATACATATATGCAGTTATATATACACTACCCCCTTGAGGATAATCATTCCACTACAGAAAAAATGGCTGCTCTTATGAAATCATCAACACACTTTTTTTTAGGAAAATCTTTGCTTTTTCAAGAAGTTGTCGTAAGAAAAACATCTGATTGATAATATCTGAATGATAATACTGATTTTTTAGAATAAAAATTTCCTGCATTGAAAGAATGCACTTTTACTAAAATCTTTACTAAAAAGTTATCAAAACTGCCCAATTTACCAAAAGTGATAAAAATTATATGCTAAACACAATTACATAGCAATATTTTTGTGGACTTTGTTGAAAGGGTTAATAAACATCCCAGTTCCATAAAATTAGAATTTTCTCGCTATTTTTTGATGGGTCAGTCTTTACAAAAATAAACATGCTGATTTATGTGGATGAGAGATCACTTGCTGCAAAGCTTAGTTCTATTTGTTCACTGAGAAATAGCATTCAACACAAAAATCCAGAGCTCTGTTGACAAATGTGGCGCCTGGAGGACTAAGCTCACTGGATTAGCAGAGAACAGAAGAAAGGAGAGAGAAAACAACAAACACAAAAGCATGAGTAACTGAGTACCTGTGAGCATCAGCTATAAAGGGCTATGGGTTTTTACAGCTTCACTGGAAATTGAAAGGTTTTCTTTGAGAGAGAGTTGGATATCAATACTGTGGCCAAAGCAGCCAAACTTCTGATTTCTTTAGTCAGCCGCGAAATAAACAAGACAATGTTTATTGAGCAGGTTTCCATTATCTGTGACGTGGAATTCAGAAGCAAAAGGAATAGGAAAACAAAGTGAAAGGGTTTCTCTCAAACTGGGTTATACCAAGCTGCTCACTACACATAATCCCTCATGTAGAGCCCAACAAATATAGGGATTGCTGGGTCAATACATGTAACCGGTGGTGGATGAAGAAACCCCTCATGCTGTAATACATCTATGTATAGAAAAACATCCTGATCTTACTCCAGTTCCTGTAATTTCCTCTGCAGCTCCATGGAAAAGGCTTGTCTGTTCCCCGTCTTGAGGCTGTCAGCAGCCTGAGAGAAACACGTCGACAGCTCAGCGTAGTTCTCCATGAGTTTTCCCTCATCAGAACACACGTACGCCATGCAGAAGGGACGCACCATCCCACGAGCCTCCAGGTCATACAGGGTCATGTGATGAACATATGCAAATGCGCTCTCTGCAGAGTCTCCAAGAACCACTTTGGAGTCCTCGCTGAAGTTGAGACGGGGCCCGGGGGAGGCTGGTGGTGCGTGGCCGGGGCCGGATGCTTGGTAGTCCACAGACATGATGCGAACAGAGAAGTGATTGAGATCAAAAGATCCAATGGCTCTAGGGTCATCTGGTATTGTCAGCACAGGCTTCGGACCCACCTGGAAACAAAAAAGTAGTGATGAGTGATTCTTGTGTAAACATTCAACTGAGCTCAAAGAAATCCATTAATCCAGTGAACACAAAGTTAACACACAGTGTTGATTCAAAAACAAGTTTGATGAATGGAAGTTCAATGGTTTGTGACGCTTCCATAGTAACACATCCTTGTCAGTCGACTTGCCAAATCAACATCCAGCTAAACATTTTCCTTCCCACTCCACCATTTCTGTTACTCTGCCAAAGCTCATATCATGTTGCAGTTTGTGCTTGCCTTGTGTCAGTTCTTCTTTTATATGTCTGACGTCTCTTTCTCTCAGTTCTCTATGTGGGTTTAACATCCCTAAAAAGTTTTTGTGCTGTTTCTCTCCTCTTATCTTTTTTCTTCTTCTGTTGACTGGTCGCCCCTTAACTCCATATTTGAAATGTGCTCTCAAAATGAACTGAGAGTACTGCTTTTCTAACCTATCTGTTTAAAATGCTGACATAATAAATAAAATGCCTCAGTTTTGCCTTAGATGGCTAACAGACACTGATATTTTGCTTTAGGAACTCCTCTCCATGATTTGATTTGTTATGACATGTGTGGTCTTGTCATCTTTGGTGTCACTCTTGCTGATGGTAATTAATTATTCCTCTGACTAGCATACAGTGGTCTGTTTTAACAGTTTGTTTGCCATATAAGTAAATAATAAACAATATTTAAACACAGCTGATACTACAAGAAGGTAATTTTAGGATCTGAGCCTGGGCTGCAGGACTTTATTAGAGTGTTAAAGAAACAGTGGCCTACCTTTGTACACTGTGTAATCATTTCCTTTGCTGCTGTGAATTAACTTGCTGGACCTTGTGCTTTCATTTTTTCAAATATTTATATCATTTTATTTGATTTTTGTAAACACTGCAGTTCGCTTTTTCTCATGTTGTTTACTGTTTGGTTTATATGCCACTTCGCAGCTGTGATGCAAAAAGCAACTTAATCATGTATCATGATCATTGCAGCTTGGAGGAAGGTTGGAACAAACCCTGCAGTCCCTGTTAACACGAGACATTCAAACTCAAGAGTCTAACACCAGGTAAAAGTTTTTATTTTACAAGCTCCTAATACCAACTCTAAACTGGGAAAGTTGTTTTTGAGTACTTTCTTGCTGTGCTTTATTTTAAACATATATAATTTCATACATTAAGTTTCAACTGCATTTTTTTTAATATTATGGCTATTAGTAGTCTTTCTCTCTGTCTGAAGCCTGTTTTTTCTGACTCATCATCATGTGAACATGAAATGGGTTTCTTTCTCTTGGATCATTCTCGTAAAAGACATCTATACTGTATGGATACTTCCTGGGCAGTGACATGAACTGAGCAACAGCACCAGCCAACACAAAACAACACACCAGTATCAACTTGTAAAAACGGAACCATCAAAAGCCACAAAAATGTGTTTACTTCCTTGCCTTATTGAAATGAAATACATCAGAAAGTATATCAGAAACAGCAAAGAGGCATTTGTGTGGAAAAAAATAAAAACATGCCACTTCAATTGAGTCCAAGAAGATTACACAACAAAATAATGACATCCACACATCTTCTTATAACACTATGCTGGCTTCTTCAGTTTTTTTCCTTGTCTATACAGCTCCTTTAACTTTTCCACTTTTTAGATTCAGAATTAAATTTATAATGGCTATTTCATAAACTTATTTTGTACTATTTTAATTTCAAGATGGGGTCAGTTGTGGTATATCAAATATTTCTGCTTTCCTCCCTTTTAATTTGACTAACCTTTACATTGTAAAAGACCGAAGGTGTTTGGAGGATTCCCTTGTGTGTTTTTAATGTCTAGAGTTGAATGTTTTTAAGGGTTTTGAAGTTCCTCATATACACTTCTTCACTATCACACCAGGTGCAGTATTGTTGTCGAAGTTAAAACCTCTCACCTGCTCTGAGAACTCAGCCACCAGGATGAAGTCTCTGTGAAACTGTGCAGAGGTGTTCCAGGGGTTAGGCGGAGGCGTAAGGGGGACAGACAGCTCTTCAGGTAAACCCTGAGCCACTGGGTCATCCTCTCCTTCTCCAAACCCAGTGCCGGTGAAGGCCAACAGGTCCGGGGACCCGATCATCGTCAGGCAGTTGGGGGTCTTTGATCAAAACATCGCTGTGCCCCGTAGCAGCCCTACGTCGGCGAGTCAGCTGTTCACACACCCGTTATAACATCAACAACCGGCGAGTCAAAAACAAAACTGTACCGATGTTTACTGAAGATAACCCTAACCAAGAATACAAATAGTTCAACGACATAAAAGTAAACATCCAACACTTTCTCAAACTGTTTCTTTCCACTACAACGGTCTCGTAAACAGGCGACGTTTCACAGAACAAACAGAGAAACTTAACGGAGAAGTGAAAGTTCCCCGCGGGCGCCAGAGAGTCACACGGCACGCTAACCTTTGTCCCGGGATTTGTGTTCCTCTTTTCCGTTATTGTTGAGCTACACTTCAGCCTAAAACCTGAGCCCGGGCGTCACGTTTTGGACCGGTAAACTGAACCGTCGACACCCATATTTAACCATGTGACAGCTGGCCGACCGGGGGACGAGTCGGTGTAGAAAGCTGCACTTCATAGTGAAGCAGGCTGGAGCTCCCGAGTCAAAGTCTTACGAGACACTTCCGCTTGTTAGTTCCAAAATAAGATATCTTTACATTCATGTCCGCTGGATTTGCAATTCGTTTGTATTAGCTCAAACTTTATCGAAAGAATGTTCAAAAGTCATAACTAAACTACACTACATATTCATGTTTTACGTGACGCTGAGTTTGAGTTGTTTTCACGACTAAAGATGTCGACATCATGTCAGAGGAGCACAACTTGTACTGGATAGTTTCAAAAGCACAAAGCAAAGAGACAGTCTTAACTAGTCAAGAGGATGGCCTTATGACGTGTGGTCTAGTCCATTACAGTGTCCAGTTAATTGTTTACTAGATCCCCAGATCCCCCTAATTACTGTTACTATCAGAAACATTGTGAGCGCGTGTGTGTGTTAATTACAGAAATTAATCCTCATTAACTCATTCACTGCAAGCCATTTTCCCTACTAACAATTTTTGGTTCCCAGAATGTTCTAGGAACAAAAGCTCTGACGTTCCCGGAAGAGTGCCTTTTGGTTTGATTTCAGGTTGTCCATACGTTCCCATGGAAAGTTTGCGTTACGTTCTCTTAACGTTCTGTGTTGGTGATATGTTTGGTTCCCAAAACGTTCCCCTGACGTTTATTTTTGGTTAAATTGCCATCTCTCAACCTTCCCCTAACCCTTAGGGAATGTTAGTTTTTGGTTATCTTTTGGTTGTATTTTAAAGTCCCAACCTTCAAACCCCCATAATTGTATTCATACCTGTACTATGAACAAGTAGTCAGTAATGGATGAAAATGCAAGTCTAGCAGCACTTTTTATTACAATATAGTGAAATACAAATAACGCAACAAAAAATAATCAAACCAATTACAATGAAAAGCCATGAAAAGATAGCAAAATACAAACAATAACAATAATGTTCTGCAGTTGGGATGTCTTGTCCAGTTGGTGTCTTCATTCCTTCTTAGCTGATAAAAAAATTAAAATGGGAGCAAAAATAGGCATGTCTGGTCAGGTGTGTCCTCATCCCTTTTGAGCTGGCTTTAAAAGAAAAAGACAAGTTAGAGCATTAGTCCACAAAAGCATGACAAATAACCCTAACATCCCTGATTTTGTGATCACCACAAGTGGTTTAAAGATTTCTAAATAATTTCATTACTTGATACATTCACCAGCCGAGACAAATAGAAGGATTCTAATTTACCTTCAGTGGGGGGCGAATGTAAGTGCTTGCCCAGTGACGTCCTCAATTTCTGCCTCTGGCCAATGGAATTCTTGAGACAGGCCGCTAGGGTGGAAGTGAAAATGAAATTGTTCACTTAAACATCATAATTTTGTCAGTCAATTGGTGTAAGATAATGTGAACAATGCATTAACACATGCCTGTTATAATCTTGAAGAGAGTCAGATCCAGGAAAGGCTTTTTGGAACTTTTTCACCGCAGCAATACATCAGCAGTATCCACTCAACACAGCACATGGCAGCTGTCCGTTTGCACCTCCCAAAGTTCAGAGGAAGTGCTGCTGAAAAAAACAATCATGCAAGTAAGACGAATATTGAGAGCCTTTATATTCTAATTCTGTAAGATAAATCAGTTCAGATAAGATTATTGGCATGTAATTACCATTTTGTTCTCCCTCTCCTGTTGTGTAAGACTTCGGTCCAGCTTCTCCAGTTCACTCACTGTTCTGCATGGTGAAAGCAACAGGTTTTTCATGCAGAAACAGCCTCAACCACTGCTGTGGTTTTGATCCTCTTCATCAGGCAGGCCATGTGTGCTCCTATACTATAGGGACATTTGGAAGAAGTTCATGTGAATTTTTACACACAATATACTTTCCTATGTGAACAACTTAGGTGTGTGTAAAATACTTACTCTTCTAAATGGTGGCCATGACTGAGAAACATTCCTCTCCATCATGAATCATTACTGAATGAAGAAAAATATAGAAATAAAAAGTTTATTTTAAAATTCCTGGTTCTGAAATTGTATCAAAACTTGGAAATGGAAAACTCTTATACAGCAATAAAAATTACCTAAAAACAAAACATCAAATAACTTGTAGATAGGATTTAAATACCTATAGATTGCATAGTAGCACCCACTTTAGTGTGTTGTTAATCTCTCTCAATAAGTGAGCGTGGCAGCTCTAGACTAACTAAACCGCATTGAGCTTTTTTAAGATGAACGTAGAGATAAAGTTTAAACGGACAGTGAGGCTACAACAGGAGCTACAGGCGAAAAAGGCTTGTGTGTTTGTGTTCATTCCAGCCCACATGCAGCAGTTATTCTGCTGTGGTCTGTTAAAACGCGAGTGTCTATAGATGAAATTAAGAGCCAGGTCACGTTAGCTCTTCTAGTAGAACATAACAAGGATTTACTAAAAGTACAAGTTAAGAACACGTCTCACAGCGGTGGGCTGTAGAGTAACAATACATCAACGGTGACTTCAGGACGTTCCCACCCGAGTTTACAAAGTTCATTTCAACATCTAAGATAGCGCCTAGCGACTTCTGATTAATAAATTACCTTTTTCGCGTAGTTTTCCAGTTAAGAAAGTTATCATAGACGAAGAAACGTGGCGAAAAAAAGACCGTGTAGAAGGAGCCTCTGCTCTCCATTCATTTGCCTCACTCCAAACAAAGAAGCGCGCCACTGAGGTCTTACGACATAGAGAAACAAGGGCTCATGGGAAACGGAGTCTTTATTGCGAAAAAGCAAGAGCATTTGTGGGTTCCTCTCACAACGCCATTTAATAAAAAGTTTTTCTTCTATTGAAAGACAAACACTTACCGTGTTGATGACCTACTTGGACCGATGCAGAAACACGTAGACACAACGCATTCATCTGACCCAACTTTTCTCCATTCATCTCCCTCTTCTTCTTGAGAGTCTTTTTGTCCTGTGGCAAATCAGCTGAAAGTTGCAATAGCGCCACCTACTGTACTGGTGTGTGCTTGTGGATCAAGCAGTTGGTCTTAAATCCTAAATGAGAAGTGTTCTGTTTTTCTGCTTTCAGCAGTTTTTCCCAATACATACACTTTATTTTATTGGCTTCCTTAAGAGGACTTAGAGGAAACGTATGACAAAGTAGGCACACTGTGCTTACAACAAATATTAAAGAAAGTTTTTATATAGTGCATTTCAGGACATTAAAGCTAAAAACAAATGAAACTAAAAGCAACAAAAATTGGCAAAAACTCTGACAGCATTCATGTGGCAATGTGTAAATCATCATTTTGTTAGCACAGTTACTCATCGTTCTCGGTTAACCAAAAAACAACCAAACGACAACCCACCCAATGTTGTGTGAAGGTAGGACTGCAACCACTGGAGAACGTTTCTGTTCTCTTTACGTTAAGGGAACGTAAGGCTTTGTGTGGTTGCAGTGTAACCAAGGAGGAACGTTCTCCGAACATTAGATCTTGGTTTGGTTGTAACTAACCTTTAGACAACCAAAAGCTAACATTCCCTTTACGTTCTGTGTTACTAGGGTTAGCACATTTTGACCTATCTTGTAAGACCCACAGAATATTGAGTTCTATGACTTTGTAAACACAGAAAACTGAAATATGGAGTAGACGCTCTTCTTTCATCAGAAAAAAAGATTGTCTCTACCTTTTTCTGTTCTTTAGCGGGCAACGTTCCGCACTGAAATGACGTCGATATACATCAATGGCAGTGAAAGAGTTAATAGGTAAAGTACTACTTGTTATCCCAAAATTACTTAAGAAACAGTCAAAATGACATGACGCACGGCTTCCGTAGCCTACAGAAAATTTGTCATTTTCTTTTTGTTTTACAGATTTTTCTCCAAAGGCAGCTCGGTTTACAGTATAGCACAAACACAAATGGTTTATCACCTCTACTATAATGTTGTGCACAGAGGACATTTACAAGTGTGAGAGGACAAACGTGATATTTCAGGCCCATGTACAATTACAAAAAGCTAAGACAGCCTTACACAGCTTTCCTACAACCAGTCCTTCTTAAATGACGTTTTGTGGTATTCAACAACTCACCTGTAAGGTCATTATGGTTTGTAGAGCTGCTGGATTCAACTTAAATCTAATTTATGCGAGTTAGGGTAGTATTATGAAGGCAGAAGGGAAAAAAACTGTTATACTTTAGTTATCCCAATTTAACTTATTAATAAACTTTCTTTGAACCAGATATAACACCTCAGGGAAACTGTCTTGCAAGCCTTTTAAAACTGTTCTCAAACCAGTGAAGACCACTGTGCACCTGTGAAAAGCCTAATAACTCAGTAAACAGTCAACCTGATTTCAAAGCAAATGTGAAAAGACCTAAAATCACAAAACCTCTTTCAAGCACCACAAATTTGCCTTAAACAAATGTATTTTAACCGTTATAGGGTTATATACTCACATATCTTCTGGGTTGTAGTTCTTTCTCTGAACTCTTGAAATTGATGATGAAGTTGGAAAGAAAGCTTAAAAAACTTGTGGATAAAGTTTAATCTGTTGGTGTCTTGCTGACGATGGCTTTAAAGATAATTGTATGGATACGTTGTCAATTTAAATGTAAGCAGTGTCTAACTAAATAATAAATAAAAAATGTCTTGGTTATCATTCTCCCAGCCTCCAGTGGTCTGTAATTTTCCCTGTTGGCTCAGTGCTTTAGTGCTGTTTGCACATAATTGAATCAGCCACTATGCATACATTAGTGTTCTTTCAGTGAAAAGCTATTATCACATCAGTGGAGTCTGGGCTTCACACTCAGTCAGAAAAAGAGCAGCCTGATTTTTCCTCCAAGCTCATCATCATTTTGCCTGGAACAACACACTGAGACACAAATCAAGGTGGAGACTGTCACACCAAGAGACAACTAAGTGGGCTTTTTATACTGAATATAATCTCCGCACCATCCTTTTTATCTGACAGACAAGACAGAGTAGGTTTTGGCGTCAAGTGATGCACAAGTCATGATGCTTTTTGCAGTCCTAACACATTCTTTGTGAATTCATCCCTGAGGCTTTGGCTGAAATTACTTGTGTAGGTACAGCGGCTGTGTCATATGACATCGCTTTGTGGTTATGAGCCGATGTTGATAACAGTAAGCTGTCTCCCACATAAGTTAAAACTCATATTCTGGTGTGAGTACGTTGATATACTTCATGTAGTTATCAATTGAATGAAAGTGGATGAAGTGTTTTGCGATGAGAACACATAACTGAGAATTAATTCTTCCAACAAAAAGAGAAAGCAACTGAGAATTTGAACAATTGCTTTAATTTTCATAGGCTGTTACTGCTCTCACAGAAAACCCTTTTTTTTCCTTTCACTCGAGAAAACACAACTGAAGAAATACCCACAACATTCATTCCATATTTAAAAGCAAGTTCTTAAAATTATTAGGCAACTGCAACGATAATTTAGAGAGTTAGTTTCCCAAACATGATGTGCAACAGACTGAACAATAAACAAAACAAACAAAACACTGCTTTACTGCTAGTTCCAGTATGAGAAAATTAATACAAAGAATCAATAAGTCCAACTCAGACTGACTGAGTGGTTATGTGCAAGTGCAACCAATCATGGTACTTTCCAGCAAAACATATTTTTCTGCATAGTTACAATATATTCAGGGGGATTTGGGAAAATATGCAGAGCAGACTATGGATTATAAGACAGACAGAACCTCCAAAGCAATAAACTCTGCTCCCCTGCTGTTAATGATAGAAAGATTATTATTTTTCTCCCTGACAACCAGTGAAAATTCATTATAATGGACACTTGTATGCAGATTTGTCTATTGTTTGTGTGGTTAGGCACATTGTTCTTAATAACCACATCCTCAGCTCCTTTCCTTGGCACTTCTCAATTCCTCAAAATGATTAGCTTAGCTCAACAATCACTTTCGCATACGCAGTCTTCTGTTCGCTTCTCCTTCAGAGTAGACGTTGATGCATGGTGCCTGCCATATTGTCACTCTCACAGTAATGATTCCTGTATCTAGGAAGAACGGAGGAGCTAATGACCAAGAGTGGACTGGCTGAAGAAAACTACATCTTTGCATCTGTGTTGGTCTCATAAGTCTTATATGAGAAGTATTTCTGGCTCTGACACAGCACAGTACAGCATGAAGCCCATCTGGTCCACCTGGTCCTCTGACAAGCCGCTCAGCAGATTAACAGCCGGCTTGAAGTAGCTGTGAAGCGCCCCTTGTTCCAGGTAGCCAATCAGCTCTGTGATACACTGCTGGAACCTCACATCCAGGCTTCCCTCAGACCAGTCGCTCTCACTGTCACTGAGGTGCAGGATGAGGTTGGCCAGCGGAGCTGCCTCGAGTGATCGTAGGGCCGGGTTCAGTTTGCACACCGCTTTGAGGATTTTAAGTGTGTGTCTGCGGCATCCGTCATCAGCCGAGTCAAGCTGGGCTAGGCGCTGAGTCTCCCATGGGTAGAGAGACAGGTGCCAGGCATTGACCCAGGGAGCAGTGAGCTCAGGCTGGCAGGTCAGACCCACATCCTCCTCCCTCAGCAGAGGCAACATGGTGATGAAGAGCGGTGGATCAGTGCTTTCTTCTCCTTCTGTTATTCCTCTGGGCCTACAGGATTGCAATAAGAGAAGAAGAAAGTCATCTGGGTTAATCTTTCTGCTCCTGTTGGGTGTAAATCAAACACACACTTGATTCAGCTCTACTTAAGTCCATATCTTTTCCAACCAAAAAGCTGCTGCCTCTCTAACTTTGTAAGAAACTCAAAGTTCAAATCCAAAATTTTTTAGAGCTGCAAAAGTTAATCAAAAAATCATTTTTTAATGGACCAAACAGTTAAAGTATTTTACAGAGAAGACAAATCAAACTTCGCTGACAACAGCCTCTCAGATGTGAACTATTTTGGGGCTATAAACTGATAATTGCTATATCAAGGTCAAAACATGTTACTTGAACTTATCATTTGTCATTGTTTGAATAGACCAAATATTAACAGTATTGAAATTATATTTCATAAAGAGTTCCAACAACATGAAGGTGAACAACTTTTATGTTGTTGTAATAAGTAAACATAAGACAACAGACTAAAATCATGGGCCACTCAGGCGTACCGTATCTCTAGCCTCAGTTCTGGTCCTCCCAATACAGGTCTGACGAGGCAGTCCATAGTGCTGCTGATGGATGGCCAGTTAATAGTTTCCATGACAGTTTTATTAAACATGTTCACAACTGCTTCCGCAGACAGGTAACCACCCACCAGGTACCTGTAAGACACAAAGACACAGGTCTAGGTTAGTTTTATTTAACCAGCAGAATTTTTCCTTGTGTAACTTTACCTGGAACTTTGATAACAACAACTTTGAGGTTCAACAATGAGTTAGTCCCATTACTTTTATATTTAAAAATCTGTTTTCAAAACAAAACAAACATCCAGACCTTGTGAAGTTTTAATTTAGATGGGTCTGAAACAATATATTTGACAAATAACTGTTTAACTGTTTGTAAGTTTGTGACTAAATGGTTTCAGGAAACATAAATTTCAAAACTGCATTTTTCACAATTTCAAATTGATTCCTCATAGACTAATCAGCAAACGTCTAACACCAAAAATATAAATTATTATGAAAAAAAAAAAATATATATATATATTTTTTTTGTAAATTGCAAACAAGCAAGTTGAAACAGTCATTTGGATGCTCTATTTTTCTAAGCAAAAAAAAAAAACATGGAGAAACTAGGATTTGCCGGTTTATATGAATTTCTTTTGTAAACTAAACACCATGAAGAAGTGGGTTGCCTGATGGGTAGAAACTTGGTGTTTTGATGTGGCTGTGATCACCTGTCCCAGTAGCTGCGCCCTCTGGGAAAATACTCCAGATTGAGCCGTCGGACCATCCAATGCAGTGGGTGTGTGAGCAGCGTTTCTTCTCCAGGGATAAGACGCCACAGAGAGGCTTCTAGCTGTAGAGGTATCAGTAAACATGCATGGTCCGCACTGACCACCTAAACACAGAAATAAACCCAGGTGGCATTCATACATGAGTACACACATAGCGGTACAAAATGTTTGGGTTATCTGCCAGAGAAACAAGATATTGTGCCTGTGTACCTGCAAATCATCCAGTAAAGAGCCTCCGAGGCACATTTCACCCAGGGGCATGTCAGGGTGTCGGCTGTGCAGAAAGCCCTGGATCTCTGTGCAGATGTCTAGAGCCAGTGACTGAGCCCTCTGGACCTCATGTGGAGCAAGGGCTGCCCTGGTATGATAGTACTGCTGCAGTCGCTCCTAAACACAGTTTCCCATGAAACACAGCACGGTAATAAATATCAAATCAGAACAGCAACTACACTTGTGTGTGCACTCTGCAGAGAGGCATAAACAGTGTGTTTGACCCTAGTGTGAGGTTGCAGAACAGTTTTGAGGTTTTCATCCTTCAATTTGGAAAACAGAGCAGCTGTCTCTTGGGAAATAAAAAAATCATTTTGAGCCTCTGAGGACTTAAGAATCCTGGCAGGATTACACTTTGCCTGACTAGTTGCCGCTAGGAGTGGTAAACAACAAAAAAACTCTTGTTATTATTGTTTTGGAACTACTTTTAGAGTGTTTAGAGGGGAAAGCAGCCACTCAAAACTGGTGTGGGCACAGATTAAACAGTTTTATGGAGTGCTGCAATAAAAACTCTGGGCTAAACACAGAGCCTGCCACAGCTGATTCTGCTGTGCCCTCATTGCCAAATCTCCATCTCATCCAGTTTTTTTTAAAAAGAACTTCTTTTTTAATTTTTAAGTTTTGGCCAAGAAAACAAAGTTAGACATTTTTTTAAATTGTTCATTCACTTCCCAGTGCTCTTTACAAAAGGCACTTTCTGTGGATGCTAGTTGGGCGATTCAACTTTGCAACTCACCAAAAAATCTATGCATTAGCAACTTTAAGAGTAAATGACATTGTTCTAAACCCCTCTTAACATCCACTGTTGCTTTTTTATCAGCTCTACCCAAACTTACTGACCAATTTAATTCATATTTCAAGTACTTCACTATTCTCAGCACTTCTTACTGAGGGAATGGTTTGCATCCTAACTCAGATCTGTTTCACGCATGTTTGACTTTATCTATAGAGAGAGTGAACAAGCCCCTCAGGAATGTCATTATGCAGGGCTCTTGGGGCTCTGCGCAGCCTAACCTGTGCATAACAATAAGTGTCCCCGAAGAACTGTAATTTCAAAAACATGGTACACATGCATAAATGAATGAACCAATGCTAAGCAGGGCTTGTTCTGCAGCTGCTGACACTGAATGTATAATCTGTGCTTTGAAGAGCTCAGAGGTGAAATGTGGGTCAGAGTGTACCTGAAGGCTGAGGACGCACAGCTGGAGCCTCTTGGATGTTGTTTCAGGTTTGGACTGATCCTGCAGAGGTGACATCTGAGGTTGTTGGCTCAGGTCAGCTGTTTGAGGAAACACAATACTTTTGTAATGTTCATGTGTGTTTTAGTCTGAAAACTTTTTAGTAGCTGAGGAGTTCCCGATACCTTTCTGCTGTCTTGTTGCCTTGGCGACATGTTTCATCACCACACCCTTTATGCCCTTCTTGATCAGTGTGGGCGATGCAGACACCAGACTCAGCTCCTCCCAGCTCTCAGCCATCTTCTGCTCCACCTTTTCATCATCAGCAGCACGACCAGCGCGCTCTATCAGCTGAACACAAACACTCAACGTCAGAGGTGCAGAGATGCTCTGGAGGACTATCAATATGCTGCTCAAATACCGAGCACATAACCTGCAAGCAAAGCTATACTTGGCCTCAAGGAACTTCAAGTTCTTCCTCTAAAATGATGTTTAATAGATTTCAGAAAAATTTGACCATTCACCAAAACTTGGTAGGGACATTAACCTGTTAAAAGTCTTAACACTGAGTTGCTTTTGTTTGACAGAAACTCTCCAGGTGAAGTGTGAGTCTGTGATTTGACAACATCACACAGTGGAAACTAATTTTTTTGGAGCAAGCTTAATTTACATGGAGTTCAACGTGTATTTTTGCCACAGGTCAGAAATTTTGCATTTAACTCCTTAAAAAAAAAAGAGTTTTCTACATTTTGAAAAGATTGTTGATAAGAAGCATTCAGTGTGAAACTAACAACCTCAAAAACACTCACCCGTTTCACTGCCAGAGTAGCAATTCCTAGCATGGCAGCTCCACCAACTCCCAGAACCAGCCGGGCATTCGACAGCAGGAAGTCAATCACCATGGCAATGCCATCCTCGCCTCGCCTCCGACTGCTCTGAAAGTTCATTGCTTCTGCTCTTAGGGGTTAGCCTGGAAAATAAAACCCCTAAAGTTAAAGTGAGAAGAAAGAAGACATGGTGCCGACTTCCTTATTTGTTGATCATGCTAGTCATCCTTTTATGAGTGCTAAAAAGTCAGAATTCTTAACTTAATATGTTACATTTTGCATTTCAATAGTGTATGTAATGTGTAACCAGCAAAGAAGTGATTTCAAAACGTATCCAATAAAAGAGGCCATTTTGGAGTTTGTTTTTCTGACCATGGCAAAATGAATACTGCAAAAAAACAACAACCAAAAGCTCAGTGTGATTTTATTTTTCACCACAGGTGTCGGTTCACTGCAGGTACAGATGGGAAAGTTGGATTTTTGTAGGTAGAGAGGTTGAGCATGGAGCTTGATAATCTGGCTTCCCTCCACTGTCCAACCATGACACAACAATTAAATTTTTACAGCAAAAATAAAAGCATTTACAGTGTTCATAAAAAAATAGTTTAATTTGAAAAGCTACTTTATATATCATCACACACTGTATGGTGGATAATTTTTCCAAAAGTCATCATTTTACAGGTTATTAGAAACCTCACTTAATTTTGCGTGGTCTTGCAATTGGTCTCTATTTTTTTCACATTGTTGAACACTGTGTCCCTGCAATTTCATCAAATGTTTTTATTTTGCAATTTTGTACTTAAACGGCACATTTTTGATAGTTGATACAGCAACATCCTGAAGGCTTCAACAACATTTCTGGTATGACGTATCTGTTGACCTATTGATCTGATAGCCAGTTACTCCACTGTTTAAAGCTACAATGTTGATTAACATCTGTAAACAGCAGGAGACCTCTGTTCGGTCTGATTGTACGAACTCCAATATCACTAACATTAAATAGAAACTGACCTCTGCTCTGGTGTCAGACGTGACAACCTGCAGCAGGCGTACACTGTGCTGTAACTAAACCAGGAAGGTTGTTGTATATTTGACCCTGCTGGTGTGACTCAGGCATTTATTTGGTCTATAAATAGAGCATGTCACCATTCTTGGGTGCCTGCTGTACCTCTGGCAGAAGGGACAGACACTTGGTTGAAATAGTTTAATGCTCAGGTCTGCCGCTATTTATGGATCTCAGGTGCCTGGAGCTGAAAAAGATAGGCATATTGTAAATGTTCAGTCTCTAAAGTGTTAATTATAACAAAAATCATGTTCTGTGTTTGATAGGACTGTGAATGATATTTCTCAAAACAGTCTTATCTTTGTTTTGAACAACCTCTATTGTTCTGTCGCAGCCCAAAGAAACAAACTAAAACATGATTCCCAGGCCTCTGTTTATACGTTCAAATCGAGTTGGATTAAACTAGGAGCCTTGTGTTCATAAAAAACAGATTATGATGGCTGGCTTACAAAAACACGGCCTCAAATTCCAGGAAGAGGCCAGTGAGAGACATCTGCTGAGAGGTTAGTTTCCTCATAATAAAGCCATCAAAAGTGATAAATGTGTTCTGCTCATTGTTATAACAACATGCATACTAGCAGTCTACAATTATCTACAGAAGGAGAGAAATGTTCCTCACAACATCTGCACAATTGACTTTTATAATGGCTTTACACTTCTGCCAAACTCAGTCTACTTATATGATTCTAAAAATACCCCACAAAAAAACAACGAATCTGATTGGTTTCATCAGAATTCAGTAAAGAATTTTGTCAATGGTCAGACATGTAATTGTTTCTTACATTGTTTTGCTGTGGATTTTATGATTGTGGCTAAAGCACAAACTACAGAATTAACTCCAGACTCAGTAGGAGATGGTTTAAAAGATAAACACATTAAGCTTGTTTATTTAGTGATCTGTTATTCTATTATTTAAGGGTTTAAATTAAAAGGGAATTTCACACTTGAATAGCTTTCTGAGGTGTAATCTAAAGATTGTATCTAATGTGCATGTAGTCTTTGTGACATCACTCATTGGTTTCTGATCTTCCTCAGTTATCACGTTGGAAAAATTGACTCAATCTAACTTTCACTCAACCTAGCTTGAGACGAGAAGGTAAAGTTGAAGCGGGTCTTTTACCTCCTCGCAAAAAGCTGCTGTGGTGTCACCTGTCAGTCAAATGCGCCATGCTGCTAGTGTGCAAAACTGTCATTTTAATATTCCAGAAATAACAGTTATAAAAAGTTGTTCTCAAGTAGCATGGCCAGCTACTTTTGAACGTGTATGAATGGGATTTTTTTAACTGATGGTCACCTTACATGGTTTCTTTAGTCAGTGTTTGAACTGTGATTAGCGAATGTGTTTGGGTTGTCTGAAGACTAGAAATGTGTTACTGAAATATCATTTACCATTTTCATAGACTAAATCAACTTCTGATGGTGGTAGAACTGACAGAGTGACATGTATGAGAACAAGCAATGAATGGGATGAAAACGGCTCAGTAGGTTATCTTTTTAAATCAACCCCGAGCTTGGAAAGGTCCATGCAGTCGTTGAGTCTGTGGATCAGGACTAATCTACCTCACAAAATTTAAAGAATGCTGACACCAGCTAATGAATGACAAACAACACTCCTACATTGCAGCTTTGCCACTCTTTTGCTGTTAACTTAAAATGAACAGTAAATTCAAAAAAGAGTGTTGTCTGTATATGGCATCTAAGAATGAATATTTAATAATGATTTCAGAAAAAAATGTAAAAAGCAAAAAAGAGCAAACAAATTTTGTGCTGGGCCAAGCTCGAATCCAGCCGTGGCCTCTTTCCTGCACGTCACTCCCCACTCTCGCCCTGTCCACTGTCCCCTCTCCTATCCTATTAACGGCATAAAAGCCAAAAAATAAAAATAAAAACTTAAAAAATATACACATCACAAGTAATAAATTATTCTGAATGATAATAGTCAAAAAGGTATTATATATATTATATAGAAAGGGTAAGCGAGTAATATAAGTGTACACATATTTCATACCACCTCTGTAGGTAGAACCCCAGGTAGCCTTTCTGTCTGGGATAGTGCACGCTTACACTGAATTTATAATGTGCTTTGGATTTTACTGTCACACTTTTGTATTTAGGAAGTGCGTAATTGACACCTGGCAGCAGCACATTCAGCCTCAAGATACACAAACAAAGGTTAACAATGTATCGTGACACAATGACATGCTATCTTCAAGCTGCTCTGTACAGTTACAGAGAACCAAACATAGAGTACCATGAAAAAGAGAGGTTGTAACGACCCATTTCAACATATAAGACGAATAGGCCGGCTAATTTTATCCGTTTAACGGTCGTCAGTATTAAGAACAGCAGCAAACGGATAAACGTCTGTTAGCAGAAAGTGTGAGCGTGCCAAACAGGCCAGCGAGCTGTTAGTTAGCCACATTAGCATCCAGTGACAGCTTTGTTCTTACTTTGAAATACACTTACCACTGAGAAGAGAGAGAAATTCAAAAGGCTGAAACAACACCATCAGCGTTGGATAATGATGATCGTAGGAGACACTTGTCACTACAAATCGTTTAATAACTTTCTCACGTCTGCTGCACTTGGAGTAAATATAACTCAACCTGCTAGCTTACAGCTGTTGACTTCTTCTTCTTCAATTGCGGCTGATTTCCACCAACAGCGCCCCGAAGGAGGAGCACAACCACACGCTAAATCAGGACTCAAGAGAACACGTTCACTGCGGGGTCAGTTCCCTAACAAGTAATTGTTGTTGTTTGGTTGTGTTTTTATACCTTATTGCATTCATACATTTGCCTCCAGAATGAATTAAGTCACATCATCCCATGTTTCCCCCGCAATAGGCCCATTATTATTATTAATATTACTATATATAATAAATGGGAGTTATTTTTTAGGGTAGAAGACAAAAAAAATCCCAACTACAAGAGATGCAGTAAAAATGACCATTTTATCGCAAGAATTTTGAATGACCACAGAAACTAATATTTAAAGTTTTTTCCTCTTGAACCACTGACAAAATATTTCCCTGGTTGATATTGCTGATTATCTTGAATGATGAACTTTCCATTTGCCATTTCAGAACTAGATGTTTCTTTCCATTGAAAATAAGCCTCACCTTTCTGCATTCCTGCTTAAGGTGATATACAAGACTTAAGAAAAGAAAAGCAGCAAGTTTAGCAAATCTCCAGTAAAGATGTACATACATTCCTTTGTGTACATAAATTTAACTGACTTAACTTAACTGAAGGAGTTTAAGCTGAGGCCATGAACTGGGGATGTTAACTAATGATCTGTACACGAGTGAAGAAGACTCTGAATGCTTTATAGATGAAATGGGCACAGAGGAATGTTAAATATTTTACTACTGTGTCCACAGTGTGAGTGTCTTACCCTAAGTTTAAAGACATAGTTGCTACTTGCAAACATATTAAACCTTGTCTATTTGAGTATGAAGCTGTAGCAAAGCTCCAGAAAACAAAAAACAAAACTCATCCTGTTTTTAGAAAGTAATTTATCAGCTGAACCAAGGTTATTTTGGTTCATGTGTAACTACAGACAAACCTTGCAGCCAGTTAATGAGTAGCTCTGCCAATATCTGTCTGACAGTGAGCAAGAAACACATTTATCTGTGTCTACATAGCAAACCACAGGAACAAGAGTTAGTTTTGCAAGTTTAAACTTCTGATTGACTCAAATATCACTCAAAAAAATAAGGAAAACTTTTCATTTAATGCAGAACTGTGATAACATGGCCTTTTATCATATCAGGTAAAGCATCCTTAGACAGAAACAAAAGTTTTACTCAAGGTTGAGTCTTCAGGATCATATCAGAACCCAGTCAGACTTCCTGCCCTTTGTTTTAACTGAAACAGCTGTGGTCAAAAAGCAAATATCCAGGATATTACCATAAACGTATGGGTCAGAATTGTGGGTGCAAAAAACAAATGTTCCATTCTGCATAAAAGTCCCCCCAATCAGACTTTACAAATGTAATGTACATTATAACAAGTTAGATTACAACTCCTTTTGTACAAGTCCATACATACATCTTCCTTTTATCTCTTGTGGTCTGTACATCTTGGCTACAAAAAATACATGCCATTATCAAGTCTCTATGAACACAGAAAGAAGAAATGTTTCATTTAAGGTAACTGAACAGCTTCTTTACAGAGACCAACTGCACTAAGTAACTTGAGGATTTGCAGTTTGTGGCTGAGATGTCGCTTCATCTGCTAGAAATGAATACGCACTCAAACTGATTGAGACTCAAATCAAAATGCAGACATAATGACTCAGCGCCATGAGCAAGAAAATAATGACTGAACAAAGAATGTTACAATACTGAAATACGTAAATGACTGGGTATATTTATATAAGTGTACAAGTGTGGAAGAAGTAGTGCTCAGTGGCGTCTCATTTTGACTTTGCGTCCTGAACTATCTCTGTGTTTGTTTGAGTCTTGACCACGCCTCCAGTAGTTCTCTGAGCTGGCGCTGTGACGGCCATGTCGGGACAGCGATGGGTGTCTGTTCTCTTCTTTGTCCATCTCAAGAACTCTTGGCCTGGTGAAGAAAGATTGAAATACAAGAAGTCAAATTTGGATCATTATTTATTACATTCTGCACTACTTTGTAATTACAAATTTGGTAACATCTGCAGAGAGATAACAAAACTATTTTAGCATTTTAGTTACATCTGAGGCTCTTTTTAGCTGTAGTAAGACGAGGGATGGGTACCGAATGAAGTACTTTTATAGGTACCAACCGAATTCTATCGAGTATTGATTCACATAAAATCAAACAGTACTATGTTTAGGTACCTAAACACATCTTTGTGACTGTCAGGGTAAGCAGGAGAGTAGGCAATTTTCCATGCTGGACATGAACACAGCACTACACGGTTCTATATTGAAGAATAAATATGTTAGATTGAAAAACTACTACTACTACGCTATATGGCTGACATTGACACCAACATGTCTTACAAAGGCAGATTCTAATGCTGTATTAGTCATGGGATGATGCTACATTTTTGTAGGAGTTGATTTTAAGTCTGTGAGCCTCATTTAACAACTGTTCTATAGAATAAGAGTATTTTTAAAAACCAGCGAGCATAGTTTTTAAGACAATTCTGACATCCAGTTTTCTAATTTGGGATTTTTTTCTTAGCTAAGAAAAAAACTAAAGAATACTTAAATTCTTAAATGATATGCTAGCGAAAAATGTTTACTGTCATTATGCACCTTAATATTCATAAAAGTAATTTATAAATACAAAAATTTAATGGAGAAAACGTTAACGCTGGATCTGAACTTTTTCTTTATCATGACAGGTTGTCTTTCTTCTGTTTTCATCAAGATATCCCCTCAGACTTGAGATATATAGATATTTTTATTGTTTTATTTCATCTGATGATCATTTTCATCAGTCTTTTCTGAACAAGTGATACCAGTGAATATGTTAGTTGTATCCACTAATGGTGCTACAAAAAAGGAGCCTTGTATGATAAATCAGGCCGTTTGTTATTTGCTTCTTGAAGAGAAATAGTTCATGAATCTGCCTTTGAATTCTCCTTCAGAAACCTCTTCAGAAAAAAATAAAGAGAATTCATAGAGGATGTTGGTGAATTAGGCCTGGTGCTTTTACAAGAAGCTGCTGCTTTCTGTAATGCAGAGTCAATGTCAGTCCAAGAGCATCCAAACAACTCTGATAATGTAATGTGTTTAATAACTATCACAAGAAGCCTGTTAAGCAGTGTTTATTCATTTTGACATGTGCCTATTTTTTTTTAAGGAATTCATATTTTCCTAACAAAATTGAGAGTTTTTCTACACATCAGTAAATTTAATTTACAGACTTCAAACATGAACATTGTTTCATCCCAGTGAAGTCAGACCAAGTGCAGTAAATTAACACAATAATCTTAGAGAATTTCGTATACTTGAGCTAAAATAGATTAAGATATTCCATGATATGATGGAATTGGTGAATGGTGATACTATTGGTATCCTGGGCCCCCCTATTGAATATGACATCCAGAGATTCCCACACACAATAAAAATGAAAGGTACTTAACTAATTGCTCTTAAGATTGGACTATCTTTCAATTATCAAGGCATGTCAAGTTGATCTTCAATAGGGTTGGTTTTATTTGACTTCAAAAAGACCTTTTCTGTGTGCAGGTGTGGATGTTTACCTGTGAGCAGCATCTGGGTCTGCTCTACGATGAGAGCGTTTGGCTTTCAGAGGAATGGGTCTCTCTACTGGAGATGAGCTCAGAGGTGTGTCTGCATCTAGTCGAGGAGCATCAGGTCTGGTCCTGTGAAACAAAGGAAGGAGTGCAAATATAAATATGTAGGCCAAGAGTAAAATTTCAAACAACATTATCACTTTATTGACAGCATCATGACCCACTTTCTGAGGATGATAACGGCACGCCGCTCTTTGATGTCTTGAGGTCGGATGCAGTGAGTGATGTCATCAGCTGCGTAGCCACTGAAGAAGAAAGACAAGTTCAGCCTTTGACATCCACACAGAAACAATAATATCAGTGCATCTCTAAAAATATTAGCCATTGTCACCTGAGCACCGTGACACTTCCTCTCCTCACAGGCAGGACAAACACTGGCTCTGACACCCGAATAGGTTTGAACTGGAAGCGACAGCCAAAGCAGAGGGCGCTGTCACTGAAGAAGGACACTGAGACTATGGGACGTGCAAAGATATGCAGAGGATCCACATGTGACACAATGCAGCCACCTGGTTGATAATCATTGATGACTGCACTGTTCACAAAACCTTCTGGTATCACTCCACTGGACACCAGACGCTTGATCACCAGCTCATGCACCCAGTTCGGGATCTCGTCAACCTCTCCCTTGCGGTAAAGCCTCTCCTGGCCGGGTCCACGCTTCTCCAGCTGGGCTCCATACGTGTATCCTTCCCCAAAGAAGTACTTGTTCCGGAGGGGGGCTCTGTCAACGGTGTGCTCACGGTAAAGTCCAGCCTCCCCTTTGGCCACCACGTCGTCGATCTTCTCCTCAATGAGGGCGCACTCTTCGGGAGTGAAGATGCTCTTCTGTTGGATGCTGCTCTTCACCCGGCCGGCCTCCTGTTCCCGGAGCTCCGCGCTGTCATCACTGTGATCATAATCGTCGTCGTCAGACTCGCGAAACTTGCGCTTTCGACCTTTTCCGCGGCCGTTACTCGTCCTGTCCACGTATTTGTTTTTCTGCTCGTCTCTGTGCGGTGTCATGGATTTGAGCTTCTCCCTCAGGTCAGAGTATCCACTGGCTGCCATGTCAGCCAAAACAGTATCCCTGGTAGTGTGACGTGAGCTCCTCGCTAACAGCACGTATCAGCGCTGCATTTCAGCACTGTTTACACTGGAGGTGATTAATGTGAAATGAGTCGATGTCAAAGGGAGCCTTACTTGGTCATGTCTTTTTGCATAAGCGAGGACTAACTCTCATTTGCTGCAGGATTCAAAAGTAGCTAACATTAGCTAAGAAGCTCCATTGTTGTTGTGTGTGATGTGGAAAAAACGCTCTTGTATGAAAACTGAAAATACTAAGATAATGTAGCAGGTACAAGCAAAGCTGTATTAAACGTTCGGTCGATGGCACACCACGCTCACCAGCGGCTGAAGATGGTAAGCCGACCTTCTTGGCTAACGTTACAGCTAGCTCAGCTAACGTTAGCCTGGCTTGGTCTGTCCGGTGCCGCCTGCAAATACCGACAAACCACGCAGCAACATTTCACATGTCACCGCTAATTTCCACTCCGGAGGGCTCCTGAAACGTTTTCACTGAAGTCTTAACTTCAAGTATCCAGTAGGTACATTTTTCACATTCGCACTAAGCTTAGCCACAGTCGATTTACACCATCATAACGAATATCCAAGAGAAAGGCTGAAAATAAACTCGTGTAACCTGCAGGAGCTTTGCGCATGCTCAGTGATGGATTGTCTGTTTGAGGAGGATGTGTCACGTGTCCTGAGCGGAAGATGCATAAATCCATTTTGGGAGCCTTGAGGGCACGCGCCAGACTACTGCTAATTTTATCTCACTTACCTCTTATTTACTTCCCTCAAAGTTCACACTGTGCACACTTGAACATCAGGCGAAAGTAGTCTTTCTATTTATCATATGGTGGATTCATGTTTTTTCTTTATGTTACAAAAATCTATTCAATGTATCATCTCTGTATGCAACAGTAAAATCTAAAAGTATCTTCCTTTTTGTAAATTTCTTCTTAAGTTTAGTATTGGAAACTGAATGAATTTTGCTTTTATGATGCTGCTTAAAATTATTTAGATTTTTGGATTTTATGCCAAATTTCATTTTTTTTTACATTTAATACCTACATCAAGCAATGTGTCAGCCAATAGACATAATTCTATGTTTAAATTTAATAATAATTAAATCGAATCAAATCAAATCAAAACAAAAAACTGAAAACAAACCTGACATTTAGACAGTTAGCTTTTTGGCTGGACAACAATTAACTCAGGTGAGTGTCAGTTAAAATCAAATAGCACAACGATGGGGTTTCACAACGATTCTCAAATGTTTACCATAGGTAGGAAAATGGGAGAAAACTTCTGGTCTGCTTTTTGATTTACTATTTGACCATGTTTTCTATAATTTTGTATGTAAAGCAGCTAGGTGTGAAATTTAAAAAAGACTTGATTTTTACCTGAGGGCCTATTTAAATAAAAAGATGTGCCATTAAATATTGTTTTGTTTTCAAAGCATTTACTCACTCACAACAGAAGTAACAACATGCAGTCTCTCTAATTTGCTCATTTTATTTTGATAAATATTATTTACAAAGTAATAAAGCAGTACTTTACATTTCTACTATAACTTTTAACACAAACCTTTATTTTTTTAACATAGAAACAGTATGAATAAAAAAATAAAAAACATTGCATATCATTTATAAAAAATTTAAATGAAAAGGCACAGGCTCACAAACCTTCCTCACAGTTAATTTCAACAACTTCTGTGCAGATAAAACACATATAATGTTTGATTAATTAAAACTATAGTAGTAAGTGCAAATACAAATGTTTTGAGTGACTGTGTTAACAATGACTTTCATGTTCAGATAAAGCATTATAACAATCAAGTAATGATTCAAGTCAGTCAATGATCAAGTAAGTGTGTGTTTTTATGTGACACACTAGAAAAACCTGAAGGCAAGAAGAGGTAGGCTGTATTTTGGAGTTTTTTTCCCGATATGTGTGTGTGCTTGTGTGTGTCTTCATTAGAGCATGTTATAGCATAGTGATTTCACTGGGTGGCAGAGTGAGCCTCTTCTCCCGCACAGACATCATGTTTTCCACATGCATTGCGATGACTCGACACAGCTCCAGGCCCTGAAGACAAATGTGGTTGACATGAGAAAAGAGACTGAAACATCATATATGATATATAAGACGCGTCCTTGTGGTGCTTTTCTGATACCTGCTCTAACTGCAGCTGGATGACCCGCTGTGTGTTGATATCCCCCAGTGTCAGGTCTACGTATGGGTAACTGGTTCCAGCAGTGGGCCTCTGGGTGCGACTGGACTGGACCTCCACCAGAGCGACCACTGCCATTGGCTCCTGAAACAGAAGCCAAGCATTATAATGCACATATAACTGTCAAATAAAACTATGGGATTCTGCTTCTGTGCTCATGTTTCCGTAAAGACGAGCGGAGTCATATCAGTGCTATAGATGTGTGTAGGCAGGTGGTTGCTTACGTGTGTGTTTTTGTGCAGGAAGTGGAGCCCATGTTGATTGACAGCAACAATACAGGGGGCATAGAAGGTGGTGGAGCTGCTGCTGTGGATGTAGAAGAACGAGGATCCGAACATGGGGAATGCACTGACCAGCCCTGCACACACAGATATTATTTTCAGTGATAGTACATCATCAGCAGCATCTATTATAGAGGAGGTTTTGAATGAACCGGGTATTAAAACTAGTTCTATTCCAGAAATTCCCACATTTTGTGATGTATTCGTCCAAGAAATCATGAGGTGACTCAGACATCAGCAAAACTTCTTTCTCAGAAGGAGCTTTATCAGGTCGAAACAAATTATCCCGCAGGCCATTAGCAGAGTGATCTGATAGCAGGTTTTCATACGGAACTTCTGCAGTAATTAGCAGAGGAGGGATTCCAAATTACAAGAACACTTCAGGCTTCACTTGTTCAATATTGTAATTCCCTTTATTGTAACTGTTGAAATGTAAATATAAAAAAAAAAAAACAAGCAGCCCCTGGGCTTATGTAGATGATGGCTTGATTGGTTAAATGTGTCACAGTGGGAGAACATAAAAACTAGGTGCAGTATGTCATCAAAATTTTTGTGCATTTTTTAGAAAGCTTTATAAGTTTCTTTAATAGTATCCACAAAAAAGGCTTTTTAGCCTTTAGGTATCGGTATAGAGCCGACAAAACTTTATGGACATAATTAATGAAACAAAGCTCTTACCCAGAAACTGAGCCCGGGCCTGATGCTGGTTCAGGGCCTGCACTTGCTGCATGTGCTGCGTCACCATGGTAACCCACTGCTGGGGTGGCTGCTTTTTAAACAGAGGTGCTGGGATGTACTCGGATAACTCGTGTCTTGGGGAGAAGAGGAGAAGATAAACACAAGTCTGCTTCACTCTGTGATTTCCCAGAATGATTTCAGTCAGTGAGCCGTTCTGCTTGGCTGTCTGCTGTGAGTGTGGGAGGAAGGACACAGCGATAACCACGGTAACCGAAAGAAAGGAGGTGAGTATTTTACAGCTGAGAAAACAATGTGTCATGCACTTTGAACACAAAAACTATAGGCTGTGCTGCGCTGTTTTATCCCTTTAACAAAGAGCTGGTTTCTATGTGGTTGTTGAACCTCTGAGTATATTGGAAAATCTATAAAAGCTTCAGTGATGCTGTGAAAGAACTACGGTATGTGGATGTTTACAGACTTTCTGCATTATGAAACAATCATGCTAAAATAATGACAGTGAAAAACAGTTTTACAATTATGTGTAAATTTGCAGTTGGCTTTTGGATACATTTGTTCTAATCTTCATTTTTCTTGTCTTGTTAACGTAAAAATCTACTGAGATAGTTGTTAATGGGCAAATTAGAAAGGTCAAACAGCTCCTCAGATTTTTAAATAAAAAAATCTGGATATTTACAAAGCTTTACTGAAGATGTGATACAAAAAATAACAGGGTCCTGCAAGCTGTATAGAAGCTGAAAGCAGAAAAATTGCAAGAATTATTGGAACACATTAAATGAGAGAAGGAGATTAGAAGTAGGTAGTAGTAGTAGTAGTAGTAGCTAAATATCCGTGCAGTGTAAATGGTTGTCTTTGGGAGAAAGGATACAACACAGTCCAAGAGGGTGACAGTCAGAAACTGACTTCATATGTGACTCTTTCCATCCCCTCAAGCAAAGTCCTCATTGTGCAGTTTCTGCAGGGCTTTCTTTAATAGCATCTGTATTTGACAGTTAACTGCCTTTTTAGCTACAGCTTCTACAGTTGAGATTGGCCTGGTCCCCTACCATCACATCACACACCTCTACTGGTCACTTGTCTCAATCTAAGGGTGTTTTCAATCAAATACAGCACCCAACAAGGTTTATACTTAATACAAGTATGCAGCGCAAAAGACATCGACAGCTTTTTTTTACGGATCATAAAAAAAAGTATGGAAAGCGCGTTTTTTGGGGCCAGATTGAACGATGCGTTTCATATTCTCTGCTGTATCATAATTTAACTTTACATCAGAGCAATTTGAGCTATACAAACATGGGGGAGGTGCTGAAACTGCAGATTGTGTTTGTTTCTCTCAACTATAACACTTTAATTTTGTTTTATTTCTGTTTTTTTTTCCTTTTCTCTACATTGGGCTCCTGCCCCAAATTGCACAAGTTATTTCCCCCCAGTATATTTAAAAATGTCTTTTTTTCCTTCTCTGTTTCTTTGCTTGTTTCTTTATTTAAGTTATTTTCTTTTTCTTATTTGCTCCGGCATAAAATTTTAAGTAAAAACTTGGGTCATCCTTGAATGCATGTTAAACTGCATAAGAGTATAACTATATAGCTCTTATAAATATTGTGCTTAATAATAATGTTTAATGGGAACAGGTGCGTGTATCGATGAACTTGCTACGTCATGGCGCTTATAGAGCACCTCTACAATTTGTACATGAGTGTGTTCGCTCACATGCTCGGGATGAAGATGATGTCTTTGGCTCTGTGCTGCAGAGCGGCCAGTTTGGAGATCTGATGGAACTGCTGGTCACTCACTTTTCCATGTGGGAGAACATTCAGCAGGCCCTTACGGTAGTCTGGTAGAATCTAAATATACACAAACATAACAGTTACAAACACATCTAGGTTTTATTTCCTGTATGTAGAGCATCACCTGATGTACCTGGTTATAGTGCATGGCCACACACAGCTCGTTATCAAACTTGAGCTGTTGAGTCCAGATGACTCGTCTGAACCAGAAGCTGTAGTTTGTGTCAACCAACTCAGCCTCTGTCGCAACATCAAGGATGTACTCGTGTTTGTTCAGAGGACGCACATTCTGACCTGAACATACCAAATACACACATACAATGTTTTTTACGACACCAAAAAAACCCCAACAATTATTCAGATTATTTACTTCATTACTTTCTTCTCCTGGATAGTCTGCTGACAAACAAATGACAAATGAATAAAAAAATTGTACACCCAGTATCAGTTTCTGATTTCTCATCACCAAAATCCTTCCAAACTACTGGCTCTAACAGCTTCAAAGATGGCGCCAATACTTGTGTAGCCACATGTTGTGTGACCTGCTGTGCTTCCGAATAGTACACTAACAAGAGCAGCTGCCAGCTGTTATCATGTGGAGATATTTAATGCCAAACAAGGGCTGAAAAAAAACAACACAAGAGGCCTGTGCGAGCGCTTCAAGGGCAGAGTCAAAACAGGATGCTAGCAGCACAGAGCGTAGCAACATTATTAATGTAAACCAGTGTTTCTATTCAGTTTATGTATGACCTTGTAAAGTGCATCTACGCTGTCACAGTAGATTGTTTGTTACCACAATAAAGGGTCATAAGGAGGAAAAATGTATGTTATATTGTTACTGCATCGTGATTTTGAGCCACCTCTTATTTTGACATGACAATTCCATCAGGATTCATGAACATGAGAAACTTCCTCTTGCAGCAAGAGACCAAAGAAGAGTCTGTGATGCTATCTGAGAGCAAATCTGCTTCTTGATTGACTCCATGTGCTCTTACAACATTTGAAAAATGTTTCCATGTGAGAGAAAAGGGATTAGAGGTCTGTGAACACACCTCTGTTTGTGACTAAAAATATGGCGTATTCTTCTATGGCCTCCAGTCTGTGTAAACCCATCTCATAACACAGCTCCTCAATCACCTCCAGGGCAACCTGAGAAACACAACAACACACACAGATTTATATCACAGCCATATCCTCATAGACAGGGGCGGTGGTGAAGTGCCAAACAGTGTCAGGAAACTCACCGAGCATGTTTTGATTTTGGCGTGGCGTTCGATGCCTCCTGGAAAGAGAAACAGCTGTCGTTTTGAACTGCGTCCTGCCTGAAAAAGTATGGACACACCCTCATGAGCAAACAGTTTACAAACACTTGAACTCTAAGGTTGTTTAAAGTGCTTGAAAACTACAAATGACAAACAAGCTACTTGTGCATTAGTTAAAGAATTTCTAAATGACACAGAATCATCTTGGTAAATTTGACATTACTGTTTTAGATTCAACGAAATCAAACATCTAAAGTAGCTAAGATAAAAGACAATGAAGTCCTTTACTTTTCCTCACTTAGCAAATCCTTTGAAAAGTGGAAATCAAATTTTGCATCCTCTCTAATTACTTTTTACTCCCTGCTCATCTGTGGTACAGCTGGGTGCTGTTGTGTTTGGCAAATCTTACTTAAAGCTGAGGAACTAGTGCATTTGTTGTAGGCAACTTTTAGGATACACTGCCAACATTCATTGTTTTTTGTTTTTTTTTAAAAAGTGACTAAGTACAACTACTTGCCTCCTTAGGGCTTTGTTACAGACTCTGAATGTGAAAACGAAAATTAACAGACAAAAGCTGGATGTTCTGTTGTGTTTGTATTTATCACTTAAAAATCTATGACTTATCCTTTAAGAGTGGCTTTTAATAGAGTTCATACTACATTAGTTGACAGATTTCATTCATGAAGTATTGCAAGAAAAAGCTGGCTTGAAGTTCCTGTCAGTGACTGTTAATAAAGATGGACAACACATTTTAACATCCTTAGGTGGACAAAAGTGAGGCTAAAATGCAGGTGCTGCCAGATTGTACAGGTGATGGATGATGTTTGATGCCAGAGTCTGTGTTGTAAGTAATGGCTGCAGGTATTCCTGTCCCGCCCCTTTTTCTAGACACCAAACAACACACTTAATTTTTCTGCTAAAAGGCACGATGAGCCATCAAGAGCGCGGTCACACTGTCAAACTGTGCCGTGCTTAAGGAGGCTTCAGCCCGAAAGCACATTTGGAATGATCAGTGTAACCGCAACTGTGCCGTGCTTGAGTACGATTCACTCCTCTGCTTTGGCACGCTTCGGAGAGGTGGGCTTCAGCACGATTTACTTCATGTACGAGCACAAGCATGCGGACAGCACGTATGATCCATGATGCGAGCGCACCTCTGGACAATCATTTCAAACAAAGCAGGGGTGTTAGAGGGCTGTGTCACGCTAAAACGACTTACCATAAGTCAAAAAGTCCCTAAAGTTGTAGCAGTGTAACAGTGTCTGTGTCTCATTGTGCTGATGTGATTGCACTTCATGTAAACAGAGGCTTTGCAACGTTGTAGGCGGTCCATGCATGTGTGTGATACCCACCCAGAGAAGCAAGGATTAAACTTTTCATACTGGTGCTACATGCTGCTGTAGCAGCATTTGGCACATGACAGCCATAGTGCTTTAGCTTTCATAGCATAAAAACATATTCAAACATTTTTTTTTCCTGGAGAAAAAGACATTTAAATATAAATTTGCATGATGACATTTTCCTTTATGGAATCATGTTATAGAAAAAATTATTTGATGTGTATTTAGTTTTAAAGTTTAACCCATGTCCCATCTGTTCACATGAAGGAGACAGGCTTTATGACCTGTACAGGAGTCAGTTACTAGGGAGAGCTTAAAATGTTGTGGCTTCACCTTTGGGAACTGTCATGTTATCATCTGTGTATGGTTGTTAAGAAGACACTGACCATTACTGCCTTCAGCTCCATGCTGTTGGGCGGCACAACACGACCACCAAACTGAAACGTCTTCTTCAGATTCTGCTCACAGGCTTTAGCGATTCCTGTCACAAGTGAGGAAAAATATTCCATTCTGGTGGTTTTGGTGATGTGAATACATGTGTTACATTCTGTGGTTGTGTATGTCTTCGTGCTTTACCCTGATACTGAGTCCCAGCACTGCGAGAAGCTTGCTGCAGGTATTTCAGCAGGAACGGCTTGAGGACCTCAGAGCACCGTTGGAAGGCAGTCAGGATGTACAGCAGCCTCCAGCCTCGTTGGCAACTATCACTTTATGACACATGAGTGCATGGACACACTCAGGATTACAGGCTCAGGAAAGCGAGAGGAGCACAGTGTGTACGTGGGGGGTTTGTATGTTGTAAATGTGTTAGAGGAGACGTACGGTTTGGAGCTGGTGTTAGCGGTAAGCTGTTTGAGGAGCTGGCAGTAAGCTTCATCCCGCATCAAGGTGAACTCTCTGATGAGCTGAAGGGAGGATACACACATATGGACACACAGGCGTACAAATAACAAACACACATATACAAGCATATAGAAAACAAACACACACACAATTATCTGTAAACTGAGGTGAATAGTTTCATGAGAAGAATGAGTGTATTTACCTTGAGGAATGTGCTAACCACTTCTTGTTCTGTTGATCCCCTTAATGGAGAGTCGCCCATGAAACGCATCACAGCTACATCACACACACACACACACACACACACACACACACACACACACACACACACACACACACACACACACACACACACACACACACACACACACACACACACATACTGCTCAGAACTGAATATGAGAGAAATCCTTGGACATCCAACCCTTGCACTTGGGCAGATGAATCAGAGTCTGGATGCAATAAAAGTGATGAAATAAGACGATGTAATTAAAGAAGGAAACTCACACAAGAAGAGGTCTGCTGCCACTCTGTTCATGGCTATGTCTGTAAACTCTATCAGAGACTCAGTCAGAGGAGTCTGGAAAGGAGGTAAACACACCAGGTAAGTATGATATAAACCACTCTGCTAAACATTAAACACAAAGACAGTTGCATGAAGATATTTTAAGTTGTTGTAAGATGACAGGCACCTTTGAGAACTTGATCATCTCAGGGAGCTCTCTGGATTCTCTGTTCTTGCTTTTGCTCTTCAAAGAATCTCTGAAAACAAAACAAGTCAGCGAGTGCAATTAAGTATCAAAATTAATTTTGGTAAGTATTTAGATTGTTTAGTGAAGTATAAAAAACTCAAATACAAATAAAATCAATAATTTTTTTATATGGGGTTGTTGTTTGGCCTTGTGGTTAAGGTGTATGCCATATTTTGAGGTCAGAGTCCTGAGGGAGGTGGTCTGGGATCAATTCCTACCTATGGAGCCTTATCAGCATCCCATTCCCTCCCTGTTTCTTGCTCTATTATCTGTCCAATCCTCTCTAAATAAAGGCACAAAAGCCCCAAAAATGTGTATTAAAAAAGAGGCTTCTTCTGATTTGATTTAGTGTTACAAAATAGATAACAATGATAGATAGTTCAGTAAACTTGATGCTGTAGTTGCTTAAGGTGGTATATAATGATAGGGATTTAATGCATTTAAAAAACCCAGTTTACTTGACAAATAAATTATAAATAAGAAAATGAGACAAATTGCAACCCTGGATGTAAAGGGAACAGTATTTAATTTCTGCCACTAGGGGTCTCCCAACACAAACATTAAAACAAGATGTAGTTCTGTTTTTATAGCTGAACTTAGAGTGCACTGATGGCTTTAAAAATTAACCTTTTATTAATGTTATCTAAAAGCATACATTTCATTCCATTTTGATAAAAAAGAACACAGAAATATTAGAAATCAAAACACTCCACCATTTCTAGTCCTCGCTAACAGTTCCCTTGTCATAACAGCTCCTCCTTTTCCTGATTAGATGAATGCATCTTTAAGCAAGACACTATATCTTTCTAAGAGTTTAATATATACTTGAGGTGATTTTTATTACTGTGCCAGAAAATGAATGTAGTGCAACAATAAGTGGGATGTGTGACACAAAAATGGGCTTGAATGGAAAAATCAGCTAAAAGAGGTTTTGTATCTTAATGGAAATATTCATGATAAAATAATCTTTAAATGAATATAAATAAACAAAACCTTAGTGACACTAAGAGTATAGGAACTTAAAAATACACCTCAGCAGAGGACCAAAGGAAACCCTGCACTGGATTTTAGAAAGCACTGCATAAGGTTTTTCATGTGTCACCAGAATCTCCTGCGTGTGCACATATTCTTTGCCTCACCCCGTCTTGTTGGTTGGCTGTCTGAAGTACTTCTTGGCAAACTCCAACATGTCATATTTACTGTCCTGCAGCACTGTCTCATCCAGTTCTCCATCAGCAAAGCCGTCAAGAGAAACCCTCTGAAATGACAAGAATGACAGTGAAACATCATTTTGACTGACAGGGGAAAGAAACACTCCAAATGTGAGTGTGTGGGTCCCTGTGTACCTCTATTGTTTGATCTATCTCATGTGCAGCCATGGTGGATGCTACAGCAACAGCAACAGCTGATGACACAGCAAACTGTCCTGCTCCTCCTCGAGGCTCTGCCTTGCGGTCGAGTGGCAGTGACAAGAAGTCAGGAGCAGCTATGGGGTGGACACATTCAGCGGGGAAAGCACCAGAGCGGCTGAACACAGCACCAAACTTCCAACCTAACACACACACACACACACACACACACACACACACACACACACACACACACACACACACACACACACACACACACACACACACATACACACACACACACACACACACACACACACAATCCTGTCAGAAAAGTACACACACTCCTTAATTGAGCAGGTCAAAAAGTCATTTTTATTTATCTATTTATTGTTTACTGATGGTTAACTTTTTAGTAACAAGCATTAGTAAACTAAATCTGTACCAACAGGTACAAAAAAAACATTGAGCACTGAGCTCAGCACCAAACAGCTGACAGATAAAATCAGTAACTGTCTTGTAAACTAAATGGAGAGTATTTAGCGCTCTCTCAAACCCTTGAGTCAATAGAGTCACTGAACTGACTTTGATGACAAGTGTCTGAGTGCAAAGCTTGACCGGATAGGAAACTAAATAAGGAGAAAATCTTAAAGATGTTTGGAGACTTTCCTTATGTTAAGAACTGGAGCATCCTCAAGAGGTGAGGAAAACAAGGTCTTAAGTCCAGTTGCCTTCTGGGACCAAGCTTTGGATTACCATCACCTGAGAGAGTGAGACCCTTTATAGACATCCTGCTTTAAGCAATTTATTCTGCTGTAAAAAAGAATCTTTTTGTTTTATTTTGCTATGTTTCTTTATTTTGCGTGTGTGTGGATCCCTGTTTGATACGGGGGTACCTTAGTCAAGGTGTTATGGGGATGTCATCTGGATGGGGTGAGTGTCGGGTTCACAATTCTTGTAAGGAATGCTTTATTACTGATGTCATTGTTCTCAATATGGAAAAATGATAAATTATTAAATTTATGTAAATCACTTTGTGATTTCTTGTTTTATGGAAGGTGGTCTAATAAGCACTGTATATACAGAGAGAAGGATTAATTGATAGCTCGGTTGATTATAATATGACACGCACACTGATCAAAACCCCAACATTTTTGGAGAAATATCTTCTGAAAAAACCATGCAGCTCTGCTCTTCAGTTAATATTTTGTCCATCCTTTTAGAAAACCATTTTCACAATTTAACAAAGTAACAAAGCTCAGTAAATTCATGGTAGACATTGGATTATAATTTAGAAAACCTGGCCATTGTTTAACCTTTATTTCACCAGATAAAACCCATTGAGATCTAGATCTCTTTTACAAGGGTGACCTGGCCAAGAGGTTAGCAGCACACATTATAATAAATGAGTACAATGCAGTGATCACAAGAACGATTAAAACAATACTTTAAAAATACTTTTAAAATAAGTTAAAGCTAAAGGGTTGGACGTGCAAAAATCTTTCCACAAAGTGAAAAGCTTCAAAGCAAAGCCCCTTCACTTGAATACAAAATAAAAATATCAGAGTAAATGACAAAAATGTGTGTGAGAGCACACACTGGTTTGACCCATTCAGTATCTGTTGATTGATCAATGGAACTACGTGACCTCTTTTCGTCTGCTGTCTTATTCCATCTTTTCTGTCCTAAAGAAATGACATGAATCAATAGTTTTAAATTGCCTTGCCATCTTCCATCTGAAAAATAATTTTCTGATACAATTTTTTATCTTAAAAGTGCTTTAGGCACTGTCAACATTGCTGCACCTATTTCTCCGTGGCTCAAAATATCTTCATCACACCTCCGGGGTTCAGGTTAGAAAATCTCTCAAAGCTGTCAAACCGAAATGTCACCTTGTTTTTCATCAGGCCCTGGCTGTGACTAAACATCTGGTTAACACTGTCAAACAGGTGGAGATCATGATCCTATTTTAACAAATTAAGTGTTTTAATTTAACACTCACCAAAGTCTTGAGTGTCTCTTTTCAGCTCCTCCAAAAACACCACCTTCTTCCTCACCACGCAGCCATAGCTGTAACCTGGAGGAGTCAGACACACACACACACACACACACACACACACACACACACACACACACACACACACACACACACACACACACACACACACACACACACACACACACACACACACACTCTTGGATCATTGATCAACTTCACAGAAAATAGGATTTATTCTTTGTGCACCACAGTTTCTCACCTTTCTCCAGCCCATCCATAACCTGGAGCCTGATGACGTCACCTTTGTGAAAATTAAGCATCGACCGATCGTCCGTCACAAAGTTTCGCTCTGCAATCACATAGTCTGAGTCCTGAGGGGGCAGCGAGAAGAAAAACATGTACAGTCTCACATCTTACTTTAATATTAATTAGATTTAATGTATTTCCCTAAGTTTGTGTTCAATGTCTCACACACATATCTACTTCTGTTTCAGTTTACTACATCTGAAACAAAACTCATAGGAAGGTGTTTGTTATGTATTGCATATGCAGATGAAGGTAGCAACAGAAACAGTCATAGTGATTGAACACGCTGTTCAAGTCTTATGTGTTAAAATCATTTATAGCTCCGCTGGAAACACAAAAGTCAAACAGTTGGAGGATTACAAATGTTGTAGCGGCAGAACCTCATGTATCACTTGGTGCATGACGGACCCTGTGTTGTTGTATACAGATCAGGGCTGTCCCAGTTTCACTTTATGATTATCATGGCTCAATATTATCACGCTGACTTTAGTATTACAATATTTATTGAAAACTTAGCGGGTGGGATAAAATTTCACAACCACAAGAAACTGTTTTCCAAAGACTGTTATTGTCAACAGCAGTTACTGCGACAGCCCTGGTGTAGATGTGTGTTGTACCTTTTTGATCTCATTGATGAAAGTGTCTATGAGATGTTTGACTTGGGGTGCTTTAGCTGAGAACAGGATGAGCTTCTCATTGGTCAGATTAAACTCCAGCATGTTTTCAGAGGGGATGGTTACAAACAGGATGTCTGCATATCTAAAAAAAAAAACAAAATCATATAACTCAATTAAATAAACACATGGTAGTTAGAAAACAAATGTCAGCCCATTCAGTTAATTTTTCAATTCCAGAGAATTGTAAGAAAAACACAAATACACTTAAAGTAACTTTACCATAAAAGATATTATTTTTTCTCTTTAGCAGTGATAACTTTTAGGAAAAATGTGGAATTAAGTCATGGATATGCTGTAATTCATTTAGCTCAAAACTGTTGAGCTTGATTTAAAACAATTTTATTTTTAATTTTGTTTTTTAAGCTCTATTTTAACTTAGCCCAAAGTACCTCTAAAGATTCTGAACACAGGAGGATTATGACGGCATAAAATTTAGGCCAATTTGATATATTCATGATATGTATTTATGTAATATCTAATGTTAAAATCAAATGTATGCATTTTTATCATCAATGATTTCTGTGAAGGAATAAAAGAAATAATGAATAATTTAGTTTCCCGTGTGGTCACATACATGACTCTCCCTCATTAAATTATTAAGAAACATAAACTGAAAGTCAAAGAAAATATTCCAGGACTTCAACCAGCCAACATCACACAGCATACAGTGGTATAACAACAAGCAGCCATGATTCACGTTAACATATTACTGCACATTTACCCCTGATGTTAATATCAGGGCTGTTAAAAGCAAAAAAAATAAATAAATAAAATTAACCACATTTAATCCCAGAATATCAATACTTAATAGTAACTCATTGCAGTCATTTTCTTGTTTTTAAACTGTCATTTTGCATTGGAGAAGAGTTTACAAAATCATATCAAGGAGTTGAACATTAAGGCAAATGACTGGTCTTGACATGCTGAACTTAAGATGAGTCTTCCCAGATGATGGATGACTTGCAGTCAGCAATCACCTATTCAAAAACAGCTTATATTTAGTTTCAGCCACAGGTCTGTGGTGATTTCCCTGCTCTGAAATATTGCTCTGTTAGCTTTTGTGATTCAGGTTCCTGCTGACATTAGTCAGATAGCTGCATCTGTATGCTTTGCTCTTTGGTGATAGCTCAAACTCAGAGTACTTTAGTGAATTTGTAGTGTTGATTGACATAAAGTGCGCATGACTTAAGACTTGTCCACTAAATTTTTGTATGTTTTTTCTTGACAGTAATATGCAAATGTAAGTTTTATTTTCCATCACGACAGCAGCAGGAAGAGAGCTGGAGTTTTTAAAAACAGAGAGAAGAAAGTGACAAAATGCAAAAACAGCACATACGTGTAGGGTCGGAGCACTCTGAAGTAGTCTGGGGCTGCAGCGCTGCTTTTTACCGTCTTCAGCAGCTTAATTCCGCTGTGAGACACGGACAGAACCTGCACACCTGTTCCCACACTACCCTGCACACAGAAACACACACAGAAAGAGACACACAAGAGAGGTTCAGAAGAAAAGGAAACACAACACTGTCAGTAATTAATATACTCTGGGGATTATCACCCTCACCGATGCAGGAAACAGCCGGGAGAAGTATATTTCCCATGTTTCCCTCGCTGCCGTCACAACTGTTTTCTTCACATGCTCTTCCACTGGATCCATATTCTGCTCTACCCCGTGTTTAGCTGTCAATCACACAAATATTCACATGAGCTCATGAATGTCAAAGAGATGTGTTAGGATTAGAGAGTTCAGTCTTGGAGAGAAAAAAAAATGTTGGCGGCAAGAACAGAAAGCGTACCAAACAGAGCTTTCATTTTCTGCCTTTCATCCCGGGTGATCCGAACACATGCCTCTGACAGAGTGTCGTTCACTATCTGCAGGAGAGAACAGAGGACAGGAAGTGTTAGAAATTATTTAGTTTGTTCTGTCTCAGATTTTACTGTTGTCAGGTAAAAAACGACAGAGCAGAAAAAGAAGGTGAATGAACTGAGTGCACACATTCATCCTAAATCTGCAGTTACCTGTTTGAAAATGAGATCTAGCACCAGAGGATTGTTGAAGCTGTCTTTGGGATAAAAAACCTGCAAGAGACAGAAAAATACTCACAGGAGAATAGAACACAAACACTCTAGTAGTGAATCATGTGTTTCTTTTTACGCTGTGTTCCCACCTCTTTTCTGAGGTACAATCTCCATGGAACATTGGTGTAGGTGTAGTGCTCTTCGTTGGTGCTCTGATGAAGCTGTGTCAGGATCGTCTCCGTCTCTACAGGAATCTCTCGTGAAACTGCAACAGAAGAATTCTTGTATCTTATACACCGCCTGGCCAAAAAAAAAAGCTGCCACAAAAAAAGGTCACACACTCTAAAATTATGTTGGACCACCTTTAGCTTTGATTACAGCACACATTTGCTGTGGCATTGTTTTGATAAGCTTCTGCAATGTCACAAGATTAATTTCTATCCAGTGTTGCATTAATTTTCTACCCAGATCTTGCATCGACTATGGTAGAGTCTGACCGCTGAGCAAAGCTTTCTCCAGCACATCCCAGAGATTCTCAATGTGGTTAAGGTCTGGTCTCTGTGGAGGCCAATCCATGTGTGAAAATGATGTCTTATGCTCCCTGAACCACTCTTTTACAATTCGAGCCCCATGAATCCTGGCATTGTCACCTTGGGATATGCCCATGCCATCAGGGAAGAAAAAATCTGTTGATGGACTAACCTGGTCATCCAGTTTTTTTCAGGTAGTTAGCTGACCTCATTCTTTGAGCACAGACTGTTGCTGAACCTAGACTTGACCAACTGCAGCAACCCCAGACCATAGCACTGCCCCCACAGGCTTGGACAGTAGACACTAGGCATGATGGGTGCATCATTCCATCTGCCTCTCTTCTGACCCTAGATAACACTCTAAATATCTTGTATTGTGTGGTTTGATGATAAACCCTATGGTCAAGTCTTTTAAGGTGTATTTGTAACTTCCTTTGGGTCTTTTTGTGGACTATTGTTGGGCCAGAACTCATCCTGACTGAGGAAAGCTGGATGCTCCATCTCAATGTAATCAGCTATTTTCATATAGGAAGAGATGACAGGAAAAGACATGATAGGAAGATGGGGAAGCTGAAGCTAGGTTTCGGTTGGGTTAGGCTGTTGAAGAATGAGTTAATTTGTAGAATAAAGCAATTAACCTTAAAGTAATAAAGTATATTGCCCAAAAGGGATAGTAGTTGTTTTGGAGTGTGCCTGTCACAGCTGTATTTTAATATATAGTTGTTTTTGTTCTCATATACAGTCAGGAGTTTTGGTAAGGAACTCATACATCCCCCAGAAATCAAACGGCGCCTTGAAGTGAGTTCTTCCTAATGATCTGAAGATGTCCTGCTCTAGTACCCATAGATTGCCACTCACTGCTTTGCTCTCCTTTGCTGACATTGTGCTAATGCTGTTTACAGAAATTTGAACACTTTGAGGTCAAGTGCCCACAAGACGACAGGACAGATGTGTGTTTACAATCTGCATATCTGTCAGATGTCATGGCACATTGCCACCTGCATGCTGTGAGGGTGAGCGTGTCCCTGTTTCATGCCCTGCTGTACAGCTGACCTTGACTTGCACATGCAAATTATCAGCAAATAGGCTTGATGTTATTGCCAGCTGTGATTTCATGTGGGTAAGTAAATGAGGAGAACTGTCACTCTAGTTAAAATCAAAGCAGAATTTATGCAGAATAATGTGAGATGTCCTCTGACAAAATGATGTCTGGTGGGCGTATGTAAGGACATTTGGCATATTCCAGGAGAGGTCGATGGCACGGCAATGACCCTCTGTGGGGTTTTGTTTTCCTTTCTATTTTCTGCAGAAAGAGCTAAACAGTACGTCCTTGAGAGCCAATCTCTGCCGATCTTTATTCCTCCGGGAGACCAATCATTCCCCTGTACAGGACAGAAATCTACAGAAAAACTAGTAAGAAAAGTTTTGGGTTAAAAATAAAAATCGGAGATTTTGCTGTCCCCTGAAAACAGTTTACAACCTCTGAAATGCATCATGGTGATTACACTTGTCTGGGTTGTTCTGCCAGACTTTATCCTACTCAGAGGTATTTTGGTTTGAGCGTTAACATTTGATTACAATAAATTGTGACGATAGATAAGTTCTCTCTTCAAGTTTTAGGTGGAGAAACCTGTGATTTTTTTTTTTGCTTTTAGGGCATCATAGTCTCTTAAAAACAAGGCTTTTAAGAAAGAAATGATCAAAACGATAATTTAAAAAAGTCTTTCAATAAAGCATATTAAAAAAAAATCTAGTTATCAGAAAGTAACAGTGTTGGATCAATGTTGAATGCATTTATCCAGTGAGTGTGAGTACCTGGGGGAGGTTTGGGGATCGGGCGGTCAGGTGCTCTCGACTTCAAGCTCTTGGTGGGTTTGACTCCTGCTTCTTTTATTGCAGAGACAGTCGATGCAGGTGCAACAGGACGTTTGGGCTGAATGAAAACAAACATTTCCTCTACATCACTGATTTCTAACAGTGCAACAACTCTGTAAATGTGCACATACTGCTTTGAGCAGCTTTTTATTTTGTGTGTGTGCACGCGCGCACGTGTGTGTGTGTGTGTACCTGTGGTGCAGGAGGGTTGTCCATCTGGGGTTTGAGGATTTGTAGCGCTTCATCTCGAGGAGTTTGCTTCTTCTTAAACTTCCCCTCTGGTCTCCTAAATACATTCACACAGTGTGAACACCACACAGTGCAGTTTGCAGGAACAACAAATGCAGTGTTCTGTATAATCTGTGTGTGTGTGTGTGTGTGCGTGTGTGCGTGTGTGCGTGTGTGTGTGTGTGTGTGTGTTTGTGTGTGTGTGTGTGTGTGTGATCTGTGTAAACACAATCATTCTGGTGCTGTGTGCTCAGTCGGTATCTGCTGGTGGCTTGTTGAAGCCGGGGTTTTACAGTATGCACAGTTAATTCTCTGACTGAAGATAGCATCAACTGCTGTGATGTATTTACAAGCAAAGACAAAGCAATTTAAAACTGTGATCAACCCCCAGCCCTTATCAGTGTGTGTCTGTGTGTTTCTGTGTGCATTGGGGACCTCACCTTTTTCCAGGTGGCAGCACGTCGGGTGGTGGAGGTGGGGAGTTGTATCTTCTGATGATTTCTTTGAAAAACAATTTTTACATTGTAAGAATTTGGAAGTATATCCACATAATTTTCTTTTGCTATTTCATATCTAAATATGAGCCAACTTGTCTTCAAGTGTCAGAATAAGTTAATCTATAGACAAGTTGTTTATAATGTAGCTCTGTTTTGTTAATGCAATACAATATCCCCTTACCTTGGATGTCTTGGCTTGGGACAACATGGTCTGTAGTCCGTGCCGAGTACTTCACCACTTCTCCAGCAGAGGGAGGAGGAGCCGTTCCCACTGGGTCTGTATCACAGAGAGGTGGTCATCCTGTGTTATATTCATCATGTGTAAAACTCTCATGAATAAGTTTTGCTGCTAAATGGACTGGCTCTCTGTTTTGTTGCCTGCTCACTCTCTCATGTTTCCTGTCTCTTTTTCTCTTACCAAACTTTCTGGCTGGTTTGTCCTTGTTTATGGGAACGCCGGGAGCTTTCCTGCGAGGGATGCTGTCCTTATCTGACTGAACCTGAAAATAAATAAATAAATAAATAAAAAAATGAGTGAAACACAGTTGGAGGACAGAGAGTTAGCGCTCAAGCGTGGGTGATTTGGTCCTGGTTCTGGATGAAATCAGAGCAATGTCAGGGCAAAAAGAAGGACAATAAAATGTGTAGTGTTATCCTAAATAAGCAAAACTGTTGTTACATAAAGAGAAAATTTGAAGGTGAAAATCTTATAATACACGTTTAATTTATTTTGACAACATCTTTGAAGCATAGATGGCTGTGGTGTTAAAAAAATGTGTGTGTGTTTTGCCAAACTGGACTCTCATGTGCTCCTGTCAACCAGGGTCATTGAAATGTTAAAAACAAATACTCTAAATGGAACATAATTAAAAAATAGAAAATAATAAAAAGACGTCTAAACATTGCAGCATTTTGAAGTTTTATCATACTGAAATACTGGCCAGTATCTCAAAGACTCAAGATGATTCAAACCAAATTTGTCTGTGACACTGGAACAAGAGGAAAAATGCCCCCAGCTGAGCACAGCTGTGAGTCCCAGTCCTATTACATTTCTTTTTTTGAGACTTTCCGGGTCATTTTATTTCCATCCTACAGGCTGATTTGCTATTTTCTACCTTTGAATCCATTTAAACTTAGTTTTTACATCAGCTT
Source organism: Halichoeres trimaculatus (assembly GCF_033239565.1). Taxonomy (NCBI): domain Eukaryota; kingdom Metazoa; phylum Chordata; class Actinopteri; order Labriformes; family Labridae; genus Halichoeres; species Halichoeres trimaculatus. Next base: position 22,143,512 of record NW_027437180.1, read on the forward strand.
TTTTGGTTTATTTATTTGTCCTTGTGTTTTTCTTGCTGTTTGCTTTTCCAATCCTACTTTCTCTTCCACAACGTTTCTAAATGAGTTTAAATGAAGCATACACATGACTTTATTTCATTTGTTCTTCTTGTTCAGCGATGGATTTATAAAGTGTCTCATATTTGGTTTGTTCTGTTGGTGCACTTCTACTGCTGGAGTAGCTTTTGCTTATCGTCCCGACAACACACTGAAAACAAACCACCCTGTCAATTAAAGGAAACTCCATCTGTTTTTAGGGTATCATGTTTCTTGGGTCAGTGCTGTCTGGTCTGTTGTTGTTGGAGTTTTGTGAATTAAAAAGTACTGCGTCATTATGTAACGAGTCATTCTAGGATGTTCCCTCACATGTCTCAGAGTTACTGACCTGTGCAGCAGCGCTGGCTCTAGGCTCTGTTGCTTCACTTTTGCTGGTTTTCGCAGAGCCTGGATGAGGGTTTGGGTTGGGGGCCTGAAGCTTGGGGTGAGCTGCAGGCAGCGTCTGGGGCCCAGGGGCTTGAGTTAGCTCCTGTCGAGTGGGTGGTTGGTAGGGACTGGGTGGGATGTTTGCCTCAGCATAAGGAGTGGGAGTGAAGTTGGCGTAAGGGCTAGGTGGGATGTTAGCGTAAGGACTTGGTGGGACGACAGCGTAAGGGCTGGCAGGGGCGTATGGGCTGGGTGGGTGATGCAGAAGGGGACTCATTGGCGGGCTTGTGATTGGCGAAGTAGGGGGACTGGTCACTGGGCTACTGGCAATGGCCATGGCCTGCATGGTCATCTGCTGGGCCTGAGAAACCAAAAATGAGTTATCTATTTGAAACAAAAGCGCTGCATCATCGCAGCATAAACAGACGCAGATGGAAGATTTACCATGATGATGGCCTGCTGGTTCATGATTGCCTGCTGCTGCTGGGCCAAAACAGCCTGCTGGGCATCTGGAGGGGAGAGGAGGAGCAACACATCAACACGATAGGGGAGGAAAATCATGTTTAATTATTTTTTCTTCATAGTTTTCTTCACACTTGACACAAACCAGGTGTTACAGGTGCCACTGCAGCGACAGGAGGCGACATCACGCCTCCCACTGGAAGGACTCTCACAGCTGTGGAGACACAAACACCAAAAACACACATGCCACATCCCTGTCAGATTTTAACATTTGTTTTATTACACTTGCAAATGCTTTGTTAAAATATTAAGGTGCTATTACTGAAAGTGTTTAATCGAAAAGACTCAAAACTGAAAAATAAAAAACAGCTAAAACATTTTGGAGATTTGTATTTTCACTATTTCTTTTCTAGTACACTATAAAAGTTAAATTTTGAGACAAGACCCCCTGCTCGCATCAGGGTCCTGCTCACCCGGTTGAGTTAACTAGCATAACTACTGTCATGAGCTATTGAGTTTGTTGTGATCTCTCTTTTCTCTTTGTATCTTCTGCTGCCTCCATTTGTGCTCAGAACTGGGAAGTTGGGAGTGAGAATGACGTCATCTTAGTGTTAAGTGTTCCAGTTCCCAAGTTGGAAAAACTTGCCATAACAGCAGTATTTCTGTATATAAACATCGAACAATACTAAGTATACTGCTGATTTATCGCGACAAACACTAGTCAGAGATTCTTAAATAAAAAGAATCTGACAGGAGCTTAATTACTGTTTTCTCCTCAACTCAGAATTTCCTACTGGGAACTCAGGGGTGGTGTGGGTGCTCTGAGTTACATGTCAGAAATTCTGGCTGCTCTCTCCAGCAGCAGTAGGGGATTGAGATCACCTGTGCCATACTGTGCCTGGGATTTAATGTGATTGTTTGTGTAGCATCTAACCAAAATGATAGGGTATGCTTGATAAGTTAAGATTTGACTTTTGTGCCTTATTTAACAATTTAACCCAGACGGAGATTTTCCATTTGCAAAAACGTGACCTTGGGTACGTTCTTTTGAAAGGACATGGTGAATGAGGGGAAAAAAAAGGAGGAATCCAGAGTGAGACTTATGACTTTTCACTGACCCCCGGGTGGAGGCGGGGGTCTGGATGACTGTCCTTGCTGTTCCCATCCCCCTCCAACTCCTCCGCCCCCCTTGATCCTGCTGGCCAGTCCTGCAGCAGATTCAGCTTCCTGTGAAGACAGACAAGAAAATTCAGAGTTTAATACCATGTATCAACACATAAGACTACAGAAAAAGCTCAGGCTAAGATTTAATTGAAGATAATCGGATCAGTTTATGTGTCTTATTTTGGCAAAGTAATGGAAAGACAGCACATTTATCATACCCAACCTTAGATGGTTCTAAGTTCATCTAACAGCAACCCAGGACATCAAAATCAACCTTACACCAGATTTTGTTTATTCAGATGATCATTTTTATTTTTTATTTTATGAATTCTCATTTCAAAAGCTTGTCTCTGATTATAATACGGACAACCTTTTTATCAAGACGTTTAAGACAAAAAGAAAAACATTGATGTATTATATTTTGGAATGCTGTGGAAAATATTCACAAGAAATTAAAGGATGATTTGTTAAAGTAAGATACAATAATTTTTCCTCCGGGGCAATTAAAACTTGGCTTGGCACTTGAGCTGTATATCAAACCCACAGCTGAATCACTTCATACTAAAAACTAATATTTGTTTGAGTATTCCCCAAACGGCACCAAAGAGGAGCATTAAAAATATTCATACACTTGTGTAATAAGAGCACATTTTGACTGTCAGATCAGAGGAAGCTCCCTCTTAAGTGTGCAGCCGTTCCATCAGAAATCATCCACTGACCCATAAATCTACCGCTGTGTGTGTGTGCGTGTGTGTGTGTGTGTGTGTGTGTTTTTAAGCCATGTCTCATTAAATAGTAAGCCCTTCATTTGCCAGAGTGTCAGTTCCTGGTAAGCAGATCCTTGCGTTGCCTGGGGTGGGAAATCACCGTGGCGATCTAGTGGCTCTGACAGTTACGGTAACTGGGTAACGTAATAGGTTGCTGGGCGGGAGAGGTCTGTACAACACATCTGATACATGCTAATTCCTGTCAGCTACATCCGATAGCACAGCTAACATTCACCACATCACTGTCCCAGCAGAGGAGTGATAGATCCAACAAGGGCATTGTTTACTTTACTGACGAGATAAAAACAAATTCAACCCAGACGGCAGCCAACAGACATTGTTAAAACTAGAAGTTACACCACAGTGGTAAAAAAAAAAAGTTTGTGCTGGAGCTGTATAAATGTGCTGACAAAGCGGTTTTACTGCGGTCTAGTGTCGTTCATCAAAGTGCGTAAGTTAAATAGGTAAGCTGCTTAATAGAAAATAATTTCTTGTGTTACACTGACAATTAGAAGACCAGATTTTACCTGCACTTCACGTCACCTGTAAGTGTCACGTAAAGCACTTACTCTCCCACTACAACAGCTAGGATTCAATTTAATGCTTCCTATAAAACTGTGACAGGTAAATGTATTTAATGGGCCCTAAGAAGGTCTAAAGATTGAGGGAGTAACCTGAAAAAGACTCTGTTAAGACCCCTGCAGTTTTTATTAGTTCAGTGACAACTTTGTCAGGTAATTATCCCTCCAGAGAGGATAATTTTCTTGTGTTGTTTTTCAGCTTTCAGCAGGATTTGGGAAAAAACAGTTTGGTTTCCTGAAACCTGAGCACAAGGGGAAGAGTGGGTTAAGAAGGAGCTCATTAAATTTTTCTGTCTGACCAACATGCGATCAGAAATGTATGTCTCATAGTTTGGGAAATATATTAAGGCATGATCTGTATCATCATGAAGATTATCTGGGACTCTAAGCCAAAAAAAAATACTCCAGACACCTGTTTAATAAGTTTTTGTCCCATAGTTTTTGGTAGGATGTTTATTAAAGTGTAGATTTTGTAGTGTTTTAGTCCAAACTAACGCCCAGAAATGAACTCATGTTCCTCTTCGAATTCAGCCTCAGTCAGTATTTAAATAGAGCCAGAATTCTGACAAAAAGTCAGAATTCTTTGCTGTAAAGGTAGGGTCTGCAGGGTTTTTCCGAAAAAATAAAACATCAACTCTCACAGGAATAATCCTATCCATTCGCCTCCTACGGGCCTCTATACATGTGTGTCAGTGTCAGTGTCTGTTTCAACTCCCTACTCAGCCTGTATGTTGATGTTTTGGTTGTATTGGGACGTTTCTGTGAGGAGAGTAAGCGTGGTCACATCAGCCAATCACAGAGCACCCAGTGCACAAGTGAATTTGTATATTGATGATTGCAAGTGGAAGCTAATCAGAGCAGCTATGATAGTGGATGTAGCACAGAAGAAGAAAAAAGGCAAAACTAAAGTGAAACGAAACGGCGAACAGGTTAAGCTTTTTCAGAAATGAGGGTGATGCTTTTCTCAACTTTCACTCGCTTTCGGGCACTTGGAGAGCGGCACGGGATAAAGAGCGACATGAGTCGGCTTTTTGCTATCCACGTATGTGTCAAATATCAGTGATTAGCCGGTGCTAACATGCCATGTCAGGTGCATGGCTCTCAAGTCCCTCCAATGTAGAAACGCAATGCTACAGGTGGTTGCTAGGCTAGTGAGTGTGTTAATGCAGTCACGGTTGGAGGCTGTGGGTATGTGCTGCTGCTGACACTGGCCCAAGGAGGAGGAGCCCAGTTTGAATGTTGTGTTTACTAATAAGTAAGAAAAACTCCTACAGACCCCACCTTTAATGGATTCTGAGTAAAATGTCAAGATTTAGAAAAAAAAGGGTGAAAATTCAGACTTAAAAGTCAAAATTCTGACCTTGAATTTAGAATTCAAAACCAAAACTTCCTGACCTAAGCTCCAAAAACACATTTATATAAATTATTTTGATCAGCACTGGTTCAGTGATGAATGCCAGACCAGACAGAAAGTCACACTACTTTTAAGGTAACACTAAATTCCTGATAGGTGTCAGTGGTTGAATGTTTGTCTCTTGGTGTTAGTCTGACAGTGTGCCCAAAGTAGACCCCGCCTCTTTCTGTCTTTTTCCAGTCAGCTGAGATCTGCCTGCAACTCCCCCAATGAGATAAGCATCATAGATGATGAATGCACAGTACTAGTACACAATTGATCTGTTGATACATCCTAACTCTAAAGCTCATTATAAAAGGTCACTCCGTTAAAGAGCTGACAGAGTTTAACCTGATCTGCACCGTAACCAGGTTACCCTCTCAGGTGGTCAAGTGTGACATTGTGAGAGAGTTATGTAACTCACCGTGGCTCCGTCAGACAGCACTGGGTCAAACAGGCTGTCGAGATAATTATCCATCCCCCTCTGCGGCTCAAAGTCTGTGACAGGAGAGGATGGGAGAGCACTTCGAGGTCAACTGTAATCAAAATCAGTGTTTGTGAGCTGTCATATGTTAACTTTAATCTGCACCTTGTCCATCAGAGCTGGGAAAGGCTGAAGACATGACATCACCGCTCATATCAAATCCTCCTCCCAAAAGGCTTCTGTTAAAAAACAGAAAACATTTTTACAGCAAGCCCCTACATTCTATTTTAAATCTTATAGTAGTGATGGGAAACTAAAAACCTTGTTTCAAGTCAATTCCAAAAGGTGTCAGTAACATTTCATAATTGTAAATGCTTTGGGGCAGGAAAAACACAATTTTGTGTCATGGGTGTACACTTACGATCTAGAATCTGACCTAGAGTTAACTGGAAGCATTACAGCTGCAGATGCAACAGCGTGTCTCTGAGTGGTACTTAAAAAATTGAGTGACATTTGTATTTCCCTGCATTTCCTGTTTAACTTTATGTGGTCAACCCTTGTTGTTGAAGGAGTCAAAGATGAAGTGCAAGAACAACTAACACCAGAAGTGGATGGCACCTTATTAAAAATAAAAAGCAACCACTGTTTTCTGTGATCCTTGAATGCTGGGACAGGACAGGATTCAGATATCTGTGTCTGGCTTTAACCTTTGACATCTCAACTCTGCAACACCAGAGCAAAAACACAACAGTGTAAGAGGAACAGGAACGGTTTGACAGTGGGACTGGTTTTGCATGCAGACTATGCAAATCATGTTATTATGTTACCAGCAAATTCAAACTGTTCTTTAAAGTCTATTATTGGGTGGGCTATAGAAGCAAGTGTTTGAATTAATCAGACCTTTAAAATATAGTGCAGTAGAATCGTAAAGAAGCACAAACTATTAATACTAACAAGGTCAACATTGTTATGTTGAAAAACTAAACTTGTTTTCTTTGGCTGATCAGTGTGTGTGTGTGTGTGTGTGTGTGTATTAGTAGGTGTGTTTCTCACATGCTGGCATTGGGCCTCACTCTGCTTGGTTCCTGTGCAGAGATGATGAAGTAGCTGCTATGTTTGGGGAAATCAATGGGAAGCTCCAGGTCTGACATCAGGTCTAGAACATAGTCTGAGCCCTCCAGCTCCACCCACTGAGCTGACTCCTTCAGCAGCACTGACCAGCCCCGACGGCCCTCCACCACACCTCTGCACACACACACATACACTCATAAAGACGTTGGTCCACAGATCCTAGATCCTATCGTTATTTGATTTTAATTTTTCATGCCTAATAACAGTTAATAGTGCAAAGCTTAATCATACCTGTGTTGCAAAATGTCTTTGGCCATTTCCTCTCCTGTAGTCCAGGAATGTAGAGGACACAAGAAGGACACAGCTGGAGGAGAAAGACAACAGTAGATAAGAAGCTATCGAAAAGGTACACAATATAAACTTAACAGAAACTACGACTATATGACACAATGTTGGGTGTTCTTTTATCTTGTAATGCATTAAAAGCCGTTATAATCAGGTTAAGAAATAAATCCCTAACTGTGTCACAAAAATAAGTCGCTAGGAGCCTCTCCTGTCTGTCTGTGGAGATTTACACAGACACCAGCAGCAACAAACAGACACAAACACAGCCAGTGAACCAGAGCGAGTATCAGGTGTTGTCTAATCCTCAGTAGGCTTGCCAAAAGGCCAGAGGACAGATTAGCTGGATGAGAGGAGGAAATGAGACGACGGCCGACAGATAACTATGTCATGCTGAATAGTGCGTAGATTGCAGGGACTCAGGTAAAAACACAAACAAGGGAGCATAGAGTTGAGGTGAGGTCAACGAGAAGGAGTCACAGTCGTTTGGAAATGAAATAAAAGGTTTGAAACCAGAGCACAACATAAAAACATTAAACAAAAATTAGTTCAAACAAAAGTAGCGTGAAAAACATTTTAAAAAATTACACACAAGCTCACTAGTTCAGAGTTTATCAGTTTTGAACCCTCTTTTTTTCTGTATGTGGGTTTGTGTGTGTTCTCACCATCAAAGCAGTGTATGTGCAGGACGGTGTGAGCTCTCTTGCGATTGGCAGTCCACTCTAGTAGACAGGGCGGGTACGTCCGCACATACTCTGCACCAACATTCCTCCGCTGCAGTGCCTGGAGCAGACGGTGCTGACACACACAGTCGTAACCCTCCGGCCCATAGTCAGACACAAATCTACAACAACATGAGCAACAATTGGTTTCCTCCTCAACTAAATACAGAGACATAAGCGTTACTTTCTATAATACAGGTAATGTAAACATGTCTCTCTGTATGATTTCCTTACTTCAGCAGGTACTTGGCCAGCCTTTCAGAGGGCAGAAAAGCAGAAAGACAGGAGGAGAGCAGAAGCCAGCCCCGCTCTGAATTTAGAATATTCGGATTCCTCCACACCTGATGGACAAAAGGTAAAAATTAAGGTAAATAAATGGTGTGTTTCACTCGTGACGTATCTGTCACATTTACCCTGCTGATTAAAAAAATAGAAAAAATAGCTTACCTGATTTGCTACCTGAACCAGGATTTCATCTCTAAGATTGGGATTGGCAAGTCCTCTCTGTATGATGTAGTTCCCAAATAGATTCTCCTGAGCCCCATTCAAGTTCGGGTCACCCATAAATCTTAATATCTATCAAAACAGAAGGCATTTACAACACATAGCACAAGTACACATGTCAAATTACATCTTTAAAAATTGAGAGGCTCTGTGTTAGGGCAACCAGTGCGTCATATTTTCTCTTTCATTAATCAATTTATTCAGCTACTTTTAAGTATAAAGTCGACAGAATATTCTGATTTGCTTATTTTCAAAAACAAGCTTATATTCATTTTTAAAACTAATTGTACTTGTAATAAACAAAGGCCTCAGGGGTTTGTAAAAACAAAAGAGATAAATGTAGAGGTGACAAATAAAAGAATGCTCCAGGTGCTAAAAAGTCCCAGCAACATTTAAACTCAACACATACCAGGATGAAAACATTGAGAGAATTTTGTTTCAGCTCCTCATCAGATCGAATAAGAGAGTTCTCCAGCGGGGCTGTCAGCATCCCAAACACTGGCTCCTACACACACACACACACACACACGCACACACGCACACATGCACTCACACACACACACACACACACACACACACACACACACACACACACACACACACACACACACACACACACACACACACACACACACACAACTTATAAATGATTGTACACAGTGACTGTGCATTGTTGAACCACAGAGACAACTCAGTGCACGACCCAACAGAGTTCTCTGAGGTCGATTTATGTTTTATTCATGTGTTTCCACAGTTTCACGAGTAGAAAGTCTTTTTCTGTTTATTTCTCTGCCTGAGTTTGTGAGTTTGTTTTGGTGAGTGTGTTTTGTACCCTAAATATGGCCCTGATGTAGTGTGTCATGAGGTAGTTGTTGATGTCCAGGGGCAGGGTCAGCTGGGGGTCAACCTGAACCTTTGGAGCCTGGACGACAGCCAAGCAGTCCGAATGCAACTCCTCACCTCCTGTGTGTACAGACACACACACACACACACACACGCACATAAACAAACACACACACACACACATTACATAAGCAGATATACACAAACAGCAGGCAATGCGTCATGTGCAAAGTACAGCAGAAAATTTGCTGAACTTGCCTGCAAACAAGGTGGAACATGTCTGTTGATGGAAGTTTATTTATAGCACTGACTGAATATGGATCAGTGTGTTGAACATATAAGTGTGTGTGCACACCTGATGCAGCCTGTAGCAGTGCTGCAAGCTCAGCAGGGATAGGCAGTGTAGTCACGTTCACCACTTCTCTGTTGACGCGATCCTGCACAAACATAAACACAAAAATTCACCAATGTTTCATCTTCTTTGAACTAACACAAGTGAACGTTATTCCACCCTTTACTCACCTCCTCTGCCTTCCTTGCAGGCTCCACCACTGTCTGACAGAAGGACAACAGTATGACACTTCACACATTTGTTCATTTCTTATTCATTCAAACACAAGTACTGAAAATGTCCCCAGAAGTTTCTCTGTTCACAGAGACACAAAGCGTGCATACCCTCATGTAACGCTGGCGGTTGACAATAAGCAGCACAGCAGAGCGAAACTTGATGAGGTGCTTCCTCCTCAAAGTGTACTTCTTCCTGTTCAGGAACAGCAAATAGTTGATTTTTCACCAAAATACAGATAAAGAGAAAGTAAGAGAAGAAAGTTGAATGAGTTCTACACCAGCATGCAAAAATTCAACATTTTTGGCAACGAGATGCAGAAAAATTTCCATGAAATATGCAGAAATGTTAGAGTATTTACATCTGACACTGTGCTAAAATGTCAGTCAGAGTAAATAAGACTGACAGCGTGCTGAGTGTAGCAAGATTTATGTTAATCACACTTAGAGAATTCATTTTAGTGTCAGTGTGTAGATGGTCCTTTTCATAAATCATGGAGCGTTACACACGCTCTTTGAAACATAATTACAGATTCAAAATGTTTGACCTTGATTTGATAGCCATTTTTAGTGTCCTCATTAAGCTAGTAAGCGACTTTTTATGCACTCCAATAAAATACTAATTTGCATAACTTCTCAAGGTTTTGTGTAGAAAGCTTTGCCTTTGATGGATGAGCGCGGACTGAATCCCCTGGCTCTGTCTCTTCACATCAAGAACAGAAGACGCAGGTTGTCAGTGATCAGCTTTGACCTATTTGGCTCTGTGAAACCAAACTCTAAAGCCTTAATTGCCAAGCTCAGGAGTGAAATACCACACTCAAGTGGGTCAGTGAGCTGCTCTTAAATAAAGCTATGAGTAATTTTCTTCATTTATCCGAGGCATTTGCCTGCACTTTTTGCACTTATTCATAGGATTAAAAACCGTGTTTGCTTTCATTTGTTGTTTTTTTTATTAAATGATTTATAATCTGTTAGCTCAAAAAGCTTTTAACATTTTCAGACTCTAGCCCTGAGGTGAACTTCACCTGGCCTGGTAGCCTCTGCAGCGTGCTTCAAACAGAGTCACACGCCGCCGTAATTTGGCAAAATTCTTCCGCACAAAAAACATTCGTGTGTATCTCTGTAGTGTCATGGCAGCGATATTCAGCACACGGTCACGCTTCCCCTCCAACAGGTGATACAACTCCTCTTTCAGAAAAATCTAAAACAGACACACACAAAGTTAGTCAAAGCTTTACAACACAGTTTGATTCTAATGCATGATTCATCTGACCGTGTTTTTAGCGCTGACCTTACTGACTCCCAGCTGATAGGAGCCGCTCTTAACTGGACCAAGCTTGTGGAGCATGATGACACAGTTTTCCCCATCTGCAGGTGGAGTATCGATCAGGCACAGCAAGGCTTTATACCTGCATATGTCCAAACACACACACACACACACACACACACACACACACACACACACACACACACACACATAAACACACACACACACACACACACACACACACACACACACACACACACACACACACACACACACACACACACACACACACTTTTTTTTAATAAAAGACTATCTAGTGAGAATTCTGTGGTAAACAAGAGAGAGGTTCACGACAAGCCAACGCTGCAGCACCTCCTACAGCAGGTTGTTACTCGCAGCAACTCTGAGAGGTGTAAGGTTAATTATGACTCTGGTTCCTCTGGGTTTGGGTCGATAAATGTTTGTTTGAGTGCCACAGTTTTAATGTGAATCGAACTGATTGTGAATGACTCCACCATAACTGCCTGTAAATGAGTCTAAACCTGTTTTTGAGTAACAGCGTAAGCCAGTCCACTTTGGCAGCCAGTGGTCCGAGGTGCTGTGAGATCAATTGGTTTCAGATGCTTTTCTGCCCCAGGAGCTGACAAGTACCAGATGGCTTTTTCAGCAGGAGGAAATTGGTGTGTGAATAGTTCTCTTTCCAGAAGAAAGACAATATTTCAGGCAGTTTTGGAAAGCCAAAGGTGAACGAGGAGCAGAGAGCAACAGTTTGTAGTAAAGAAAGCAGAACAGGAGGCTGGGATGGTAGCGTTATGTAAACTTTAACCTGACTCAATATAAAAACATAACATGAAGATGTCAGCAAAGCTCCCAAAATGTAAAATTGTTCATTTACCAACCTTGCCAGGAAGATTTGAAAGTGCAGTCTGATTGGATATCCCTCCTTCCTGATATGGATGGTGTCCATGATACCAGAGTAATGCAGCTGAGTGTTGACCAGCTCCATGTCAAACACTCCTGGCTCCTACACATGTACACATAATTAACAGTAGCAGCCGATCACATGGACATAAAAAGGCAAAACACTGCAAACCTGACATATCATCCAACTTGCAAATATACCTTAAGATGGTTTGGTTTGATGCATCGCACAAAATAAGGGTTACACCTGTCACAGATGGATGAGAACGAATGGATGGATAAATGGAAGAATGATTTGATAAAGGCTCAGAAGAGTGTTCCTCTGCAAGGATATAAATCAACTTTAAAGTGAAATTTGCAGAGCATGGCATTGTTTACAGTCACAGTGTCATATTTAACTGTTTCAGAGTGAAACCCCTTTAGGGCCCTGCTTCCATCTACATGAGACATGACTGATTTCAAAACAAGACTAATAAAGTTCATTTCCCAAGAAAAATGGCTTCTATAAAAAACCTCACTGAAGCTTGACACGGTTGTCTGATCTGATCTGTAGTCCAATGATACACCAGGGCAAAGAGAATTATTCAAAACTCATCGTCTGTTTAGGCACAGGGGCTGTTGTCACTCCCTCTTTCACTCATACCTAAGCATCAATACCATACACACTCTCTGTCTCTTGGGTATTTTAGTTATTTAATCAGTGCAGGTGGAGTTTTATGAGAGTACAACATCTATGTTTGCCTTCTCAAATAATTTGAAGTCTGCCATTAATGTGGAATGAGTGTCACATTTGACATTTGGAAAATAAAACCCTTCACACAGAAACAATTATCATTACTAGTAACATCATCAAATAAAAAAGTTATGTCAAGTTTCCAAATACTTTTAAAAGGCAAGTGTTAATTCAAACCTTTCCATCTTCTCCAGTAGCTCCAAGAGGCTGCTCTGAAACTTTGCGCTGACAGTGTTGGCCTGATAACGGCGAGCTGCACTGCTGCGTCGCACATGAGACTGCTGTTGAGACGTGTTTTCTGAGTGCTTCATAAAGAGACTGGACACCATCTGCACATACACACATGTACACACACAGAGGACAGTGAGGTAAGCTCAAGAGGAAATACCTGATCTTGAGTGCTCTGTCTTATGGTAAACAGACAAGAATTGTAGCAGGTATGTGTGCTGAATACATAATTTCAAATAAGCTAAACAATAATTATAAATCTGCCACATTCCTTCAGTATAAGATGATGAGTAATAGCCATGACATTTAAACATCATTTACAGAACAATAAGACAAAGTAAGGGTTGTTGCGTGTCTCACTTTATTCTTGCTCTGGATGAAGAGGTCTAAAACATCCTGGCGGACCATGTCGAAGTTCTTATCCAAGAATTTGTGCACCTGCCCGATGGATTAGAAAAAGACAAACAAAACTCAAAGCAGGAAATTCTCATAGTAGATCAAACTGTATGAAAATAAATGAAAAAGAAAAAAATCAGGGTTTTATGTCCTTGAGCACCTGTTTCAAGAGATGTTAAATTAACATTTTGACATTGTTCTTATGATATCCAAACACTATGAGAAAACCTCACCTCAGTGGCAGCCCCACGCTTATTACTTTATAATACATGAATTAACCTCTCCATCTGGCTGCTCCTAAGTCAAGGTTTATTTGAAAAATATTCTCTTCTGTGTTGCGCTGCTGGCTGTGCACATACATTTGATCAGGCACGTGCAGACGTAGAGGCGGAGGGTGTTGGAGCACCTGCCCCTTTGCCCCTCTATGCCCAAAGTGCCCTTTTGCCAAATTGATGATTTTTTTTTTTTTTTTTGTAAGTGTGCATGAGAAAATCTGGCTGTGTTGCCCTAAAATTATCTAATATTAAATTAAAATAATTCAGATTTAGCTTGTTTGGTCACATGACCTTAGTTGATCCATGACCTGCCCTGACCTGACATGCCTGAGTTTGCCTTGGCTGTCGTTGCAGATGCCGATGATCGGGAGAATCAACTGGTCCGGAAAGTAGGTTTTGCACAGCAGCGTTTAGTTTATGCACGGTTTATTTTTGCAGATGATTCAAGTTAAAGTGAGCAATAAGCATCCTACATCTCAGCAATTGTTGAACGTTCATTCTCCGAACTGAAGCGAAAACAAAACGTCACACACTTTGCTCTGAGGAGAGGTTGTCTGAGCTTCTTTTACTGGCAATTGAGAAGGAAATTCCAGTCATTCTCAGTGAAGTTTTTGACATTTTTTAGAGTAAGAGCAACAGAAAGTTGCTGTTATGATTGCAGCATCGTAAAATGTCACTGTGATGGGTAAAAAACACAGAGACACACAGAAAGACACTGACAAACACAGACAGACACACACACAGACAGACACACCTCCTCCTTAATTTTCTCCAAATATTAATGTCCCCCTTTTTGTTCAAAACAGCTATTTAGTGTGTTATTTTGGTGTGAAATCAAAGATTAAGCTATGAAATTAAAATAAAGAGCTGTCATAACTGCTTCATTTTTGTCCTCCAGTTTGATTTAAATGGAAAGCAGGGTCCCTATCAACAGTTTGACAGGTCAGTCACAGGGAGCCATTTTCAGTGCTGTTTATCTTTGCATCTTGTCATGATCACATAACACTTGTTTAATCAGTTACTATTTCTCCCATGCTCTTTTGAGTATATACACCCAGATGAATACAGCCCACTTTCAACAAAATCAGCACCAGCACCCTCCTCACCAACCCCTGAACAGAAGCTGCTCAGTGTCCTCAGCCATTAGGTGAAACATACACTACTTTTGCTTTCCACTGGCATCTAAGAAATCTATGAGGTGTTGGACAATGATATGGTACGTTGTGATTCTGTTACATTCTTTATGAATATGGGTTGCTACAACTCAGCCGTTCATATTGTAAGGTATGTACTTTCTGTGTGGCATTTTAACATGTGCTCCATGTGCCCCCTTTTTAACTTTGAGCACCTGTCCCTCCTAAAGTCTTTGCATGTCTCTGCATTTGATCTCCCACTAACTGTGCATAAGTTAAAGACTTTGAACTTTAAGTACATTAATGGTAGAAAGTCCAGTGCCTAGTTCAGCAGTACAGATCCCCAAATGAGAAAAAATGGCACAGCCAGAGCAGTACATGTGTTGATTGTGTTAAAGCCACACAGGAGCAATCAAAAAGCCTGCACGTTAAAGCTACTGTGAAGAATTTTTAGTTTGTAGTCACTTTTGCGCCTACTTATTACTTGATCTGTTCATGTGGAAGTTAAGTTTTCAGACAAGAGACTAATCTTCTCTTCTGATTTATCACCTTTTCCCTAACAGTAGTTTCAAACATTAAAAATGATGACAGAGTAATTACCAGCCTTATAACTCTGGGGCCTTGTTTGATTCTGAAGGTCAGAGAGGGGCATTAGTTTCAGTTGATCTTTTATCTGGCATTTTTTCCTCCTAACCATTACAAAAAAGACACTTCACATGAGGCTCTGTGTTCTTGACTGTGCAGAGTGTTGCACTCTTGGGGCAAATTGTTGAAAGTTTGTATTAGGCTGTCCCTACATGTTTTAAGTAGCTCAGAAAACTGTACCCTGCTCATCAACATTCAAGATGAAAAGGTGATTTGTATGTTTGCCTTCAGTTGATGAGGATACACTTGAGTATTTGCATCTCGTATCAATGATGCTGGCACAGCTGAGAAAATAAATTAACTTCCCTGTAGATTTTCAAATTAGGGAGTCATAGTCATTTTTAAATCTACAGGGAAGTCTAAATGGTTGTTCAGTCTAATCAAATAGCCACAAGTAACATTAGCTAATGTAAACAGCTGGCTGACTTCCTCCCTCACTCTCTGATGTATCATTTGGTGCTCCCATTTTCCCCTGTCGACAAATGATTAGATGAAAGGCACTGTTATCTTGGCTAAAACTGCTGAATTCCAAGGTTGAAGAAGTGTCGGAAATATTTCAGATGATTCAAACATGAAATTGGAACGTTGTACAACAAACATGGCAGCTGTATTTCATCTCATTTTCAGACTATGAGGGGTTAAAAGTGTCACAAATATACTGAGTCACCTTAATGTACACCTTTACCTGATATGTGACCCTTCCGGCGTAGTGTTTGAGCGTGAACTCTGGCAGAGGCAGCTTTGGCCTGGCATACAGTGGGTTGTTTCCATGGTGATAGTGGCACTTCTGAAGGAAAGTGTGGTCTGTTGCCTAGCAATGATCAAGGGACGGTTAAGGGTTGGTGAGCCATGGAAACTAAATCTCTACAGCACAAACACATGTTGTCTGCGTTTCATGTAGACTGCTTCAGACTATTACTCGTGTTCCAGCATGTTCATATTTCACCTGGTAATACGTTTATCTCAATATGAGCTCTGTCAGCTTTTTACATTAGGAGCCTTGGGAATAATAACAAACAGCAGGAAGGCAATTAAGTGAACATGTGGGGTAGTGCTGTATTGATCAGAGCCAGCTAAACAATCCACTTCAGTCTGCAGGTTTTATGAGAAATCCAATAAGTGAGATGAGTTTTTGTCTGTTTTTTCAAAACTGAGATATTAAATATTTGAATTATTCTCTTTTTTCAACACACACCGTGTGTGTCAACATCATAAAACTTTGTTTTATGGACACACATAAACTCAGTGTTGATAAAAGTATGAATTTTTTATCCTCTCAGTCTGACAAACCCATCAATCAATCAAAACCATTATTGATATAATCAATCTTACTTTCAGTTTTCATCTATCATTATCAGCTTTTATCTTACACTAAAATTGATTAAACAAGAGTTTAGTTCAACAGGTGAAGGGATGTACCTGAGGGAAACCACACTGGTCATCCAGGATGCGTAGTATCCCATGAGGCTTAGCAGCGATGAGGTCAAGGCAGGCCTGGTTGTGGCTGACGGGCTGCTGCTGCCACTGGATCTGCTCCCGCATGTACTCCTCCTACACACAGCACAAGTTTTTCAACTTCCTGCGTGTAAAACTTTTTTCTTGCTCTATTTTTATTCCTTTTTTTAGATGCAAGTTTGTTTTCTCTATAGTTTGTAGTTTTTAATGACCTTGTGGGTTTCTGAAAGTTTGTTTAAATGCATTTGAGCCATATTACAAGATATGATTGTTCACATTTTCATTTCTTAGCTCTAGTGAAAATCAAGTCGTGGAGGTTAAACAATCGAGTGATTTGGAGACAAAAAAAGAAATACCAAGAATAACTCTGAGGCACTTTAAAGTTCAGAGTTAACTTTTCTTTTAACAGCAGAGCAGTCTGTGTGCACATTATGTTCCCGTCCACAGTAAAACCTAGGTCACTCCTTATCTGTGATCACTTATCCTCAATCTAACCTTTGACAAACTGATCATTATTCTGTTTGTGCAACTAAAACAAAATATGCTCTGATGATTAGATAGTTTCAATATTTAACGATTTTCTTTTCAGTTTTTCTTCAGGAAGTGTTTATAAGGCATATGTGGCCAACAAAACAGAGCTATGGCAGGAGAAGAGACAGAAATGTGTTCAATAAATCAGATTACTGTTCAAGTCTAACTTTTACCTAATAAATCAACAGCATTTACACGGATCTCATACCTCAAGGGTCTGTTTTGTCTTGGCTGCACACAATATTTTGTGTTATTCAACACAGATTGCATGGGAGCAGCTAACAGGCCTGTTTGAGCCCGATGTGTAACGACCCAAAATGTGATGAAGAAAATGTTATCAAACCTGAAACAAAATAACAGGTAGATAATTTAACTTAAGTCCTGAGCCTGAAATGTAATTAAAAAATGTAATAAAACACAAAATGGAAGTGACCCAAAATGAAACAAGTCTTGTCATTTTGGGCAAAAAGGAAATATGTCTTGTTACATTTCGGGTCTGATACATATCAAGCTTTAACAACACAATGTGAAATGTTCTATTGTTATTTTGAACCAGAGGCCACCTAGGGCCTTTTTACTGGGCAGCTTTGAGATTTTATTTTATGATGTATGAGCTCAGTGAGATGTGAGCACAAAGTTCACAATATTCTCATACAGATGTTACAACATTTTAGTTTTTATGTTATTTCCATTCAATTACCTTTTGTCCTGATTATATTTCTATTCAGTATCCCTTTTCTCACTGATTAGCCGTTATTGGTAACATAAGCTTTATGCTATACATCATGTGCAGTAGACCAGTTTTTACCACTGCATGCAAATGCATTCTTAGTGGAAAAAGAAAAATCTTTGTCAGTAGAAGAAACATTAGCTTGTAGTTTCCTTGACCTGTTCCTCCTGGAAGATGACTCGGTTAAAGTAGAACTGCAAAGTTTCATTGGCATAGTTGATGCATAGCTGCTCGAAGCTGTTCACCTGTAGCTCCTGGAGGGTTAAAAGGAGGACACACAGGGGAGTTTGGGAGTTAGTGAGCACAGGTCAGCTCAGATGCATCACACTGAAACATCTTCAAAAATTTTCACTTGACCTCAAATCCATAAATATCCAAAATGGAGATGGAGAGGGCTTCATTGCGAGGGTAGACCCGACCATTGATGCGCTCTGTCAGCCAACTAAACAGCAGCGAGTACAGGATCTTGGCAACAGCATCTCTATGAAAAAAACACACAATAAGGTTTCTATGGAAACAGAAAAACTGGTTCCTATGGAAACAGAGGACATCTGAAAAATCTCTCCCCAAGCCCTGACATCCTTTGTCCTCACATGGCTCTACTAAAGATTTGAAAAGAATATCAAAGAGTCCTCACCCCCTCTCAGTAGTCTCTTGGTACAACTTTAGAGAGGTTGGACTCAAAAGTGCTTTTATTTCAGGTTATTCCAGGCAGAAGCAGGAGGGTAGTATTTAATTTAGCAGATACTATATTCAGACTGTTATTCACCGACTCACCTGGCATCCACAGCACTCTCCACTGTGAGTGGAGTCAGGATCTTCTCTCTACCTGTATCCTGTGGGGTACACACATCTGTCATCTGACAACACCTCCTAATTGTTTCAACATAATGACTTCAGTAGTGTGTGTGTGTGTGTGTGTGTGTGTGTGTGTGTGTGTGTGTGTGTGTGTGTGTGTGTGTGTTTAGTAACAAGTGTGTTTAGTAACAAGTGTGTTTAGCTCACAGTCATTTTGAAGGTGACAGACTTTTGCAGGCCATCAGGTGAGACCTGCAGCAGCTCTGCAACCACTCGCAGCTCTTGAGCGCTCACCACAGACGCAACCTCCTGACCCTCAGCCTGCAGGGACACATCCACACACACACACACACACACACACACACACACACACACACACACACACACACACACACACACACACACACACACACACACACACACAAAGAGGCACGCATGTTCATTAATACCATCATCTATCAGCACCTTAATTACCATTCAGGCATGAAACTTAATTCACATAGCCTATTTCTCTTTGGGTTTATGTGTGTGTGTGTGTGTGTGTGTGTGTGTATTACCTGGTGTGGCTGAAAGTATACGTTTCCCAGATGGAGGACGGAGGAGAGCAGCCTGTAGATGCCGTCTAGCTCCTCTGGGGTGAAACACAGGATGTCCATGGCACTCAGCAGACGCCTAAAGTCCTCCCCATCATCCTTGCCCTCTATGGTACAATCCCCTCCCTGAAATCATGCACACACAAAAACAAATGTACAAGCAAAGCAATTAGCAACACTGTAACTTCCTGTCAGCTTGTTTTACCAGGGCTCTAATCAAAAGCATCATAAGCATGTCGGTATAGGGCCAACTAAAGTGGTCTAACTGCTCTCATTGCAAAGATTCAGAGGTGTATCAGTTCACTGCAAGAGTTACTCCTGTAAGAAAGCACATAAGTGCTCAGACTTTCCACCATTGAAGGCAGTGAAAATGATTCTTTCATCATGATGCTACAGTAGTACTTAGAAATTAAGCCACTGGTGTTCGTGGTAGTTACCACAGGCTCGCACTCCACTAACAGTGAATTTAAGGGTCTTTAACCAGCTTACCATGAGCAATATTTTACTTTGGGTTTCATCATATTTACAGTATCATTAAACTGACACTTTTTGTCCAAAGTGTCTTCTATATTTCATAAAGGGCTGCAAAATTTCTCTAATGAAGAAACATCTGTCAAGCGTTCTGTAGAGCATCTGAAGCAGATATTGATTCATCTTGTTAGCAAATCTGGCAAAAGTAACAATGTAACAATCACATGAACATTATCTCTGTTGGATAGGAAAAACGCTGAACATGAGGCTGCTTTAATGACTGAGTTTTCTTCTTTTAAACATGGACGCCTGTACAACCTTTATGGCAATCCATTGTGTGGTCCAGTGAGCAAACACAAAGAATGGGATCTATTTCACCCAAATAATTTCACATTTTTATCAATTCATGCCATGTTGGACAGCTAACATATTCCAGAATACAGGAAGGTACTCAGATCAAATATATTATGACCATATAAAGAGTCCATGTTAGCTTAGACTCACAGTTTCTATCAGGAATGAGCATGTTTAATCTCCTCACTAGTTGGCACCAGAATTACCAGCCTGTAGGTCATTTACAGCAATTAAAAATTCTTTGATATCATTGTTGGCCTAAAATACCAACATTGCTAACACATGATACTTTGGATTAAGAATTAAAATTTCTGTTTAAGTGACAAGGAACTTAGTCCGTTCTGAACTTTCTGTGTTTGAGCTTTTCATCACAAAATCTGTTTGCAACATATTCCTTCTGAATCCAAAATCGTTAAAAAATGTTATTTGTTCACTTGATATTTTGTGAGAAGCTGGTAGCTAGATTCAAATTTATTTCATAAAACAAAACAGTGTAAAAGCTTAGACGATGTTTACTTCAAGTAGGTAAATTACTTATGCTGAGAAAGACAGTGCTCGTTTCTAACCACGTTACCATGGCGGCGCTCACAGTATCTGCAGCTAACTGCTCTCCCAGCCAGTGCGTTGAAAACAGACTTATAGACGGTCTTAAAATGTATTTGCAATTTTGTTGTACTTGTTGCAATGACAAATAAAGTTCTATTCTATTCTATTCTATTCTATTCTATTCTATTCTATTCTATTCTATTCTATAAGAGTTTGGACTTGTGCCTATTTCAAAAATTGATTTCAGCAACACTTGACAAAATATTGATATCTTGTAACCTTGAGAAACACCTTCCTGATGTTAAAAATGAAAAAATGGGCTTTTGTAGAAACTCTTATCCAATGGGATCAGCAATAAAAACATGTTTTTTTTTCTTGTTTGCTCGTATTACAACAGCAATAACATGAACCATGACATTGCTGTTTTTGGTTCAGCAGTTCCTCAATTGAAACAACATTTAATATTAGAGCCCTGCTCTCCTTACATAGACACTAAGGATGTATGCAACACATGTCTAGAAGTGACAAACACACAATGCTTTGCTGGAATCAAGCATAAAGTTGTTTGTACCCACTGCTGAAAAGTATACCAAGTTATGCCATCAATCACTGAAGCCTTTCCTGTATACACAAAAAGTTATATACCCACAGGTTCCATTCATCACTTAATATCTCAGAGGAACAAGGAATCTGGACTGCAAAGGTCCCTCACTCTGTACTTGGGTAGCGCAATGAGTCTTAAGTTTGTGTCATTAATCACCAAGTAGAATAAATGTCACATTTCAAAGAAATGACATCTAATTTGTTAATGTGACTCTGAAATTGATTACAGTGACCACTCCCTATCTACGCTTTGTGCTTGCAGGGTGTGAAGAGGGAATGGGTTATGTATTTCTCTGAGCACCTGATTCAGATAGTAGTAAGTCTCAGCCTCCTGCAGATACAGCGAGCTCTTCTCATGTGGAGGAAGACCGGCCAACATCTCATAGAAGATGTGATAGTTCCTCTCTGATTTGGCCTGAGGACAGAAACACACACAAACCCAGAAGAGTTATATTTAGCATACTGGCATGAAAAATTAAATCTACAGTTAATAAAACACATTGATTAACAATGGGGTGACGGATAAACAGACTAGACTTTGCATAAAACAGTCCAACATGCTCTCATGCACGCTACGTCTGTGATCTCCAATTTCTCACAGGAAAGAAGACCTCACCTGACCAGCAGTGTGTGTGCAAGTATGCATGTGTGAGTGTGTTACAGTTCATGTGTATGAGGTTGAGAGAGTTGTTCACCTGAAAGACAATGCGAGACTTCTCCAGAAGGTACTGAGACGTTATGGCACCGCTAATAACACCCCTTGAAGAGGACACATACAAGTATACACAGAAATACATATGAGTAAGTAAGTCAGAGTTAAATAACAGGTCATGCATCCGTCAAGTCCTGTGATCTTGTCAGTCACAGTTGTAGAAGAAGATCCACTGCTCTTCTATCTGTGTCACTAGGACATGTGAGCCTATTCTACACTAAGCCCACCTTCTTTGTATAAGTGTGTTGCAGTGTATGTTTGTACTCATGCACAAGCTCCTTCCCAGCTTCACAAGGGCCCATGTTTATCCCCCAAAAAACACAGCCAAGATCCACTACAAACAAGTTATAGCCCACTGCAAAGTTTGTTTTAAGGCTGTTGCAGCTAAAAGCAGCATCCATGACCCATTGTTTTCAGTATCTTGACAGAGGCTTGCAGCCAAAGGGGAAAAATATATCTCGCTATGAGATACATAGGACTGCTACAGCCCACAGTTAAAAAAAAAAAGCAGCCGACTTTAGCTGTATCATTTTCCTAATACATCACATATGACAAAAACTGGACACAGTGGGATGACCTTTGGCCAAAGATTTCAAAACTGTTGTTGATATTAAGTGAATGAGCAACTAAATACATTAGAGCTGGTTTTACTCACCCCTCCATGAAGATCTGTGTATATTTGCCAAAACGGGAAGAGTTGTCATTGCGCACTGTTTTGGCATTTCCAAAAGACTCCAGCAGTGGTGTGGCCTCTAGGATCTGACCAAAGACAGAAATGTTACCATGTTAAACTTTAGCGAGTGGTTTTAATTCAGCCTGCATTATACTTCTGACATTATGCCAATGGAGTTTCTGTGATGCTCTGCAGTTCTTTGCTTTAATGCCAGCCAGCAGCATGACTTCCAGGCTACTTTTATCACCAGCCAACAGTTCTGCTGCATTCACTGCTTTTAAACAATGAGTACCTTGACTTTAAAGTAATCCAAAGACAAAAAGACTATCAGAGGATGAGGAATATGACCACAGTGGATATTGGAAATACAACGCTATCAAGCTGACCAATCATAGAACTTGAGGTCCACTTTGTGTAGATGCATATTTGCATCTTCAATGAGATGCTCATCATGCTTAAAGGTAAGCTAATGCAAACAAACAAGACCATGTGAACCTATTGCACCTACGATAGGGTGGATTTGACACCACAGAAGAATAAATTAAGGCTTTATATTCATTGAACAATTAGAAAAAAACACCTTACCTCTATCTAGTGGAAACAACGGTTGAAGAAAAAGAGATTGAAAGAGAAGACATTACAGTGTTAGCTGACCACAGCATCACCAGTACTTTTTAATTTGAACCAACACTCACATAATGCACCGTGTATCTACCTGCTGTGTGACGTTACTTTTGTGATGTATGGCTGTAAGGTAACGCAGGATCAGTTTAGTTGCTTCTGTCTTTCCTGATCCACTTTCTCCGCTGTTGAAAGAAACAGAACAGATTCACTTGAGTCTTTTATAGCACAACCTGAAATCCTTTTAACTTTAAAGACAAAATTAGAAAATTAAAGAAATAAAATAAAATGTATTTTAAAAAATCGCGTTGAAATAAATTCAAAATGAAGAGAAGAAAAGCATTTAAAACACTTACATAACACTTTACTGTGTAAAGCAGTTATAGATTTTAGAGTTTTGTTAAAGTGCTGCAAATTAGTGCTGCAAATTAGATCAAGACCGCTCTGTCAAAGAAAAAATAATGTTCTCAGTTTCTTCTGTACCTGATCACAATACACTGATCCTTTTTGGCATCCATCATGGTATTATATGAGAGGTTAGCAATGGCAAAAAGATGACTGCAACACAAAGAGACATTTTTATGAACACATTTAAAAGCTGATCAGTTGTTTCAGTATGAAAGAGCGAAAGACTCATCGTGTTTTTTATGTCTGTGTGTGTTTGTGAGAGAGAAGTGGTAGTGAAATCCATAACCAAACTCTCCCTTGGCAACCAACCAACAGCGGTGTAATCTGAGTCTCTTAAGAACACCTGAGAGTGCTGACATTTACACCTTTTATTTTTACAGCCAAACTGTATCTACGAGCACAGCTTTCAATGTGACAGAAAAAGACACTGATGTACAACAGAACCATCGAGCAGACAAAGACAGAAACTTAAAGGTTACAAGCAAAGGTCGGACGGTTTACTTGATGTTTACTGAAACTATCTAAAGGTCGCTATCTGACTCTAGGGACATTGCTTTTCTTTGCCTTATGCCCTACCTCCATCAGATTTAAAGAAATAAACATGAAATTAAAGATGTTCTGCTTCCTAACACATGGACTAACTAAAGATAAAAAAATCTAAGTCATGGCAACAAAATCATGCACATATTTCTAAGTTAAAACCCAAACCCAAACACACACACACAAACTCCCAGTTCTTACGGAGGGTTGTCACTCAAGCCATGGCCTTCGTACTGAAGCACCATGTCCGTTCCATAAATATTCAACAACTTGTAGGGATTCACAGACACCAGGATGCTGCCAATGTATGTCTAAGTGGAAGAAAAAACAGGGAGAGGATGGCCAGAGAGTGAGTGTGACATTTAAAGATAATATTTATCGATTTTGCATATTTAAAACGAAGCATACATATACAAGTTCCTGATCATAGCGCTTCTTCAGGTTCATCAGAACGGTTGTCTCATTCAGCTCACTGAAATTAAAAACAAACAAAGGGATAAAAACTCAAATGTACAGAAGACTTATTATCACACTAGAGCTAATTCCACACTCACATGGCATCTTTTTATCATGGATTTTTGTAATTTTTATTTTTCAACATCTTTGTAAAACTAGTGCAATTGCTGGTGTCATATCAGACCTGAGTTTTCTTTTTTTAAGCATGTCAGTAAAAGACTAGTTGGCAGGCAATCCGAGCAACAAAAACACACAAACAGTGTAAAACAGTGGGTAATATTTTGTAATTGCAGTTTGGCATCAAATTGGTTACCAGCTCTGCACTGGTGCAACAAAATGTTTGCTGGAGTGTGCGATGAATGAATGAGCTGTGAGGCTGTTTGTTAATACTGGATCGTGCTTACGGCAGCTGTGTCATGTCCTCCATTCCCTCTGCCCAGTTTTTCACCCTGTGGCTTGTTGTGGGCATGCTAAGGACAGAGTAGATCTGAGCATACACACACACACACACACACACACACACACACACACACACACACACACACACACACACACACACACACACACACACACACACACACACACACACACACACACACACACACACAAATACAAATAGTGGCTTGTAATTAGTCCAACAATGTCACGCAACAATGTCAAAGCTTGTCATTACTTGACCCAGAGCAGATTAAAACATGCTGAAACAAATACTCCAGTGAACTGTGCTGGAAAATGTTTTTGTGTGCAATGGGGCTTCCAAATTGAAATTCTCTAATTCCACCAACTCATAATTAAGGTAACTCTTTCAAAAACATCTGAAAACAGTTAAATTCATTACCTTGTCATACCAGCTTTGACCAGGTACTCGCTCCCTCTCAGGAGTCCAATCTGCTTCCAGAAGTTTTCCATCCACACCTCGGGGTGCAGGTGAACATCTTTCCATCATCCCGTCTTCTCTGTACATAGACCACTTTGACAGATTCTGAATTGTCCCATGTGGTAAAACCCTCTCAGCTGCCCAAACATCCTCCCCTCCCTCCTCTCCACCTCGGGCATTTCTGGCCCAATGTCCTGAGCGCGGACCATAGGGTGGAACCACAGCATAGCAGTTATCCTCACCCTGCAGGCCTGTTGGCACCCTGTACGAAGCATAGCGAAGATTCTGGTTTTGGATGGCATTGGACAAACTTGGGTTGTGGAACCGTCGTGAGAGAAGAGAGCCATCAGGGAGCCTGCCAAACACCAAAGTAGCCTTAGCAAAAAAAGTACCATTAGGTTGTACACCAATGACAAAAACATTTTAAGGAAAAGGGGTAGTCAGAATGAAGAAAGACTAGAGACAGAAGAAGAGGAGAAACTGGGGAAGCTGCTTTCATATTTCATAAAGGGAGTCAAGGAGACGATGCTTGGACAAAAAAATTATTTTACATAGAGACTTGTTTTAACAATTGAAGCTCACAGCACAAAGTAAATAAGTGTGTATTGCTCACATACTGCGAGCTAAGTGGCACACAATCTGGATGCTAGATGAGGCACAGAGCACTAAGAAATAGGATTACATTGCTAGATTCTTCAATGGTGTGTTTTCTTCTAAGTGGGAGCATTGTTGTTTACAGTGTACAGAAATACTGTCCTGCTGCTTTTATGTGTGTAAGATGACTAATAGTACAGCTGATGTGTCATCTGGAAATATTCTGGGTTTTTCAAAGAGGAATTCAACATAAATGATATCCAAATGTAGTCTTTTGGCTCCTTGTCAGTCTTTAGTTTGATGGGCCTTTTTGGTCAGATAGAGCGTTGTTTCATTTCCCCTTGGTAAAATGTTAATGTCTGGCTTGATTCCTCAAGAGTTAATCCTGTGCCACACCTGCACCAGCTCATAGTGTCATTCTCTGCCCTAGTTTCCATTAATAGGGAAGTTTCCTACCTGTAATGGGCACCCTGGAGGTCTTCATTCTTCAGTGCACGGACAATGCTAGGAGCAGAAGGTTTGGGGGCACCAGAAAGTACAGAGTTGTCTGACAGATGAAAGAGACCTGGAGACCGCATGGCCTGGTTTTGCCTTAAGGCAGCAGCAAGGTTAGGAGAGGTTGGCTTCTGACCAGGGAGAACTAGAGAACCATCGGGGAGCTGGTATGATGCATTACGAAGGAGCTCATTCGAAAGAGCCTGCAGAGCAAGACACCAAGACGTCATAAATACATGAAAAAGGAATATATTTAGTTGTGTACAGTGTGTAACTTGAGAGTATGTGATGCTAAAACTGTTATAGTTGATTGTCAAACAAACGGGTGCTGTGCTGCATCAAACTTCAATGGAATTAAATCAAAAGGGCACATACTTTAGACAGGTCAGGGGCAGTTGGTTTCCGTGGATCAATAATTATGGTTCCATCTGGTAGTGTGTAGGACACACCCTTGAGATAAGGGTTATGCAGGGCGGTGATCAAAGTAGGGCTTTTTGGCTTCCTTGGGTCCACTATAATGGTTCCATCAGGGAGGGTGTATGAAGCTCCTTTCAAAGCCGGGTTATTTAGAGCCTAACAAGTACAAAATTTGGTTTCAGTGCAGGTTAGCCTGAGTCATTCAATTGGTACAATACCGTCAATGTGTCTCTGACACAGATCTGCTTCATATTAAGGCCTGGTGCCTTTTGCAGAAAAGTAAATAAAGAGCCCGGCTTATGTTTGAATTTTTCCGGTAAGTTATAAATAATGATGGTTGCAAAACAAAAACTTCATTACTTTTCAATTCTTAATCTTGTGATCCTGTGTGCATTGACCCCAGAGTTTACCTTAGCCAGGTTTGGTGAAATTGGTGTATTGGGATCTTGAACTCCTTCTGGTAGTATGAAAGAGGCATTGCGCAGAGCAGAGTTTTGAAGGGCGTTAGACAGGTTAGGAGAGACGGGTTTCCGTGGATCAATGATGATAGTACCATCTGGCAGTGTGTAAGATGCACTCTTCAGGTAAGGGTTCTGAAGTGCTGCTGAAAGGTTCGGGGATTTAGGTTTCTTGGGATCAATAATAATGGTACCATCGGGCAGAGAATAGGAGGCTTCCCGAAGAGCTGTATTGTTTAGAGCCTTGGCCAGGTTTGGTGAAATGGGTTGCTTGTTAAGAAAAGATAGCAAAAGAAAAAATATCAGTTAATACAGTAAATAAGAGCACAGATGATCATGAGGTAAACTTATTACAGGCTTAATTTGGTTACTTGCTGTCTAGGATCCACAATGGTGCCATCAGGCAGAGTGTATGTAGCACTCCTGAGATCCTGGTTCTGTAGAGCTTTGGAGAGACTGGGAGACATGGGCTTCTGAGGCACACGGGGGTCCTATGCAGGTTGAAGTGAAAAAAGGGGGTAAAACTGTCATGACAAACATGCTTTTCCATTTGCAGATGAATAAATGAAACAGGTTGATGTTAATTTCATACTAACCCTGATAACTGATCCATCAGGCAAGGTATAAGAAGCCCCACGCACTTGTTGGTTTTGCAAGGCACGGCCAAGTAAAGGGGAGGAAGGTGTTGATGCGTACGGTGACACCAAGGTTCCATCAGGCAGACGGTACGATGCCTGCATCAACTGTGGATTTTGTAGGGCACTTCCTAACATCGGTGAAGATGGTGGCAGGGGTCCATATGGGGACTGTCTGAGTTGCATAGGTGTCTGATATGATGCGTGGCGAAGGTTTGGGTTTTGCTGAAGAGCACGGTGGAGCTGAGGCCCAGCTGGTGCATAAGGGTTACGACGTCCCATCATAGGTGATCTCAAATGTGAAACATTTTGAAGTCCGGACCGGTTCTGTAGTGCATCATGAAGCAGTGGGGCTGGTCCAGGTTCAGAAATGTAATCATAAGGAGTAACAACTGTAGGTCCGTATGGTGAACGAAGCATTGGAGTCTGATAAGAAGCAACACCTCGTAGGGCCTGACCATGTCTCATGGCTCCAGGGAGCATTGGAGATGAAGGCACAGATGCAGCATATGGAGACTGAGGCCTTTGAAAAGGAGACACATAGGAGGCATCTCTTACTGCCTGGTTTTGCAGAGCCCCAGACAGCAATGGTGAGGAAGGGGGTATTGGCTGTTCATAAGGAGACATTGGTCTTTGTAGTGGGGACACATAAGATGCATCATGTATGGCTTGATTCTGAAGCGCTTCAGACAGCATGGGAGATGTAGGGGCCATTGGCTGCTCATAAAGAGACACTGGTCTACGCAGTGGGGAAACATATGATGCATCCCGAATAGCTTGGTTTTGTAGTGCACCAGAAAGTAGTGGTGATGAGGGAGCATAAGGCTCTCCATATTCTGCAGCCATCTCACTCATGCCTGCTATCTGGGGTGGCTGTGGGCCTAGAGGGGAAGCATAAGAGGCCTGTCGAATAGCCCGGTTCTGCAAAGCTCCAGATAACATGGGAGAAGAGGGAGGACTAAACTGCTGTGGTACGTGGTAAGGATCTGCAAATGTTTCTGGTTCATAGGTGGGTGAATAGGTAACTTGAGGTGATCGAAGAAGGGAGGATTGACGGGAAAGCCTAGGAGAAAAGTGTGGGGAAGCAGGATGTGACATGTGTTTAAGGGAGGGCTGTGGAGAAGCAGGGGACATTCTTCTTATTGACTGCCTGGCCATCAGGGGACGACCTCGAGCTACGGGGCGAGGAGGAAACCGGCCAGATTCTCTTCTACCAAGGGGTGCACGGTGAACCATATGTGGAGAGTGAAAGGGGGAGGAGAGGGAGGATTCAACCGTAAGAACAGAAGATCTGTTGCTTCGAACAGAGGAGGCACGAAACGGACGCACATTCTGGGTGGGAGGGGGGACTGGCCTTCCTCGCAAACCCATAGGTGAGGGTCTGACAGTACCTAGGGGAACATTTCCACCCATCCTTGGCCGAGCTAATGGTGTGGGATCCCTGAGCAGCCGAGTTGAGCGTCGGGAGAGAGTGGGAGAGGATGGTGGCCCTGCAGGGGTCATAGTGCGGCGAGACAGAGAAGGAGAGGGAGATGGTCTTCTACTAATCTGTGGAGAGAGATGGGGAGATGCATGACCATGGGAGAGGGGAGGAGAGATTGGTCCTGCCATCTTTCTCATCCCTAATGGGCTACGGGCTGGGGCGGGAGAGGGTGGTGGGCTTTGTCTCATCATTGACGCACGGGGTGAGGGAGGTGGAGAACGCTGTCTCATTGACGCTCTTGGTGAAGGTGGAGGACTTCGCCGAACCATAGAAGCACGGGGAGAGTGGGGGGGTGAAGGTCTTCTGGCAAGTGGAGAGGGTGACCTTTGAGGTTGCATTCTAGGATGGGCAAGAGGTGAAGCCATGGGAGATGGAGAGGGTGAGATTCGTCTGGATCGGACAGAGGGGGGTCGTTGGGCATTGATGAATCCACTTCTTATGGATGGTTGTGGAGAGGGGCTTCGTCTCTGTGGTAGCATTGGAGAAGGTAATGGGGAAGCAACAGCAGATGGATGGCGCTGCATCACTGGTGAAGCCATCATAACAGAACGACGAGACAGAGCTGGAGAGGGTTGCATGCGCCGCCCAGCAAGGGGGGACATACCTGCTTGCTTGATAATCATGGCAGTTGGAGTAGGGATTGGCACTGGGCTGTAACCCTCTTGCTGTGACATTATCATTGGGTCTGCTATCATTTGCTGACAGAAAGACAACAGAAATATGAGTCACATTAACTGAAAATCAAAATCTCATTTATCAAAATGAGAAGCAGTGCTGAACAGTATCAGTGTAGTCATACCAACTTATAGTTTATACTTTCATTGAACACATTACTGAAAATTTCAGGCAGTTGAATAAGATATGACAACCCCTATGATGGGTGATTATCCTAACGTTTATCATATGGAGATAAAGTACCATAACTTGTTAAGGAGGAGGGTAAGTTATGGAGCATTAATTCACCACTGTATTACTTATTGGGATTTTACCCTTATTGTTTTGAATGAAGTTTGCTTGATCATTTATAAAAAATTCATGTGACACAGTAATGTAGTCATTATACACGTAACTATTTGAAATTAAATGTGTCATAAACGAATTGTTCTAAAACCATACTGGTTTTATTATATATATTTTGTCAACTGCAGTTGAAGCACTCCTAAAGCCTTAATATTACTCCTTCACAACCCTAAATCTTAAGGCTCACTGTGTATGTAAGACAGGCTTAAAAGGAGTCTACTACAAAATGCATTAAAGTGGAAAAGGTCAATCTCATCATTTTGCAGATAGAGGGCGTGTTGATTGTTGCCATCCAGTCCCGGGTTTGTCCCAAATATGGTCTAAAATACTGTAAATTGCCATGTGGTACCAATGAAAGTCAATGAAATGAAGCTGTTTCTTTTTTAACTATTGTCTCTAAATGAGCAATTGGAAAACAGGGGCAGTGGGCTCTTTAGAAAGGGTCATCAACACCACTCACCAACATAGATGGATTTAACCCTGACCAAATGATCAGTTTAAGCAACGTAAACTGATAACAAAAACCTGTATTGCTGTGAAAACTAAATTTAAAGAAAGCCTACCCTGATCTGCAAAGGTAAAGTTGACTGCCTTTTTTTCAACCAAGAACAAAGCTGTGCAGTCATAAAAATACAAAACATGTTTTTTATTCAGTAAAGCGCTATTGTCACACCCTGTCTCGAGAAATATCTTTTCTCCTCTACTTGAAAGCAAAAAACTTTATCTCTTTAGTGTGAGATAACTTCAAATCAAGAACTACAGGCTGTGAAATTCAAGCCGCTATTTGGAGGGCCAGGAGTAATTGGCTCTGCAAGTACAGGGGAATTTCTTCTAAAGGGCCATGTAGGTCATGCAAGTTCAGTGATACAACAGAGCTAGAGTTACCTGTGGTGACATCATTTGTGGGGACACTGCCTGTTGCTGTGCCATCATCATCTGCTCTTGTGGTGACATCATTTGTTGTGGCATCATTTGTAGCTGTGGAGACACTACAGGCTGAGGCATCATTTGTTGCTGTGGTAGCATCATTTGTTGCTGTGGGGACAGAGTCTGTGATGGCAGCATTTGGGGGGACATACTTGGTTCTTGCTGTAACATCATCTGCTGCTGTGGTGACATCATCAGCTGTTGTGGTGACATTATCTGCTGCTGGGGTGACATTACCAGTGGAGGCATCATTTGATCAGGGGAGGGCATCATAGTTTGTTGCTGAGAAGGCATCATCATTTGTTGAGGAAACATCATATGTTGTTGTGGTGGCATTCCCATTTGTTGCTGTAATGACATCATGTCGCCAGGTTGACCCATCACAAGAGGAATCTGGTCTTCGTACTGGATTTCGGACATACTTTCAAATTCTGGATCTGGTGGCAAAGTAGGTGGAGGAGGTAGAGGCACTTCTAGACGCTCTTTCCCAAATAGGCGCACTTGAGGTCTTGGGACTCTAAATGTCATCTCCCCTCCCTGAACTCCACCTGTATCATCTCCATATTGATCCAACTGATCTGCAAACTGGTCCCCATACATGCCCTGTGCCTGATCTACCCCTTGACCTCCAAATCCAAAGACTTGCTGGCCCCCTTGTGGGATTCCAATGACCTGCTGGGAGCTGAAGTCTTGGTAAGGCATACCAGCATCACTATATCTAAGTTGATACTCTGGTGGAAATCCCCCTTGCATTCCCATAGTTGCTGCATACGAGTTGTCATATAAACCTGTCTGTCCATGATAGTACAGTCCTTGGCCATTTGTGTCATAGTAACCCTGAGCATGAGGGTCAAAGAATCCATCTTCCTCACCTGCGTACGCATGGCCCTCACCCATCAGTGCATAGTAGTCCAGACCCCCTTCACCATACATTGCTGCTGCTTGTTGATGCTGGTAACCATAGTAGTCCCCTTCCTGGCTGTCATAATACCCTTGGGCAGTGGAATATGGCTCAAGGTAGTCCCCCATGCCCTCATCATAAAGACCATCATTATAATATTCTAAATTTGGGTCATACAGTCCTTCCTCCTCATAATAACCTTGGTCTTGATAGTCAGCACCACCTACCCCATCATCATAGTAACCAAACTGACCTTGGCCTCCATATGCTGCATTCGGATCGTCCATATAATCTCCATAACCGTCATGGTAGCCTCCATAACCCTGCTGGCCATATCCATAAGCTTCTTCCTCATGCTCATAACCATTGTTATAGTGTCCACGCAGATAACCTCTAGAGCTGGCTTGTCTCCTATGTTCTCTACGACCGCCCCAGCCATGGCGTCCTCCATTTCCTTGCATCTTAGTGGACAAGAAGCGTTTGGTCAGCCAGTTAGTTGCAGCTGCCACTTTACCCAGTAAAGCACTTCTGTTTTTGAAGTCATCGCTTGGCCCATCACCATCCTTCTTTTTGAATAAGCCTTTGAAAAACCCTCCTTTCTTTTCGCTTGAGTTCCCTCCGAGCCGTAGTAGCATGTAGGTGTGTTTCTTCCCACCATTTGCTGCTGCTCTCTCTTTGGCCTCTTTCTCCTTTTTTCTCTTTTTGCTAGCCTTGAACCTCATCATGAATCGAGAGGTGTTCTTCAACATGGACTTCCGGCGTTTCTTCTTAGCAAGGCGAAACTTTCTCTTCCCAAGCCCCAAAAACAGTCTTGATGTACTTTTCAGCTTCTTCCTGCTGTTTCTTCGTCTTTTAAAGCCAGAAAACTTCATGAACATCCTTGACATGTTCTTCAGACCTTTCTTTGGAATTTCTCTGACAGGAAGCTGCAGAGCTTCCTCTTTCTTTTTGGCTTTCTTCTTCTTTGCATCAGCATCAGATCTCTCTCCTTTATGATGATCTTTCCCCTTCTTTTTGGACCTGCCATAATCCTCTTCATACTCGTCATACTCTTCATCCTCCTCATCTTCATCCTCTTCTGAGTATTCCCCACGTCTAGATTTTCCCCCTTTCTTGCCTTTAGCCCCCTTCCCCCCTCGCCCTTTCCCCCGTCTGTCATCCTCATCTTCATCATATTCTTCATCACTGAATTCCTCTTCCTCCTCTTCATCACTCAGAAGCTCCTCCTCTTCCTCCTCAGACTCCACCTTTTTACCTTTACCTTTGTCTTTTTGCTTTTTCCCATCATCTTTTCCCTTGGTTGGCTCCTCTTTGCCCTTCTTCCCTCCTTTCTTGTCATCCTTCCCACCTTTCTTATCATCTTTTCCTCCTTTCTTGTCATCCTTGCCAGCTTTCTTGTCTTCTTTCCCCCCCTTTTTGTCATCTTTGCCTTTCTTTTCCTCCTCTTTCTTTTTTTCTGGTTCAGGTTTTCCACCTTTTTTTGTGTCCTTCTTGTTGTCTTTCTTGCCAGGCATTTTGAAGAGTGGCTATGAACACACCATGCCCTCCCTTCCTTCTGCTATGCTGTAAAAGTTTAACACAGAAAAAAAGTATAAGCAGTCTTTTAAAAAGACAATATTTCATAGGTAGACAAAAAAATCTGGATGATGTGGTATGTTAATAAAATATTATATGTAGGCTGACCTTTGAGGTTTCCTTGGTTTATATATGTCTGGTATACTTTATTCTGGCAATACATATGCAGGTTTTGTATCTGTGAGGGGACAGGTCCGCCTGACCAGAGCAGTTCTGCCCTGCCAAAGTCTGGTCCCCATGAAGGCTCCTGCCCAGAAAAACAAAGCTCAAAATCAGGAACCTTGAAACCTTAATACAATCACACATTCATCTAGATAAGTATATACAGAAGCACTTGGGTATTCACATGGGTATTGAAAGTCTTCTATGGTGCTAAAAACTTTAAAAAAATAATGTGTTAAATTGTCCTAATTTTTCTTTATCTTTGCTTGGTTTATGGCCTAGATTTTCCAATAAAAACTACTGGAAATCTTCTTAAATTGGGTTACCATTGCTTTAGCAAGGATCTCAAACTCCTAATTAGGAATTTAAACCCCTCAACTGTGCATCCCAAAGCCCCATTTCAGGATTTGTCACTAAAGCTAGAGCCTTAAGTAAAAGGTCTGAATTTATCAGAGCCCTTAACACTGGCAGAATTCACACCGTTATCAAGCTAAAGCTGGCTGAAAACTCTCTGTGTTGGTATAACTAATTTCAACACAGTGTAATCCTTGAGGCACTCTGTAAATTGCAAATAACCATTAAAAGCACACAAACAAAACATGCAGTTGATACTCCAGCTTAAGCTCTACCCTCTATTTTGTCCAGCTAGCAGAGATGCAGGAATACACAAACTCCTGTGGCATTGCCAGCACACTCATTCATCAAGCCAGCTTTCCATCTTAGTCACCTCCTCATTCAATGACAAACAGTACAGAAAAGAGAGTGTTTTGGTCTCCAGAATCTCTGCAGTCTTCAAATGTGTCTTCAATCCTTCCTTCCTTCCTTCCTTGCTGGGGTCTCTTCTAATGTAGGTTACAAAAAAAGCAAAAGCAAAAAATCTCCAGGACAGTTTCTGAGGTCAGACTTCTTCGTTTGACCTACTCCTTCTTCTGCTGCTCACTACAACACATTTCTTCACTCAACACGACTGTCTGTCCTCACTGCCCTCCTCAGAGTGTGTTACAGCTAGTGTGTGTTTTAGAGGAAGTTTGTGTGTGTGTGTATGTGTGTGAGAGAAAGAGAGAGAGAGAGAGAGAGAGAGAGAGAGAGAAAAGCAAATGAGATGCCTATCTTGTGAGTTAGCGTGTGTGTTTCCATGCATATATGTGTATGTGTTTGTGTGCATTTGAGGAGTTCCTTGTGGCAGGTAGTAGAAGGAGTCTTAATTTGTCATCTGGCTCTACAGGTGAAACTTGAGAGCTCTAGGCGGCTGAGGGGGCGGGGCATAAATAATACAAAAGGTAGAGGGAGAGGGAGAGAGACAGAAAGAAAGAAAGAAAGAAAGAAAGAAAGAAAGAAAGAAAGAAAGAAAGAAAGAAAGAAAGATATGGGATGCAAAAGATAAGCTTGCCTGGCAGTAAGATGTAATCAAATCCCCAAAATCTCAAGTCATAAAAAACTGCTTGTTGTATGTGCACTTATGCATGAGAGAACAGTTTCTAATCTTTTGTCAGCCTTTCTTTTCTATAATAACATACAGTGTACCATTATGATTGTGTATGAGCAAAGTAAGGTGATGTATCATTGAACATTGTCGAACAGCATCAGTATGAGCAATGCAGGCAGCCAGCAACCCACATCCACATACGTAACAGCAGGGGAAGAAGCACAGGCAAGAGAAACACCCACCAGTTAGTTATGTGACGTCTTTGCTCCAGGTATCAGTAACAGAGTATTGAGTCTCTCAACGCACACACACACATACACACACACACACACACACACACACACACACACACACACACACACACACACACACACACACACACACACACACACACACACACACACACACACACAAACACACACACACCTAGAGCCAGGAAAGGATCGGTAACAGGGCTGTGATTATAAGTGCCATCAACCAAATTATTCCTCTTCCAGAAGGAAGGGGTCGGATTGCCAGATCTGTCCTGTTACAGAGTGTAGGTGTTGGGTTGCCAGATCCTGATCTTTTGGCCTTGCTGTGAGTCTATGTGATCATTACTGAAAAGCTGGGAGCATATATAGTGTGCACGTGTGTGTGTGTGTGTGTGTGTGCATACTTGTCCACGGCTACAGTATGTCTCTGAGTGGCCCCTTTAAAAGATGGAAAGGAAGATGTAAGGGTTTTTTTGCAGGATTTCCCTGGGTTTGTCTTTGCCAGTACATCTGCCTTTGATGCAGAATGAAAAGACCCTATCAAACGTGAAAAGCTCTTCAGTTGCAGCCACTGTCTCCCTCTTCCCAAAGCAATCACTGCTGGCAGGTGGTCCCCCATCTTTTGATAGAATTTGTAGAGAAGAGAGACAACACAGAGGAACTGGGATACATGCCCGGGAGAGACAAGTAGACTTGTGACAGAGTTGGACTTGATGAGGCTCATCAAAATCATTCAGGGCCTGGGGGTAAGGGGGAGCTGTAAGACCATTTGCACACACACACACACACACACACACACACACACACACACACACACACACACACACACACACACACACACACAGAAATCTGCTGCTATCTAGTGGACCAGCACTACACCTGCAGCAATCCTAATAGCTAAAAGTTAGAAGTATCAGGTGACTGGATGTCTGTAGCTTGTGCAAAGATTGCATAACACAATGCAGTTACCAGAACAGTTTGCAGAGCCTACTTTATCCGATTGAATTTTGCCTTGCAATGCGAGGAGCGAGGAGGTCTATCAGGTTGTTTGACTCCAGGATAAACATTTATCTTTTAGGAGATGAGGATTTACCAGAGTAAGGAGGAAAACTATCAGCGAAGAGAGGGGAGGTGGAGGAGTGTTGTACGCACTCACAAAACTCACCTTTTTTTCAGGCAGACCCACACATGGAAGTTTCTCACGTCACCGGGGTTCCGTAGTCACGTTTCTCCATCTACTTAGTTTAGAGGCCGAATTGAAACATTAAAAGTAAAAATGTTGACCGGAACTTAATACAGTTAATTGGACAATTTCCTCATTCTAACAGCTCACACATTCCTCACCTCAACGGTTTCTTGTGTAGCCGGGCTCAGAGCAGCAGGGGTCGGTCAGTAGAGAGGGAAAAGTGTGCCACCGGGACGGAGAATGAATATTTAACGACCACTATTCTTTGGTGACCAGCCGGGGGCTTGAGTTCCACACACTCCGGTGAGAAGCACTGCGGGTGGGAAATGTTGGTTACACGGTGTTACACACTGATGTACACACTGGTAAATAAACAAGCTGGGTATTAAGATATTAAAATACAAAAAAAATACGATAAAGTTTCCCTTGAAGTTGAGGTAAAATTACACTCTCTTCGAAATCTAATGGAATCAAATTAGAACACATACTCTACACAAAATCACCGATTCGTCAAGAAGAAAAAAACTACCATGTTTAGTTTTTCATTTACGTGATGACGTAAATGACGCAAAGATGGGGCTCGTTAAACTTTTGATTGGTTGGAAGCGACAGTTTGGTTGAGTTAGGTGAGAGTTTGAGGGAAAGAAATACTTTACATTGTTAAAACCGTTGTGACTTCAAGTGTTGAAGGAGATGAATCGATTCAGTGTCCAACTGTGACCGTAACAGCAGAACAAACGAACAAAAAAGTGGCCTGTGTAAAAGCGCTAAAGTGAGACGATCACGACGAGAAGGAAGGTGTGTATGTCTGAACAAGATAATTGTGCTTGTATTGTCAAAGAAAGCTAATTTTATATGCCTTCACCTCGGGGTTATGTTAATTGAAGCTATCAGGGAGCTGCTGGCTGGCCACAGTTGTTTAACGCGGCGTTTTGTATGCGTAATCTGCATTTGCGGTTGGGGTTTGTTCACAGCTGCAGCTGTTTTTGAAGCCACAGTTGCTTTTGTTGAGACGAAGTTTTGACTTTGATTTGGGCACTGGGATTTGGTGCTTGTTGCTTTAAACTTGCGCGTTTCTGTTCTTGCTTTCTAAATTTAGTAACACGCGTCCAGTATGTTTTCACCCCGCCATGATGTGTTAGAATTACTTATATTGACCTAAAACCATGATCACATTTTAAGATTAGTACCCCTAGCCCCCAATCCTTCCCTGCCACATTTCCCTCTCCTCACCCCTCACCGGAAACACCTGACTGTTGTCTGGGAGATCACTCTGTCAGATTTCGGATGAAGTCGGATTCCTCTCATCCGGACTGTACATGGTGAGAAAGTGTGCCATGACTCAAGGGGTGAGTGCAGCACAACAGATGAAGGTGAACGTTACAACACGAGTTTACAGTGAGCGTCTCCACATAAGTAATCCTCCTGTTGTCCGCCAGATGGACCCGGCTGACAGCAAACGAGCGGCGCAGAGCCACAAACTGCTGCATCTCCACTGGATTCACTCCATAACCCAGACGACCTTGCCGTCTCCCCCACATCACGTTTCCTAACAGGTTTTGGCTTTGATATTAAACCCACCGTGGAGAACCACGATGCACGACCTCGCTGGTTCTTCAGAGAAATAAGCCTTTGGCCACATGTGGGCTATTTATAGCGCTGTTCCTAAAACAGTGATATACATAGACTTCCACCAATAGGCAAATTTGCTGTGTTTCGGGTCAACAAGCTTCGTATACCGTTGACATTCTGCAGCTGGCAGCCAAAGTCGGGGTCAGTCCTCAGCCTGACAGCTTGTTTTCCAACCGAAA
Organism: Halichoeres trimaculatus; assembly: GCF_033239565.1. Classification (NCBI taxonomy): domain Eukaryota; kingdom Metazoa; phylum Chordata; class Actinopteri; order Labriformes; family Labridae; genus Halichoeres; species Halichoeres trimaculatus. The sequence goes on from NW_027437180.1 coordinate 22,182,100, forward strand.
GCCAGAGCACTTCTTCAATTCTAATACATGTTACTGAATAACAGCAAATAACTTGTTAGTCTGTTTAGGCAATCAAACGAAATACATGCTGTAAAAGAATCCAAAATCCTGGGCTCACTCACACTGTGAGTTCTATACATGTGATGTTCTCAAGCTTTGATTTAAGACTATTTAGAAGCAGACTTTCCTGTAATTTACTGTCATTTTACTGATTAATGTATGGGTAACTTAACTTTTCCAATCAAAGTCAAACAGATTTCAAGGAACTGAATAACTCTTAGTTCATCATGAATGTGCAGTCTATAAAATCTATGACAAGGACCAGCAACCTCTGAATTAGAGGAATTGTATCCTATGTTAATACAGACCATCTCTTTGGTGTTGTGCTGTGATTGTACAGAGCCATGAGGTGGAACCTATTTTGTTCTTTCTTAGAAGCATGTCTTACCTGAATGATTTGGTTTTTGTGAAAGCAGTGTTTACAACAGGAGCAGCTAGTGGAAATTGTTGCCCCCTGACATCAGCTAGCTCAGGGCCCTCAACAGTAAATATCTATAATACTTGACATGTTCCAGGGGACCTGTCCAGCTCTGGGCTCTGTGAATCATTCAAGGAAAGTAATGGCTTCATCCTGCAGGCACAAGCTCTTTTTTTGAATTAGACACAGCATAACCTTTTTCAGGAAGGTTGTGATATTTCTGCAGGAAAAATGTTGCATTTGAAGATGTATATTACAAGCAATGTACACAATCATAAAAGATTAATGTCAGAGATTTTTAGAACAAAGACTGTAGATGTCAGTTGCCTCAAAATCATCTTAAACAGATTAAAAAAATGCATACTTTGATCTCTCAAAAAGGAAGTAAAGCTCTGCCTCTATGCTTCTTAGTTTGGAATTGATGCAGTCGTGAGCTTTCCCACTACTAGGAGCTGCTGGTCTGACAGCAGGCAACAGATCAGCGAGCAGATCACCAACATTAGTTTTCTTCCTGAAGGAGTCAGCCGAGTCTGAAGCTGGAGCAGCTGCTCAGAGACACATGGCCTCCACAGCCGGTCAGAGGGTGACTGCAATAAGCTCCCACTGGTATAGATGAAGACCAGTTAATTTTCTTTTTAATGTGTGTTTTTTTTAATAACAGCAAAAGAGAAAAAAAATAGATAGATAAAAAGATAGGTAGATAGATGGAAAAGCAGCAGGTTACATCCAACCATATCCACTTAAATGAGGCTCCACCTGGATACTCGAAAGTGGAGGACAGCAAGGCTGTTGGAAAGCAAGAGTCCTGCTGTGTGTCCACCAGTTCACGACAATCCCTGCTGCTTCTGAAGCATCCTTGAATCACATGTTGAACTCCTGCCTGTTACGAGACACACCTGACTGCTGTTTCACTCAAAACTTTAGTGAATATTTCCCTATTACTTGCTAAATGCACCTGTCTTTTTCTACAGACAAGATTATGGCTCCAAAACAGCTCAGCAAGGGAACAAGGATGGACACGTTGCCTGCATCAACCACAGTCCCCTCACTAAGATGGATAAAGCAAAGGTGAGTGTCCCAAAGTTGTTCTATGTATTCAGGGTATGAAACAATGACAAATAGTCTTTAGGGGGAAAAGAAGCTGCATTTGTTGAATATTAGATTAATGTCAGAAGAATACATAGCAGCAGAGTGTATCTGTGGACTTAAATGATGAATTAGAGGAGCCTTACAGGAGAGAGAGGAGTACAATATTTCTATCAGGGAAAGCCTCAAAGAGTTATAAAGAGCAAAGAAGAACATTAATCTAAAAAATGAAACAAAAGACAGCAAAACCAATTGTTGCATAGAAAAAAAAATATCCGCCTGTTCTGGTCTTGTTCCATTCGCCTGCTCTGTAAATGTTCAAATAACAAACACATAACAATAGATTACAACACGAAAAGCGTGATAGCAGGGCTGTTCATTAAACTACCTTCAACTGAACACTATCACATTTTTAATTGGCATACATGATAAAAGTAAGAGTGGAGTAACTAAGTTTGATTTTTATTTTTCAACACTGTTTATAACCTACATGTGAACAGGACACATTACTCACAATGTTAAAACGCAGTTACAGATAGCACCATCTAAATGTTAAAAATGAATCCAGGACAAAAACACAGAAAGCATGGCTTCTCAGCTGTGACTGGAAGTACCCAAGAGGGTTTGCTGACCTGACTCCCTGGAGGGCACTGTTCCACATTCTGGGACTCAGGACAGAAAAGGCACAGTCCTCACATAATTCTAGCCCTGAATAAAGGACTGCTAGTAAACCACTTACAGGACTAGAGGGGTAGAGTGCAGTAAATGTTCATGAACATATAGTCTGGAGCTGACTTAAAGATCATATGAATAATGAGAACAATTTTAACTGAATGTTAAACTGAGTGTTGTGACTCATGAACCTGACTGAGGGGTGTGTTCCTCCGTCCTGGCGGGTATAATGGGTAGTGGATTATCTATTACCAGTTAACATTTTTGTAACAGTTTTCAAGTAGAATTAGCAAGACTGAATCACTGACTTGACATGTTTACTAAATTTCAACAGCTCCAAATTAAATCTAAAATTTAGGGGGAATAGATTTACTGTTGATATCGGACAGGGTCTACCACTGAGCCACTGCCGCTCCCCTGATCCAGGGCAAAAATTTGAAGTTCACTCTCTGGTGTCAACATTGCGTGACTGTCAAGTATTTTCGCAGGGGAAATTAAATGTTAGAAATCAATGGACCTTGTAAGTAAACATATGAGTCATCAGTGTAGCGCTGATAGAAAACACAAACGATAAGTCAGTCGCATAGAATAACGCTCATGTTGGACAAATTGGTAAAAATACAACAGGAGTGATAGAAAATTCTCAAAATTGAAAAAAATGGACTGAGTTAGACATTGATACCTACTATGTTTTAGTCCACCATCAGTTTAAACAACTGTAACAAATAATTGATACTCATTATCTGTTTGATTCCCATTGCAAATTCAAACACAGATTAAATCTGGAGGCTTAAAAATTGTGTTCATGATTCAAGAAAGGTCTGGAGAAATTTTTAAGGGGGTGGTTTTTTAATGGCCCACTGGTATCCCCTTAGTAGCTACCTTTGAGTGACCACTAAAAATGAAACATGTTTTTCTCACACTTGTGTTTTCAAAAATCTTTAATTCAGCCTTTGTCTACAACGCTTCATTTCAGCTGCTGTCCTCTTAAAGCTACCTGACCCACAAACACCCTTCTCTCTGATTGGCCAGCTGGAAGCCTGTTTAGGGTGACGTTGTGGGCAGACCATGGTATTTGAAGGCTGACTCCCCTGTGTGTTGCAAACCTTTTAGGCCATTCTTATGTAGTGACCTCTTAATTCTTATGAAGATCTTGTTAAGCTCCCATTTTACTTTTTGGAATGGACCGATTTGAGCAGTGTACTGACCATAGGCTGCATGATAAATGGATGTAGTGTCAGTGATGTCACCCATCTGTCTCTGAAACAGAGTTCTGAATCAAATCATCAGGGTTTGGGCCGTAACACCAATGACGCCTACCTGGCTCGGTGTGTATGTCATTTCCAGTACTTCTGGAGCAAACCTCAAGCAGACACTGGAAAACTTGCAGATTTCATCACTTGCGCATCTCATATTTTTAGACCAGAGGTTGCGGCTTGGTACAGACTGATTCCCAGATTTCTACAACATAACAATATGTAGCAATTTGAAAATCTGCACATGCTTGGTATAGACATCCATCAACTTTAGTTTAAAAGCACAGCATTCCATCTTTACAGTTTGTGGATTGATCCATAAATCCATAATTACTGTGTTTAAGTCATCTAGATCTGTGTTTCACATGTTCCTGTCCGTTAATGCCGTTCTTAAATCAATTTAAGATAAAAGTGCTTAGACAGCAATCCATGTAACACCAAATGATCAGAAATAGATACATAGCAGAAGAAAAAACATGATGGCCATTTCCAGCAGTTGCAAAACTTAGTTTTAAGTATGTTGGCATAGGGCAGCTGTTATGGATTATTTACATTTTACAAAGAAAATAAAAATTAAGAAACTCATAAGATTTTATGAGGGCCTAAAGTCTGCTTTTAAAATTGATATTTTTGTCACAGATCAAAACTCAAAGACTCTCATTGTTACAAATAAGGTCCATAATTACAGCAAAAATTCACAAATTAGAGACTGAAAACAAACAAAAAAATAATGGTTGAGTTTTTTTATTGGAAAAATCATTAGACCAGTTTTTCAAAAATGTTGGCAAGTGATTTCCAGTTATTATTCTAATACTGCACTTGTCTGTCCATTCCCTGTTCATGATTTATAAGACTTTGAATTACACTAGATGGGTAGTAAGGTGCTGCAGCCTCCAGGGAATAAACAAGATTATGCGTCACTTTGTCTTGACATTGGGAATTAGGAACCTCCAAAGTGTTCAGAGGGGAGGGGAGTTTGTTCAAAGTACATTAGACATAGGATTCCTTCTGTCAGCTTTATAGCAACATTAGCATGAAATATGTATGACAATTTTCCTTTTCTCAATGGGTGATAACCTCACATCATTGAGTGCTATTTGATTGGTTGAACACGGATAAAAATAAAAATCAATCCCAGTAACAAGCTTTTTCTTTTATCTCTGTGTAAATCTGTATTTATCTAAAACAACATTCAGAGAGGATCTACCAAGATACATTCAGTATGTGGGAGCATTTCTTTGAATGACTGCTTAACATGATACAGCTTAAAGAATTTAACATCTTTTCCTCTGGGGTGTTTTGAAAACACAGCAGAATGAGGGTTTTGCTTAGCACAGCATTAGATCCCCTCCACTCAGGAGTATACGAGAGCAAAGGGGCAACAGAGATGAAATTATCATGTTGTTTCCTGCACAGCAGGTGATTATTTGATCAGCAGCAACCACTCAGTGCTGAGATCATACTTTCATGTTGGTGCTGTGGAATTGAGATAACACCTATCTTGGCATGCGGAAACATAGAAATGAAGTATATATGAAAGCTTATGTAGTTTATAAGCCTGTTCGATTAAGACAAATTACCATTTAAGATCTTTTTAAAAAGAGAAAAGTGGGCAGTCCAACCAGTGTTGATTATCTGTTCAAACACAAAGCAGACACGCTGCATAAAGAACACCTGCAACCTCACACTTGGCAGACTTGGTGCTTTGACTAATTGTGCTGCAATTTGAGACATTTATTCACATTATACATGATATGTAGAGGATATACAGCTGTAATTTATCAAATTGCTCTGTATCACTCTCTGCATACTGATGCTATGTGAACTGGAGTGTTGTATAAGTTTACATTCAGAGGGACTGACCTGCAGTGGCCCCACACTCTGTTACTCACTCTCCAGACTCACTGAAACAAAGAACAGTCTACAAAAGCATACTAAATATATTTTTTGAAAATAGAACTCCAGGGATAGATTTGGCGTTTTAATGACCCTGATGGGTGATGAATTTTAATGTGAAATTTAACATTCGGATGAGTTTGGATTCTCTTGTATTGAACCGAACAGCCTGCAGGAATAAACACTCCCCTCCGGGGCTCTTCACAAGATCTCACTTTACAGTGCAAAAGCTGCAAACAACAGACATAGCTGTACCTTCAGTAACATTGAATTTTATATGAATTTAAATAATTCAATATCCACAAGATATTGTATTCCATAGCTTCGGCCTGGAGTAAAGAAAGTAGAAACAGGAGGATGGGACAGTGCAGAAAGATGATTTGGTCGATTTGCTTAGACTTCTGTCACTGTGACCTGCCCCTGACAAGAGGTGAGATGAAAAATGTTTGGAAATGAATATAATAGAACATTTGTAGACTCTGCTGTTACCATTGTTGGCATGGTTTCTGTGCTCTCTGCCTCTACATTTAAAAAAATTTGGTGCAACGAAATTTAGGTTATCACTGTTACAGTTTGGATAGAGACCCAGAAGCAAGATCAGCAGGTAGGAGTGATAGTGCAAAAGCAGCCTTTACTAGTCAAAAGGGAGAATATAGGTCAGCAACAGGTAGGCAGGCAGCAGAGGCAAACAAGACCAGAGGGGATCAGGCAGGCAGCCAAGATACCAAAAAACTTGCTGGGTTCAAAGGCACCAACACAGGCAGGTAGATACAGAAACGAGGCTGCAGTAGAAAATGTGGAGTATCAGAGACTTGCTTGGTAGTTTCTGGCTTTGGGCTGGTGGGGTAGGAGAGTGAAAGCCTGGAGACAGGAAGGGGGTCTTGATAGAAAAAGGGGGAACATGCTAGGATATCTGAGGCTGTACTTAGACTACAGGAAATCAGTTTGATTTTTGCCCTCCAGAAAATCTGTTAAATATCTGATTTTGACCCTTAGTTGGTGTAAGTGTACGTTATCCATTATCATTAGGGTTTTACAGATTTGATCTTAAACTTACCTCATAATTTCAAACATTTGTACTTTTTGTACTGGAAACCTGGCTCAATACTTGCAACACTTTCAGAGTGAACAATAACAGCCAACAAGTGAGAGAGAAAGAGACAGAGACAAAGCTGTTGTTCCCCATTGTTCCCCTAGGCATTCGTTTTTTAGCATGACACTGCTGACAAACAACGGACAGGTTAAATATCATCTCAAGTGTTTGCGGAAGAATAGATAACCTGTGCCAGCAGCATCCCCCCTCCAATATTTTGTGATCCAAAAGTATAAAACATTTCTCATTGTCTATCCTTCCTGGAAGAGTATTACAAGAACAGGGTGTTAGGTTTTGGCTTTGATTACATCTGCTACACCATGAGGTCAAGCAAGATCACATAAAGTGATAGATACCCCTTCACTCCTGCACATAACCTTAACAGTATTCTGTTCTGAGAGTTGGGTCACATTATTTATGTCTTCCATTGGGTTCATGCCTAAGATCAGATAGAAGAATATCTGTGTATGTTGCAACTAGGCTTTTTTTAATCAGTTAAGATTTTAAAACTCCTGTGGTCTGAGTCTGGCCTAATGGACACTTAAAAAGATGAATAGCTGCACATAAACTCACAGCAGAAAATGGATGGATCTTTAAACGTACACTGTGAGACTAAATACATTGTTCTCCCCTTTGAGACAATATTGCAGTTTTCAAATTTACATATTACTGCAACAATTCTGGAGTGAGACCCAGAGGCAGAATCAGTAGGTGGGAGTTATAAATAAATAAAATCAGCAGTGAAAAAGCAGGATGGTCGGAAACAGGTAGGCAGTCAGCGGAGGCAAACTGAACCAAGGGACCAGGCAGGCAGCCAAAAGTCAGGGAAGTAGCTGGGGTCAAAGTCACTGAAGTCTGACATTACATTACATGAAGTTTGTTGAGTCCAGCAGTCAGTTACTTTAATTTTGGATATTTAGTTTGATGACAGCAGGGGTAAGTGTAATGTGTACCCTACGCCCCAGACTTGCTATCATCCAAACAAGTGGGGCCTTTCTCTAACTACCCTCTCCATCCTCTCCACACACACTCCTATTCAATACCCAAGCTTGTGTGGAGGGTATGCGACACTTGAGTGCTGTCCCAAACCTCTGAGTGTGGATAAGACTGGGGTTGATTAACCCTGAAATAGTGAGTCTACATTGCTGCTTACTTACTGGACAGGTGTAATGTCATTTACTGCTCATTTTAGAAGATGTAGGCTGGGCTTTATGGCCTGAAACTAAAACCACAGAATATTCCAAGCCAGACTTGACTAACAGTTTCATTTGTTCAGCACAGGGGTTGGTTTAAGAAAGGCTCTTTCTGTGTCTTTCCCTGACTACCAAGTACCTCTCTAATCTCCACAACTGTTCCAACTTCCACCTCCTGCTTCCCAGTTTGGAGGGATTTGTAGGGATATGTTCAGCCCTGACACCACAAAGCAAACGTTTCCTTGAAATGGAAATTAGTTGTTGTCATCTTAAGTAAGAAGATAGTCAACTGCAGCCAAATGGTGCTCTGTTGAATCAGGTCTTGCACACTTTGTACTCAGTTCCTAATCAGTCACCCATTACTTACAGGTCCACTTCCTGGAGTCTTGTTTGATGAATTTGTTTTGGAGGACCACTTTTGTGTGTTTTTCCTGGACCTTTCTGTAACACGTTTTACCCTTAAATCATTAGAGACACCCTTCAGTTTGTATATGAATCCTTTCTTTGTTGCTTCTCTACTGCACCCTAATAATCCAGTGTTTACACATGGGTGATACCTTGGTAGACCACTTGGATATATTTTCAGCCACCCAAAATTAATAACAACCACTTCTTCAAACTTTTTTTTCTATCTTTATAATACAAATTTCTATCTGTGATGAATGATTTAGACAACCTGTCATCACTCTCTTGCCCCTTGAGTCTGATAACCCACGGTGCCTCACACATGCTCTGCAGCTGACCATTGACAGGTCTTTCAGGTCATCTTTCAGTAATGCATTGGTTGAGCCGCAGCATCTCATGTTAAATGTGAACCTTCCCATACTTCTGTTAAAAAGTTACCTGCAGCTCTTTATGAAATGTGCCGCTCATGACTGTTAGACAACGAGATTGGTAAACAAGTTCAAAATCATTTTTTTAATTAGTGATCACAAGTTAGAGTACAAAGCATAACTTACATATAAAATAAAACAAATATTAATAGATGAGTAAGTATATAAAGAGGATTAGGGCCACAGAAAAACATGGAAGGTAGGGCTGAGAGACAAAACCAATACAATTGGAATTCAACCTCTTGAATTGGCAGAAGTTGGTCTAAAATCTAATTCTGACTTCAATCATTATGACATTAAAGACAGGATTTCAAAAACATTTAAAAAGTTTTTTTTTTTTTTTTTACTTTCTCAATACAATACAAAACAAAGGAAAATTGGCAATTTGAACAACTAAGGTGTAAAATGGGAAAAAATAACCTTACAGCTGTTAAACTTCTTCATTATGTGTAGAAATGCTCTCTTAAAAACTTGGCACTTCGAAGCTTGGATTTGAAAATGTGCTGAAGAGGCACTAAGTGGGATTATTGATTTACAGTAAAACTGGGCTCTGCACAATTAAGGAATTAAAACAAAAGTAAGCTTCCTTATCCTCCACTCTGAAATTTACACAGATTCAAAAGGATTCAACACCTTCTCTATCAAATGCTGCCCTCATCTTCACAAAACAGGCATCAGTGCTGAGTCAGCAATTACTCCCAATCAATTAGATATTATTCAAGTGCAGTGTTGTAACCAAGACCAAAATACCTTAGATCAAGACGTGACCAAGGCAAGACCAGATCAAAACAGGGGGTTACAAGACACAAATGCTCTCAATGTTTACTCAAAAAATGAAGTATTTTATTAACCAACATTTTCACACACATTGAGAAAAAAGGTATATCTAGTTGTTATGGTTCAATACTAATAATCCTGCTCGGTGTAGTCCCCTCACTGATATCATTCTCTGAGGTATTGGAGCTCTAATATCATTGGCAGTGTGAAAGTCTATAACAGCCTGTTTTTGTTGTTCCCATGATGGTGTGTAAGGACGGTTAATAGGAGCTTGTGGGCATTTGCATACAACGTGTCACAAAAGATTACACAGCAGGTTGAAAACACACTGCCTTCCGTGAGAGACAAATAGTCCCACTGCTCCATGTAAATGTGGCCTTCTCTGATCACATTGACTGGACCGTATGTGCCAAGAAAATGACACAGTTTCACCTTACAAAGGTAACTGTGTGTTTGTGTGTGTGTGTGCATCCAACTGTGTCTAACACTGTAATGTAGCCATCCAGCTCTCTCCCTCTCTCTGTCTCCCTCACTCTCAGTGGTCCTCTAGGAGATGCAGCAGATGGACAAGTTCCCCATTCAGGAGAAAAATGTCCCCAAAACCAGACTGCATGAGATTATAAAATGACCGAACTGGGACTCAGGCTAAAACATACCAGCACACAAACAGATTTATACTAATACACTCAGTATGAAAGCCCATTTAAGCAACATTTATTTAATTGACTGACTGAGAAAGCAATCTACTCATGTAATCTTTCATAATAGAAGACTGAAGAAATGTGCAAACCCTTAATGAGGTGATATAACACAGAATGTGTGGACCTAGAAATTAAAGGTTACCATATTGCAAATGTACCTGACTGAAATGATTAATTATGTCTACATTCATGGAAAAGGACTGATGTTACAAAAATGGATTTATAAAGATCACTATACAGCAATTATACTTTATATTTCTGCAGTAGTCAACGTAATCATTTTTTACATGCAGTACGATAATCTTTCACCTAGTTGAACAAGCAAGTGCATCACAACCACAGATTGTTTCTTCTGTTCATCTCTAAAACATCTATCCATCCCCACACTAACGGATGGGAAAAAATGATTTTTGATCCAGCACTGATAACTGAGAAAAACTTGCCCCTAATAGCTTATACTGATAAGATTACCATTATATTTTCCTCCTACTGTTGTGTAAATTGTGTAGTTTATGCGCACTTGAGGGTAAGAAGTTTAAACGTTTCCATAAACATATTTTTTTTTACCTAGCAATGCCACATTAATTGCTGCAGACCAGCTCAAACATTAATGCAGCTTATAAACTTAATGCAGGATCTGAAAGATTCAAGATGTTTTAACACTGTTTTGCTGTGGTTTGATAATAATAAGAAGTAACATTTGTATGTTTTAAACTTATTTCTTACACTTTAATACTTCTGGTGGCATCTGGCCATCTCATGGCCTTTGATAAAATCATAGTGGGAAAAAACTTCACCAACATGATGCGTTACAGGATTTATACTTGGGCTATTACCACACAGCTGCAGTCTGAATGGAAATAGAGGTAGGGTGCCAATAAAGCACTCTGCACCTTTGATTGTTAGGTGTGATTTTGCTGGGTGTCAAAGCTCAGGGACTTTGTGCAGTTCTTTCATTCTCCAAAAATGTAAAAAAAAAAAATCCACACATTGGACATCATTCTTATTATCTTGTCAGCCTGCTGCGGCTGTGCTTCCTCTCTTTCTCTGCATGAAATGGCAGATTGTGTATCAGAATGTGTAGGCTTTTTAATAGGTAAAGAAAATGGCTTTTACCTGCTGTTTTTATCAGACAAAATTGTGTTATTGAGATAAATGATAATATAATTTTCACAACATTATGACCACTTACTGTTGAATTTAATCCTAATATTTCTTTATGATGGCACCTGCCAGTGGGTGGGATACATACGGCAGCAAATGGGCATTTTATTTTGAAGGTGATGTGTTGAAAGCAGGGAAAAAAAGTATTTATAAAGGTGTGAGTGACTTTGACAGGGTGATAGTTTGGCACAGTGCATCACAGTTTGCTGCGTATGGGTTCAACACAAAGACTGTATATAATAATTATAATAATAAATTTTATTTGTAGAGCACTTTTCATCAAAGTGATCTCAAAGTGCGACAGTAAAAAGGTTAAAAACAACAACAAGATTACAAAAAGGTTAAATGCCTTCAGGGAACGCTAAAAAGAAAGGTTTTTATATAGAGTAACATATAGAGTGTATATAGAGTGGACAGCGTGGCTCGGCAATTTACCATTGTTCAGTTTTGTAGCCAAAATACCCCTGTCTCAGGCACAGCCATTGGTAGCAGTTGTGCGGCCAGAGTCTGCTCAGTTAGACTGTGAGGGATTCTGGGAGAATCTGAGTGGAGCCAGGTGACAAAAATTATGATTATTTTTTTCTTTCCAGAGTCTAATCTCTTCTTGGCTCAACCTCCCAACATATTTTACAGTCCTTTTAAAGTTTGACCACAGCACATGTGGAATGACTGGAGAGTCAGATTTTTTTACCTATACCGCAGCCAGCCACCAGGGGGAGCAGTTTTTGTGGCGACCTCACTTCGAGCCGAGCAAGATGACCTTCATTTTTTATTTACAGTCTATGGTTCCACATAGCCCAGTCTGGGTGTCACTGACCGCTGTCCACAGCACAAAAAAGCCTACATTGGGTATGTTAACATTAGAAAACTATGAGTTCAAGGTCTTAACTTGCAGTTCCTAAGAATTCTATCCAACCAAAGGCTGCTAGACAACTAAGTCCGATCCATGGGGGTCCCACTTTACGACTACCAGGAGTCAAAGGATCTTGGAGTCATAAAACCCAACCCCCAACCTATTTTTGGGTCTAGTGGAGTCTATGTCTCATCAAATCAAGGCTGTTTTGATTTAAAATTTTATGACTTAATCAATTTATTTCTCATGAAATATATCAAATCACCTATATATTTAGCTTACACCAGAAAGTGCTCACGTGTACAGCTTAGGCACTATTTGTGTAACATTTTTTTACTGTTCCACCCAGCCCTTTATTCTGCCCCAAGTTCATTCTGATAGACTTCTAAAATTTCAATTATTTCTTCCCTTTTCATCTTTCAATTGCTCCCTCCCAGACTCTCAAAATCCAAAAGGTTCTTCCCACAGGCTCCAGTCATACAAACAAATAAACCAACAACCTTTTCTTACCCACAGTGGAGCCAATAAGTGATAATTATTCTCTTTATTAACCCAATATGCTGATGCCAGCTTATAACTACAGCATTCCCCACAAGCTCCAGAATAAAGACTCGATCAGGATTTGGATGATGGCCAAGCTGGGAGTTTACACTTTTGTCTGACTATTGGATTCATCCCCATAATCGGGCATTATCCCCCACATAAAGTCCTTTCCAATCTAATCTGTGTTTAATCAGCAGCACTAATTTTTTTAAACTAGTCTGCTGATTGAAGCCATTAGTGCGCTTTTTTCAGCTTTGAGTTGCTCATGTTAATGGAAAACAAGTGAAACAAGTGTGCTTGTGGCTTTCAGGAGCCGAAATGGGACCTAAAAATATACCATTGAGTGGCATAGTTCAGCAGTAAATATTTGCAGGTTCACATGTTCATTCCCACTTCCATCAAGCAATCTCACTGGAGTTGATCCTGCTAACAGACAAACTGCCTCGCCACCATTTCACCAGCACTGCAAAACAAACACAGCCCAGTTCCCAGTTATCCAACTAGTAGAGCTAATAAGTTCTGACAGCCCCTTAAATTTTTCAGTAAATCTTGTATTTAAAGGTCATGCAATCTGTGTGTGTGTGTGTGTTTTTATCTAGAGATAAGATCTCAATCTCTTCAAATCTCTTCCATCTCAAAGTCAGGCTTTTGTTATTGCCAGGGGGATTTCTCATGCTCCCTCTAGCTATGCTGATAACAGAAAGGCCATAAAAAGCTGCAGCCTCAAGATGGGCTCCTTCAAATTGTGCTGTGGACTGGGCCAATTAGTTTGATTTGGCTGCAGCTTCCAACATTGAAACGCTCTATTGCACCAACTCCTCAGTCACTGTGCCATAAGTACCCAGCAAACGCTGTGATCACCCAAAGAATTTAACACTCTGAATCTACTAATGGGATTTCCTTTGGCAGTGTGAATGTCCTAGCTGTCAAATAGGGCATCAGCATGTCCTGGTGCTTAAGGTGCAAAGTAATGAACTCTGGATAAATGTGTTGTGTACCGGGATGAACTTATTATCATTTGTGCATATTTTTATTTTTTGTTACAGACTGCTATTCAAATGGGTCACATGGAGGACTGGGTTTACTCTCTGCTTCACCATGTTTGTGATCCTGATGACATGCTGCAGAAGTAATGGACGTCTGTGACCTCCATATCACTCTAATTGTCAGCTTGTGCATGCTTGGATGCCCAGGTTGGAGTCGAGACCTCATGAAACCTACAGGTTAGTTCTTGAATGTCGGTGCAAGAGCTGAATGTTTGCTTCTGTCTTGAAGAAAATACCCTGATACCTCACTCATTCTTGTACTGTAAGTATGAGATGAGATGTTTAAGACTATGTTTGTTTTTGTTTTTTTTGCATAGTTTAGCATGAGGATTGTAGCCAAAAATAAAAGCCTTACTTAGTCTCTATAAATTTAATAGAACCCTGCCCAGCTCTTCAGCTTCACTGTGTTATCTGTGGGAAAACTGTAGTGAAAAAATATCATTTTGTGTGTTTTTAATTCTTTTTCTCACTTTGGGAAAAATACTTGTGAAGCCATGTGCTGTAACTTTCAGAAGTACCCTGATTTCTTTGCCAAATCACAGAAAAACTGTCGCAGGAAGAAATAGTTCTACAAGTGCAATTCTGTACCACGACAGCCGTTTGGATTTGTGCTCAGACCTTAACATGGCCTCTGAAGCGCTAAAACTTGTCAGTATTGATATTAGACTGAGCAAAGCTAATTGTTCTCCTGTTTTCAAGTCTTTGCACTGGCATTACATGCAAACAAGTGCGTTTTTCCAAATTTCAAGGTGCTACTGTCTAGTTGTGCATTCTCCCCTGTATTTTTAATGGCCACCCAAAGCTGAACCCTTTATAAGGGTAAAACTTTGCATGGAAGTTCTGAAAAATTGCAAGGTCAAGTTAAATTAGCCATAGTACTCATAAAATATGTTACGCTACCTTATTTTATTGGCAATAATTTATTTAGATTGTTAATTATTCAAATCCAAAAGCTTTTATTACAAGGATTTTCTTGCAGTAAACTCACTTTATTGTAAAAAACTGAATTTTCAACCCACACATTTTTGTACACATGCATATTAACTTCAACCATTTAAGCTCAAACTGGGCTTGTTTTTGTTGTGAAAATGGGGTCAGATGATCTTCATGTAAAGAGTTCTCCCTAAAGCTCGATGACTTTCTTCATCGTTACTTGCAATTAATTATTTAAATATTGACTGACCTTTTCGAGCTAAAGATAATTGCTTGTGTGGCCAAGTGAAGAAGACACAGCCGTGCATCACTCCCCACTAATTGATTTGGCTGCTGCTCTCGTGAACTTTTCATTGTGATCAGCACTGTGACAGAAAGTTATCACCCATCAATTTTTGAGATGAGTGGTTTTCAAAGGTGCCCATAAATTTCAGTCAGGTGATGATACTGCCAAGGTACCCCTTTGAGAAGCAGCATAAAGCTTGCATGGGATCCATGCACTACACACTGCCCCTGCCTGGCTGTAGGAAGCAGCGCCTGTCTGTGGGAGAGCTCATTCCAGGTCACCCACTCTCTGTGGGCGAGAGAGCGGGAGAGGGTGGAGAGTGCAGGAGAGGGAGGGAGACAAAGTGAAATTACAGACCAGGAAGAGGGAGAAAAAGAGTATCTATAACTCGATAACAGCTGGCTATCACACCATTCTTTCCAGATAGAGAGCCTTGAATGCAGACCTGTTTATTTTGTTGCCATTTATTGACGCAGTGATTCATTTCCTGGGTCTATATAAAGCCATGTTTTGCAGCTTCCATGAAATGTCTCTACTGTGGCACTGCCTCAGTCTGTAATCATTGTACACAAGACAAGAAATTTGTCTTGTCGGCTCATCATGCAGTTATTAGGCTGAATGCAGCCCACCTACTTTCTTTACTGAGCAGCTAACACAGAAACATTGCAGTGAATCATACTTTTATGGATTTCTATTGTACTTGCCTGTCCATCAGTCTTGATGATTGTCAGATAAGCTCTGGTGGATGATGCCAATGCGTTTTGTGAAAGTGGGCGAGTAGATGTTGTAACTGTAAGGTGGTGGACCATGTGAGCATGACAGAGCGGAATAAGGATTTGGTGTAGCTGCCAAAAAAGCATGAAATTTACAGTGCTATTCTTAAAAACACATGCAGAATGATAGTAAAAGTACAGCCCAAAGTGTCCTATCAGGTCTTGTTGTCATGGAAACAATGTCCTCTTTGTTTTTTTATTTTTTATTTTGGCTAAAATGATTTTTAAGCAAAGTTGACAGTTACATGCTTTTATGGAGCGTGTTACAGTTAGCTATGCAGCTAATTAGCACAGCGTGCCTTAAAAGATTTCCGTATTAGTTGCATCAGCAGTGAGCAGGCTGCAAAGGGGCTGCGTGTGGAGAGAGATGGTGGGTGGGTGGGTGTGATCAGTGGGGCCAGTGGGTGTAACATCAGTCAGTGAATGAGTGGCCAGTGTCCTGTAGCACTTAGCAAAGCAGGTTGTTTATGAATGAAGACGTGTAATTCAGCACAGGTCCAAAAACACAAACCATATCAATCTGGGATGCGCCTCTGCCAAAACAAAAGTGGTGACACTCTGAAAAAGTCAGTTACCATGGATACAAAAATTGCCCACATCATTTTTGTCAGAGGCCTTGTGTAATCGTTCTCTCTCCCCTGTAATTTATCTATTTATGCATTTATTTATACATTCACATATCGGTTTGTGTGTGAGCTTGCCTGCTGCTTTTGTAGCTTGAGTTGCTTTAATTGGACTTTTTCTGTCTCCTTTCCTCTGGTTCATTCCAGGAGGATTGGAGTTCTGGGCTTTGACTATTAGCTAAACAACATTAGTGAAATGAGCTTTTGTCTTCAATAATTATACGGAGTAATAACAAAATAGTTAGCAAACTGTTGACGCACTGTGATAATGGCACTTCTTCGTTTCTCAAGCTCTTTCATAGCCACCCGCTGCTATAAGCTATTAAAAGATATGTAGTAAAAAGAAGTTGGGAATCAGAAATGAAGAGGTAAAAGCTCAGTCAAGTGTTGGGATGCTGGGTGCCAAATTTCAACCTGAGCTTTGTCCATATGTAGGAGTGTGTGAGTGTTTCAGTGGGTTTCGTGTCTGAGCAGCAGCTCAAAATGCCGGAGTAACTTTGCTCAACGTGCTGTAGGCCTATGAAAGATGCATGAGGACTGAGCCCAATGGTGGTAAATCAGTCATAAAAACAGGGACACATGTTCAGACAATCTAACACTGTGGGCTCCTCCCATCTTGCCTAAATGCCTACAACTGTCTGCAGACTCTCTGTCCTTATGCTGTGCTGGAGTAATGAAGTAAAGGCACACAAAATGAGCAAAGGGGAAACTATTGAGTTTATGTTCACGCAAAAACCCTGTAAAAGGCACTGTTTCAGAATTTTCTTCAGGGAGTTCTGCATGAAAACACTGCTTTAAATGAGACTATACTAAAAGAAAAGGACATTGTTTTAAAGCTTATTAAGGGTGGCCCAGTAAAACGTATGATTTTATTTCCTCAGCAGCAGCTTATTGTTTAAATATAGAATAAGATGAGCCTGGTGATACTATCTAATATCAAGGCTAATTTTTGTCCATGAAAGCCACCTTACTGCATCATCTTGAGTCCCTAAACAGTTTGTCTTGGGTCCAGTCTGTCCCAACAAGGAGTCCTGTGCTGAGTAACTATCAGGAGGGGATGATGGTGGGTGGGGTTGTATAAAAGAAAGGCTATTATATTCGAAACACCAGGATTTTTTTCTGAAAAGAAGACCATCATCTACAGTTCCTCTGGTCTGTCTCCTCTTTTATGTCAACGTTATGCAATCGTCTTTTTTCTTTCATTCCAAGCCTGGGAGGCTTGGGCTCTGACGGAGGAGGATAGAGGACCTCAACAGGTGGAGATTTTTATTCTAGGGATAGAAGAGGAGGAGGAGGAGGAGGAGGTGGAGGTGGTAGAGGAAGGGGAGGTAGTGAACCGTCCCTTAATAATAAGCCCTGTGGTCTGCTTACACTGAGCTGCTTTTTTGCCTCAGAGTATAACTCGGCTTATGACAGCCAGTAGTAGATCCCTGGCCTGCTAACATGACCCCATGCTGTATCTACACCATCTGTCTGCAACGGGACTCCAAGGCAACACTCAGAGGAGGATGCAGAGAGAAAGAAGGAGAGAGGGAGAGAGATGACAGGAGGGAGGGTAAAGGGGGGTGTTGTCAGCGCTTCCAGAAAGCCCCCTGTGCTGCACTTTTGATCTGCTAATTATGTATAATTGAGACTGTGTAATTCACAAGGGTTGGCTCTGTTTTCCCCTATCTGACCCTTTAAACAAACTCAAGTGATGACGAGGGATCGTGACACATCATCAGTAATAAATGTGTCGCTGCATTTATTTTGAAGGGATCAGTATTTTAATTTTGGGGAACGGAACTGTGTGCATTTGGGACCACTTGATTGGGTTAAAGCACTTCAGCGGATATTGAAATATTTTATCAGTGCGCAGTGAATGCTCTGAGGAGCGGAGGCGCCACGCCGCCACTCGTTTGACGCCGAGACAGTCGTCACATCTCTCTCACACACACAACACACACTCAAACACACACAGAAGGGGAAGACATTCTAGCACAAACGCGCGCACGCGGTTTTCGTTTGGCGAGATGGCACCAGGTGATGCCATGATCGACGAATGAGGATTCACTGGTGTGCCTTACCTCTCGTGCCTCATCATTTTCTTTGGAGATGAACGACTAGCAAAGAAACAAGTCGAGCCGAGAGAGACGGAAGAGGAAGAAACACAGCCCTGTTGTTGTCCACGAGCTCTGAAGTTGGAGATGCTGTTTTGGAGACATGGCGAAGTCTTCCAAGCGCGCGCACTCATAACTCGCCATTTATCTTTCTGATATTTTGGGAGATGAAGTCACCCAAGTCACCCTCACCACCCCCAACCCCCACCACCCACCACATCAACCTTCTCCCATTCAGGCCCGTTGCCCATATGTTTAATTAACTAGGCTGATGTGCAAGTACCTTCAGCCAGCGACGCGTGGGCGGACGGGCTGCGGGGTAAAGAGGCTGCTGAAGAATATTTTCTTATTCCTGTTCGCCCGGGCGCCTGGTTCTTTACCGGAGCATCATCTCTATGGTGCAACGTAGAAAGCTACAAAAATAACTCGACCCGTTTCAACTTGTCCCGAATTGTTTCGTGCGTTATTCTGGAGTGCAGTGCTCGTTCGGAGAGCGCGTGAGGGAGAAGTAGAGGAAAGAGGGTGAGTGAGGAAAGGAGAGAGTGTGTGTGCGTAAGTGTGTGTGTTTTGATGTTATTTGTGACGGAATCCCCTCTTCAGTCTCCAAGAATCTGAGAGCGGCGCGAGAAGGAGGAGGAGGACAGGAGAGAAGGAGGAGGAGGAGGAGGCGCGCGGACCTGTCCACGAGCCCTCACTGCGGAACGCGCGGGGCTGCCGCTGGAGATTCCAAAAACCAACGGTTATTTTGGATGCGAGAGACTAACTGTTCCCCGTACTTCATCGATTTTTGCTTCCCCATTTCCCGGTTCATTTCTGCTGCTGAGTGGACGGTGTTTGACGTCTTTACCAAGAGGAATACTACCTTTTTTAAACCAGGGAGAGGGGGAGGTCTTCAGAGGCAGACAGGTGGATTTCTGCATGGTGGTGGTGTCTCTTTTGGGGGGGACTGGATGGAGGAGAAATTGATGGATTAATTTGACGGTGGACAGTCGTTTTGTGATTCCCACTCCTGCCGAGGGCAAACGAATGGAGTAACAGGCTGCAATGTCATCTCCACCTGGCCGCCTGGAGAGATGTGTCACGGGAATGGGGTGAGTTAGTTTAATTAGTCTATATTTTTAGCTTAGCTTGGAACTAACTCTCACCGCTTAATGGAAGGTGCAAAAATAATCCGATATTTTGAAGGGTTCGGTGGTTTTAATAGGTATCTGCCGCACACACTCTCCACTTCAAAGTGGAGCAGAGGAGGGATGACTGGTTTGTGCTCCTTTCTCCGCTCCTCTGTTCGTCCGAGTCGCCGACACACAACCTGCTGCATGCCCTACATAGAGGAGCCCGGCACCGGGGAGAGGAGCGTGAGGCGAATATTTGCTGAGGAGCCACAGGCTGTTTTTAACGTTTCTCTCTCCCCTTCCTCTCTCACCCCCTTCGTCACAAACGCAGGAGTGAGAGCGAGAAAGAAGGAGAGAGATAGGGGTAGAGAGTAACGTTACAATTTTGTCTTTCTCGCCAGTCACAAACTCACCTTTGAATTTAACTCGTTTTCTGTTGTACGTCATGCAAGCTTTCCATTCAACAAGCCCGTGTTCCAGCATCCTAAAAAAAGCCACGCATGCACGCGCAGTTTTGCTCCCACGTACGCAAACATAGCCTGTAATACAACACGCGCGCACGCATATAGAACACGCTGGTATTTGATGCAATTCAAACTGTGAAATGCGTGTGAGTCACGAGGACATTGGGTAATTATATTTATAACCCATAAAACAAAGACGGCATCCTTCAGGTGCGCGTGTGCTTTTGTAGAAAAGAGTGAAATTCAACAAGTCTACGCTTTAAAAGGCTTCAGTTCAATAAGCCGCAGCTTTTTCCTTCATTTTCCTGTTTTTCAGATCAAGTTTGAACACTTTTCCTCTGGCTTCACTGACGCTGTGAGAAGGCACCAAAATGCCAGTAAACGGACAGGTCATGGTGGCTGCCTGCACGTGCCCTCACACCACGGCAGCAAAACTCAGCATTCATCCCACGGACTCCGAAGAAGAAGGCGCAAAACCTCCGCGACCGCAAACCTGCCGCAGCCACGCTTTGTGACACCGAAGGTAAGCACCGCGGCTCAGGAGAAAGTGTCCGTTGGAGCGGCTCATGCGCGGCGCAATAAGACGCTAAGCGGCGCTGTTGCATCACATTATGCCCGGCTACTGATGAGAGGCCGTGTAATGAATTCATATCTCAAATTACAGTTTTCAGGCTTTGAATGCAGTCACGTTGTAGAAACACATTTTCTTCCGTTTTCCTCCCGCTTTCCGTGCCAAGTCTGACACGAAGTGTCTTCTCCTCCTCCCTGGGACATAGAGGCAATCATACACACAAACACACACAGATGTTACATGGGGGGTAACTCTATAGGAGCACTGAAGTCTGACATGATGGAATATAAGGCTCTAATTCCCATAATTCTGACTTATGATCTTGGTGGAAAAGGAATACCCATCACTTTTAATACTAAGCCCTAAGTGCGTGTGTGTGTGCATATTTATCATCATCATTTAGGGCAAATTATCATGCATGCCAGTCCAGACTCATTGTGTGTGATATAGGGAGCTGCACAGCGAGAGAGAGAGAGAGCCAATGCGCTCAGCAGTAGCCTATTTTCTAGAATAGTGGGATGACACAAAAGGAGATCAACTCTGTAGGGCATAAATGCAATAGAGTGGGGAGCAGTGAATGTGGAGAGCCGTTGCTTCCGTTATTAAAGATATCCTGTGCTAAGCAGCAATGAATTTTGGGGGCAGTGTCACAGCACCTTTAAAACCTTATCAGTATCTTATTGTGGGTCTACTTTTCTCTTCCTTTTACTTTTTGTTGCTATCATACCAGAGATGTTTCTTTCATAGTTGGATAGAAGGTGGAAATCTTGGGTAATTTACTGTTGCCCGACAACTGAAAAAAAAAAAGCCAAACAGAAAAGCAACAAGAACGTAAAATATTTCCAGCGATGTGATCCATCTTCTCTGTCCCATTCTGGCTGTGCCTGACATAGTGTTGAAATTATAGGTCGAGATGCATCTCACTGAGCTGTTCACTCAACCGTTTCTATGTTGGCAAAGCAGGCACTGTAGTCCAGAATTCATTGTCTCCAAGCAGCTCGGCAGTGTAGCCAGGAGTGAGACTGTGTCGTTCTGCTTTTCTGCAGTTAAGGCTATTTAATCCCTCACATTAAACGAGCTCTTCTCAACATGTTTTCCCGCTGCCTTTAACAAGATGGCCCTCTTGAGATTATTCCTATGGCACCTAAGTGGCACTGACGGAGTTCACACAAACATTGCGTTTCTTGTACTATTGCTCATAACAAAGATCTAAAAGGTGTCTTTCTTGCTCGATGCTCGATGCTGCTAAGTTTATATTAAAACAGAAAAATGTTAGTTGTAAAAAAAAAAACAGGCCTGAAAGAGAGGGAGAGAGAGGTGCCTTGTAAGGACAAGACTGCTAAAGGTGAACAGCCAGACTTCTGTGTCATCCCATTTTCAGTGTTTTGGTTTCTTGCTTGACTTTTTCTAGAGCTGGCGCACAAATTTAGCCCAGAATCCACATATGCCTGCAAGTGGGAAAGGGTTCAGAGAGCATTCACACTGAAGCCTTTTTCTTTTCATGAAAGATACATTGAGTTTTTTACCTTGGTTGAACCGCTTAAGTGATTCAAAAGTATCGCAACAGTAATTCTTGTGTATTTACTGTGACACAGTATCAAAGAATAGCTTACCAGCATACAAAAATGCTTCGATAAAAACTGGTCTTTAAAATGTATGCACATATACTTTTTTTTAATCCTAATGGTGTTTTGTTCACTCCACAGTCTCAGACATCACATGTAAATCTTCTTTTTTGTCGTACTTGTTTCCATGAACATGTAGAGTGTTTTGGGTGGGAGTATCCACACACAAGATAACATTGTAGAGCTTATGAAGAATAATTATAAAGAGGCTTAAAGAAGAGAAAAGCCAAAGAACTTGTGGGTGGTATGTGCACCTTCCTGCCCTGTGTTGTAGCTGTTTTTGTCCTGAAGGAGGTATTGACATATTCTGGATAAGAGCTACAGCAGATAATCCCTGTATCTGCACAGAGTTTTTGGCTGTAGAACACCATCCGCTGAAGTTGAAAATAAGGTTCATGGTGGTGTAGTTCTGCCCGGAACGTTAACAGCCAAAGCGTGTGAAGCCACAGAGCCTCTGGCATGGCCCTCAGCTTCAGCTGTCATCCGCTGAGTGAGTGCTTTCTCTGAAGTCAATTAAACCTGCCAGTGTGCTTGTACCGCTCTGCTTCAGAGTATCTTATTCTGACAAACCTCTGACAACAAAATCAGGCTACATTTAACTCTGTGTCCGACCAATTGGACTCTTTTTTGTCTCTTTTCTTCTTCACTTTTTGAAGAATTTTAAATTCTAAAAATGAGATTTTTATTTCCTGTGTGAAAAGGACTGAGTGACATATGATAATGAGTCATTTGACCCCTGCTGATCTTCTGTATTTTGATGTGTGATGGTGCAGCCTCAGACATAAGTTAATAACCCAAAAGCCTCCTAAGAACATGCGCTGTTTAATCATTTAATCAAAACGCAGTTGGAGGCCTTGATGAGTTTGTGGGCTGTAGTGATAATTAGTCGGGTTTGAGCGAAACATATTGGCTCATATTTTTAGACAGAAGAGATGTTGTCGATATTGCTCAACGTTTGCTGTTTGATTTCTGAAAACACACCATCCCATTCTCTCATGTGATATTTAGAAATTAAATTAATCTTCATTTGTGGCCAAAACTCTTCATTCATTCCAAAAATGTCGAGTAGATGTCTTCAGTCAGAATTGGTCCCATCATGAAGTGAAAATCAGGAGATGCTTGTTTCATACTCCTTTCCAAATGTCCTCAGTTAGGTCTTTGATTTCACGGCTGTTACACTTCTGCCTAAGCAAGAACAGAGACGACAGATCAGTTTTCAACTCTTTACTGTTTTGATTTAAGTAAGCTTATTGAAAGAAATGTCCATTTTTAGTTTTTTAAACCTGAAAAATAAGAGCTGCCATGGCTCAGGCTCAGATTTTGAGACCAAATCGTACTTTTATCCGTTTTAAAAATGTGTTTTTCCTGACTGAGAGGCAAGTGATTTGCAAGCTGAGAATCAGAATGATCTTGATCCTACTTGAGAGTGGGTGTCAGGGTGGATTTAGAGTCAAGGATAGTGGACTTTATAATAGATAAAGACGTTATAGAAAAACTGTGGCCTATACAGCTTGAAATTGATTTTAAAGCAGTATCTTGTCTTTAACTCAAAACAGATGTATGTCTAAAATTCAGAATGCTTACAGATTCTGGATGGTTCATGAACTTTGCTTCTGATTTTTAGAAGTTTGTTTGAATAATGAGTCTTCCTCACAATAATTTTTTCATTTTTATTTTTTTTTATTTATTTAATTAATATGTGTGTGTGTGTGTGTGTGTGTGAATTATATTACTGGACAACTGAGTGTTTTTTTGCTGCCATTTTTTTAGTGTGTCATAAAAATACTCATACTTATTATTTTTTATCATTATTATTATTATTAAGAAGATGCCCAAATGTTCTAACTCCAGCTAAAAATGTTCAACCTTTGTCATGTTATAATATTTGTTCATTAATGGTCAAAAGTTTTAGAACACCCTAATTCTCAACTTTTTTTTATTGAACTTCAAATATTTTGAGTCTAACTAATAGTTTGAAACAGTACAAGGGTAAGTGGTGAATTGCCTGAGGTTTAACAAAAGGGTTAGGTCAATCAAAACTTAAAAATCATTTAGACATTATTTCAGAGTAATACAAGAGACAGACCATCATAATCAGGGGCGTATTGAGTCGTTTGGGGGCCCAAGGCAAACCCAGTCAATGGGGCCCTCCATGTCCTTGTAACTCATCTTCCTCAGAGCTAGACTGGCCTTCCCTGGGTCCACTGTCTCTTTCCGAGGCATGAGACGGTGCTAATCTTGTACATGGTAACTTAACGCAACTAAATGCATTTCCTCAAGTTCTGTACTTGAGTTTGATTTTGAAAAAAGTGAATACATAATTTAGTCCACTTCGTCCTGCATTTGAAATCTTTTATGGTCAATTGACAGCTTATTTGTCCCACAGTGGAGAATTACGGAGTAACAGTAACAAACAAGAAAGTATGTAGTGAAAAACATTACAATAGGTAAATATTGAAAAAAATAATTTAGTAACGAAAAATATGTAAATATCAAGCACAACATACAACTGAAAAAAAAATCTACTGAAAGAGGTGATATTTGCAGTAACCATAATTTTTGGCACTATTATTTTAAAGTTAATGTATTTTTATTTGACCCCCTGTCCAGTGAGTTATGTATCCAAAAAAGAGATTTGGTACAATAATGCTTATCACCAACTCAAAAAGTTTGATTTTGAGAAAATTATCCTATTTCCTGGGCTAGATAAAGTCCTTAAAATCCTATAAGTCTTATATGTTTATCTCAGATCTCAGAGCAACATGGTGTTTTACTTCCGACTTGGTTGAAAATAAGAAAAAAATGGGGAAAAAAGTGTTTTTTACCACTTTCTTTCTGAATCAAATCTTCAGATGTGTTGTAACATGGAATAGCCCATTGAATAAGAAGGGAGGGGGAGTACCCAAAACCATCATTAAAGATTAAGCCTTTTGATGTATTTTGAAGCATATGAAGTAAGATTTATAAAAAAAGAAATGCTTTCAATTGAAGAGAACTTCATAAATCAGTTTTTAAGAGATGCTTTGGGGGCCCCTGAGAATCTTGGGGCCCCAGGCAACTGCCTATGTTTGCCTAACTGTAGCTACGCCCCTGATCATAATGCTTCACGATGTAGGTCTTTCCCCCTGAAAAATTGTGAAGAAGGTCAAGGTGTCAGTGACAGTTTCCTTTGGCAGCAGAGGACACTCATAAACTGATAGGAGAAGGTCTGGCAGAACCAAAGCCAAAATGTAATCAGAGAAAAAGTTTCTGATAGTTAACAGCATGTGATGGGTGCTCACAGAACAACAGTTTCAAACACAGCTTTAAAAGAGGTCGTAGTAAACAGGCCTCAGTTTCAACTGTGAAGAGAAGACTGGATAGAGAAGCCATAATAAGAAAAAGAGGCCGACCTGGGCTAATAAACACTGCCAGTGGACAACTGGAGGCTGTAAGAGGGTGTTATGGGCTGATGAGTCAAAATTTGAAATCTTAGTTTATAATACAGTATTTTGTTACTTATGTAGGCAAAAAGATGGCTTCTTAGTGTGTTACATCAATTGTCAAACATGGAAGAGGAAGCCCGATGGTCTGGGGCTGTTTTGCTTGATCTCGGTCTGTGACTTGTACAGAGTGAGAGGCATCCTGAGCCAGTCCTGAACCGCAGTATTCTGCGGCGCCATGCAGTACCATGTGTATGCACTAAGTTGGTCGGAGATCCACCCTACAGCAAGATAAAACCAGAGTAGTATGAGGTATTAAACTGCATCATTTTCACTGAAAAAATTGTGGTGTTCTTAAAAAGAATGAGTGAATGTGGATGAGGCTTGTTCATGATGTAGAGTTTTACAACAACACAAAAGTGAGAGTGCAGAACGACATCAGCAGCAATCAGCTCGGACGTTCTCGCTCTTCTTTCTCTCCAATCAATAGCTCCAGGCTGCAATCAATAATATTTGTTTAAAAGACGGGGGAGTTAAAAGGTGGTTGGATCATTAAAGACATTTATTGATCTGTATTGGCAATTAGTCAATAATGATCTCCAAAAACAATCAGTGTTAAGATTCAGGTCAGCACAGCAACTCGTGTGCAGGTTATTTCAGTGAAATTTTGATCAGCTGAAGTCTTTAATGAAGAAACAGGTGGTCATACTTCGGTAGTCAGTCTAATCTAGGCAAACAAGTCCAGGCAGGGTGGAGGCAAAAACCCAGAAGTCAAAAACCAGTAGATGAAACACTTAAAAGAGTGCTGGAAAGGGATGAACACACAGGATGGAACAAAGACCGTCTGGTAGGGGATCAAGGGAAAAAAGGAGGACAATGACAGGGTTGACTGCTGGCAAAAATCAGGAGCTGGTTTGTAATGAGCAGGTGTGGATAATCAAAAAAACAGGCAACACACACACACACACACACACACACACACACACACACACACACACACACACACACACACACACGCAATCAGGAGCAGAGAGTGCTTTTAGTTCTTGTTTAACACCTCAAAGTGAGGTTAACAGTGTCTGAAACTGCCTGAAGTTAATCAAGTTCTCCTGCTCGATAACAGCCCAGTCATAAATTGATCTCAGCAGATGAAGAACTGCTCTTTCCAGGTTTTTTGGCCAGTTCAAAGCAGTAGGACAAAGTTTTTAACACATCGACAAATCACCTTTACAAAGTTGATTCTTCACACCGAGTAGACGTGAGGCAAACAATAGCATTTTGAGATAATGTTTGTCCATTATTCAACATTTGATGCTCAGTCTTTACCTAACTGCACGAGCTGGTGAATGAAACATCTGGTTATGTGGCAGGAAGATGCTCTGCTGTGTTAATCGGCAGGTTTCTAACTGTTGTATGGTGCCTAACAGGTAACACACATGGAGTCTATCAGAGCATTCTCACTTCAAACAACTGCCTTTGTAGCTGGAAATGAGTTTGATGAGATGATGAGAGACTGATTCAAAACACTTACAAACACGTCCTTGGATTCGAGAGGAACAAACAGATTTGGGTGACAGTTATCTGCGGTTTCATCACAGCAAGAATCACCTTTAGTAGTACTTGCACTGAAGAGATTTGATCCATTATTCATACCAAAGTATTGATTGTAGAACCCTCTGTTATGTTTGTAAAGTAAAGAATAGAGGCTAAATATTGATATTCAGTGGTCATCATTCAAGAGAAACACACAAACGTGCTCTTCTTTGATCTCAGTGATCATCCTCCAGTTGAAAGCTTCAGGCTTTCAAGATGCTGGATGTTTCATTTTGGATTGTAACCCCCCACTGTGCCTATTTGAATAGTGTGCTTTTGAATTAGCTTGATTGGTATTAGGCACAACATGTGGCTTTGAGAGTGAGAACATTTTCAGCCTCCTAGGAGTTTTAGTTGTTACCTTAAATGCTGTCTTCTCTGTCTGTCTGAGGGTTGTGGAAAAAGCAGCTTAGGTGGTGCATAAGAGCGGTCAGCCTGCCCTGTCATTTTGGCCAACTTAACACCCAAAATCCATATTCCAATTTTATGCTTATACAGACACCAGATTTGCTTCAGACTGATACAACACTGTCCTTGTTAAGTCATTCTTCAGCATTTTAAATCCGATTGGATTCAGTATTTTACAGCTACAAGGAACATATCCGTCGCATAAGTGTATCAGCACTACCATTACAATGAAGAGATCATTGTCAGAAGCCGAGGTCTCAGTGATTCCACAAGAGATGGCTGTCACTCAATTTCTCTATATGTCGGGGCACAATTAGCTCTGCTTGTCACAGAGGTGATTAACACTTCAATAATTTCCAAAGTATCAGACACTGTAATTCCAGCAGAGATAATGCACAGTCGGGTTTTCTTTAAATAGCTGCAAAAGCTTTTTTTTTTTTTTTTACTGCAGCACCATCACTCTGGTTCCAAAAGAGAGTGTAAAAAGGAAATTTAGTGTAATCCTCTTGAAAAGCTTGCAGCTACATTAGGAAAAAGAAAGTCTGGCACTATGTGCTCAGTACGAGCAAATGATGTTAAGTCCATATAGAATTTCTCCACTCAGCTGCTGAACAAGTAAATGTAAAATAGCTTCATTATCCCCCTTTTTTTGTCTTGTGAAAATAGAAGTTCCTCAAACTCACACTGAGTGGATTTACATTTCTTAAATTATCTTTTTGAAACTTTTAAAGGAGTGAATAAAAGACTTTATTTTAAACTCCTGTGTGTTGGGGGGAAAAAGTTTTTCACAAGGATTTAAGACTTACAGGCTGAAAACTTTTGCCTTGTTAGAAGATGCATTGTTAAAACCCCTATTGTGTTTATGTGCCTTACCAATAACAGACTTTGAGGAATCAATCTGACATAACAAACCACAGTGGTAAAAAAAATATTTTCACTCAGAAAACATTATAATGTTTGTCATATTTCTAAAGTTATGTTATGTATGTATTTCTTTTTTGAGCCTTACCATTTGACTCCAATGTTTGGAAAGGTAGGACAAGTTCAACCACACTTCCTGCCAAACACTTCTTTTTTTTTTTCTTTTTTTTTTTGTCAAGCCAGCACTGCGAGCTGCCACCAAGCCTTCAGCATTTTTAGGTAGCTTTTATAGAGGTTATCAAACGCTGATCGCGTGCTTTTATTCTTGTTCAAAGAGCCAGGATGTTAAAAAAAGAAACACTTAATTCTTGTAGATACTGTGGCTATCACGCTAAAGTTTGCAGCCATACACTGATGTCATGCCAGCTGTAACTATGTCACCGTGAAGAGAGTGACGTTGTTGTTTACCGTAGATACTGTTTAGATAAAAGTGGTAAATGTGAATTCCGTAAGAGTCACTCAACTCATGCATCAGATTACTTTAAAGGCAAGTGTACAGGCAGATGTACAGGCAGTGGCGTGCAATGAGTAAAATGATGAAATATAAATTCAATGTTTTGGGGGAGCGTTATCTAACAGAGGTTTGAGATTGTGTCTCAAAGAGAAGGATGTTTTTTAAAATTAAGCAGTTTAATCCATTATTGATTTCATAAAAGCCATCCATGCTCACTTAGACTGCTGTTACTATGTTTTTTTCCCTCAGACAAAGGTCTCTCACTCGTCTCCAATTTGTACAAACACAGCACCTTAGAGACTTCCAGGAGCTTCAGCTGTGCTTTTATTGATTGTGTTGTTTATTTTGCGTGTGTGTTATTTTTCTGTTGGTGAAGCACAGAAGAAAGGTGCCAGGAAAAATAAAAGATTTTTACTTTCATAATGTGAGATTGGATTATTATCAAGATTAGTAATCACAATGTTTTACAACCCAGGCCTCGATTAAAGAGACAAACTCGAATAGATTTTTAGACTTACACCCTGTTTTTTTTTTTTTTAAACATTCCTACTTAATGTGATTTGTAAACTAAAAGAGGAAAATTTAACCTGGGAGTACATTTACATCATAACTCATACCCAGTATGTGATGTATGAAATATCTATGAAAAACAGTTGATCATGCTGTGAGATGAATCCTGTGCCTCTCGGTCAGCTTTCTTAGACTGCTGCCCCTGTGACCTGATCTTGGATAAGCGGCTGAAAATGGGACCTTGATCACTGTATGATTCATGTTTTCCTCACAGTCTTGTTGAGAGCACTACACCACCAAGCAGCAAGATGCAGAGGCCAAAAATATTCCCCAAACATCTGCAAATCATTCAAAATATATTAGTTCAGGTATAATGCCACCCTCCACGCTGGCGACAGGCGCTGTCTCAGCCAGACGGGGCATCTGGTGTTACGGGAACATTTGAAGCCTCTGTTTCCTCCTGCCAAGTGGAGCTTTTAACCACACAGAGCAACACATCAAAACACATATGCCGGCCAGAAAACTGTGCCTCAAAATATATATTCAAGGATAGATTCTATGGTTTGTAAAGCCCCAAAAATCTTTGTTACTTCAATGTCTCTGATACTGAATTTGTAAAAAAAAAACCTACTTTCAACCATCTGTTTTGGCATTAAATTTAATGATAGATTCATTATATGTAATTACGGTATCAAAGGACAGTAACACTTCAGTGCAGAGCTACAGTGCTGCAGTGTTCCTGCAGAGGAGTACGACAGGGCAGAAATAATGATTAAATGTTGTAAGAGCTTTTACTGGCTTCCTCATTTAAAAGTTATTTGGCGGTAGAGGTCATAATTTATGAGTGTCATGAACATGAGGGAAGCTTGCCATTTTCTCAGTAGCAAAATCCCAAATAAAGCTTTATTTCATTTTTAGAGTTTATGAAATTCAGAATTCTGATACCCATTTCAAGAGAAGGCCACTAAACCAATACTTGGTGACCACGACCTTCAGGCTTTGAGGAGGCTTTTAAAATAGACGTGACTCCACAGTTGAAATCCCTGCATGGGCTTCAAATCAATTAGTCAACATAATTATATATTTGAGATGCTTTTACTAAAAGAGCAGATGGAGACCCCACCAATATGTTATCAACACAGACCTAATGTATCACTACCAAAGACCTGTGTGTGTGTGAACTCAGGCAGTCGCTGTACCCAAAAATGCAGGTAAATATTGCATATGTAAGGAAGAAACCGTTCATAAACGTGATCATCCTTCACATCTTTATCAGCATCATTCTGAACAATGTGTCCAGGTTTTTGAGTAACATTTGATCCCAATCAAGTTTATAATAGTTAACTAAAACGAAACTAAAAAGGAAAAGTAAAATTTAAAATACATCGGAGTCAACTCAAACTAATAAAAACTAGAAAAGAAAACAAAAACGATAAGTAAACTAAAACTGTATCTTGTGTTCACAAAACTAACTGAAACTAACCAAAATTAAAGACAAAATGTCCTTAGTTATCGTTTTTAGCAATATTAATAGCCTTTAGGATTTAAATTAATCCGACACATTTTCCCAACCAATTTTACAACAGTTTTCGGCAGTTGTCAGCGCCGTACGGCACCATCACAGCGACGAACTGG
Organism: Halichoeres trimaculatus; assembly: GCF_033239565.1. Classification (NCBI taxonomy): domain Eukaryota; kingdom Metazoa; phylum Chordata; class Actinopteri; order Labriformes; family Labridae; genus Halichoeres; species Halichoeres trimaculatus. The sequence continues at coordinate 22,213,120 of NW_027437180.1, forward strand.
GCCGTGCTTGTTTACTGCACTGACTGGCTGTGCGCTGTGCTGCCACAAAACGTAGTGGAGCAATGAATCAGAGCATCTGTAATAGTTTAATTTCATGTGAGTCTGACTTTACTGTTACAGAGTCCAAGTTTCTAATTATTAAAGCTCATATTATATTGTTTTATATAACTTGTGTTTTTATTATTTTTATTGAATTCATGTTAACATTATTTTATATAATTTATGTTTATATTTTTATATTAAGTTTATATTATTTTCTTGTGTTTAAGGCAGCAGCCAACAGTTCAGTATCAGCATTGACTGAGCAGTGAGCACTATGTTGAACTAGAAAATAAACTGTATTACAAAATATTTACTCTGACCTTTTTGAATCCTGCACCTGGTTAATAAGGTATCAAAAAACTAAAACTAAACTGAAACTAAACTAAAACTAAGCCTTGTTGCAAAAATTAAAACTAAATAATAACTAGAATGCCCGCTCCATAACTAATTAAAACTAAACTGTAATGGAAAAAAAATGTCAAAACTAACTAAAACTAAACTATAATGACAAATCCATAACGATTTTAACCTTGATCCCAATCACCTTCTGCATATTTTAACAAGACAAACCACTTTCTGCACGTTTCACCTCAGCACGGCTCTGTAGTAGATGTACGTCGTAGAAGACTGCTGGTGCTAAACTGTGCCCCCTGCAGCCCCACTTCTTACCATTGGACATTGTACATTACGAAACAATACATTTACCAAAGGAGACCCTGAACTGTTAAGCAGAGTTTTTTTAATTCTTTCAAGCTTTCAGAGAGCTGTGAAAAGGTGATGTACCACAGTGACAAACATGTTCCTGTCCCAAATTTTCCATTCATTAAATTTAGAATTAGCATATGTTTATGAAGCAGTAACAAGTTTTCATTTTAAATACATGGTACATTGTGTTTGCAGTTTTGCTTACATTTTACAGTATCACATTTTTGGGGGGTTTTGAGGTTGTACCATGATGTCTTCGAAAACAGCCACCTTATGAGCTCATTGCCATCAAAAATATATAACGCAGCAGATGGTAAAGGAGAGTGCAGCCGGTTTTCAAAAGTGATTAACCCTTTAAACTTTTAAAAACCCCAAGGTCCCCCAATTGGGTGACTTTGAGGTCCCTCTGCAACATAAAGCCAAAAATGAAGCACTTATTTGAGCCAGTGACATGAATACCAGCACTGACACCTCTGAACAAATTGTTTCCTTTATTATAACACTAGATTGATTCAAATAGACCTTGTAGGTGCAGAGATTTCCTCTTTTCAATTTGGATGTGTTGCTTTTCTAGCAGGAGAGCCAAAGAAGAGGCCTGGGCTTAAAGGGTTAAGTTATTCTACAAGTATCCTGTTCATAAATGTCATGTTATGGCTCTTATGCCCTTATCTCTTTGAAGTAGATCCAAGGAAGTTTTAGAAATGAATAACTGTTTTAACTTTAATCATTTATAGATTATTCAAGAGAATGGGGCCCTTGGGGCACCAATGGCCTGGTGGTTAAAGCCTTCACCCAATGTACGAGGCCAGAAAACTTGTGCAGTGGTGGTTGCTGTTTGACTCCTTACCTCTCTATGCTCCCCACCTTTTCTGTCTATCTTCAGCTATGCTGCCCAATAAAAGCAAAAAGGCACATAGGTATAGTTTAAGCACAAAAAAGCAGCACTTGTGCATTAAAATGATAACAAAATCAGTTGTAGGTTAAAATTCTGAACAGAGGATATATTCTCTCATAGCATCAGGTTATCTAACATGGTTTACCACTGATCATCCAGAACTGTCGTGTGTCATTTAATGTTTCAGGTCTTTTCAATAATTGAAAGCAGAAAGAACATTGTATATTTATAAGGATGACAAAGTCTCAACTTATACCGTGCTATGTTTCTGTAACCCTAGAGTTTATACGGGTGGAAGGCACCCATAACAACATAAATTAGCTTTGACATAAAGCAAAAAAAAAAAGAAAAAAACAGAAACAAAAAAACCTTATGAACAGACTATCACTGTCATTTTCTCTTTATCAACATACATGCAAACATCTTAGACTGTACGATCAACCCTGCTTCAAAACTGAAACACAGTAAAGTTCAGGTCTTATGCAAAACATCAAGCCACCTCACAGTGCGGTCTCTGTCGTTCCAAGGTGAAAACAATTCTGCTTGGAAGACAGTACGCTCCCTCTTTTTGGCACAGCTTCATAATGGCTTCATCATAATTTTATTTTCCTGCCCTTTTCCCTCCTCTTATCCAACCTTTACCTTTTGCCTTTTTATATACTTGGCCGTGACTTTACAACCTGCTGCATGAAAACTCACATACCCTCAAAGTCAAATACATAAACCTATAGACAAAGACATGCACACAAACATGGTTATGAAAGCACTATGCAGTCCCCCAATGAATAGGGAAGTGTGTCCTTTCTGGCATTTGGCATTGTCCTTGTTTATTCATTATATATCCAATGAAATATGGATGACAGAACAAACTCTCCCTGACATTTTCTGTTTCCCTGATCACACTCAAAACCACAGACATGCAAAAAGAAAAAAAAGGATTATTATAATTTAAAAAAAAAAGATGGAATTGTCAAAAAGAGTGTCTTCCTGTAACATATGTGCACACATGTCTCTCTGTTACTCTTAAATTTTGATGTGTTCCCAGGCTGATGGGCTGTTAAAAGGCTTTTTTAAGCAGCCATGCAGTTTTATAGGAGACAGGCAGGATGCCACTTAAAAAGTTGTTTCCATGTTAAACAAATAAAAATGTGACATTTCAAATGAGACCTATTCACCCATTTCTGCTGCAAAAACAGCACAACAAATATTTTTATTTTGCAATTCAGTGTCTGGGTGGGTGGATAATGATAGACACAGTGCTTTGGTTAATGCAGAGCAATCTCTTGAAAATATAAACCCTAGCACTCCGGGGTTAGACAAAACAAATTTCAGCTTATGTTTAAATGCACCTGTAATAAGATTATTTAGAGGGGAAGCCCTGAGAGTGTTTCTTTTCTTCACTGTTCATATATGCAGTCTTGAAGGTGAAGGGGTGTTCGGCTTATTATTTTGAGAGATTAGGGACTGTCATACCAACAACATTTTCTGTTCATACTTAACTGAGCTTTTTGTGCCCTGAAATTAAACAAAAAAATCACATTATCTTTTCGTACGGTGCTACAAAATATGTCGACTGAAGTGCAGAACGTTATTTATTTGTTTTGTTGGTTTATTAACAGAATTTCTCAGACAGTAATACAAAAACCACACAAATTGTTTGGGAAAGAATGACGATATTTCTGACTCATTGTCCCTGGTGAGATCACATTTCACAAGCCTCAGTGAAGATAGGTGATAAATATATTTATTAAGAATAAGAGAAAGCAGGGGCTAGATAATTGGATTATATTAACAATAAAAATCAAGACATCATTATTAGAATCCCTTTGCCCAATTTTACAAGAGACAATAGTGAACCTCTCCTTAGACTCTCAAGTCAGATAAATAAATGCCTCATGAAGAAAAAAAAGAAAAGAATGGGAGGATTTGTAAGAAACCTCTGAAAGGGGACTGAGAGGATCTCTCCCAATAATAATAACAAAAACATGGGAAGATTCAAATGTGAGGGTGAAAAAAAACAAACATGATCTTAAAATTCTTGTTTTGTTTCCCTTTCTCAGATACGTCAAAGCAACTTGGTGCACCTTTATGTGAAACCTTATAACCAATGTAAAATGACATGATGTCTCGTTCGTGCTCCCTTGTAAGCCTTCCAAGTTGAACTGACACCTGACAATGTGACACCAAGCCAATAATGCCGGAGGCTGGCTCTGAAGTAGTTTGTTTTGTGCTTTGTTTAGTTTTAAGGGTTCTGCTCAGGATTAACAGTCTCGCCATAACAACACCGGGTCAATAAAGCCGTCTAAATTGCAGCGCTGCAGGGCTGCCTGCTTGTTAAACTACAGTGCCTTCTTGTCTGTTTCTATCCATTTAAAGGCAAAGATTGTGGCTTTGGATGTGGATGGTTTAGATTTGTCAAAACACTACAATCACTTGGGAAAAAAATCTTCCAAACAATAAGGTTAATGTATTAATCTACATAACAAGTCAGCAACATAACGAATTAAGATGGGAGGGGGTTCACCACAAAGTGAGAGTGCATGAGCAGATTTTTCAGCTATTACTGGTGATGATTGCAATGAAATCGCAAAGAGTTTGGGAATTCTCTCATATACAATACATTAAATCAATAGAAGCTCAAGGAAGCACTGTATCAAGAATAAGTGTGACTCTGATGTAGAAATTACTGACAGGTCCACACATCACTTTTTAAAGCTTTGGCTGTGAACACTGTGGGCTCTAATTTCGTGGCGCAGTGCAGGGGGCGCAAGCCTGGCGCACCCTGCGCAGTGCTAATTTTGTGCAGCACACTGCCGTGCGCTGTCAATTTGACAATTTGGTAGACCGTCTGCGCAGAGATGGGTGTAACTGCGCGCCAGGGGGAGTTGACGGTGCACCAGGGGGAGGTGTCAGCAGATTCATGTTGGCGCAGTGACAATTTTGTGCCAAAAAAGTGCCCTGAAAGCTCGCCAGCTCCAACCTGGTCTATCCTCGGCGCAAGGCGGAGCGCACCCTCCGCAGCTGTAATTTGGTGACAGGCGCACATGTGCGCTCATGTCAACAAAGCCTCAGAGGCAGGTTTCCAGAGTGTCAGGCACATTTTAATGCAGTAAACAATCCCAGCAATGACTATTTGATATAACCGTCTGAAACAGCACATACATTTGTATCTATATTAATTTTCCCGTCGCATCTGATGTCAGATTAAAGCTGTTTGTCATAATGGAAAGTTAACCTGTCGGCAGCTGGAAGTTTGATGCACATCTTACAATTAAACAATAAACAGCCTTAACATCTGATACTGAGTATATATCTGGCTTCTCTCATTTCATTTAATTCAAAGAAAAGAGGGAGAGAAAAGACAAAGAAAAAAGAGACAAAATAAACGTATGTCACTGAGGATTTACCCGTGATTTCCCATATCTCTCTGTTTTAGTCTTTATTTTTAACATGATCTAAAAAGATGGAGTACATTACTGTAAGGAGGATGAGGTGGAGACACTGGGAGAGTATACAGTATATCACCAAAGGTTTTGCTATTTGGCGATGACAAACCAGGAGTGCAGGTGGATCAAAAGTATTCTGAATGGATAAGCAAGCTGTGTAACTGTCTCTCAATTTTGTACTCCTATTAATGACAAAGGAACAGATTAAATCTGTCCCGGGAGCTGGCCCACACAGTGACGCGCTTCGTGTCCTCCGATGCGCCCCACTGTCCATTCTCCTGCTGCAGGGACAGCGGCTCTGACCGACTCCGCTACTGGGTCTTTCCAGCACACTGTTTCCATGGCGCTGGGGATCACTCAGACCAATCAGACGCTGTGCCTCGGCCGCAGCACATTTAAAGGCGAGGAGAGGCACTCACTTGATTGGTGAAAACATTGCTCGGCTTTTCTCCTCCCTCTCTGCCATTTGCGCGGAGAGAGGCGTGGACGCACTCCTCTGCGCTCCTCTGTGCCTTGACTGCGCCTCTCTTGGCACTGCAGGAAACTTGCTAAGTGCGCCGGTCACGCCCTGTCTGTGTAGCAAAGGCCGGCACAGGGCAGGTGCGCATGCGCTTGCGCCTGGTCTACGAAATTAGAGCGCTGTATGTCAAAGGAGCAACATCCAGTTTAGAAAAATGAAGCATATACAGAAGTACTAACAGTTCCTGTTCATCAAGAATCCACATGAGACCTATTTACAGCCTGGTGCTGGCTTGGGTCTGAAACACTATCAGCACACACTATGCAGGGGTGAATTTTTTTTCTAACTCTGCAGTTTGGAAGATATTAGAATTGTCTGATTGTCCAATCGGAGACACAGCTTGGCTTACGCAACTAACGGGTGCCCTATAGCTGTTAGAAAGGAAGCTCTAAGCCTGCATCATATCCAATACAATTGGCTGTATTTTACTGTGTCAGGAACAGATGGGTGAAGTCCCGGAGTCTACGTCGTCCATATTGAATACTGGGGTATGTCCCTGCGCCCACAAAGGCATGTTAAAATTGTACCACGTCAAGAGGAAGCCACTTCAAACATGAGCTAATAATGCATGCAGCTTCTCTGGGCCAATTGTCATCTAAGATCGACTTGGGTAAAGTGGGAAACTGTGTTGTAAATGTAATTATAAATAGACCAAATTCTTGGACTAATTCAGCCACTTAGTGCTGGTGCCCACCAACAGTTGTAGTGGCTTGATGAATTTGGGGCAAGTTGGCAAAAACAGTCGTGGAATTAACAGACAACCTCCAAGCCTGAATGCTGCATGTAGAGCTCACTGCAGCAGCCCCGGATACACAAAGTCACAAGATAATAACTGATGCTGAAAATTCCAGCATCAGAGCGATAACTTCTCTGTACCGTGAGAAGAGTTATGTCAGCTGCAAGTGGAATATTTCTTCTGACTTTTTTATATATTTTCTGTCAGATTAAAGTGATTAAACCCTAAATGACAGCTAGATGACTGTTCAGCTGTCACTATCAAAGTGATTATTCAAACACGTTCTGAGTAGATGTGTGTGTGTGTGTGTGTGTGTGTGTGTGTGTGTGTGTGTGTGTGTGTGTGCCTTCCTTCCTTCCTTTAGATTTTGTTTGCTTTTTTCTACTACCTCAAAATGTGCCTCACCAGTATGCGTATTGATGAAATGTACACAAACTCTAGACACTGTAACAAATAGAAACTTGATAACATAAAATTAAAATGAACAGTCTGCTTAAAAGTATTCACAAATCATTAACACGTGCACAACTGGATTTAAAAAGATCTTAGTTTTTGGTGTTCAAGTTTCTGAAAGCTGAAGTGTGTTTACTTCAAATGTTTCATATTTTATGCTTTTGAATGATACTATTTTAATCCTTTTACAAATCCTTTGATCCTACTCCTCCTCATTGGATGCAGAGGGAATTAAGTGGTTTACCTGTTTATCTACTCCACACTATAGAGTTTCCAGCATGTTCACTGCAGGCAGCAAACTCTAAACCACTTTTTCACATAAGGATTCAGTCTCTCATCAGAGTGTGCACAGCAGTTAAAGAATGGTAAAGGTAACATTTACTTTAAGTAAACTTTACTAATTATAATTAAATGTTTTTCTTTGGTAAAGTGTTAGTGAACATTGTTTGAAGGATTTAGCTTGTTTGTTGACGAATGGCAGTGAAAGCGTCTGTCATTTAAGCAAAATGAAAAATACAAGAAAAGCAAATCCACACCTTTAAAACAGTTTGTCTTAAAAGAAGCTACATCACCATCTAGAATGGGTTTTATTTTTTGTTTTTCTTAACTGAAACACAACCTAGCACAGACTACCCATTAATGTGACAAGCTTGGCTTGTTTCTTCACAGCACTAATGTAGCCAAATAAAACTAAGAAACAATAAAAGTGGGTGGTTAACAAACATAGCAATGAGCTGCTCTTCTTTAGAAAGGGACATCAAATCTATGCAGTGAGCTGGAAGTGCTGCCTTGTGCCTTTAATTCCTTCATTCCTTTTTTACGCTTTGCCCACAATTGGATTTGGTTTTGGCTTTTTTCTAAATTTATGTGACAACAATGCGTTTCCAGTTTTTGACACGAATCAAAAAGTCATTTCAACTTTTTAACTTAAAGTAAATCTTTTCTGACTATGCATTTGCACAAGCATCACCCATGCGTTCTGAGCAGAACACTGGTCAACAACAGGAGAAAACTTTCTAATGTTGTCAAGTTTCATTATTTAGCGAGTATAAAACCAACAGCACTTCACAACATAAAGTTCACTTGATGTGCATGGTATTTATCAAACAGGTGCAGCGGCCTGGAAACATAGCTAGCCTGTCATCTGAGGCATAGATTGCGTGTGATCAGTGAAGTGTGCCTCTCTTCTTCATGCAAATGCATTTTGCATTTAGAAGAGGACTGCACACATAAAGGAGAGGTTTTGATAAATGTGGCTGACTGCACATTCTGGTACATTTACAGATGCACTACCAGTATTCCAGGGTCCGTTTTACAAGAAGAGAAGTCTCTGCCTTTGGGACGCAGGTGCTGATTAGAAATAGTTTATAAAGAGAAGGCTGTGGCAGGGAAGAATTAATAACCCTGCTTTCTGCAGAAATCATGCTGACAGCAGAAACATGTGTAGGAGAGCTACAGTGAATTAATTAAAAATTAGAGTGACAGCTTCTTATAAAGTAAAGTACAGTGTAATGGTTAATAAATCCAAAAAGACACTTTTGTACATCAAGCAAAGGATTAAATTTTTTTGCACACATCATAAAATCAACACATCTCATCAGTGGTAAGTAACAGTGGTGACATGTATCTTTAAAATCATGTCATGTTTAGTGACTCCTATCGGATTAACAAACTTTAGGCTGTTTCAAAGTAATAAATACTTGATTTGAACAGTTCAAGTTTCATTCAATGGGAATTCTAATGTCAGTATCACAACATTTGATAGCTTTTTCTGGGCTTGATTTCTTTCATGAATTATTACCCTATTGCATTTCCGCTTCAACACTTAGCTGCATCTTTTGGAGATCTTGTTTATGTGCTGAAGAAACCTAAAAGACAGTCCCAGTTACTGATAATTAGCCACTGCTTAAGTAATTCAGACGCTAATTTCATGCAGATTGGGAGCAGAAATATGTGCATAATTCTGGCCTTGACTTTCAGTTTGGAGTTTGGCAACGGGTATTATGGGAAGTTAAAAAGAAAAAAACATACATTTGATGATAAAAGAAAATGAGTTTGTGCCACTAAGAACAAAAACAGTGGTATAAGATTAGGTTCCAGGACATTATTTTAGGTTAGCAGCTGTTATTGTATGCAACCCCAGTGACTTGGCCACGGCACCTAAAGAAATGATTTGATGTACTTAATTATTCCCCACTGGGACTCTTGAAGGCTTACAGCCAACTGTTATCTAATATAACACAGTAGGCACAAGTTTTTATAAGTCTGACCTTTACTCTAACTCAAGAGAATCCCTTGTGGAAATACTAACTGTAAAATGACTACATTTGGGAGCAACAATGTATTCATATAAATGCTCTTAGACCAAAATGTGTTCAGCTTTAACCACACATTTCTCAGGTACTCTAATAACATCTTTCTTGAATGCAGAGGCACCACAGATTTCCATCAAGATAAACATGACCTTTCCTCTTTTTGTGAAAAATTACTTCCACTTTAGTTAATCCCTCTCCAGAAGCTCCCCACTCTGGTTTTATTTATCACCCTCCAACTCTTTCCCTTTACGTAAGAATCCACCAGAAACCAGAGGGCTAAATGAAATGATACAGTATTTGGCTTTCACATAGAGATTATGTTGATTGTACTCAGAAATACAAAGGAGGAAAACAACTGGAAATAGTTGTTTTTTTCTATTAACATAATTTAAAAGAGATGATAGATATACAGCTGATTTAAATAAGTCACAGGTTGGCTTTTCAAATGAATATATCTTGGGACAGCACTTCACATAGAGAATCATGCAATTACCAGATATTATCATCAGTGTTAAAGGCTTTTTATCTTCTGTCTGAAATTGTATCCTCTACAATTATTTACTGTTACACAGAGGGATTTGGTCAACACTAACCAATTGCAAGAGACAACATTTCCATCTGAATCTGACATATTTGGCCCAACAAACCGCTTCAGTTTGCTTGTTAATGACTAAAGTTCTCCTCACTGGCCCTGATTGGATAAACACATGTCCCTCCCACAGAGCTTATTGGATCAATGACTCTCACTGTTTGAAGTCAGATCAGTCACCAGAATAATCAGTCAACTTGACGGATTAAATGTCTGTACCCAGGTGCCACATATTGACAAAAAAACAGTGACAGGGACATGATTTACATACTAATAGACAGTGATAATAAAAAAATAGAAAAGTGTGCCAAAGAAGTCTAAGAAGACATTTTGATACTTTTATGGTCCAGAGTAAAAAATGATTTTCCAGTGAAGAAAATGTCAAATCCTTAAACTTGATAAGATTTTGCTTTTGAAAGACAAACTTTGGTGGAGTATCTCTTTGGGATGTGAGAGATAAAGCCCGTGTAACTGTGAGCCCGCAAAGGATGAACTTGAGGACTGATTGATTTAAGCAATTACACCCACGTGTGATCTAATTAAATAGGAGTTAAGGCTAACATTGTTGAACCAAAAAATGTGCCTACATCCGAGGAAAATCACTCTAAGTTGGGTTACGCTGAGCACAAAGACATCCTCTGATTCATTGTCAAGTGAAGCAGCTTGAGGGCCTCTGAATGCCAGCACCCATTAGAGCACCGGGCATGTTGTTTCCAGCCTTGACAGAGACATAATTTTCATAACTCTAGATTAAACTAAAAGCAAGAGGGAAAAACATTTGCGGACAAGTCCAGTTTGCTGCTCTGAGGCAAATATGTACAAATGAAAGAGACGTGTTTAAATGAGGACAAATAAAAGCGCCCTTTAGTCTATTTGGTTGCAAGAAATCAAAGAACTTCCCCTTCAGAAGACATTTTTAAAAACTAAAAACCCTTTAAGGGCTGGCAGGACACAAGAGAATCAGGCCACTGAATATTGCTTTAATATTAACATCTAGCCTTTTCAGTTCTGTGGAAATATTAGCATAAATGCTAATACAGGGGCAAACAACTACCCATCATGACATCTCTTTTGGAAGCTAATCACAAGAGTCAGCCGCAGACGTGGTTTTAAGCATGAATGCAAATCCTATAAGACAGTGGGAACACTCAGTGACCCAAAGTTCTCCAGCTATGTTGACCATTTTGGGAGCTGTGGCACAGCACACTCCGACTCCTACTTATGTTAGCTCTGATGCTAACTCCAGGGAAAGTTAGTGTAATCTTGTCCCATTGGTTAGAGCTGACGCTAATTCCCTTGGACAGGGGTGTAGCGGTGTGTGATTTAGCGGCGTATGCTAAGTGCTGCTGGAGCTGCAGGCTAGTCTGTGGGCACCAGGGCAGAGAGAGCAAGCTGGGAAAGTACTGACTTGACTAACTGGCCTGATTAGACCGGGTGTGAGATGACATGGATCAGATACATGAACTAACTGGACCAAAAAGACAGATTGGCAGAATTAGAGAGTAAGAAATGAAATACATTAAGAGGAAATTAATAGGTAAGGAGGGTAAGCCTTCATGGGCGCTAAGTTAAAAATAAGGAGGTGAGGGGAGGATGAGGAGATACACAGACAGTGGGTTAATTCAGTGAATGTGATGTTTCCTCCTGGGGTATTTTTCAGCTCTGCTGGACTGTGGTGGTGTAAGAAATTGGCAGAGATGCAACGTAGCATTTACATCATGGTTTCATTAGTTCTCATTCAGCCCAAGGCATTTCACACTGCATTTCCTCTACTCATCTGCTTCTCTTAGATCTGCACATATTACAGGAAAAGGTAACACCGACTCAGCTGAAGTGGAAACAGGAACTGAAACTCTACTGTACGAGGCTGGAATTTGGTTGGGATTAAAAAAAAAAAAAAGTCAAAGTAAATGTTGCTTTTCATCTCAGGGAATGTTATTGATTGATGCAGACACATTGTGCCTTTAGCAATTGAGACTTTTTTTTCCCATACCATATGAGTGTGGTAAAATCAGATTACATTTATTTCAGGGTTATTTTATCCATTAATAGCTAGCACTTTACTCTGAACACTGCCTACAGGCACAGATTATGCTCAAATTAAGGCAGACAGTGGAGGGGAGATTCAGGGTGTCTCATGAAGGCTGATTAGCTCTTAAGAAAAAATAAAGTCAAGTTTAACCCATGGTCTCCTAATGGTCCCCACTTTGAAACTGACTTTTGAGAAGTGGAGGACAGAAAGAGGTCAGTAAACTCTTAGCCTCAGTTATGCCTCCCTAGCTGTCTCTGGTTTTGCACTTGAGAGTTGTTCCAATGATTACATTCTAGTCACATATCTGAGTCACTGTTTATATCAAAGACAAATACAAGCCGATCTCTGAGAACCCCGGCGGGTCGTTTTACAGCACTTACTGCATTGATGAAGACACGTTCAGAATGCACAAGTCTCACAGATGGAGAGAGTTTGCACTATATTCTGTCCACGGCACTGATAAGTAGATTTTGTTCTTGTTTTACACGGTGTGACTCAATTTCCTTCAAACAAAGATGACAAGAAGGTTCAGTTCTTGTTGGTTTTGTAGGATGCAATAAGAGCTGTTATCATCCAACAGAAAGGATTACAAGGCAAAATATAGGAAGGATTTAATCTTTAACATTTCATTGCCACTCTTTTTACGGATTTACACAATGTTTTTCTCGTAACCATCAGTTATGAATTGAAAGCATTTAAAATATGATACACCAGATTTTTACCAGCTCTTCTTATGTAAGCATTGGAATAGAAAGCCCTGAAGTTATTTTACAGGATTCATATTATGATGTGTTTTTAGAAGCTCATAACACAATGATGATAATAATAATAATATTAATGATAATAATTAAAACTTGACCACCAGATTGGTGCTGTTGCCAAAAATAGTTTTTATCATCTAAGGATTTTATCAAAAGTCAAGGGGTACCTACCACAAAAACAGTTGGAGACTGTGGTCCATGCTTTTATCAGTTCAAAGTTGGATTACTGCAATTCTCTTTATTCTGGCTTAGACCAGTCCCTCCTGCACCGCCTGCAGCTGGTGCAGAATGCAGCTGCCCGTCTCCTTATTGGAAAGCGCAAATCTGATCACATATCTCCTGTCCTGGCTTCCTTGCGCTGGCTACCAGTTGCTTTTAGAATTGATTTTAAAATTGTATTGCTTGTTTTTAAAGGTCTTAATGGCCTAGCCCCCCAGTACCTGACTGAGCTTCTGGATCTCTATGTCCCAGCCAGGACATTGAGATCCTCGGGGTAGGTGCTATTGGTCCCCCCAAAAAACAAAACTTAAAACTAAAGGTGACCGGGCCTTCATGGCGGCTGCTACTCGGCTCTGGAACAGTCTGCCTGAGCATATCCGCTCCGCCAGCTCAGTTGAGGTTTTTAAATCATTTTTAAAGACTCATCTCCTCTCCCTGGCTTTTCATCAAAGTTGGGTGCACATCTTAGTTTTTCTTTTATTTTTTAATGTGTTTTATGTGTTTTAATGTATTTTAATGAATACAGACTTTTGCTTTTGTTTTAGATATTTTAAGCCATATGTGTTGTTTGTGTTTGTACAGCACTTTGGTCAACTTCGGTTGTTTTAAATGTAAATAAAGTTTGAGTTGAGTAATAATAATAATAATAATACAATAACAATAATAAAAATAATAATCAAATAATAATAATAATAATAATAATAATAATAATAATAGAAATAATAATAATAATAGCAATAATAATAATAATGATAATAATAATAATAATAATAATAACTATTATTTTTATTATTATTATCACTACTATTGTTATTACGTGATCGTTTCCAATCATGGGGCCATAGTGAAGGGTTAAAAGCTGTAAAGAGATAGTGCTTTTATCCAAAGCAAGCCACCTGCTGCTATCAGGAGCATTGTTCAGTATCTTGCTCAAGGACACTTTAACAGGAGAGCTGGGGCATCGACCTGTCGATATGCTCCCGCAAGTGTATATGTCTCACCTGCACTGACAGACTGCAGAGGGGAGTCATAAACTGTCAAGGTATAGAAAATATTGTTACAGCCTTAGTTTATGAGCTTTGTGAAACAACTCCAGGATTGAAATTGTCGGGTTTTATGAAGCATCCTGTCACAGCTTCTCCTCAGGACTTTTCTCTTTGTTCATTTCTTTCTTCTGTCTGTGTCCTTTTTTTTTAAGGGTATGATGGGTGTAGTGGGCTGGATGCTGCTCCTACTCTCACAGATGATGGTGCCTGTGGCATCCCAGAAGCCTCCAGGGCTCAGTGTGGGTGTGATAATGGGCCAGACACGCCACCTTTCTGATCAGGAGCTCCGCCCTCCACGGCGACCTGATGATGCCCTTGACGTCTCTGTGGTGATACTGAGGATCAACCAGACGGACCCAAAGTCTGTAATTACACAGGTAAGAAAAGCTGGGTACACTCACCTCCCCTCGACACACACAAACAGTGTGTTTGACACCTGTTTATGTTTCACTTTGCTGGAAGGTGTGCGAGCTCCTGACACGCACTCGTCTCCATGGTATCGTGTTTGCCGACGGCACTGATCAGGAGGCCATCGCTCAGATCCTTGACTTCCTTTCTGTTCAGACACAGCTTCCAGTCCTGGGAGTCCATGGAGGCTCCTCAATGATTATGGCTGACAAGGTGAGTGATTGTGACACAAAAACACACAAAACAGTCTCCTGCTTATGTGGATACACAATGTTTGTGTTGTGCAACCAAGGGGGGTGTAATTCTTGCTGTCAGCCACCTTTGACTGTGGATAATGCTTTTAATCATACCCTTTATCAGGATGCTAGCAATTTGCTTAAACACTGTTTTCACTGACTTGTTATTCAAGACAGAAGTTCTCCTGCAGCTCACAAGTCTACATAACTCACAATAAATACTCTATAAATCAAATAAAAGACTTTGGTTTTGAAGATATTGCATAAGTCTTGAGCTGGTTGGAATATGAAAACATGTAAAACCAAGGCTTTTGATAAATGCTGCATTCTGCCTCCCTAAAGCTCTTTGAAATGTTGACATTTTGAGGTTGTCCTAGTTGAGGATGGACATGCTTTTCTTGCGTCATATATAAAACGAGGATGTTGTAGTCAGCATGTTGTAGATTAGAGAATCTCCCATAAGAAGGTTTTTTGGAGCTTGTTTGTGATAAAGAGGCTGCTTCGTTTGATTATTTGGATTTCAGTCTGCTGACACACTGGATTGATGGCTTCTATCAGCCTGCTTCATAGATTTGATGTTAATTGGCCTTTTTCAGAGGTTGCATGGTGCATATTTTACTGTACAGTAATAAGGTCAGTAGTATTTCCTGCAGAGACTGTGCAGCACTCCCTGGTACATTGTTTCTATTTTAAAAAAGATGATCAAGCATTGTTTAAATATGTATTAATGTATTTTCAGCTCAGTTTAAAACTGGGGTATGCAGAACCAAAAAAAGAGAGAGAAATCCTGGGTTTTGTGTAGTTGTTTCACATCTAGTGCACAGTGGGATGCCAGGAAAATAAGACTCCTTGTTCTTAAAAAGAATAAAAAAAAGGAAAGATATCCACCAAGATTAGATTTTTGTTTTATTTTAGTGTGATGCTTGGTGCAGAGATAGAAATGTACATCTCTTTCTTAGCTGAATTCTCTCCCTGCGCCTGACTCTGTAGACCTCGCTGACTGACAGGCAGACTGAGGAAGCTTTGATAAAAACACAACTGTTCTTTAGCTTTTAAATCTCTCAGGGCACCGCAGCCAAAACACAGGAACCAATAACTGCTGCAATACGGCAGTCTTTTCAAGTACAACTTGATCGGGGATGCATTGTGTTTGTGTGTGTATGTGTGAGAGACAGGACAAGAAAAGAAAGAGAGAAAGGTAAAGGAAGCTGTAAGACTCGGCCTAAATGTTGAGGAAGTTTGGTTGCAACATGAAGGTCACTGGCTGAAATCCCCCACTGAGTTTATAATGATAGTGAAAATAAATAAATTGTGCTCAATAGCTGCTGTTGATGTGCCATTAAACGAGGTGCTTAACCCCCAGCTGCTCTAATTGAAGTGCTCAGTGCAGCCAAGAAGTACAAGTACGGTCATTCTTGGCAGCTCCCAGGTGTGAACGAGAGTGTGTGTGCCTGTAACAAACCAGCCCCCTGTGAGTGCTCCTGCACCCCTCTCCTGGAGATAACAAACCTCTTCCTGCCTGGTTTAAATGAAGGGCAGAAGCTGCTTTCTGCTGCGAAGGTATAGGGGCTCAGAGAGTCAGGAAATTGCTGGAAAGCACTGCTGGTATTTTTTCTGAAGTTCTGTTGTGTTTGGCTGTTTGCGTCTTGTGTACCTGCACTTATCAGTTAGAGAAGGTTCAACCACAATGAGAGAGAATAGTAGTGATTTTCCTTCCTATGTGTTTTAGATATATACTTTGATTATTTCTCGTGCAGCTTTCCGTTGATTCGATGCTGCAGAATCCAGAGAACTTCTCATGTGTGGTTACAGGTTGCATAAAATGTGGACATTGTTCCAGTGATGCCCCTCATTAGTTTCTGATGAGATGTTTGCCATTTGGAAATGCTGACTCCAGCTGACTTCTGACTCATCTTAAAAGGGCAAAGAGGTGAAGTTGAAGCCGTTGTCTTGCTGTTACAGTGGGCTCAGCTGTCCAATCAGCCAAACCAAGAATTTTGCGGTAGTATAAGCAAAACATATAGATTATAAAACCTATTTCTGTGCAGCCATCATGAAGAAAGAAATTAGGTGACTTTAAAAAATTCTGCTGAAAGGACAGGGATCTCATCATGAGCTTTCAATGGGATCTCCTTGAAGTTGGCCTCACATGAACACTCAACGAGCTTTAAAAGTTGCTTGAATAAACAAAGACACTTTAACTTCACTGAGCTGTAACACTGAGGAACACTCATGCCTAAACATGCTAAAACTTAAACCCCACACCATAACTCAACTGAAAGCCTACACTCTCCCCTTCGTCTTTTCAGTGTTTTTTCCAAAATAATTGGTGTGATCTACACATTCTGGACAAATTTCCTCTAGGGCAAGCAAAACATTTGCTTTGATTGGATATTCATGAAGGCGCTCAACCTTTGTTTGGATATCTGGGGATCACTGAGGATTCACCCTCATTTTCATGATGTCAATGTAAGAATTAACAGAATAAACAGATTTTTAGAAAAGGTGGCTACAAAAACAGTCTGCATATTATTTGAAGGGTAATATCATAATATGGCACAGAATCAGTGGGACCCTCTGGGCAGGACTTCCTTCTGTCCAACTAATTATCTCAGCACTGACTATGGCTGACTTCATAATTCACTCCGTGCTCCTGACAAGACCTGATGTTTTGTTTTGGTGTTTTCTCAGTCTTGTGTGAGCTGTCTGTTTGCATCTGAATGCATGGATAGAGTCCTTATTGCTGTCATTAAAAAGAATAAAACCTGCTTTTTATAATTTCAAAGATAAAGGTCTGAGATCAACGGAACCCTGACATATTTCATTTGAAATTTAACCAGGAACCCAAAAAACTGTCTTTTAATGTTTGGCTTGATAACTTACTGGGAGAGGATTTTATTTACTTCTCTGTATTTTGACCAAGTTATTTACTGGCTTAATGATTGTCAATACACACATCTCTAAAGCTCACATACTAAAGTGAGCTGTGCGTTCATATCTTGCCTGCATATAGAAATGAATAAAAGGAGTCACTGTATGAAAGAGATCTCATCCTCCTGCTTCTCTTTTGGTCTCCCGATATATTATTGACAACAGTGTAAACAGTCAGGATAGAAAGAACCAACCCTAACAAACATTTTGCTGTAAAAATCTGGCCCGTTGCTACATGTCTTGGCTGTGCGTCTGTTGCTTTTATACCTGCTGTCAGTGGTGCAGTGGTAATCTGGAGGATTGAAAGAAATCCCAGTGGGCTCGTAACAATTCAGCCTGATTACTGTGGGCTAACAAACAATACTGTGCTTTCTGCAGCCTGAGTGTGCCGAGCCTTTTGCTCTCCATCTTTCCAAACACACCCATACATCCACTTAATGTCCCAATCAAGCCCATAGTCTGTGAGGGAAAAAAATGAACAGCTCATCCCCCGTTACCTTGGTTATCCTGGCTTTGACCAGTGAAGTCTATACACCACGCTTCAGATAGAGAGGAGAAAAACAGAAGGAGGAAGATGGTGCCAAGAAAAAGAAAAAAACTTCAGCAGGCAGGCAAGTGCTCTAAAATAATGGATATACGTGGAGGTGGGCAGTGCAAGTGTGAAACACTTGGTGTTAAAGCAGCAAAAAGCTGCCAAATGCAAACTTAAGTGTCATGATTATGTCACATTTCAAGGAAAGGCTTTCTTCCTTAAGTTGTCATTTTTATCAGGAGCTGGCTGCCCAGCCATCACACTCCATCACAGAAACAGATGCAGGCATCCTTGAACAACTGTGATAAACAAACTGTGGACAGCAACAACTAACTGCAACATCTCCTGTAGTTAAATGGACAGTTTTTGTTTCTCAAGATTTCCTCGTGTTTAAACACAGTGTGACTTCTGAAAGAAAGTGGAATATGTGTCAGTTCCAGTGGTGTTGTTGTTAAGTTGTTTGTGGTTTGCTTCCTATTACCAAGGCTGGATTTAGCTTTCCTGTCAGTCTAGAGAGGATGTCGCCTTGTACTGGTTCTCTTTACAGCGTTATTATTTGTCTGCCTGATTTAAGCTCTGAGATGAACAGTGAGTAATTAGATAAGTGTAATATATATAGATGCTGGATGCACAGACCAAACTGCAGTTCTCACAGAGCAGGCCCTGGACCACTGTATAACCTGCTTTCACAGAAGTTTAGCGTGAACAGTCTTTGGGGGATGAAAACAACTTCCTTTCGTGCTTGGTGCACAAATGTCTTGAAATTGCTCACACAAATACCTCCACACACGCGGCCAAATTTCCATTTTACAACTGTTTTGGGAATACAGTAATGCATAAAAGAAAAATCTACAGGAAATAGCAAACTTGTAGCGTTTTAAACATTTTAACAAAACAGCTGCTTGGTCAGTGGTCCTGACCTTCAGAATATGATGATAAAGGGAACCTCCTAGGTTCCCCAGTTTGACATGAGGGTTTGGTGCAGTGGTTGCACAGCAAAAATGTGTAGAAGGTAGCTATGTTTTTAACAAAACTTATACAAAAAACATTTCTGATATCACTTTCCTTGCATCCTTGCCTATCTTGACTAAAAAAAGAAATAAGCTGTAGATTTATAAAGTTGGTGATATTTTCACTTTTCCAAACATTACCCGTTAGCCTCCTGTTAACATGTTTGTTGTTTTTTAATGAAATGTGATAGCTTACATTGAAGAATATACAGTAGTACCTAGGAATCAGTTCAGCTTATTTATTTGATTCTTTAACAATTCCCTCATCAATTCCTCCTGTGAACTTTCTGTTAACAAAAAAGTTAGCATTACAGGTTTTCTGTGTTGGCAACATTTTATTGCAGTGTTGCACAAATTGCACTTCGCCTTGTTGGCATTGTTTTCAGAAAAGTGAGCTAAGCTTTCACTACTTGCGATTTCTTCGCTATTGGTTTGGATATTCTGCTGCTGATTGATGAGTGTGATTGATGTGTGGCATGTTGTGTTATGTCAACTTAAGCTCTCACCGCTCTGGCATAATGTAAAAAATCAACATGGTAACTATTAAGTATAATAATAATAAAAATAAACTTTATTTATATAGCACTTTTCAGATCAAAGTTACAAAGAGCTTTACATCATAAAAGCAACCAGTAAAAAGAAATAGAAGAGAAGAAGTGAAAGAGAGGTAAAAGAGAAATGTGAGGAAAAATATTAAAATATATAAAAGACTAAGAACTATCACCAATAAAAGAAAGGAAAACATCTGTAAAAATAAAAGAATTAAGGATTGAAACAATTAAAACAACAAAGGATAAAAAATCTAGGAGGATTTAAATATTGCCCTTGATACTGTCACTTAAAGATAAAATAAAAAATAAAGTAAAAGCAGCATTTTGACGATTAAAACAGGCTCAGCTATCTCCGATAAAAGCACATCTATAAAAATGTGAGGTTTAAAAGAGGATAAAGTGTCTGCCATTCTGATCTCCTCAGGCAGGTTGTTCCACAGTGTGGGATCTCTGACAGAGATATGGGAAGTCTAAAGCATGTATAAAGTATAAAGCATAAAAGCAGGTGATGTCGATGGATCAAACCATTTCTAATTGATTCTTAACAGGAACCATTTGTCGATACCCATACCTAGTAGTAACCAGCTGAAAAGGGCCGACACATTTTACACCGTGACTCAACTCTTGACTGGTGTTTGTCTAGTGGGACACAGGTGATCCAGTAAAACTTTGGGTATGCCATTTTTTTTCCTTACACCTCAGTAAAATGTAGCTGATTGACCTAAAAATTTTAAAACAAGGCAACTCCTTAAAACTATGCAAGACTTATTTGTTTCTCCAAGATGAAATTACTGTTTTATTTGTCCATCTACCATTCTCCAATCCAATAATCCTAACTGCTAGAGAGAACAGGGCAGAGAAAATGACACTTCAGGCACCAGTTTGTCAGGGAATGAGAACATATTGATCTTTTGAGAAGGAATGATCTTTGTAAGCTTTAATATTGTTTTTGCAATCCATTCATTATTTTTGCCAGCACAGTTCCTCTCCTTGTACTTCTGCCAAAATCCGAAATGTTCAAAATAAGTTCTAGCACAATTGGATCAGAACAAACAAATCAAACAATCCTTTTTTTGTACAACAAACCCATTTTTCCTCTTAAATGAAAACAAATGGATCAATGCCACAGCAGTTCCAACCTCCCTCCCCTTCTCTTGTTCCCTGCTCCCCCTCTCCTCCCTCAATGCATGTCAGCATGGAACAGTCAGGCGTAATCTACAGGCGGTTGGATGGTGTGCTGTGAGAAGGCAGACATGTTTAGGGAACACACGATTGATGGGGAGAAAGGGCATGTCTAAGCCCAGGAGAGGAACAGGATTAGTTTGGAACGTTGTACTTCCATTACAGAGGTACCGCATTGGGAAATAAGAAATGTTGGCTTTTCCTCAACCCCATATGCGCTTGCTCGTTCTTCGCCAGCAGTGTTCATCTTTTGACTTCTTACTCCTTGGTGTGTGGGGGTTGGGGTCACACTGCGTAGCATAAAAACACGAACATGCTGAAATGGAAGGTTGTGAATTAAACATGCATGTTCTTTCTGCTTGGCTCTGCCACTGTGGTTGGATGCTACCCTTTTTTTTCTGTGCTGTCTGCGTATTTGCATGTGTGTGTCTGTGTGTGTGACTGTGTGTGTCCCAGCCTGGGATGTCCCATATCAGTAGGGGCCATTTGCCCAGGTTCCACGGCTGAGATGCTTTAATATTTAACACCTGCTCCCCACACCTGCTGTCACTTGAAGAAGATACACTGCAGTGTCACTCACTCACCGAGTCCTCCTCCACTTTCACCTCTAATTTCTCTCGCCGTCCTTTTTACTTCACGTCTCCCTGTGTCCTTTCACCCTGCGTCACTGCCTTCTCCCCCTTTCCTGTCTCTATCCCTTTCCTTCTCTCCATTCTAGTTGTCACCCCATCCTTCTTTCTCTGTCTTGTCACTCTGTCTCCTCATGTCTTCCTGCTCTTGCACAGTTGTTATCCTCCAGTTGCTTGGGTAGGAGAGAGGAACAGCCAGCTATGTTAGAAGGCTCTGGAAAATCTCGCTGGCCTTGAACCCCTGTGAAGCAAGATTGGATGATGGGTTTGTGTTTCAGTGTGAGAAGAGCGAGAGAGGAGGAGGAAGGAAGACTGTAGCTGGGTTAATATGGTTACTATGGTGACTAAACCAGACTCGAGCATTTAGTTCTGTTCTGCCTGCTGCTGAGGTTCCCCTGGTTGCACTCACACCCCAGGTATTCATGCCTAGATTGCTCCAGCTTAGCTTTAAGACAGGTGGAAGTTGACATGAATGCCAGCAAGGGATCAAGTTCCTGTCGTCTCACAAGCAGTGCTAGCCAACTCCAAATGAAGACGACTAATTTTAAAATCCTGATCATGGGTGAAATAGAGGGCATGCTCAGTTTTTAGGGTTTTGTCTTTGTCATTCTTACTCTGCCTAAAAAGAGATAAAATGGTTTAATCCCCTCTTTCTGCCTCATTTTTGTTGGACCTTCGTCAAGACTGTTTCACATTTACAGCTTACATCTCATAAGTCTTGTTACTCTGCTTAACTGCAGCTTTAAAAAGCTTGTACTTGTGTTAAAAGATATGTTAGTGGAGGTTTTTATCCTACATAGACAATAAATGCATTTTACCTTGAACATGGTGCTAAAACAAGCTCAAAACTGTGTCACTGTACAAAACATGCCAGATACATAATGAACTAACCAATAGAATAGAATAGAAAATACTTTATTTATCCCCGAGGGGAAATTCAGGAGTCACAGCAGCAATCAAGAGAACAAAAGTAAGAAAGTGTATTGCAAGTGCAAAAAGGTCCGTGAACAGCCACTCTGCCCTCCAGCAGTTAGCATTGACATGCTACAGGCTGCTAACAGCTAATTTCACATGTAAACAATGCAGCCATGGTTACATGTAGGATCTCCAGACAAACACAGGAGAAAAGTAGTAAAAATATCACTGAAGCCACAAAAAGTTTGGTGTCCATGACCAACAATGAACCATACAAAGTGATGATTCACTCCAAATACAAAGATGACGAAAAAGAGATGAAAAAAAATACAAGAAACGGACAAAGAGGCGAGAGCTACTGCAACAGGCAGCTACTTGGGCAGCGCCTAGCAACAAAAAAAAAAAAAAAAAAAAAGAATGGTGCCACTTTTGAAATATTTTCCCTCTCATTAGTTCATAATCATGAATTTATATAAAATAGTGGTGTACTCCAGGGGACATACACTTTGCAGAAGGATAGTTTCATTAAGAAGATTCAAGACGACAGCTGACTGGCGGAGGATGGTGGTGTGAGTCTTGAGGAATTGGTTGCCGGAGGTGAGTCTGGCTGGACCTCACTATGATGAGCTCAACTATCATACAATTAGCCAGTAGGGTGGTGATAACAGTTGGTACTAGAAGGAGTTACATTTCTGTGTTGAAACTGCACATTGCTGAAAGCAGGAACTCAGTTTAAACCCAACAACAAACCAAAGACGTCTTGCACACAGAATCGGATTTATTTTTCTATTAATTGCGAAAATTCACAGTATGAGAAAAATGGAATCATCAAGCTGAGATCAGGCAGTTGATCCTGAGCAGCAGCTGCCAGTATGTTTGAGGTAGACGCAGACACATCATCCCAACAGCCTGAAATGACTGAAAATGTGTCAGACGAAAAAGGCAAAGAACATAAGTCTGACACAGTGATGTGACTTCTACAGTAACTTATGTTAAAGTTATGTTGTTGGTAATTGTGGATGGGACTGCATTGTTCCAACACAGCGACTGAAAGGAGTCTCGTTGTCTCTGTAAAGTTGCTCAGCAAAATAAAGGAACCTATTGTTTTTTATTCATAATGTATTTTTACATTTGTATTGTTGAGCTTTACAGGTGCTTGCTTGCCACACAAAATCAGAAAACTTTATTCACAAAGACATTGAAGCACCTCTTAAACTACAAAGACTATTCTGTTACTGGGTTATTGACATTTATGATAATTCACCACAGCTATAAAGCATGCAACAACAAAAAAAAAAAAACCTTAGTGAAAGTAAAAAAAAGCTGCTTGAATTTCCCTCAGGATCTATAAAGTATCTATCTATCTATCTATCTATCTATCTATCTATCTATCTATCTATCTATCTATCTATCTATCTATCTATCTGTCTATCTGTCTATCTGTCTATCTATCTATCTGTCTGTCTGTCTGTCTGTCTGTCTATCTATCTATCTATCTATCTATCTATCTATCTATCTATCTATCTATCTATCTATCTATCTATCTATCTATCTATCTATCTATCTATCTATCTATCTATCTATCTATCTATCTATTGTTGGCTGTGTGACAACATGGAGAGAGGCATGTATTTCTTATACTGTGTACAGGGGTGGACCCTGTGCTGGTGTTCATTGCAGTAAAACCCTGATCATTACTATGGGTCATACAGTGGTCACCCCCAAAATAGGCAGCATTTTACTAAGCACATGAAGTAAAAACTAACATTGGCCAACTTAGCTGTCAGCGAACTGCAACAGTAGATTAAAGACCGTTGCTTATGTAACACTCGGTCCTGCCTCTGACAAAAAATAGAATAAAAAGAAATAAATTCATTTGGAGAACGTGCTGTCTAATCATCATGCAGCATTTTGCTGTTTCTGCATCTACATTACTGGATGAATGGATCAACTTGGAGCACATGCAATTCCGATAAAAAAGATCTTTGGCTAAAATTATTTTGTGTGCATTTTGAAATTGACTATGACACATTTTATTATTGTGAGTGATTCAGGATAAACACATAATCCTACAACACAAACCCATTATGAAGAGAACAAAAGGACAGCAGTAAAATAAAGTTTAGTATAAGATATTCAATTAATAAAACAACAGATTTTTGGCACATGCACAGCCTGCAATAGATGAGGGAAAAGCTTATTTTAATAAATGCATTTCAGAAGAGATTTAAAGGAGGACAGAGATGAGAGCTGCCTGATATCCCCCGGCGAGTCATTCCAGAGCGACAGGGCTCTGATAGCAAAGGCCTGGTCCCCCCTGGTTCCCAATCTAGATCTTGTAATCTCTCAGAGGAACCCACTGGAGTATCTCAGGCTACACTTAGGCCCATATGGGATTAAACATTCATAAATATACTCAGGGGCAAGTCCCATTCAGGGTTTTAAAGTGATAATTAGGACTATAAGTTGCATAAATAAATCTGTGATGTATTCAGAAAATGTAATTTCATGTGTTTTTTTCAAATATTATTTTTTTTCTAAATATTTTATCTGTAACTCATGTGATTTGATAAGTTGCGATTATTTGAGTTGTCTGCAAATCAAACCTTGTGGACATATAAAAAAAAGAATTCATACATTTATTCTTATTACATATTCCAGTTGAAAATTAGGTAATATGCAACGTCACCTACATTTTGCTTTGGTGAAAAATATTTGTACATTGAATTATCATGCATTGAGGTTTGGAATAGGGTTACATTTAAGAAATGGAGCGACCACTTTGTAGCTTTACTCCTTAACATGTCTCACTTTAGAGTGGTTTTAATTTTTGGAGGGTATTTGACATATTTGCTGAAATTTTGTCTTGAATCTGTCACTCCTTATCCCCCCTAATTGTTTTTTATTCACTCAACCTTTTGGAATTTTTTTTTCAACATAATCTTTTCCTTTCTCTTAAATTTCCTAGTGATAGAAATTTCTGCATTTCCGCAGTGGTGTTTCAGGAGTCGGTCTCCTTTCTTTCAATGACGCTGCTCCCGGCAACCTACACACACACAGCTACACACAGCTGTTTTATTTCTCCCTGACCTTTGCGGATTACATTTGTATACTTCACCACAGAAAAGATTTCACTTTTCTTGGTTTGGGGCATAAGAAGTTATATAAGCCTGTCTAGTGATCGACAGTACCTCCCAGAATCGCTCAAGTTTAGCTGTATTTTTTTCTCATGTGATATCAGAAAAAGAAGATGTTTTTGCCCATCCTTACCCTTCACAAAGGTTATAACTTTGAAAAGTTAAAATGAGTCTGTTTTCAATATATTTTTGGCTGATTCAGTCTTATTTCCTTGGACCTGTGCTGAGTTTCTAAATGCCAAAAAGAGAGAAAACCCTCAAACTGAAGACACCCTTGGGACAGCAGTGAGATGACGAAAACCCTTTGAAAATAATATTGTTATTGCATTTCTTGCCTCCTTGCTGTGCTTTTTGGATCATCTCTGAATGCAGAGCAGCAGTAAAGTGCACTCTACTTACATCTTATAATTTGCTGCAGTTGCCTTTGCTGCTTTGTCTGAAGTGGTTTCCTTTGTAATAGTTCGCTGCAGCTTTTACTGAAATGTTGATGATGACAAAGGAAAAATCTCTTCGAGACATGTAAACATCCTGCACACCCTCTCCAGGCCAAGAGATCTGTTTTTTCTTTTCTAGGAACATCTTAGATGTAGGCAGAGTACAAAAACTGCTTTGCATTATATCTGAATGCTGCTGAATGGATCAGTGTCTTGGAGGATGAGAGAACAGCAATGCTTCGACTTAAAAAAAAAGAAAAAAGAAAAAAAAAAGCTGCTTCAGGCTCCAGGCATAATCACACCACTCTGCTCCCACTCTGCACATACCCTGTAGCACATTATTGCTTTAAGGGAAAAAAAAATTTGCATCTAATAATGTGGACTTCCAATCTGGCGGTTCAACACAATCCACTAAAGTTGTTCCCACTGTGGGGCCTTTTATAGAGCCTGAGAAATCACATTTAACCCACACAAAGGGGCCAGTCCCCCACTGCTTGTGTGCAGCTGTATTTATAGTATGTGAGATTACCAAGACCAGGCCAATCTGGAAAATGAGTGTCTCTACCTGGCTGTCAGTGTTAGCTGGTAAGCATGTCCAAATATGGAGAGCATAATTTTCTGCTTGCCTGGCGAATATGCAAACACAATATGTTACGCAGGATTTGCAACCAAACAAACAAGAGCTGCTATTTGTGTGTTCCAAAGTGGGGTCAGTTGACTAACGTGCTCATGGTTTGTTTGCTATTTGTAGTAATTATAACTACATGAAATTAACAAATATATTGCAGGGAATACAGAGCCAATATTAGCCTACTAAAATATGCAGAACATTAAGTGCTCCAAGCCATAGTGGCTTATTAGCTGTGTTACACCACTCTTTTTTTATTTAACCTTCACTGTCAGCCTATAAAGTGCCTTGCTACCCATTGTATTACAAAGAAACTTTCTATGCACTAGTGTTGGATTCACACTCCAATAACAAAAACAGCCCATGGTGAAACTCTCAGCATCAAAGTGGGTTGCTTTCTGTTGGCATTGGCGGGGCAACTGAAGCAAAAATACCGTCAGTCACAGCTGATATCCGACAGCTCTTTATGATCCTGGCTAGCGGTGCTTCAGCCCAATCACAACAACCTAAGCCTCTGCTTTTATTTCTACTGTGATGCTGGCTCAAACAACTCAGCTTTGACACTGACAACCAGTGGCGTTCATGGGGCCAGGAATTGGTTGCCCTTTTTCCTCTTGGGTGAAAATTGCCCTTTTCAACTGGCGATCTAAACTTTTCATGGCCTGCCCCAGCCCTTTCACAGGGCTTGACCTTCTCGGGCTCAGCTGAGTTCGAGTTAGGGCTTTTGTTTTATTTATTTATCTAATTATTTATTTAAGTCATGCCTAATAACAACTGCCTATGTGGAACGCTGGCGACAACTTGTTATTAAAAGGGAAATAATCCACAGAGTCATCTGTGCGCCTATAGTGGAGAGTCATTTTGGCTGACTGAAAGGCCAGTGTCGAGTTGAGTGCCCCTAGTTCATCAGAGTCAGAGAGAGATATGAATGTTGTCTAAAAAAAACCTCCCCTGCAGTTCTTTCAGCATCTTCTGAAGTCAAAATATGTCACTGGATTTGAACTGCTCTGCTACATCTGGTCACACTGATAACAAGCAAAAGATATGTCAACTTTGTGACTAGTAAGGCCCAAAATGCTGCAAAATATTACTGGGAGTACACTTTCAGCACTGCCTGAACACACTCAACATATAAAATCTTCAAGTATATCTTTAATTAATTACCCAAATAAACCATTATTGCCATCCTCTTATTCTTATTCCAGCCTAATGATCTGTAGTTTTACTCATTTTTTTACACATGCACCAAAATTTGAAATGAAATCCAGTGTTCAGATTGAGCAATAATGGTACACAACCTGCAACTACACATTGTACTCACAAAGAGCACCAAGTCCACTTGAACCCTTTAGTGTCTGTGCTGCTGTTCATGGTTTGACCATGTTTGAGTGTTGTTTGTAATAGGGATGCACAAAATTATCAGCACAATATCGGTATCGGCTGATAAAAGCTTAAAAACACGTTAATCGGTATCTGCAGATATGAAAATTTCTGCTGATAGGCACAGCCGATAAGGTGCTATTCAGTTAGGATTATTATTATTTTCCATCTGAAAAATAATCTCCTTAAATAAAATGTAGCGCTTCATTTATTTACACTGCAGAGCTCTGTGTCTGTCACCAGGTTGTTACAGTAGCTCTAAAATAATCAAATGCAACTTGGTTATGTTTAAAAATGCATTGTACATTTAAAGTTCATGCGATCTAAAGAAATTAGTTTTCTGTATTTAAATACTGAATGCCCCGAGTTTGAAAAAATAATACATTTCTTATTTATAGTAAAATCAAATGTTTTTTCTCTTGTTTTATGTGTGTTTCTTAAACAAATAAGACCGTCATAATTAGAGTAACATATAAATTCCAGTACAGGATAGACTTGGCTTTCTTTACAGTGAAAAAAATGAACAAACTTGTGATTATGGGTATCGGCCAAAAGGGGTTGCGATACATCGGCATATCGGATATCTGCAAAAATCCAATATCGTGCATCCCTAGTTTTTATCAGATTTTATAATCATGTCTGAAAATTTTTCACATCATTTTACAATGCAAATTCTATTTTTCACAGTATGAATAATAGCTTAAAAATATAAACCACCGGGTTGGGAAGTTTTTTAACTGACAGATGTTTGAATAATTGAGTGATACTCCACCTCTGACAGGTGATCCTTGACTAGGAAATAAAAGTGAGATTTTCAGAGATGTTCAGAGATGATCAGATTCATGATGAGCTGTCCTGATTAACTTGCAGATTATTCTGAGCTGGTAGGATGAATCAGACATCAAATGAGATGAAAAATGTCACTCAAGTTCACACATTTAGAAGTTAACCCTATGAAAATGGACCTCCCAGAGGCAGCTGTGGGAGATCATTGCTTTATTATTATTATTAAATCAATAATTGATTTACAATTAAAATCCATCATAACAGAACTATGAGAGCTCCCATTCTTCTTGTAGTAGAAAATTAAGGCTCATATCTGTGATGCAAGGCCTCCTGAAGTCTAGATCCCATTGAGTTTGGTGATCATCACAGAGCTGAGTCAGGTGAGTGCCTGATTGCTCTTGATTCGGAGAAGGTAAGGGAAGATAATACTCCTGGAGTCTGGTGGCCCATGCTGACTCACTGTCTCACCTTCAGAGACAATAAGAGCTTCTCTCAGTCTTCCTGTGAAGTCAGTGTGTCTATATAAATCAGAAAAGTACCTTCTGTACTGTTTCTAATTTTGTAAGATTGCGCTAGGTTTTCACTGGACTGATTATCACCCAAGCCTTTCAGCCTTTATTTTCCATAACAGAGTTTTTCCAGGGTCTTCTCGAGGGTTTGCTTTTTATCGAGCTTATTGGCAGTAGTGGTTTAGGGGCCGTTTACACGACAACGATTTTAGCGTGAAATGCAAAAGTTTTGTTGCGTTTCAGCCTCGCGTTTACACGGAAACAGCGTTTCAGCCGACCTAAAACGCAAACTTTTGAAAACAACCTCCAGAGTGGGATTTTTCTGAAATGCTGCCAACACAGTTGCTGTGTAAACGGTAAGCCAACGTTTTCAGTGGAAACACTGACGTCACACCCCGCTCCTCTCGAGCGCGTACAACAGTACTGTTGTTACGATCGTAGCGAACTACAGTGATGTGCTTCTGCTGCTTAATCTGCTGTATCTGCTGACTGTCTTTATACAAAATGTGCATCTGTTGCTTTACTTATGAACTTAGTATTCCCCAATACACCAGATGATCGGCTCAACTCTACTTCAGTGGAGATCTCCCTAAAGAGTGTTCTGGACAAGACAGTTATAGCACCACCTACAGGCCTGGCATGCTTACTACAATTTTTCAGTCCCTCTGCGTTTCCGTATAAACGCAGATTTTTTTCACTGTGTTTTAGCGTTTTCAGATGAAACGTGTAAATGTGGCCCAAGTTTGCATTACCCAAGTTTTTATTCGGCCTATTTGTTTACTGCTCAGTGTTATTTGTCTTCCCCCTTCCCTTCTAATTGCGTGTGATTTCAGCGGCCACTCCTTCAGAAAAGCCTTTAGAACTAGTTTCCAGTCTACAGTTGTGTCCTACACCCCCTCACCCTGACAAAATGAGTCAGCCAAAGGTGGACACAGCTGGTTCTGGTCTTAGTGACTCAGACCTCACTGGTAAACTTGCTCTTCAAGCGCAGGAAATCACTGCACAGGGGGCACTAGTGGGTTTTCATGAGCAAATGCTTTGTGCCATTGCAGAGCATCAGGCTTCATATCATTCTTGTCTTGGTTACAAAAGCAGGAAGAAAAACTCCAACCCAGGTGCAGGCACCAAAAACCAGTAGTCCCCTAAAGGCCCATGGTTGCCTCCAGGGGTCCTCCTAGTAGAACGTACTCTTATGCCGCGGCCACACCAAACGCGAACACATGAATTTATTAGTGCAAATCGCCTGTCACGGGCCGCGTGAACGCCTGAGTCTCGCCGCTGGACTATTTTGACAAGCTGAGGGGCGAACTCGCGTTAGCACGGTACTGCGCATGTGGAGTAGAGAGCTCGTTCATTTAAAGACCGAAAGCCCAAAAGAGCAGCTGAAAAACAATGATTTGTGGTTTTAAAAGCATGACAGGAGAGTGTGTGAAGGCTTTGGAGATCACAATCAATGCCTGCTGCCTCTCCCTGGTAATCCACCTCCACTAGCCCTGCCTGGCTGTTCCCTACGATCTCATCCTCGATTCCCCGAACCTCCGACCCCCCGACCCATGTTCCTGGAGGTCTCCCTGGGGATAATGAAGGGGTGGAGGAAAGAGAGGACTGCAGAGAACTTCCATCTTTTCCCTGGCTCTGCCCCTGCCCCGCTCTTTCCTCTTCTCTATCAGCTCAAAACTCCACTGAGGAAAACACAGTCGGGCTCAGTGAAGACCCATGCAGGCAAATCCAGCTGGAAACGAATGTTTACAGAACTTACCTTCAAAACCTGTCTTCTCAGCGAGTTTCACCCAAGCCTGCCCCTTTTTTCCGGTCTCTGTAGAGTACACATGTTGTAGCGTATAACTCTGGATGATGACACACCGCACAAATTGTTTTCTCCTCCATCTTCCGGTGCACTTGGAGCCGGAGCAGGCGGTGGTTCCCCCCCAGCGTCATCAAATCAATGACGAGGGGATATATCATCGCTGATTGGCAGCCGCGGCAAGCCTTCACGCGAATTCTCGTGAAAAGCGTAATATTTTCAACTTGAGCAAATTCTTGTCTACCGCCCGAACACGCCAACGCCCCAAAATTTCCAAATGCCCCAAACACGTCGTCCAGGGGGAATAGGTGTCTAAACACGTCTTTACATTGACTTTGTATGAAATCTCGCCGCAAATTAGGGGTCACTCATTCTGTCTGGCTAACGAGCAAAGAGTGTGCTGCCCTCCGGATTCCCTGAAAAGCAGGTACTGGTGGCTTCAAATGCAGCAGGATGTGTAGTTGGTGCTCAACACAACATACCCATGCTGGACTTCTCCTCTCCATCGCCCTTGGTGGCACATGGCCTCAAAGTCATGGGAATTTCAAGGAGCTTAAAAGTCATCATGGTGGTGGTGAAGCAATTCTCTAAAGCAGCCCACTTAAGTTCCCTTCACTAAACTCCCCTGAGCCCGGGAAACTGCACAGCTGGTGGTCCACCATGTTTTTTGCCACCACAGCCTTTCTCATCATATCGTGTCAATGCGTGACCCACAGTTCACGTCCCGTTTCTGGAAGGCATTTTGTTTTCTATGTGGGTCGACAGGGGGTTCCATCCAGGGAGATCACATCACAATTACTACAATTAAAAGTGCAGATACTAAAAATATTTCAGTCTCAGACAAACTCAGCACCTCTGCGTTTCTTACGTAGAAATGAGCACATCTTTTTTTTTAGTATGACACATTAACACGTCGGTTGTCCTCTATTGATTTACACATCTTCATAGCTCAGGCTGATTTTAGAGGAATGCAGCATTTTAAAGACAACCCTAGAAATGACATCATTTTCTGAAAGTACCAGTGGGCTTTTTTCTGATGCAGAACTCAAGAAGTACACACCTGTTAAAATAAAATCTAACATTGTGACTTTTTTGAGTGTACTTCAGACAAATTGACTTAAAGACGGAGGAATAACTTCTGGTCTTAAATTTTCTCTGGAGGCCATTCCTGCCAGTTTAGCAGCACTTGTGGCGACGTCTGTTTATGAATTTCTGCGTTCTGTTTATCTGTCTGCGTTGGCTGCGTCTCTCACTTATTGTTGTTTGCTTGTTGGAAAACGGCTGCTGAAGATGTCAATCTCTCCTCCGTAGAGCCGCTGCAGCTGTTCAGCATACATCACGATCCGTGTTGGTGCCTGTGTCATGCTGTCTGTCTGCGTTGTTTGTCGGCTTCACAGCCAACAAGTGCCTCTGTCTCACATACAACGAGAGGATCACCTTAGCTGGACCTGCTCTCTTTGCACCAGTGTGTTGCGTTAAAAGTGTTTGTGCGGTAGTGTTCACAAATCCCTCATATCTGTCAGCAGTCATCTTTACTCAGCCTCAAACACACTCAAAGGCCCCAACAAACCAGGCAGATATATTAACTTGTCTGTCTATATCTTTATCTTCTCCTTTATACATACCCTCCTCCACAGATCCAGCTTCTTCCCCTTCATCCCTCTCTCCTTTAATTTTTCCCTCATTCTGCATGTCTTTTACGCACTCCCTTTTCATCTCCTCACCTCTTGCCAACCTCTTCCCCTTTCCTTTTCTCTCATCACCCTCCTCCTGCTCTCCTCCTTCACTCACGCCCCAGTTGGGGAGTACAATGAGATGGCAATGGCAGGGCTCTGGTTTGTGTGTGTTTGTGTGTGTGAGTGTGCGTGTTTGTCTGTGTGATGTCACACACTACAGCAGCTCTATAGTAGCTCTCTCTTTTTTAATCCCTGTGCTCGCAGACCACACTGCTATTTTAAGATTCTATAAACCTTTTCAAAGAAGCTTCGAGGGGAAAGCTTGTCCATGTACTGTGTACTGAGTGTTTGGAAAGAAAGAGTGTGTGAGGAATGTTTGCGTGTGTGTGTGTGTGTGTTTATTTTTCCTGGCAGGGCAACTGATAACTCAACTCGTTGCAGCAATTTAGTTCATGTTACAATTATTCCAAAGCACAGAGACAAGAATTCAAGGCCTTTAACAATGTGGAAGACTTGTATAGCTGGAAAACAAAAGTCCCTCTGACTGCACGGGCTTAAATTTAAACCTATTTGCGGATTTTCTCTCGGTAATCGGTTTTCTACCCTTTCTGCTGGGTCACAAAAAATGTTAGGATCTCCAGGAAAAAGTCAAGTAGAATATTTAGAAGCAGCGCTGATGTCATGTTAATAAAACAGGCAGCCTCTCCAGATAATAAGCAGACAATAAACCTGACTCAGAGTATATTGCATGGTCATAATTGCTTCTGCAATATAATATCTTCGGCTCTGAACTGTCTGGTCTCCTGTCTTTCCTCATATGTAAATCTGTCACTGGCACAGAGGAGCTCCTCTGTCTGCACAAGGTCTGCCATTTCTCAGAAGCCAGACCTGGCCCGGTGCCTGCACCTGTACTCCTGGGAGGGAAAGGTGTGAAAAAGGAGAAATTTTCACTTATTTAATGGACCACTGAAAAACATCAAGAGACAGCCAAGGTCATGACAGAAAATTTTTTCCCTGACCTCACCTCTGAGAGCAGCAAAAAACCCAAGAGCTCCAACAAGTCCTCAGGCCCCTGAATGCAGTGTTTGATGATCCGCTGCATCTATATCAACTGGATAATGTTAGGGAGGTCAGCAGATGAATTATTTTTAAAGCAGCAGTCATTTGAGCCTCTGGTGGCAACCCAACAAGCTGTAAATACAACTCTAATATCCTGTCACAGCATAAAGTTGTTGAAGCAAATGTGTTAGCAAAGTGCTGCCTATTTACACATCCAGCATGCACAGATCATCATTAGCATTCAATTGGATTCAGTGTTTGTGGCAACACAAATCTAATGTGTACCCTTCTTTTAGCTTTGCTTTGATCCCCTTTTCCTGAGGGGATCATTCGACTACAGTTTGCTAAATAATCCCTCAGTTCATCACCAGGGTTTGTTGTCTTTACAAGGACTGATGTAATGTTTGTTGTGTACAGTGGGTATAAAGTAACCTTTTAACTGAGGAGAAATGATATATTATTGATAAATGTGAACCATCAAAGTGCAGTTTGGGGTTTTTAGACTGGGGTGGCTGGTCCAGAATCAAAGCACTGACTGTGTTCACAATGATTTGAGTATTTCAGGTTTGACTGTTTTTTTAAGTATCATGTTTTTGGATTTGTGCATACAATATCCAGATTTCAGAAGCCAGATAAGCCTTTAACCCAGATCCAAGAGACCCAGATCATCTTAGCTTACCCTGGTCTCTGACAACTGAGGTCCACCTGCGCTGCAAGGTCTTATATAAAGAAGAGAAGAGGGAATAAAACCCTGATCGGCTGTCTTTCTTCAATCTCTGACCCCATAAGTGACACAATCTGCTCTGTGCTTTGGTCCACTTTAGTACATATAAACTAATGATGCCATCAGGGGAAAGTGAACTGTGAATTCCTCTTTCCCTCCGTCCCATCACACATGACCGATGTAGTATTTCTCTACACAGATAAATACATAGGAATCTGAGCTTGATCCACAAAAGGCAACAAAGATGTTTGTATTCGTTAAATGAAGAAGACAGCATTTCATTTTCCAACATGGGATGATCCTGCTCTGAGGAGGGGAGTAGAAGATGTAGGTAACAGATGTGAGTTTGTATTAGTGCTTCATGTCAGTGAGGGGAGACAAACAGAAAAAGCTCCAAGCTGTCTGCATGTTTTTCGTGCTTTGTCTCTTACAGCATAAACAGTGGGATCTGTCTTGTATTTAATTGCACAGCCTGATATAATTCATGATCAGTGCCTCAACATGCTGTGTATGATGAGAAAAGAGCAGAATAAAAAGCAGTTATGAGACAAATAAACAGTGAGATTATTCATGCAGTGTAGTTATGAGACGTTATGTGTGTAACTGATGTTGAACTTTTTGTTGGTGCTCTTACTGTAAACAGTAAATCTGCTGAGCTGTCATTTTAACTCTAAGACAAACAACAGAACTGTTTCATATAATCAAGTTTAATCTCACGTCATCACTTCAGTTTGTGCTCTGCTCGTCATACAGGCTGTTCATATAAACATGCAAGGGAAGTCTTTTTGGCGTTCAGTATCCTGCTCTCCCTCACAGGAACAGACGAAGAAGAAGGTCTCCTGTGCTGTCACCTTGTTCCAGCTGTGTGTGAGATGTAACTCCAGCAGTCATAAATATAAAAATTGCAGGACTCTTAAACTGTTCTTGGTTGTATCCCTCATATTTTGATTTGCACTGAACACGACCATCGGCTGTTGGAAGTAAATGAGCAGTGCTGTTGTTTCCTGGACTGGACTGGAAAGTCTCCTGGGTCCTGTTCCACTCTAATAAATGCATCCTGCCCTCCCATCCTTGTACTGGCACAAGTTTGTGCCCTCCAGCTGTCCCCTACATTTTTATTTCACTGGACATTTCTGCTGCTTGGAGCTCTTTCTTTCTTAATAAAGACTATTTCCTTCATGAAATCTACAACCTGCCTCGTGTCATTATCCCCACAAGCCTTCTTAAGGGGTTTCATGATATTGTCGGCTGAAGTGTCATCTCCACTGTGAATAGCTCCATGACCACTGGGGCTGTTAAGTCCTGACTCATGTAATGGTCCTGTCTCTTGTTAAAATGGCACAAACATAATTTGCTGTTATCATAAACGTATACATCCAACTTCTGAAAATGGAAATCTGTCAGGTCCTTAGCCTCATTTCAGACATCCTTTTCCTAATGGTTGGTTCTAACTGTTCTGCTCGTGTCCTCATAGACTCCAGGGCTGCCTCTCATATGGTAAATCATGCCATTATAATTGAGTGTCTTGAGCACAGGGCCGGTGTAAACAGCACTGCCCTGGCTCATATGTCATAACCGATGAACAGAACCATTTAGGCAATTTTTCATCTGCTTGTCTCAGATCTCTCATGGGGTCCCTCAGGGTTCAATTTCCAATAAAGTCTTTTTCTGCATTAGTTTTCTGCACCATTGAGTCACATTATCTGGACCTACATTTCTGTTCACTGTTTATGGACAGCAATAGACCCACTAAGATTCTCTGATTTATGCATTTCACAGAAAACTGCCTGTATCAAAATATGCTCTTGTTTACTGCCCTCAGACCTAAATTATACAGAATGAACATCACGGTAAATTGATAACATAAATGTATTGAAACACTGTCTTTCTTCCTCATATACTGTTAACTTTAAAAGATATTAATCCAGGACTAAGAGGTAAAATCTGTAAATCTCCTCATGATATTTCCCTCAAGTGTCAGGAGAGAACTGAAATTATGTTTGAGGGAGAACAAAGGGCATTTGATTGTAATGGATCACTCTGTGGAGCCTTTTATTAAATCAGCTTGAATGAAACCCAGATAATACACCAGCTCTACATACTCAATTTAACCGCTGAGTTCGAGGATAATGTCCTACTAAGTTAATTAAAGTCAAACTTTAGTAATCCCAGGGGGAAAATTTGTCCTCTGCGTTTGACCTATCCTGACTGTTCAGGAGGAGTGTGCAGTTTCATATTTCCACTAGGAAAGAGTTCAAACCTTTATCCTCCATCCTGTCAGCTGTCTATAGAAAATACATCCAAACTGTGTAATCATTTTAAAAGAAGAATTTGAAATTTTGTTTGAAAGACTTTTGAGAAATAAAATCTTTTTTTGTGTGTGTTGTAGAACTGATTCTTAGATCTCTGCAATCAGTTTCATCTTAAAAGATACACATCAGACATGATTAATAACATACATATAAATACTTCCTGGCTGCTTTTTTCCCTTGGCGCCCTCATTTGGGGGCTTTCCAGGCACATCCAACTGGTTGTAGACCCTCAGGTTAGATGTGGAACATGATACAGAGATTAGATATCTCAACTGGCCTGGGAATGCTTCGGGATCCCCTGGGAAGAGCTGGAAAATGTTTCGAGGGGGGTCTTTCTCAGCCTACCGCCTGCGCAATCTGGACTTGGAAAAGCAGTGGAGAATTTATTCATGGATATACATACTTGAACAGTGATTTGGCTGTGAGCTGTTTTTTTTCCTCCAATATGGAAAAATACTTAACATTCCCCTCCTTCTCGCTCAGAAAATCAGGAATCTGGGAGTATACAACATGATTTTCATTTTGAAGATTTAAATGCTAGACAAAAGGCATTTCTTATTTCACTGTCAAGATAGTTGTCAAAGCATCCTCATCACATTTGTGTATCAACATATTGAATCATAGCTTTTATTTTTGTTGAAGATTTTGGTAAAGAAAAAGTCTTCTCAAGCAAACATATTTTCAGCAGAAAAAAAACACTTCTTTCTGTGGAGCTGTGCATTAGTGACAGTCAAACACTAGAGTTAAGACTTAGTCGCACTTTAGGGCTGAATCACATTGGTGAGATAAATAATAAATCTTATTTGCCATATGAAACAGCAGAGGGCACTATTTGCCTTTGACTTCTGTAGTTCAACATTATTACATTTCTTTATTTCTAATCTCATTATTTATCTCTTTGTATTTTCAAAGCAGCAAAATACAAAGAGATAAGCTGGAAGTGTAAGGCATAGTGAGTGCTGCCTGTCAAGAAGCAAATAATTGGGAATGGGAATCAAACCATCGACCGCTGCCACAAAAACAGATCTGTAGCTGAATTGATTACAGACATGGTGGCAGCAGTTAGAGATTTTACTGTCGAGGATGCACGCTGAGTGTTCCCGACACAAAGATGATACCTAAGGGGTGGCAGCCATAGTATACTTCATCCTCTATCAACAATCCAATGGACAATCTTTCCCCCTGCCTTCTTCATGTGCAAACTGACTGAGTAGTGTTTCAAAACCTGCTCTGTAACATAACCTCAGCTGATACCCATAAAAAAGCCAAACTTAAGAGCAAAAGCATCACAACTCACAGTTATGTTCAGCAATCTGCTATTGAATGCTTAGCATTAATTTACCATCAGTAAATAGTGACA
Source organism: Halichoeres trimaculatus (assembly GCF_033239565.1). NCBI lineage: Eukaryota > Metazoa > Chordata > Actinopteri > Labriformes > Labridae > Halichoeres > Halichoeres trimaculatus. Next base: position 22,251,082 of record NW_027437180.1, read on the forward strand.
AATATTCTATCCTTTGTTTTATAAAAAAATGTCTGCAAAAAGGGAAAAGTGTAACACTTTCAAAGAGGCACATGAAATAGCCATTTTCTGATCTTTACAATGAAATGCATCCACAGCATGTAACCCACCAGGCATTTTTAGGAGCAGTAGGAGCAGCACATCCTTCACTGAACACCTCTAGATTTTGGGTATCTGCATTTTATCCTTCCCCCACTGGATTACTTCTTGCACATGTGCATGGCTTTCATGTCCTGCTTGCTAGAGAAGCAACATCCCTGCCAAGCTTCATATGCGTCCAAAAAGGTACCCCACATGTCCCTGTTGGCCTGCCTGTCTTTGGCTCTGCTGTGGCACGAAATTGGCATGGTGAGATCTGCCGATCCAAAGCCAACCATGATGGTGTTTTTGGTTTTTATTTTCTTTCTCTTTCTTTCTTTTTTGTTTCAATCTCTGAATGTGTCTTTTTTCTGGAGGCTTGTGTTCCTCTACATTTTGAGCCTTTGATTTGTGTCTCATGGGGCCCTTTGATTCAAGGAAGTAAACACCTTAATTGTTGCTTAGCCTTGATTGTTGAGGTGTCCTGTTATATTAAGATCAACCCTTTCATCTACTGGGATCAAACCTCACTCAAAACCTGTTTGTGTTCTTTAGCACTTGACACTCTAATTTGCCAATTTATGTGTGCTTGTGTATGAGAGTATTCTTCTCTGTGCCATCACAAAATTCACATCAATGATTTCATGCCATTTACACAGCCTAAAAAGGGAAGATTTAATAGCCTTTTATGGAATCGTATGGATTATCTTGAGTGTGGGTTGTAATAATAAGGATAAAGATGATATAGATAAAGTGCCCATTATGACAGCGGTGATTACAATGATGATGGTGATAAGTTTCCGTGAAGACTTGAGAGCTATTTCACTCTCATGTGGGGTATCAGCATGTGAAAGTCATCACAAATGCATGGAAACAGTTCACTGTAATTATATTCATATTGAAAAAGTTATGTTTATGCAGTATTCACATTATATAGAAACATGCTTATGAACAGTAAACACAGGTAGACAAAAACACAATCTTCATTAATAATGCAAACAGCTGCTTTGTAATTAAAGTTGCTCTTCCCTGACAAAGAAAGCTGTTCACTGCAGTGTTTGTGTGCATTATCTGATCTAAATCCAAGATAGCTCTTACCACTTGGAATTTAATCTTTTTTTAATATATTTTCTAATATTTGGTTCAACTAACATTTGCTTTTGTGTAAACATACACTGAATCCCAAAATGGAAAAAAGACGAAAGCATTACTCAAAGCATCTGTGTTGGGAAAATGTTTTTCCCAAGTAAGTTGTTAGCCAGTGAAGTGAGGCTTTCATGGGATTTCAAATCAGGACAAACAATTAGAGCCAAATATGTTATACACAATAAGCCACAGCCTCATTTGTTTCCCCCGACAGCCTTGTGCTTCACACTGATTCAGTGGATTCTGTAAACTGAGTTTTTCATGTCTTCATCATGTGGTACAAATCCAGTGCCTCCAAGGGATCCACAAATACTCAAATGTATAAACTCAATGTGAAAAAAAGCAGTTGATTCCAGGTTCCTACAACTGTAAGGTTTGAAAATGGTTTGTTTTGGAACCGTGACCCACCTGAAATGTGATAATTATGCTGTTAAATGACAGTTACAACAACTGCTAACCCTGCATTTCAAATTAATTTAGCAGTTCCAAGATAGCCAAAGTTAGAGGTGGGAGATATATCAAATATACTCGGTATATCACAAGTTGTTGCGTGTGAGCTGTATTAAATGACTATATCACAACCATTGAGTACAAATATGTAATATAATATAGTATAATATAATATAATTTGGACCATGGTCTGGGTGGATACTCGATTCTGATTGGCTGACCTTCCGGAAGCAACCATCCTCCACTTCATGTCAGACGGTTCACGCATCCACTTCGTCCACTAATTTCTGATAATGGACACCTCATCGGGCATTATCCCTTACATAATATAATATAATATGATATAATGTCATATAAAATGATATGATATAATAAAATATAATATAATATAATATAATAAAATATAATATAATATAATATAATATAATATAATATAATATAATATAATATAATATAATATAATATAATATAATATAATATAATATAATCTGCCAGTTAAATAAATCTGAATGAATTGTTTGAATAAATTGGAACTGAAAATTTGTAACTACAAAAAGTTTGGTTTGAAATAAAAGGTGAGCTAAACGTTACCTTGTTGTGATTTTCCCTTTGTTGCATGCAGTTTTTCAAAATCCAACTGAAAGTTATGCTTAAATCATTACACTGGTGTCATTTTATTCATCAAAATAACACCAGTATAACATTTGTATAAAGATTTAGAGGAGAAATCAGAATACCAAGATTTACATTGTGTTTCATTATATTGCCTAAAGATATCGAGATGTTGTCTCATATTGTCATATCGTGCAGCCTGAGTCAAAGTTTTGGATGTTAAACTTTGGATCAGTGGTTTTGTTGGCCTCTGCTCTTTTGATTTTGTTTGTATGCACAGGGATTAAGGGGCTATCCTAACTTTGGTTTAATGTGGTTGTGCTGTAAAAAAACTGTTATCAATAAAAAAAAAAAAAGACAGGTAAAGCACTGAGGAACAAACAATGCAGACAGCAAATATGAATATCCACCATGGAATTAAGGTTCTTTTCATAAATTAGATCTATGATGCTTTCAGGAAGGTGATGAAAATAATATGTGCTTTAAAATGTATTTATTCATAAAATCTCTTCTCAATAAGACATACAAAATATCCCTTGGTGTTGAAAACCTTAATGCCTGACGTAGGATGTAGTAAGAATTAAGTGAACACAATTTCTGACCAAAGTGAAGCTTGGCACAGCAGGGAGTAGCTTGAAGCTGATTGTCACATGGGATCCCAGAATCATACAGGAACTCCCCAAGATTACACTGAAGTAATGAGATCTTTTTTGTAGTTGGCTCCATGGTCATTTGGATATGAAACAGATGACTGATCAATGCACATCACAAACATGTCACTGCAGCTGTTAATATTTCTGTTATCAGCAGCTTGAAGAATGCTGGTGTGGTCTTCATTGGAAATAGACTTGGTGTGTATCTGAAGCAAAGCAGAGTGAGCATGGACCAGCTCTGGTGTGTTTGGTGAGGACAGACCACAACTTTGTAAAGTAGAAAAAAAATCATTTGGTTGGTTGAAACTGTCACTCAACGTTTGTATTTGCCTCTCTAAAAATGTTACCACGTTATCCTGAATGAGAGTCTGAGTGTTGCCTCTACAATTACTGTGATCACCACCCTTTGAGGTCTAAATAAGTTAAAAGTAGACTTGTTTTAAAGCCAGATGCAGATGATGAAGGATATCTGTACTTAAGAGACACAGGCAGCCATGACAAAGCATCAGTCCTAGACTTAAGAATGAAGTTGTCCTTGTATAATCTATTAACGGACACAGCCCACGGACAGATCTAAGTGTTTTCTATGACTACGGTGTACATCTCTGTAACAAAGAAGAAGTAGACTCAAAGTTTTGTAACTTTCAACACTTTTGCACAGCTACGGCTCGTACACTTACTCATTGTAATTGGAATGTGGACAAAGGGATGCAGTCTCCAGAGCAAACTCTCACTATAGGTACACTTCTACCTGCTAACTTTTCAATTGTCTAATGAGGCAATTGCTGCAACACACGCACAGCCTCAATCAATCATAGTTAGGGAAGTGTTTGACAAAGTTACAAGACTTGAGGGACTAGAGGCTATCACAGCTTCACTGTCGCTCATCAATCAACTCTCAAGTGCAAACAAGGAAGAGGGATTTTTGAGATGCTGTTTTCCAAATTGTGGCTGCAGATGTGATAAATGACATCGATTTTCACATCGTATCATCATTAAATGAGGCCATTCAGTCTGCTCCTTTTAAGTCAGCTTTTTCTGTGTATCCTTTAAAAAAAGTTGATATTACTGGGGCACTTTCCCCTGCTCTTTTTAAGTAAAGACTAGATTACAGATTGTGTTGCTCTGAAGACTTTCCTTAAACCACTTGAAGCCACAGTTTCCATGTAAGATGCTAATAAGTACATTAGTTAACAACTAGCAGTTTGTGATAGTAGATGGTAGGTGAAGTAACACAAGCATAATGTAATTCATAATATTGACGTAAATAATTGCACCCATAAGCTGTTATGTCAATTCCTATTAAAGACATGTATAATAAGTATATACATCATGGTAGAATATCTGAGCTCCATCATCTGCACCGACAGGCCGCCATATGTGCTAAAAGAACAGGAACATGCCCCGAGGCATCCACCTACCATGTGCTTCACATGTTCTGCTGGCATGGGACAGAGGCAGATTGGAGGAGTGGAGAACCAGAGGGAGTTAGGGGACAATAAACAAAGAAAAGGTGTAAAGACAGAGGGATTTAAGTGAAGCTGGTGTCAGACGCAAACCATGTTGGTGTCAGTTCCACTCGTCTTCCTCCATGTTAAGAAGTTTCTCTCTCCCTCTGAGGGACAGTACGCCAGCTGGCCCTCTGAGAGAGCAAGGCAGAGAGAGAACAAGAAGAGTTAAGTGTAAAAGTAATAATAGAAAATCGAGGGCAGGTACAAGATGAGATGGAAAAGCAGAAGCAGAGTGATGGATCTGTTAACAGAACACTACATGCAGCAGGGATGTCCAATTATATGCCACAGAGAGCCGAGTTCCCCCGTGCAGCACTTTCATCCAACCAAACAATAGAGCTCTTCCTCAATATTTGTCCTTGAGCCCCCCCCCCCATGACATTTTATTTAGTCTCTAGCTTATAGTGCAGAGAGAGTTGAAATGTCAAGTCATCGATCATGTACAAAGTAAAGCTCAGAGACTGTCTCAAAATGCAGGGAAGTGTCACTGCATCTGGTCAGGAGGAGATCAGTTTCAGGATCATTTATGGTTTATTTAGCTTGGAGTTCTAGGATTACTAATCAGAGCAGCTGATACCTTCATGCTGAGATACGTTAGTGAAATAATTTGATATATTCATTAGGTGGAATAAAAACCTGTATCTGCTTGATATGTTTCAAATCATCATGCCTCAGCCCTCTCCATCAGCAAATCTTCCTTTCATCACAAGTAATTAGACATCACTTACAATTAACATGCCACACGCACACACACACACACACACACACACACACACACACACACACACACACACACACACACACACACACACACACACACACACACACACACACACATGTATGCGTGGGGCTACTACAACAGTTTGAAATGCTGCCTTTCAGTTCATTCATTCATTTTCTGAACCACGTATCCTGTTCAGGGTCACAGGTGGCTGCAGCCTATCCCAGCTGTCATAGGGCAAGAGGCGGGTCATATTAAAGTAGACTTAATGTTTTATGTTTTGTGTTAGAGAAGTGTTATTTTACATTATTGACCACAGTCACATGGTGGTTGTTCTGCTTTAATTCCCATACTTTTCAGGTTTACGAAACAAATGTCGGTAGGGACGTCCTCACCTGTAACACTGACTTTTTTTCAAATTATTACTTTTTAAAGTATATTTTCCTTTTCTTTCTCTTTGATAGTTCTGGGAGTACCTTTTTTTACTGCAATGGACTAGTTTTGATACAGCGCCTCTACCGCATTGATGTAAAACAAAAAATGCAGTTACAGGGTTGTTCATTAAATCACCATCACACTCTGACAGGGGCCTGGGGCGGCACAGCTGTTGATAAGAGGCGGATGCCTGGCACGTTTATACAAATACATGCAGGGAACACCAACAAGGTGACTTGTTCCATGCTGGTTAGCGCAAACACAACTTACCAGCCCCTTATTTTTCAGAAACAAGCACTGTAGTGGGGCCTTTCCAATGAATGGTAGACAGTAAAACCAGTTAATCTCTGTATTCCTGTTGGTAACAATGGTACGATTCCAAAGAGTTGTAAAACTAACAACCTTGGGCCACAGCACCACAAAGTGTTAACACAGTCGGATCTTTCCTGCCTGAGCCTTGTATCAGCTGTGTTTTAAATTGATAAATTACTTCATTAAAAAATGAGTTATGGTTACTAGTTACTTACCCCCCAAAAGTTATAGAATTAGTGAGAGAATTGCCGGTTCATGAATGTTATTGGTTACCAGGGAAAGTAAATATTGTGTTACTTTCTTGAAAAACCTTCAGATATGTAAAAGAATCTGGATTTTTGAGCGGGTTTAGCTCTGACTGGGACATAATGTAATGTTCACCTTTTTGCTTCAGCATCCAGACCGTGATAAGGAAGCACAGGAGAGACTTAAGCCCTGTTTCCAACAAGCCTTTCAGTTCAGTTCATCTTGGTACAGCAGGTATTTTGTGGCGTTTCCTCTGACAAAAACCTGGACAGGTCCCCAAATTACCAACCCGTACATCCTACTTTTTGTTACCCTTCTTTTGGGGTGCCAGATATACCAATCCAACCCCAGAAGCTGAAGATAGAGACACTGCAGTCTGTTAATTGTTTCAAATAATCATCACTTCCCATGTGACAGCTGTAATAAAGAAACAAAGCTTGATTGAACAAAGAGCCACATGCGGATCAAAAAGAAGACAATTTGCTGGATGTCTTAGTTGCTCTTTGTTTACTGTGCCGGTTATTCTTCTTCGTTGGATTTATAAGTGGGGTACACCGTGCCGCGTTGCTATGGTGTCTTTCTTTTATGTAGCTGATGTGGCTATCAGCATCTGGCTTACATGTCAGTTACCAAGAGGGGTAATTGTTGGCTATGGAAACCCAAACGGGATCAAGCTCCACTGATCCAACCTGTACCAGACTTTACTGATTCATACTGGACCACTTGGTGGAAACAGGACATAAGTGGTCTGTTCTAGAGCTGAAGTTAATGCTAACTCTGGAGCTGTCCCTCTTACACGTAACCCATCAGCAGTGGGCAATAATTAGCACAGGGGAACTCGGCTTAGCTCTTGAAGAGTTGCGGTTTCATTAATATATACCCACAAACATGAATTTTCATGTACAGCCCTTGTACTGTGCCTGGCTGAGCAAGCCAGGTCAGTAACTGTCAGTAACGTTAACGGTGATGTAACGTTTAAAGGATAAGTTCAGATTATACAGTTTTTACATTGTTTATAGAATGAAGTAGAACAAAATACTCACCCAGAAGGCTTTCCTGAACCAAGCAGTGCTTCGAGAGATATTTAGATCCAAAATCGTGCAGCGGACGTCCTAAAACTGCATTAATCGTCCAAAACTCGTGTTTTTCGCCAATATTCCATCATAGTCCACTCCGGGTTAGATATTGATGATCTGCTGCAGTCTGTGTCACTCCAGACAGCGCTGAGTCAGCTCTCCAGAAAGTACTGCGCAGGCACAGTACTCTCAGGAGAGCCGACTGCACATGCGCAATACTTTCCAGAGAGCTGACTCCTTTCTTTGAGGCACAAACATAAACAAAGTCTTCGTCAGTTCAGAGGTCAGTACAGCCACACAGCGCTGTCTGGAGTGACACAGACTGCAACAGAGGACTAACTCTGAGCGGACCATGATGGAATATTAGTGAAAAACACGAGTTTTTGGATGATTAATGCAGTTTTAGGAGCAGCGCTGTCTATGCCCCATCATGGACACCATCATGGATCCCATGATATGGACGTCTGCTGCACGATTTTGGATCTAAATATCTCCTGAAGCACTGCTTGGATCAGGAAAGCCTTCTGGGTGAGTATTTTGTTCTACTTCATTCTATAAACAATGTAAAAACTGTATAAACCGAACTTATCCTTTAAAGAATACCCATTACTGGAAAAAAAATGCAGCTTTAGTAATGCTGATGTTTTTACTGCTGTTATTCCCACCACTAACTACTACTGGAAAATAGCTGCTGTGTGGATGTGTGATTGGGACTTGTGCAGGCAGCATTCATTTGAATGTCTACGGTAGAAACAGGAAGCTGCAGTCTTGAGGCCTTCGCAGCATTTATATTTGCTAAAGTCGCTGTGAACAACCCAGAGTACCGCCTGGGAGGTGATATTGGGAACATTGGGTGTTATAGCCTATAATCTATGTCCTTTGTTCCCTTCATACCACTGGAGGAGCTGTCCTGTCTTACCTGGCATTTACTCTAAAAGTTCATGACAGATCAAGGATTTGCTGTGCCCTCTCTGCCCTCTTGAATTTTATGGTAATGGAAGTGAATTGCAGCTGTGCTGTGGAAAACTCCAGCCCGGGGGACGTTATCGTGTCTTCCCTGCAAATTGCAGATGGTGCTGTCCTTCTGGCTTCATCAGCCTGTGACCTCTGGTGTGCTGTTGAGCTTTTTACTGACGATTGCGTGGCGACAGGGGAAAGGGTTACCACCTTCAAATTTGAGGTTGTGTATCTTTCACGAAACGAGGTGGCTTGCTGTGTTCTGCTGAGAGGGGAGCAGCTGTATCAAGTGGAAGGAGAGGAATAGCTTGGGGTCACAGCCATGTACGAGTGTAAGAGGGGGCAGGAGATTGACATTGCTGCTGGTTGTTGCAGCAGCAATGAAGGAGCTTTGGCCAAGTACAGCAGTAAAGACGATGATCTGTTTGTATAACAGCTACAATTTACAGCTAAGTCCTCAGTCACCTCCTGATTTTATGAGCTGTAGGTTGTGTTAGGAAGAATTCAGCCCTGTATACATGCCTCAGAAAAGCACTGTCCTGAGTCCTTATTGGAATTTCCATTTGAGCGTGTCATCTCTTTCGCTTCACTCAACTTTCCCTCTGTTCTTCAGCTTTTACTGTCAAAAAAGGAAAGAAAAAAATACCTTAAAAAAAAAGACTTCCTCTTGAGGTTTGCTGGCCTTGTGAGATAAACCCACACGGTTTTTCGTGTCCAGCTACTGTGCGTCCTTGGTGCCTACCATCGAAGATGTCACCTTGGAAGAAACTGAGTAAGACAAAATAAAGCTACGTGACTGTGTGTTTCCATCTGGCCTTAAAAATCCTCTAAAGTAGATCCCTGGGGAGGAGTGGAGAAAGTGACTTGGTAAAAGTCTCTCCTAGCTGTCATATTAGCTCAAATTTAACAACAGCCCTGAATAGTAAAAAGAGCCAAAGAAAATGGATGAGCGGCTGATACCACTTTGTGAAATAGCAGTTGCTGTAGTTGTTACATGTGAACTATACAAGCCGATGGCTCAAAAGTCATGCAAGCCAGAGCTGAAATAGTGGATTAGTGGATAAAAAGTTGACTGGCAGAAAATAAGCTGCTGACAAAATGATAACTGGTTATCTAACAAGTAAATATTCTAAATTGTCTTCTACTTCAGTTAAACTGTGATTGCCTTTCTTATTACGTTTCATAACTATGGGGGGTTTCCACATGGGCTGTAGCGTATTGCATTATTAAATATTGTCCATTGTTTTGTGAGCCATATTACTGCATTTCTAACTGAATGAATATATTATAACTTCATCAATAAGAAAAATAATTGTTAGTTACAGTATGAACCCCGAAAGGTCTTGTTATCTGAAATAAATATGAAGTGGGAAACCATTCTTTCCAGATGGAAAGCCGTCCATATAGATGTTGAACTAGTCAACTGTAAATATTTATGTCTTAGCCTAAGCTTTCATTTGTTTGATCTGTAAACTCACCCTGCCTTTATTTGGATCTGGTGCCAGAAGGAGACTACTTGTAATTAATTTTTAATCAAACTTTTGTCCAGCAAAGTTGGCTTTCATTGTTTTATCCTTTAATTAGACCTCTGAAGCCAGCACAAGCAGTTAAGTGAACTCTGAAGTCTACTTTTTAACATCCTTCTGAGAGGAGAGGTAAAGTTCCACTAGGTTTTCTCCCAATCTCTGAAAAATCAATGGGAAAGGTTCCTTTTGCTCTTTTTTTTTTTTTTTGACAGCCTGACTTTTGTGTCTAAACAGCCTGACAGCATTCTCTGTGCCGCTTTGGTGATCGATAGATGTGATGTGTGGTGTTTTAGTAGCAATAAAGAAATCAGGTGCTTTGCTGTGCTGACTGTCAGAAAACGAGTTCAAGTATAAACACACATCCACACCCAGCTACTGAAAGGGACCCTGGCTTTATTTGGGATTTTGTTTAGTGGCTCATTAGAAAAATCTTGATAACAACTACTGTACAGACACTCCGGTGAGTCAACTTGGAGGAAATAGACAAGTGAACATGAGAGAAAAAGAGAGAGATCAACAAGCTGTAGATAGCAGAGAGGAGCAGGAGTGGGTCAGACACCAGTAGGCATTGAGGTTTTTTTTATTTATTTTCCCTTACAGGTAAAGTTGAGTGAGTATGCATGTTATTTTTCATTACATTTTTCCAGCCAGTCAATAATTCACATCAGCAACCTCTGAGTCGTAGTTCCAGTTCTCTGACCTCCATACAGAGCTCTGACTCACTGCACATAATATGGTATTTCAATATCCTAATGTGGGGGGAGTGCTACAGAGAGCGATGCTACATATTCTGTAGGATCTACAACAGTGCGCATTAGATAACATGACAGATGCTTTCTGTAATAACTGTTTGCTATTAATCCCTCTTGACAGTAAAACCAATATTTTATTAGACTTCAAATATGTCCACATTCCTTTGATATGACGTTTTATATCAGGGTATGAAGCTCAGCATTCCTTGTTGAGTCCAGTGTGTGTAATATTTCTATTTTTCATTGCCTCTGCTGTGGATGTGCCTCTGATGCTCCCTCCTCTTTTTGAGCCTCTGCCCTTGAACTATTAAATATTTTGTGCACAGCCTCAGTATGAAAGTCTGAACAGCCAAGTAGGGATGAGCTGAAGAGACAGGAACAGAGTGGTGTAAGGATAGATAGAGTAAAGGAGGGAAGAGTTCTGTTGTGTTTCTGAGGTGGTGCCCACTTTGGCAAGTCAAACTCCCTTCACCACTCTGTTCTGCTCTGCTCCACTCTGCGTGGGTTGTTGCTGTATAAATAACACTCTCAGAGCAGATCAGAGAGAGGAAGGGAAAGAGAGAGGATGAGGGAGGCAATAACAGCAGAGGAAGAGATGGCGAGGGAGCAGGGAGAGGAGAGGGGGACGCATGGGGGATGTCGAGCAGGTGAAGAGAGAAAGAGGAAGATGGAGAAATAGTTGATCAGAATGATATTAAATGTTCGAGAGGAAGAGAGAAAAAAAGAGAGAAAAGAACTGCAGAGAGAGAAAAGGAGGGAGGAAGAGAGAAGGTTTGAAGAACAATTGAACCATATATGGTAACAGTTAAGTATGAGGTGATTTGAGAGGATGAGAGAGTGAAAGAACTAGTGTGAGATAGAAATGGATGTGAAGATGTACAGTATGAACCCTTTGAAGAGAGAAAAGGAGAGAGGGATGGTGTGTGTGTGTGTGTGTGTGTGTGTGGTGTGTGTGTGTGTGTGTGTGTGTGTGTGTGTGTGTGTGTGTGTGTGTGTGTGTGTGTGTGTGTGTGTGTGCGTGTGTGTGTGTGGTGTGTGTGTGTGTGTGTGTGTGTGTGTGTGTGTGTGTGTGTGTGCCTGTGTGTGCCTGTGTGTGTGTGTGTGTGTGTCATGAATGGCCTGTCTTGGGTGGTACTTGAATGACACCATCAGCATTAGTCATGGGAAGATGATGAATAGTGTGAAGATACTGCAGCAGCTCATCACTGCCAAACAGCAGACCTCTTATCATTTGCTCACCTTTGCATCAGATGACACCAGCAGACTTTGTTTTATTCTTAGTCGGCCTGAACAATTGGACATTATTTTAAACTTCAAATCCCACATAAAGCAACATAATAATCCATATAATACTGACCTGTAAGACAGGCTGGAGACATTTTGCTGATGCAGTTCCAGAAATATCAACTCTAAATCTGCTTGACCACCAAAAAAGCCTTTTTCTAATGTTTTCCAACTCATCTGGCATTTAAGACCTGACATGTATGATGTTGGTGAAAAAGGTGGAAGTGCAGAAAAAAATGTTGACTTCCATCATTACTACTCCGTTAATTGTGTCTTTGCCAAGAAACAACTTATGGTCTTAAACTATGAAATCTATGCAGCAGTGTTAAAAACTGCAGTTCATCAAATGTCCACTTGAGGCTGGCAGCAGAAGCACTGGAAACCACATACACACCCATTTAAAAAAAAGCAGATTTTTGAAGAGAAATGAACATTTTTAAAGCCAGGTTCAAAAACAATATTTTGTGTCTTTCAGTCGCTCTATGTTCAAATCCTATGGCCACAGCTTTTGGGGGGTGACAACAATGGATTTCTATTGAAAGGTCACTGGGATTAGCTTTAGAGATAGGAGGTAAGGAGCTTGGACATCATAAGGGAGTAGGCAGTGGTTGAAGTAGTTTGGAGTTTTTTAAGGATGTCTCTTGGATGCCTCCCTTTAAGGGTTTTTCCAGACACACACTGAGAAGAAGGCCTCGGGGATAGACCCACAGTTTACTGGCAAGATTAATTTCCCATCTGGCCTGGGAATATCTTGGATCTCCCACGAGGAGCTTAAAAGAATGATCGGGATGAGGGTGTTTAGGATGACTTGCTAAGACTGCTGCCCCTGCAACCTGATCCCAGACAAGGCGATAAAGATGGATGGATGCATGGACAGCGCAAGTCTGTTGACAACATCTCATTAAATGTGTCATGTGCATGAAATTAAAAATAATTGTTTTAAAAATAAAACAAGAGAGATTGAAGAAAACGGTCAAGCCATGGCTTGTTTCTCACCTCTAACAGCTGGTGGATCACCATGGAAGTGGGTGTTCGTTATTTTGAACAGTTGAGAAAAAGGTTGAGCCCTAATCTGCAATTCTTACATCAGAAAGGTGAGGGCTAGACTCCCTGTCGTTATATCAAGGTGTTCTGACAGGGTTGACAAGAATGGAACTGAAACTTCTTCCAAATGCATCTGAGGATGGAAAAGTTTGACACAATGCTTTTCCCACACCATCAGACAGAAAATGACAATCACGGTTGTAACAACACACTGAGTTGGAGAAGGATTAATGTACAGTGAGCGGGTTGTTATAGTTAATTCAGACCCTGTCAGAGTAAGCAGGACTTCAACGCAAAGTAAAGATGAACAAGTTAGTCACTTAACATTATCCTGCTTGTGACACTTGGTCAGCTGGAGCATGGACAGCAAGGTGGGAACAATAACCTTGTCTATGAGTTTCAGATTCAGAGTTGGTTCATAGCTTCCCTCTTACTGGGAGAGGTCACCTGCATGGTTGCAAGTTAATTGTTTTATATTGAACATTGATTTGAGAAGGATCTTGCTGGTTTAATGATAAACATATTTCTTCCTCTGGAAATAATCTGTGGCACTTACAGTTCTAGCTGTGTCTATGTTAACCGTTAACTCTGTGGCCTTCTGTACATGAGCTAATTGAGCTGTTATCACTCACATTCAACTAGAACAAGGTTATCTGGACCACATGAATCAATTCTACTTGTTTTGAGTTTCCCGACCTCATCATGGCCAGAGCATGAAGCATTTCTTTTCTATTAATCAGTTCTTGACTACAGCGCCCCACTTGGTGTTTACCTCATGAGGCATCTTCAGAGTTGTACATTTTTTTCTGCTGTTGTGTCTTGATTCCGTTACCATAAACAAACCAGTTAAATTAGCCTGACTTGATTTGGCTCCTAAATTAATTTCAGCAGGTTTTCTGGAGTCTGTTATTAGAACTTTTTACCACAAGAAAATGTGTTCATTGACATTAGCAACATTTCACAAATGAGAGATGAAAGAAGATCTGGGTAGAATGGCGATAGCACATGGTTCTCTAAGAGTTGTATATCCTCATAAAAACTCCACATTGAGATTCTCAGTGGAGGTCTTTACTCTCCAGAATAGATCAAACTCTTTTCTCTGAGAGCTTAAGGACTGCTGTGAAGTCTACACCCGATTGTTTACTGATTTATTTATTCTTAACTTTAGTAAAATTGTATCTTGCTAGTAACCAATCCTTAAAGCCATGGCCTACGATCTGAAACCCAGTTTGGCTGATGAGACACATTTGAAAAACGCAGCCTCACTCACCCCTCCCCTCTGTGTTCCAAGATCCTGCCCCCCAGCTCGTATCACCCTTCTTCGCCTCCTAGCAACACGCCCCCTCCGAAAGAGCAAGAAGCCGGCCGGCAGAAAATGTAACAAACAAGACAGTTATCCTCCTTGTAACACACAGTGGTAGCTTTTTCAATTGAACCGGCGCGATCAAAACCATGAATTAGCCGGTGAAGCAGGTCTGACGTCGCTACTGTTAGCCGATCAGAGCAGAGCCGACTGGGGGCGAGGCTTTACCTTTCTCAGCGTGTCTTCACTAGCTCGTTTACTATGCTAAAGATGTGTGGCTAACAGGCTAAAATCTATTGACAGAGCCAACCCGCTCCAAACAAACAACGTCTAATCATTAGCCAGTACAGGCACAGACTACCCAGAGTTATTTATAAGACATCTCCCACTCTAGTAAACAAAGGTATTACCTGTTCAACAGAAATTCGGCTGTCTTTGCGTCAGTTTTCAGTCCCAAATCATTCTGCAGCTTTTTCCACCGGTCGTACGATTCTCCATCGTTGATTCTCCAGTGGGACCTGTATTGCTCATATTTCTTCTTTACTTCAGCCTTTTCCTCAAAACGTTTACATTTCCTTCCCTTCGATGTGGAGGGTAACAGAAGCGGTTTCCTGGTTTCGGCGCTAGTCTTTTCCGGCTCCATAATGCTTCAGTAGCTGTGCTGCTAGCTGCTCACTGGTCTATGAGAGAGTTAGTGGGGAGGAGGCGGGACCATGGGCATGAAGGTGCAAAGCGAGGGAGACAGGGGATTGGATGGACTCACAGACTAATACGAACCGTGCATGCCAGCACGGTTTGGATTGGTCAACTAGTATGCAGCTTTGCAGTGGGTATACTGAATGGATTTTTTCCGTTCTTTTTGGTCTTTATATTGTGTAGATTGGACCATGGGACCATAACAGCCCTAGAAACGGTGTTATTAAGATGTACAAAGCTTCCAAATCGTAGACCATAGCTTTAAAGTGGAAATGAAGCAGTCAACCAAACATTTTTTTACTAGACTGAGTGTTATTCTTATCAATAATTATAAAACAAATGTGACAGATGAAACACACATTTATAAAAGAAAAACGTAGCGCTTTTATCTTTTGAGGCATGAGTGCTGCCATGTTGCAGTACTGTAAACTGTGATGTAATGAGGTTGGTTGGTTTCGTGGCTCTGATGAGAGTCCCCTTGTCCACGTCACGGTGAGAGAGACAACAGAGTGAACGATGGAGACTGGTGCGCCAAAGGACAAGAAAAGACAAAATGGAGTTCTACAGAGTTCAGGCCGAGGACAAAACAGTCGATTTTCATAAACTTCCCCTGAAGCGGAAAACAGTACTGCTGCGCTGGCTGGCGGCACTGAAGAGGAAGAATCCTCCAATGGGCCCTGACTCCAGGGTCTGCAGTGATCATTTTCTGGAGGACAATTATATAGAGCAGAAGACTTTTGATTCAGACAAGCTAGTGGTTCGCCAGACCAACAGACTAAAACTGGATGCTGCTCCGAATGTTTTTTATTTTAGGGTGTATGACCTGAGCCTTACTGACCGACCAACACAATCTGTCAGTGGATCAGCGGCATCAATACCTTGTAATGGCAAGGCACAAAAAGCTGCCAGGCAAGCAGAGGGGTGACAGGTTAAGTTATGTCAGGAGGAACTAATTCATCATCAACTATGCTCTTGCTCCAAAACAGACCGTATACACAAACGTCCATCATTGCACCCAGCTCCCAGACTCCGCTCCTCTTTGAGCATCTTATCATACACACCTTTCAGCTCCAACAGCAGCACACACAAATACCTTCCTTACTCTGAAACAAAGCCTGAAGGCTGGCACACATTACAGGATTCTTCAAACCTTCACACATTTAGAGACCACACACTTGATGATAACAGAAGACAGATCGAACAAGATTTCTCTCTTCTGAGCCTATAGCGTGTAGTGCGCACTGCGGAGCAAACCACACACTAACCGATTCTTCAGCAGAGTTAACGCTTCTCCACGCTTAATATTCCAAATCTTGTGTAGTAAACCAACGTAATGCACAATCATATACTTTTGGAAAACTATCTTACTTTTCAACACAGATAATGACAGTCGCCAGCCGTCATTAGCTGACCAATTAGGCCTGACTTTAGGTCACATGGGTATCATTGACCCTTGAACCCTTCGATCTGCAAAGACCTGCCCTACTCTGCATCAGAATGTCTATGGCTCTTACCTCTCACCCCCTGACAGAGCTTATCAACATATAATGATAGATATGATACATTTTCAGTGTTTGATCTAAGTCCATCTTTTATACTTAAGATTTTATCAGTTCATAATCACTCAATATCTATTACTCGCACCTGTTACATCACCTAATTAAAAAATAGATTGATTGATAAAAAAAAGAGTGAAGAACACCCTGGAAACTGTTAATAAAACATTCAGAAGATGTAGTATTTGACCAATCCCAAAAGCAAAATATTTTTAAAATATAATTAAATAGAGATATAGGGATATAACTAGTGCTGCACGATTTGGGGAAAAGGTGCGAGTTGCGATTAGGTGGACAAAATTGCGATTGAGATTGTGCTTGCGATTTAATAAAAAAAGTTGTGTCATGACGAGTCTACAGACTTGCTTGGTTATCATGGAGAAAAATCTGAATTGCATGTGCTGACATTGCGAATGCGATTGCGATATCCTCTTTTGCGATTACGTAATTGCATGTGCTGACATTGCGATTGAGATTGTGATTGTGATTGTGATTGTGATTGTGATTGCGATTGCGATTGCGATTGCGATAATCGTGCAGCCCTAGATATAACTATGACGATTTTTTACTACATGCTGAGTATACAGTGCGCAATGATATTAATGTGTTATACATTGTAGATAAGAGTAGGTCAGGTGGTTAGTGCCAAAACAGTAAGGTGTATAATTATCTGTGGATGTTAAAAGCAAATAAACATTGATACTTTTGATAGTCACAGAAGAATAACACCCTGGCTTCCAAAAGAAATGTGGTATTCACATCATTGTGTTCAACATCCCTCAGAAGCAAAAGAAACATCCTGTGTTTACACATATTTACCATTTGATGACAAAACACCACATAAAGGTATTTTTTTTGTGATTCAGCAAGCACTGGTTGAATCACTACACAACAATTTCCCACAACCACTACTGTAAGAAAATGGAAGAAACATTAGACAGGTTTTTTAGGTTTCATTATTGGTCATAAGTAAATAAAATCACTACAGAGTTTTAAGGCATGCAGTTCTTTGTTTATTTTTTATTTTTTTACACCAATAACAACAGTAACAGTGTCAATTCTTTTATAATAAGGATGTCATCATCACCTTGGTACCTAAAAATTACATTTGTGTTACAGGTTAGGCAGACATGCATGGATCTGGTGGCAAGGAGCAAACTCCCAGAGCCTGAATCAGTCATGAGATAGAGCAGGAGAGAGACAGAGTCCGCACTTTGACAGTCACTGATTTCAACATGGACAGACAGGACAACAACTAACAGTACATAAGCACTATAGTACTTGGACAGATGAGTTATATACCACTTATCACATAAAAAAGAGACCTTCCATATTGCAGCCTGTGGAAGACCTCTCCCCAGCAAGAGAATCTTCATCTCAGCAGGATCCCGACCTTAGTAGTGAGGACTGTGTAGAGTCTGAGGAAGAAAGTTTAATGGAAGAGGTTATAGACGCTGACAAGGATGGTGAGTTTGAGTTGAGTGGTGAGGGAGGCATTAGTGATGAGGGTCAAAGTGCCAGTGATGTTGAGAATGAAGAAGCATATGTCTCACAATAAAGAAAAGTATTGTGTCAACAGGAGAATTGTTGAAATGTTTGGTGAGACCACCAACAGACTCCAAAATTGGATTTGGTCTTCGGCTCAGCACAGAATGTATCAATGGTCATGATTATGTGTGGAATTCTCAGCCTCCAGTTGGAGGAGTAATGGGGTGCAACCTGTCTGTCCCTGCTGCTGTATTTGTCACTGGAAATGAATGATGTCCATTTATTGAGGTGTGTGACACCACTGGTCTAGAAACTATCTCAAAAAGACAGTGGGTTAACCATAGAGAAGGCCTATGTCCCAAAGGGCAACAATGCTGAGTTTATCCAGCAAGGCTGTGATGCACATTCACAAAACTCTTGTTAGTAAAGATCCAAAGTGATGAAAGACTCAAGGACCCAGATACAAATTGGCGGATTCACTCAGATTAAAAGCACTTACTTGCAATGAACTGAAAATAAAGATGCAAGATAATCAGGTTATCATTAAGTCATCATGCAGTTTTCTTCCCTTTCAAAGTATTACACAGTAGATGTGTCAATGTTCTTTCACCGCAGTGCAATTATCCTCTTGTCTGGAGATGTCTACAGTCAAGAGTGATGACTGCTGTGATTATGATGTAGTCCTCTGGATTTAAGACTTCTAATGAAGAGGAACTCCTACATCAGTTACAGGTATCACCTTTCAGTGGCTTAGTTTAAACTCACAGTGAAGCCTCAGAGACATCTTTATGCTATGCAGAGTGAGGATTTTTAAGTAATGGTGCAAATGTTCTTCAACAGTTCACACATTTATCCATAAAACAATGTATTGAATTTAAAAATTATTTCAGGGAACACTTACAATAGGAATAGGAATACAATTAAAGCTCAGCACACCAGGCTCCAGATTTAAATCTTACACCTGCTGTCTGTTGATGTACAAACAATGTGGCATCATGCACGCAAACTGTGACAGTATTGTATACAGTTAACTTTAACAATTCCTCCTTCCTTCACTTTCAATAATCAAACTGCAGTTGAGAATATGTAAATGTGCCTTTTTCCTATTTAACATTTAACACAAAACTTGTGAAATGTCAGCCAGTTTATTGCATACCATTATATAAATACTGTCAATGCAACTAAATTATTGAAATATGAGTCTGTTGGATTTGATAAGTTGAAAAAGATTGCTGACCTTTCCCATTTGGATAGCACTAATGTTAACTTATTCAGTTTTGGACATTTGAGATTTAGAAGCTAATTACATCTGTGTGTGTGTGTGTGTGTGTGTGTGTGTGTGTGTGTGTGTGTGTGTGTGTGTGTGTGTGTGTGTGTGTGTGTGTGTGTGTGTGTGTGTGTGTGTGTGTCTAGACTCACTAGAAGAGAGCAGATAGAGTCCAGTTGTCTATATAAACTTGTTTGGAGGACAATGCATCCCAAGTGTTTAGGCATGTAAAGTTGTTGAAACAAATTAGCCATTATTAATTCCATGCTTGCAGTATTATTCTGTGTGTGTGTGTGTGTGTGTGTGTGTGTGTGCGCGCGTTGTGAGCAAGAGATAGGAAAATGAGCAATATGGTTGAAAATCTGACCCACCTCGCTGCAGCAGTCTAATGATGGCCAGAGGTACTGCTATGCAGGATGATGGTGATGCATCCAAGAACATTGTTCTCCAGACCAGTGCTAATCAGCTGTTATTGGTATGAGGCTAGCTAGCAGAGGATTTGGATCAGAGTGATCTGAGAGAGGCCTACATCGCTGCAGCCAGTTAATGACGGCCAGCGGGGCTACAAGCCTGACACATCCTAAGTGATTGCCTTACAGATGAGTTCACCGTGGATGCTTTCATCACATGTCTGCCTATCTTCCCACAGACTATTTTCACATTTGATTAGTTTAATTGCAAGATATTCTAAGAATTTGTTATCATGATTCTCCATCGTTTAAACTGTATAAATCTGTCTGCTGATATAACACTCTAAGATAAGTCTTTACCGCATGTCATGCTTTTGTGTCTGTTTTTTTGTTTTGTTTTGTTTTTCAACCAGTATTGAAAATGAGAAAAAAGATGGAGCAGTCCTCTGGAATGTCATCTGATAAGAGGAATCCAGTTCAAAGTGACACCACTATAATCTCAATAATGGGTCTTGTGTGTGGCAGCCAGATGATTGTCACTCCATGTGGACTCTGGGCAGGGAGATTTTTGACCTCAGGAAACACTGCCTCTAGTAGAGGTGAAGTGCTAAGTTTGATGGGATGCCTTTTAAAACCTGTCCTTTGACTGAGCAGAATTTACCAGAACATTCTGCATTGAGCCTGTGAGCAGGAATTCTTTTTCTTGTATAAATGACCCGTGAACTAACACAGCTAGTAAAACCAATCCAGTTTAAATAGTATTATTGATCGAACAACATGGCTCATTTCTCCTGCAGAGGCCAGTTCGCTGCGAGTACAAGTAAATAATTGTACTATCCAGTATTGCAGGGCACCAGTACTGCCAGATTGGCGCTATGCAAGGCTAATGCAGGTGCCAAGTGGAGTGTTAAGTGCTAGCCGTGTGATACGGGCCTGTGGCTCCTGTTGCTGTAATGAGAGCGGCTCGTTCACAGTCTCGCCCGACTGCTGCTAATTGCTTTAATTGAGAGAATGACCTACATCTGAGTGAGGCTTCAGCAGATCAGCAGAACAGCTGGCAAACCTGCAGAAGGCAGGGGTGGGAGGATAGGAGGGTGGACTGAAAAAATGGGTGAAATGGAACAAATGAGAGGGAAATTAGGAGAGACGGAAATGCATGCAGTTTGAAAGAAAAATATGGCTTGTCGGACTCGAAACAGATTGTTGGAATAAACTTTTTAAAGCGTGACTACGCTTAATTCTGTGTAAACTTCTTGTTTTATTTAAAATTGTCTGCACACACGCTTGGCTGGATACCCACATCATAGGTTTTGGACCCAATTAAGCATCAAATGTGCCATCAAAGCCGAGTTTAACCAGTGGAATGATAGCAAGGTGGTGGAAAACCTTCGTCACATGGTTAAAAAGAGCAAGAAAAGGGACTGAAGGAGAAGGCTGGCAGTGACATCATGCTTTTAGAGCAGGGGCCGGCCCTCAGGCCAACACTGAATACACACTTAACAGTCTTGTGTACTTCCCTTAGAATGAATAATTCAACACACTCCTGATGGAGAGACTGACTGTGACTGTGTGCGTCCCTGCTCGTCTGGGTGCTGTGGTTCTGCGTGCACGTAAGAGAGTGCATGGGTGCATCTGTCTCGAGAGCCGCCGTGAAGAATATAAGTTCTGGCTGCAACTGTGTGAATCTAACTTTTTTTTTCTTTGAGTGCTGAAAAGAGTGTGGGACAAAGAGAGGGAGGCTGCTCGGAGTCATTGAATGAGCTTGTGATGTGTGGGTGGCTGCTCAGTTTATGTGCATGTGTGCGCACACGTCTGTCAAGTCTGTTCAAGTAAATGTGGATTTTCTGCGTTTCAGATTAGGTGGTTCAGCTAGTTTCTACTCCTTCTCAGAAGTGAAACAGGGCTCAATCAATCCCTTTCTCTTCTCCTTAACCTCACACACGCACACACACATACAGTAACACACTGCCAGCCTCAGTCTATATTTTGGATTCAAAGCTACATTGCTCTTCTGTGCCCCCGTTTCCTTTTTGTCTGTGTATATGTGTGTGTGTGTGCATGAGTGTGTGGACAGTGAGTGTCGGGGTTTGATCCTGTGCTAATGATCTCCCAGTGGCTCAAACTTCTGTAAAGTGTGTTGAGCAGGAAGGGAGAAGGCAAGAGGCACAGAGGAAAGAAAGAGAGTAGAGAGGGAGAGGAGGAGGTGCAGAAAGACCAAGCACCAGATTATGATCATCATCCTCATCATCACTGAACCTCCTCTCAGAGTATCACCAGCAACTGGAGCCTCCACCAGGTTCTTTTCTTCTTCCAGAGTGTGCATGGAGAGCTGCGGCATCAAACCTGCTGGTGACAGAAGGATGGAAGGAGTGCTGGATGGCTAGACAGATGGATACACAGAGCCAGCATGTGATGTGTGTCATTCTCCCACTCTCCTCAGTACAAGCATGCACACAAGGAAATGTCAGCTGCAGACACTCAGATATTGGAACTGAGATTTCTCTCTTGTTTCTTCTTATTGAATGTCACATGGAGGGGTTTTCTTGCTTACCTTTTTCTCTCACTGTCACTCTTCCCCCCACCTCTCTTCCTGTCAACTCTCAGCTCATCTTCTTGCTTACATGCACTGTAATGCACTTTTGTTTTTCTGAATGTGTTAGCACTTCCTTTACTTCCTTGCAGTCTTTCCTTTACCTCTCCTCCTCCACATCCTCCTCCTCCTCACTCCCCATCTGGAGAAGATCTGTCTCACTAATAGGAGGCCTGGTAAATTAGCCCTTCTATCCTTCCTCTCTCTAAGTCGTTCTTGTCTCATCCTTTCTTCTCTCATCTATCTCTCTGAGCGTGCGCTGCCCAATAAAGTCTACTCATGCATAGCCACAGTTACGCACATAGATACACAGAAGTTTGAATTTGCTCACTTTGTGTGTGTCTCTCTCTGTTTGTCTTCAGGTTGTGTACTGGCTAATAGGGCATAGTAGGTAATGGCAGCCGTAGCCTATTATCTCTGCTCTGCTGTCTAATAGCCACTGGCTTTAAGCATCTGCCATGTAGCTGCTCTAACTCCCCCAATGGACACTCAGCAACTTACACTCATAGACACACACAAACACACACATATACACATGTACAACCCACCCCCACAGATGCACTGAGGAGATAATGTACACACTGCCAAAAGTAATTTGTGCTTATGTGAGTGTTTGTGTGTTGAAGTGTTGTTTGTGTGTGTGAGCTATCACATCTAACACACCATGCCCTGACATTCGTATGCTCTCTTTTCCTCAGGGAGCACTGACTCCTTTTAATTAGTAAAGGAAATAGATTTACTTATCTGATCTTTGACACATTGGCCATGCGCACACACACGTGCACACACACAAACACAAACACATCTGCCTGTGTGCACTCAACCACGGTGCACACCAACACCTATCCATTACCAGTGTGGTGGAATGCCAAAGCGGGAGGCAGACACATTGAGTGTTCAGGAGTGTGTGTGTGTGTGTGTGTGTGTGTGTGTGCGCTCGAGAGAAATGAATCCACTCCCATCTGTACACTGACCATTGATTTGCCATGGTAACAGTGGCTGGTAACTGTCGCTTGAACAAAAGCGATGGGAAGAAGTGACTGGATTGGAAAAAGGGATGGCGATGGGGGGGGGCAGTCCAGCAGTGGAATTAAAACAAGGGGTGGGGGGGTAAATGGACTCACATGGGGGTAGACTCGCCAGACGCTGTAGGAGAGAAGGAGAAGGAGGGGATTAGCGAGTGTTAGCCTGTTGCTGCTTTAACTAAATGTAGCAACAAGATTTCACTGTGGGTTTTCCAGAAAGCAAGCGCGTGTGCATAATAGTGTTGTGGGAGTGTTTTTGGTATGAAAAAGGCTTACACAGACCTGAGTAAGGCTTATATATAATGAATGAATCCCCCTTCAGCTGCCGTTTTTCTTTCTCCTGCAGAATTAGTGATTTGTCTAACACCCCCCACCCCCTTCCTACCCCAGCAAAACCTCTACGCCACTTTTCCAGCGTATCCCCCATGCACCCAGCTGACATGCCCTCTGGATGCCTGTGTCATTGTATAAACTTATCCAGCGGTATTTAGAAAACACAATGGCTCACTGTCAACAGCTCTCTTCAGAAAGCTGGGCTAATGTACTTTTAACCAAAATGGGGATAAACCAATGTTGGAGTATTCAGCAGGGCCTGCAGCTCTTCTCTGAAAGCTGAAAGACTAACACAATATGAATTGACTAATTAATCCTCTGGCTTGTGGCGTTCTTAAATCAGCCAGATCCTTTTGTTTCACTGTGGCATTGGACGGGCTCCCTGACGATAACCCTGACTAGTCGTTTCTGTTGGCATACCTGCGGCGCTCCTCTTGTTTAGCATCGTCCGGCAATCAACGAGGTAGTCAGCTGAGACTGGTTGACTCACTGCGCGCTGCCATTTTTAAACCCGGCCTTAGGTTTTTCAAAGTCCAACAGAGTCACCATCAGTGGGTTGAGAGAGACAGAGAGAGTGTAGAAGAGAAAGAGTGGGATTTTTTTTCACCCATAGGCACTTCAGCTATAAATATCAAACTGGCAATTCTTTGATTTGCCAATGAAGGCTGCCAGAGCAGAGAGGAGGATGCAGGGTCTTGCTCGCTTCTTGAGCTGTTTTAAATTCATTCACCGACAGGGAAGGAGAGAAAGTGAGGGAGGAATAGGCTTGGCTGTGTCTTTAATTTCCCATGTAGGGGGATGAAATAACATTAACATCTCTTTCTCTCTGAAGCTCCATAAGTCAAACAGTTATTATTACTCAAACAGCAGAGGCAGCACACACCATATAAAAACCATGCAGCCTATTCTTTTTCCTGCCACACCAAAGCTTATGAGTGTGTGTGTATGTGTGTGTGTATGTCACAGCCTGGACAGACACTTCAGTTTTAATAAAGTAGAGGCCTTTCAGCACTCTGGCGGTTTCTGCTGTAATCTCTCCTAAACAGGTGTTGTGATTAGCCTCTGCCGTGAGCAGCATTCTGACACTTGGATAGGCAGGGCCAACCATGCACATAACCTTCGGCTAAACCACACGGGAGACAGATTTAACAGGCCCAGTTTGGCAAAAGCACTTTTGCCGACCAATACAATGTTTATTGCTGAAGTTCTGTGGGAAATTGCTTTTTTCTTCCACAGTCTTCTAATTGTCTTATTTTTTGGTAATATACATATATTTGCATGCTGACACAGAGCTGTATCTCATAGAGGCAACACTGCAGTTTTTCCTCTCGATTTGTACGAGGACAGTCAGCTGGATAATATTCTAGAAACACACACAATAAAACACAGCTATGAAACTTCTTATCCGTGATTATTATTAACACATTAAAGTATTTTATACCATGGTCAGTGAGAATTCCAATGTCAACTGGCGTGCCTTAGATTGGTCTAAGGCACGCCAGTTGACAGTTTGTTCAGCAAGTTAAATCACCACTGTATCACTCCGCTGTGCGCGTTACCATAGCAACGCGTCACACACATTTCAACGCATGCGAGACCAGCATGCGCTCCTACTGGGCCCTGTCTCTATAAAGCCTGGCTCGCACTAGAGGTCGACCGATATGGGTTTTTTTGCTTTCCAAATTTGGGCAGCCGATGCCGATATGCATAGCCGATTTTTCCAATTTGATATTCAGGCCAATTGTTAAATAAATATATATTTATCACATTTTTGTGAAACACAGCAATTTCTGAGCAACTAAAAGAAATCTATTACAACAAGTCGTGTCCAGTCCTCTGAACATTTATTCAGCTTTCAAAACAATGAAATATTTTGTCTGAGTAAACACACAATGTAACAAGCAGTAGTAAACATTCACACTCTTCTTAAAATGTCAAAAAAGAAATTTAAACTTATTAATATAATTTGAACAAAAGTATGTAATGTATCCAAGTGGTTCCACAAGTTTGAGGTGCTCATCTTTTTTGTGCCTGATCAAAAATTGCGTCATTTTATACAACGGATCAAAAATCGGCTTTTTAAGAGAAAATACGGCCGATGGCCGATAGAGAAAAATGTCCAAATATCGGCCAGATATATATTGGCCGGCCGATATATCGGTCTACCTCTAGCTCGCACTACAGGATTCCCGTCCCGATTAAACCCAGATTCGGTCCTCCCAACAATTGGGGAAGAAATCTAGTCGGGGACTAAAATCGACCCCGACGTTCAGCCAAGATTATCTTCTAGTGTGAGCGGTTGACTGATGAATCTTTAGCCCAACGATCGTCTCACAGACTCGTCAGAGCCGCCCCGATAATTTTCAAACATGTTTAATATTTATCTGGATGATTACAACATTCATTCCCACTGAGGATGACAAAAGACAATTAGAAAGAGCCCCAGAGACAGGACGACAACAAACGCAGGCTCAAGTGAAACTGAAAGGCTCCAGGTCAGCTGACTGCACGCTCCACTGGCCCACTTGAGCCAGTTCAGTAATAACACTCCGCTGCGCGTCGTGGTGTTCCCACTCCACGTTGTGCCTTAGAACGGTCTAATGCACGCTTCCTCGTTGTTTAATCCTTACTTGATATCAAGTTTACATATAAATGTATCTAAATCTATGATTTTTTTCACAAGTTTATCAACACTATACCAACAACAAACCACTCAGCTTGCTATACAGTCTCAATTAGAGACTAAATCTGCTCCAAACAACATCTGCTGTAGAATTTTTGCCAATTAAATCAAATTGTTGTAGCAGCATGTTTGTTCTTCAGTCACAAGCTGAAAGTAGGGTGTCTCAATTCCATTTTTTACTCCTTATTTGCCAGCAACAGACAACAGCTCTCTTTTAGAAAATGAAAAAACATAAATTGCTTCATCTTCACTTTTTTTTCAGAATTCACTCCATACTTTCAACAGAAAACACAGACCAAGTGGCTGAATTGGACAAGAACTCAGACAAAAGTGACCCAAACTTAGAGATGCTGCTGTTTCTTAACTGCTCAATCCGTTACTTTCCAGCTCAACTTTACTCATTATTTATTAGACTCATGTAAAATCATGCAGAATACAGTGGGATTAGAGATTCCAGCTTCACTGTTTATATGGATATGTGTACACTAAACTGTATATGCATCAAGCATTTCGTTAGAATAAAACCATTTGGACATGTGCAGAGTCATCCTGCTGATCTTTCAGGAATAACAAAGGAGGAAAACAGTCAATGAGCTCCGGGTTTAATTGTGCGACAGTAATGATGTTATTGATGTCTGGCAAGATACTTAGTGGTGTTCAACAGTGTATTTTTAATTGTATTGACGTGCTCTATTGTTCTGTACAGAGAGCCCCACCTGTCAGGGGGTAGAAAGGAGAGAGTGAGTGTGTGATTTCAGACACGACTATAAATATTGATTCAAATAACAAATGACATACACCACCCTGCTGGTTTGGACTGACATTTCTTTCTGTATGGGCCTGAGTGAAAAACAGCTCTTTCTGACTGATGTGTTCATAGAAAGCGTTTTTATTCGAATCAGAGTGTTATTCCAGTTCTGACTGGTCCATGTTAACAGATCTGTGAGGGAACTACTTTAATGTAAAACAAATTTGAGATGTTACATTTCTAATATACATTTGATTAAAAAAAAACATAATAAGCAGATAAAATAAATCAAGACAAGATACATAGAAGGCTGTTGATGGTTAATCTCGAGAAGAGATATCTTACTTCCATACAATACAGCTCTGACACATTAACAAGTCGTAACATTGTTCCTCCTCTGTTTATCAGATCATATATTGATGACTGCTTAGCCCAACTAAACTGTAGGATATCTAGGCTGACACATCGGAAAGAAATGTAACCCATGAATATGATAGATATCTGTTTGCTCTCTGATATACCCGTGAGCTCTTTGTAATAGGTTTTTGAAAACAATGTGTCTTTATGACTTCCCTGAGATGATTAAGGTAAATCTACAGAACAGAGTGTATTAGTCTCTGACTGTGGCAAACACAGTGGTGGGTCTAGAATTTTCAAACTCATTAATAAAGATTAGAAAGAAGGTAAATGATGATGGTACTGCACAAAAAATACCCAAGGCAGCACAACTAGGGCGTAAATGAAGTGTCTATAGGGCAGGTAAAGTATCTCTGTGGAGGTGTGCTTGCTGCAATAATGAAAATTGCCTTAAACAAGAGGGCCGTAACTATATGAATGTGATATGTAACTGACTTTCCTTAACTTAAGTGCTGAAGAACACTTACTACCTAAAAGATTTGTTTATAACCAGTCATTTGACTTTGAGAGAAATGTGGCTTCCTGAAAGAATCATAAACCTGCTTCTATGTTTTTTGTTGTTGTCGTTGTTTTTTATTATTATTATTAAATGGTTTCAGAACTGAAAAATACACCTTTCAGAACTGTGAGATTTTTACATTTTAGTTCTTTGTGTGGATTTTCAACTCAAGCTCTCTTAGACACCAAGATTCAAGATGAAGAAGAAGAACAAACCAACATTTTTGCCACAAAGAACAATCTATTGAGCTTAAATGGGGAAAAGGCTCCTCTCCCAGTGCTTGTCCTTTAAACAAAGAAAGATGATGTAACATGAAGTTCCTCTCTGCAAATTCCCAAGAGGGGAATAAGGTTGTTTTACATAAAGATTCAGAGATCTGGCTCTGCTAGATTTAAAAAAGCTAGTTTGGATGTCAGCAGCAAAGGACAGATCCATGGGGCGCAACTATTCAGCTTAAATAAGACAAGCATGAAGTTGCAGAAACAATTTGAAGATATATCTCAGGGGTTTTTCCTGTTAAATGAATCGAAAATATTTTGAACATCCGTCTCTAATTCTCATTGTACAGAACAGAATTTGTTAAATTAAATGTTAATGATGTTGAATCAGATCATCAGATCGATATCAGCTGATTGAAAGGCCAGGGTATGGGTAACAGGACTTGAAAAGTTGGATAGCTACATCGCTAGTTTTAATTAACTATTTTTGGTTGTGTTTTTGTTTACAACTGTCCGTTTTCAAATTTTTAAGATACAGTCATGGTTACATTTGAATACGTGGTGTTTATCTGCTTATATAAAATGCGAATCTCTACTACCTCTTTTCCTTCCATGCAGAAATAGTTCAGCTCACGTGTAGACACTTAATTTGTGTCTGTGCTCTGCTGCGTTGAGAATTTTTAATGCGAAACATTTTAGTAAGGAGGCAGGAGACTTTTACTTCTCGCCCATTCCCATTAACAGCTTTAAAACCTCTGAAACCACTACTATATTTACCTCACAGACTAATAAAGTCTCCTTCTCAATGTTTATCTTAAACATCTGCCCTTATAAAATTCAAATTGATTCAGCCTTGCTTTTGCCGCGCTCCACCGCAGTATTAAAATTCTGAAAAAACGCAGGCCTCTTGGTCCGCTTAGTCTGAGAGCACTGAGTAACTCTCTATTAACATAAGCCTGTTTTAACTTTTGTGTGGGAAAAAGAAACTTTTTAAGGTCAGAGGAGGAAAATGTGTTTTCAAGCGTCGGGGGACGTGCTGTATTCCACTCAAATATTACATTCTGTGGTTTTGCTGTGCGCTTTGTAAAACCGCTGTCCATTACATGCTTCTCTGAGTTAGTGGTTAGACCTAATGCTTCTCTAGTCTGAGCTAGTCTATGCTAGCTGTGGTGCTCTAAGTTAAATGCTGTTCTCTGTTTGCCTGGGGAGTGTGAGGCTGTTAAATATACAGTAGACTTAAGTATTGGGAATGACATCTTGTTAAATACTGAATTAGTCTTTGTTAGCATGGGGAGCCAACATCTGCAAGCAAAATGCTATAGTTCTCTGTCGCTGTTGTGAATGTAGCACATATACATTATGTAGATGTGGGCTTTGGGACCTGTCTCTGTGTTCTTAAACTGAAGAGCTTTCAGTGCTTCAGGGAGTGCTGCTTGTGAGCCACTGAGCGACCTGTCTTTACATTCTTTAAGTGCCGTGAGAATTGTTGCTGCTGTGTCTGCTGTAGAGGTTCGAAATGTGCTGTCCTTTTTCACAGCTTTCAGCTTCGTTTAAAGAAAGATTTGTGATGTTACATGTATGAAAACTATACAAGTGGAGGGTTTTCCAAAGCTGTTAAGCACTTCAAATCTGAGGAAATCAATGAATGTGTGTAGACTTTTATACTGCAGATACTTCAAAAAGCCTTTGTCTTACAAACTGCTGTTTCTGAGTGGTTGTTCTTTGGCTGTGTTACTTCTGACACTGGTCAAGTGACAACAGCTTCGCTCAGCTAGTTTGTTTGTTAGGGGTTTTCCCGAGCTAAGCCTTTGTTAGCAGATGGATTTTTGTGAGCAAAAGGGTTTTACAGAACAACTGCTGAGCATTTACACACAAACAGGCTGCAACACAAACACACTAAATATTTTAAAGATACTTCTTTAGTGTGTCTATCTTTTACCTCTCTAACATACTAACCTGCAGGGTTAGATCAATTTTTATTACACTAAACCCCCAGAGGGCTGGCTAGGATTTGGCTGATGAAATGTGGATGAATGGATTCTTTTTTGATGATTGCTTTAATTCTATGAAGCATAAATTCATGTTTGCTAAATCTTTAATTAAAAACTCAAATTTTACCTGGCTAATGCGACCATTGCTCCTGAACCTCAGCGCACAGCATCTGCGCATTAGGAGACACATCACCTTCATTTTTACAGAGGTGTGGCCAATGTTTTTTTTTAACACAGTTCATGGTGGAGAAGACTCACGCTTGTCCTTCCTAGGGTTGAAAAGCTTGATAAATGTATAGCAGTGGTGATAATGTGCGATACGCTGATGTGCAAGACCAACAGACATATACCTTTTTGGGACATGTCTTCATGACATGATAAATTCAGTTGTTGTGCAAGTTATTACATTTTGTGGCGCTCATACAAACGACATGCTTTTTCCACACAGTGTGTCATGGAAGGACAGAATCACAGGTGTTACTAATAACGTTACGGCCGGATAAAGTCAGTGTAATCGACTGTGTTATTAATTACACCTGTGCGTCCCCCCTCCTGTCAAAGTGTCTGACACGTAAAGTGCTTAAAAGCAGGGATATATGACTGCTCGGATTTCAGGACGAACCATCTGCTTGAAACACCTGCTTTTACACCTGAAATCTTGTTAGGATTAGAAGTTACACCACATTTATCATCTGTTAGTTGTACTGTTAGATCAAAGTGTATCACACTTTTTTCCACAGTGAACATATTATGACTGGTGGTCTTTTAACTACCAAGAATTGACATTTTGAGTCATACACCTGTTGGATGTGGTCTTTGAAAATATCACTCTTTTCTTTTTTTAAGACTCTTTGCCTTGAGGTGCTTTGATAGAGCATTGCAATTCATGTTCAAAATCCTTCCACTCATGTTTGAGAACCAAATTGCTGTCTAGATTTTTGGCCAGCTGGTTATTGAGCTTTGAATGTGATCTAGTCGGCCTAATGAAAGTATTTCACTGGATAAAGTTTGAGAGTTATAAATTTACCAGCTTTTTTCTTGCCTCTGCATATCTCTTAACCACTGCAGAGGTTCACTTTGTATCGAAAGAGCTTTTTTAACCCAACTCATCTCCAGTAAATTGTTCAAATCATTTGGTTTAAGAAGTTACTTTTTATGATTTGTCAGTTAAATGTGTGTCTGAAACTTTGGGGCAAACTTTTGTGCACTGTTGGTCAGAGAAATTTAATCTCTTGCTCACCAGAAAAAAAACAAAAACGTCTCACCATGTTTTAATCTTTCTAAAACACTACTTTGGGCACCACATCAGTCTGCAGAACTGCATTTTTGGCACTGCCAGAGCGACTCCCTTTTTGTTTATGATTGACTGCTCGTGTATTTTGCCTGTTTACTTTGAACTGCACTGAGTTCCATTTTGTCGACACAGGACTTACTTTGCCATTTTAGTTTGTTTGCACTTTAGTGCAGAGTTAAGTGTGACGGTGCTGAGCAGCATCTGGGGGCTGTACTTTGTCAGGCCAACTTAATGCAGCTGCGCCATCCTAACTGACCTACTGTATTAAATATTAACATAGCACATTGCTGGCCTCAACATCATCCTCCTCCTTCTTACACCCATCCATTTCTCATTATTCTGCGTACTGTCTCCGTGCTCTTCTTTGTACTGTCCCATGTCACACACGCCTTTATGAGCCCTTGAAATACTGCTCCTTATCTTTTGTTTGCCTGTTCTCCCCTCATCCACCTTCACTACTTCTGGGACACAGACAGGGCAGGGCAAAGTTATTTGTATAGCACATTACATACACCAGGAGATTTCAGTGTGCTTTACAGGGTGTTAAAACAAATACAGCAGGGGTAGAGCTCCTCCTGCTGCAGCCTGCAGGACTCCCTCTCCCAGCAATTTCTAGAAATGTGTCAGTTCGTACCTCATTAGCCTTGATCTGTAAAGCTCTCTCTCCACACTTTCATATTTACTTCAGCTGATTGCTGTAAACAAAAATCAAATTTGACGTGAAATAGCATGTGCTAGTGTGAGTGTGTGTGTGTGTGGGAAAGAGAAGGAACAGCGAAACACTGTCTTGGTTTAGGTGGTGTATTATTTATTGGTATGCTGGCTCATGAGTAGGGCTATATTTTGAGGGACTTTTGTGCATAGACTTGTGCTTGTGTGTGCGTGTGCATGTGTGTGTGTGTGCCCGTCTGTGGGTGGATGTGAAACTCTACATGAAGTTCACTCTATTTGTATAATTGATGCACAATGTCATCAGTAAATCTCTAGGTATGAGGGGTTATAATGTGAAAATACATGTGTGTGTGCGTGTGTGCATTATTCATGTTAGCTTCTTGGTGGACTTGTGTGATTTGATGAGAAGATGCAGGTCTGTGTCAGCATCTCTTTCTATCCTTTATTATTCAGCAACCACCAGAAACTATCATCTACCCCTTTCACCCCTCACTCCTCGAAAAAGACTCTTACCTCATTCATTCCAAATTTCTCCTCTCCTCTCCTCTCCTCTCCTCTCCTCTCCTCTCCTCTCCTCTCCTCTCCTCTCCTCTCCTCTCCTCTCCTCTCCTCTCCTCTCCTCTCCTCTCCTCTCCTCTCTTTTCTGTATTTCAACGAAACTGTATAGGTCAGACCATGACAGATGTAAATATTAAACATGTTGTAAGCATGTAATGAACATGTATAGTATGCTGCAGAGTCTCTGCTGTATCAAACAGTCACCATATCAATGCCAGTGTAAGTGTATGAGTGCTCGTATGGCTCTTTACGTTAATGAAACATCTGAGATGAACTTTGAATTGAGGAAAACTGAGATTTGAACCTCTCTCCTGCTTTCTGCTGGATTTAAGGTGTATGTAACACAAACGTCTTTTAGATTAAAAGGCCTATTTTTCTGTTTTCAATCCTGACTGAAAAGCCTTTTTTCTCTAATTACAGTACAGAAAGTGTCCACAGTAAGCCTACAGAGCTCCATTTGACATTTTAGAAACCAAAGCTATGGCAGTAACCCAGATCTAAGGTATAAAAAATATATAATCCAAATATATATAAATATATCATCTTACTTGAGTCGCAGCAAACGTTTGGCATTTCCGCCAGATAAAAACCCGAAGGATCATTTTGGATTATTATGTAATACCATATGAGAACAACATAATCACAGAGTTCTCAAACAGATTTTCTGTTAGGCCCAACTGATATCAGAGGGAAAACAAAGGTAAACAGCACAGTTATTAGCCAAACTGTCAGCTATTAACATCAGTCACAATTTACACGTGGATACCCTGGTATAACTTTGACCTTTCCTGCACAGTTACTGTGTGCAATGAGGAAAAATTACTGGCATTTGTCAGTTATCAATACATAAAAGCTGGACGTGCATGCCTATAGAGGCTCAAGCAATCATGTTAAATGATGCTTGACATGATCGTTAGGCTCTGCAGTGGGTGTCAGGCCGAACAATCGTAAATCTACTGGGCCCTGAGACAGACGACACATTCTTCAGCACTCAGCACTAACATGCATTAATGTTCCCTTTAAATCGTACGCCCACCCAAGGAAAGAGCAGATAGTTGGCAGCTTGACGAGGCCTCAGACCTCAGACCAGGAGCTGTTTTATCCACCTGGCAGCAGGACTCTAGAAAACTGGTTGGTCAGTTTTTACAAGCCGTTATATTTGAAATTGAAACGGTAGATTTATCATTAAGTATAGGATCAAATAGAAACATAGATTTATTTTCTGGACAACTAGCTTCAGTAACTAACTGCAAAGTGTATGATTTCTGTCAGTCTAAACAAGTAAGAGATGTGGTCATCAAAATAAAGAGATTTATGGCCTTTGAATGCGCAGTTTGTTGCCTTGTTTCTGCTGTAGAACAGAATGGATAAACTAGGAACATACATGTTTTTAATTTTCTTAAGTGGCCGTGTGAAATGCACAAGTTGTAAGATGAAGAAGTTGTGTACAAAAGCATTTGTACAGAGTTTTTTGATAACGTGAAAAATGAAGGGTCATTCTTATGCTCCATTTACACATCAATGTACAACTGAGTTGAAGAGACATCCACATTTTGACATACTTACTGCAGTTTTGGGAGGATATCCAGCCATACATTACTGATTTGCATCTCACAGAGGTCTGAACCATTGGCTTAGCAAAAGAGAGTGCTTTTCAAGTATCCACTCCGTATCCACCCTGTATTGGCTGGCCCTACTGGCTTGATAAGCAGTTTAATCTGTATGTAATGGCCTGCTCACTTCTCCAGCTACCCTCCCTGCTCATGCTTTGTAGCTCCACAAGACCTACACATAATTACTAGCTTCATCAGATAGCTTTTCCACACAATTCTCTGACCCATTGCACCTTTAAACTGTCCTTGAATTCTACTCTCACCCAAGCTAAGAGCAGATACTTATCTGCTTAAGTTAAACTGCATTGACTGGCCCCACCGGCTCGATAAGCCGTTCATCTGAATGCCCTGGCACGCTCACTAGTCCAGCCACCAACACTGGATTTATGTGGACTCGCTCTGCATTCTACCTCTGAATAATGTGGCTTAGCTAATCTGGCTTATCTGTTGTCCCTGTACATCCTGTCACATCTTGTAACTCCTCAAATGATTTCAACAGACTTTTTTTGAATGAGGTGAAGTAGCTCATCTCAATAACTGCATTGAAAACACAAATAAACCTGAACATTTCAATGTAACAGTTATTTATTTTCCTTTCCACAAAAGTGTCCCTTAGATCCACAGCTGAAAACTGCATCAGAAGCAGCAGTTTACCCTGAAGTCTTCCTAAAATAGCCTCCTAAGCTTTTATAACTCGCATGAAACTGTAGAGTTCCAATGACGCTGACGTAAGATAAGGCAAACTGCAGCGGGACTGTGTGAGTCACCGCAGCTCCTGATCAAGGTTTTCTGACCCATAAATGACAAAGTCTGTTGACATTTTCTTTTCCAGTGACCGGTCTTTAAATGCTGCCCACATCATGGTTTTTAGGTGTTTCCTCAATGTCTTTAACATTAATCATTGATTTTCCTTTTTCCATTATAATCCTTTTTCATTGCCCTTTTATTATACATGTAATTTTATTATGACAGTGAAGAGTTACAAAAATACAGGACGTCTCTCTGTAGATGATTTGATATGATATTTGGAGCTCAGGCCCATCGCTAGGGTGTGTTTTTTAAAAAAAGAAACCTGCTTTACCGACATAACATAACTGTGTGTCAGAATTGAGTTTTAGCAGACCTATAGTTATGCTGTCGTTAAACTGTTAGTGATTATATCAGCAAAGATTTGTGTGCTCTCTCATTTTTACTGATATATTGTGGGTTTTGATATTTTTGCATTTCATTTGACATCACTTCACTCACCACCAATGCTCGAGATCATCTCTTCTTCTAAAACTTTTCACGAATCACGTGCACTGTGGGTTATGTCGTGCAATAAAAGGAAAAGCAAAGAGTGTCAAAGTCTTACTTTGAAGACATTTCGCTTTTCCAGCTTTTTCTGATGTCACGTAAAATTCATACTTTTTCATATTTCTTTTTTTATTTTCAAGTTTTATTTATTTAGTATTTAACCTGATGAAGTTTGTAAAACAGCAGCGTTCAGTTCAGCAGGGAGCTCTGGTTGGTGAATGATGCGGTCTGCAGCTGGATGTGAGTTGCTCATATCCTCTGATACAGAAAGGTCCTGAATTACTGTTGTTACAAAGTCCCACTCACAACAGCAGTTGCTCTCTCTGTCGATTCACGGCATGCACTCACAATCGAAAGCGGAGCAGAGGATTCTGGCTTAACTTCACCTACTTCAAAGGTGCACAGAGAAGAGTAAGGAGTCTGAAAAGGTCCAAACGTTGAGCTGTAACACTTGTAGTAAAGAAAAAAACGTGATGCTAGAGCAGAGTGTTTCTGCTTGTGGCCATTTATCAGGGTCATAGTAAAGCATTTTACAGATGATATTTAAGTAGGGTGAGAAGACAGTGGAAGTTTCTCCTCTCTCTTTTGGTTCATTGAGGTTCTCCTGCTGCTTTCTTAACGAAGGAGAAGAAGAGGCTGTGCAGACCGGCATCCCCTGTGGATAATACGCTCACCGTATCTGACAAATATCTCACACAACCCCCCTTAAAAAAGAATAAACTTTCCCTTTAACCGACTTCTGTTTTACTGCCTTCAGTGATTACTAAATCTTGACCAACATCATTGTAGCAAACTGCAATTATTTGATTATTCACACTTCTTCTTTTAACTGATTATTTGTTAGATCCAGTGATTGCTTCAACACTGATTTGTTTGCACTAACAGTTGCACACTTGTACTGTGTGTGCGAAGGTGTGTGTGGGTGTTTGTGTTTTTAGTCTCTATCCCTGAGTGTTGGTGTTATCTGGGCAAACCGAGGATGTGCCTTTTGCCACACAGGAGGAGATTTTTTTTTTTCTTGTTTTCTACCTTTTATAAATCTGAGTAGTGTGTAAAGGCACACACACACACACACACACACACACACACACACACACACACACATATATTTAAAGTTACACACACAGATAGGAACAGTGAGATAGATCTTTTTGAAGTACAATTTCATCCTCTCTCCTTCCCACTTTTCTCCCTTTCCGTACGCGGTGAAGGGAGGCGAGCTAAATCTCTGCAAGGCTCGCTTTATATGCGTGATGGACAGAGCTGAGGGCTTTTTGTTAGACTGATGGACAAAACTGAGTTTACACACACACACACACACAACATGTAAAGGTGAAGATGGTGGGGGTGGAGAGATGGGAGCTGACAGCTGATTCTCCATGTGTGTTTACGAGGGCTTTGATGTTTAATGTGTCACGTTCTTTGATGCCCTCTGTGGAAGAGGTGCCAGAGTATGTACATGTGGATCTGCTGTGTGTGTGTGTGCGTGTGCATGTGTGTAAAATGTGTAAAATGTGTAAAATAAGGATCCTGAGAGAGGGTTTGATGTTTCTGTATCTCTTAGTTTTTCTCCCAAGACTCTTCTTTTTTACTTTTTTTTCTGCTGCAGGTATCTCAATCTCACTCACAAGACTGCAACACTTTTTCTCCTTCTTACTCTTCCCTTCAGCCTTTTTCTCTTTCTCACCCTGTCTAGTCCTCCTCCTCCTTTCTCTCCGCTCTCTGCTCTCTTCCCTCCTCTCTGTTGGATGTGCTGCTTTGCTGTCTATTTGTTGTGTCCCAAGGGGGAAACTCAGCTTACACTTTATGCAAACATACATTCTGCAATCATTAGCAACTTATTTCACACTCACTGTGGGTTTCATTTGATTTAATAGCTGCTTTGGTTCTTAGTAATGCTTTTCGTTGTGTCTTCCTCTCCCAGTGACCTTACCTTTCTTCCCATTACTGCGACTAAATGATTTGACTGTATGAGGTACTCAGAATTGATGTTGTGCAATAATTCAGGGGGGATTTTGCAAAATGTTTAGTAAAGAGAATTTATGTTCATGAATAAAATTATGGTGTTTTACAATAAAAAACAAGTGTGTTCAATATTACACAAAAAGTAGTTTCTGTATTTGGCTCTGTTAGCTTTTAGGACAATGTCAGGCTGTTGTTAAAAAGGATACCGAGGGTTAAAGTGAGTCAAACCTGAGAGTTATGAGGCAGCTAACTACACCATTAGGCCCCTCCTGTTGTCAGCAGTCACTTTCTCACTGCATAGTCTCACTAAATCTCTCAGTATCTCTCCCTCCTTGTATTTTTCTCATCTTCTCTCTCTGTTCTTTAGTTTCTCAAGCACTTAACACTCTCTGTTATCTCCCTCACTTGCCGCATCTGACTCACTGATTTGCAAATTTGAATTTTTTTTAATTCCATCGAGGTTTTCAGTCTTTGAGGCTTTTGTTTTGTTTTTTTTTCATTTTGCTTTTTGCAATTAATTCAGTTCCTCTGACAAATCTGCTGACTGTGTCTGATGTCAGCCTCCTTGTCATTGTAGGATGAGAAGTCCACGTTCTTCCAGTTCGGCGCCGCCCTGCAGCAGGAGGCTCTGCTCATGCTAGCCATCATGGAGGAGTATGACTGGCATGTTTTTTCTATTGTCACTTCCAAGTTCCCCGGGTACCAGGAGTTTATCAGTACACTGAAAACAACTGTGGATCACAGGTAATGAATACACTCTGACATTTGTAGTCGGGATCTCTGTTTTCATCCTTAAACTTTATTTACAGCAGCTGACAGGTATAAGCACCTTGCATAATTTAATGGTGTGTTGTTGCAGCTTTGTGCGCTGGGACCTGCAGAGTGTAGTGACTCTGGATGCTATAGATGGAGACCCAAATTCTAAATCACACATTGCCCTAAAGAGGATCCAGAGTCCCGTTATATTGCTGTACTGCTCCAAGGACGAAGCGATGTGAGTGTCTCTGTCTCTGTAATACTCTGCCACATTTCTGCAGTGAACCCTTTCTGATCATTTCACTCTGCTCCTCTACAGATATTTACTAGAAGAAGCCCGGTCATTGGGCTTGATTGGAGCGGGTTACATCTGGATTGTGTCCAGCCTTACCACTGGGAACCCGGACTTCACCCCAGAGGTACTGAAGCCCCACATAAAGCAATATTTGGCTGTTGTTGATGAGTTTGACAAACAATCAGTGTGAATAACTCTAGGCTGCTGCAGGTCATTTGCAACCTCACCTGGATTTTCTCTTTTCTTCTACTTCTTTTGTTAATACAAACAAAAGCAGTGGATAATTACTGCAACACTTTGTGAAATTTCAGGACAGTTGATGAAAGAATCAGAATCACAAAGCTGTTAAAGTTCATGTGGAGAACTTTCAGTTCTTGTCAGTTTTGGGGCCCCTGCGGAGGCTCTTTTCATGCTGGCTATCATGGAGGAGTGCAACAGGCATGTTTTCAATCCATTTATTTTATCTCGCGGATGATTTTGTCCTGAACATAGAGGTAGTATTTTGTAACCAGGAATCCCGTCTTGTTCGTTTTACAGTTAAATATGTCCCTCTTTGACAACCTTTGATGTAGATTTTTTATTTTTTTTTAAAGTCTCTTGGAGGCATGGTGTTACTCTCTTTGACTGACACCTACTCTGTTGGTAAAAATAACTACTTAGACATATAAAGCTTCATGCTGTTGGTCTCATTTATCAGTGTAGGAAGAAATCTCGGTGTCATTAATAATTTCAATCTGTTTTACAACAAACTAAAAAACTCTTTAAATGACCTGAAAGTATAAAGGGAATGGCCAAAGGGATGGGAAATCTTTATTTCTGTTGTTGCTCACCCTAAAGAGTGAAGTTTTACATTATATGCTGGTTTCTGACGTCTCAGTATTGTTTTGAGTAGTGGTCGGCCAAAGTCTGTCTTTCAATGGTTATTGTCAGCTCCTACAATTAGAGAGCAGGTTGGCTAATGGCCAGTTAAAATGCTTTTATAAAGTCGATTGTAATTTTTGGCCTTTGATAAAGCACAAAAAGTCATGAATATTCTTTTATCCACACACATAATAGTCTAATACAGGATTAACTAATTTAATAATGACAAATTATATTAAATTTTGCTCCAGATTTCAGAACATGACTGATATTTATGTGAGAAGCAATATTAAACTGCAATATTCAGTCTGTCATAACACAATTCATATGAATCACAAGCCAGCAACTGTTTTAAATTTGATCTACTGCCATTGAGGATGGAAAAAAACACGATTATTAAAAAAAGACAATGGTTACTGAGGAGATTTGTAACAGAGAGCAAAATATCTATCTATCTATCTATCTATCGATCTATCGATCTATCGATCTATCTATCTATCTATCGATCTATCGATCTATCGATCTATCGATCTATCTATCTATCTGTCTGTCTGTCTGTCTGTCTGTCTGTCTGTCTGTCTGTCTGTCTGTCTGTCTATCTATCTCTTTTTAGATAAAGTTCATATAGTTTATTTTTCATTTATTATTGCAAATGTTGTAAACTCTTTGCGTGTGTTGCCTCTTTACATATATTGTGTGAATATATATAACTTTATATAAATATAGATATAGTGCACATTATACGTAAATACAGGAGTAATCAATATGTAACATACCAGAGGTCTCGGTGAGTCACATTTGATTACACTCTAAGACTGAAGAACACATATCAACACAACAGGTGAAACAACAGCAACAACTTCCTCACAGAGCTTAGTTACAATCAAATGATACTAAAATAAACATACCAATTAAGACATCCTTTAAACTGATTCTTTTGTCATTTCTGGATCATAACAAAACTTTCACTCCTAAAAAATGGAGTAATCATTCAGATTTCCTTTTTGGTATCAGAACAATAATATCTGATATGATGATTTCATGTAATCATCAAGCCTAATTCTTCAATATCAGTTATTTTTGTATATAGGATATAATGTTTGATTTTACAAAGTATTTTGTGCTCCAGCTTCCTAGCAGTTACTGCTCAGAACAATAGTCCGGTACAGACCAGCCATTTTTTGTACTCTGTTTTTGTTCATGCTAAACTAACAAGATATGACATCTATATAAGTGAACTTTAAAGATGCTTGTAGGCATTTTGTGTCCTTCTGACTGAGCAAGGCCAGCTGTTTCCCCGTTTTCAGTCTTTGTGCTCATGTAAGCTAAAAGACAGCCGTCCTCATAGTTACCTTCCCAATACATGAGCAACGTCAATCTGCTTATGCCACCACATGGTGAATAAGCACATTTCCAAAGCAGTCCAACTTAGGTCAGAGACAGCATGAAGAGGCTATACCTCATATTAAATCACATTTTTAGTTTACTTCATTTATGTTCTTCTATCAAACCAAAACATTTATTCAGCAGCTAAATAAGATGTATTGTGAAATTATACACACATTCACTCTTAATGTGTAAAACAGCAAGTTGGCTTTTATCCACATAACATATATCATGAATATAAATAATCAAAAGTTAAATCAGCTCAAATTCTCCCCTCACATTAAAAATGGAGATCTATTCAGTGTTTGCCCACTTCTCAAATGTTTCTTCTGCTCTCTTTCTTGTCTGTCAGTACTCTCTGCTCAGTTCCTATTTGTGTCGCTTTTCATGCCTCTGTTTTCTTTCTTAGACAAAGATCTGATTCCACAGTTTAGTGCCAGTTTAAAATGAAAAATAATAAAACAAAGCATTCACAGGTAGCTTGACAGAGTAGTTTGCCTGCATTTGTTGGCATCTCCTCATTCTGGTATAGAGGGATAAACTTGGTGAGCCATTTAGCTTCTTATGTCTTCTCCTTTTGACAGATCCAAGATAAATAGTGGGTGATACCTGAATAAGTGAATGATTCATGCCTATGCACATATAGTCTGCTCACACACACAAAACCCAGATATGGGGAAGCAAGTGAAACCAATAAGTCATCAGCTTGACAATTTGAAAGATACATATGGATGTTTTTAAATTGGGCTAAAAAATGTGAAATTGAAGTCAAATTAAATCTTTCACACCATATGTGCCATTTCTCAGATCTCCTCTGCTCCCCTCTTAGATGTTTCCCCTGGGGATGATCTCCGTCTCCTATGACGACTGGGAGTACCCACTGGACACACGGGTGAGGGATGGGGTGGGCATCATTACCTCTGCAGCCACCTCCATGCTGCGTGAAAGGGGGGAACTGCCAGAGGCCCAGAGCAGCTGCTACAGCACTGCATCAGACAGGAGCCCAGGGAAGCTCCCACCTAGTGCTCTGCGCAGGTATGTGTGTGTGTGCGTGTGTGTGTGTGTGTGTGTGTGTGTGTGTGTGTGTGTGTGTGTGTGTGTGTGTGTGTGTGTGTGTGTGTGTGTGTGTGTGTGTGTGTGTGTGTGTGTGTGTGTTTTTGTCTTTTTGTGAGGATATCCAAGTCTGCTGTAGGGGTTTGGAACCTTCTGTAGTTTGTTGTCTTCCAGAAAGTTGCAAAACATATTTGAGCCTTTGAGTGAAAAAGAAGTCTAGATTGGGCATTTTTTATTAGAATTTTAAGTTATTGAACTATATATTTATATATATTTCTCTCTCTTAAAGGTGATCCTGAAAAAAGTCTCCCTTCTAGATATATGTTTTACCACTTTAAAATTAGGTTTTCAGCGTCAATGCTACTTAGTAGCTACTTCTTAGCTTCCAGATTAAGTCAAACAAGACTGGATTGATTTACGTCCAAGTCTTTATGACAACTCCACGTGGGCTGATGAAGTTTAGAGGTGAGAAGGGAGATCTGTGTTTGCCTCAGCTTGAAAACAATTTCTTGGATTAATTTTGTAGTGATGGTGGACACAGCAGCCTAACTGTCAGACATAAAAAGGACAGAATAGCAGAAGTAAGCTGAACAGGAGAGTGATAGAGCACAAGCTAAAGGCTAAAAGGGCTAAACTGTTTGCGATAATGCTCACCTACATGAGGCAGTTATTCAGCAGTGGTCTGTTCAAACTTTAGAGTCTATCAATTAAATGATGAGTGAGGTGACGCTAGCTCTGCTCGGCAAATGAGTGCTGGCAGAAAATACTGAGACGTCTCACGGCACCGGGTTGTCAGCACTAAGAATGGATGGCTACTATGCTCCTGTACAACCCGTCAGCTCATATGGTAACATATGTTAGCCTACAGATATGTTGTAGCACATGGCTGCTACTAGCGCTAAATACACCTGGCTACCGACGTACAGTATGAACTTAAGTTTGCTTGTTGTCTCGCTTCAAACCCACTGCCTCAACAACAGCTTCAACAACAACGTAATTGTACTGTTAAGTACCTTTCCTCTTTGCGTTGTATCAGGTAAAAAGTTGTCTTGAACAAAGAAAATTAGTTCCAAAACAAATACACGCCTGCTTAAAAGTTACATTTTTACAGCAGTGTATGTGAGACTTCAGGCCAGAAGGTGTCAGTGCAGTCCTTTTAAAACAGATCCTCCTCAAAGCATCTTTAATGTTATTATTACTTTATCTACTGAAGGTAAAAAAAAAAAGGATTGGATCTACATGTGTAGGCCTACTTTGAAATACAGTAGCTCAAAAGAGGTTGCTGTCTATATTGAGTCCTTCAAACATTTAAGCAACTGAATTAAACAAACTTTGTTTATTTCTTTTAACTAACTGGTACATAGTTTG
Source organism: Halichoeres trimaculatus (assembly GCF_033239565.1). Lineage (NCBI taxonomy): Eukaryota > Metazoa > Chordata > Actinopteri > Labriformes > Labridae > Halichoeres > Halichoeres trimaculatus. Next base: position 22,294,244 of record NW_027437180.1, read on the forward strand.
AATGTATTTAAATTCCAGAAAGTATCTTGTTCAACTTAGGCATGGACTAACAAAGAATCTAGACAGGATGCTGACTAAATCATGATTTATTTGGTCTGTCTGCAAGTGTCAACATAAAGTTTTTGATGTCATCTTACTTTTTTGATTAATTAAGGATATGGGCTAGGTTGCTTTAGATATAGCACAATGAAGGCATGTATCTGTTGTTAATCAACTTTAAATTAAGTGTAATACAGTTAGGTAATGTTTTTTTTTTCTAACAGCTATGATAACATCAAACCATTGGGCATGTACATAAAACACACGCTATCAGCCAGAGAACAGTTTGTTTACTGACACACTTCCAACTCACCCTAGAAGGTTCTTTTTTTGCATTATAATTCTCTGTTCAAAAGGATCTGAATTCTGAGTATATTGAACATTGTCTTCATTTCAGGGCTGTTGGATGTAACCATTGACTGTACATAAAATGAACAATGTGCCTTTATGTGCCGATTGTGAGGTCTGAAGCCAAAAGACAAGCTTCACAGATGCTGACATATTGACTGGTGCAGCCAAGTCATGAACAGAATCGACCTGGCTGGTAGAGCCAGAGGACTGGTGCCCCATTGTTTGGCTGATCAAAACACACATTAGATGTTCTGATGAAACATCAAAGAACATTCAGCAGAACAGATGCTTGTGTTGATCAGACAGACACTGATGGCTAAGGAACATTAAGGGACTCTTTTGTTAGTATTCCCTACTTCTTGCTATTTCTCTGAAACAGGATGCTTCAGGCGCCCGCATCGGAAAACAGAGCTGTCAATCAATCATCTTTTTCACATCAAATAACTGATTAAAGCTAAACTTGTCTGAAAATAAGCACATCCGCATGAATCAGCACGTTATCAACTAGCTTTAAAGACAGAATCCACATTTGAGGAAAATATATCTGATGTGTTGTTAAATTTTACACTGTAACCCCCCTCCACCTGGGAATGTGGGAAAGCTGTGGTTTATCATCTATACTGAGGTCAGTCAGTAGGTGGAGCTCCAAATCGTTTGGCTTCACATTAAGTGAAGTAGCAGTGAACACCTAAGAGCTAAGAGGAACAACACAGCTAATTTCTTTTTAGAGGAGTTGGTAATTTAGAATCTGAGTTGAGCATGGAGCCATAGTGACCCCTGTGAGCGAGCTAGTTGCTGAATGCTCCACGCTGCTTTTATACATTTTTGTGCCAGATTGTAGACAATCTTATTTACATTGAAGTTAATGAAATATTTTTTTTAGTGCACAGATCACGCATTTTACACAGGATTCATTGAAGCCAACAACAATTATGAATGAAAATCTAAAAATAAATTGAAAAAAAAAATGTACTCATTGCCACATTTTTCTTTGTCAAAGCACCAGGGAGCAACTGGAGAGCATCTGAAACACTGCATGCAGCTCTATAGCTGCAGGTCGCTGACCTCTAGTCTGGGGGACTTGCATAACTATATTTGTCTTTGTAGCTGAGAGTTGAGCCAGCCTTACATAACTCTTTTAATGTACTAATGAGAGGAGCAGAAGCAGAAATAACAGCAATGTTTAACACTGTGAAGTCTAATAACATTTAACACTTTTAGCTCTTGTACATCCCTGCTCAGTGTAAGAGTTGTGCTGTCTCAGTGAAGGGACCACAAACTAGTATGTGTCTGGTGTGTGAATTTCTTTGTGTGTCTGTGTGTGTGTGTGCGCGCGCGTCTCCACCTTGCTGCATATGACTGAATTCACCGTCATTAAGTCAGGATTAAAGCAGCTTTACTTGGCTTTGTTCTCCCTCTGTTTTCCCTCTGTGGGTGGTATGCATGTGTTAGTGGATCCATGTGTATGTACTCATTCACATATGTATTACATGGTGTGCGTGTGTGTGTGTGCACTCTAATGTCTCTATGATCAGGCAACATTGGAAACAATGTAATTCTTCAAACATGAATTGGAGACACAGACATTCCTTGTAGCTCATTCATCGTGCTAGAGGCACAAATAGAGAAAGTATTTTTTTTATCTCTCTTTATACTTCATAAGGATTGCTGATTATATTTCCTTTGGCCCCTGGTTACGATCCAGTTTGTTAATCTTGATTGTGGGCTGATTTTTTTCTTTTTTTTGTCTCCAAAAATAACTTGAGTAAATGAACTTATTAAAAATGATCTAATTAGCTAATTCCATTTTACTAAGTCCAGCTATCATCACTGTAAACTCTGTATGACCTGTTTTACATACTGTGAAACTGGTGGTCATGATGTACTGCATGCTTAAACTGGTTCAGCACTGACATGGAGCAAGCGCTAGAGCTCCATGTTGTGGTAAAACTACCAGCAGTCACATCATGTTTAAAATCTCCTTGTAGACAAACAACTTACAACTTAAGTGTCCAGCTCCGGTAAACCACTGTACAGAACAACAAAAAACAGGCTTCTCTATCACAGAAATGTGCTGGTTTTCCAAAGTAGTGAATTCAACCACCCCTAAAAAATGATAGTATCTAAAGCAGCTCTACTGCTTTAGCCACAAAAAGCAGTTGTATTGTGTATAAGCCAAGTTACTGTTGGACTGTTTTCACATTGTAGTTGAAAGTATTTCCACACTGCTGACATTTTAGCCACAGAATTGATAAGGCGTATGGAGCGGACTGTCATGAGTTTAGTGTATGGTTTGTTTGTTCATGTTTCTTTTCGCTTTTTGAACCATATGGAGAGTAGGGTGCCATAAAATATTTTTTGATGCAGCAATCTGACAGGCTGAGCATGTGTGTTCATGCAACAGTAAAAGCTGAGGCTTGAGTTCCAAATTGATGTTCTGTTTATCATTTTCCTATTAATTATATACAGTCAGGCAAACCCAGAACGCCTGGTTGCACTAAGTACTCTCGGATTTGCATTTTGGTGCGAATCCTGTTTTGTGACAGCTGACAGAAAGATTGGAGATGACTGGCTCAAACCAATATGCCCATCCATTGTTGCTTGTTTGGCTTGAGTTTGCCAGCATTTTTTTGCTTTTTTGAGCTTAGTGAAGCCCCCATCCAGTGGTTGGGACCGAAATCAGGACAGCTCTGATATTTGTTGAATCATACCCAAAATTTTAACATGCAATATCAAGACATGAAATGTATGATCCCTTACTTAATGTAATTGTCTTGGATACAAGGTGTTTCTGTACTGTATTTCTAAGAATCTTTTCTTTTTGTAAACTCAGACTAGAAGCATTTTTTTCTTGCATAGTTTAATATTCAACATCATGCTTCACTTTGTTTTTGTACTTAAATGGGTTTGCATTCAATTTCCTCATACCTGCTAAATGACAATTAAGATATTATATATATCTATTCTATAGAAAGTCATACATCAAAATAGAACTGACTTAAACATGATGTACAGGTTGCTAGGCTCCTCACGCCTTCCTGACATATGATTTCCCTCATTAGAACACAGTCAAATCTTCAACATTATTGCTTTATTATTCCATTTCCCTTATTAGGCTATTACAGTATATATCAAAGCAAACACAATACTGGCTTTGTTGACAGGTTGATCCAATATAACCCAGACCTAAATAGCAGCTGAAGCCTTTTTTTTCTTTTGGAAAAGTGTTTTTCTTCCTGTCAGAGGTACCTCATTTGTCTCACTAAGTTCTTAGATAGAATTTGCATATTTGTCAAAACAACTGCAGCCAATTTTTGTAATAATAAACTGACAGGTTGGATTTCCCTACCCTGATTTGGAAGTGGTGAGGCAGTGATCACAATTCTGCATACATTAGTCTAGATACAATCTTGCCGCAGTGTGCATACAAACAGCATGAGGTGGAGAGGAATAGGACAACATAATCTGGCACTTAAAAGACACTATCAGCACTGCTGGATTCACTGCCATTCTTGCCTGACAGACATTAAAATCTTGGGCTCTGGTTCAGCGTATTTGGGCTTCACAATGGTAGGGATTTTTATTGAGGTTTGTCCTTGCAGTAAATTTCAAAAGGTTATTCTATTTGATGGGACCGCTGTACCATGCAAACCCCTAAGCTGTCCTTTTTTCTGAAAAGATGCAACCTCCCACCATAGAAGATTTGGAAAAAGCTTCCCATCTTTTATTATTTGTTATTTTTGAGTAGTTGCACAATGGGCTGTACTTCTATCATAAAAAAATGTTCCACAGACAGTCGTAAAGGGACCCATATTTTAAATATGGCATGTAGAACAGATGGTGTTTTTTATATCCGTTTGTGCTGGATGAAGCTTTTGAAATCACAACTGAATATCTAGTAAATATAAACTAAACACACATCGATCAAGAAATCATGGAACTCCTTTGAATGTCACAGTAGATTTTTTTTAATATTACAAAGGATCACAAAAGCACACCAATGTGAGTGTGGATACAAATATGAGGCATTATCTGCCTTTTTTACTCACCTCAGAAACACCAGCCACATCAGTTTAGATCACCCCCCCCCCCACACACACACACACACACACACACACACACACACACACACACACACACACACACACACACACACACACACACACACACACACACACACACACACACACACACACTCACTCACTCCCCAAAATCAAACAAACCTGAAATAGGAGGAGACAGCAGTCCCCCAGAATAGACTGCCACAGTGTTTCCGCTATATGTATTCAACTGTGGCAATACACTGTGACAGGAGCATCACCTGCTGCACCATGTAGATTTTCTAACACCATGTAGATCTAAATCTATGTCACTATTAGTGAAAAGTGGTGTAATCTACTGTGACAGAGGCAGCCTCTATTGTACAGTACGAATCAGTCTCTTATGTGTTACTTGGTGGGTTTAGATGAAAAATGTTGTGTTTGCTGAAAGACTTTGTACACCCAGCAGAGCCGTTTGGTATTTTTGCTGCATGCAAGGGAGACAGGGACCTTTTATTTACTCTCTACACAGGGTGAGTAGAGCCCAATTTTAAAGAGCACAGGGCTGTTTCCCAGTCTTAACAAACCAGGTGGTTGATGCTCCCTTCACTAATCCACTGCCTGACAACAAATGTTTACGTGTGTCGACTTTAATATCTTTTTTGCAGATGAGACGTTGCAAAAACCCACTTGTTTGAATCAGTATTATTATCCTAGCCTTAACCAGCAGGGCGCATGCTAAACAGCAGCAAGCTGAATCTTCGTGGCCTTGTCCTGCTCAGAAGTGAAATAAGAGCTCCTTTTTTGTCCTTTTTCCTTTTGAAGAAAACAGCAGCAGATTTGTAGCTTTCAGCATATTTTGTTTACATCTGATTCCTGTAGGAAAGCAAACATGTTTATGTCCAAGTCAAAATAGGCGATACATTTTTAATGAAACAAAAAAAATATACAGGAGGAAATACTTGTGTGATTACTGCAACTTTTTTGGTGATTCGATTTTTGAGTAAACTGGACAACGCTCTGTACCCGGGGTGAGAATTTAAACCATTATTCAACTTGACTCTCAGAATACCCTACCCTTCTAAAAATTGTTTTACTGAAGCGAGTGTATTCTTAATCCTCATATCACTGTGTGTGAGACCGTCTCATTTACTCCCCTCTGCCGCTTCACTGTGGCAAGTGTGTAAATGTTTCAGCAAAGGATCTGTTTGCATATGGGAGATAACTGTAGTGAGTAACAGAGTGAGGGCAGCCTTTTTTGCACCAGTGGCTTGTCTTTCAGGCATATATCTGTGGAGAAATCAATGCAGAATGTTGATGGGAGAGATATGTGCCCTCTGACTCTTCCCCCTCCCACACACACACACACACACACACACACACACACACACACACACACACACACAGACACACACACACACACAGAGACACGCACACACACACTCCCGAGCATGTATGCACACACAGTGGGTGAAGACAGCATTGATTTGAAGAGGATCGCCTTGCAGTGATTACAAAGTGTTTAACTTGTTATTTTAGATCTATCTGCGCTTGTTAACACACACTCACAAATAACACAAAACCAAACTAAATAGCATCTTCCTTCTTTTTTTTCTCCCCTCTGTGTGTACTAGACACATGATGCATGTATGGAATGATGGGCGAGACTTATCCTTCACTCCAGATGGTTACCAGGCCAACCCGAAACTGGTTGTCATTGTCTTGAACAGCGAAAGAAAGTGGGAGAAGGTAACATAAAAACATCAGATTTACGCTAACAGCAGGGAAATTAAAATGTCAAACAACTCTAATGAGTGAGGCTGTTTCTGATTTTTTTTTGTGTGTGTTGGTCTGTGTTTGTGCTCAAACAGATGGGCCGTTGGGAGAACGGGACGTTGTCATTGATGTTTCCAGTGTGGCCGAGGTACAACTCCTACGGGGATGAGGATGCCGACGAGAACCATCTCTCTATTGTCACGCTGGAGGAGAAACCTTTTGTCATTGTCGACAATGTGGACATCCTCACAGGCACATGCATGAGGAACTCTGTGCCCTGCCGCAAGCATGTCAAAGAGTAAGTTGATACACATAATACATTGTGAACAAAATACACAACACCTACACTGCTTAAGAGCAATTTAAAAACCACAAGAGTTACTAAAATAAAAGCTGACAATCCCTGATCTGGAGGTGTTGGATTTGTTTGTTCTAAGGATACTTTCACTTGCAGCAGGGTAAAAAAATGTTTCTTATTCTGGAGTGTGTTTGACACTCCATTAGATCTACCCCTGTTTTTTCACTCAACAAAATGAATTGACACATCTCTAACTCAGTTTGTCTAAGAACATAATTGTCAATCACTTGCCCTCTGCTTGTCCACTTTTGTTCTACAAGGATCTCTACTGGGCCCACTCATTTTTACTTTATATAATAATGACTCACCATCTGTTTGTCCTCCAGACTGGAATCCAAATGCACTGTATGTGACTGACAATATAATATGGGAGTACTGACAGCCGTGTTAATACTACACTTGCTCAGTGGTCCTTGTTGCTGGTCATATTCCTTGTTGCCCCAGAGGTCTGTGTGAGGGAGAATAGATATTTATTGGTATTCATGTCTAATATAGCGAAGCTTATTTCTGATTCATACAGAACAACGCTGCATATCAACTAGCAGCTGAGATATTAATCAGTGATTTCCCTCCACATTACAACTATTTTATATTCTTTGTTGGTGTTGTACAGGAGTATAACCCAATCCCAACTCCTGTGAGTGAGTTCAACACACGCAGACAAAAGGGTTCTTGTCTGGCTCCCAGATAATCACTTTTGTCAGTTTTAATAAATAATTACTCTCAGTTGCTGTCAGCATGCTAATGCCGATCTGTCAGTGTGTTTTTTGTGTGTTTTTCTGGTACATCTTTAATCACATCTCTTTCCAAATGTGGTCATTTTGATTGTTGGATTAATGAAGTGTGATTTGTATGTTTTTTATATGTTGCTTGATAGGTTTTACAGTTGTTTGGTCCAACTGGTGCTTCATGTTTTCATCTGATTCATAATGTGTTTAAAGATGCTATGAGAAGGAGCTGTTTTAATTGGGCTGCCTCGTCACCTTCTGGCCTAGAGTTTTACGTACACTGTCGTAAATTACTTTTAGCGGCATGTGTTTGTTTTGGAATTAAATGAAGATCAGATCAAAACAAATTTTCTTTGTTCAAAACAACTTTTTACTGTATTCAATACACCAAGGTATTTATCAGTACAGTAATTTAGACTAATGTGACAAGTGAACTTTGTCATTTTGTAAGTAGTTTTGTAGCCGTTTATATTTAGCATAGCTGGCAGCTTGGTGCTCTAAGACATGTCTGTAATGTGTAACATTAATGATTTGTAGTTATGTCCTGTTTAAACGGACCACTGCAGAATAACTGCTGTGTGTGGGTTGGAATGGACATTATCACAAACAGTTTAGCTCCTTTAGCCTTTAGCTGGAGCTGTATCACTCTCCTGTTTAGCTTTCTTCTGCTCTTCTGTCCCTTTTCTGTCTGACAGTTAGGCTCCTGTATCCACCATTACTAATTAATCACAGAAATTGTTTTCAGCTAAGAAAGACAGAATTATCTGTTCTCACTACTAAAAGTCGTCAGTTGGCTTAGTGTTGTCATATACACCTAGACGTGCTGTAAATCAATCCAGTTGTGCTTGACTCGATTGGGAAGCTAAAAAGTAGCATTTTTGATAAGCCTGTAATATTGGTACTGATAATCTCAATTTTAATTGTGGAATACAATCAGGCATATATCTAGAAGGGAGACTTTTGCAAGATCACTTAGAAACTTCTCACAGACCCTTTAAACTAGGACTGTTGAACATCTTAAGTTTTTAAATGTATTAACTATTATTGATTAAAACAAATATCATATTATTTTTACAAGTACAATAGATCAATTATTGAAATGATGAATGAATAAATGAAGAAAGTTAACTAAAGTAAATGCATAATGAAAAATTAATGCTATTATCATTCTTTTTTAACAGTTATAGCTGTGAATTTCACATCTTGAATTTGCCCATACACAGATGCCTATAAAAATCTATGAATTATTCAAATTCTCAGTTGTGATGAATGTTTAAGATCCATTGTTTGACTTGATTTTACATTACCAGGTATTATCTCATGTTTTCAGTTACTGTATGTATTGGAAAAAGATGTTCAATCCTCCTCTTAGAAAATACCAGAAATAAATAAATCCCATCCTGAGTCGCACCTGGAGGAGGAAATTAAAGGATGTTTCATGTTGGGATGCTGCCCAATCTTTTGTCATCTCCCATCTGGACTACTATAACCCCCACCAGGCATGGCTCGTAAACTATTCTGTTCTGTACAAAATGTCCAGAATGCTTTGGTCTGCCCTGTCTACAACCTCCCCAAGTTTGTCTTTTTTGCCTCCCCAACTCCTTTTTACTCAGCCCTTGGCTGGTGGTGGCTGTTCACATCAAATTCTAAATTCTGGTCCTGGCAGTTAAGATTCCTCTGGGAGTCACATGCTTGTATCTGCGGGCTACGGTCTACCTGTACACACATGCCTGCGCTCTGTGCTTTACTACAACCAGCTAAGCTCTCTACTCCCTGCGGCAGCTACATCATCATTTCACCTGGCCTTGACTCTTCTTTCTGCTGCTCCTCAATAGTGAAATGTCCTTCCCACTCCAGGCGGGACAGCAGCATTACTCCACATCTTCCATTCTAAAACAGGCCTCTTTCCCCTGAATGAATATTCCCATTCCTCATACCCTCACTCTTCACCTACTTTTGAAAAAATAAAAGCTCCCTTTGAACTGTTTATGTGCATTTTTTTAAGCTTGAAGCTTTAAGCTCGCTAGCATGTCTTCTTCTGTCACAGTCCAGGCTCTCAGGAGTATTTTATTTGTTATCAGTGCACTAAGTTGCTGGTGATAACAGTATCAGTATCAAAACACTCACCAAATTCACAGTGACTTTGTCGTGCATCTTCATCAAATTGGATTATTTTTATCTGTATACAGTGTTTTACCCACCTCACCACTCACCACCTGACTGTGCGCTGTATATATCACTCCCTCTGCTACAGCAGTGGGCTGCTGATTGCCTTTAACCATCCTCTAACACAAGTTATGACAGTTAAAAATTCCTACCATATTTGAATCAACTTTCATATGCACTAAATGATTAAATAAAACATTAATTTAGCCACAGGTAGCTATTTTTAGATTTATGTATGCACCTCATCCATAATTAGGCCTCAGATTGTTAATTATGTCACTTGATTCATTTTAAAATGTAACTTTAGGGTAGTGTTTTTCCATATTCAACACTTTTCCTTTGAATAATCAGCCAAGCCTCAAACTTTAAAGGCATCTTTCTACAGCAACACGTCAAACAATATGAGAAACTTTTTCCTTTGAAAAAACTTAAAAGATATCTTTTAATACACCATATTCTTGGATTCTTTGACAGCTTGGATTTTGCTCCAATTATTGGCTGTGTATGGATGCCGCAATGAGAAGCTCTGTATGATGATAGGAGGCAGCTTATTTACACTACAAAGTCATTTTTACCATTAAGCTCATAATTCAGCTCTTCCGTATACAGCCAGTTTAGACATTAATAGAGATGGGCGAGTACTGGTGTCTTTATTGGGGATCAGGCTGATACCAACCTTTTTTAAGGTATCGCTACTCGTGAAGGCAGCAGCAACCAGCAGCTGATACTCAAGGCAAAAAAGTCTTACGTTGAGTAAGTCTTCTTTGCCAATAGTTGCTGCTACTTGCTGCGGTTTAACACCACAGCAAAAGTGCATCAGATCCTGTTTAGACAACATGAATGAACCAGGGAGAATTAACAGTTAAACTGTTTTATTTTGAACTTCAGTTTGTTTTAAAAAAATGCTGAAACTCTTGACAGTCGTAAATTTTATTTTGCACTTTTGTTTATTAAAGGAATGGAGAGAGTTTTTTGTGTTTTAGTTTGGATTTAAGGGCAGAGTGAGTGTGCTGTCTCTGTTCAGAATGATCTGTTCTGTTGAATTGAAAATTTGTGTATCAAAAGTACCAGTGGTATCAGTACTCAGTATCGCTGAGTACTCAAGAGGGAGAACTCGTACTGGTATCAGTCTGAAAAAAAGGGGCATTGAACATCCCTAAACATTTATCATAACTGCTACAGGTCAGTGGCTCAGTTGTGGCATCATAGGTTTGGGTTAAAAACCTAATCGAAAATGCAGATACACAGAAACCTGAATTGTTTCAATGGTCCAGAACTAAAAGAATCTTCATTTAGTTACAAGATATGTCTACACTTTTGCCTTCCTAACTGCTTGTCACGATGTGTCATTTTATTTAAGGAGTGCACAAATAGGGTGACTCATTATTAAGTAATTAGTATTTCGTGAAGTCATTAGGAGTTGTGCCACTAAACGGCTGAATCATAGTTGAATCAGAAATTAAAAAATAACTATGAATTAATTGATCAGGTTGTTACGGATCCAAAGCCGTGATCTTTAAGGAAGAATGAAATTGTTGCGTGTTTGTTGTGTGTGGTATAGTCACCAGTGGATCTGTCTGCTCAACCTTTGATAAACTGTGCTGTCACTGCAGAGGTGCAAGTGGTCACACGCTTAGGTGACCAGTCTCTTCTTGGCCTTTGTTGACATTAGTGTTTGTTGTTTGTGTCTCCATCCATCCATCCATGTGTTCATACAAGCATACAGGCATCCAATTATCCATAGGCATTACATCTACCCATACGCTACTTTCATTTGATGTATGTGTGTTTGTTACAGTTGAAAAACATGTAATGAGCCTATTGTACTGTAAGTATATCTGAAAGTGTCTGTTGTTGTTGTGTGTGTGTGTGTGTGTGTGTGTGTGTGTGTGTGTGTGTGTGTGTGTGTGTGTGTGTGTGTGTGTGTGTGTGTGTGCGTGCGTGTGTGTGTGCGTGTGCGTGTGTGTGTGTGCGTGTGTGTGTGTGCGTGTGTGTGTGTGTGTGTGTGTGTGTGTGTGTGTGTGTGTGCGTGTGTGTGTGTGCATGTGTGTGTGTGTGTGTGTGTGTTTATGTAGTGACATAAGGACACAGAGAAGGCTCAGCTGGGAACAGCTAATGCATTCAGTACATGTCCATTAAAACACCTGGGGCACTTACTGTACATACAGACTTGCACATATGTATGTGTAACACACACATCATCAAACACACACACTCACACTCACTACACACACATAACTATGCTGTACTGCAGATACTACACTTACATGTGAAAAGATCTTTTAAACCTTTGATGGTTTGCTCCTTTGACAGTCTTTCCCCTCGTTCTGTGTGCAGATCGCTCAGTGCTTTGTGAACTTTGCTTTGATTCAGAATCAGCTAAAACGTTATGTGAAAAGGTCACAGAGTTACTGTTCCAATCCATACATGCCCTGTCTGAGGATGGCTGACATAGGAATGGAATAAAGTTTTAATGAAAATACTTAAGAAGATGCTGGTAGGGTTTAATAGATCATGAGAATCATTTGATCCGACAATTCAGTTTAGTTCACTGCTCCGAGGTCCTCTGGGATGGCTGTCAGGAATCCTTTTCAATTCAGTGCATCATGTCTACATGGCTGCAATGCTGCATGTGGAGGTGTGCTACGAGTTTAAGTGAGATATCTCCTTACGGACAGAATCAAAGAAACACACGGAGAGGGGGGAGGAAAGGAAAGCGTAAAAAGGATGAGGAGAGAGATGAGAGGAAGGACAGCTGATATTTTAATCATGTGGGTTGGTTGTTCTGCAGAGCCCCGCTCTATTTAAAGCCCAGCAGCATCTGCTCAGTACCCCTGAGTTTTCAGGCACTAAGGGAAACACACGCACACATATACACATAAACTTGCATACACACTTTGTACAAGCTCTCTCTGCCCTTCAGCTGTATTTATGGTTACTCTCTACTGTCATAATTCTGATTTTTACTGTGTTATAGAACCAGCAGATGTGCAGGAACAACAGCACACTTCACACACTCCCCTCTTAAACACTGAAAATGTCCTCCGATATGAAAAATGATGGCCTAATCATGCTTGGGCATATGTTTGTGTGTCTGTGTGTTGCAGTAACAGCACATCAGGAGGTGCTTACATTAAGCAGTGCTGTAAGGGCTTCTGCATTGACATACTGAAGAAGATAGCCAGGAACGTCAAGTTCACCTATGACCTCTACCTGGTCACAAATGGGAAGCATGGAAAGAAGATCAACAATGTGTGGAACGGCATGGTTGGGGAGGTACGTGCTTCACTTGACCACTGTGTTATATACAGTTTTCCTGTGTTACTTTTCTCATGTTACTTGTCTTACGTTACTTTTAGAGCCCGACCGATGTGGGATTTTTGGGGCCGATGCCAATACCGATACTTGGGGCAAAAAAAACCTGATATCCAATATATCGACCGATATCCTATATATCGGCTGATATATATAACAAATTAATTGGTATACACAGGATATATACTTTATACAATCACAAATCATTATAATACCCATATGATTCAAGACAGAGACAGAACACTATTAAATTAAGACAAGGAACTTTAATAATAAATCTGTCAACATAAGAACTGTAGTGTAAACCAATGATAAATAAGAACAAGCTGTAAACACAATAATAAATAAATAAGTCAAACTGTAAACACCTTGAATAAATAAGTCAAACTTTAAACCCAGTAAGTATTAAAAAAAAATAAAAATGTTAAGACACAATGAGCAACGTTAAAACGCCGTATGATAGTCTTACATTAGATAATGGTGGACGTGTGAATTAACAGTAGCATTTATCTCTGTTTATCTCACAAAGAAGCAACTAACACGATGTTAAAACGTCATTCTATAGTTTTACATTAGATAATGGTGGACGGAGGGGGCGGGCACTCGGCCAGTGTGCAGCCCAACACACAGACACACAGGAACAGGAGTGACAGAATCTCTGTGGAGCTAAAATTTTTATAAATGGCTACATTTTGGCCAATGTTGATTAATCGGTGACAGGCATAATCGACCTGATTAATCAGTTGGGCTCTAGTTACTTTTGATGTAATGGGGGAAACACCTTTTTTAGAAGATTGATACTGTCGGTGAGCCAAGGTTAAGCTCCAGGATTTAGAACAGGGTGAAACGGCACAGGGGGAAACATGGTGCTGTCCTGTTGAGCAATGGTCGACACAGCAGCACCTCCAAAGCTACCAGCTGATGTACTGCTCACACAACAGTCACTCCTTAGGGCTGAATCGATTTGATGCCTCTACAGACTCTTTTAATGCATTGTGCTTGATTTGCCTTGTTCATGATTCTTAAATCTACCTAACAGCTTTATATCAGGTGGTCAGGCTGATTTAAACACAGTCTTCAACCTATCAGCATTAACAGTGTGAACCAAACTAAGTTACTGACCCTCAAGAAAACTTCAACCACAGGCCAAATTTTAGAATTAAAGTCACCGCATTAACAAATGCTCCAGATCATTTTAAAACTGAGCACCGGCTCGTTGGCTGTATCAGTCAGTGACAGCACATAACACTTGTTTGATCTCTAAACCCATCAGATATCAAAACATTAAACCCTCTGGAAATGTAAATAATTCACACAAAGGCTTTATTATGCCTTACTTCAGAGGTATTAGCTTGAAATACAAACACAGCAACATATGATTTGTCAGAATTAAATGTTTGAGCTCTGTCTCCTCAAGAAGAGAGAAAACAGCCTTTAAATATTTGTTTGTTCACTGAAAGTTAGATAATGTCAGTCTCATTGCGGGCGCTAGGAAATCTAACCTTTGATTGGTTTTTGCGTCACAGTGACAGGGAGAGCTAATGCTCAAGCTGAACTTTGTGATGAAGGATGGATTGTGGATAAATCATCATCAGATGACTGCAGATGGGAGTCATCATCCACAGTGCGATTTAATCACAGCAGATGGTTTCAATTGCATTTGCTTGTTGTAAGGACTATTTTTACCTCATGTACCTAAGCAAAAGATGCAAAGATGCTTGAGGAGGATGGAGAGATTACACTTTCATGAAAAATTGTTATTGATATTTATTAGTATTTATCCTTTTGTCATAGTCTTAGCATGAAAACAAATAAATGTATGATTATGACAAAGTGTCAAACTATTTTACTCAACTGCTTTATCATCATTGTTTCTGATGTAAACAAAAACTCCTCCTATATTTATATTCTCTTAGGGTATTCACCTGTATAAGTATTCATCATTATAAAGTTAATTCATATGTTATTCTGTACGTTTTCTGTCTCCATGAATATCAAACATCCCTGCCCTGTCTTTGGCACTCAGCCCTAAGTGTTTTTGTTCCTAGTACAGAAGAGTCTCACTGATGTGTTTTTAATCTTTTATACACAACAATGATGCTTTGTGACACAGATGAATAAGCTATAACAGGCTTTGGGTACACAATACTTGACAGGAGAATCACTTCATTGTTGGCTTTGGTCTTTTCATGGGATTTGTTGACTTTAAGAAAATGATGGATTATAGCCAGACTTATCCTTTAAAGCTGCAATCTGTGATCCAATTTTAAACAGAGAGGGGTCTGTGTCATAACACCGGAAAAACCTTGAGACAGCGAACTGGAAGCTGCTTTGTTTAAAAAGGTCTATCTACCTTTTAATGCATATTGTGACACTAGAATGGGATATATTGCTTTATGATGATGTAACAGGTGATTATAACCAATTTAATCAGGATGAGAAAAAAGCTCACTTGTCCCAATTAAGTAAAACATCATCAGAGCAGTTTGATATGGCTGATAATATTTCCCACCTGGGCTTTGAAATCAATTTGAACAAGTATTTAAATGTACGGATAGAAAACCTTGATGTCAGGGCTCAGGGTTTCTGGAAATGATTTATTCATTCACAGATTAAATAAAAGCCAAGTGCTGTCACAGCAGAGCTCTTAAAGGTCAAAGCTGAGACGTAAAATGTCTGATAATGGAACCTGACGATATGATCCATGGATGGCGGTAATGTTTTCCTGGTGCCAGAAGCTAAAGGCCTCAGTTAAGACAATTAGATCTGGAAAAAGCATAAACTTTAACTGCACACTAAAAACGACATCTGTTTGAGCAAAATTTCTTTCTGTCAGGAGACATTCAGAGGGACAGAAATGTTGGCACTATGAAAAAGACAGCTGTATTTTTACTTTTCATGTGATATGACTGAAAATGCCCTCCAACTATGGATGACATTCTGTGCTTGTAGCCTCAGTCACTGTGATATTTCACATCCAAAATAAAACTGAGGGAACAAATCAAAGTAGAACTGTCTGAGGCTGTCCAAATATTTACAAACTTCACTAAATTATTCTCTGTCAGAGCAGGTACCCATGCACGCATTCACTGGTTTTATTGTCCACTGTCAACCAGGTGGTGTACAAGAAGGCCGTGATGGCAGTTGGTTCGCTGACCATCAATGAGGAGAGGTCAGAGGTCATTGACTTCTCTGTGCCCTTTGTGGAGACTGGCATCAGCGTCATGGTGTCACGAAGCAATGGGACTGTCTCTCCATCTGCCTTCCTTGGTATGTCTGCCCTTCTTTTGTCTTTCATAATCAAATTCTCTTTTTTTCTCTCTCCTCTGTCTCCACGTCTGTCCCCTCGTGAGCTGACTACTAGGAGAAACAAGTAAAAAGGGGAGGGGCTTACATGTTGGCAAAATCTTGCACATAAAGTGAAATATTTTATTCAGAGAGTATGTGCTGGCCAAGCTCCACTTGTACCCTGACTTTATCTGGGCCTCAACACCCTGAGCACATAAATATTTCGAGCAGAGCAGAGGAAGTGGAGTGTGCCAGCTGTTTTTTGAAAACTCTGCTCAGACAAAGCATTCTTGATACCCTCCTCCTCCTCCTCCTCCTCCAGTTGTTCAGATGACTAGAAACTGAAGCGTTCCTCCGTGCTCGCCTAATGTATTGTATTGCCATTGGAGCGAGACAGGGAGCGAGGGGGTGTATTGGACCATGCGTGTGTTGGTCCCTGTGTATCAAGCCATGTGTCGGTATGCGTGTGTTAGTCAGATATAAAAAGTGTGTGTGTGATACAGCACAAATGTATTAAAATGTTTTGATATTGAATCAAGGATGTGTGGAGGATGAGTGTGCTTTGGCCGTACGTATGCTAAGGGGCGAATGCTTCATGTGGTTGTATGAAACTGTATTGTATTAGTGTGTGTGCGAGTGTGTGTGTAAGTGTGTGTGTAAGTGTGTGTGTGTGTGTGTGTTGAGCCTGGGCCAGGGTATCAGTGACGGTTCAGTATCTCTCGCTCCCATATTAGAGGCACCTCAGTGCACAATCTCTCAGGGTTGGCTAACCCTGGCAGTCACATACTTACACATATAGTCTATACACACATACTCACACACACACACGGACACACACACACGGGCACACACACATATAATTTGTCGGGGTTCAGCGTCTCTGGCACTCATCCTGCTCTCTGAACTCCTGCCCCCGTACACACCACACATGCAGACTCACACACACACACACACACACACGCACAGCATACATGATCCCACCCAAAAGAAATCCATACACATGCCCATAGCGAGCCACATCAGATCACATGGAGTTTAATTTCTCTCTCTTTCTTTCTTTTTCTCTGTCTTAACCCTAGCCTCTCTCTTTTTCTCCCACCCCTCCCCCCTGCTCCAGGCCTCTCCGTCTCCCTCTCTCATCCAAGGGAATAATGAGAAATATGGAAATGTGCTCCGTCAAACTCTCTGTGACTAACCCTCCCCCTCCCCACCTCTCTCCCCTGTCTGTCTCCCCCTTCTCCCCCATCTCTGTGTCTATCATCTTTTCCTCGCTTTATCTCCCCCTTGTCTCTTTTGTCTCTTATCAAGTCTGCCTCCTCCTTCTTACATCCTTCGCTTTTCACACATGTCCTGCTCCTCCTTCGTGTCTGTCTCTTTCTCATGTGTCGTTTTCTCTTTAACTTTTTTCGTTCTCTCTTCCTTTTCTTTTTCAGAGCCTTTCAGTGCATCAGTTTGGGTGATGATGTTTGTGATGCTGCTCATCGTCACAGCCATTGCCGTCTTCCTCTTTGAGTTCGTAAGCCCTCTGGGCTTCAACCGAAACTTGGCCCAAGGCAAAGGTAGGATCACACTCCCCCAGACAATCAGGAATATCACACCAATCATTTCTCTCCAGAGCAAGGACCAAAATCCAAGTTTTCCCCCGCAGCAAAAGAAGTGACCTATTACTACTCTGACTTCAGACAGTTCAGCTGTAACAGTTCTAACCACAATACTTAAATCTCATCCGACATAGCAATCTGAAACTGTAGCTTTTTTGCTGGCTGTGATTTGGGGAGGATTGTTCAACTGACTCTCTACCATGTGGACATGTTTAGTTTTCTCAATAAGAACAAGTACGCAGAAAACTGGTAGCTTTGAGTCAGAAATATTTTTCTGTGAACATATATAACCCTGGAAAAAAACACCTGTTGTATTGTTTTTATTTGAAATATTCCAAGTTTTTCTTTTTTAAATCAGTAGCTGACAATAGGTCAATAATATTTCCAAAGATTGATTGGTGGGAATATTTACAATTTGCATCCCAAATGCAGATATATTTGGTTTAATTCTCAAATTGTTGACCACAAGTTCAGCCTCATCTTTTACCTTTTTGGCAGGAGGATTTGAATCATACAGCCAGACAGGAAATGAGAGCAGTTTTAACATATTCAGTGAGTGAGGATCAAGTAGAGCAACTCCATAATGAAGACTGATTTTTATTTAATACTAACTTAGTATATTTCGGCATATCAGCAGCGTTAGTGAAAAAGTGAAAAGCAGTGAACAAATCAGCCAAAAGGAGCACAGCGCTTTGACAATCCCTCTTAATTCTCTGGACAAAGACCTGCTCTGATTACATGTCCACTCAGTGTGACATTACAGACGCCAGAGTAAAATTTATTTGATGTAAGGTTCAACTGATGTCAACTGTTTATCTCACATGCAGCCCCCTCCGGAAAATGTCCAAATAAGATCAGGAGTTCATTTGATGTGTGAAACAGACTTAGGGGTAAACGAGGAGGGTGGCATGCAACTAAGGTCTGCAGCCAGGATTAGACCTCCAACCGTTACATGGCAGACTCCTTAAAAGCTCTGCAGTCAGGAAGCCCTGGTAGCGAAACAGGATTGTTCCTTATCTGGAATTTGTTTCCTTAAAAGAGGCAGGTTTCACCACACTAGTAACCTCAGAGGGGGGATCTGCATTCATCACAGGTCGTTCCATGACACACACTTACCTTGAAATCCAAACATTTGTTTTTTATGCTGTGGGGAGTTTTTTTCTATATGTGTGTGGTTACCAAAAAAAAAAAAACAATATTTGAGAGAAAAAAGAACAAGTACTTAAATGCAGATATACAGCGTTAAACAAGAAATAAAACCTAAGATCATTTCTGATTTTGAGTAATATCCATTACAACTAGTGCTGTGCACATTAAGGGAGAGTTATTGTGCAATGACAACTAAATGGTAAGCCCTTGATGCTGTCAGCACAAACAAAACAAAACACAGGTATTACTTTATACACTGCAAAAAAAAAGAAAAAAAAGGAAATCTTATCAAGTGATTTTCTCTTGTTTTCAGTAAAAATGTCTTTTTAGCCTTTTTAAACCCTGTAACAAGTAAAAAAATCTGCCTGTGGGATAAGGGAAATGTGCTTGTCAAGATTAGAATAATGTCTTTATACAAGCATATTTCTCCTACCCCACTGGCAGATTTTTTTTTTTACTTGTTTCAGGCAATTCAGACCTCATGTTTGTCTTAAAATAACTTGAAATAAGACAATTTTCTGGACTGGTCAGATGACTTTGTCTCATATGAAGTCTAAAAAAACATTTTTACTGGAAATAAGACAAAATCACTTGATAAGATTTCATTTTTTTTGCAGTGTACAATGTCGATGTAACACATAAGCAGATAATATAGAGAAGTAAAGATCATGAAATGATTGACTGGCATGATTTTATTGACATGGCCATTAAATCATGCAGAAGCCAAAGTTTTGTCACTTTACACACCGCAGTAAAATAAGAAAGCAGCGTTCCTAATGCAACAACGTAAAGTCAACAGGGCACCTGAACAAAGGACAATTGCCTACTTTCTGAATGACACACACAGATTACAGGGATTGATTTACTGATTCTAGAGAGCAGAGTAGATAACTGGACTTCCTCTTGGGTTAACCATTTCACACTGAATAGTGGGTGAGGGATGGATGGGGGACAAGCAGGTGTCAGGGGTTAGTGATAGGTGGAACAAGGAGGGGTGCTAATGGGCATGGCCGTTCACATGAACCTCCAGAACGACAGAACCCCTGTGACCAATGAGTGGTTAGAAAACTGGGCACGTCTAGAAGAAAACTGGGGAAGAAGGGGCGACTTTATGCTCAGCTTTAGTTTTCATTTCTGCTCAGTCCTGGAAACTACACAATGTCAAAGCAATAAGTGAAAAACATCTTCACACAGTGGTTCATCAACTAAACTGACTATTGTTTTGATTTGATTATATAAAGAGTTTTATTAAACTACTCAAAAGAGCAGTTTTTTGTTTTCAGACAATAATTATGCTGGTAGCCAAAGATAGTGTCTTTTATCCAAAATGACTTCTGCCAAATGTGTGAACAGAAAGCATAAATAAAACTAATAGGCAATACAAATACAATTTAAGAATCCTTACAGTCCCACCCTCTGAAAGACTGATTTTATCCTCAAACTATACCATAAAAACTAACTTTATCACAGATAAATGAATAAAATAATGTGAAGTTGTGCTAGAAAAAAATGAATTGGGTAATTGTGGTAAAGGATTGAGCCTCATTCTGCCATCTGTAAATGTGAGTCTAAAGTTGTATTCATTCAGTTGCTCTCACGTTTTTGGTTCATCAGCTCATGGTCTGTTTTTAGTTTTTTTTTTTTCTCTTCTTAATTTCTCCATCTGCTCCCCTGCTTCTCTCTTTCTCTCAGACCCACATGGTCCTTCCTTCACCATCGGTAAGGCAATATGGCTGCTGTGGGGTCTGGTGTTCAACAACTCTGTGCCGGTGCAGAACCCAAAGGGCACCACCAGCAAGTTCATCGTATCAGTGTGGGCTTTCTTCGCTGTAATCTTCCTGGCTTCCTACACTGCCAACCTGGCTGCCTTCATGATTCAGGAAGAGTTCGTGGACCAAGTCACCGGACTGTCGGATAAGAAGGTGGGATTACAGCATATGGACACGCAGTAACACCCACTGAAGAAAACTTAACACATTCACAGTCAGGATTGCTCTTGTATAGATGCCGGCCCTGCGGCCAGACAGGACTCTCTTGGGAGTGCCCTTGGGCTTCAACAGTCCAACCCCTCTGGCCCTAGCTGTCACCACGCTAACACTGCCAGCGCAGCAGACCCAGGGGCACACACGCAAACACACAGACTGTATAGATCAAAGATGTGTGTGTGTGAAAGTGTGTGTGTAGTTTGCACAGGCTGGCAGTGTCAGCAGAACCCCAGCCAGTCTTACGCTACACTGGACACACAATGATGATGACTGATGAGTCCACTCCACTGTCTCTCCCTCCTCCTTTCTCCTCGGTCTCTACTTGTCACTCTCCACTCCTCTCCCCTCTGTGCGTCTCACACTTTTACTCCCTGTCTTACACAAACTCTCTTTCTTCCTTTTGTTTTTCCCTTACCTTTGTCCTGTCTAGCTGTCACTCAATCTGGCTCTTTGTCTTTTACCTCCTTGTTTTTCCGTTATTCTTTTCCTTTTATTTTTCCGTGCTCCTGTCTTCTCCTGTCAGTTTCCTCTTATAACAATGTACAAATGTTTTCCTCTCCATCTTCTTCTCCTTGCAGTTCCAGAGTCCATACTCCTACTCCCCTCCATTTCGTTTTGGGACGGTTCCTAACGGCAGCACCGAGCGCAACATCAGGAAGAACTATCCAGATATGCATCAATACATGACCAAATACCATCAGACTGGCGTTGTGGATGCGCTAGTCAGCCTCAAGACTGGGTACTGTAAATCTGTCAAGCCAACTAACTTCAAGTTGAGATATATTACACCTGAAAGGATGGCTCTGTTTGCTGACAGCATGTATGATTAGAAACATGTGAACACAAACAGAAAAAAATACATTGCATCACACAGAAATGCTGCCCCATGGGGCACAGCTCTGGCTCATGCTAAAAGCAGCAGTTTCTGCGTTCTGTGTTTCTGTCACTGACGGTAAAGTGCAGCCGCTGCCTGTGAGTGCTCATTATTGCTGCTGGAAAGAGGAAACAGGCAAAACTGTGAGAGAATCATTTGTTCTGGAGTTTCCTACCTTTATTCCTCCCCCCAAACACACACTTTAATGGATGGTTGGCTGCATTGCTTTTATTTGGTCATTAGCTTTGCGTGGCTTGATCTTTCAGGTTTTAGCTTCAATATAAGTTTTACACTTAATGACTCTTTTGCTGAAGTTATATTGATAGAGAATTTCAAAAAGAACCAATTCATCCAAACTGTATAATAAATGCCTTCAGGAAAAGGATCCATTCATTGCATTTCTTCAGCTAAATTGGTTGTCTCGGAAGAAAAATGTAGACACTTTAGGGATTAAATTTCAGTTGTTATATTAACACACACAAAAAAACGTGTTACTCTCTTTAGTAAACTGAATGTGCATTATTTTGTTTTTAAATGTTTGTGCTCTGGAAATGTTGTGTAAGACTGAAATTCCCCAAGCAGTTTTGCACCAAGAGGTGCTCAATGATCCTGCTTAACATGTGCCCCTTGGTGAACAGTTTAATTCAAAGTGTTTTCATATTCATGCATACATATCTAATATGGGGGCCCTAAGGGGATTGATTAGCACTGGGGTGTTTTCATGGGTTTCATAAAACCATTTTTGCTCATGAAGTAGTTTTGCTTCTACTCAGGCCTCAATATCCACTCCTTCTCTTATTGTGTGTGGTTAACAGTCATACATCAGGCTTGTTATATTTTTTTGCTGAGCTCAGGCATATCAGGCTCACATAGGGGGATTGTCATGTTGGATACAAATTGCACTGCCATAGTTTGAATCCGGTGTGTCAGGTCAGAGTAATGACAAAACCGAGTTGTGAACAAAGGCATCCTCTTGTTCCTGGATATCAACTGTCCCTGCGTGCACAACGGCGAGCTCACAGAAACAAAGTCCAGCTTGAAGTCCAGCAGAGAGTTGTGTGTAAACCGTCTTATTTGTTTGGGGATTTGAGAAACATTTGATCTATTAAACTGAGGTCTAAGTGATCAATTCTTGTACCACCATCTCTAACAATCACATGAAGATGAAACCTAAATACACTGTAACTGTTCTTAATATCACATGAATGAAAATGCATTCCATGATTTATGTAAAAAAGTGCCATGTTTGTATGCATATATGCTGTAATGAGGCTTTGATGTATATTTAACACCACACCATTAACTTCCCTCTCATATTTCAATAATCAGCACATTTGGTGGGGATGTTTAACCAGTGCAGATCATAGGTTAAGTCAATTGAAGTAAAAATGTCTACACTGACCAACAGCACTAAATTTTGCTGCCTATAAAGCAGTGAAAACAGGACCACATTAAGCAAGCTGCATGAGAACAAACACTTTCTGCTTTGCTGCTGCTTTTTTATAGCGTCAAACCCCTCAATCCAGTGTAATATATCTTTATTTATAACCTCCTGCTCCTTGTTTTATGGAATGCCTTCTGTGTTGGATGCAAACTTTTGAACTAGTTTTTCAAACAAGCAACGTCAGCAACTAGAAACCCCAGCTAAAAAAAAAACATCTTGCAAGCAATCATCTCCATCAGCTGACTGGGCTGATGGCCAAAAGAAAAAAAAGATTACATCAGCAACAACTGCAACCTTTAAATAACTCCATATGCCTTTAAATAACTTGACACAGAGAGAGTGATTTAATTTAAAAAAGACATTTAAAACATTTGTTTTGTTTGTGTGTTTGTGACAGTTTTTGCACTGACTGGTCCCATAAAACAGGATTTGAGAAATAAGCACAATGAATTTTGATTAATGATTGTTATTATATTGGTTTCCTGCAGAAAACTGGATGCTTTCATCTATGACGCTGCTGTGCTGAACTACATGGCAGGCAGAGACGACGGCTGCAAGCTGGTCACCATCGGCAGTGGTTACATCTTCGCCACCACAGGTTACGGCATCGCTCTGCAGAAAGGATCCTACTGGAAACGCCTGGTGGATCTTGCCATACTGGGCATCATTGGAGACGGTAAGATGCTCTCACACACACACACACACACACACACACACACACACACACACACACACAAACACAAATTCTCCATTAACTCAGTTTCACTGCGCTGGATGTTGTAAGTAGTTTCAGGCCCTTAGTGACTTTCCAGTTGGGCCATTGCTCAGATTTCCTTTCTCACACCCCTTCCTCCAACACTCTCTTCCCTCTGTCAGAAAGCTATCAGGGGCTGGTCTTAACACACCATTTCATCATCATTACTCCATGTGGCTGAGTGTGTGTGTGTGTGTGTGTGTGTGTGTGTGTGTGTGTGTGTGTGTGTGTGTGTGTGTGTGTGTGTGTGTGTGTGTGTGTGTGTGTGTGTGTGTGTGTGTGTGTGTGTGTGGGGTGTGTGTGTGTGAGTGTTCCCACAGTGGTCCGTTATGTTTACTCCTCTGGATTGTTCTGTAAAATAAGTTGTGAGATGGTGCAAATGGGAGAAGAAGAATGAGCCAGACAGAAATCAAACTGCTGAAACCACTAAAGTGCTCCACTTTTTATTCAGGGCAAAACGACTGCATGCGTATGCGACACACTAGCACCCTCTCTGATAATAATTCCTTCCATCTTTCCTTATCACTCCATCACTATCATCCTCCCTCCCCCTCCTCCTCCAACAATCCTTTTTTCACTCCACCTCCTGTCTCCTTTCCATTACGATCTATTTACCACTTCACCTCCCTCCTCCTCCCCCCTCTTCTCGCCATCTTCCCTCCTAATGATACAACCTTTTCCCCAACACACCTCTTATTGCCTCCACCTCTTATCTCCTCTTCCCCTTTTCCTCTCTCTCTGCTTCTGCTCATTTTCCTTGGTTGCCTGCTCCTATCTGTCAACACCTTAAACCCTCTCGTTGCTCTTTATTTGCCTCTCCAACAGGTGAGATGGAGGAGCTGGAGGCCCAGTGGCTGACTGGGATCTGCCACAACGAGAAGAACGAGGTGATGTCAAGCCAGCTGGACGTGGACAACATGGCGGGCGTCTTTTACATGCTGGCCACAGCCATGGGCCTCGCCATCCTCACCTTTATCTCTGAACACCTTTTCTACTGGAGGCTGAGATACTGCTTCACTGGAGTGTGCTCAGGGAGGCCGGGGCTGCTCTTCACTATCAGCAGGGTGAGGAGGAGGAAATGTTTCTCATAACCTTTCTCCACTGCAGAGACTTTCCCTGGGTGCTTCACCTGTGTTTGACAGCGGGAACATGATTCAGTTCTAGTTCCCGGGTAGCCATTTCTACCCCCCTCTGTATCTGAGATATTACTTTTAGATGACACTCATAGAATTTGCTGTGCTGAAAACTGTTTGCTGATCAAACAACATCCTCCAGAGTGTACAGCATTGATTCAGAAGCTTTGGATGGTGTAATATAATGTAGGATCCCAGGATGAGAATTTCTTATAAGGTTATTGATGTTTAAACAGTAAAGCAAACTTGCAGGCCACACCAAAGGGCTGGCCACACAGAAGAAAAGTGTAACTATAAGTGTTTAAACTGACACCCAAGAGGGTGTCAGACACAACACTTCAAATATAATAAAAACATGCTGGCCTGCAATACCTTTGGATTCCCTGGAAGAATTTGATAAATGATTGAAACAGTGAAAAAACAGCATTTAGGAAACAGTTTTTGCTCTGTTAATGGTCTAATCTGTTCAAGTGGCTTATACATAAATTGGCCATAACATTATTTATTCTGAAAGCTTTCCTTACAGCAGCACCTGTCAGTGGGTGGGATATGTTAGGCAGCAAGTGAACATTTTGTCCTTAGAGTTGATGTGTTGGAAGCAAAAAAAAGAAAAATCTTTGACAAGGACCAAACTGGGATTATTAGACGACTGGGTCAGAGCAGCTTTAACACTGCAACTCTTCTGGGGTTTTCTTGGTCCGTGGGGTCCAAGGAAGGAAAACTAGTGAAACAATGACAGGGTCATGGATAGCCAAGGCTCCCTGGTGTACATAGAGTGTAAAGGCTGCCCCATGTGGTCCAATCCAACAGAAGATCTATGGAGCTAAAACTGCTGAAAAAGCTAATGCTGGTTCTGATAGAGAGGTTGGCTGTGTATATGCCTAGTTTAGCAAATGGTCATGATGTTTTGGCTGATTGGTGTCTGCCATAGAGTTAAACTGGAAATTACACATCAAAGACATCCTTGCACTTAGCAGATTCTGATGCGTCCTTACTACTGATGAGGTTTCTTTGAGGTTGGCCAGAAAACCATCCAATTAATGTCGACTGATTCAAAGGTTGACCTTTCTGACTCCAAATCTTTTAGTTTTTTTTTTTCTGAGTGTGAAGCACAGCATTTACAGATCAGTCATTTTCATTTTTGTGTTTTGCACCACAGTTTACAGAAAATAACCATTGGTGTTTTGGTTTTAGCTCTCAATTTGTATGGGCTTTAGAACACAACATAAAGAGGAAATAGACCAAACACTGTGAAAAATCAGACGTAGACTCAAAATTCTGTTCTAGTTTAGGGTCTACAGGAATTTTAGTTACTTGTTAGTAAACAAAACACTCAAACTGGGCTCCTCCTCCTTGGCTCAGTGCAAGTGGCAGTGCGCACCCACAGCCACTGACTGCGACAACAGGAAAACACTCACTAGCCCAGCAACCACCTGTAGCATCACGTTTCTACATGGGAAAGGCTCGAGAGCTGTGCAGCTGACTTGGCATGTTAGCACAAGCTATCTACAGGGATTTGATACGTACCTGCTCTGCAGAAAGCCAACTTGCATTACTCTCCGAGTCCCTGAAAATGAGTGAAAATCAAGCCAAGCTTTACCCTCGTTTAGTAAAAAGCTTTATCTGTTTGGCGTTTTGTTTCAGTGTCCCCTTTGTCCCCAAGGGGCGTTTCTGTTTCGTTGCTACGTCCACTATTGTAGCTGCTCTGAATAGCTTCCTCAACCTGCTTTTATCAAGGAGCGCTGTGATTCGCTGATGTAACCACATCTTCTCTCTACCCAGGAACAACCTGATACAACCAAAACATTAACTATTAGGCAGAGGAGGGGGCTGAGACAGACACAGACAAATAACGATTGAGCAGGGTTACTCCTGTGAAACTTGAAATTTTATTTTTTAGGAAAATCCAAAAGACTTTACCTTTATATTGTTTCACTGTTGTTACAAACTGAAACAGACACAATTTAATGAAAAAAAGTGTACATCTGGGAGGGCAGCTGCTAGGCCTTTGTGGTGTATGCATCAATTTAAACATCACACAGAAAACTAGAGAGACATTTCTCTGTTTCTGTCTTAAACATCTCTTTTCAAACAAAGAAGTCAATTTTTAATCCTTCATCCGTCTAATTTGCCTAATCTTCACGGCTCTTCAGATGTGCAAACATAAAAAAGCAGAAGGGACTTCAAGTTGTGTGAATAACTAAAACTGACATAATTGTTGCAGTCGATGGTAAATGTAGTGTTGGACATGTGTGTCTGTCTGTGTGATTGTTGGTCATCTGGATGAAACACAATAATTATTGTTAAGTTGTTTTTATTTGTAATTAAATGACTTCTCCGCTTACAGTACTCACAGGGTGATACAAAAATACACACAAAAGTAACACAAACGATGCCATAGTGTGTTGAGGGATAGACTCAACCACAAGGTGCACACACACACTAACACACAACTTAAACACTCTCTCACACACACACACACACACAGACACACACACACACAGAGAAATGGGCACACCCAGACGGACCATTCTTCCATAATTCATATGTCATGTCTCTGTGTTAGCCTGGGCTTTTATTCCAGACGAGCAGCATTTCACACATTAAGTGTTTTACAAAAAGAGCGCGCTGTGTGTCTGTGAGTGTGTGTTTCTCTTTCGGTGTGCACATGCCGTTACAGCAGCGATACTGGGTGAGTGGCTGCAGGGAGTACATCCCCCTGCACTCACAGCCCCCCCACCCCCAGTGACATCATCACCCAAATTTAATTTTGCAGGCACATCTGAAAGCGGTTCAACTTAAAAAAGCGGCGATTATCTCTTCAAGCCTCTTTACCAAACAAAATGAGGTGAAGGTTTGCAGTAAACGCAGCACGAAAAAAGGATGGAGAGGTCTCTGTTAATTAACCGTGCAAGGAAATTAGTCAGGTGTGTGGTTGAACTTTTATTTTGTGAAGTCACCAGGTTGATAATGAACTGCTCTATTATCGCTCTTATCTCTGCCCTCTCTGCCTCTCCTCTAATTTCCTTTTCCTTTTCTCTATTTTTCTCCTTCCCTGCCTCTCCTCCCCTTTCCTTCTCTCAGGGTATATGGAGCTGCATCCATGGTGTTCACATAGATATGAAGAAAAAGAACCCTGAGCTGGACTTCAGTCCTCAAGCCAACATGCTGCATCTGCTTAAGTCTGCCAAGTCGATGGCTTTGTCCTCTCCAAAACGCAATACGGTCCTGGTGCAGCCCAGCATTCTTGATGTAATGACTGGGAAAGGTACTTGTAACTTTTGAACTCCTGAATTATCCCACTTTTGTGGCAAAGTTAAGAGATTTTGGCTCAGAGAAGGTAAATGTGGAGCCTATAGTAAGATACACACACGGAGGTGATCCTGCCCTTTTTTAAAACACTGTATACCTGTGTATGCAGATCTAAAGGTGACTTCTTTCCCCTTGATGTGGACTTGAAACTGTAATAGGATTTGACTGTCGGGTACAAGCTCACCTTGCGATTAGAAACACACTTAATGTCACATCCAGGGCAGGAGATTAAGTATCAGCTTGCTGGCTGAGCATCCATCCAAACATACATCTATTGTATCTGCTGTCTGAGGTGCATCTCCCCTTGTCTCCTAGGTAACTCGCTCCATGGTCTGCCCCCGAAGGGTCCTGGTCTCTATAGCAACGCTGCTGGTCCGCAAGGTTTCCTGTCATTGGCCGGGCGACACAAAAACCTCCTTAACAATGCTGCGCCATTCCCTGTACAACAAAAAGCGCCCCCTCTTCAGACCAGCCCCACCAAGCCTCAGCTGTCGATCACAAACGACAACGGAAAGACCCGCCTCGCCGGACAGGCCCTCACGGCCTCCAAACCCAGAGCCCTGTGGAAGAAAAGTGTGGAGACATTAAAGACCCAGCCGAGTGTTGCATCCCCAGGTCCAAACCCCGCCCCCTCATCTGGACCCGCACCTCCACAAATGAAGAGTCAGCGCTACCTCCCCGAAGAGCCGCCACCTCCACACTCTGACATCTCAGAGTGCTCCAGCCGGCCGCCATCGCACAAAGATTCCGACTCCATGGGTGCGAGGGGCGGATTCAAACCAATCAATC
Source organism: Halichoeres trimaculatus (assembly GCF_033239565.1). NCBI lineage: Eukaryota > Metazoa > Chordata > Actinopteri > Labriformes > Labridae > Halichoeres > Halichoeres trimaculatus. The sequence goes on from NW_027437180.1 coordinate 22,323,346, forward strand.
AGCTGAGAAAGAGAGGTGGAGGTGGAGGAGGAGGAGGAAGTGGAGGTGGAGGAGGAGGGGAAGGTGGGGGCAGAGGTTCAAAGATCTACTCCATTGACTCAGACCAGGCCAGTCTGCAGTCTGCTCCTCCTTACCAGCGAGACAGTCAGGGAGGTGACGACCACAGTTACCCGCCTGACCTGTTTCCACCTGAGAGCACATACACACTTTCTCACCAGGCAGACACACCCATTCTGCAGCTGAGTGCCAGCCTGCTGCACCACAGTCACAGCGCAGAGGCCGACCTGCACTCTCTGAAGGACAAGAAATACAGCACCTACACACACAGCAGGTATTATGATCAGCAGAAAAGTGAATTACACCAACATCATGGGTACCCTTATATTATGACTTCACCCTTATATTATGACTTCATGTATAATCTGTGTCATTGTCTGTCCTCTCAGTGTGAAGGAGAAAGCCGGAGGATCCTTTGACGCTCCCAGCACAGCACAAGGGACACAGGCCCGGCCCAGTCACTGTCGCTCCTGCCTGACAAAGCTGAGCGGATACTCTGGCCTTTACACTGTCCGCTCACCTCAGGCTCGCTGTGACGCCTGCACCCACCTGGGGAACCTGTATGACATCAGTGAAGATCACCTCCACTCACATTACTCCCACACACACACTCACCCACACAGTGGGGACATGTTTACACACTACCTACCGCAGAGCGAGTTGGGCCTGGTGGGCGAGGGAGACGGGCTGGTTAGCCACTTCGAGCCCTCCCCATCCTCCCCATCTCCTCTCACCCCCTCTTCAGCCCCGCAACTCCAGCTGAGTCGTCAGCACTCCTACGAGAATGTGCTTCCAGACGGTATTCCTGAGCGGCAGCCGCAGCAGCACACACACCTACGGGGCCTGAGTCTGCCTGACAGGGACCGGGACCGGGAGCTAACACTGGATGAGGGCGCTTATGCGAACGTACTCACGATGCGCTCTGATCGTCCGTTCAGCAGCCGCAGCCCTCCTTCTCCGTCACCTTCGCACCACCACAGCCTAGACACCCCGCTGCCTCTCCCGAGGCGCTCAAAGAGCCTGTTTCCTGATCGCCCCTCGCACAACCCTTTCCTTCAGTCAGCCCCTGGCACAACTCAACGAGACCCCGCCCCACAGGCTGTCACACGCCTGCCACAGAGAAATTCCGCCCACGAGCTCTATAAGCAGCGAATGCCGCTGTCGCTTACCCTTGGTAACCATGGCAGCCATCACAACAGCCAGCTTGGCGGCCATGTCGACCAACAGGTGTTCTACCCTCAGCAGGAGCCTCCTGTGGTGGCCTACATGGTCCCACCTGCTGCCTCTCAGCCAATGAGCTATGTGACAGCACCAAGAGCCTCAAGTGCAGGCGGCAACCGGCCTCGACTTTACCGCCGCATGCCCAGCATCGAGTCTGATGTCTGAGAGTCACACACGATACGATTTCACTCACCGGAACACACTAACACACACGCATGCAAGACAGAGTCGTGTGTGACTGGACCAGGCAGCTCTGATTCTAAGCACATAAGCAGAAACACAGCGACACACAGAAACACACACACACACACACACACACACACACACACACACACACACACACACACACACACACACACACACACACAGGTGAAAGTCAAGATGCTGAGCTCCAGGCTTAAGGGTTGAGATGCTGAGTAAATAAATCTTTGTTTTCTTTATCACACCCTCTGTGGGGCAGGGCGGGGCCACGGGGACACCTGGAGGCACACTCCTGGATGAAGAGTGTGTGTGCGTGTCAGCGTGTGTTCTAGCCTCGAGCTGCGGGCAAAGAGGCACAAACTGACAGTTCGTCTGACATGACAGATTGAACTCCTTGAGGAATCAAAAGGGACACTGTACACGGAGTCTCTGCGCCCACAGTGGGATCAGAGAGAGGATACAAAACGTGTTTGGAAGACGAGCCGACTTGTCCTGCCCTCTCACCAGCCTCTTGGAGACAAAGGGGGACACCGAGAACCCCTTTTTTTCTGAGATAACACACCCACACACAGTTATTCCACCTTAAAACACACACACATCTCTCTCCAGGACTCTCCTGTTGCACTATGATTTCTGCAGTCAACCCGTATGTTGTCTGAGCCTCCAAACTGCACTGCCAGCATGGCTTAAAGAGTAGTAAACGGCACTAGAGTTCTCCTGAATGAATGGAAACTCTTTGTAATAATCCAGATTCGGAGGCGGGCAGCTGGTCTGGACCCGGGGTTTGAAAAGTGTTTCAGCTCCTGCCCGCAGATGTACAAACACTGGAACACACACACATGGACACTGTGTCTGATTCTAAGGGGGAGTTAGAAAAAGAAACTAGTGACTGTTTGTTATTGTTGATGTCAGATAATTGAACATTCCAAAAAGTGGACCAAATATGGCTGCCAGTATCAGGAAGAGAGTGTGTGTTCTAGTGTTTCTAGATCTAAAGACATACAGTATAGCATCCTTGCTTCCTCTCTTAGCTAGCCTTCAGGTCATACTGCATGCTTCCTACTGCCCTGTGTTACAGTTAAACTCCTATACAGGGTCATATATGCACACACACAAACACACTTATATGCACACACACACACACACACAAACACACACACATACGCAGTAGTATAGGATATTAGTTTAGGGTGGGTGTGTGTGTGTCGAAGCTATGAGATAGCTTCCTCTTTGTGCACTTTGTAGATTTTATACCCTGCCACCTAACACAGACGTTTGACCAAAAACACTTTTATACTGAAAAATCTGAATATTCTCAATCATTCGCTGGATAGATGTTTTCTTTTTCTCTTTTTTCTCTTTGACATCGGGTTTTAGGGCACAGCTCAGTTATTCTCCATAGTGAGGTGAGAAGTTTTACAGTGTTAGATAATGGGTACAAACATCATACAGTATACACAACAGAAACTCTTACTCTCTACTCTTCTTTTTATCGTGCTCATCCCTCTTTTTAGAGCCTTTCCCTCTTCCTTCATCAGCTTTTGTTTACTCACTAAATTGCTCCTTTGTCCTTTTCGCTCTTTCCCTGCTTCCTTCTATTGCGTAGATTGAGTATCAGAAGAATAAAAGTTCAGTCGTGGTGTTTTAAAATCTCAACATGTCTTTGGAAATCTCTTAATATCAGTAGTTGTAAGAACTCATCAAATTTAACACCGGCTCTCTCGTAGGATACAGTGATTTTTTCTAATAACTTTTGGTGTAGAACAAAAAGGCCCATTTTAATGTTTCTGTAGTGAATTTAGAGGCTGTGTGCATCACTTTTTTGCAAATTTACTCATCAAATTAAAACTCCTGGATGGGCGTCAGAGTAGCTGCTACTTGTGTGGCTCTCTTGTGCTTGGCGAGGATACGGCACTGTGTTTCAGCTGCGAGAGTCACGTGGCACAGCAGAGAGTTTGCAAAGTGACTCGATATTACAGAGGCAACACTCACTCAAACACACACACAAATGCACACACACTCAAACACACACACTCAATGGGCTGGCAATGTGTGTATGAGTGTGCTAGAAATCCATAATCTACCGAGTAAGGGCATTGATTTTTGAGCACAAGGATTTTGATGGAAAAAGGACTTGATATCCCATTAGCCGAGCGTCTGTCTCTATTCTCTTTTTCTCTATTCACTCTTTCTCTCTCTCGCACACACAAGCACACACATGCACAGATTTATTTTATATTTATTGGCTGCAAAGAATGCAAGACAGTTTGAACTAAAAAAATGCACCTTTGAATGGTGAACACTGCCCCTCTTTTGGTTTGGTGTGTGAGTTATATGCACAATTATCAGGTTGCAATAGTATACTTCTGTACAGAGAAATCTTTGTTTTAAATGTTAGAAACTGATTTCATTTGTTTGATTTGAATGGTATTAAGTGTTGAGTTCAGTTCAATAACAGCGTGGCTTTTTATTCTGCTTCTATTAGAAAAAAAAGACTGGCATGTTTTAGATTCTTATGATTTTAACCCCCCTCCCCTCATTTGGTGTGTTGTTTGGTTGAGACCTCACTGTGTAGTCCTCACTGCTGGTGAAAGAGACTAGTCAACAGTTAACGGTCGGCTAACCAGTTAACTAGCAGCACATAGCTGGATCACATTCAGTGAATAATGATAGTCCAGCCTGTGTGGTTTAAACAAACCCCCTCCCACCCACATTGTTCTCTTCCACTACGAGTCTGTGCTGTTTCACCTCTGAGAGCGAGTGTGTGTGCGCATGTGTTTGTGTGTGCGTGTTTTACACCAGGCAGGCATTTATATAAGACAGAGGATGATTTCTGTATCGAGAGTTTGTTTGTGGTGTGTTTGTGTGTGTGTGTGCGTGCTTGTGCGTGTTCTTTTCTGTTCTCTCTTTCCTTCGTCCCACACATAACATTTGACCCAGCTCTTACTCATAAAACACAAATACAGTAACACACACAAACACACACACATGTACACGCACACACTCACACACATGTTGCGTCTGTACTGTCGTGGTTTCGAGAGCGTGAAGAATGAGTTTCGTTCTGTCCACCATCACAGATTTCTACACCGACCTTTCGTTTGATTTCTCTGATTTCTTTCTTTTAACTTGCATGACGTGCTTGTGTTTCTGGTGGTACCTATTTTGCTGCAACACCTGAGTTCTCCCTGAGATGACCTCCAGGGCTACATGCACCAACATGCCCCTTCAAAGCGGTTAGTGACTCGAGCCCTGAGTGCTTGAAAAATTCCTCATCTCCCTGGTCTATGATGTCATTGATATGGCACCCAGCTGGCTCCTGCACAATGCCGGCCGCCGTCGAGGAACACGTGTGAAATGTTCTCAGGCTGAGTGTGGCCCAGGTGTGCACATGTTAAACACAGTTCTGGGTGGAGGAAGCGGGTTGGTTGGTGTGTAGTCCTGTGGGTCTCCTGCTGTGTATCTCACTTGTGTATAAGTTCAGGGGTTTCTAAGCTACTAGTTGTGTTGTAAATATTACCTTGTCACTCAGTACCTCTGTACAATCTGTAAATAAGTAAAGGTTACATTTTTCTACTTGTTTGGGTCTTGTTGATTTATCTATTTTTGTCTGTTTGTCTGTCCGCCTCACTGGTTGTCTGCCTATCTGTCCCTCTATAACTCAGTATCCTTCATGCTTTATAGATCTAAAGTGAGCTATCTATAAAGTCAAATGTAGAGATTCCTCTAAGAACACATTTGGTAAGTATAATAACAACATTTCTTTCTTACAGGAGTTCAGGTACCAGCCTTATGTCTAGGGTAGAAATAAAGTTAGATCTCAGCTTTGCTTTACAAAGAAACCTGAAATTACTTTTTCTTTTGCTCCTCAGTCTTAACAAACCTGGCAAATGATCACTAAGCGACATGCAGGACCCAGAATACAGAGCAAATTATTCCTCATTCACCTCTCTTAAAAATCAGAGCAAATATCTTGTGACATCTGGTTCAGTGCAGATTTTCTGGTAATGTGACACTTTAACAGATCTAGTCTCAAACCTCCTGAACAGCCCACGTCTTATTGATGTCAAATGCACTTCATATTTTGGATTTTAATTTCTGATGTTTGTTGTCAGTACTTTCAGAGCAGGGCCAACACATTACGAGTCTTCAAGGGAGGGTCTGTATTTTCAGAGCAACGCTAAACATTATTAACCATGCGGATAACTGAAGCTAGTATGCTCCTGATGCCAGGATACAGGTAATCTTACCCTCAGTTTCAGGCATCTGCTTCCCCCAGAGACATAACTTTCAAGTCTCCTGACCATAGTTGACATGTCTCCTGTTTTGGCTGGGAAAGTGCTGTATTTTACCATATCCTGTATTTAAATAAAATGGACATCATCTCGCTCGGCTCACCACAAAACCTGCTTCCCCCGGTGAGTGGCTGCAGTACAGGTCAAAAACTCTGTCTCCACAGTCATTTCAGATGAGCTATAGTCAATCTTTAAAGGGGCTTTGAGTAGTTTGAAAGTGATCCTGAAAAAGTCTCTTCTTGATATATGCCTGAGCATAATCCAAACTTTAAAATGAGATTATCAGCACCAATATTGCTGGTTACAAGTTATTTCAAATTGCTACTTCTCAGCTTCCAGGTCGGTTTGACCAAGACTGAATAGATTAATGGCACATCTAGGTCTCTATGACAACACCACGTCAGCTGATGAAGTGTAGTAGTGTGAAGAGATAAAACACAGAGATCTGTGTTTTTCTCTGATAAAAACGATTCCTGTGATTAATTTTGTAGTGATGGTGGTCACAGGAGCCTATTTGTCAGACATAAAAAGGACAGAAGAGCAGAAGAAAGCTAAACAGGAGAGTGATACAGCCTGAGCTAAAGGCTAACACACGGGCTAAACTGTTTGTGAGAATGTCCATTCCAACCCACAGTCAGCAGTTATTCTGCAGTGGTCTGTTCAAACTTGAGAGTCTATCAATAAAATGAAGAGTGAGGTTATGTTAGCTCTGCTTGGTAGATGACTGGCAGGACACAACCAGGATTCACTAACGTTACACATTACGGACATGTCTTAGAGCACCGGCTTGCCAGCAGCGCTAAATATAGACAGCTACTAAACTACTTACAGACTGACATTGTTTACTTGCTTACTTGCTGTCACGTTTCAAATCGTACCCCCATGTAACTGTACTGATAAATACTTTACCTTGACGCATTGTATCCGGTAAAAAGTTGTCTTGAAACAAAGTAAATTTGTTTTGATCTGATCTTCATTTAATTCCAAAATAAACACACGCCTAAAAGTAACGAATGACAGTGTGTGTAGACTCCGGGCCACAAGGTGGCGAGGGAGTGCAATTAAAACAGATCCTCTTCATAGCATCTTGTAATTAGTTATTAGATGTCAGAAACAGGGTTTTGCGTCATGTATAGTAATGATTGATAGCTGCCGTTTTTGTGATTTTTTTTTTTTTTTTTTAAATCAGGAACAGTTAAATAGGTTGGGAGAGGGAGGCATGAAGAGATTAGACTCTCAAAAGAAAAGCATTTATACTCTCTGACATTGGTGGGACATCTAGACTTCAAATCAGGAAATGTGGTCTCAGTGGAAACGCTGCAGGCTAGAGAAGTAGTAATCAATCAACAAATGTGCTCGGAATTGTGTGAACATGTGATCCATGGTGCACAGTTGAATTTGCATTTAATCACTGAGACTTAGACTTCATTTTATTGTCATTACATAAATCACTCAGCCATGCACTTGAAATCAAATTTCAATGCAAAGAGATGTACATGGATGGAAGCTTTGTTTCAACCAAGAATATTTTTTGGAAACATCAATCAGGTTGATTTAGAAGAAAAGAAAAAAAACTAAACCAAAACAAAAAACTGAAAGCCAAATTTCCCAGGAATTAGAGAGAGAGAAAAAAATCATTTAAATTAATGGCAACCAAGCTCTGAAAATGTTCAATGTTTCCAAGCCAAAATTCCAAATTAGATATTAGGAAACTTTCATGAAATTTAACAGAAATTTTCCACTCCTTTGCAACCCTAATCATGAATAACCATGATACGTTACAAGTTATTTATGTCCCCCAGCAAATGAATCCCAAACACCACTCTTGCGTCACAATGTGTGGCGGGAATGTTGTCGCTAGTGGTATTTGGTTAAATAAGTTTCAAAACACTTTCATAGAAACATGAGCGATTATCAGAGGATGAACCTGAACAACAGTGGGTTTCCCTGTACCTCCTGTAGACCATCACTGTGGATTTAATGCCTCCCACACCTGTTAGAGTTACTTCCATGAAGTCTCTGTCTTTTTCTCTGTCTGTCTCAGCAGGTTTTGACCACTCACACTAATGGGCTGTGGGTTTGTGCTACAGAAAAGAGCTCTCTGCCACTCTCGTCATACCACATCCTTAGCACAAGTGTGTGTTTGCGTGCGTGTGTGTTTAGATCAGTGTTCTGATATGAAGCTTTATTTTTATAGTTTTGTCTCCCCCAGGAGATGGACGCTCTAATCTCGGCTGAAGTGGGACAGGAGAGGGGAGCAGAGAGAACACACACACACACACACACACACACACACACACACACACACACACTTATGCATGCTGCAAATTAGCCCGCACATTAACAAACACACACACACACACACACACACACACACGCACACTCAGTAAGGCTGGAGGATCTGTCACAAGCCATAGACCAGCTGCAGCCAGAGGAGAAGGAGGGAGGAGAACAAAGATATGAGGAGTCCCGTTGCAGCCATCCAGACTTTCTTTGAAATGGCTTGGGAGGAAAAACATCTCCAAACACTCCTCTGAGTGTCTGCATGGGCCTGTTTGGTGTGTGTGAGTAAATGCATATTCGTATGTATGTCCTTGTCGATGTTTGTGCTTCCTCGGAGACTGGGTTTGAGGACCAGGGCGGCCTAATTCTTCCTGACATGATCCATATGCTCATAGCTAATGGAGAGAGAAACAACACTGGCTCAGACACGAGCCTCTGCCTCTTATTTAATTAATAGAATTGAGCCGCCCTACATGTCAGGCTGCGGTGCAATTACTGTAACACAAACAAGAGCAGAAAACATGTTCCTTGTACCCCTGAAGTAACATACAACCCTTAACACACTCATATGCTTACATGTGTATTCTTCTGTAGATAATCCTGAGGCAGCACACACGTCAGACGGGCTGTTCAACCACATGTAGCCAGCGTGTAAGGGTGTGAGATTAAGCAGATAAAGTAGGCTAATTAATTTCCTGGATTAAGTAAGACTTGATCTTAACATCCCTACGGCTGGAGACGAGTTCAGAGAAAAACAAGGGAGCACAAGTCAGAGAGAGAAAGAGAGATAGGTGACGGAGCAAAGGATGATGGAGGATGATGAGGGTGATAGTGCTGATTTTGACAGGCCTGCTGTAGGCCGTGTTGGCTCTCCCCAAGACTTCAAACATCCTCATTAACCAACAGCCAGCCTACACACTTAACACGTGTGTGTGTTTGCATGTACACTTGTGTTCCTAAACTGATGTGGTTGTGAGAGAGCGAGGAAGAAAAAGAGAGAAGGGAGAGAGCAGTGTGTCAGCCTACACACTAAACAAACCCATGAAAATTCATAAGGACCTGGCGACGCCTACTCACAAATACTAAAAATACTAGAGTGAGTTGAGCCTAGTCAGAGGGGAGGAAAGGGGAGGAAGAAGAGTGAGAAAGAGAGAGGAGATGAATAGAGAGGAATGAGAGAGCAGCAGCAGAGGAGGAGGAGGGAGAGAAGACGAGAGAGGTGTAACATGAACCAGGGGAGAGTAGAGCTTAGAGAGAGGAGAAATAATAGTTACATCAACTGCATCCAACTTGGAACATCTATTCTCAGCCTCCAGCGGTCAGCATTCACTTGTGTGAGATAGACAGTGTGTGTGTGTGTGTGTGTGTGTGTGTGTGTGTGTGTGTGTGTGTGTGTGTGAGTGTGTGTGTGTTTCAGCATCAATTCTATTTCCCCAATTTCCCTAGATATGTTGAGCTCGAGGAAAAAGAAAAAAGCCTTCAAAATTTCTCAACATGTTGACATTCAAGCTTGTGTGTGCATGTGTGTTTGTGTTAAAGTCAGTGTTCAGGCTGATTTAATGAGGATTGACAGCGTTTTACCGTCAAAGTCATCCATCCAGCAGGGTAAGTGGGGTGGGAAGGACGGCCGGTTTGGGTTTTGATTTCGCTATGGGCGCTGAGATAAAGTCAAAGAAGACGTTTCGTTCTGGGCGAATGAATTGGAGCAAAGAAGCTCCTTTGTCAGCTCCGGCAGTAAACTTTCTGCTGGGTAGAGTAAATATTGACGGATGACGTTTGAACGACAGCATAACCTCAGACCAAGTGTACCAAACCTCTTTTATAAGACAGTTTTTATATAAGAAGCTGACCTAGCCACCGTGAACTCAGGCCAATGCTTTTGGAACAACATATTAACACTTCAGTGTTTACCATGCTTTGGTAAAGTAGACCTTGATTTGGTTAGAGAGTGGAGCGAGAGGAGAGACAGGGGTATGTCTTTACTAAATCATTAACTAAGGCTGGTGCAAGCTGGGTCAGCAAGATATCTGGATGCTAATCTTGGCTAACAAAAAACTTTCTATGACTAATTTTGTAGCTATAGTGTCAAACAGAAAAAAGACAGCCGAGCAAAAAAAAAAAAAAAGCTAAACAGGAGAGTGACACAGCCTGAGCTAAAGGCTAAATAGCCGTTAGTTTGTGCTGTATGACTCTTTAACACAGGGGCTAAGCTGTTTCTGATAATGTTCATTCCAACCCATATGCAGCAGTTATTCTTTAGTTGTCTATTTGCACATGAGAGTCTATCAATAAATGAAGAGTGAGGTTATGTTAGCTCTGCTTGGTAGATGACTGGCAGGACACAGCTAACCAGGACACAGCTAACCAGGATCCACTAACGTTACATATTACAGACATGTCTTAGAACATCAGGCTGTAGCTGTGCTAAATATAAACGGCTACTAAACTACTTACAAACTGACATTGTAAACTTGTCATGTTGGCCTACAAATACGCCAGAGCACCGGGCTACCAATATTGCTGACATATAACCCGGTGTTTCGATGCATCTGCTACAACTTTTGCTTGATGTCACGTTTCAAACCGTAGCACTGTGTAACTGTACTAATAAATACCTTACCTTGGCGTGTTGTATCCAGTTAAAAATTTGTCTTGAGCAAGGAAAATTTGTTTTGAGCTAATCTCCATTAAATCCCAAAACAAACACACGCCTCGCTAAAAGTAACTTACGACAGTGGCCAGGCCACAAGGTGGCGAGGGAGTGCAATTACAAACAGATCCTCCTCATAGCACCTTTAAGCAAAATGAATGCAAATATTGTAAAACTACAAATATGGATTAAATTAATTAAAGCAAAGGTTTAGATCGTGTCCAAGCTCAATAACTTTCATTCTGTAGCATAAAGTGTCTTTACTAGTTCCTCCTAACTCAGTCTGTTTCCTCCAAGTGTACTTTGCAGTTCTGCTAGCTAGCCATGTTGTTAAGCTCAGGCTCCAGTTTTCCACATGCTTCAGCTTCCTCCAACAGTCCAAAAACCAGTTGATTAGTCACTCTTGATCGTTTGTGTGTGTGTGTGTGTGTGTGTGTGTGTGTGTGTGTGTGTGTGTGTGTGTGTGTGTGTGTGTGTGTGTGTGTGTGTGTGTGTGTGTGTGTGTATGGTTGTGTGTCAGTACCATAGGCTGTATATTAAAGAGACAAGCTCAGTCTTTTACCATCGTATGGTTTTGAAGCCAAAATACCCGTCAGAGGCTTCATCATTGTGCAGCCAGAGTCTGCACATCAGAGAATCTGTGTGGAGCTGGATATCAAATAAGAGTTGTTGTTTTTTTGCGAGGATCTAATCTCTTCTTGGCTTCCTGTTGTATCTTACAATTCCTGAAAAAACAGGACTTGAACCCAATGTAGCCCAGTGATGTCTTCTTATCACCACAGCATACACATGTGAGAAACATTTCTATGAGGTGTATTTATTTTTAAAGTCTGACCACAGCTCATCTAGAAATACTGGGGAGACAGATTTTTTGACCTATACTGCAGCCAGTCACCAGGGGGAGCATTTTTTGTGGGGACCTCACTTGCCCGGTGAGACGTCCATTTTTTTTTTTTTAACAGTTTATGGTCTTACATGTTAGCTGTAATAGGTTGGCAACCTGTCCAGGGTATACTCTGCCTTGCACCCAGTAATAGGCTCCAGAAAGAAAGAAGGACTAAAGATGGATGGGTAGATGGATGGATAGATGGATGGATGGATGGATGGATGGATGGATGGATGGATGGATGGATGGATGGATGGATGGATGTCATCAGCTCGTATCATATAGCTGTTTGCCCCAGCATACTTTGTACACTGGAGAGGCCACTTGCTTCTCATAGCACCATCATCTGGGTAAAATACTGTGACACAAGATGGTTATGGCATATTAGAAATGCCTCTGTCTAGGATGCAGCCAACTTTCTAGATGGAAAAAAAAATTGGAATAACACTCCCCCCTTCTAAAGTTTGAGCTACAAAACGCCTTGTTTATACCTGGCCTTAAGATATGAAGCCAAGGTGGAAGTGCCAAAACCACAGTACCTCCAGCGTCCTCTTGATGCTGACTGAAGAGGTTAGCATCACAAAAAACTTGACAGTTTAGAGATTTTCTAAAATATTGTCTTGAGTAGGAGCACTCTTTAAGATCTGTAGACAGGTTAGATCCCTAAAATCATTTGAGTTCACCTGAAATAAATGACTCACGAAGCTAAAAACAATCTTTGTTTAATGCTTCTTTGCTCATTCTTCATTTGTAACGGCTGAATTGACGTGTTAAATGACTTGCTCACATTTAACAGCTGATTGTTGGCTTCAAAAAACATGTTATGTCAGAGTATCTTCCTCTCCAATGAGCAGCAGACAAGAAACATCATTAACATTCATTTGGAGTCTTTCTCTCTTGGTATTTGATGAGTGTAAATCCAATATTGGCTCTCCTTTTATCTTTTTATGTTTTTGTCTGTGCCAACTCCACAGGGAAATATGTGGCTCTTGTGCACAATGATGTTCATCAGCTATGTTCCAACTTTCCCTGTTTGCTGTTTGGTGCTGGACAGGTACTCCATTTTAAGTGCTTTGAACAACTCCAAATCCTCCACACCCACGTTATGTTCTTTGTGTTTTATCAGAAGGGGGGGGGGGGGGGGGGGGGGGGGGGGGGGGGGCTCTCAACACACCACATTTTTATACCAAAGTCTTGTCATCTGCTGTTAACATCCCTGAGTGTGAGCTGTGCCTCTGTCTGAGCAAACTTCCAGCAGCTGAAGTAGAACTGCATTTGTGTCAGCACTTACAGTATAGCACCAGATGTCCTGTTATTTAACAGGCTTATTTGAAGCCTGTGTTTAAAAACTGAATGATTTCAAATTCGGGGGGGGGGGGGTTCATAAGAAGTCTGGAGCACAGTCGGGAACATAGATGCTAACAAGCAAGGGACCATGTCCTCTGTGCAGTGGCAATAACCTTGATTGCAGCGTGGTAGCACGTATTACTGCTATGTTCTTCAGAAGTACTTTCGCTTTTTTTCCTAGTGATCGTGAACTCATATTTGCTTTCATCCATCCATCCACTTTCTACCACTTCTACTGCTGTCAGGGTCCAGGAGAGATCCCAGGCATGCACGGAGAGCACATGCAAATTCCACACAGAAGGGCCCACCTTGCCTGAACCAGGATTCGAACCAGTGACCTTCCTGCTTAGAGGTAACTGTGCTTACCACTGCACCACTGTAACCCTATTTACTTTCATTCAAAAGAGTTTAAAAGAACTAAAACCAGTTGATGATATTTTTGTTGGAGCTCTAGCAACCACTCTAGACCTCTGCCCTCGAACAGACGGTGAACACTTTCTTCCTCCTCAGAGTTACTCTACATTTATGTTGCCTTGAACTGTCAGAAATACACATTCAGCGTTGGAAAATATATCCCTGAAATTCAGGTGAGAACTTGACGCCTGATTTCCCGACTTGATGTTATATCTGTCACAAGCGGCAGCACCCGGTCTAAGAATATGAGACAATGCGGAATTGTTAAAATCTGCTGTTTCTCAAGTGTTCGCTTGAGGCTGGCTCCCCAAGTACCGGAAGTCACGTACACACCAAGCCAAAAAAGCCATTTTCAAAGCAGAAATTAACCTATTTACAGCCTGGTTTAAAAAACGTTTCCTGTCTGAGTCGCTAATTTTACTACCGGCTCCCACTGTACAGGGGGTGAATTGTTTTCCAACATGGCAGTTCAGAGGATATTAAGATCCCAAGCTCCCCCATTGAAAGGCACAGCTGAGGGTCACGTGACCGACAGGCACCCTGTGGTGGTAGGCAAAGCCCTTGCCACTACCAATATGGCCGCTACAGCCGATGTGCTTCATTTTCCATTTCAGAAACAGACAGGTGACGTCGGCGAGACTACGTCCATGTTTTACACAGTCTATGATCTGTCATCAACACAGCAGAAAAACAATGTTTTGTAATTGTTTTTACTAACTTAAAAATGAACATCAGTGTTGTGCAGAAACAATTTGCACTTTGGCATCACTATTACTTGCTGTCTACATACTTAATTGACCTAAAGATGTTAGAGAAGCTGTTTATTATACCTGAGACCATCCAGGGAGTCAATAAAAGTCCCACCCCTTTTTGACTGTGATTGGTCAACACAGTCAATAAAAATTTCACTTTATCAACCTTTTTCCCATTGACAAAGATATTTACTTTGATAACATTGTTGAAGATTAACAGAAGCTAACATTCACACTGGCTGTCTGTAAGCCATCTTAATTTTCAGGTAAACATCCTCAGTATAAATGCTCCTGATGGGGATTCCAAATCTGTTGAGTGATCCAGATCATTTGTCTCAGCCCAGTTAGAGCCAGCTCTCTTGGCTCGTCATAGTCCTGGCTTATTGTTCATGTTACAAGGGCCTGCTTTTAGGGCTGAGTTGGTCACAACTGACACTTCACCAGATGCTCTCCACCTCAGAGCAGATGCTGTCTGCTGTGACAGAGCTCGGTTTCTGCAGTGCAGTCAGGTAATGTCAGAATTATAACGTGAAGAAAAACTGAATTTAATTCAAATTTCATGTTTTGATAATCATTTTGAATATAATGCTCAAAGATTTGTTTTTAAATGCTGATAATTAATGTTTAACAGATTAACAGACATGAGCTTACATGGGGACGTGATTTTATTGAGCATTCAAAATATGTATCTGTTTTTAAATGATAGAGCTGTGAGTACAGTCCATGACAAGTGATCTTAGCTCTCAGGATGCTGAGCAGTGAGTGTTGAACTGAAATGACTCTGTAGATTAAATATCTGCTGCCTGCATGAAAAAGCAGCATCATGGACACAGATGCTGCTGACATTCACAATGAGCAGAGTTTCACTGCCTTAATCTCTTTAACACTTGTCTCGGTTGTTCTTGTGTTTCTACTTGCTATGATGTGCACATATGAGGACAAGTTCCTCTAGATATCAGGCTCTTGATGTACTGAAATAATTCAGGAATTGTCTAGCGACCGTATGTGACAGGCTACTCTTTCAGCCTGCTTATATGATGTGGACTTCTTACTGTCTCACATTTTAACTTGTGTGTTTTTATTGCTCAAAGCAAAAGCTCCAGCCTTCCTACTCAAGGGAGGTCAGGTGATGGAGAGTAAACATCCAGATTCACAGAAGTTTCACCCAGGAGACGGGTCTATGTCCTCAAGAGACAGTGATTCGTGTCCTACACGAAAGGTTTGAGTCCCCAGGAGACAGGGGTTCATGTCCAGGGGTTTATTTCCCATGTGAAATGTTAATGTGGAGTTATCTTTTTTAACTCTCTGGCCTTTTTTTAAAACTTGCCAAGTTGGTGCATGTAAAAATAAAATCTGTGACCATTTCACATCAAAGAGACAGTTCAGACAAATATTTCCACTGATACCATCAAGATCATTCTGTTGCCAGGGATTGAACAGTTATTTAAGCAAGAGCTGATACTAAACACTGGGAACATATTCTGTTTTAATAAAACAATGTTAACTCCGCAGCTGATCCACAATGTCAGTTTGTGGAAATAGTGTGAGTTTCTTCCTGTCTGAGGCTCTGGAAGGCAGGCAGTGTGCTTGTAAAAGAACACACATGCAGGTTCTCAGATTTTATTCAAGCCAGCAACAAAAGACAAAAAGAGATTCATTCTAGACTCGGTGGTTCACCCAAAGGCCCTGTGTAGACAACAACAGGAGAATTGATCATAACAAATAAAAGACTGGCTCTCCTCACAGCTTCTCCTGAAGAGTGACAAACACAGATCAACCTGCATGCTGTTTTCACACACCTTTTATACTCTGTTACCTGCTGCTTTGAGCTAATCAGAGAGGAGCGCTGTGACTCAGGTGGAATCAATATCCCCTCACCTGGCTCTGCTTCTTTTCTCACACAAAATCCATTATCTATACCGCTTTTCCTACTGCGGAGAGACAGAGCCAACCCCGGCTGTCATTGGGTGGGATGTGGGACCACCAGTCAGTCAGTCAGTCAGTCAGGCACAGGGCTGATATAAACAGACAAATAACCCTCACACCTACTTCTGTGTCCCCTTTCAACCAGACCACACTACTTTCGGACTGTGGGAGGAAATCTGGACGACCCAACAAAAAACCCCACACATGCACATGAAGGACATGCAAACTCCACGAAGAAGAGCTCCCGCCAAAGATCAAAGTGGGAACCTTTTGGATGTAAAGTAACTTTGCTAATCTTTATTTATCACTAAGGAGGGCACTTAAAACAAATGCACAACTTATCAACCGTAAACCCTTAAATTTGTAATATTTTGACCTTAGTGAGAAAAACACGCATGTTCCTTTCAGCATACCGACATTTCAAGGTGACAGTAGACTCTGTTGCAGCTTTCCAAGTCCTCCAGTATATAATCTTGAGAGTCCTGTCTGTGATGTATTGGCTAAACAGCTCCTCTCACCGCTCTGAAGTGGACTTTGTGTTGGCTTTAAATTTTGACAGATGATGTTTGATTGATGGCTCGGTCTCTGTCGGTCAGCTCTGTAAGAGCAACAAAGGCAACATGGCGTCCCTGGTAGAGCGCTGTAAATCTCACACAAGCACACAGTGGAGAGTTGTCATGTGTGACTGATGACAACTAGTCCTTCCTCACCTCCTCTCTCTGTCTTTCTCTCTGTGTCTTCCTTTTACACACAAACTGCTCTGCCAGGCTATGTTTATGCTAATAGCGGTATGCTAATCAGGATACTTCCAGGTGCAGAAATAGACGCAGAACATTAGAGTAAATTTAGCTTTAATAACCGGGCTAATCACACCATTAATGTAACATTCAGCCTGATGCACACACACACACACACACACACACACACACACACACACACACACACACACACACACACACACACACACACACACACACACACAAAGTGTGTAGCATCGTTGTTTTTCTAATAGAGGGTTTCCACCTGACTGCCGCTCGCTGAGGGATGCTTGGGGGCAGGAAACAAGGAGTTGGACAAACTCATCCCTTCTTCTGTGTGTGTGTGTGTGTGTGTGTGTGTGTGTGTGTGTGTGTGTGTGTGTGTGTGTGTGTGTGTGTGTGTGTGTGTGTGTGTGTGTGTGTGTGTGTGTGTGTGTTTGAGGGTGTAAAATGCGAGAGCTGCAGCTTTCAGGCTTCACACCGTTTTGTTGTGTTTGTTTTATTTTGTCTCGTCTATAAATGATGAAGCTCCAGACAAGAGAGGGAGGGAGTGAGGGAGATAGGGAAGGAGGGAAGGAGAGAGGCACTCAGGCCTCCCTGGGGGAAGTGTTCACCACT
Organism: Halichoeres trimaculatus; assembly: GCF_033239565.1. Classification (NCBI taxonomy): domain Eukaryota; kingdom Metazoa; phylum Chordata; class Actinopteri; order Labriformes; family Labridae; genus Halichoeres; species Halichoeres trimaculatus. The sequence continues at coordinate 22,340,754 of NW_027437180.1, forward strand.
GGGCATCGTCCCCTCAGCATCACCCCCCACCCTTACCTACTAACCATTAAGCCCCATCACGGACAAATGAGGACAGATAGCATGCGTGTGTGACTGAAATGAATGATTACTTATAAAACTGTGCCCTGACATTCAGAGGCTACATTTTACACTTTGTCTTCAGTGTATTTCTTATTGAAAGTATTGAGTTTGGCAACCATGAAAAGGTAATATATAAGTCATTACTGGCTGTAAGAGGTGACATTAAATTTTAATCTCGTAGCTTTACTCATTACCTCCTGGAAACACTTTGTCAGAGCTTGGCCTATAAATCACAAACCAGTCTCATCTCTTCAAAGACTCTCGTTTATAATCTTAACAACCTTGTGAGCTATCAGCGTGACCATCAATATTACGTTTCCGTTTTGTTATCATCTGAGTGCAAATAAAACAAAATCAAAGATGTTTGAATAATTTGAAGCCGTCGCTTTTCATCCAAGTTTGCCGGGTGAGACCAGAGGAGGTCTGATTTTTCTGACAGAGAATCACAGACAAATATGAACAAATATTGAAGGTGTCTCATGAAGCAAACAAGAAGGTTCCCTTGCTAGAAACTGAAGTTTAGATAACTTGTCTTTGACATACTATCTACAAAATAACAAATATTGATATAATCATCAGTCTTATTACTCAAGTGAAGAATTCAGAAGACAGAAACTACATTTTTATACAAAGTGATAAACTGCATTTGGAAATAAGACCACTTTTTGTATAGAATAGCAAGCTTCACTTGCATAAGCGTCAAAAAACTTAAAAAAGCCATTATTCTATGTCCTACATCCGAGGGAGCCAGTTGAGGTGGTCTAAGAAAATGATAAAGATGCGTCAGCATTTTTTTCAAAGAAATGTTTGAATGACCCCAGGATAGATACAGAATGTGCTTGAGGGATTATGGTACATCCTGTCTGGCATGGGAATACCTTGGGAATCCCCCAGGGTGAGGTGGAAAGCTTTGTCTCAGAGAGGGATGTTTGGACCAATCTGCTTACCCTGTTGCCACCTATACCTGACTGCAGGGAGGTGCAAGAAGATGGAGTTTTATCCACAGTAGACCTGGGGTGGTCAACCTGCGGCTTGTGAGCCACATGTGGCTCTTTGCCTTTCGGTGTGCAGCTCTTCTGTCCATTTCATAGTTATGAGTAACGGTGTGCCGATCAATCTAAAATATTGATATACTGATACCAAAGTTGGGATCAGTATTGATTAATACTTGGGTGATGAGATTGATACTTAAGTTTCAGTTTCTCTTCTCTATATGTGCACCTCTCATGAGCTCATCTATCTATCTATCTATCTATCTATCTATCTATCTATCTATCTATCTATCTATCTATCTATCTATCTATCTATCTATCTATCTATCTATCTATCTATCTATCTATCTATCTATCTATCTATCAATAGATAGATAGTTAGATAGATCCACATACGGATACAAACACACTTACAAACACACTTAATTTTGCTTTGAAAACTGGGAACGTATTAATTTTTATCTTGTGTCATTTCATATATATGTGAGAGCGTTTGTACGACCACAGTGATTTGTGTGGCTCTTGGTCTCTGACTGGTTGGCCAGTTGACTAAAGACTTCATGTAGCCTCTTGGCCTTTGTCAAAGGTTGGGCAGAGTCAGAAACTCTAATGTGGCGGCCACCATCTTTAGGCTGAGTAACCTATGGTACACTCAAAGGAAGGTGAAAACAGCCCCAAAGTCAAAGCTCAAAGCTGCTCTAAAGATACAAACATATGACATAATCTTTCTTATCAGATATCATATTTGCTTATCAGCAAACATAAAAATGAAGTGGTCTTAAGGGTGCTGACAAACTGTGTTCAAACACCTTCAATCCAAAACTTTTAGCAGAAAAACAGAGCAGTCGATAGATAATACAACATTCTTTACGGGGAATGAGCTCAGTGAAACTGAGCTCAGTGTTTTTGTTTCTCAAAATCAGACAATAAAAATGAGAGCAATTTGTTAAAGTACTTGTCAGTGTCAAACATGTTTCTCAGCTGAGTAAACCGACCTTTCTGCACAGCCGACTGAAGACATCAATTATGTATTTTTAACCACACAGATGTTTAAAAATTGAGTTATCTATGCGGTTCAAGTGAACCCTGAAGTGATAAAACACATTTAAAATATATCTTTTTCCAGGCATTGCAGGAGGTGACAGCTAGAAAAGAAACGAAGAGACGAGGGAGAGCAAAGGCCCACAGCTAGAATCTATCTGGGCTGTTGTGGAGAGGAATTAGTTTTACATTGTAGTCTTTTTACCAAGTGAGCCATTGAGTGTATCTGCTTACATTTTTAGAGCAATACAAGGATAGGAAGAGCCTGTAGGTCCATAGTATGTTAGGAATCCTTGTTCAAACTTATTTTCCAGCCTGAAATAAATACCAAACTCCAGGCTGAAGAGGAGGCACAGACTTTCCTCCTCCAAAGAAAGCCAGACAACTGTGAGAACTTTCCCCTTGCTTTCTCGTGAGCCTTTATTCCTGTAAACACAAAAAAAAATGCTGTAAAAAGTTTTTTTCATTATACTGTCCATAAAGTCTTGGGACATATGACTTTTTACCCTCTGTGTGGGATTGTAGAGGGATTGTTCTGCTGTGGTGCTGTCCATGGTGCTGATTCCTCTGTGTCAGCAGAGCAGGAAGGAGAGCTGTCCAAGGTTTTTGAGGAGTTTCATGCTGACTGAGATGTGTGCTGCCGCGGGGAAGCACTCAGCCTGCGTCAGATCTCCTTTCCTAATCACTGAGACATTATTTGCTTGTGTCTGCTGTGACACACAATCCGTGGGAGCTTCATTACTTGCTGAGGCTCAGAACATTTTTTACTGACACATTACAACACTGCTGGGCCGTATAGACCTGAGAGAGGGGTGTGTGTTGACCTGGGAAGATTCTGTGGCAGCTTACTGTAGCTGTAGGTTTTGTTTATGACAGATAAATCTTTAAAAGACTTTACTGACTGATGCTAATCTAGTTCAGGACAGAAGAAAAACAGGGAAAGTCTCAAAGTATGTTTATAATAAGGTTTTAATTTGCATAGCCACCTGCTCACTTTATATTATCCTGCATACCTGGCTACCAAAAAACCCCATAAACAAGTTGGCAAAAATATTGATATATTTTTTTTTTTTATTGATTTAAGAAAATATGCATTTATGATCTTAATTATGCCACAGCATAACATAAAACTCATTACCTTAAAGGTCCAATATTATGCTCCTTTTCTGCAATTTAATATGGATTATTGATGTCTTCATGAAATGGTAGTAACATTTATAAACATAAATCAAGCACAGCAGCATTGTTTCCAGGCTCTCATAGCCCCTCTGTTCAGAACAGTCCGATTTAGTGGGCGTGACCTTCATATGTAAATGAGCCACCGCTGATACCGCCCGCTCTTCCGCGTCACTGAGAGCGGCGCCACGAGCTCTGGGTGTACAATGTATAGAAAACAGCAAAGCTCATTTACCGTAACATTACAGGCTAAAACAACAGGCTAACCGCAGCTAAAGTTATCATCCTGAAGCTAACACAGAGACAGGAGGGACACTGAGGAAAAGCTCTTACATCTGCTCCACAGCACACAGCATTTTAAATACTCACATTTCCAGGGTCAGAGGTTTGTTGGCAGATGGTTGGTAATGCGTCTGGATTCAGGACCAGTCTATTCACTAGCCCTATGTTGTACTGTCCAAAGTTGGAAAGCAGTCGGCCGTGAAGCATGTGCACACACATGCACAGTTTTACTGAGTGTAGCTGGCACATTTCCTTGATAAATGAACTCGAGCCACTTAGTCTTTTCTTCATCTGAGATGGGAAGCTTGTGCATGAAACTATGTGGCTGTTTACAGCCAAAAACAGAGCAGCACTTCAGCTTTTGCATTCTGAACAGCAGCAGGGAGGAGGTTTGGGGATATCTGCTCTGGTGGACCAATCAGGTCAGACTTGCTCCTGATTGGTCAAAAAAGGGAATCACTGATGTCAGCAAATCCCCAAAATGAATGAATGAATGAATGAATGAATGAATTTATTTCGAACATGCAAAAAAAAAAGAAACAAAACAGAAATAGGTCGTCACCATAAACAAACACATGCATACTAAACTTAAAAGAAAAACGAAGACTGCAGCAACAACCTGCAATCCTAACAGTTCGTCTTAAGTCAGGATTTTACATTCACAAGCACTACTAAGTGCAGGTTTTGTCATTAAATATCACATTTTGTGAGCTGGGAGGAAAGCCAAAGACCAACAAATTTCGCTAAAAGACTTCATAAAGTGATTTTTGCATAATGGGACCTTTAACATCTTCTGAACTACTGAGTTATGAAACAATTCACCCCTTGTACATGTGTGGGGTTAGAGACTTAAGCTGTAAGACAGACTCACTTTGTGAATTAGGCTGAATTAGACCTGTTTTTTATGCTGATAAGCTTTTTTTTTTTATTTTTATGATATTGTGTGTATTTTCCTTTGTTTTTGCAGCCAGCCTCAAGTGGACACTCAAGGAACTGCACTTTTGAAGCACTTCTACTTTGCCTTTTTTCAGGACTGGGGTTTCTAGTCATTGCCAAAGTGTTTACAAATTTTAAAAGTCAAAACTAAACATTGTCATAGTGTCAACAAGTGGAGGGGAACTTCTCTGTTGGAGGATTTAGTACAGTGCACACTCAGAAGGTGCCACATGTTGAGGATATATACTGTTATTCTTAACCAGTAAAGAAAGTATTCAACAGGAAAGGATTTGGCATCAGGCAGACAGTAGTGTTTTTTGATAAATGTGACTCAGAGAGAAAAGGCTAGTGACTTCTGTAGACTGACAAAGTATACAAAGAAGCAACTAGAAAAGGCTGAGGTATCTGCTGGAAGGCAAAACTCAGTCAAAAAGCACCAACTCTAATCAGAACTACCTTAGAATTGGATTTTTCAATACAGAAAAAAACAACCACAAAGGATCATAAAATATCTGCCAAAGGATGCAAGCATCACCAAGTGCACCATAGGTAACTACTGCGAATCAGCAAGAGAAACTGTCATGAGGAGAGGACAGGAAAAGGTACCCGCGTTTAGTAAGAAGTTCTGTATGCTGAGAAATTCCTGAAATGACTGGGGGTTCAATTTAGAAGTGGCACAGCTGCATACCAGAGTGTTTCTGCCCACTTAAAGCACTGAGCAGGAGTTAACCAAAGCCATCAGGATCCATCCCCGAGGCAACAAACTTAACTGTGAGGTAACTTCTTGAAATTTCTTTACTGCTTCATCTAGTTTTTTTTTTCCAGACATGTCACCAAAAACAGCCTCATGGTGGCACCGAAAGATAGTCCAGGGGATCAGCAGAAACAGTAAGATTTATCATCTGATCAAAAAATCAATCATCTTTTAGGATGTAAACCACCTTTAAAAAAGTTTTCAAGGTAAGGAGTTTAAATCTGGTCCCCAGTGTGAAGAGCAGGTCAGTTTTATCCAGTCTGCCCTTTTCTTCTGTTCCTTCACTTAAAGCTAAAGCAACTCCAGCTCCTCTCACAAGTCAGGTGGTTCATGAACTGTCAGCCTCCCTCCTCATCCTCCTGGGATACAAAGGGAAAAAGAGAGAGCAGATTTCTTCCTAACTTTTTTGATACAAGTACAAAGTGACCCTGCATTTAGAGCCCAGCCATCCAAATCCTTTTCAAGTCATGCAATGTTTTGTTTGCTACCTCTGTGGGGTCAGGCCTACAGTAAACTGTCACAAAAAAGAACTGTTCATGATTCATGCTGCACAAAAATATATAAACTGATGTATGCCTCGAAAAAAAAAGCACCATCATAGCAGAGATTAGGTACAAATGTGAGCTCTTGCTGATCAGTTTTTCTTCAGCAGTCGGCTAAAAGTATAAACACGCAGGTGACATAAGAGGTATGAGAGCACCTGGTGTGCCTGATTGTGTTTGCCATTTGGTCTGACACCTGGCTCAGCGGGACACCTGTAGCTGCGAGAGGAACGAGGCACCCGGCCTGCAGAGAGGCCAATGCAAATCTGAGACCCCTTAGTGAGCAGGAGAGGCTGTAAACCAGCGGACCACTCTTCCACTTCATCACATGTGATTGCGCTGTTGACATTCTGAGTCTGACCTGTCATTTCAGAGGCTTGGATTCAATTCTATCGACTGCAGCCACAGAGAGACGTCGATGGGTTTTGATCAATAATTTATTCAACTGAACAGGCAAACAATTTTTTTTCTTTTTTTGTGCAGAAAGTAGAAACTCAGTTTGCTTTGTTAGTAGAACTATTGGAACTTCATCCTCAGCCTTTTTCTTTAAATGGATCTCTGTAGAAAATAAGTGTTAAAAGTGAGATAGGGTCATGGTATTACTGTTTGAAAATGCCTCACCTGTCTTTTGTTATAGCATTAAAACTTTGAGGGGACACTAAATGAAGTGTCAGGTTTTCATTCAAGACACAGACATTTGAAACCCTTGTGAGGAAACCAAATTGATATTTCTCATGGTGCCTTGTGGCAGACTTGGTTGTAACCATTGGTCTGTATTTCCTGTTGGTGTTTTTGATGTTTAGTCTAGTCTTCCTGTCTCTGTCAGCCTCTCTCCTTTGCCTCTCCTTCTTTGTAAGTTTCTTGGCTGAGCCAGTTGCAGGAGATCGCTGTTCAATCATTAAGTCTGGTTCTGTACAAGATCTCAGCCCATTAAAATGATGTTTTTTATTTTTTCTAAATGTGGTGATCCAAGGGATTGATTCAAATAAAACATCAGTTTAAAATTGTTTTGCTTGTCTTTTGAACATTATCATATTTTCTTCAAATTTGCGCCCAGATGCTTTTAATTATGTATCCTTTATGTAACATCCTGAAACATCAAATGACCAATTTTGAGTCCCACTCCTGTAGTAAACCATATTTCATCACGGTCTGTGTCTTGCTGAGTACAACGACAATGTAACCCATTGGAAACGTCTGGACAGATGCTCTGCAGCTGAACCAGATCTCAACAAGCTGATTTTTGGATCTATAAACAATACGTCTCTTAGCTAACAGGTCATCAGACTGGGCCATCTGGGTCAACCTTGAACAGAATAGAATAGAACTTTGTTGTCATTGTAACAAGTACAACTAAATTGAAGTCACAGCAGCAATGAAGAAAAAAAAAGTAACAAAGCGTATAGAAAGTGCAAAAAGGTCCATAAGAAAATAGATGATCACAGCTTATCCATCATTCTCCACTTCAGCCAGCCTCCACCTCCACAGGGTCCAGGACTGAGCTTCTTCAGTCATGCTCCATCTCTGTCTCCTAGATCCTGTCTGCTCACTGCAGGAGAAGCTCTTCCAATGTGGCATTGGTGTCTGATGTTAGCTCTGTTAGCCATGTCTGTGAATAGCATGATGCTACTCTGCCCTCTGGTATTCCCTGTGTTGCTGGGTTAGCACAGCAAGCTCGTTCATGGAGACAGATCTTACGTTCCCAATAACGATGGATGGAAGGACAGGTCCATGTCATCACTTCTTAGCTCACACCTGAGAACCAGCACGTCATCCTCACCTCCTTCTCCTCACCTTGTGGAAAGACATCAGGCCTTACACCAGTTAGCATTGACATGCTGCAGGCTTCAAACAGCTGGGTTCACATGCAAACAATGCAGCCATGGTTACGTGTAGGATCTCCAGACAAACACAGGAGAAAAAGTAGTAAAAATATCACTGAAGCCACAAAAAGTTTAACAAATGAGCCATACAAAGTAATGATCCTCTCCAAGTGCAAAGATTATGCAAAAAAGACAAAAAAAAAATTACAAGAAAGGGACAAAGAAGAGAGAGCTGCTGCAAAAGGCAGCCATAGCCAACAGGGCGGCACCTAGCAACATTGGCCAGAAGTAAGCTAGAAAATAAAAAATTCTGCATAGATATTTGTAACCCAGAGAGTTGAGTTACCTACAGAAAATGATAGGGTGGCATTTGTTTTCTGATGTCTGTTATGGTAAATGTTTACATGTTATGTTTCACCAACATTAATAAGCATTAAAAACAATAACCCTATAATCCAACCTTTAGAAATAACACAAGACAAAAGTCTGCCTCTGATCACTTATTTCAGATTAACTCTTCTTAAAACCCAGAACCACTAATCTAGTCCCTCTATAAACATTTCTCTTTAACATTGTGTAATAAAAGTTTTCTCTAGTATTAAGTATAAAGGGTCATATCAGTATATTCTGCATTGCTTTCTGTCTGTTCTCTCTGTCCTGTTCTGAAATGTGATCGTAAGTTACAAGCCCCCTCAGGATGATTCAGAACTCACTGATCAACAGCTCATCATGGAGCTCTGTCACCTCTCTGCTCTTGCACACTCGCTGGTCCTTTGGTGTGAGTGCTTGACACGCAAAACTGTCACTCAGGACGAAACCAGGGCATGAATTTGTTGTGTAATGTGAGATGTCTCCTGGCTAAACAGCAGCCTGTCAGTGCCAGGCCTAATAGACCCTTAACAGTCATCAGAAACACACAGTGCGTGTGATTGTGGTGAGAACTCATTTAAAGCAACATGATCCCTGCTCTAAATTACACAAACTATAATCTCTATTAACAGATTTGACATTGATACGTGGAATCTAACAGCAGGGAGACCTGAATTTTGTATGGAAATCTTTGTTCCCATTTGTAGTTCCTCTGGTGTATGCAGGAAAAGCAGGGTAAATACATCCGTTTGTAAAGACACCCCAGCTCCCACTGGCAGTACTCTGACACCAATTTATATATATATATTTATATATATATCTCTATAAACAGATATCTACTTGCAAGAGCAGCCAGTGATCTCTTCTAGATTAAATATTTTGACTTGTACTGTCAAATCTCTGTGACCTGTGAAGATGATCCTTCATTAGATTCCAGTCCACTTCAAATGCACAATAGATACAAGTTCCACTCAAAATGCGACTGAATTTTCCCATTGGGGACAAATGACAAATTGCATTCCTGCTTTTTGCAAATCAAATCCATTACACAAAAAAATTGTTTCATTTTTCAGGTCAGCAACACACAAAAAAGCCAGGGTGAACAGTGTTTTAACAAATAAATGATTCTTAAGTTTCTGACTGGAAACAAAGCAGCACATTGCTGAAAGTTGTTCATCGTTGTCTGCTTTGCTGGATGCGAATGCCCAGAGAGTCGAGCGTTGGCCTCAGAGGCAGATACCTTCATGAAGTGATAGCTGTAAGGTCCAGAGTTCACTCAAGCTGAGCTGAATGTAAATGCAACATTTAGTTAGTATTACATTGATTTCTCTTAGATTACTGTCAGTTTATTTATTCCCTCTCTTTACATCAGTGCTTTCAGTTTTTATCATGCAATTTCTGCCTCTTATCGTCTCGCTCTTTCTTCTACCCTCTTTATGGCCTTGGTGTCTCACAATACCCACAATGCAGTGCCACACAAAGGCTAGCTGCTCTCGGCGATGGGCAGCACCAGCTGAACTCTGGAGGCCAGATCTTTAAGTGTGTGTGTGTGTGTGTGTGTGTGTGTGTGTGTGTGTGTGTGTGTGTGTGTGTGTGTGTGTGTGTGTCTTCCTCTCCCTCGCCCACTCACGCGCACACATCGGGAGCGACGTATAGCACACGCACACAGCCATGCATGAAACATAGTTTTTCATTTAATAGTTGATGAGGTGTGTGAGGCTGTCAGGCACCGCTCTGCAGCTCAGAGCGAGCAGTTGTCGCATCCGATGAACAGTTTTTGTCTTGTGTAACGTCTCCTGAGCCTTGAAATGGGGATTCAGCCCTGAGAAACAAAGTCCTAACAACCTGCTTATATACCATCCTGTTCCTTCACATATTAAAAGCTCACTGCAGTGTATGACTCACAACCTTCATATGGTTAAAGTACAAATTTAATTAAGGTTGGGTTTTTTCAAGAGCCTAGAGTTCCCAATACCATATTTTCTGACACTATCGCTGTTTGTGAAAACTGTAAAAGTTTAACCAAAGGACTCCATTTTTTATACAAGAAAACAGATATATTTTGAACCAATCTGGTTAATTCTTCATTTGTATTAATTATCTGAGGAAACTGTGAAAGGTCTTCCAGTTCTTAAATCAATTTGTGTAATTAAGGAATTTTCTGAAGAGTCTAATTTTCTAACCATTTGAAGGGAAATTAAACTCCAGCTAACTGACTTGCCTGAAGGTGAATGAACACATCCAAAAACAGGAAAATTAATGCACAATTTATTCATCACCAATAAACACGGAATCACAGAATATGCAGGTAAACAATGTTAAAGTGGTTTGAGAGTGTTGCAGATAGATCTACAAGTAGCAGATCTGATACTACCAGCCTATGGTCCTCCTCATAATGCGGTGGTTAAACACTGTGGAGATCTGGTGTAACCAAACACAGCACATCCAACTTTTACTCCATTTCCATCCATCAAAATGCTGGCAAACAGGGTTGAAAATGGGAGGAAAATTTCAGGTAAATTTCAGGAAAGTTTCCTTAAAATTTCCAGTGTTCCTAAGCATGGAAATTTTTAGGTTTTTGTAAACTTCAATAAATTTTTCTAAAGATTTAATCACAAATTCTTTAATTTTTCACCATTCAGGAACATTTGCATGCATGACTGCTTATAACAAATCTTCATGACAGTTGGAGTCAGTTTGGAAAAAATCCCTGAAAACCAATTTATAATGTCATTTAAAAATATTGCATCATGTTTGCATGCATGTCTACTCATGACAAACCATATACATGCAGCCTACACAAACTTGTACATGACCAGATAAATGCACTTCATATTAATCACAAGCGGCAACCTCCGGTCTAAGACTATGAGACAATGCGGAAGTGCTAACATCTGCTGTTTCTGGAGTGTTTGCTTGAGGCTGGCTCCAGAAGTAGCGGAAGTCACATACACACCAAGCCAAAAAAGCCATTTTCAAAGCACAAATTAACCAATTTACAGCCTGGTTCAAAAAACGTCTCCTGTCTGAGTCGCTAATTTTACTAACGGCACCCACTGTACGGGGGGTGAATTTTTGTCGAACTCGGCCACTACGTTAAGATCGCGAGCTCCCCCAATAAGAGGCACAGCTGAGGGTCACGTGACCGACAGGCGCCCTATGGCTGTATAGGCTGTACGTGAAGCCCTTGCCAATACCAATATGGCCGCTATAGCTGATGTGCTTCATTTTCCATTTCAGAAACAGACTGGTTACGTCGGCGAGACTACATCCATGTTTTTATACAGTCTATGATTAATTCCCAGAAACTCCCATTGATTCCAGGAAATTTCAGAAAAATTCCCATGAAAAGTTCCCAACTTCAGACATTTCTGGAATTCTGCAACCCTACCGGGAAACCACATTGTGACAAACCATCTGTCATCTGTGCTTGTTTACATCTGGGTAGTAGAGAATAATAACATTTTGGCAGTAGCCTTTATCTGCAGACAGAAACTCAGCCAGTGGTAGGTGGCAGCACTACAGCCACAGCACAACATGTAAGAAGCATTTGGTACAGGTAATTCCAATGTTTAAAAGAAATGGTGACAACGTCTAGTCTTTTAGTTGAATTCTTATTGATTTAAATGATCTTCAGATCAAGAGAATGATGCCTTTAGCTTAGAGAAACATTTTTAAAGCTGTCTTGTGATACAAATAAGTCCACAATTTTGCATATTTTAATTGAAACCAAGAGGAGCCTCAAGAGTTTCAGTTTTGTTGACACATTTGTTCACTCTCACCAGACTTCAGTAGCTCTTATATAAACTTAGAAAACACACACACACACTTTGTCACTTGTAGGTAAATATTTTGTCTCTGTTGAAACAGCTGCTGCTTGTGTTCTTCCCTGGGGTAAAGACTCACCCTCTAAGGAAGTCATTTGGTATCCAAAATATCAGAAGGCAATGCAAAATAGTCCAAAATAACAGCAAATCAGAACCTGGTTAAACATTAGACAAGAGTTCAGGGAGGTAAGATGTTGATACCTGAATTAAAAAAAGCTTCACTCAAACCAAAAAACCCCAAAGTAGGCTGTCACAGAGCACAAAATAATTTAAATATGGGGACAATTTGGGAAATCCCCTGAAAGATACTCAGTGTTGCACTCTGTTAAACAAATAGAAAGTGACAAAAAATAGTTGTGTAACACATAAAAAAGCCACAGGGTAACTCTCTAAGCTCACTTTTTTAAGTTTCACAGCTGCCCATCACAACCTGAAATGGATGTGAGTGTCTGATTGTTGGTTTTAAAACAGACTTCAGAGATAGCTCACCCTAAAAAACATCAGTAGAAGATATCACAGTGCAAAGTTAATCCGAGAATGCTGGTTTCAAGAAACACAAACATGATTCTTATTATCAGATTAAAGTGTATTATCAGAGAATTTGATCTGTACCAAAACGCTTCAAATGTTTTACACCAAAACACACACACACACACACACACACACACACACACACACACACACACACACACACACACACACACACACACACACACACACACACACACACACACAGCAACAGTCAACAGAAACAGTCAAACTGCATTAAATGCACAAACACTGGGAGTCTCTGGAGCTGCACTTTCAGACCAGTTTAGTCTGAGTGACTCAGAAACAACACTCCTGCTGTGTAATTAAACACTTCAACTGTAACCCCTCATGTTTGCACTTAAGCGCACACACAAACACACACTTACACATGCACATTAACATGCATGGTGGTTACTGTGTTAAATCATAGATTGTGAGATATCTTGGAAGCCAAAGATAAGAAAGAGTGTGAATCAGAAGTGAAGAAGGAATATGAAAGTGAGAAAGAAGAGCAGGGAGAGATGTAAGACGGAGAGCTACAAGAGAGAGGATAAAGCGGGAGATTCTTCTCTTTCCTTAAATACTCCTGCTGAGATGCTGCTCCACTGATCAAACTGAGAGAGAAAAGAGGTGAGGGGGCACGCGTAGGAGGAGGAGGAGAGAAAAAGAAGAAAGATGTAGAGGGTAGAAAAAGCGATGGAGAAGCTGCTGAACGGAGAGGGAGGGAAAAAAGGTAAGAAATGAGAAGGATGATGAATGGTGAGAGACATCAGATTAGAATTGTAAGAGGTGTGACAACATGGGCAAAGATTTGACTTCAACAAGATATTAGAGCCCCACTGACTCCCCAGCTGCCCAACTCCTTTTTTTAATCTGTCAGGTTTTATTTCATCTGAGGAAGGTCAGTCACAGAGCGACGACAGCGTCACAGCCATGCCGGCCATCTTTCAATCCACAGCAGGGAGACGGAGACACTGTTTATGAGTGTCCTGTACCTGCACACAGAATCCTCATGCTGAGTGTGTGTGTGTGTGTGTGAGAGAGAGAGAGAGACAGAGAAAGAGTGTGTGTGTATTTGCGTGCATATGACAGCTCTTAAAAAAAGCCTAATAGAATCTTTACCCCAGTGGACTCTGCATCGTCAGCATCTCAGCTCCTACACACACGCACACACACGTACACATTTTCGTACACAGACTGGTCTGAAGTTCAGGCTTTAACTGGAGCTGACAGCCTGACCAAACCTGTCACACTCTGAGAGTAACATAAGTTGATTTCACTGGGAGAACACACACACTAGTTTTAGCAATTTGTCATAAAAGCAGATATTTGTCGGGAAGCAGCACAAAGAAAAAAAAGAAGTTGAAAATGAAACAGTGTAACGCAGGTGATACCATTTTTGTGTCAGTTGTTATAAGAGTACACAACTTTTCAGCAGGGATGAATTTATTTCTGCCAGCCTGAATGCTGTGTTGAGTTCACTCTTCACACACTTTACACCACAAGAGCCTGTTTGGTCTGAACTGTGAATCTTTGTTTTTGCTGTGTTCAAAAAAGTTTTCAGTCACCAAATACTTTTAAACTAGTGTGACCTTTTATCTCACAGATTAAAACTCACAAAATCAAATACTGAGAACACTGTTTAAAACTTCTAAACTGTTTTTGTCACAGTGTTGAGGTTTGTCACTGTCTCTCTTGATGCCTACACACCAGCAACGGGTGTTAAGAGTTTCATCAGATATTTATTCAGCGTTTAAAATCAGGACTCTTCAACTCCTCAGTTATTATTAAGTGGCAGTATAACTTTAAATTAACAAGGGAGGGTCATCGTTAAAGGTCCCATATTATGCAAAAACCACTTTATTAAGTCTTTCAGTGAAATTTTTGGCTCTTTGGCTTTCCTCCCAGCCTACAAAATGTGATATTTAATGACAAAACCTGTACTTAGTAGTGCTTGTGAATGTAAAATCCTGACCTAAAACGAGCTGTTTGGATTTTGGGGATTTGCCGACGTCAGCGATTCCCTTTTTTGACCAATCAGGAGCAAGTCTGAATTGATTGGTCCACTGGAGCAGATACCCCGGCACCCACCCCCCACCCCCCCACCCCCCCACACCCCCCCCCTCCGGGAGGAGAATGCCAAAGTTGAAGAGCCATCACTGCTCTGTTTTTGGCTGTAAACAGCCACATTGTTCCATGCACAAGCTTCCCATCTTGGAAGAAGACAAGACTAAGTGGCTAGAGTTCATTTATCAAGGAAATGTGCCAGCTACACTCAGTTAAACTGTGCATGTGTGTGCTAGTCACCTCACGGCCGACTGCTTTTCCAATTTTGGACAGTACAACAGAGGGCTTGCGGATACACTGGTCCTGAATCCAGGTGCATTACCAACCATCCGGACCCTGGAAATGTGAGTATTTTAAATGCTGTGTGCTGTGGAGCAGATGTAAGAGCTTTTCCCCAGTGTCCCCCTGTCTATGTGTTAGCTTCAGGATGCTAACTTTAGCTGTGGTTAGCCTGTTGTTTTAGCCAGTAATGTTACGGTAAACATGCTTCGCTGTTTTCTTAACATTGTGCACTCGGAGCTCATGGCGCTGCTCTCAGTGACACGGAGGAGCAGGGCGGTATCAGCGGTGGCTCATTTACATATGAAGGTCACGCCCACGAAATCAGAGCGTTCTGGACAGAGGGGCTATGAGAGCCTGGAAACAATGCTGCTGTGCTTGATTTATTGGCTTTTTGGACCAAAACATGTTACTACCATTTCATGAAGACATCAATGATCCATAATAAACTGCAGAAAAGGAGCATAATATGGGACCTGTAAAGAAAACAAGCAACCAACTGGTCTAATTCTTAATTAAGTTCATTGTGAACAGTTGAACATTCACCTTTAATGCAAACTAAAAAGACATGAAACATTTAAACCTGTGATGTTGCACATGGCCTCATTAAGTTTCAGGACCATAGATAAGGGCTGGTCAAGGGAACATGACAGAGGATTTAAGATGCACAGGCAACTCAGTCAGACTGTGAAATGCAACATAAAGCCTAAACGATCAAGATTTCACGTCATGTAAAAAAAAATCAGCTTATTAGACTCAGTAAACAGTTTGCTCTGATGTCAGACTTTATGTGGCCTTTTCGGCTTTCCTGCTGGTGCATTACCTGCAGCATTTCATCCTTTTATCTACAACTCTGTAAACTTTTGAGCAGGGGACGGATGCAGGTCTGGTCCATTAACAGCGAAGAGAAGACTGCTCAGTGTGGACCTGTTCATTCTGGCACTAAATCCACATTCGCTCTCTGTGCATAGGGACATTCCCCAATCCCGAGACTGCTGACAGTTTTGGTCAGGTAAAAGTTAGTGCCAGCAATGTACATTATATGTGCAAGAAAACACAACCTGCCTGTTATTTGGTAGGGATGTAAAAACTACAGGAGGGGTTGAAGGGAGACTAATGATTGTACCCTGACTATCATGTATACCACTACTAAGCCTATGGAAAGCTAAGTCAAGGGTGCTGAAGAGGAAGCTTCAGCCAAGTTTCAAACCTCAGATACAGGAGGAACATTGACGATCAGAGTTTGCATGGTCTATGTATTTCTCTTGGACTTGGAGACGGCCTACAGGGGAATCTTGTGGGGGTATTACTGCAAGAATTTGGAGTTCAGGGGTGCTACATTGACTATCTGTGTATGTATCCGTGCTGTCCCTGTGTGACCAAAGTGACATCCTTGTTCACATACACAGCACAGAAGAAATCAGAATTTCAACTCTCCTCTTTGCAAAAGATGTGGACCTCCAGCAGGTATCACAGCAATTTGGACTGCCCTCTCTGAGTGGAGATTTGGTCTTCGCCCCATGTGAAGGAGTTTAGGTATCGTGAGGTCTTTTTAATGAGTGCATAAAAACTTGATCATGGGATTGACAAGTGGATTGGCGCTGCATCAGCAATAATGCAAGAGTTGTGTCACCGCTGTTGTGGTTAAGTGGGACCTGAGCTGGAATTCAGAGCTCTCAATAATCATTTAATCTGTGCCCTAACCTTCACCTACAATCACTTACTTTCTGATCAAAAGATTGAAATCCCTGATACAAGCGGCTGAAATAAGTTTCTTCCAAAACTTGGCTGTGATTTTGAATTTTAATGAGATCAGTTGTGGCTGTTCAGCCACTGTCAACAGCACATGGGGGTGGTTCACTTCATACCACATCAATATCAAACTTCCCTGTTTCCTCTTGGTTCAAAACTTATAGATCCACTAAAGTATGTCTTTTTTTTTTTGTCCCCCCAATTTTTATCAAATCCCTTGGTGTGAAAGTCTATCTGTTTTCTTTCTTACTTTTCCTTCCTCTCTCTGTGGAATTTACTCTGACAAGTTTGTTTCTTTGGAAGATGGAAATCTCTAAAAACAGGTCACAAAGATAGGTCATAATAACAAAAAGAAAAAAAACTCACCCAGTTCTTTCTTCACACAGCTTGCTGCAGGCTTTAACCCTGTTTGAGACAGATTTACTGCTCTGGTACTTATATGACCTGTACAGACTAACTCAAAATAAACTACACACAGTGAGTGTATGTAATAGCAACTGTGCAGTCGTTTGTTTATGTGATTTTTGGGTGTGTTAAGATTATTACAGCTACTGGACTTAGCCAGGCCAAATCACAACTTTTAATCTCAGTGTCCTGGTTTGAGCAAGCACCTGTTTGCTAAGCACAGGACGCTGGTTACCTAACAAAGCAAACCAGTTTTTCAGCAACACTTTTAAGAGTGTTGAGTAAAAAAGCTCTTTGTAGTGCTGGTTTTTATAAAAGACTCAAATTAAAACATTGACCACCCAGCAGAGGAAGTGATGATAAATTGGCCACATATAGCGGGTCTGCTTACCTCAACTACTGTATGCTGAGCTCAGTGATCAAAGCAGTAGCTGGAAGGATGGCAAGACTGCACAGGATCTGCTGAAGGCAATTGCAGTCTTGCAGGAAACAGTTTGTAAATTTTTACCACTTGGGTGTCCTGTGGTATGTTCTAGCTGATTTAAAAAAAAATTCTATGCAAAACTCTTGTGCATTATATCATAAAACCTAAAGCAATACAGTTGGGGTATTTGCACCAGCTACCTAACTGACAAGATTGAAATCTCTTTAAACATTGTAGGGCTCTTAATGCTAAATGCCACCAAAGCAAACTAAGCAGCTTTATATAACAGCCATCATAAATTTAACAGCAGTTATGGAGAAAATTTATTTTAAGATGAGCTAAAAGACATTTGTGGTATTTGATTTTTTAAAATAAATTGACAACTATCCTAATCTTCTAAAACCACAACTGCCACTTTCCTGTTTATTGCATGAAGCCATGTGTAACCAAGACTAATCCTGTGTTTGTGTTTCTTCCCTCAGAAAGATGGAAGCTTTATTTGGCTACACAAGGTAATGTGTGTGTGTGTGTGTGTGTGTGTGTGTGTGTGTGTGTGTGTGTGTGTGTGTGTGTGTGTGTGTGTGTGTGTGTGTGTGTGTGTGTGCAAGTCCATTTTTTGTATCAATCATTGTATTGTTAAATTAGACATTAAAAGAGCATGTTTTTAGAAATTGATGAGTCAAAGCTGAGAGCTTTTTAGAGTCATTTGTCTTCACTCATGATCCAGCATCATAAAAAACATACTGAGGGCTCATTTAAATGGTTAAACTAATCTGTGTGTCTGTTAAATGTGTATGCTAATGGTCCAAAGTCAGGTTTTCATGTGCCTAGTATGAAGTGAACATATTATACTCCTTAATTAGCATGGACCCTCATGGGTAGGTATGCCATGCATTTATTCATACATTAATTCATGCTGAGGCTTGCATTTAATAATGCATAATTTACAGATAAGTCATGTAAGCTCATATTAAAGTGTTACTTTACTTTATGGATCAAGATCATCTGAGTGTGAAAGTCAAGGAGCAGCGGTCACTCTTTAGTGAGTCTTGTCTTTGAAAGCTGGATTTAATTTGAGGTCAGATACATTAGATATAAATAAGGAGATCACGACTGTACAATTAGGCTGTGTTACCCATTTATGTATTCTGAATTCATAATTCAAGCTGCAGCGCAGCAGAAAAGCTTCTTTGTTTAAGTATTACGGACAAACCCTGTGGAGTAATTAAAATTGGACACCCACCAACCACACACAGAGTACAGGTCGGGCATTATAGAGCTGATCTGACAACTTCTCTGAAATGACTGTATATAACATAAATTTATACAGGTACTTTAAAGTGTTTAAGCAGTAAGAGACAGACATAGCATTTTGAATTGTGACTCAGATTATTTATATCATTATGTGTTTCATTATGTACTTCGGTGTTCTGTTATCATGACCTGTTTTTTTGTCACTCAGCATTTTATTGTGTTTGCTTCCTGTCTATGTGATTGTAGGCCTTGCCCATAGACTGTATCTAGAGTGGACAGTGTGGCTCCGCTGAGGGATTCTTGGAGAACATCAGTCAGCTCAAATTTCCACATATTATCCCCTAATTCAGTTCGCTGTAATTTTTCATATGAAAAACAAGCAGAGACTGTAGGAGAGTCTGGTACCTCCAATGAGAGGGAAAGTGAGATCATTAAGCAAACCTTCCCCAAGTATCCGTCCATCCTCTTTATCCTGGTTAGACGCCACTTTGCTTCTTCCTCCAACTTCTTCCAGCCCCCCTGTGGGATTTCAGGGTTTAGGTTGTCTTGATGCCAGGGGAGTGAGCACAGCTTTCTGCCAGTGACAGTGAGACGACTGAAGGCTCATAGCAGTGACCGCACCACCTCACACTCCTGCAGTACCTCTGACAGGATACCTCAGGGAAAACAGGGATAAGCTGTTTCCAAATCCACAAAATACATTTACACAGGATTATCGAATTCCCCCAACTCCCGTGTTGTCTGTGTGAGGGAAAACTGTTGGTCCGCTGCGATGTGGTCGGAAACAGAGTCAACACGGCTCCTCCTGAGTCTGAAGATCAACAGTCGAGTGTAGTTTCATTTACAGCCCTGCTGTGAGAGGCCTTACTAAGGAGGCTGGAGGCAAAGGTGCGCAGTGAAAGAAAAGTGTTCGTCAGACTAAAACAGGTAGAGTTACTGATAGGAGAGACTGCATCGCCCAGTTTTTTATTTTCCAACACTAACACCACAACCCAACAATCACAGTTGCTTCCTGGCTTGATTATTCAGGAGTACACAGGTGTAAAAATAGATCTGTCTAACACTCTGCTTGTTTACTGCACCAGTCTTCCAAAAATTTGGCAAAAAACTCTGGCTAGCTGCGCACAAAGGGTATTGGCCCCATCTAACAGTAATTTGTTACTGAAGGCTTGACAAATTGACAGATTGCTTTTTTTTACAATAAACCAACTGAATTCATGGAAAGTGGTATGGGAAACAAAAAAAGAGAGGGTAAGAAAATATGTGTGACAAACCATGAACCATGGACATCTCTACCTTAAGAGGGTGTTGTGCTCATTCTCCCTTTTATAGTATTATAGCTGTATTATAGTTTGGTTAGCAACATTATTTAATTTATAGTTTCAAAGATGTCTTCCTTTATCTCAGACTGCTATCTCTGAAAACTCTTGTTTGAAACTTCTTTCAAAAATTCATCATTTCAGTGTTTGTCTCCTAAAGGCACTTAAAAGCACTCTGGAAACCTCCTTAACTGTTGCGTTGCCATAAAGTCACTGTCATTGAGCCAACCATTAAAAATGCCAAATTATTAGACATGAAAGGACATTTTAGACCCAAATTTCACCTATAAATTGTAGAAAAAGAAAAAAAAAATCAAAGAACAGGGGGATCTCGCTTACTTTTTATTCATCATTCCTGTAGTACCACTGCGGTTACATTGACACATGTTTACATCACAATTTAAAACTGTGCCCCCATTTAGTTTCAGCGTCTGACATTTTACTACTTATTTGTAATGGTTAAAATTTATAGTTTTGTTTTATTTCTTTCATCTAATTTATTTCCTCACTCTTTGAGTAAGTTTATATTGTCCTTGTATAAAACTCGACCATAGACTTTGTAAATGTATACAACAGACCTGGTAAAAAATGGTAAATACTGTGCACCGATATTTTTGCTACTCTTTGACCTCACAAAGTGCTTTTGTACTACATGTAATATTCACCAATTTTCATACTGCTGGCAATATCATGACTGAAATATGATCACATAATTGTTAGCAAACGAATTTCCCCTGTGAAGGTGGTCGTCTTAACATGGGCTTTGTGGGGATTCATGGAGTTCTGGAGCCAGCCTCTAGTGGACACTGGATGAACTGCAATTTTTGTACTTCTGCTGCTAGAGATCATTCTTGACTCTTACTCTGCCTCTTTTTCATGTGTATTTTGATTCCTCTTGAGTAGATGCCATGACACTTTAGTATTGTTTTGAAATCTCTGGCATACTCTGCTGCTGGAAAACACAGAAGTAATAATTCTTTAACTTTTGATGAGAGTAGACTTTCTGTCTTTTCCATTACTGTCCCTCTTTCTCCCTGTTTATTTCCTGGCTGGTATTCACAGACTGTACTAAAGTAAGATTGTTAGCTTCTGTATGAGTTCTTATACAGGACTCCTGAATTTATTTAATCATAAATTTATAAAATTTGTATAAATTGTATTTATTTATTTTGGACTTGTCCTTTTTAAGGTATGGTTATGACAGCCTCATGTGCCCCTCAGTCTTCTCCATCTGCCATCTTTCCATCAGATAAACTCAAGATGCCTGTCTGTATGTTGCCCTGCAGCAGAAATGTGGAAGGGATCAGCTGATGGATTGGTAAGTGATGTAACCATCATAACGAGGTGCCCTTGTCACTACAAATACATGTCTGCATTTGGGGAAGAATTACTTACTGATCGGCAATTTGATATCAGTGTTCGGCAGGAAGCTCTACTGTGCTGCTTAGTTTCTATGTTATGCAGCTGTGTTGTGTACTTTGATTCTGGTTGTTCATGTGTTGTAACTATCTGTGAGAGTTAAAGTCTGCTATGACTTTTACTGTGAAACACTAAAGTTAAGATGTGGGTCAGATCACAGACTCTGGCAGACTTACAGCAATGCACAAAGAGGTGTCTGGCTGATTTGATGTCTGTGCATTTGTGCAGAGAAAAACAAGAAAAGAGCAGAAAACAAAAAGATGTTACAAAAACACTGTAGGCCTCCATAGAAAGGTTTGCGAAATGTAAGATAGGGTATGAAGTAAACACCTGAAAATGAGATAAGGCAGAATTTAAGGGCTGATAAATGGAAAAGAAGATATCTCAGACTCTGAGAGTGACTGGGAAGGAAACTCTGTTTCACCTTGCTTTACTCCAGCCTTAGAGGAAATGTTCAGTTTAATGTGGGTGATAACAGCTGTGTTGGCTCACTTGAAGAAGACTGCTCAAGCCTGGTGTAAGGGAATCTTTCTAACAAAGAAATTAATTCTGAACTGTTAAAAACATTAATCTAAAATATGTATTAGAGGCAAAATTACTGACTTCTTAGATTATTTTACAATGGATAAGGTACAGTAAGCATTTTGCTTTAGCCCTTCAGGGTGAACAGGGTTTTGACACTAACAAGGGTCTCAATCATCGTGTCTGGTTAAAAGACATCATGATACTAAACAAGGACAACTTATGTGGGGTCTGTTTCAACCTACTCATCGTGGTGTCAGTGTCTTCAGGGAGTGTTGATGCTGTAGGTTAGAAAACAATCTTCTGCCTATGGGGTCTTGACACTGGTGGTGATGGTGTTAGTGTTAAAAAGGTTGAACAGCCACACAAAGGATCTAAATACATGTGACGGCAAGCAGGACTTCTCAGGATCATGGTGGAAGGACCCTTGGGTGATGAGGACTGGAGGTGGCGGATGGTCACATTGATTTGACTGGAATGATGGCTGACAGCAGAGAGAGAGAGATGGTTTTAAACCTTGACATTAGGGTTGATGAGTGCTAGGCATGTGATTGGTTTTAGTAAAAGAGTGAAGCACCCATCATTATCTGAAAAACAAAAAGAACAGATTGGTGATAAGTGAGCTTCAATATGGTTTTCTTCTGGATTGAAATTTCTTTCAGCATCATGTTGTTTAGTTTTCGTTGGTGGTTTCAGATCATCGCATGTTGCTTCACATCACATCAGCAGACTCTCCTTCCTCCTCTGTGATTCTTTGGTCCATTCAGATTACACAGCACACAACTACTGCTCACTTAAAAGTTCATATGGCCATGTGAGTTTCTAATGTGTGTTTAATTTAAATTCCTTCTGAATCAGAAAGAAGAAGGCTGTGGATAATATCTGGGAGTAAACCATAACCATTGAAACCAGATTGTTGTTACAGAAGAGTTATAAGTTTATTTCTCTACAGTGATGGCACACCACTTAGAGTCCCAGTTGGAGCTGCAACAAATCCCCTGGATAATATTTATTCCTGCCAAGCTTTGGTTCCTTTGAGCAGTGATTGATGAGGCCAAACCCCCAGAACTCCTCTGATAAGGTTCATGAACTTTGACTAAAGTCCAAGTGTCTGATCATGACTGTGCAATTGCTAAAGATGATAAGAAGGGAAATTTTTTCCAGCATCTGATTCAGCATCTGACTTATTTAGTATCTAGAGTTTGTTAGAATGACATTTTGCTTGTAACAAAATTCCTCATACAGTCAGTCACACTAATGAATGGCAATGATCATGTAGCGTGTGAAAAATTAAAGAAAGTCACCAAACATACACCATTTAAATCCAGCAGTTACCATTGACTGTCACAGAGGCCAGCTAAAGTTGCTTCACTGTCACATATCAACCAGCTACATAAGCATCCAGAGCTCCTCCAGTCTGCCCCTGGGCCTTTTTCTCTTTTACCCCTTTTCCACTGAGCTGGTGCTGGTGCTAGTTCCAGGCCAGTGCCTGACTTAGTACTGGTTCTTTGTGTTTTAACAGTACAGACAAAAAACTGGCTCCAGGTGCTCAAAACTGGTGCTTAGCAAGCACCAACTCTTTGCTGGGCCAGAGCTAATGCTGCTTTCCATTTGTGCTCAGAACTGGGAGGAACCACTCGGGAGTGGGAATGACGTCATCTCCAAGTTCAGCGTTCCGGTTGCCAAGTAGGGAACTTCCTATAACAGCAGTATTTCTTTATATAAACATTGCATGTACTATATATATACGGCTGATTTATTGCTACAAACACCAGTCAGAAATTCTAAAATAAAAAGAATATGACAGGAGCTTAATTACTGTTTACCCTTGAAGTCTGAATTTCCTACTGGGAACTCAGGGGTGGTGTGGGTGCTCTGAGTTACAAGTCGGAAATTTCTACCTCAGAGAGCGTTCCAGCTGGGCGTTCCAGCTGGGCGTTCCAGCTGGGCGTTCCCAATCAGAACTTGGAAATTCCAACTTCCGAGTACAAATAAGATAAGATAAGATAAGATATACTTTATTGAAATGGAATGCAGCATAAGCACCAGCTACATGGGGGGCTGGGGGTGGGGCTACATTGACCACGACTAAGCAGTGAAAAGGGTCATTCTTAAAAAGGAAAGCTGCTGGGCAAGTTTTCCATTCATTAATTGAAATGGAGGCAAAATTAAAGCACTAATGCCTTGCCTCTCAGGTCTATACCTTGTTATTTTATTTAACAGGCTAATTTGCCTTATGTTATTTATTGTTCTGAAAATATTTATATACACATATATACATACACACACACATATATATATATATATATATATATATATATATATATATATATATATATATATATATATATATATATATATATATATATATATATATATAGGCTATATCCAGGTTGTCCAGGTCCAAATCCAACAGTTCATATTTTTTTATAAGGTTTTGTCATCCTAAGACATTTCTAATGAGTCATCTCAATGCTATCATCCTTTGTGCCGTCATCCTATCACCCTTCAGCAACAGCCCAGAAATAAAACAATGTCTGTTGGATTTGAAGAGGGAACACCGTTGTTTGGCTTAACCTTTGTCAAACTTCACCCTGCAAATAGACGGCATTCTCAGAGCACGTCTGAAGTCTTCAGACTCGCACATCTCCAGTCTTCAGAGCACTCAAAGTGCTTTACACTACATGTCAGTCACTGGATGCATAAATTGATGTCCCAGGCTTCCTTGCAAGGTGCCAACCTTCTCCTCAGACTCTACATTAATATTCATTTACACACACACACACACACACACACACACACACACACACACACACACACACACACACACACACACACACACACACACACACACACACACACACTGATGGCATATTTGTCTTCCAGGGGTGATTTGGGGTTGAGTATCTTACCCAAGGACTCTCCAGAATTCTGACTGGTTAAGTAAAGAGTTTGGGGATTTTTTCCCTCCTCTCTTGTCCTTAACTAGAGTCACAACTCTTTAAGAACCAACATGAAGAGGGAGACCGACTAAAGTGTCAGGTAACCTTACGACATACATACTCTTAAAGCATAAGCATGACGTAAAGATAGCCTGAAAATTTCAGAGGTTATCCTTTAAGCATAACAGTGTGTCAGGATACATCTCATCCTCCCCCGCATATTCCACTTACCCCAGGTGCAATGCTGTGAGCAGACAAGGAGACTTGTCATCCCCAATATTTCATATAAATCATTTATCCCCCTCAATTAACTCTATAGAGTGTCCATGGCAATCTCCCCACTCCTCAGACGTCTGAGAGAAAGAGAAACAGACAGAGAGAGACCCTGCAGCCTGGTTCAGACATTATGGTCGCTCTCGCAGCTGCACAGCAGACCACTAAGTTCATTACAGTGAGAGTTTATCTCTGCCATTCAGTTATCACAGCAGATACATTACAGTGGCTATCTATCACAACTGATAGGCTAGCTCGGTTAGCTTTCTAAATGAAGCTACAAGCAGCAGGTATTAGCCAAAATACTCAGTATTTTTGATACTAAAGCCAGTGATTACTTGAAAAATAAACTCAAAGCTGATGTCTTTTGACATAATACTATTTTATTTGAAACATCACTCACTAGCTTTGCACCCATTTCTCCTCTCCTTACGTTAATGGCGTAGTCAGCTCCTGTTATTTTACACATCCAGTCTAGCAGTTCCAAGCTACATTATCATTTAATCTGAGCTGTGATTCTGGATACCTGAGAAATGTAAGTTTGTCTCGACCTCTTTGTTTTCGTTCTTCATCTACCCTTAAGGAAAGAACAGTAACAGTGTCTGGCTAAGCATTCCATCGTGTTCACCAGCTAGCCGCTATCCAGGCCTTTCTCTCGATTTGGTGCTGAGTAGATACAGAGTTTTCTTTCTTGACATTGTAATCTCTCTCACAGCGATCATACCTCATGGATCATAGGCGCTATATGGGTGCTTGTGCCTGTGCATGAAGTGAATTGTGCTTAAGCCCACCTCTCTGAAGCGTGCCAAAGCCAAGAAGTGAATCATGCTTAAACACGGCACACTTGCGATCACACTGGCCAAACAAACTGGGCTTTGGGGTTGAACTGTGCTTAAGTATGGTACGGTTTGCCAGTGTGACCGTGTCCTAAGTAAAGTGCTAAAAGTCTCTTGTAAGCCCCTCAAGCGGAGGTGAGTAGCAGATTTTTATGTTAATCAGTACAAGCAGCTCATTTTCCTTTGTCATTTTACACTGTTACGAAAGCATAAATTAAAGCAGTGTTTCCACTGCCAATATCTATTTAATTAGCTGTGGGGATACTTTAAAATTGATCAACTTTTTTTAAGTAAAGAAACCGATAGACTTCAGAAGCTTAGTGAGTTCTAATATGGCACCTAGTAATGTTAGACTTCAGAACAAGTTGTATCAAGTGTTTGCATAATCAACTCGAGCTCGACCATGTTGGAGGCGCTCCCACAACAGAATGGAAATGAGCTCGCGGGTATAGAATAATTGTCACACAGAATGTTAAATTACTGTCACATTTTCTGCCGCAGTAATCGGTTGGACCAAGAAAACATTTCACATACTTTTGACAGCCAAGAAAGATTACAGATCAGGGTGAGGAGAACAAACAATTTTCCAAAGAATGGAGAAAATTGTGGCTAGCTAAGCTACACTAGTATTTTCAAGGCAATGACCTCTCATTAATCTCAACATTCAAGTGCCTGTAGTAGGTTGAAAAGGCTATGTTTTTAGTTATGGTACTAAAACAGACACCCCCTGTTTTTTTGTTAAATATATGAACAGATTTATCACATGTCAAATCATTTGGTATGACAGCTACCTAAAAGTGTCAGTAGATAGCGCTGTTGCGCCGTTGTGGCTGCAGGGGAGACTATGTAGCTTCTTCTGCTCATGCGCAGCTCTGATTAAATGAGCTACGGCAGAGCGAGACGCTAACCGTGTCCTCGTCTCTTCTTAATCCACAGGTACATTTAAGACTGTGTTTCCAATACAAACTGTGTTTGACTGTCGTACAGTTGTAACATGAGGTCTTGTGACATTTTGGTATGTTTAGTGTTAAGTAGTGCTTTGTTGTATTAGCTTTGTAAGTTAACAGACAGCACCGAGACAAGCTAGTTCTTTCTCAGTAACTTGGTGTTCATGCCAAGATGCCACACGGCATTGTATGTGTATGTACATGTGTGCATGTGTGCATGTGTGTTGTAGTAGATGTGAATGTTGATACATGATATGTGATTTAGAAAGTGTGATATGGAAAGATAGCATTTTGGTTTAGCTATTGAGTTGTATGTACGATGTAGTATGCACTATGGTACCTCCATCCATCCATCATCTATACCCCTTATAGAAAGGGTCGCAGGTGGCTGGAGCGTATCCCAGCTCTCATTGGGCGAGAGGCGGGGTACACCCTGGACTGGTCGCCAGCCAATCGCAGGGCTGACACAGAGACAGACAACCATTCATACAAACTCACACCTATGGACAAATTAGAGTGTTCAAGTGAGCATGTTTTTGGACTGGGAGGAAACTCCACACAGAAAGGCCGAGGTGAGGATTTGAACTTGTGACCTTCTTGCCATGAGGCTGCAGCGCTAACCGTTGCCCCACCGTGCAGCCCACTATTGTTCCTTTGGTTGTATTTATTTTGTTTAATAAAAATATAAATCACACTGAAAATCACACTTGAGTAAAAAGATGGCGTATAACTTTGGTTAGAGGTAATTCATGGCAATAAATAATACATTAGATAAACTCAGTGTCTTTCAGGGCCTTTTTTAAATGCTGTCAAGTGACCCCAAAATAACTACATTTATTTTATGGACCCCTCTCCATTGCAAATCTATCAGTAACAACTATGTCTTACCTTTGGGTAGAAGACAATAAAGATGCCAACTCCTCGTAGGGGTCTCTCTCACTTATTGGGCGTATTTGTGAAAATATCTTTTTTTTTGCTGTCTGAGTCCTTAAATAAAGGGTTGAGTTTTCTCCCTGTTTGTAGGAGCATAAGACATCTTAAACTCACATTTTACCGTACACTTCTATCTCCATCTGTTCAGTATTCATGTTTGTGTACCTCCAATGTGCTTACACGTCCGGGTAACTACCCAAATGGTGACATAAGTGCAAACACTCTATTGTGACTAAGTCGTGGAGTTTTAGTCCCTTAATTGGAAGAGTGGGGGTTCCTGCAGTTGTGTGCCCAAGTTTCCTTAGCCAAGAGAATAACCCTGGGTTACCCCTACTGTTAGTCAGCAGTGTAGAAAGTCAGTATGCTGAATAATGAACCACACTTTGCTGTAGCAGTCTCTGCTGCCCCAGTAACATCAGTGTAACCACGCAACAATGTCCTTTCCCTTTTAATTTTGATAATGAATGTGTGATGGCATTAATAAACTGCGTCACTGTGACATATTGTCATCATGTTTTGTTCATGCAGCCATCTTACATGACTTTTTTATTTCCCTTGGAAGTTCTGGTTGTCTTTCCTTCCTGGATCATGTGATGGCTTTGTTATCTTATGGAACAGCATGAGTGGAAAACTGTGATTTTAAAGATTCTTCATGTTAATGTAAACCAGCCTTCACATCCTCAGCTAATGTGTTAGTCAGAGCAGTAAGTTCCCCCCACCCCTCTCTTGGTTCACTGTTCAGGTCAGTATGTCATATTAATAGCTAGACACAGGGTATGTGCAGTATATTAAGCATATGAATAATATCCTATTAAGAGCACAGGGCTCTTGCTGGTGATGAATATAATTGTGGTAAATTGAGCCATTCCCAGTACATCCCCCCCCCTAAAGCTGAAGTGAAAATTATGCCCTTTTCGCTAACAAGCCTTCTTGCTGACCTGCACTGGGGAAAATGGACTCAGACCCTTTCCAGTCCTCACTGCCTCCTAAATTATATGTCTGGCAGGTCTTGAGTTCCTGGAAATTTTCCTTCCACTTTCAAAACAGTAATCTCCCCCGGGATCAGTAGGTCCCTGTACCTGTGAAGCAGGGTCTGATCTGCCCCCTTATCCTGAGACACCTAAAGGATTTTTTTTGTTCTTCTCTGATGCTTTCCAACACACAAATAGGAGCTCGCCCTGCACAGGACCTTTTCTACTTACACCTTTCTGTTGGTTTCTCTTTATCTCACACAGGTTTTTTTTTCTCTGTGCAGCTTTACTCAACATTCATGTCAACAAGCAGGTTGTTTGTGGTCACATATTAAGGCCTCTTGGGGACAAACCAGTAACACAACAATGTACAAACACAAGAGTCTGCATTGTTACCCTGGAGGAAATATCACCTAGAACACCTTTTATTAAATAATTGTCACATTTACACTTCAACCTTCAAGCGGAGGCACACAGAGTAGGTGAAAACATGTTTACCTTTAGGTGTTGTACAAACTATAGACTGGTGGCTTCATACATACTGACAAATTCAGCTGGCAGTCATGTTTCTAGCAACCTGATGAATGTCAAGTCCAATATTCTGTCCAATATTTCAGTCGAGTGTTGTGGTCTCCACCAGCTCCTCTGGGAAATATCTGGGTCCTTAAAGTTCAAGCTCAAGTTTATTTGTCACAGGCTATAAACACAGAAGAATGTATTTCAGCAAGCTCCGGCAGCACAACAAACAAAACGTGACTGTTGTATTGAGAGGCATGACAATGGTGATGAACTATGGTCGAGCTGTAAGTAAATTTATTATGTCTATCTTAATTCTCAATGTGTTAGGTCACAAGATAGGTTCACATTTGGGACACCTCTGAGGGACAAGTTCTGCCTGAGCCAGTAGCTACCTGCTGTTGAGTTTCCCCCACAGCAGCAGAGAGAAACAGCTATTTGTTGGGTGACTGAGTTTCTTTACAGTTTGCAGTCCTTGAGTATTGCACTCCCTGGTGTAAATATCTACCAGCCCACTCAGTGAGCACTAACCAAGATTGTGGGGATTAAACTTGTTTGATAACAGGGTGGGAACAGGTCTGGGCATTGTTTCCTCACGTCATCATTTTGAAAAATTAGGTAGGAAGATGGATGCAAATTGCTATTCTTTTATGTCTTCATGATAATTTTCCAACAGGAGTTAAAATTTGTGCACTATTACTTTCTTGTTTTCATAAAAAAACATAGGTGCCACACATTATGGACCTTGTGCTTCTGCTAGCTTAACCTTACTTAAAGGTAAAGCCTGCAGGATTTTACAGAAAAAATACAAATGCACATGTCTGCGTCTGCCTCAACCCCCTTCTCAGCCTGTATGTTCATGTTTTGGTTGTTCCTGGACATTTCTAGGTGGGGTACATTAGCCAATCACAGTGCGCCCTGTGCATAAGTGCCTTATGTGTTAATGACAAGGGGCAACAAAAAAAAAAAGCCTAGAAGAAAGACCAGAAGTCGAGTACACATCCAGACAAATAAAAAACTTTTAGATTTTTTTCTAAGTGCCTTTGACAATGGATGTAACAAGCAGAAAAAAAAAACACAACCAAAGTGAAACAAAACACTAAACGTACACCGCTTGGGTGAAGCTTGGCTTGACTTTCACTTGCTTTTGGGCACTTGGAGAGCAGCAGCAGACGAAGAGTGATGCAAGTTGGCTTTCTACTGAACAGGTAGTATGTGTCACATACCTGTGATTAGTATGCGCTAATATGCCAATGCAATACTGCAGGTGGTTGCTAAGCTAGTGAGTGTATTCACGTAGCTTCGGCAGTAGGCAGTGGGTGTACGCTGCTGCTGGCACTGATCTAAGGAGGAGGAGCCCAGTTTAAATGTTGTGTTTTCTAACAAGTAACAAAAATTCCTGTAGACCCTAACTATAATGAAGTGTGACATAAAAATCTGAGCAAATAAAAATGTTTTAGGTAGTCATTCAGCAAACTGATTTTGAAAAAAAAAAATTCTAAAGAAAAAAAAAGAAACTGAGGAGACTGAGTGCGTGTTGTGTTGTCTTTAATGTCCGCTAACAACAGCAAAGATTCTCATTTGTGACCACAGGAGGTGCTATCTTATCAACAACATAAAACCTAATGTATGAAAAAGTCAAGATTAAATAAGAAATAAGTATCCTCGAAGGCCTGAAAATAGTCACAAGAGCTGTAAGCAGGTTAAAGGATTGCATTAAATAAGTGATTGTTAAAGCTTTTTATTTTCGGTTTTTCTTTCCCCATTTTGTGCCTCTATTGAGAGAGATAGAGGAATGGATAGAGCAGAACACTGAGCAAAAGGAAGGGGAACACCATGTGGTCTAAGCCTGTAGATTGTCTGCATCACAGGCTGTACCCTCTGCTCATTGTGTATGTGATTTAACCACAAGACAAAACCAGCTCACAATGCATCGCCCTTTTTTGACAGGAGCTTGGGAGAACCTGTACAAGATTCTGGCTTAAATCATTTGATTTGTCTTTCAGTTAGTCAATGAATTCATTCCTCCTTAAATTGTAAAACAGACCCAAAAGAAAAAAACCCATCACTGTTCCCAGAGCCCACGGTGAGTCTCAAATGGCATGCCATGTTTGACCAACGGTCAGAAAACCCGCAGATATTACAGTGATAGAAAATGACAGGTCCTGGCGGTCTAGGAGCCGGGGCACCGACCATTAGGCACAATGTCTCACTCTCTCCTGCCACATTTCCTGTCATGTGTCTCCTGTAGTTGGCTATCTTGTACGGAGCAAAAAATACCCCCTGCCAGAATTGATTAACAGAAGACAATGATATAATACTGGGAGAAGCAGCAAGGCCTGGTGTTGACATGAGAACAGCAAACAATTCTAAGTTTTGTTGTCAGTTAACAACATAAAACACAATAGACAATCTGAGCTGCACACCACAAACTTTACAGAGAGCCTGTCAACATGTTCAGCTTTGATTCCACATCAGTGGTTAAAAAGTTTGTACTCATAATTTAGCTGTGCTTAATCGCTTTAATGAAGTGAAACAGCCACAAAAAGCCTAAGGTAAATATGTCAAGACTTTGACCTTCAATAGAAAAGCACAAGGTGATGTTCAAAACTACTTGCTGAAAATAGATTTGTTTATTAGATTTGCTTATTCTTTAAGTTATCAGGTGATTTCAGTGATAGACCCGCAGGGAGTTGTGCTCAAGTTGAGCACTGCTGACGGTTAATGGCTCACAGAGTCACACCAGGTAGAGCCTGCTAAAAAAATTTAAAATGTACCAAAACCAAATATCACTTCATGCACAGAATAGTGGAAAAATGGAGCAGTGCTGAAGAGAGGGCAAGTGGACTGTGAGAGTGTGTGAGGGCAAGTGTGTAGGTGTGTATGAGTGAGTGAACACATAGAGGAGCTGATCCTATCAGACTCTTGTCAGCTCCTGTTGGGTTTTTCTATATAAACCTGTGAGCACGGAGACTCGCACTGCACTTACACTTTTTACCCCCTTTCTTCTCTTGTGTACACGTCTCTCTCTCTCTCTCTCTCTCTCTCTCTCTCTCTCTCTCTCTCTCTCTCTCTCACACACACACACGCACACGCACACACACGCTGCATCTATATTTCCCCTTTCTCACATCATCATTGCTCTCCTTGCTCTTATAGGAGCTCATCGAGGATTTAGGCCTCTTCCCTCCTCCTAGACTCACCTACATCCTTTCCATCTTATTCCCTTCTCCTCCTCCTCTTCACTCCCCCCTTCTCCTCTCTCTCTCCCTTCCTGCTCCAACCTGCTTCCTGAGCCCAAAAAATAAACCCACACACACACACACACTACACACACCATGCACACGCGCACAGAATCGAGCCCAAACCTGTCACACAAACATCTAATCCTAGTGCTTTGGGGGGGAGGGGGACCTTGCTATCATTCCCATTTTCTCTGAGCCCCTCCATTCATTTTATTTTTCTTCAGTCATTTCCGACATCCTTTAACGCATGCAAGCATCCCACTAGTGGGTGTTACTTTGTTTTTAAGGATGCACTGGGCTAGTTCCTCTTCTTTTTGACTTTTCTTCCCATCCAGCCGAAAAAGCCAATTTCACTCATCAGCACACCTTTGTAATAAAAAAGTGAATATTCTGCTGCCGTAATATTTGCTTTGGGATAAAAACCTGAAGCCTGTTAGTTCTGTGTGGCACATGACTCAAAGCCACTGGTCCTGAAGTGATGATGCCTGGAGATGCTGCTGTTTCTCTTCCTGTGCTGGATGTTGCTGCCGCCCTGTGGCCATACACCTGAACTGCACCCTCTCTGTTAGAAGCATTTGTTTTTGGGTTATTTTTCATTTTTTATTTATTTTTTCTTTTTTTAAAGGGAGGTTGCATCACAACCCTCCATCATATATGCACATAACCCCATTTTTCACCACCATCATCACCTCTATACCCCCCTTCTCCGTCCACCGTCCATCACCACCACAACTCCTCCCTCTAGTTGGATAAATATTGCTGGAAGATATATAACGTGTTGCTATGGTGATCAGCTCTTTTTTTATGGCATTTGTTAAAGGACAGGGACATGATGGTGTGCAGGAGGCTCTGAAGCTCTGGAGTGTGTTGATGTGTGTATGATCATGTTTATGTTTGGGATCAAAGGGGTGGGGGAGGAGGGTGGAGAAGGGAAAACACAGCATCCACAAAATTGGAGTCAATCTCCCAGACCTTCTGTTTTCATGCACGCCACGCACTCCTCACCTATCATAGCCCCCTCATGAGCGCAAAACCCTAAAGCCCTGACTTGTAAGCAGCCATCTCTTGGGGAGTGTTTAACCTCTCCTCCTCCTCTTCTTCCTCCTCCGTATCCTCCACCACCTCCTCATTCCCTCACTCACTCTTTCTGTCTCCAGGGACATACTCTCAGCCTGCCTGATTGCTTCTGTTTATTGCATGTGCTAATGTGTTAATGTGCTGTGTGTGTGTGTGTGTGTGTGTGTGTGTGTGTGTGTGTGTGTGTGTGTGTGTGTGTGTGTGTGGTGTGTGTGTGTGTGTGTGTGTGTGTGTGTGTGTGTGTGTGGAGAGGAGAGCGAGAGAGAGAGAGAGGGAGAGAGTGTATAGGCACAGTGTCCTCTATCAATTAGCACAACCTGGTGCAGCAATTACCATCAGCTATTACGTGTGTTTGTGTGCGCGTTTATGTTTGTTTGCGTGTGGCGCAAAGCCACACACACACACACACACACATCCATACACGCACACACACACACATGAGGGAAAGATAAGTGCATCATCGATCCCCAGCTGTCTGCCATTGAAGACTCCCTAATGGTCAAGTCAACGCAGGCAACACAATTACTATGATGGAAGTGACGTTTGCATGTGTGAGAGAGGTTTGTGTGTTTAATGGCTCACCAGACACAAAATCAGCAACTCTTTCACTTCTCACCAGACGGCATCCTCTAAGACACCTATGTGTGTGTTCATGAGTGTGTGAGCTGATACCAGTGCAGCCCAGATGGCCATCTTGGAGGTTTTTTTCTAGAACATTCAGACACTTGTTGCGTCTCCTCATGTCTCTTTCTTTCACCCTTCCTCTCTCGTTCCATCTCTCTGTCTCTCTCTTTCCTCACACACACACACACACACACACACACACACACACACACACACACACACACACACACACACACACACACACACACACACACACACAGAGTGGCTTCTTTTGAAGTGTGAAACAGCTTGCGGTCAGCTCTGCTCCTCTTCAAAAACTTCCATCAAATAGCAGCCTTAAAAGCCTTCAGATACATGATGAAACAAAAGGAGGCGTACAGGGATAGCAGAGGGAACAGATATTCTCGCTGGATGTGTCGGGAAGACAGTGGGGCCCTTTATCTTTCTCTGTGGTGATGGACTGCTGGAGTCAGGGGGATCTAACAGAGACGCTCAGATGGGTTAAATGTTGAACCATAAGTATTTTCGACCCGGGTAGCTTTGCCGTAGCACATTTAAGGATTTTGCAGCTCTTTTATGGTTATCTGCACTACAAAACATCACCTGTGGAGTGGCAGTGGCTTTGTTTAAAGAGCAGAGGTCAAACCAGCTGTCACATCAGAAAGAACCAGTACCAGTATCAGTATAAGCCTCAAACACCATCTAACCCAGCATCTAGCATCAGTGTGTCAGTCTCCACCAGTACCACATCACTAACCTGTTGACCAAAAAAAAGTCAGCAACTAAAGTTTATGCCCGATTACTATGATTTTTTTACTCACACCAAGAATTTTCCAAGAAACACTTTTTTTTTTGTTCTGGGCTTTTTTTTTTTGTCTTTATTCATAGAGCAGCTGAAGAGTGGCAGAATATGGAGTGAAGAAGTAGCAGGGAGTGGGGGTAAGACATGCATGAAGGGTTGTGTAGAGGAATCAAACCAGAAACAGCAACAAGGGCCTCTTTACATTGGATGCATGTTTAGTCCACCAGGCCAGCTGACGACCCAGGGATCAAATACTTCTGTAAATATAAGAGTCCTGCAGGAACTGATAAATAGGGGTGGTACTGATTGGAATATGGATATTCTCTATAGTTAAAAATTTACAGAATTTGTTTCCAAGGATAAAATATTGTTTATAAAACTATGGTTAATAACCTCATTGCTTCATAATGCATACGTATTGTCTTTTTAATAAGAAACTTGTCCTCTATCAAACAATCAGGAAAAATATGCAAAACTCTGAGGCCGACTCTTGACTGGCTGATTAAAATGATGATATGTCCAGAGAAAAGCTCTCACATTTTGCAGGAATGCAGTGAGTTACATTTTGCATAAAGTGGTAAAAGATTGGATGTAATTTGTAGGAGTGGAAAAAAAACTGAGAATTTCTGTATAGGTGGAAATGGCTGTGGCCTATTTGGACAGAGAGGTGTTGAAAAAGAAACTAATTGTGATGTTTGTGCTAACCTTGTGCAAAAAAGGAAAAATAAAAAATGGACAAAAAAAAAGCCTCTTGTTTGCCCACAATCAAATTTCCAACTGATTTAATCAACACTCCTGAAATTCTTTGTACATTTTCCTGTGACTTACTGACAACGTAACCTCTCTAACTGAACACCTGAGTGACCTCATGTGACACCTGAAATGCAACTGTTTGAATCTTCCTGTCATGGTGTCCTCTGAAATGCTTGAGCATGTATAATTCTGGCTAATAAACTTTTAATTTAACTGATTTAAATTTTCTCTCACGTAAGGTCAATAATGCGTTAAATTTAAATCTGTGGAAACAGAAATAGACAAAAATATTATTAACCTGGGGAAGACATCCACAGGGTTATTCTGTGTGCTGTTAAAAAGTCCAGACTTTTCTTTCTTGATGTTGCAGTAAGTTTAATCAACTTGTAATCTGCCCCTGTCTTGTTTTTGTGCAGCTGTAGCATTTAAGGTCTCTCTGTAAAGACGTCACAGCACGAGGTTTTTGGAAAAATAAAAACCTAACTAAGTAACCAACACTGCCCCCCTGTGTTGGTGAAAGCAAATTGCAGGATTCACTCAAAACTGATCAGATGGGTTTCACCAGGGAAACCTTGACATGTGAGAAATTGTCTTTCAGTGGGTTTTTTCTTCCTTAGGTCCTGATACAAACAAATGAATGACTGAATATCAAACATCTTATATGAAAAGGCAGATGTAACTGAGTCAGAGACTGTCAAAGGATGAAAAGATAAAAGCTAAATGACTCAGGGTTTTTCCACCTCACTGCACTCAGTCTCTGTCCTTTTTCTAACACAGGCCTGAGGTAATTCATTGAGAATCTCTTTTTAGACAAGATGTAATCCTAATTTCAACTCATGTCACAGACAGTGGCAAAAAATCCAAATCCAGCAGTATAAAACTCACACACAATTTAGGTAAATGTTTGTATTTTTCTTTAATGTCAGAATTGTACATGGACATCCCATGGATTTGCACTTCTTTTTACAATATGTACCACATTTAACAGCACCTACATGTTATTTACACACATTACACAAGATTGTATCACAAAGCAGTGTGAAATTTGCAAAACACTTGCCCCAAAGCTTTGCTAAACTGTGTTGCCTTGCTACCCATGAGTTAACTTGACAAAAGAAAATCGTCACTGCTGTTTCAAGGCAGCTACCCTCTCTTTTCTAGTAGGTTTAAAGTTGAAATGAAGTGTTATGTGTTCGACTCTTTTTCTAAGGATAAGAAAGAAGCGGGCCAAACATAAAAAGAATAGGTTACATGCAAGCTTCAAACACTATTGTTGCTCCTAATGAAAAAATTGTAAGAAGTCAGATGTATTTTGACATCTGTGACATGTGTTGCTCAAAGGAACACAGTGAATATTTGAGTTATTGTAAACATGACCATAACTATGAGTAACAATGTGATTAGAAAACTGCAGAGTAAGCACAAGGTACTAATCTGCACTGAAAATACATTTTGATTTTCCATCCATTAACAGGCTCAGTGCGAGCTAATGCGAACAAATATATATCCATTATGTGTGTAAATTAGACTGACCTGCTTTGTGATAAAACCCTGATGTGGGCTGCAAAGAGCAACTAAAGAACCTAAAAATAGGATGAATTAAAGTAAAACAGGAAGTTATTCGGTCAAGTGGGTTCTGAATTTGCCTGAACCCTGCATCCACAAGTGCACACGCACACTCACACACACACACACTTTTTCTTTCTCTCACACACATACATACTGTTGCACAACAACCAGAGACACTGTAGCAGCTTTCTAAAAGGCAAAGACAAGAACAACACAGTAAGTGGCAGTTCTGCCGTCAGATATGCAAACAAAACACAAAGAGCAGCAGCAGAATGAGATACACACGCTGACAAGCATTTTAAGTCGAGCCACACAGCAGGGAGGTGGTTCAGCCTCCCAAGAAGTCCACATTTTAGTCCAGTCTGGTTTGGCCAGCACTCCACAAAGGAGGAAGAGGAGGAGAGGAAGTACGCTTGAGGGATGAGAACTGCAAACAGTAAGCAACAGCCCAGTTCATTTGATTATTGGCTGTGAAGCACTAAAGGATCCTAGCAAAATAAACAATGTCTAAGGGCAATATTCTACAGTTTAAGGATTTTAAATGTGACGTGTGCCTACTTTGCTGTCAGATCTACTGAGGACAACCACACACAATTAAAGAAAAGGGCTCTCTTCAAAGAAGAAGGATACTACTCTGGAGCGACTGAAGGAGCAGAGAGAGAA
Source organism: Halichoeres trimaculatus (assembly GCF_033239565.1). Taxonomy (NCBI): domain Eukaryota; kingdom Metazoa; phylum Chordata; class Actinopteri; order Labriformes; family Labridae; genus Halichoeres; species Halichoeres trimaculatus. Next base: position 22,378,700 of record NW_027437180.1, read on the forward strand.
AAAAAGAGAAAATGAAGAAAGGGAGAAGTATGTGGATTTGTATTTGAAGAGTTCCTTTATTAGTAGCATTGCAACTAAGATGAAGAGGAGGAAGATTTTAATGGTCGGCCAAGGCATCAGTCCTCATCAGCTGTCCAGTCGACCACCAGGGAAAGGACAGAGAAGAGATGAGCTGTGTCTGAAAAAGTTCAGAGCATCCTGTTACGTTTATGCGTAGGTGAGTCTGTGATGACATCACTACAGGGGGCAGGGCCTCGTTTGCGGTTGGCTGTGGAATCCAAATGGAGTGCCATCTCTTCAGCAATGAAGGTGTTGAGGTCCACGTCATGGAGACCATTTCTACGTCGACTGAGAGGCTGGGCAGGATGGGTAGGGGAACCAGGAGGACCAGAACGCACAGAGATGCTTGCCATGGCCCCACTAAGACCTGAGAGAAAAAAAGTATGCATATGAAGCCACCACAATCTGATAAATTCTAGTGTCCTTTTTTGTAATCCAAATGCTTTTCTTAATTTGACCTACCATGCAGCGCTATGGCCTCTCTGAAAGGCTGCAGGTCAGTCTCCACAGAGCTGCCCGTCTCTGGCTGTGCAGGGCGGCTAGCAGACACCATGGCAACCCTTGGTTGAGCACGAGTTGTCCGTGGAGGTGGAACTTTGCCACACAGGAAGCTGATGAGATCCTCACGCCTGATAGTTCTTCTGCGTTTCTTAACCCATGCAATCACATCCTTATTCCTGCGCTGGTAGCCCAAGTGGATACCTAAGTCGTAGCTTCGTTGGCGGGCCTCTACACTCTCTGATGACACACAAGGACATTTTTTGTAAATCAAACATTACCATTGGTATTCAAATGCATCAATCATATTAAGTACAGAATACAATGGGACATACAAACAAGTTCAAATGACTTTTGAATGTGTAGTAGTGAGAATAACATAACTTACCTTTATACAGGTTAGTGACTGCTGTTGCTGCATTCTGGAAGGGCACCCAGAGAGAGAGACCTTGCTGCTGACATACCCGGTCTGAAAATTATTTTAGAAGGGTCAGTCAGATAAATTGTTTTAAATATACTTAAACAGAGAAAACAAAATCCCCATGGCCTCTGAGACCACCATTGATGCACAGTTAAAATGCTGAGACAAAAAGCTTTAAAGTATTGGCTTGTGTCAGTTTTAGCACTCAACAACTACAACAAATGATCAAAGTTTTTGCAGTTTTCTAACCCTAGTTGTTCTTTTTGTCACCATATCTTTTCATCTTGGCTGTAGGAGTTGTGTTTACCAGTAATCCTTTGAATGACTCACTCATACAATATCAAGAAAGAGACAACTTTGTTACTGACAGAACATGAAGAGATAATGGCGTTTAACACCTTACCAAGCAGGGAAATCTGTGATAAAAAGTGACTTCATGTGACAAAAAGTGGAAAAATACTACGCAATACAAGACAACTCTAAAATTGTACTTGCAACATGAAACAATTACTTTCTCATGAATAGTGTCACCCCCATTGAAACTGATATAACAGTCAATTTAATTTTTCATGCACTGTATGCGCTAATAGAATAAGCTGACAGGAATCCTGGTTATTTACAAGCAGTATAATTATAGCCTCAAGTTCAAACAGCAGGCCAGAGCAGCGCTGAAGACAGTTTTGAAATCGTTGTTTTCACAATTCTGTTCGTAACATTAACTACAGTACAGTCATCATAATCACCCTGGCTAATCATGACCTGCTATGATACATTTTGCATTTAGTCACATATCCACCGCTCAACTGCGACAGACGCATTTGGCCGTCAACAAACGGGTTGTTTTCAATCGACAACCTCCTCCCCAAGTATCGCCATTTTGACGGCAAGGTAACTGCACCGGTGGGCCACAACATTTAACTTTAAACAACGCTCTGTCACTCGAAAGAGGATTAATAAACTGAAAGAATCAAAGGACACCCCGCCAAGGGGTTGGAAGCCCGTCAGCTCAGCTGTTTATCAATCCGTTTAGCCCTGAAGGACCTCTCACGGCTCAGGCCACTGTGAGCCACATTCAGCCTCCTGCCCCACATTCTGATACTGTGGCCGGTGTTTGGGTTTGAAGAGTGACCCTGTTGACTAGCGGCTTTCAGCCTAATGTGTCAGTGATTTCAATTCTTACAACTTATTTTTAAAAATGTCCCCGTCGCAGGCGCCCCTTTGTTTCTTTGACTCACTGGTAACACATCAGACGAGTATATTTTGACATTGTTTTGAAAAACGAGATGCTTACACGAGGACTAGTTCGATGCTTCAAGAACTGCTGAGACTTAAACAACCACAAGCTGGTTCAGCTGAAAGTCACCGGTTAACAGGGATACTACAAGACCGAAGTACCGGTTGTCTGTGGCTGCTAATGTTAGCATCCACTTCGTATTAGCATCTATCAGCTTGCTAAGAATCAGGGTCACAAACTCGAGAATGGAATTAAAATGTCGCATACAAAAACTATTTCAAAAATACACACTTTTGTCACCAAAAGACGTGAAAAGCACCACTGGTTAACATTTTGAGGGGTAGGCCGAGAATAGTTACTACTGTTAGCCTAGCGGGTGCCCTTTGTGTCTCTCTCTTAGCCAAGCTCTCACGTCAGTCGGAGGATTAGCATGCATTAGCATTAGCACAGACAGTTCGCTGTCCGGAACTTGTGTATTTTGTACAGACCTTTGTAGAGCTGTGCTACTGCGGTGGCTGAGTTTTGAAAGAGGTGCCACAGTTTTTGCTGGCTTTGTTCAGTCTCCTCTTCGTTTTGAACACCCTGTTCGGCCTCCGCTAAACACTGCCGTTCCCACTTGGAGAACCAGTGTTCGGGGCCGTGCTCCTGGATCTCCGCTTCTCCCTCCTCCTTCCTCTCCTCCATAGCTAACGAAAGGCGTTAGCCAGAGAGCTAGACTTCGTGTCAAATGTAGGGTCGTTTAATACTCGAAGATATCTCCCTGTCTTTCTTCTATTAAACACAAGAGAAATACGTATCAAAGCCCTAACACGGTTCAGACGAGAAAGAACAACTGCTGTTAGAGACGCATTGTGAAGATTTTAAATTCCGCCTACACGCCCTGTGTAAAGCACACCAAATTAAAGAACGCGATGACAACACTGAAGAATTTCTCGTGCTTGCCACGCCCATTTTCGCTCTTCTCGAAAACGATTGGCTACAGCGTGTTCTTTGGGCGTTTTTCGACATGTTCCACGAGGCCTGATTGGACAACGGCAAACCCGAGAAAAGGTCAGAGAAAAACAACGTTGATCCCACCCAGGAAATTCCTTCCCGTAAGTAATTCAGCATTACACCCTGCAGGGGGCATTCTGACCACGGAGATTTGAGCCAGTGGCTCATAGTGCTGCACAGTGTCAGGGTATTTCCACAGTCTATGGTTATTACCCATAGAGTAGAGTAGAGTAGAGTAGAGTAGAGTAGAGTAGAGTAGAGTAGAGTAGAGTAGAGTAGAGTAGAGTAGAGTAGAGTAGTGTAGAACTTTGATGTCCCCGAGGCGCAATTCATGTTGCAGCCAGTAGTCAGCACAATAAAAAAAACAATACTCAGACACAAACATATCAGACACAACACGGCACAAAATCCATGCACTGTCCATCCACAGATCCCAGAGGTTACAGATTGTTCAAGAAGCCAACAGTGGACGAATAAAAGACGGTCTATATGTGTTTGTGCTGCTCCTGGGAAGACGGAACCTTCTCCATGATGACAGCATCTGAAACTCCTCATGTAAAGGATGCTGAGGGTCCATAATTATTACCTTTGCTTTAGAGATAACTCCCGCTTCATAAATGTGCTGGAGGTCATTAAGAGAGGCCCCAGTGATCTTGCAGCACTGCCTTGTGATTCTAACAAGCTTTGTCTTTTCTTTTTTTTTCTTTTTTTTGAGACTGAGGCTGCCAAACCAGCAGCAGAACAAAAGCTGGTCAGCCTTTTTACCATTACCTGTAAAGCTGTAGCGCTCCAAGTAATGGTGCCTCCTATTGCTCAAATTAGGTTGAATTTAACTATTATTAGCAGCAATTTTTTTCAGCGTATGAAGGCCCAATAATTTTTAGCTTTTGTTTACATTTAAAGCTTTAATTTGGACTTTAATTTGGAATTTTTAATTTTGAGATGATATAGGCTTCAAATGTTGTATTGTATATGTTTATCTTATCTGACCTCATCTTGTGTTCAAGGAGAAGCTAAGCACATTATGCACTATGTTTAAAACACTCATGTTGACAAAACTGGGCCCATGTAGATTTTCCAGTGTAGTGCCAAAGAACTAAACAAGCATATTATCCCCTGTGAAATTTATACAGGGTATTTTTTCTTGCTTTTCATCTCTGAATACAGTGTGACATTATAATTATGATGTATGGACACATAAATGAATAATGTAACTAGCAATATCGCCTCAATCAAGTTTTAGTTGAGTTTAGTTAATTCACACACATTATCACAAATGTATGTATGTCACAGATATACCTGTACACACACACACACACACACACACACACACACACACACACACACACACACACACACATATATATATATATATATATATATATATATATATATATATATATATATATATATATATATATATATATATATATATATATATATATATATATATATATATATATATATATATATATATATATATAATGGTAAAAATGCTTAAGTGAGGTCAAGCAAGATGCCAATACCATAGTCACCTTTCTCAAATGAATCATTGATTTTTTCAGTTATGTCAAGCCATTGAGGTGATGTTATTTTTTCTGTTATTTTTTCTGGGATGGGACTATGATGTTTAGTTTGTCAAAATTCTTGGTTAGTCTATTATACACTATTTTTCTTAGACCTTGGAGAGAGTAGATGGAATGGAAATGGGCCAATAGTTACTCAAGTCAATCTTAAAACCAGGTTTGAAGACTGATGTGACTTGTGCTATTTTCCGTGCTTCACAGTACTGCAGTGTGTTATGATGTCTTACATCATAGCTGTAATGCATTTGTTTATGGTTTCTGTTGCAGTGAGATTCTTGGTTGAAAGTTCATTGTCACTCTATCTTTAGAACACCAGAGGGCTGTGGATTGCAGATTAAGGGTCCAAAGATCAGTCTGTCATTTAGAAAAAAAAAAAAAAAAAACTCATTCTCACCTGTCACTTGTCATTAGACAGCCCAGGTATATGTGTGGTTGAATGCCATTCTTCCTTTCTGATTTTCTCTCTGGTAACTTCTGATTTTCTCTCTGGTAACTTTTTTTTTTTTGAGTATGTCTGTAAAGGATAGTGTTATAGAAGATGTCGAGGAATATTTCCAGGAACGAGGGCCAACTGTCACATTCAGTAACCTGCACTACATGATTCAAGATACAAGATTATTTTGTAAAGGAGGCTCCACAAAAACCATCCTGAAAGATGTGAGGTAGGATATAAATTTTTCTTGTGTGTCAAAATTCATCTGCAAGTTGGCTTGCTAACACTTTTTCTGCAACTTCTCTTTGTTTAGATTTTATATTTAACAATGAAACATAAAACTAAGCAAGTTTAAATTAGTGTTTCATTTTGTTAAACTTGTGTATTTTCTATAGATTTTAGAGAAACATGGTTGAAGAAAATGTTTTTAGGACAATCTTTGATTTAAAAAAGAAATAAAAACTGGAAATCCAGATATCTGTGACAAAGATTATTTATTTATTTAGAAATCTGCATAGTAAAGGAATACTTCAATATAACCACAACACTTTGTTGGGAAAAATTAAGGAGCAGGGTGAGAAAAAGTTCTTTTTGAAGTAACAGTAGTTGGATAGAGCAAACTATTATTCTTATTCAAAACTTGAGGTTGGGTGTTTTTAAGGTATTGACACAAGAATGTAATCTTGTTTTCTTTCATGTTTAAAAGTGCAGTGTATGAGTGACCAGGTTTTGAAACTAAGTTGTTTTATTACATTAAAGTGCTTTCTGTAAATACATGATAACCACAAAATTATCTGATTGCTTGTTGCAGTGGCATCATGAGACCAGGAATGAATGCTATCATGGGTGCCACTGGCAGCGGGAAAACATCGTAAGAAACAAAAATTTATACACACAAGAATTCTCACAAACCCAAACACAAACAAACAAACAAAAAAAAAACAATGTTTTTTCCCTTCCTTTTCATCCTGTCAGACTGCTCGATGTGATCGCAGGCAGAAAGAACCCTGCGGGGCTGAAGCATGGGAAAGTCTTGGTGGATGGGAAAATGGTCACGTCTGAACTCAGACTCTGCTCTGCATACGTGGTTCAGGTACAAAAACAAACACACATTTTTTGACAACATTGTTCTTTGGACTTCTCATGTCTTTATCACACGTGTGCTTCCAGGATGATATCCTAATGGGAACTCTTAGTGTGAGGGAAAACCTGCTGTTCAGTGCCAATCTGCGTCTCAACCCAAAGCACCACACCCCCTCTGATAAGAACAGCCTGGTGGATACCATCATACAGGACCTGGGCCTCACAGACTGTGCAAACACCAAGGTACACTGCTGTTGAATACACAAACTGAAGTGTTAGACTTATAGTTACACCATTATAGCTCTCTCAGGTATAAGCAGAAAAACTTGCATTAAATTAATACAAAAATATACATGACATTGTTTGACACAATATTTATGGAGTTAAATAGATGTGGAATCAGTCACTTCTCTCTCATTTCAGCAGTGGCAGTATTGTCTTTGCATACTCTTTAAAATTCTTGTTTCTTTCAACTTTTGGCAATAATTCATGTGTCCATGAGTCAGATTGCTCCAGATTTGGGGGGACATATCAGAGAAATCATAAGAAATTGTGTAAATTTATTGATGTTCTTAATTTAATTATCAAAGATACACATGGTTAGAAAAATTCTGTCCCATTTGGCACAAATTAAATTTTCCTCTTTGGTTCCTGGTAGAATATAAAAGCAAACAAAGCAAACATATTCTTAAGGTAAATCATCTTTATACAAACATTCATTGTTTAAACAAGACCTGTAAAAGTTATGATATAACATGGATGGGCTTTATTCAGCCTCAGAAAGGGGTATCTTAAAAACTTTGAAAAGACATTTGTATCAATTTCATGACATTTCAACTTTTTGTACTATATAGAACATTTCTGTATCTATCCTTGCAAGTTAAGTTCTGCTTTTATATATTCTTTGTGCAATTTTGTTTGCACTTTACACTGCTTGTTTGCCACTGTAATTATGTAAATTTCCCTGGTGTGGGACAAATAAAGGATAATATTATCCTGCCTTAACTTAAGACTTTATCTTTGAGTTTATCATTTCAAAGAGGGATTGTGGTAAACAGACAGGTAACACTTAAAAACACGGAGAAAACTCAGGTACATAGAGTCAAGTACAAAAAATAACCCATTAAAATTGTTATACAAACTCAAAGTAATAAATGATTAAAATAAACAAAGGCTGTTAGATAATATTAAAGGAGGATTAACAGATCACAGAGTATTGTATAATGGAGTTATATTAAAGCTATCACTGGTACCATAGTCAGTCATCAGAATAGAACAGACATTAATATAGGCCTTGAAGTACATTCATGAAGAGAAGATCTTTGTGTAACATCATCTTTCATCCTCATTTTCAATCCTCATCATCTTCAGTTTAGAGTCATTAATTTTCAGTCTGTGATTAAATGTTTGAAAATGTGTGTGTACAGATTGGAACAGAGTTTCTGCGTGGGGTATCTGGAGGTGAGAGGAAGCGGTGCAGCATCGGGATGGAGCTCATCACCTCTCCTTCATTGCTGTTTCTGGACGAGCCAACTACTGGCCTGGATTCAAACACTGCAAACTGCATCATTAGCCTGCTGCACAAGTACAACTGTATTACCATTTACATTACCATTCTCAGATTAGGCAACAGATATTCACACGAGGCACAAATGAAACAACTGAAGCATGCACTGCTGCAGAAGACAGTGGGGTAAAACAGCGGACAACGCACTGCTTACTGTCAGCTTTAATTAACATCTTCCTATTTTAGAGTCACACCAAGCAGCATCACTGTTACAAATGCCTTGTTAATCTGCAGCATCTTTTGCATCTACTGTAGTATTTGGGTTAACTGTAATGACATGAATGTAAAAAAGATGTTGTTGTTGTGTGTGTTCAGGCTGTCTAGAAGAGGTAAGACCGTGATCTTCTCCATCCACCAGCCACGCTACTCCATCTTCAGACATTTTGACCACCTGACTCTGATGCACAAAGGAGAGGTGTTGTATGCAGGGGCAGCAGGCAAGGCACTTGAGTACTTCACAGACTATGGTATGTGTGTTTGGAATAAAATGTCAGCAACCTTGAAGTGTTTTCAATAGAAATCAATAGAAGACGTTGAATTCTAACAAAGAGAGGGGACAGATATTATTTTTGCTTGCTATTGATGCTTTTATTTAGATTCTGTTCTGATATTTTTACAGGAAGTCATTTAGTTTTGATAATCTGATGTAAACAAACTAACTTAACTTAACTTAACTTAACTTAACAGATGGTACGTTTTAAAATTATGCATGTATGTTTGTTTTTACAGGCTACCAAATTGAGCCGTTCAACAATCCTGCTGATTTCTTTATGGACATCTCAAATGGAGAAGCAAAATCAACATTAGAGCCATTTCCTGAAGGTAAACCTGAAACACACAAGCTTGGTATTTAACATCAACAGAGACTTTTTGTCCTGTTTTTTTTTTTTTTTTTTTTTTGGAGATTTGTTGGTGAGAGAAAATCAAGGTATCAAGAAGAAGAACTAGCATCTGAGTTTTGCTTTGGTAACATCTTTATTATGATATATGTAAATCTTCCTTGAAAAACTCCACTGCTTGCAGGATTTTGTGAGATTTTGGTGGATGGCCATAAAAAGGATGTGTGGTTATAACCATACTAACAGGAAATTAATATTTGTTTTCTAGGAGGCTGTTACACTGCTTGATAAAAAAATTATCAGGACAAATTTATGCACAGATGTTCTACTGATTTTTGTTATTTTCCAGTTATGTAACCCACAGTAATTGAGAAAAGAAAAAAATGGTCTGATTGTCTTCTTAGCTATTCTGAGGCCAAACGTAATTGCTCCCATCTGCTCCCACAGAAGAAGGCAAAAACCCCTTGGCAAACATGTACCGCCGGTCAAAACTATGTCAGTCTACACTGGAGGAGTTGGCTCATATAAACCAGAGCATTGCAGTTGGGCCCAAAGGTCAGGACAAGGCAGCTGACTATGCCACATCCTTCAGCTATCAGGTCAGCCATCTCTGCGAATCAAAAATACACTAAAAAGTCTAGAAAAAACATGTTCATGCATTACAAAGTCATTAGATAATTATCCATTGGAATCAAAGTCTCAGTTGATACTGATTTTGTGCTCTTTGGAAATTGAAATGACTTTATGATGTTATGTCTCAGAGTTTAATGATGGTGCCAGCCAGTTTTATGACTCCTGCTTGGCTGCCTCCGGAATGAACCCTCTGCATATCTATCAACCCACTCATAAAAGAAAAGTAATTTCCCTTTGTCTATGTGTGCATGCTGTTACGTCTTTGTGTGCACGTGTGTCTGTTTTTGTGCGTGTTAGATGCGGGTGGTGTGTGGCAGGACAGTGATGAACACTTTAAGGAACCCTCAGACCTCTTATGCCCAGTTGGCTCTTAACATCTTCTTTGCAGTTCTGGTGGGACTCATTTATTACCAAATGCCATTAAAGCTGCCTGAGGCTTTACAGAACAGGTACTTCACACAAACCATGCTGCCAACTTTGTTTTAACGCTACTTTAATTCCATCCCTGTACTTCTCTCCTACCTTAGTTCACCTTTTCCTAGCTGATCCAAAGGCTGGTTTGGGTTTCTCTTTAAGTGTTTATAAAGTAATGCTTGCCACATGATTTCATGGGGTAGGCAGAAATGATGAGAAAAAAAAATCTGCTTTTGCAAAGGATACAAAAATTAAATCTTTCCATGTAATATTCACCTTTTAAAAGAAGTGTTAAGTATGATTGCTAAAGTCAGTAAACAAACCTTTAAATAATTAAGATAAGGAACCATGATGTCAAGATAAAGGAAAAAGTTAACTGATGTAATTTTACAAGCTGAAGTCAGGATCACATTTGCTGACATTTTAAAACGGTTGAGCATCCTCGACTGATATACTGATCATTATCTCTCTTCGTCTCCCCCTCTCACGAACATGATTACAGGAGTGGAGCATTCTTCTTTCTTATCATCAACATGGTGTTTGGAAATCTCTCTGCTGTTGAACTCTTTATCAATGAAAGAGCCATCTTCATGTGAGTGAAAGATAACAGCTTTTTAGCTTTTAATTTTTTTTTTTTGAAAGATAACATGTATATTGATGTGTGTTTGTTGTTTACAGAAGCATCATTTTACCCCCAAAAAGAAGCAAACAGAAAAGACCCAGGAAAAACAGATTGACTAAATCAAAGAATACAAGATTTCCTTAAAAACTAAGCACTAAGCACTGCTAAAAAAACTGAGCTCAGCAAATTTGTGGTTTCTGTCTATAGTATTTTTGGTCACAGATTCACATAGCAATCTATATTGCACAAATGTAATATTGTAATGTTGGTTAAAATAGCATAAAATATACAAGGATTGAGGCAATGTTAACAATGTCACTGAGTGCAAAATTGAATATGGAGAAGAGTATTGTTTTTTATTTACTTAAAAAAAAATTCAGTGACCCTAACCCCATTCCGTTCTCACAAGTGTGACATAATTATTATTTCTATTGATAACAGTAAGTACTACAAACCTCTCAAAACCCCATGCTCTCAAATGTGTCATTGTTTTGTTTCTTAAGTCCTTTCTTTGTTTGTTGTAGCCACGAGAACTCCAGTGGTTACTACCGCACCTCTGTCTACTTCCTGTCAAAGATCTTTGCTGACCTCATCCCAAACCGCATCATCCCCATCTTTGTGTTTTCAGCCATTGCCTACTACATGATGGGTAATTATCACAGAGACATGAGCACTTACCCACCACAAACACACATCACACTGCATCATTCAAAGGAGCTGACTCTTCAGTGGCAGCCTGTATTGTCTCTGATCTTCTTTTGTCTTTTTCCACAATTGTATGAAAGCTGACAAAGCAAAATTGTTTCCACTCCTTTCTGAAGAGGTGAGGTTTCATCCCAGGGGGGTTTCAGTTTTGAGTCATAAAGTCTAGGTGACAGTGAGCTGCTTGAATCCAGCTCTGATGTCTTAACAAATTTCTACTCCTGCTGTTGATCACTTTTTGTCAGCAGTTTTTCACTTGACCTCTCTGCTATGCCAGACCCCACCTGAAGCAACTTTTAAAGGCAACATCATGTTTTCTGAAGAGCCTTTCTGTTGTCATCTATCTATTGTCATCTCTCAGGGCTGAAGCCTGCCTTTACAGCCTTCCTGTGTTTCGCCCTCACCATGTCTCTGGTCAGCCTGGCAGGGGTCGGTTTGGCCTTCCTTGTCTCAGCAAGTGTGTCATCATTTGCCATGGCTAATATCCTCATCGCTCTACCCTTTGTCTTTATGATGGTGAGATTCCAGGACACATACAAGATATACATGATTACAAAACAATACAGACCCTTTTATTCAACCAATCTGCTTCTCTTCATGTAGGTCTTTGGTGGTTTTCTTGTCAATCTCAATGTCATGCTAAGCTGGCTCTCGTGGCTTAAATGGATAAGCATCTTCAAATATGGACTAGATGTAAGATATATACAACAGAAAGAAAAAGTAGCAGGTAGTGGTTGTGGGTGAAATCATCCTTTTTCATTGTGAGGATGTTATTGACCTCAGTCTTTTTTTGCCTTCAGGCTACATTCATCAACGAGTTTACAGGACAGATGTTCATCAGCGACACCATTATGTGAGTGCAGAGCTATGACACAGCTACTTCTTTTAGTTGAAAATGCACACACACACAAAAACTCTTTCTTCTGCCATGCAGGATCCCAGGGGAAGAATTCCTGAAAGCCCAGGGCATCGACTACTCCACATGGGGCTTCTGGCAGAACCAGGTGGCTCTGCTGGGAATTGTACTTTGCTGCATGCTCCTGGCCTATGTGCAGCTGCGCCGAATCAACCGCTGGAAATGATGCACATCTGTCTGTATTTATATCTACAAACAGAGCAGTTCGTCTTTATTTATTTAACAAGCATCAAATGTAACAAATACTACTATTTAGAGAAAGAAAACTAGAGGATTTGTATTGGATTTTATAAATGTCTGCACCAGGATTAATAAGCTCTCTCATGTGAACATTTAATCTTAAAGTCAAATTACCTCTATCTGCCTGTCTCACACATAAACAAACACACGTGTTGTAACATTTGAGTCCCCGGTGGATTAGCTGCCACTAAGCACACCTGGTGTGCACACGAGGGGAATGTGCAACAAACGCCAAGCCGATGTCTAAGTCCTCACTAAGCTCTTTACACTGAGTTAACATGAGCTAGAGGGCAGAATAGATGGGCACAATACACATTTTATCAGGGGTATTTAAGTAAAAAGAAAACTGGAATGTAACAGTCAATGCATGAAGTGTAACCCTCTTTATTCACACTTTGTAGAAACAATGAGGGAAATAATTTTGTGGTGTTAGAATCACATATTTATTTATTTATTTTTACAAATTTTAGTCAGTTTTACAGAAGAAAAAATATTTATGACATAAATTACTGCTGTAAACCAGGTTTTAAATTTAACTGCAGGGCATGAAGAAACACCTTGCTCCAGTATGATAGTATTAACTTTGCGTGTACTAATGAACCTGCAAGTTATTTTTCTGTGTGGTGTTGCTAATGAGTAAAATGTTCGTACCAAGATCTTTTTTTATCATCATGGTCATCATGTCTATGTCTTTGTGAGTGTTATATTGAACATATTCAATTTGCCCTGTGAAACATTTTAGCTCACAGCAGCACGATCAGCAAGTTGTTCATCCTGGAGCATTTTGTGTAATCAGCATAAAATGAGTCATTCCTATACACATTGTACAAAATCTTATCAACACAAGATTTTACTTGCCAGCTTAACAGAAACTTCTCTCATCCCTTTGTGACAGAGATCAGAGAAAACACCTTTTAAAAAAAAATAAAAAATTCACAAAGTCACTCAGGATATGTGGCTGTGGTTCTTTGAACCGGCTGTGATTTTTCCAACACTTTGACCTTGAAATGAATGATTCAAACATTTGCAAAAGGTTGTGAAGCTCATACTTAAACCATGTTCAAAAGACATAGTAAATAAATAAATAAATAAATAGATAAAGCATGTTTTGTGTTACAAAATAATTAGGTATCATTTATGAGTGTAAATATGGAGCAAAAACCTGCCAAATGTCTTGCTTTATAAAAGCTTTTAAAGATGTTGATTATGGTGATTCTTAAAAAGCATATATACCTAGTACCAGCACCTAGCAAACACAGAAAGAATCACTGGCTTTCAATCTTACTCGGGAAATACTTTTTTTTAAATAAACAAGAAAGTCTCAAAAACTTTTCACCCCTCCTACACTCTTACTCCGACTGTTTCCCATTGTCACTGGTGAGTTTTCCAGGCCCCGGAGCCACTCTGTACACTTCAGCACTACTCGCTCATCCACACCATAGTTCTCCTCTTCCTCATACTCCACATCATCATACTTGTGTTTTTCATTCAGCAGTGAGATTTTCACAAATGAGCTGATGTCTGCCAGCTCAGCTTCACTGTTGTTTTTAGCTTCCACTCTGTTGTTTGGGGTCGAGTGTCTCTGAGTGGCCTGCTGATGTCTTTTAGAGACGTTTTCCCTCCTGCGTCTTGTCTCCGAGCCACTTCCAGAAACACTTCCAGCATTTCTTGTAGATGAATGTTGACGTCTCTCGCTGTTCCTCCTCTGCAGGAGCAGGACAGCTTCAGGTGTGAGGGTCAGTGTGAAACGTGCCTCCTCTTGGTGTCTGACCCTCGTCTTCACCTCTGGTTCACTCTTTAAAGAGCTCTGACTCATGTGTCTATGCTGCTGTGGCTTAGAGAGGGATTCCCCCGAGCTGGAGGCAGGGACACTGTCTGTTTGTGATGAAGGAAACAGTCTGTCTTTTCTCTTTGTATGCAGCTCTGCTCCTGACACTCCTTTGGATATTTGGAGATTACTCCTGGGTTGACTCTTCTTTCCCAGCTGCTTCAAGTTTGAAGCCAGTCTCTCCTTCACAGAGCTGCCTTTTTCATCTCTTTGGATCTTTGTTTTTGGTAGAGTAGTTGTTGACAAAGAGTTGTTGACATGTTTCTCTCTGTTGGTCAGCCCTGACACAGAGCGGGCAATCGACACAGGTGGGATGAACGGCATTTTGGACACACACAAGATCAAATAGGAAAGAAGCTCTGTTTTCCGCTCAAAATGTTTAAAGAAAAAATAAGAAAAAGGCGCTAAGGAGGAAATTGACTCACTGAGGGAGGAGAAGTCCTCTGGTGCATCCTCCTCCATGCAGGGGTCAGCTGTGTATCTGTGTCGGAATCCTCTGGTGCTCATGTACCCTGGAGTAGCAGAAAGCTTATACCTGAGAGGCAGGAGGGCGGGGCCTGGCACTCAGTGAAAGGCGTGCACGACCTCAAGATCTGAGGGCTCAAAGACCTAAAATAAACAGACATTTCTAATCCTCTGGATGCATAGTGCAAGTGCACATGCAGGCTTAATCTACGCAGGGTGTAATCATGACTAGAGAGAAAGTCAGGTGAGAATCAGTGTCTGCACTGAAGACTGAGGGAAACCAAGTTCTATGTAAGCATAGGGATCATTCTTGATTTTAAGTATGATAGAGCAACAAATAAATCTATAATCAATTCTCAAGTTTTCATACCAGCATTTATCTCACTATCTTTAAATGACCCTCAAATGCACATTGATACTCAATACCGTTCAAGTGTAAAGATAAATTAATAAGCATGCACAAAACAGTATGTGCTCTATCATTTCAAATTATAGAAAATGTCTTCATATGTGAACACAGCAGAATGAAGTTAATGCAAATAAAAAACTGCAGCAGCTTAAAAAACAATTGCTCAGGTGTTAAGAAAATATTTTTTCAGCATTGGACTGTGAATTTTTTTTCATATGATTAGAAACGTTAAGCGTTATAAGTTATGATTCAAACGTTATACCTTTGTGGTTTACAGTGGCTATAATTACCCTTACACCAGGCATCACTGTTTTTTTTTTTTTAACAAGCATCCACTTCCATAATAATTTGAAGCAATATCTCAGATTTGCACAAGTTCAAGCTTAACATTTTTTCTTTTATTTGCCCCTCTTTAAAAAGATTATAAAAAGAATTTACTTCAGAAAAACATTTATTTGGAAGGTTTTGTTACAAAACGTAATTAAAAGAGATTCAAAAAATCTATCACACTTATATGAAAGGGACTAATACATTTCTCTTCATATATTATACATTTAAACATATCGACTATATATTTTAGTCATCCTGACTGACTTGTAAACTCAGTATGCATGGCACAGAGATAAAAAAATAGACTTTTGCTGTAATAAAATGATGCATTAGATTGACCTATGCGTTAACACTTGTAAGCATTCATTCACAGCATGTCTTCTTGTGTACATGAAGGACCCGTCGACAGCGAGGACACGTGTGAAAGGCATCCTTGAAATGGTTCACAAAAAATGGGATCAGACAGCATCCAAACAGCAACCTGTGAGGTGGAAGTAACTTAAGTTGTTGCCTTTTGAATTGGTTACCGAGTGCGTGTAGAGTGGTTGATGCTAGCTAATTAGATTTAACTCTGAGAGCAGTTCAAATGAGTCTGTTCTTACCCGCATAGCACAAACACCAGACACATGAGCCAAGCATGAGTGCCGACTTGGTATGTGACCTGTGTGGTGATCTGAACCTGACAAGATGGACAGGTTGTCAGGGCTGGGTAGCGATACAGCTGAGTCTCATAACTCACAAACTTGGGTCGGGGAGTAGACAGAGCACGAACTGAAGAAGACACAGAAGAATTAAAAAATACACTTGTTTTCAGGACACATGTCTGTATCACAAAATACATGAACCTTTTCAGTTTTAAAGTCCTTAAAAGTATCCAGTCAGCACTTTGAGTACCATTTGTACTTAAAAGTAAGCAAAAATACATTTATTAAAATGATCCTGAATATAATATTCTTAATTTTTCACAAGGACCAGCTCAGTGTCGACAGAAAAAACTACGAGAGTAATTAAATGACAGCATGCAGTTGAGAATAATCCCTTCTAAATCATAGTTTTGGACAATATAACACTAGTATTAGTCAGGAAACACAGCAACTGACAGTGAAATGGCTTTTACAGAAAGGTAACACTTGAATTTCAGTTAAGAATGTGACAAATCCAGGCCCACCCATTCAAAATGGAGATGAGAAGTGAGCACATACCTTGCACGGGTAAGTTGTTTTGTGTGGAGCAGCCAGCTCCAGGAGAAAATGAGAAGGAAGGAGGAGGTGGATGATCGAAAGGTGAATGAATATGGTATATTTTCACATCTTGCCCGGCTTGGCTGTCATCTTGAGGGGAAATATACAAGAACTTTCTTTGTAAAAAGGAAAACTGATGTGTAAAATAAACAGTTTGAAACTGAATTTTACCTGGTAAGAAGTACGGAGGAGGTGTAGGAAATGGCTCATCCACTTTTGACAGTGACTCCATTCCACAGTTTGGTTTTGTATTGAGAGAAAAATGAGCAAAAATCAGAGAGTGCTCCGATGTTTGGAGCTAGTACCACTTTGCTAGTAGTTCCACCAGGTGCGATGCAGAGTCAGTAATTGCTGGCTTCTATGATTGGTTGAAGGACCTATTACCCATGAATCAATGGCTGGATGATCTTTGAAGTAATGCAGCCCTGATTTAGATGTTTTCGCACAATGACCAAAATTTATACATCAGAAATGATGGCGATTGTTTGCATGTTTACTTTTAAGACTTAAGATCACAGGCTATATATAAACTGATTGCAAACATGTCTGACAGATTGGGGATTATTCTAATCTGAAATAGTTGGCTTGGGAACAATTATGTAACTGTGACAGTGACTTCTTTTAAATTGCAGGAAATGGTGCTTAGTGCTGGCACATTTTATATATTTTCTTGACCTTTCGCCAAACCTCACTATTATTCGCACAGTGTTTTTGATTCCTGCACAGATTGTGAGGTTCTGCATTATAATGAGTTATGGAGTATAGATAACAGAAGGTGTTCCCTTCCCCTCCATCTGAACTAATCAAACTTTGCTGGCTCTACTTTATTAGTTATCATTATTATTACAGCTAATAGTTACCATTGTTATTGGTAAAGTCCCTAATTTGCCAAAGATGTTTCTAATGGACTGCACTGGGTCTTTAAAAGGTTGAAGGATAAACTTAGAGATTAAGGAGTACAGCATCCGTTGTAATTTTTGACATTTATGTATGAAGTAGCTGACTGTATAACTTCATTCGGTCACGTATTTACATCCAAATTAGTATTAAGTACAACGGTTGTAATAGTGTACATAGCAGTAGTACATTTTCCCATATGTCAAACAAAACAAGCAATGAAAACACTTAAAGGTGTGGCCCTCAGGGGCCCTTCCCTCGTCTAAATTTACGTAAGCTTACCACTGTCAGCCACTACAACCATAGCCACTGCCCCTAAAACTGTGCACTAAGTGGAAATGTTAGTAACAAACAGGTTGGGCCAGTGTTAGGTGTTTCCAGTTGAACCACTAGAGGAGCTCTTTTTTGCTCGTCGCAGTTGGTGTCCGAGACTTCGATGTGGATTTTCCCTTGAATGTATTAGCTAGCGTGATGATGCTAAGCTAGCTGTCAGCCAGGCATCTACGGGTTTCGCCGCTGAGTTAGCTTCCGGATGCTCCCGGTCGTATCCTCCTGGCCGTCTTGACATTCCCTAAACATTCCCGGACGAATTCGTGTCGACTGCCCAGAGTCCGCGAATTCAGGTCCATTCCTGATCCAACCTTTCCCCGCTAGCGTAACATAGCTCGCCGGCTAACAAGAGTGCACACTCGAAGAACCGGACTGACGAGGTGAGTTAGCATGGGGCTAGCGGAATTTACGGCTTAGGAGCGGCTATCGGCGTGAGTAAAGGCATCTCTTCATAAGAAAAACCGGCGCCCGATATGGAAAGAGGGGCCTACTTGTAATTGCATGCAAAGCAACACGTCTACTCATTTCACAAAGTACCAGTCAGTCAGTCTGCCAGGCCCACAGAACACCGGCGAACTGTTGGCGTTAGCTACAATTTGGTTATCCTGCAAGGATCGACAGTAGCAGTTTGCTGGTGTAAACGTTTTACCCAGAGTGGAAACTGACCTTGTCACAATAATATTGCTGTAACTAGCCGGGCAAGTCAACGATAAGTCTTTAAAATTTACGATGACACTTGCCATTAATAATAAATAGTGATGTGGAGTAAGATGGCTAATGTTAGCTTGGTAATTTTATTTGGCTAACGTAACGTTATCATCGGCTAATTAAAGATGCTTTTCACATGTTTAGCAAATGAATTTCAGTCTAATAAACGGACGTTTCGGGTATCATTGTATTGAATCGATCGGTCAACGTTTGTAAGGAGTTATTTAACATCCCAATTTTATACGCCCGTTCGTGCAGTTTTACAGCCGAAAGAAGCAAAGTTCAGTTCAGATGGACGCTAGCTACTAAACTAAGTTTTGTTGTGTGACTTCGCAGAGTTCCACTCAAGGACCACACCCAGACAACATGTCCCTTCACCAGTTTCTGTTGGAACCCATTACCTGCCACGCGTGGAACCGCGACAGGACACGTAAGGCTCAAATATTTCCTACACATTTGAATGACCCACAACCCTGCTGTTGTAATGATCAGTCTTGACGATATGGTAGAGGTTGCAGTTGATGCCTCTGAAAACAAAGGACAAAAGATGATCATTGTCCATTCAACAGTGCCCTGTCAGCCAAAAATGACAATGTTCACCAGTAACCCTCAAGATAGAATTTGAATTTAGAGTTCTCATTGATGAGCTCTTAACACAGTCAGTGTGTCAGTAACAGGTCATGTATAACTACCCAGTCAGTTGCAAATGTGAAGTGCAAAACAAACTGCACCTGCTTTTATTCATCATAATTTACTTAAAATACATACCTTGTTATGTACAATTTATCACTACACGGAATATCATATCATTGATAAATCATACGACCAACCACCTATTGCATGTATAGCATCTTGGTTCATGATTTATAAAAGTACCTTTGCAATGACAAATATACAATTATCTGTTGTCTGTTTTTTGCCATTGTTTTGTGTCATTGTCTGTTTTTTAAAACAAAGTATATCTGTTAAAGGTAGTTTATCTATAGCTATTCATGTTTATGTCATACTTGTCCACGTTTACAGCTTGTCATGTGTATATGTATATTCGTATATTAAAAAAAAAAAAGTAAAAACTTTGTCAAATCATTTGGCTGTGCCAACAAACATGGCTGATCAACATTAATTTTATTTTGGTTCTGATCATTTCAGCTTATATATACATATAGTCGCGAGTCTTGTATGATTGTAAAGCACACACTATGCTAACTGACAGTATTTTATATTCATTCTCCATTCAGAAATTGCCATCAGTCCTAACAACCATGAAGTTCATATCTACAAGAAAAGTGGAAACCAGTGGGTTAAGACTCATGAGCTGAAGGAGCACAATGGGCACATAACAGGTACACAACTTTACTTAAGTGAATACTGTGATGTGTCTCTGCTCTTTGCCTACGACTCATTCTGACAAATACTAAACAGGTCTGCCTGACACAACAATGTCACAAGTTAGCCCTTCAAAAAATGTTTTGTTGTTGTAATGGTTAGTCAGTGATTATGTCTTTTTGGTGTATTTATAGGTATTGACTGGGCTCCCAAAAGTGACCGTATAGTGACATGTGGGGCAGACCGTAATGCCTATGTGTGGTCCCAGAAAGAGGGTGTATGGAAGCCCACACTGGTCATCCTCAGGATCAACCGAGCTGCCACCTTTGTCAAGTGGTCTCCACTGGAGAACAAGTTTGCAGTGGGCAGTGGTGCCCGACTCATCTCTGTCTGCTACTTTGAATCTGAGAATGACTGGTAGGATTTTTCTGAACAATTGTCTGTTCTAAAAATGTATGTCCTGCATCTAAAAGCACAGTAGTTCCTACATTATGGCCAAGTTGATGTGTCTGATCATTTTACTAAGGGCTGTATTTGGAAAATATTATTAAGTAGAACTCACACCTGTTTTTTCAATGTAGATCATTGTATCTGTAAAGTTATTTGTGTCCCTCTTTATTTTCTTTATTACAATTGGATGTAGTTCCAAAACAAAAGTTTTTCTGTTTTCACCTGTATTTTTTGTTTGTGTGTTCATACGGGAAGAAAATCAATCAGTTAAGTTTTTATAAATCATATATAAAATCTTCAGCTGTATCCCATTTTGAAACATGCAGAATAATATAAGAGCAATGAAATGAAACTTAGATGTGAAGTGTAAGGTTTAGGGTTTTTTTCTCTATCCAGTTTTTAAAGATGTGTGGGTGTGTTTTTATGTTTCAGGTGGGTGAGCAAGCACATCAAAAAGCCAATCCGCTCCACCATCCTGAGTCTGGACTGGCATCCCAACAACATCCTGCTGGCTGCTGGATCCTGTGACTTCAAATGCAGGTGAGTGTCATTAACTGTGAATTAAATGAAAGATTGTCGATGAGCATGGGAGAATGATTTTGAGACTAAAAACCTCTCTTTTTATTCCCTTTCTGTTTTTTTTCATGTCTGCTCTTACTGCCCCCTCCCCCTCTGGCCTCCAGGGTGTTCTCAGCCTACATTAAGGAGGTGGAAGAAAAACCAGGCCCCACACCCTGGGGCAGCAAGATGCCATTTGGGGCTGTGTTAGCAGAATTTGCAGGAGCGGGTCTGTATTTGTGTCTTTGTGTGAGTGATGGAAAAAAGGCGCTGTCCTACAGCCTAAACTTATCTACCTTTTTATGCACTCATGTGTCTGTTAGGTGGAGGGGGGTGGGTCCACTCAGTTTCTTTCTCAGCCTCTGGAAACCGCCTGGCCTGGGTCAGCCATGACAGCACTGTCACTGTGGTGGACAGCTCTAAGACTGCCAGGTATGCTCATACTCATGTAGAGGACTCTTATGAAGAGTACTAACCAGCAGGTTGCAAGGGTGTAGTTAGTTTATTTTGTTTGCCACACTTAAATTTTGTTTACAAAAAGCATTACTTGACAAAATTAATGGTTTTTACTTTTGAGGCTTAGCATTCCTGCATGGCTTGTGTGTTGCTGTTTTGCTGCTATCAGTGGAAAAATTCCATAGGAAGGGTTTTTGTGCAGGTTTAGCTCTGTAATTACAGACTCCTCTAGAGTCCATGCACTGGGCTCTTTTATCAAGTAAAGTAAAAGGCAAAAAAGACTGGTGTTGTTTATATTCTTTCTTTGAGTTTTCACATGTTGATAAAGAAAACCAAGCAACCTGTGAAACTGCTCCCCATTGCTGCTAAGAGAATTTTGAAACAAGAAAACCTTTAACTTTTTCAATAATGTATTCACATTATCTTTTATTTCTACTAACTGCATGCAGTAGTAGAAAATTTAATTTGATTAACAAAAATTTAAATTGTATACAATTTTGACTTAACTCTCAACCCTACATTGGGTTTAAGGAGCAATGCACTTATTTAAACTGGCCTTTTAAAGTAAATGTGATAATGTTTAACAAACATTACTGTCAAAAACATTGTCACAAATTTTGATCCTCAGTATAAATTATTCGCAGTAAGATCATAAAGAAGTGGACTGGGCAGCTTTTTGATTTTGCACAAACTGAAAAGAAGTTAATGTTCTAAACCATGAGATGGAATGAGAAGATCGCTCTTTTAAATTAGCAGAGGGACAGTTATAAATTGGTAAATGTAATCCAATATTCAGAACACCCCTCATGTAAAATTCAGAATCTCTCATGCAGTCTTCACTATGAAGTGATCCATCACATTACCACAAAAACATTTTGCTTAGTAAATGTATGTGTGTGTAAGAATGAATTAAGGTGTGTTCACTTTACAGTTAGTCACTAACATTCCATGTAAACTGATAAAGTACTCATTGTGGCAGTTAGGTGTGACAGGTAAGCACCAGGTGAACCAGATCCAAAGCTGGACTTACATAATGGCGTACTGTTCTCAACAAATTGCAGGTGACATAAATGCAGAGGTGGTGACTGGAACAAGTTGTCAGTGGACACATGCACGCACAGCAGATTTAAAAGTCCCTTTTTGTTCAGAACTCCTTTTATATTTGTGAAAAGGAAATACCAACACTTTTAGTTGTTTTTTTATATGCTGCCTATTGAATCTTTTCAGGTTCAATTTGAAAGGTAAAATCTCAACAAGCTTACTAATGTAAGTGTCTGTTTGTTTCAGTCCTTCGCAGCTGAAGACGGAGTTCCTTCCTCTCCTCAGTGTCAGTTTTGTTTCAGAGAACAGTCTTGTAGCTGCGGTAAGAATAAAACATTCACCCTTCTACATATATTCATGCACACATATACAGCAGGTGATAGTCACCTGTATAAACTCCACTGTTTGCATCTTCAGGGCCACGACTGTTGCCCCATGCTGTTCCGTTGCGACGATGATGGAATGCTGACATTTGTGTCAAAGCTCGACCTCCCAAAGCAGAGTATCCAGAGGAACATCTCAGCTATGGAGCGCTTCAGGAATATGGACAAGAGAGCCACCACTGAGGACCGCAACACTGCCCTGGACACACTGCACCAGAACAGCATCACGTAAGTCACTTTTACTAAGTTCAGGATCTGAATAGAGGTTTAGAAATATCAGTTTTTATTTTAGACTCTGCTATCCTTGAGTGTTGGAATATTTTTGTTGTTTTACTTGTGTCATTAGCATTCATTCTTTATTACGAGGTTTAAAAGGTTCCACTATCAAAGCCAAAGCTACATCGTTATTGGTGATCCAGATCTTACAGCCACAGTCTTGTTACACACTTCTTTTTGAATTGCATCATAGTGACATGAATTGAACTTCACTTTATACTGTGTATTTATGATATGTCTGCTCCTCAGCCAAGTGTCTATCTACGAGGGAGACAAAAGGGATTGTCGCAAGTTCTGCACTACAGGCATCGACGGAGCAATGACTATTTGGGACTTCAAGGTACAAATACGCTACTACAGGTGAATCCTACAACCTCTCCAGAGATTCATCCTTCACCTTAATTTATCCCATGTTTTTGTTTTTCGTCCACAGAGTCTAGAAGCCTCTATCCAGGGTCTCCGCATCATGTGAAGAAAACTTGTGAATGAATAAGGAGAAGCTGCGGCCTCACTTCTCCCCTTTGCCCCGCCCTGTTTCTCTCTCCTGACCCCTCTGCTCTTGCGACGCAGCCAGTAACACACATAACTGACCACCTTATAGAGTGTCTGCTGAAGCACTGATCAGACCATAGCACCCTCGTGGGTGTATGACAACACTCTCAAACACACACTAAAGTAAACAAACACGCACACACTCATACACACATCCACTCTGAGCTGACGTGTGACATCACTGTTGATTTTTTTGTTGTTGTTTTTAAATGAAGGTTAACCAGGTGTCAAAGTGGGAAGGTCCTCTGACACGTATTAAGACGTGACGTGAAATGTGTGTTTTTATGTTCTCTAACCTCCTGTACCAAAAGTTGAACACTAAAAGGTGCGTTTTATCCAAAAATCAGACTGTATCTTACTACAGATTAACCCTAACATGATCTCTGAATATTAATGTACAGTAGATTGGAGGATGTGAGGTTTTTCTTCCCGGAGTTTATTCTCCTGCAGGGAAAATCATATTTAGATTTGGATCAGATTCTTGATATTCTGAGCTCATGTTGCTGGTTAGCTGTAGGAAGCTGTACAGGATCTGATGGTGGAGAGAGAAAGCAGCTGTCTAAACTCTGTGCGGAGTCACGGCTGTGCAGCACTAGGCTCTGTAGCTACTTCACTAAAACCACACGAGATGGAGGATTTCTATGTAACTGATCATGAGGTAGACATGAAATAAAGATAAAATACATTTACAGTACTCAAGCTCCCTGACTGCTCTCTTTCTTTGACCCTCACAAAAGCCAGGCTAGGTACCTAGCTTATTTTATTATTTTATATATTCATTTATGAGTAGTGTTTTTGTTGTGTGCTCTTTGCCTTTTTACCCTGTGGACAGGGAGTATTTTACACCAGCTGATTTTTTTTTTACTTTTTGTTTTAGAGTATCTCTTGGAATGGCTTAGTTGTACCAGCCCTAAAGAGAATGACCACTTATTCCAGTGGTCAAGGGCACTACAGATAATCCTGTGATTCGTCATAGACCAAACTGCCTATGTAACTGGCCGGCTGAAGTACACTTTAGCTTAAGTACACAAGGAGGTTACTGAAAACAAGACCCAGGAATGTCAGAGCTACTCCAGGTTTGTATTTTTACTGCAGTTAAGTTATTTTTTCCTTTTTAGCTCCACACATCATCTTCAAACACAAGTCTGTTGTTAGATCTCTACATGCTGTGAAGGAAGTGCTTATGTCAATGTGCTAACATACTCACACCAGGGTAGCATGCCAACGGTAAAGAAAACAGCCAGTTACTTTTCCCTATGCATTATAAAACCAACCGATTAAAGATGAGGAGACTATGGATTTTCTTTTTCTTGATTATTTTTATGCCTACTCACAGTTTTATTTTCAGCCCGTTTCACAGTTTGTAGGATTATTAAAGTTGGACCTAAGTGGTCTTCAACAAAGGTGGTGACGATATGTCACCTTAACATAAGTTCAAGCATACAGCAACTCTGTTTATTTAAAGCCCCTAAATTTTGGCACTTGCTAACCTGTGCATGTGCTTTCATGTAACAGTGTAACGTGTCTCATTTCTCTTCCGGAAAATATAAAAATGAAGAGGACGTGTCTCTCAGGGCAGATGGCCCCTTGCAGTATGTCATCCGCCCATTCTACATTCTACTATTCTTTGTTCCCGAACCTTTTCTGTTCTCCATCCTTCTTCCCATCTTTAAATAAAGGCATCAAAGCCCCAAATTCAACTTGAACAAAAGGGAGTTGATGCCTTTTATGGGACATTGTTTAAAGGCCATGCTGGCTCAATGGGAGTTCCTTAACTTCCTCATTGAAAAGTAATAATTATAGCCCCAGAACTTCCGTATTCACATGACACATAATTAAGTTTTATAATAACCAGCAAGTGTATGTTTTCATTGCCTGTTACTCCTATAATCTGTCTCTTCCCAGCAAAAGAGAAAAGAAAAACTAAGAATTGTCATGGCAAAGGGTGAGAGAAACTTTTAAAAAGTTTGTGTATCTGAAATGTCTGAATTCAGTTAATGAAAAACTGTTGTATAGATATTGAGAATTCTTTTTTTTTCACATGCCTGTCTTTCCTCTCCCATCTGGTTCACACTTTTCTTCCCTCCTCTTGTCCTTGTTCCTCTTTCTTATGCAGAAGTAGCCATAAGTCCCTCCCCTTCTTTCCTGTCTCTCATGCTTCATAGTTTTTTTCTCTCCCTTTGCTTCTACCTCCTCCTTTTTCAGATCATTGTATTGTGTCATTGCTCCACCCTCTTACTTCTTTAACTGGTGCAAAAAAGCTTCACCTCTTTCTCCTTAGTTTCTGTTAAAAAAATGGAGTTTGCCCTAGTTCCTTCATGTTTTTGAAATGTTACACCGTTGATTTTTGTCAGCTCTCAGCCTAAATGGGACAGACTTCCTGTATTTCTCCGCTCATAGTCCTCACTGTACCCTCCTACTCCTCCTCCTCCCCCTCTGACCTCTCCTCCTTCTATTCAGCTCTGCCTCTCTCTTCCTGAGCTCACTCTGTCGTTGGCGTTCGCGTTGACTGGCCAGAGTCCGCGAGCTGAACACCACCATCATCTTTGTCTGATCTGCCACCTTCCACAGCTTCTCTCTTTGTCTCTCTTCCTTTCTCTGGCTCCCGCTCCCCCTCTCTTTCTGTCACAGCAGCTACTCACACATTCATCTCTGTCCAACCCTCAGGGTAAGTAGCTCAGAAAACATTTAACAGTTGACTGAGTAGGCTCAGACATGACGCACACACACACACACACACACTTTGTAAGTTTTAGGGGGTAGCTAAAAGCCTGCTACCGGCACTTAAAACCTCAAACAAACTTACTTGGAGGAGAGAGTGGCTGTTATGTTATTTGTGACTGTGATGGAGATGTTTTTTTTTTCTTCCTGGGTGTGTGCTCTTGCTGTTAAGTTTGTCTGAGCTGCATCATTCCTCTCATTCTTCAGAAAGTCTGGATTTCATTAACACAACTGAAGACAGATAGTTTCAGTGTGTTTTTCTGTGAATAAAAAGTTGAACTCAACTTGTGGCTTACAGATTGACCTTAAACAGTACGACCACTTATGACTGTGTCTTTAAATCTTTGAATTTGATTAGTTTTTGTTAATCTTGTGTACTTTTTATCTGCTTCTTCCTCATCACTTTTGTGACTTCTGTTTTTTAGAGCTGACTGTTATTTCTCACCCACCAGCCACTGGTTCCTCACACCACTTCCTGGTCCTTGTAATAACTTCTGATTGGCCATGGCGTACCATAGTTTCCTGCTGGAACCAATTAGCTGCCATGCCTGGAACAAAGATCGGACCCGTAAGTCTGCGACGCCACCGCTGATTGGCTGCTCAGGACTTCTGTTTCAGTTATTTTCAGTCACCTCTTCTGTAAATTGTTTGAATCACACACATCATGGAAAATGTTGCTAAACTGAGAGTCAGCACCAAAGTACAAGTACAAGTACTGTGACAGTCTGAGGTTTGTGATTGGCTCCCAGGTGGGTGAAAGTATTTCCTGTTTCCTGTAACAGTGCAGGCAAAGTCTGGAGGCCTTTCAGAGAGCCTCTTGTGCTCCGTTAGCTGCAGGAAACTGAAGCCATATTTGGCTGTTTTGAGCAGAGCTTCAGTTTCTGGGCAGAGCGGATGTAACAAGCAGCTGTGGTCGAGTCACTGAGTCACACAGTTGTAGTTTCACTGAAGTTGCGAGCTGTACATTTAAGTTTGCTCTGCTTGCAGGCTGAACGAAAATGCACAGTGAAGCAACCCCACAACTGGGCGCACACAAACACACACATTGCTTCTGACTCATCTGCTGACTAAAACATGTGCAGGGTTCGCTACAACACCATGGAAAGGAAGGTTGCACATTATCTATTTAAAGATACTGTGTGTGTGTGTGTGTGTGTGTGTGTGTGTGTGTGTGTGTGTGTGTGTGTGTGTGTGTGTGTGTGTGTGTGTGTGTGTGTGTGTGTGTGTGTGTGCCCTCGAGCCTATACTTACTGTATTTCTGTAGTTCTTTCTGTTCACACTCACTTTGTCAGTGGCTCTACATTCTGCTCCACACAACCTGACACAAACTCAGGTCACACAGTCTCTCTTTGTCCTCACACCAATGTATATCCTGTCTATTAATTTCAGTGAGTTTAAGTGGCTGATGTGCCAAAATTTGGTTTTGTGCTTCAGAAATTGCCTTGTGCCCCAACAACCATGAGGTCCACATCTACAAGAAGGATGGCACCAAGTGGAACAAAATCCACGAGCTGAAAGAGCACAACGGACAGGTGACAGGTGAGATATAGTCACACATTCACAGTCAGGGTCAAAAAATGTTAGATGAGAAGATATATACTTCTGCCTCTGTGTGCTAAATATGCAGGTGGAGCCAGCAGCTGGTTGGACTTGCATAGCATAAAGATATGCCATGTGTCTCCATGTCTTGAAAGTATCAGCCAGTCTGATGCTTTTTCCCCAATAAACACAAAAACCATAGAGTAAAAGCATCAAAGTGCAACTCAACGCAGTATACCTTTACCTTGATCTTCCTTAATAGAATTCAAGATTCAAGGAAAGAGCCGTTTATTGCAGCATTCATAGGTGTCGGTAACAACAAATCTGTTGTGTAGAATCTCGATCACAAAGCTCCAAATAGATAAATGTATACCCACCTAAACAAAACCAATACAACTCTGACTATGAAAAATAAGAATTAAAATATCTGCAGTTTTGAATTTTTGTTGAAATTAAAGTTGCATTAAATTCAAGTTTCCCTCTAGACCTTAATACACTTTTTTTCATTATAATTTTGACAAGATCATCTGACACACTAATGCAGGTTTCAGCCACATAAATGGAGCGTAGTTTAATTAGCATTATCAACAACTTATGGCAAGAAAATAAATAATGTGAACTGTGGATCATTTCCTGTTATACATCATGATGTTCGTCTACACGATGTAATATTAAAACAAGTTTCTTTTGCCTTAAGGTATTGACTGGGCTCCAGACAGTAACCGTATAGTGACTTGTGGAGCAGACCGAAATGCCTACGTGTGGACCCTGAAAGAAGGCTCATGGAAGCCCACCCTGGTCATTCTCAGGATCAACCGAGCTGCTCGCTGTGTGAAGTGGTCGCCCCGAGAGAACAAGTTTGCTGTAGGCAGTGGCTCTCGCCTCATCTCCATCTGCTACTTTGAGCAAGAGAATGACTGGTGAGTCTTTAAAGGAAGACTTCCAGCAACAATTAACATAAAAAGCTGCATATTATAATCATAAAAGGCACACCTGGTGATTTTATTGTGCTCTTGGATTGCCTTAAGGTGGGTGTGTAAGCACATCAAGAAGCCAATCCGCTCCACCATCCTAAGTCTGGACTGGCATCCCAACAATGTACTTCTGGCTGCTGGGTCGTGTGACTTCAAATGCAGGTATCAGAGAATCATAAGATCCTACATTCATTATCTTTTTTTGAGTCACATGCACAACAACCTAATAAAAAAGAAGTTGCTGGCTTCACAACCTAAATCTAAAGCAGCTTCAAAACATGGCTGTAAGGAGCTTTATCAGACATGTAAAATAGTGTACCGAACCAAAAACACTGGACTATAAACACTTGGTACCATGATCTGGGGGATCCATCTCATGTGGCTAAGTTTTTTGTAATTCCTAAATTATCTTAATGTGCAGCATGAGTAAATTATGACAGTGGCACTAATAAGTTTTGAAGAATTAAAACGTAATTTCATTGCTCTTATTGTTCACCATCGCCATGCTATGTTGTAATTCTTGGCAAATCTTGGCAAAAAAATCACTAAAGAAATTTTGCCTCACAGCAAGAAGGTAACCAGTCCCTCACTTCCTAACATCTTCTTTACATTCTCCACAGGGTGTTCTCTGCCTACATCAAGGAGGTGGAGGAGAAGCCTGGACCCACCCCTTGGGGCAGCAAGATGCCGTTTGGTGAGATGTTGTTTGAGTCTGGAGGGTCTGGAGCTGCTGATCAGGCTTTGGGTGGAGGTGGTGGTTGGGTGCATAGTGTGTGTTTCTCTCACTCTGGGAATCGCCTGGCCTGGACCTCCCATGACTCCACTGTGTCAGTCGCAGAAGGAGGCAAGACTGGCACGTAAGAGATGCGGGTCTGGGTACATAAGTTGGAGAGTGAGTGTGTGTTGTGGATGTGCAGTCTGACCTTTTGATGACTCCACAGGGTGAACAGTCTGAGCTCTGAGACACTTCCTCTGCTGTGTGTCACCTTCATCACTGAGAACAGCATAGTAGCAGCTGTAAGTACATATACAGTATTTATTGTTTTTATAAGTACATTTGTTTAACACTTTTATTTTTTACTTTTCTGATTAACTTAAATCCTATTTAAGAGAACTAACTAAAAAAATATAGAATGTATTCAAAAGCCTTATAAATAAAACCAAAGCATTGCTAGTCAACCTCATCAAAGCTCTGAGTTATTCAGTAGGTCTAGTAAATATTTGCTGCCTAATGTTGTGGCTGACATTGACTTTATTAGTATAACAAGGTCAAAAATGCAGAACCTACATTTCTTACCAAAAATGTTGACTGATTGCTCTTTGAAAACAATCCTTTACATTTCTTACTTGCTAAAATGGAAAAAAAAAAAAAAAACGGGGAAAAAACTATAAACCTAGAACAAAAAAGTCATGGAACTATTCTATTGTAGACCAAGGTTAGCTAATAGACTAAAATTAAAAATCAATACAACTTTTTGAGCTATTTAAACAGTCAAGTCCCTTGGATTTTCCATCTCTGTATTGTTATTTTTGGTGACTGGAAGCACCACAAGGTTTGTTTCAGCTAGGCAATTCATAGCATGCTTCAAAAAAGTCACTGTTTGTAGAGTTATAGCTATGACAGAAACACCTGCAACGAGTACTTGCCATCAAAATAAATACAGATTCTTAATTCATGTTGTTTTGAGCTTTTTCTACTCATACTTTGACTTGAAAATTGAACACAAGTCATTGCCTTAGCTTCAACACAGAGTGTCTTTTTTGACTGTATCTTTGTGGGTTTCTGTTCCTTCAGGGCCATGACTGTTACCCGGTGCTGTTTGTGTATGATAGTGCTAAAGGCAGCCTAACATTTGGTGGAAAGCTGGATGTTCCCAAGCAGGCAGCCCAGAAAGGAATCAGTGCAAGAGAACGTTTCCAGAACCTGGACCGTCGAGCCTCAGAGACCCAGAGTACTGACAAGGACCTGAACACCCTGCACAAGAACAGCATCAGGTAGTAGAGAAAAGATGAGTATTTGTTTTCTAGTGGGCACATAAGCTCTAGACATGACTTTAGAGAAGAAAACTGCTATGACATTGAATCTCATTGAGTTTTTCTTCTGCCAAACTAGTCGTGGTGAATAGAACCTCAAAGTTCTACTACATTCTTTGACTCATTTTTTTCCACTGATAAAAATGTAAGCTAGCTTAGTAAACTAGTTTGGTCGGCTAGCGTAAAACGCACGTGATCACAGCTATTTTTCAGAACCACTTGATGAAAATCATGGTATTTGAATTTAAGTATAGACACTACTGTAATATTCTGGGTCACAAAATGAATAATAATGACTGAATAAGGAGGTGTATCCTGATAATAAATAACACAACTGTTAGTTTTCTTTCCACTTTGATGCACATCATTTAAAAGAGCATACAAACAATGATTGTATGTGATTGTGTACAGAGTGTTGATTTGTTCAAAATGATATCATGCAGCCAAATCTCAGTACTGGAAGGAGGAAGAAACCAGTGCTCCAAGTTCTGCACCACTGGCATGGATGGAGGAATGGGTCTCTGGGATGTCAAGGTAACACCTCACATTAAGAGACCGAATCAGCTATACTCATGTGGTGAAATAATAGTTATGTAATGTCATGAAATTTTCCTTGACAGCACAAACTATTTATCATTTCACGTTCTAATTTTCAGACTTTGGAGTCTGCCATGAAGAACTTGAAGATTGTCTGATGTCTAAATAACTGTAAAATGGACATCTCGCCGCCCAAAGTACACGCGCTTTTGGAGATATGAAGGAAAACTGCTGCCTTACTACACAAAGCTTCTTGGCCTTTTTTTAATCTTGTATTTTTATACTCAAAGTCAACAATCTGACCTAGGTCAGTCGGTGTTTGTAATCCCTCTTTGCTCTTTGTTGAGCTTGTTAAAGCCAGCACTGTAAACAGTGAGTGGCCACAGTCTGCTGACGGTACTTAGATTAGTTTAATTGCCAAAAGCTCAGTGTGAGCTGAGCGGTTTACCTACCATGATGAAAGATTTCAGTATTTTTTATTTTTAAAAGCTTATGCTGGTCATAATATGCATTTAATAAACTACTGCTGTTACAGAGCTTAACAATTCTGGGTTCTTTTATGGTACAATTGTTTATGTGATGTCAGCCAAATTTAATGGCTGTAAGAAGTTTTGAACACAGGAGTGAAATGATTCTGGTGGTTTAACTCACTTTTCACATTAATAATAATAATTAATGAGAGAGAAGAAAAAAATAGAGAAATTAAGTAAGACATGGTTGAATATATAAAAAACTGCATATGTTGTGTTATTCTCTTGAATTAACAACTTTTTAACAAATAGTTCAAGTGAAACACAGCTCAGAATTTTTTTTTGCATCTGTTTACCTGAAAGATACAATTTGTTTTTTTTGCTATAATCATTGAAAAAATAAGAATTGGCTAAGATGTTTTGTCCTCTGGGATCATGTCAACGAATGCAAACCACAGAAACAAATCTTGGCCAATCTTACCAAAGTGTAGGGTCAGATGTTCAATATTTTTTTTTTCCTCATCAAAAGTACTATACTGACACTCTGAAGTCGTGTCATGCACAAACATGGCAGACCAAAGTAAAAATGCATACAGACATATTAAATCAGAACTGGGATCTGGTTTTAATCCTTTGTGCTGAACGCATAGTTTGTCCAAGATCATCTGAAAGAGCCATCAGCATTAACCATAATGACAAGTAAGCAGTACTGTGCTGTAATTTATGTATATCTGCACAGTCAAGAGAGCTGAGAAAAACATTTCCAAACTCATAAAACCAGTATGAACATGCATCCAGGAACAGGTTCTCGCTGTTTTGACCAGGGTGGATAAACTGGGGCCCTGACTGAATAGCATTTATCAACCCAAATTTCTTGACAAGTCATATATACTTTGATGACCAACAATTCAGTATTCAACAGATGTTGAAGTCCTGTTTAAAAAATTTTAACTTGAAAAAGTAACTTAGTGGAGGGGCAACACTGAAATATACTTGGCTTGGTTCTTAAATGAACCATGTGTTTTAGAACTAAGACAATAACAGGAATGGTTGCTCCTGCCTCCCTCAAGGAAAATAGCCATACATAGTTCAGGCTTATTGATGTGGCACTGGCCGATTAGTGTTAGAGGGGGATAAGCCCCTGTTTTTAAATTCTTGACATAACTAAGAACAGCGCCATGGACTATCCCGTGTCGTGGACGTCATTACTCCATCATCTGGCATTATTCTGATCCCCAAGAGCAGAGGCTGCTGCAAAGCTGTTGTTTTACAAACAGTGGCAAGAAGTAACAGTACTCTCCTTCATATTTTTTTTTAATTATCTGGCGGTGTATATTAGTAAAACACATAACTATCATATTTTATAGTCAAACAACCTCGAACTCCTCGCTTACATCTCCACCTAGAGGCAGAACACCAAACTGCATTAGCAGAGATCAAACGTGAAAGAGGTTCCCCTCAGAAATGAATTTGTCCCTGCTACAAAAAAAAGAAAAGCTGTAGCAGCCTTCAGTGATGAAAAACAGCCCTCCTCATCGAGTCGTGATGAGGTGAACCAGGGAGAGAGAGAGAGAGAGAGAGAGAGAGAAAGAGAGAGAGAGAGGGAGAGAGAGAAAGAGACACACACAGAGAGAGAGAGAGAGAGAGAGAGAGAGAGAGAGAGAGAGAGAGACCACCGTGCAGGATAAACCGGCTGCCCCCCTTTCAGAGACCGTCCCCGACGCCCACACTTCCGGACTGGAGCCTCTGGAGGCAGCTGCGTCGGGATGAATCCGTCTTCCAGTGCTGCGTGAGACGAGGATAACACATCAACGAGTTCCCGATGAAACGGCGATGTTCACAACGTTGAATTAGAAACGACCGTTACAACCTGAGCTGAAGTGATAAAATAATCGGCGGTTATTCGCTCAACAGTCAGAGGGGGTTCCAGGCTTTGGCCATACAGTCTGTCTGCTGTCAACTGTTGCTGATTTCCGCTGTAAATGAATCTTGTAAGGTAGGTGACACCATTTCAGGACATTTTATACAGGATCATGCTGTCGATGAACTCAAAAGCCGGGATTAAATGTGAAAGATTTTTGCATGTTAGAGGATTTAAGTGGTGATGAGTAGTAAGAGGGCAGAACGGTTGTGAGCACGAGCTTTTAAATGAAATCAACATTAATTTTTCCTTGTCTGATGATGTAATGTTCGTGTGGCTCAGGGTTCACTCGCTTGACAAGCCTTATTAATAACACACACACCTGCCACTTCCATCGTCGCCCTCCTCCTCACCACCAACATCATCATCACCATCATCATCACCATCTTCATCATCGCTGTCCTCTCTGTCAGGCCACATAAACACAATTCCTCTCTGTGTGTTTTAGTTATGAATGAAAGCCCTCTGAATTTTAGGAGAAGGCTGTCATTTAGGGGGTCTGGGATGAGTTAAAATAGTCAACCACAGCGGGCTATTTGTCTTAGAATGATCATCACTTTATTTATTTATTTATTTATTTACTGCTTTCTTGTCGGTTTCAATCCAAACACAAGCAGTCTGAAAGATTGAAAACTGATTGAATGGTGCTTACCTATAAGAAAACAGTAAACAGTGTTCCACACAAATTTCCTCTCAACTAAAACTGACATTTTTTAAAATCACAATCAAGAGTCTGAGTCCACCAATATAAAAAGACTCTAGTAAGGGCAGGAAGTTGCATGAAAATTTGCAAAAACAAACAAACAAACAAACAAAAAAGAAAGAAAGAAAGAAAAACAAAACCAAAAACTTTCAAACAATTGTTTTTTTTTTTTCAGCTCTAGAGCAGACTACTCTGGTGAAGGTTTAGAAGTGGTGTGATCACCTCAAACAACAAATTACTGCAGTTAAGTTATAAAATGATTTATGTAAACCATTTTATCCATTCTTATCATCCTGCAAATGAACACAACCGACAAATGTTTACATGTAAGATGTGTTACATGAAATGTAAACAAATCACACTTTCATACATTTTATAAGGCAGCTGTTTTTATATGAAGTGAACAGCTGTTTTTTATTCACAAAATTAGATTGCATATACACCAATTTCTTGTTTGAAAAAAGTAAATCAAAACTTTTTTCGTTTTAGGAAATATGGATCAGTTTATAATTGCAGTTATTTCCTTTGATGAACGTTTTTATTTATTAAAACTTTGAATGTTTTTCCATTTTTTTCCCATTTTTTTTTCAACCCAAAGACCTCGTCTCTGTATGAGACCCGTTTTTGCATGTTTTTTCATAGATTTTGTAAACGAAAAGATTAAGCTGGCCAGAAGTTGTCTAGAGCTTGTTACATAATCGTGATTACATTACAGCTCCTGACTGCGAAATCAAATGTGCAATACAGTGTCCAGTTACACAGAGCTAAGATTATGTAAATTTGTTATCTCATTCACATCTTCACATTTACTCCATATTGGAGCATCAACAAATTCATTGCAATTTTGTTTATGGAGGCTGTTGTATTATTTCACAGTGCTTTGTATTACAGATGCTGCATTTTTTTTGTTTGTTTGTTTGTTTTGTTTTTTTAACTGATGTCTTGAGTACGATTTTGTCCCAGTAATGCTCTACATTAATATTGAGCCTCCTTGAATCAATATATTGTGTTGTCCTTCAAAGCAGTATAAAAAAAAGTTATGTTTAAATGTGTTTCAGGGGACTGCAGGAGGACTCTCGGATAAATTATAAAGAGAACCAGAAAAACCTGACGTATTTGTTTCTAGAATCAGATAACATTTTGCATTTTTGCTTCATGACACTTCCATATTTACTTAATGGCCAAAATTGCTACAGAGTATGTGTCTGTTTCCTGACTTAGTAATTGCTCTAATCGTTATTCATTTGATTCTATTACACAAAGATGGGGCTGTCCTGTCATTAAAAATGTGTAGATGTTAATTGAATGTGCAGCATCAAGTGCTCTGGGTTGTGGTCTCCAATGTTCAATAAGACGAGTGAAGCATGGAGGTTCCTTCTGTCCATTCTGCCATTGTACAAAATGAGTTCTCATGATGTTTCTGCAGCTCTGCTCCTTTCTGTCCACTTAGTGTGTCTCTGCCTGCCTGGCCTCTGGCCTGCTAATTATCAGCCAGCTTGATAAAGTCATTAATGACCCAGCCAAGCCTGCTGGGCCTGGCACTGATACACACACACATGCATGCATACACATATACACACACGCATCAAAGAGGGAGTCAGGCAGACAGACAGTGTGAGGATGGAGTTGGAAAGAAACTGAGGGAGTCTCTTCATTTGGGACAAGACTGTGTGTTTCAGGGCTGGGTCAGTTCGTAATAATAACTCAAAATGAGTATTACTCTCAAAATAGCACATGCGCATTTAAAAAGAAGATAACAAATGTTTATATATTTAAATGTATATACATGATCCTTTAGCTTCTTTCCTCTAGGCTGTAGTCTTACTTCTTGAATCAGCAGTGGGAGTTACATGATTAAAACAGGTTGGAATCAGCTGATGTGTAGGAGGGAAACATCGTGTTCTTCTTTTTCACTCTGTTGCACAACAACACCGAGATGGAAATAAGAGACAAATTTAAGAGAGAAATTTAGGAGTAACATCACATCAGAGGGAAGTTCTTTGTTTCTTGTTTTCCCTTATAAGATGACACGTCAATGCATACTTTTATGTGTATAGAAACATAAGTCACTGATGATCTTTGCTGTTTGTACTGTGTGCTGGAAAAAAAAAATCAGGTTTGATCATTCTTTACACAAATGACCACTTAAAATGTTGTGTGTGTGTGTGTGTGTGTGTGTGTGTGTGTGTGTGTGTGTGTGTGTGTGTGTGTGTGTGTGTGTGTGTGTGTGTGTGTGTGTGTGTGTGTGTGTGTGTGTGTGTGTGTGAGGAAGACACAGAGACATCTTTAAATCTAGGTCTCTTATGAAATCTGCCTCCTCAAGATGAAGCCTAAGAACAGGGAGGGCGTGCGGTTCCTTACTGTGTGTGTGTGTGTGTGTGTGTATGTGTGTGTGTCTGCTAAGACGTCTTTGTCCATTTGCGTTCCTGCATGTTAATTTAATCATCAGGCAGTGGAGAGGAGCAGCCAAGAGAGATGGAAGAGGCGGGAAAGAGAGATGAGAGAAAAGAGGAGGTTTCTGGTGTGGAGACGGAAAAAAAAGACAATCCCCCTGCTCGGAGGTTTCCATGACAACAGTGACATCACTAATACCTCCTGAGCTGTTCTGTATTTGTTTGGGTTTCGGGTTCAAAGGAAGATGTGTGTGTGCGTGTGTGTTTATGTGTGTGTAGTAGCAGGAATATCCACGCATGTGAATTGTTTATTAAAAAGAATATCGGGAGAAACCTCCCGCTTCAGTCAGTACGTGGTTGCTCCTCTGTTACCAGGCAACAGAAGTCATGGCAACAAGTTGAAGCATGATTTAGCGTTGCTAAGCAAGAGGGAGAGATGAGGTGGACTTTTATGAGCACTACTAAAATAAAAATCGGTACAAACACTAAAGATGTTAAAGACTGTATCAGGTGGAAATGAGCAATTAAAGCCCAAATGACACCCCTAAGATTCCAACACTTGTATTTTTCAACAACAGAAATCAATAGCTTAAATTCAGCTTAAATTTATTTATTCATTAAAAAAAAAAAGATAATGGGGCTCTGTTTTGGCCTGGCTGTTGGGTTGCATCCCCCTATATGCAGGGTTCAACAAGGGACCTCTTTCCCTCGTGTCAGTCTGAAAATGAAAATAGAAATCTATGTTGTAAATCTTTCCTCATGGATGAAATTCATTTTTAATCTTATATCAGTTCAAGTTTTTCGTCATTTCTGCTGTGGCTGTTGCTTGTCACCACAAGGTATTCAAGCTTAAATATGTTCTGTATCCATTTTTTTTTGCAGGTTTATGAACAATCGTGTTCCTCCTAATAAGAGATACCAACCCACAGAATATGAGCATGCTGCCAACTGTGCCACGCATGCGGTAAATGCACACACACACACTTACACATTCAGAAGCACAGACCATAGAAAGTGATCAGCAACACGGACAACATGACACTCAGTGGAAAATGGGGAAAAAAACAGCACAGTTACATAACAGATAAAAAAAACTACACCTCCACATCAGTGGTTTTAATCTACACCTACAACATGCACTAGATTTCACTTTATCCTGCAAGCTTTTCTTTTCCTTTTTTTCTTCTCTCTTATCTCTGTCTCATGTTTCATTAATGTCATGGATTCATTTAGTTATGGATAATCCCTAGTCTGCTGGGCAGCTCAGTGTTGCACTTCCAGTCCGAGGACCAATGGGAGCAGCTGTCGGCCTGGGTGTACGGGGCGGGGCTCAGCTCACTCTTCATCATCTCAACCCTGTTCCACACTGTGGCCTGGAAGAAGAGCCACCTACGGTAAACAGTTTTATTGATTTTTACATGATGACGTTTAAAGCAAGACTGCATGACTGTGTATTTGTGGTTAAAAAAAAAAGGACAAGCACTTTTATATTTCTTCAGTGTTGTTGAACACACTTAAGCTGCATTTACAACAAAAATCCTCTTTACCTAAAACAATTTATTTTCCTCATTACATGGATTCACCAGGTTATGATCATGTAAAACATCATCACTTTATCAACTCCAAGACTATATTACATATACACCTTTTTCTGCCTTATGTTTGTAAAGAGACCTATCACATAAGACTTTTTTTTGATTGTTTCATCTGCATCCCTGACCTATGCACTGATACTTCTCTGAATGCACGTTTTATTATTGTTATTGTGTTTTATTAAAATTCTTGATGTACATTTTTATCAGTAGATCTGTTTAAAGCAGTTTATTCTTAGCTTTAGCTTAACAAAGCTAGTTTCAAGCCTACAGATATTCCTGTATTTGTCCGATCAGAACAGATTAAAACTGCTGCATGCTCTTTAATTAAGCTGATTCTGATTCAAATGTTGATAAGCATCACTCAGTTTTCATGAAGCTCTTTTTGTCTCTCTCCAGTTCTGTAGAGCACTGCTTCCACATGTGTGACAGGATGGTGATCTATTTCTTCATCGCTGCCTCTTATGCCCCATGGTAAACTAAGTAACCTAATCTATATGTACATAAATGTCTGAGGGAAGAGTCTATAAACTGTGTGTACTATCATAACTTTTCCTGAACGTGCCTCACCAGGCTGAACCTACGGGAGCTGGGTCCGTGGGCGTGTCACATGCGCTGGTTGGTTTGGGTCATGGCCTCATTTGGAACCACATATGTCTTCTTCTTTCATGAGAGGTGAGATCAATATAGTTCTTTTTTGTTTATTGATCTAATTCAGTGTTCCTCCTGTGCCAATAAAGGTGACCGCTCAAAGATCCACTTAAAAGTTTCATTGTTATTATAAAAACACACTTAACTCCTCAGGTGACATCATGTGTCTTCGGTGTTGGGATACTTCAATTGAGAATGTTTTTGTCACAAAATTTGCTGCCTAATTTTGGGTATCTACTAATTTAAATTTCAGTGGTATTGGCAGAGTATTGTTTGCATTGCTCATTAATTTGGCAAAGCAGATGAAGAAAATTTAAACAATTTTTTGTTAAGCTATACACATGGAAAAGGAGCAAAAGAGACATAACACTGGAAAGAAAATGCTTTCATGAAGGGGGACTACTTAGGGGGGAATGCTAAAAAATACCCCAGGGGAAAATAGCATTTAATATTGATTAGGAGTATTTGCCTGATAAACAGGAGCCTTATCAAGGTTGATATCAGTGTAGGGAGAAGTGTAAAAAGTATGCCCACTCTAACAAACCATCCTTGCCGATTATTCTCCTACACAAGTCTGACATAGAATCAATGAAGAAGAGAACAGAGAGGGATGCAATGTCACACCAGTGAGGGAGAATTCATAGACAGTCCTCTTTGATAGGAAACTCTTTTGAGTGGACCATTAAGTTTACACCTTTATGTCTCAAACCTAAAAACAATGTGTATGATGATCCTTTTTTTTTTTCCAGGTATAAGATCATGGAGTTGATCTGCTACACTGTGATGGGAGTTTTTCCTGCCTTGGTCATCCTCTCCATGGTGAGCCACTCATCAGTCTTTGACTAAATTTCTCAATTTCCTGGTTAAAATATCTTGTAAACATTTATGAATTTCTGTCTATTCTCAGCCGGAGCAATCGGGATTGTGTGAGCTGCTGTTGGGCGGAGCCTGTTACTGTATGGGGATAGTCTTTTTCAAAAGTGATGGCATTGTCCCATTTGCTCATGCTATCTGGCATCTGTTTGTTGCTATGGGAGCGGCCATACACTACTACGCCATCTGGAAACACCTCTATGCCCAGCCACCCAATGAGGTCCAGACGTCCAGATGACATCACCGCTAACCTCACAGGAAGTAATTCTTGTATTAGAGCATGGTGTGAGTTGTGTCCAAGTTCAGGAGCTGTCTTCTTTGGAAAGTAAATAGTTGAAGCATCCCACTCAAAAAGGATAATTTAGCTTCACAGTGATATGAATAAAGAAACAGTCAGATCCATGTACATCACCAGAAGTTGCACTGCATTAGTCCTCAAAGTTGAATCAACAGCACAAACAGTACACAAAAAGTGGAAACTTGTGTGGCTGTTTATGGTCTAATCATACTTACCTGATGAATAGGTTGCATTTTTATGATGATTTCCGACTTTATATGTTAAATACACATGAGGGCACCATAAAGCAGTTTCCTGTCATGACTTGTAAAAAACTGGGCATAAATACACAACTTCTTTTTGCAAAACGGGTTGAAAGTGATGATCGCATTGTCTTAATGGATCATAAAGTTAACTTTGAGACAAGAACCCTGGATGAAATCTTGAACTTTTCAAAGGAGACAGCCTGAATAAGTGGAATTGGTCCAGCTCAGTTCAGTTTTAAGTGGATTTTGCAGGAAATTTTGGCTAAATATAAATTATCAGGTGTTAAATTAGTATTCTTGAAGATTTTTATGTCTGTGTTGCACATCCAGAATCATTATCAAGAGGCAGAATTGAAGATATTGTCACATTGCTGAGAAGACGACAATGACTGAATGAGATTACTGAACTATCGTTATTTCTATAAGAACATTATTTTAAATATTGCCATCATTATAAACAGAGAGTGTTTTGTTTTAGTTTGACTCTATATCAGAAGTTGCAACAGCAGTTACTAACTCAGAGTGCTAGATAGTTCTATCACTATCATTGTTATAAGTTGTGCTCTATACACTGTAGACTACTGGTTAAACCACAGCTGCTTTATTTGGTAATTTACTGTGATTTACGAATCAAGCATGACTGTAGAAAGGTCACTTTGTGTTGAACATACAAATACTGAAGGTTTTGGACATGTGCAGTTTACCTGTGTGCTTCCACATTTAGCAGGCTCTGCAGTGTAGTTTCTCAAGCTGAATTTTAATAGTTTACTGTTGTTGAGTTTTAGTTAGTGGAGGTGTTTATACAATATATATTTAGAGAGTGAGTTAAAGTATATGTTAACGACCCATATTTTCTTCTCATGAAGTGAGAGTGTCAGCTTTCTACCAACTTCATTTGTAAAATTAATTCTCCATATTCACAAGGCAGACAATTTTCCTTGTGGGGTGCAAAGCTCACATACAGATATACTATTGTTCTGCTGAGACCAAGGTCTCAAATGATATTAAACAAAACAAATCTATCAAGTTATCAACATTTCACCACTGCTTAATTGATTTTCAACTTAAATGATGAATTACTGTAGGAATCTGGCAGGCTATTGCTCCATTACTGACTCATTTGGTGCATCATTGGCTCATTTGTTACATAGCTTGCTAGCCATCTTTATTGTTATCCTGCTTACAGGACAGTTAACTACTTATGACTTTCTGTGATTTGGTACTTAACAGCAATATCAGCTTTAGGGTCATTTGAATGCTAACGTTAGCTGTTTTCTGACAGTAGCTTACAAGTCGCCAAAACTTATGTAATATTACAGAGTCTATGGTCAACATTTTTATACTTAAAATATGGCCAGATGTCCCTCATTGCTTTAACTATGAATTTTGTTTCCGGGTGCTGATAAATTAAAAAGGGACTTGAATCCCTGAACGATTCTTTTCAGTCTCTGAGTTTCCCAAAGAGCTCTAAGAGAGTCCTGAAACTCTTCGATTACTGCTCACCTGCTTTTCAGCATGACAGCTAGCCTATCTGATGTTATGATTTGTGGTGCATTAGAAATGTTTTTCTGTTGGTTGTTACAGGAACTGCCTTGGCAATACACTTAGTTGACATACAGTCAAATTAGTGTTGCAAGCATGGTGCATTATTTTGGAACTTTATTTGGGGAAACTTGGGACTCCACAAGAATACAGTGAATTTGATGGAGTTTTATAAAAACTACATAGGAGCGAACCACTTCCTGATCCAGCACTGCCAGACTTACTGTCATTACTGATAGCACACTACTAACATAGACATTTCACACTTGAAGGAAACTGAAGCTATAGCATTGTTGAACAATCTGGCCCAATATTAAGGCATCTCAGGTGTGTGTGTGTGTGTGTGTGTGTGTATGTGTGTGTGTGTGTGTGTGCCTGTGTGTGCCTGTGTGCATACGCGTGCGTGCGTGCGTGCGTGCGTGCGTGCGTGCGTGCGTGCGTGCGTGCGTGTGTGTGCGACTCCCATGAATCCAAAGCCTCTAATCGGCTGAGTCTATGTTTACACAAAACGCATGTACCTTGAACACAAGTATATTTGAAATATATATGTACTCTTAGTGTTAAGCTGTATTTGATAGCACACAGTATACTGGATAAGCTTTTGTAGAGTGAATCATATGGCTAAAGGACCAAAAGGTTGTTCTGTCTCAGTTTAATCACAGGTATTAAAAAAATGTAAATGTAACAGAACCTCTTTTCCTGTTTGACATCTCTCTGCTGGATGTCTCTCAGGTTTCGGACCATTTAGGCTTAAAAGCCTGTGAAGCCACATTCAAGGACCACTAAAGCTGCTACCGTGTTTAAGCACTGTCTGCAGCAACTAAAATGATCAAATAGCTGCTCTCTTAGATGCTGGCACCTCTCATTACAGCTTTATTTGCTTACTGTCATTTGAAATTAGAGCAGCAGATGGAAATGTTAGGAAGCTTGAGTATTTACAAAACAAAGAGAAGCATTAAGCCACTTTAACATAAAAATTGGCATGAAATTGACGTACACAATTAGAGACATCATGGCACAAAAATTCTGTTTAAATAATAATAAAGAACCATCAAACCAAATGTGCTGTTAAAAAAATGCAAAAAAGCACAAAGATTTGCTCTAAAACTTTGCCCAAACTGTATTTAGTATCTAGAAGACAAACATAATAACACAGGAGCAGAGAGATGGAAAATACAACACAATCTTTTTTGTCAGAGATAACAAATGATTTGAGGTTTAAGATAAAGTGTTATCAAATAATTCTGCATATTTTAAGGAGGAAGCAGATTTGTAGGAAGTGTCTCCTTTTTAACTGACAGCTCTGGATAGGCCTTTGTTTTTAAAATTTAGCTTATTAAATCCAAAACAATTAACCTTTTTACAGGAACAGACCATCAACCAGCTAATGAATGAACCGTCCTCGTAATGTAGGGTCCAAGTAGAAAATAACACTGTCAAAAAAAAAAAAAGAACCAATGTTTTCCTTTTTCTCTTTGTGACATACAGCAAACAAACTCTAGAGTTGAAAATAACCAGGAAACATTAAAATTATTGATATATTGTCATACATATAATGATATTATGTAGTATTATCTTATGATCTCTTAAACCTTCTGTTCTTTATCAAATAGTAATTTATGTGACAACAACTGTCAAAACTGACTGGGGGTGGCATGTATCACTGTAGATATATCAATTTTAAATCAAACCCTACATACAGTGTATATTCTCAGATCTAAGAGTACTTTTGAATATTTGTACTCTGTTTACTTGAGCCTCTGAGAAACAAAGTTCTTCTGTGTTTACTCTGAGGAATAATAGCCTATCATTGCCAGTATTTTTCTCTCCACAGGCGGAGGTGAGATAAAGTATTGTATTATTTAATGTATGCCCGTCTTGTCTTGATTATTATATGTCTCATACACTACCCACCTGACTTTGTATAGGGATTTATTAACTCTCCATGACATCTTCATGGACCCTCTGTACATTGTTTCTAGACATTTTGTGATTGTGGAGCTGCTGACTCTGTTCTCAGTACTGCTGGTGTTTTCTTTATGATCGTAAGAGACTGATTAAATTATATCTCATTCTTTCACTCTCTACTTTTCAAATTTGTTTTTCCGTGTATGTGGTGCTTTTGTGCTGTGACAAGCCTATATGTTGCCAACAATGCTTTTATCTTTTCTATTTCTCTTGTAATAAAAAGTTTTTCATGCAGTTTATTTCTTGAGTCAACATTTTATATGGTTTCACCTCTTTGGAAAAGCAACGTTTTACAACAGCAGCTGTTGCAGATAAAACTTCATCAGTTTTTCTAAGTAGATCATGAAAGAAGAGATGCATTTGAAAGCGCAACTTTCTGTGTTTAAGCACTGTTGAGTGTAATCTGCTACTCAGGAGGAGGGTAAGCATCAAAATATATCGATAAAGATAATTTTTACAAGTCAGTTTTAACCAGTATATGGAATAAACTAAATTATGTAGGCATATATCAATAAATTATTCAGTAAACCTACAACAAAGATATCAAGTTTTTCTTTACTTAGAGACGCAGGGGGAAAATGTATTTCATCGTTGAAGTCAATTTCGACATATGCTGTGAACACTTGTGTCCGCCAGGCGGCGGCATTTCTGTACATACGGATGCAAAAGCAGGTGTGCC
Source organism: Halichoeres trimaculatus (assembly GCF_033239565.1). Classification (NCBI taxonomy): domain Eukaryota; kingdom Metazoa; phylum Chordata; class Actinopteri; order Labriformes; family Labridae; genus Halichoeres; species Halichoeres trimaculatus. Next base: position 22,423,331 of record NW_027437180.1, read on the forward strand.
GAAGTGAGGAAGCGCAAAGGAGTCGGGTGTTTCCGTCACGGCTCGGCCGTTGGCAGTGAACCGCTGTGGATGTGGGAATGCGGTTGCCCGAGGCAGCGGGCATTGCTGGACACTCGGTGGAGATGTGCTTACAGAATCGGGAGCCCTCAGCGGTTGGCTGTCGTCCAAGTTAGCGGGCTGTTTTAGGGATGTGGGTGGGAGCCCTGGACGGCTGGGTGTCGCTCGTAACAGAGCTGCTGGGTTGTTTTTCCTCATAATTTTCTTGGGATTTTCTGTCTTGTCAGGGAGATGGAATAAGAGAGAAACCAAGGATTCCCCAGCACCATGGAGCCACGCATTGCAGGCAGCGTGAGTACAACAGACACCCAGGAGAGCCCTCAGGGGACTGGGCTTGTCACTGCTGGAATTACACCTCAACTTTTCAGGAACCTATTTTTTTCATTTGTAGACAAATCACATGTTTTGGTACATTTGTAGTTTAAACCAGTTTATTTACGTGGTTGTTGTTGAGTGTTATTCGCGTGTCGAAACAGTGTTCACGCTAATTGCTTTCATCAGTGTGTGTCACGAGCTCGTCTACAATCATTAGACACACCTGCGGACCGTTAGAGGCCGGTGTGTTAGCTTTTTAGTGCCGAGTCTGGCTCATCAACGGATTAATTTCTGAGGATTTTCTCCTGCCCTTTGTTGCTACGGCTGTTGCTACTGACGACCAGTGAACCCAAAGCCGTAAACAGACGGACTGACTGCGAATAAAGCCATAGCAGGCACAAGTTCTGTCCTATTTTAGGTAGAACAGATATTGTAGGTGTGAAGTATTACTCCTGACCTTCTTATAGTCAAATACAAGGACAGACAGCAGTTAAGAGGCACTGGAGAAGTTGCAGGCTGTGTGACATGATTACCAATTGTAACTCTACCTTCTGGGTCACAGAACACAACCCAGTAATGCAAAATTTAGGCCCCGTTTCTCAGTTTCTTGCTGTCTTCGTGTATGTGCGGTTTGATGGCCCCAGGATTGAGTTAACTGCGGCCAAGTAGCCAGATTACTGTGGATTAGCAGGCATTTAAAATAGTCACGTTATCCCACCAGTGGCTGCAGAGTCAGCTACAACAACACCTAGACTGCCTGCCAATTATTTATAGCAGAACAACATTGATACTGAACAAGCAACATGAAGTGCTGCGTTCATCCGCATAATGAGTTGTAGGCTATAGCTTCTGGTGTATCTTGCATGGAAGGTCCTCACTAGTTAGGTAATCCATTCAATAAAACAGTAGTGAAGCGTGACTCACCTTCTGCAGGGGCATAGACAAGAAACACACCTGATTATTTAGATAGGGTGCATGACCTGGATGCAGCCAGACATCAAGTGCTCCAAATTACCTTCTCTCAATAGCTGGATGGACAAAAAAAGTTAATGTTTTTACAAGGGAAAAACGCTGGAGATACAAATCTTTAAATTTTAGTCAGGAGTCAGACAATCAGTTAAACAGTTGAAAGATTGACACAGGTTACTAGAAAGTTACCTGGCAGGTCATTTATAAACTAAAATGATAAGATCTGTGTTGGTTCTAGCAGTTTTAAGTGTGGTAATCTTAGAATATCTTTGTTTATTAAAATGTTCTGTGAACAAATCATTACTCCTTGTTTATTCAAATTCTGTGAAGTGTAAGATTTCAGAAAACTCTGGTTAATACTAAGTGCCTTTTTGTCTGTTATAATGAAATTGTACTGAACATTTTAAAATAGAAAAGTAAAATTGGGCACAATGAGCAATAAGCAAATTAAAGAAGTAACCTTTCTGCTTGAAGAGGTTCTAGACCTCATTTTCAAAAACTTTTATCAACCATGTGTGGTAAATTATTGTTCAGTAAACGTAACAGTCTGTATTTGTTTGCCAAATCTTTCCAAGAGTTATCTCAGTAAAACTTACAAAAGAAAAGGCTCCTGCTGAGAAGTATCATTAGTGGATCGGTGGCCAGTGGTGGATTCATATTGTCAGAGACCCAACATTAATCCACCACTGGAAAACACTTGTGCCAGAAAGAATATTCAACAGGTTGATAATTATAAGATTAATTGAGGATACAGAGTAGACCTGCACAATATTGGGATGTTTTTCATTTTGTCAATTTATATTGTAAAAAAAGCATTATGTTGCTGTGTCTTGAAAAAAAAATAAGCATTTCATACAAGATGAAGTCAGTCTATCTTCTGGACTATTGTCAAATCAGCAGTCCTTATAGTTTTGTAGTGTACTGAGCCAAATTAATAGACCATTCAAGGGCTCAGGAAACCTTTGAGAGAGTTTCAGTTAGTTAGCTTATTAGAGTATGACACCATTAGTTTACAATACTTGTAATATTATCTTTGAGATACTGAATTGTGGGTTTTCATCTACAGTAAGCCATAATCAGATGAATATAACAAATGCTTTAAATATTTTACACTGCACCAAATCTATACAATATATGATCTCTACTTTTTAAAGTGAACTTCTGTAAAATTGGTGTTTGCTTTGCGGATACAGGCCCAAGGGTCAGTTTCCAAAAATGTACTATGGGAAGACATGGAGTAACTTGTAAAAACAAGCCATTTAAAAAATGGCTTTTTAAAAACCACTGTACACAGTTAACCCCTCAGATTGTGCTGTGGTCCCACTTTTTAAGCCGATGGAATCTCAGCCCAGGATCACGCTCAGGTAATGTTAGCAGCAGGTTGCCTCATGGCTTTTCTTGATGTCCTCCATGACTTATGATAAGTGCTGGAAAAACCCTGATATTTGAGATAAAATGCTTTACATTGCGTTTTCAGTTTAATAATACATTAATGACTAAAAGCAAACAGTTTGAAAATACAAAAGAGAAAACCACAGCTTTCTGACGTTGTACAAGCCATTACCAACATTACATTCATAACTAGCACCATACTCCTATGAAAAAGAAGACGATACCCTCTAGTAATCCTGCAGGTAAAGAGAATTATTTTTCTCGCTGGTGTTTGATATGCTACACCTCCAAACACTGAAAAACATGGGTATGTCCTAACAGGCAGCTCTGGTAATGCACTAATAAAGAGAAATCTACAAGAGGGGGCCAGTTCATGGTTGAGCATCCTGGTCAGTTGGGGGTGTGTTAGGCTTAAGGGCACCTCAGCAGTGCACAGTAAGGGAATGGATGCCTGACCTGCTGTCAGCCCAATTTCCAGACAAAGTCCATGATGGGACTTGAACCAGCAAACCTCTATTTCCCAAATCAAGTTGCTGCAGATTTAACTACTGTCAGACTCAGTGACAGATTTGAAATCAGTTCCTTTCTGTTTGAGATTATTGCATAGTATCGGCAGAAAATGTGTGCACTGTTGCTGACTGCTGTACTTGCTGATTTTCAATACTGCCCCATTCAGGATATTTTCCATTGGGACTGAATGTTATGAGAACAACATGTGCTCCTGATTATTCAGTAGATAACAACACAAGGTGTAATGTATAATAGTGAACATATCTAGATCTCACAGTTTGAATGTCTACCCCGGTGTTTTATCATGTCAAAAGTCAGTGTCTGTGGCACTCTCTTGAATCCAAATAGATCCAAACATATTTTTTGTATCCACTGCTAAAATGGCATCAGTTAACCTGAGGGTATCTGATAGATTGCTTTAACGTCTACTGACTGCAACATAATGGTGTGAAAGCATGGCCATGACACACAGGCTTAGATCAAACAGATATAATGTATCAAAGTGAGAGAGCATAGCTTGTGGACATGGAGCAGGTTTTTCTTTTCTGTCCTTTGTGATTAATCCAAAGTTTTTCAATATGTGTTTTGAAAACGCTTATTCCTGTGACACTGAATTTCCATGTTGGTACCAGAAGAACAGTGAGAATGAAACATATTAAAGATACTTCAAAACAAGTGTTTTAAAAAAAAACTGCTCAGTTTTAACCCTTTCTACTGCCAGATTTTGACTTGGTAGAAACTGCGCAGTGGAGATTCATAACTCTGCAGATCATCTCAAATTCAAAACTTGCCTTTGGCATTTGAACGTGTGGTGTTGGTAAAAAGTTTTACAACAGCTAAAAAAAAAAAAAAGCCAAGCTCATTCTCAAGAAATTCCCCAAAAGCTAAAAGCCACAACAACATTATGTGAAACTCTTAGAGGATTTGGGTTTAAAATAAACCTCAGTATTCACAAACACTCATGAGTCCCTGCTGAGTTCTGAATCAGACTCTAACAATCCTTTTCTGTGTTTTTTGCCGGTTTAGTGTAAAAGGTGGCGGTGAGATGGAATGCATGCATCTGACCCTCTGTAAACTGACCTTCTGCTGCTCATTTGAGTGACAATATCTAACAACAGGTAATTGACAGATTCAAATGAACTCTTTTTTTATTTTTATTGTCATTTCGTAGTTGTATACATACGTCATGCATTTAGTAGAGATTGTTTTTTACTTCACAGATCTACAAATGTTTCAAAAGTAAGTGTCAGATGGATCTGTGTGTCCATCATCTGTGTTTATGCATGAACTTCTTTCATGGCAGTGTGTTTTCAAATAAAGCATTTACAATGTGTTATTTCTTCATTCAACAGCTGCGGAGTTTGTGAGGTGAACAACAGCAGCATCATGTTCTACGGCTCTTCTTCTGGGGCAAGCATGTCCCTCCCCTCCAAGAGCCGTCTGAAGCGCCAGAGCAGGACCTTCACACAGGTACACACACACACGCACACACGCACATACAGGAGCATATACACACCTTCCTTTTGGTCTGAACAGCTGATGCAGACTGTCAATTCAACAATGGTCTAATGAATGATATTAACAAACACTCAAGAAGGTTTTCTTTTAATTTCAGAATGATATTTGAAAAAAGGAATCTTCTTCATTTGACAGATACTTAATTTGTAGCCAAATATCTCAGCTATTTGTCAGGTAACTTGCAAATGTGGTACCTGCAAGTTTTGCAGTTTTGTTGAGTTGACAGTGTCAGTTTTTTAAACGGTGCCATCCACCCTACCTGTGATTAAAATACAGGGTTATAATGAGCATAGGTTAACTTGCTGAAATTCAAATTTACTATGAAAAATGGTTAATCTTACGCTTGCAAATCAGCAGCATATGAACATTTTATATGTTCTTTACATGAAGTTATAAGCTCCTTTGTTAAGTGCAGCCTCTAATGCTGTGCTACATTGCTGTATTCTCTTAGTCCTGTTTAAATAGGATTTAACTTTGCTTTGAGCAACACAAAGGTCTGTTCACGAACAATGTGGTGGCAGATCTAAAATAACTCTGTGATGAAGTTTCCCTGCTATGAGTTCAGTGTTGTCTGTCTGTCTGTCAGGTCCTGTACCGCACTCTCAGTTACAGAGACCGGGTTCCTGTAGAAACTGGAACAAATACTCGTGGGGACAGGCGGTCCACAACTGAACCTCCAGAGAGACCAGCAGATGATCCAGCTGAGCTCTCTACACAGAGCTCAGCCCCTGGGGTGCTGAAGATTTTTGGAGATGAGATTTGTGCTGGTGCCAACTACAAAAGCGTCCTAGCCACACCACGCTCCAGTGCTCAGGAACTGGTCAAAGAGGCTCTCGAGCGTTACTCGCTCAACAAGAATGCTGCCCACTCTTACGTCCTGTGTGATGTGATTGGACGTTTTGAAGGGGTAGATGGGATTGAAGGAGCAGGGTGGCGAACTGAATGCTTGCGTGCAATGGGGGACAATGAAAAGCCACTGTTGCTTCAAGAGCTGTGGAAACCTCGAGAAGGACATGCTCGCAGATTTGAGCTACGCAGAAGAGCCGAGGTGGAGGAACTCAACGCCAAGGAAAAGGATACCGTCACTGCTGGTAAGGAAGTGCACACACACACACACACACACACACACACACACACACACACACACACACACACATGCACCCCTTAACACATTAACACACCCACACACATACACACACAGACAAATAGACAACGACTTGCACTCACAGCAGCTGGTCTAATTCCCTTTCTTTTCTTGACATGTCAAACTCAGCAGAAAAGCACAGCTCGTTACCTCCTCTGCAGTGTGTGTGTGTGTGTGTGTGTGTGTGTGTGTGTGTGTGTGTGTGTGTGTGTGTGTGTGTGTGTGTGTGTGTGTGTGTGTGTGTGTGTGTGTTTTAGAGCTTCGGTCACAGTTATTATCCTGGAGAGACGGCTTTGTTCCTTTGTTCCTGGATGATAACATGAGTATTTAAATGTGTAAGTGCAGTCCTGTGAAGACCTCATATGAGTTTTGTAATAGTCATAGCTCTTGCTTGTGCAACTGAGCACTTAAGAATCACACACACACACACACACACACACACACACACACACACACACACACACACACACACACATACACACACACACACACACACACAAAGTGGAAATGCATGGACAGCTGGTCGATTTATAGAGTGAAAGCTGAATCCTTTGTGTGGATGAGTAGACACCTACTGGTTTTATGAATGACGCATTTCTACTACAGGAAAGAGCGATATAATTCTCCTGCACCTGAGTAGGCACAACTGAAATGTATGCTCACAGAGTATATCAAGGAGTGGTTTTTCTTACTTCTTTTGTTTTTAGATTTCAAACAATAGTTAGAAAACAGCTCATTAAGAAAGCTGTTGGGGCTGCAGTTATTTAAATGTTTGATCTCTATGAGCGAATGTTTGTGCTGTGAAACTAAAAAGTAACCTTTATGTTGGTTTGTCTCACTAGTTGACTAAAAGTTGCCCTCACTCATTCCATCCCTGCAAGGACTCTGATAAACACTCAGTTAGTGCACACTCGTTTGAGGCAGAAAACAAAGAAAGTATATTTTAAACAGTACAATTACCTTTAAGTTAGTGCACACTCAGATTTTCTTTTGAGGCACCAAATAAAGAAAGTATGTTTTAAAGAGTAAAATTACCTGTAAAATTAATAAACTGCATAACGATGGAAAAAAAACGAATTATTAATTATCTAATTTGTAAAATATTTGCCCATGGTAAAACCTATTTCTTTGCTTTAAATTTACTGCACATTTTCTCAAAGCCAGCAATCACACTCCTCTTAGAAAATGCCAAATTATGAAACACTTAATAGTCAGTGACTAAATGCTACTTCTTAGTGGATTTATCCCCTCTTAAACATGTAGGCCTCAATAGCCAGTTTCCACCAGTTTTTTACACAGCTTGATGTTCATTAAGTAAAATTTTGTGTCATTCAAAGTAAAAATGTAAAAAAAAGAGGACTTACCTTACCCAACTTAAGGACTGGATGCCTTTTTTAAGCACCCTAATATTAGAGGTCAGCATATTAATACTGCTATCAAGGCTCATGGGTCTTGTAATGAAATGTGACATCTCAGGTGAAATCATGTTTTATAAAACAAATCACTGATGTCCAAACATATTGATTAACAATATTTAACTGTCAGCCAACAGGTTTTAAGCTACACAGTGAAGAATTCTGGTGGTCACTTGCCAAGGATGATGAATATTCTTATGAAGAGGTCTACATTTTGTCTAAATGTAGCTGCTTCTGCTGACAGTCATCCTCTTCCTCCACTCAAAGCAGCAGCTGGGAGCATGCTCAAAGCATGTCCTGTAACTTAAAAACAATGATCAGGTGCATGTTAAAATCAACAGGGCATAAAGTAGTTGGCTAACTAAATAAGGTGACACATGTACACTTATTGTCAGTTTAATGTAGAAAACCAGGCAAAAAAAATCATCCTGATGATTTAAAATGTTGCAGGAAAAAACAGTTAAGATTTGGTTCAAAGCTTGAATAGATACAGCTGTTGGGAAGAGAGATTTGTTTTCTCAACTGTATAAAAAAGATAGTAACAATATGAAGATTTCCCTCTGGACTGTAATGAGTCTTTTGTATAAACATAAGAATTAACAATCCCTGCTCTGAATGCTTAATGATCATTTTAAGCCACTTACAGTAACTTCCATACAAAATACAGGAGCATGCTTATTTTAGAAAAAAGGAACATGAACAGTGCAGTCTTTTGAGACACTTTTTACTGGTATGTAGACAAGAATAGAAACTGAATGATCTCACTCAGGCTACCTAGACAACACGTGTTTGTAGGATTAATACAAGTTCATTTTGGTTGTTTTATTGGATTTTTTTTTTTTTTTTGATAAGAAACATCTAGATCATCACCTGCATTTCTTAGCGCATTAAGCAACATTCCAGTTATACTTCTACCATTGCTGCCCCTGCCTCCTTTTCATAGCTTCTGAAAATATAAACAAAAATTTAATCACAGCGAAGAATACCCTCAGGGTTTAACTTTTTTAATAACTGATGCATATTAAAAAAACACATTTTCATTTTCTCACTAACCTTTTCTCTTTTGTGTTGTAGTGTTGAGAAAACTCACATGCCCCAGAGTCCCTTCCTGTTTCTCTTTATTTTCTGTCTTTTATCTCTGCTCTTTTCTTCCTCCCTTGTGTATGAGTGAGTGTGCATGCACATGAGTAAGATTGGAGTTTCAATACACACACTTTTTCAATGAGATGGCATTTTTAAAGGTATGAGAGGATTTTCAGCATGAACGCATCACATCTAAATTCAGTTTTCTTTAATCTTCAGCACTCCTGGCTTCGCTCATTTGTTACAGTCTTAAATGACTTGACATTTATTGCCAATTTTGTTTTTTACAAATTGTTGACTGACAAACATGGCCCTCATACCTTTAACTGTGTATCTCCTGTTACTAACTGCTTATGTGACTCACTAAAAGCACCACAAACTCTTTTAGCTCCACAGATCATGCATGCCCTATGGTGGACAGTTGTAACATGTATGTGGGGATTTTTCTGTGTTTGGTGTTTTGGTGAGGGGTTGTTTTCTCAGCACCCTCCTCCCTTTCATAACCCCTCCCACCCTGCTGTAGGGCCCAAAACCTCCCAATTCCTGGCGGCTCTAATGGGTCGGTCCGGGCTGGGCAAACACAGGAGCTCCCCTCTGCGCTGTGGTCGAGCAGTACAGTCTGGCTCTAAAGGTGGGGACTGGCCTCAGGTAGGGTGGCTGTCAAGTCATTGCCATGGAGACCACCTCTACCTGCGTTGTCACCAGCACCACCTCCATTTGACAGTGATTCAGCCAGTGTGAGTGTGTGTTTGTAAAATCTGTGTGAGCCATCGCATGTGGAGCTGCTCGGTCATCAGGTTCACCGTTGTCAGCCACATGTGCTGCTCCATCCAGCACCATTCCTCATCTGACTGGTTCTGTTTGCACTCAGCTCACACATGACTGTTCTGCACTGTGTGTCACAGCCTGAGAAGTTTGTCCACTCACCAGTCAAACATACATGTCAACAACGTTCATGTAACACTGGAGTACGCTCTCTGATTTACCATTCATTTTTCTCTTTTCTTATATGTCCTCAACTTTTCTCTCTCCCCTCCCTTCTCTTCTTTTTCCTTCTTCATTGTCCCTCTCTGTTGCCCTTTTCTCTCCCTGCTTCCTTTATTCTGTGTTCCTACTCCTTCTCTCTGTAGACATTAATGCTCAGGCTCGTAAGCTTCAGAGGAACAGGGCAAAAGGGACACTGACTTTGCCCCGGTCCAGCAACTCATCCTTCTGCCGCAGCCTCAGCGAGACCAGCCTCAACCAGGTGGGACCTCGCACTAAGCCTTTTCAGGATAATGGATCGTTATTATTAATGGACCTGTAACTATCTTATCTTAGATCCTCATTGTGTGTCTGTGCATGTGGGTTTCTCTGCAGCTGGGAGTAGGGGAAGAACCGAAGCGCTATTACTCCACTCTGCCAGGACCCTTGAGGGCTCGAGAACGTGAGGCAGCCTCAGGCTGCAGGAGGAAGGAGGAAGGCAGTCAGGGAGGAGGGGTGAGGCACTCGCTGTACCAGTCCCCACACCTGCTGCTGCTACAAGGATACAATCGGCAGGTAAGGCTTTGGAAGGAGTTACTCTGCATCAACATCCTGCTCAGATGTTTCAATTTCTGTGTGCCTGAGGATGTTTTCAACTTTAGCTTTCAATTTGTTTTAAAGAAAAGAATGCAGAAACGGTGATTCTACAGAACAGATGTTTAGTATTTCATTGTTCAGGACTAATCCTAGGACACCAGAACAACCGTTTAGCTTGGTTTAATTTGGCTCTGTATGAAATGATGCAGCCTTCGTATCAGGTTAATATTACTTTCCCAGTTTCGCTCTGACATGAGAGAGGTTTAATGTAGATCAATAAAAGTTTTTTGACTTATTTTTCTGATTCTTCTACCTCCCTAGGGATCCAGTTTTTGTCATAGTTGATTTAACTGGTTTGTTGATATCTATTGTTTGTGCTACAGGACTGTTTAGTGTACCTGCTGAACAGAGAGCAGCACACAGTTGGTCAGGAGACCCCATCAGCTCGCCCCAACATCTGCCTTTTTTCACCTGATATCCTGCCCCTCCACTGCCGCCTGCGCCGAGTCCCCACATCCCGCCGTCACGCCAACAATAACAAAGGAGAAGAGGAGAATCAGAGGTTCTGTGTTGCTGTCGAGCCAGTTCTCCATGCCACGGTTCTGGTGAACTTCTCCCGCTGTGAGCGCTCCACCACACTGCGACACGGTGACCTCCTATCCTTCGGAGCGCACTACATCTTTCTGTACAAGGACCCAATGGGTGCTAAGCCTCTTCCCGCTCAAACCCTGGCACGCCTCCGATCCCTGGGGCAGCTCTATGACATTGGGGTGGAGGAAGGAGAGGGCGGGGCTCAGACTTGTAAAATGTGTGGTTCGGTGCTGAAAGACAGAGCAGCTCAGGTGTCGAGTGTTCCAGCTGTAAGACGCAGCTTCAAACCTCACCTGGTGAAACCTCGCAGCGGGGGGACGGCAGCAGCAGGGCCACTTAGTTTGCCAGGAGGTGAGACTGGAGGAGGAGGAGGAGTAAGAGGAGGAGGAGGTCAGAAAAGAAGGCTACAGCTGGAGTTTGATCAAAGCCATGAAGACCAGCTGTTGAACAGGATTGTCTCTCTGATAGAACCAGGAGGTATGTGCTCTGGCCTATAGTTTGTAAGAATATGTGAGGATACTCAGCTTTATTGTCATCCAAAAACCTGTCTCCAAAAGAATAAAACAACTTCACTGATCCCCAGCGATGTGTTTTGTGTCAAAATCCACATCTAAAAATGCTGATGTCAAACCAATAAAAGGTAAATTTAACTTTTCACAATTACAATGCAGCAGTAAGTATTACATATCAACCTGGGGAAGGTTGAAATATCACTTTCAATAAACGCAGACAAACCCATTGGTACACTTCAGTGCAGAGACATTTTAGATTGTTCAATTTGTTCTGTGTCTTTTTTGAAAAAGGAAATGAGGAAAAACTGATGCAGGAATATTTTAAGCTAGGACTTTTTATCCAGCCTTTCGTGGTATCAGTTTTATGCTTTTCAGCCAATGTTAGTTCACAGCATATTTGATTTTGAAAGGGATTTCTCTTCTCTGTGACTTACATAAAATGATTTTTAAGTAAATTATGTTGATATTTATGCAGAACATGAATTGAACTTTATATGAACTTTACACTCTTTTATAGGAGACGACCATAAGCTCACGCCTGCCTACCTGCTGTGTTTGTGTATTCAACACTCTGCTGCAGCCTTCCCACCCGGGAATTTTGGAAAGCTGCTGCTCAAGATTGTTAGACGAATCCAGACTATTGCATGGGTCAGTCTTTGCCCGTTTCAGTATCTGTGTTTTTGTCTGTCTGTCCGTCTGTCTGTCCTGCCATCCATCCGTTCATCCCACTGTCTGTCTGTCTGTGTGTTTAGTTCTGTCTGTGCTGAGGTACTTTGTTCTCTACTTAAGTTGACCTCCTGTGGAGAGAAACTGTTCAGCCGTGTCAGGTCAGGTGAATAGTTAAACAGGGCTGTGTATCACATGTTTCGTACTGTACTACACATGAGAGCTAGTAAAAAGGACTATTTCTAATGTTTCATAATTTCATAGCCTTCAAACGCCATGGCACAACTTTCAAAATTAAGTTTACTTCATAAATATCTTGAACAGTTTTCTGTAATATTAATATTAAGTTAAAACAATTGTACATATTATTACTTGATGAAGTTTATCAAAGCATAAGGCTCACTTCTGAGTCTTGATGATCTATATTATCTAAAATGGAGTGTCTTTGACAAAACAAGTTATTTAAAAAAAAATAAAGTGAGGTCAAACAGCATTTGAAAAGTTACAACCGGCCATTGAACAGAAAAGAGAAAAGAAAAGAAAATTTGCCATCAAAGTAATACATTTAGGAAAATAAAATGTTCAGTTCATGAGACACATTCTGAATTGCAGTCCACCATTAGCTTGTATGTTATTCTGAAGAGATGGATCATTAGAGAAGTCTGCAGCAGCCAGATTATATTAAACTTTAGTGCAATGTTTTCTGTCTAAACAATTACTGAACCTTATTGCACATCAGCACCACAGCACTGTGTGTATGTTGTACATGAATCTAAGTTTGTTACCAAGAGAGGCAGGTTAATAGCCATTGATTTTCACGTCAAAGGATGATACACAATGATTATCCTAAGATTACAACTCTATCCTCATAAGTTTTTCCATTTTGATATCTTGAGTTTAAGACTTTGCCTCATAAAATTGGATGACCACAATAATACCATCTTGTCTTTTGTTAGTTGATGCATTTCTTCCGCAGTGTCTCCTGCTCTTACGTCTGGCTCCAGCTGGACTGTGCCATCTCCTGCCGTGATGTTTTTGGGCATGACTACATGTTGCTATGGTCGCAAAATGCTCTTTCCATGTTGGCACACCTTGCAAAAGGGAGGGGCAAGGGGATAAAAGCTCATTTGGATTTAAAGAGATGCACACAAAAACCAAACATTTCAATAAAGGCTTTTTAGAGTTGGTTTAAAACCTCCTCTTGGGCTTGAGTCATATAATATTAAGACTTAAACATGGTAAGGACATTTTATTTAAAGAGCAAGATGCCACGCCAAGTTATATAAGTAAAGGATTAGAATGTCACCTTTAGAGGGAAGAGGGAAGATGAAAGAGCCAGGTTACATTTGCTACATTTGTGCTGCTTGGTAGATGAGTATTGGTAAGACATGACAAGGATGCACAAAGATTACATATTACTAACATGTCTCAGAGCACCTGGCTGTGAGTAGTAGTAAATAAAGCTGGCTGCTGTTTGCTTGTTGTAATGTTTCAAGCAACAGTGCTTCATAACTGTTGATAAATATCTTGTTGTGTTGTGTCTGGTAAAAAATTGTCTTGAACAAAATGAAATGGTGTTTAAAAGAAGATCCAATCTCCATTAATTTCAAAACAAACACATGCCCAAAGACTCGCGTCTTCACAACAATATGTGGGCAACTCTGGGCCAAAAGTGTTGCTGCAATCCAATTCAAGCAGATAGTCCTCACAATACCTGCTAAACTGCTTACCGCTGACTTTATAAAGGAATTTTGCAATCTTTGGACCTCCCCCAGAAGAAATAAAATTTAAAATTGTATTCCTCCAAGTGTTGTAGTTAAAGTTGCAAAGAAAAGTTCATTTGCTTCCCTGAGCGTTTTATTTTCTTCTTCTTAAAATAAGGGTCAGCTGGGGTGCAGATAAACCAGCAGTCTAGGTTGCGCCCCATGACGTTTGCCCTCGAGTGGGTGGCCTGAGTTCGAATCTGCCTTGTGGCCTGTTTCCTGCATGTCATTCCCAACTCTTGCACGGTTTCCTGCTCTGTCCACTGTCCTATTCTAATTAAAGGCATTAAAAAATCTCCCCAAAATAGCTTAAAAATGAAGGGTAAGCTGATATTTTGTTCAGGGTGCACAGGAAAGTTATGAGTGTGTGTGTCAGACTGAGTGTAAAAGATTTTGTACAGATCATAGTGGTGTTTCATTCTGCTGGTTAGTGATAGTGTCCTGAAGTCAGGTTTTCCTACACACTTCCTGAAAGATTAATGAGCACTTAATTGCTATGTGTGTCCTTTTGTGTGTATGTGTGTGTGTGTCTTGCAGGAGAAGACAAAGGAGCTGGCTCAGAAGCAAGCTCAGCAGTGAGTATCGCCTTTCAGTAGAAAGAGAACAACTGTGCCTATGTCAAGTTTTTATGAGCATATATTTCTGTGGATCCAGAGTGTTCGATGTACTGTTCTTAACACTCCTTTGTCTGCGTGTGTGTGTGTTTGTTTGCATATGTTTGTGCATGTAGCCAGGACCCGGCCTCCTTGTCTTTGCTCAGTATCTCAGACTTGATCCCAGATCTACAGACCATCTTCTTCTGGATGTCCAACTCCATTGAGATCCTCTACTTCATACAGCAAAGAGCACCAGCGTACACACACAGCATAGAAACACTGCAAGGTAAAGACACACGTAAGCTAACACATAGTCTGAATGACTTTGAAACAACTCAGCAAATTATTCTTTTTTCAAATTGACATACATCAGATCCTAGATAAGCACTGGTCCTTCCCTCTCTGTTCTCTAAACATGCCTCTATCTCTGTCTAGGGTCAAAGGAGTCCTTGCTATCGGCGACCATATCAGCCAATGAGGAGGCAATGACCATCCTGGAAGAAGTGATCATGTACACTTTCCAGCAATGTGTCTACTATATCACCAAGGTAATCTGTCACACTGGCAGTGCTACTATCTACTAAATGAGACGTTTTTGAGTATCTTATTTTTAGCAAGGGGCTGGAAGGAAAATAATAGACCCCACTCATACAGAGTACACACACACACACACACACACACACACACACACACACACACACACACACACACACACACACACACACACACACACACACACACACACACACACACACAGTAAATGAGTACATGAGATAATACTATAAATAAATAATCAGTTATTTAGCATTTGCAGATCATGTCCATCATTCATCAGTATGTGTGTGTTCATGAATGTGTGTGTATTTCCAGGCTCTGTATGTGGTGTTACCCGGTTTGTTGGACTGTAATCCATTCCCTGTTGACAGCTCTGAGCCCTGCTGGAAAGGAGGTGTAGGGTTTCCTGAACCTGTGCGCAGGGTGCTGCAGGTAGGCACACCCCTTGTTGTATTAAAGTGAGGGTTGTTACGATCACATGGAAAGTATTGAATATTAACAGTTATAATGTTTTTTCTTAATTGTTTTACATCTGTTTGGTGAACTGAGTAAATTCATCTTTTTGCTTGTTCACTTTTGTTAAAAGATCATCACCTTACATCAGACATAGAAATGCACTTCATTGTGGTAATGATCATTTATGCTAGACATTGTTTATTCACAAACACCATATAGGAGAAAAACAGGAAATACAACAAAAAAATGTAAAATTCTTATCCTTCACCCCCAAAGAAAAAATAATATTGAGAATATGTAAACCTACGTGTCCTGCCCTGCATGTCTGGCAGAAAAGGACTTGCAAAATAAAAGTTTTATATGTTGTATTTAACCCTGTAATGCCATACATATCGTATTTGATACAAGAGTGTCAAAGACCTCTATCTCATCAACGAGGTAAATAGTTTTCTTAAAAACCTGTTAACATTTTTTAATGTATTCTACTTTTTGAGTATTATCATACCAGTACAGGCAGGTGAATTTTATATTTTTTTGTTATATACTTTCAGAATGGCTGCTCTCATTAAATCTAACACACACTTTTTTCATGAAAATGTTTGCTAATTTCCAAGGAGTTGCAGTACAAAAATAATATCTCAATTGTTACTCATTTTCTAAAACAAGTATTCTAATATTTCTGTGGATTTAAATAAAAGGGTCAATAAACTTCTCAGTTCCAAAAAACTAGAATTTTCTGGCTTTTTTTGGATGGTTCAGGATTCACAAGGTTAAACTGACCTATAACGAAAACTTAAAAAAAAAATCAATTTCTGAACTGAAGGAACATTGTAAAGAAAACTTTGTAAGTATTAGAATCCTATATTTTTTGCCTTTTTTACCAGCCTTACGTCTTCATGTATTTTGCTGGAACATTCCTGTGCATCTTGGATTAATTCCTAAATGTTTCGTATATCAGTGGAATAATGTAATAGTAGGGATAGAGATGTGTTAAATCAACCATTGCATAAAACACTGATAAAAGGATATTTGCGTGCTGAAGATAGTCAGTATATATATAAATATATATGTTCAATTTATTGAAGATGTTTTTGTGTATTATGATTAGATAGCTTGAAAAAGTTATATAAGATACAAGGTTATTTTTTAAACAAACTGCTTTTTAAGGTTGTGAATTAATGGCTTGTGATATTGACAGCCCCATTGACAACAGCCATGCAAGTCTGAACCCACAAAATCTGATTTTAGATTCAAGTGAAGATGGCAATGATTCGTGATTTAGTGGCTTTATCAGGCTGCAGCACTAACTGAGATATTTTTATTCTTTGTTAAAGTGGAGCCAGGTCTTGAAATTGAACCAAAGTTCACTCAGGACAAACAGTGGATAGCTCCTTTAGATGGTTGCAGTATGCACAGTTTTGTCTGCCCTTGATATGCAGAAGTAGCAATTGGCAGATTTGTACACGTTTTCATAGCAGAAATGTTTGTAAACTCTTCTGTTGATGTGCAGGTGTTTCAGAATGCCCAGGAGCTTCTGCAGAGCTATCAGGTCCACCCAGAAATCCAGGCTCAGATGTTTGCTTACCTCTTCTTCTTCTCCAATGTGTCGCTTTTTAACCAGCTCATGGACAAAGGTAGGCTGAAAGCATGCACACACTGTCTTCCATCAGGTCTCCCTCAGGGTTTATACAGTTATAAGTGTTTGACAGAGAACGAGGGGGAGAGAGAGTGTATGTGTCCTTGTGTCCTTGTCAGCATTTTGACAGTGACTAACCCAGATTTGTCCTCAATGCCCTTCCTCTATCTGCATTCTGTCTACCCCCCTCTTCCTCCCTCTCTTCCTTCTTGCCTTCCTTCCATCTGGTCATCAGGGGGTGAGATGAAGAAGAGTAGAGGGTGGGATTGGATAAGAGTCGAAGAGGAGGCAGAAAAATGGAGAAAGGGTGGGGTGAAGGGGGAGAGGCTGGAAGGTCACTTAGAAAAGTCATGTACCAGCAGCTACGTCCATGTGTCTGACTGCCTCCACCCTCTCCACACCCTCATTTATGATTCCTCAGCCACACATGCACACACTCAGGCACACGCCATATGTCTTCATTAGCCAGTGGAGACAGCAGAGATTACACGTCTGGCCATGGGAGAGGAGAAATACCTTTTTATTCTTGCAGAGGCTCCCCTGTTCCCCACCTCCTCTCCACCTTCCTCTCTGACTCCTTCTGTCTGGGTCTCGTTCCCCTTCTCTCCATCGCTACCCTTTTCGTTGCTCATTTATATTTCTCTGTGATGGTGTCCATGGTAACAAGGGAGAGAGTTTAGAGCAGGTAATGCTGACGTTTGCATCGGGTCCTCTGCAATACACACACACAAGCACACACACAAGCACACACACAAACATAAGTACTGATAGCATGATGATACAGAAGAAAGCCTGATTGGATAACTTAATAACATACTGCACACGCTCTGCTTTGTCAAGGATTTGCATGATCGTGTCTTTGTGTGAGTGTGTTGTGACGTCGGATCACACGTTGTTTTGTCTGTTTCTTTAAGAAACCAGCTGCTGCAAGGCATTATGACACCTTTTGCTAAGAGGTTAGGTGATGTCTCTTCTGTTTGTGAAGCCTAACACATAGATTACTGTATGCCTAGACATAAGCCTATTACAGAGATGTGTGTGTGTGTGTGTGTGTGTGTGTGTGTGTGTGTGTGTGTGTGTGTGTGTGTGTGTGTGTGTGTGTGTGTGTGTGTGTGTGTGTGTGAGTGCGTGCGTGCGTGTGCATATCCAAAACATATGGCACAATTATCGAGGAGTTATGTGTGCATGTGTGTCTGCTGTCACCTTTAACTGCTATCAGTCAATTGTTTGTGTGAAGCTTGCTATTAGATCTAACTTAAAGGGAGAAATTTTGTTTAGTTTTTGTATCAATAATTCTTTGACCTGATATGGTCCAAACAATACATAACAACAATAAGTTTTTTTAATTTACTTTGTACTTTTGCAAAACATTATTGGGAAAATGAGCAAATATCAAAAATACGATGTTAGTTTCTACTCAAATAAAATGATTGGCAATTATTGAGTAAAGAGATGTTTTGTATAGACTTGGAGCTTACTGTGTATTCACATTTGTATTTACTGTGTCTGGATATTTGTGTCACTCCATCGTGTACCCCTTGACAGGAGATAGTAGTTCTATCTGCTACAGCTCTTCTGCATCTGAACAGAGTCTCAGGGGTCTATTAGCTTTGAAAATCTGAATGGTGCCCAGCTACAGTCCAGTTGTTTGTCATTGTTTGCACCAAATCCCAGTAGAGGCCTGAGCTCACATTAGGGGGTATTTCAGAAAGCTTATAAAGGAATTATAGCTGCAGTGAGGTAATTAGATGACAGATTGACGAACTATGGGATGCAAGCTTGACAAATGCTTGATTTAAATGTACCACTTGTTTAAATGGCCATAAAACCTCCTTTGGGGTCTTTGGTGTGAAACAGAAACTAAAAATGACACAGTGGAATGTCTCAGTGTTTTTTTTTTTTTTGTTGTGCAGTGAAACAGACCCAGTCAGCTGAGTTCCTCTGCAGCAGACGATTTGTATTCTATGAGGAGCAGGCAGCTGGTGGCTGTGTTATTGTTTCACTGACGTCAATACCAACTTATTTAAAAATTAATGCCTGTAACACATGCACATAAACACACAGCCTCTGTGTCAGGCAGCCTTTCTCTCAGAATGCACACACCAAGGCATAGAAAACTACTGCAGTGTTTGTGTGTGTGTGTGTATTTGCAGGTCCAACTCGGGGCTGGTTCCAGCGCTCCAAGGTGCTGCAGATTCAGGCGTGCTTGCGGATGGTCATGGAGTGGGCAAAAAAGTCAGGTCTGGGACATCTGGCTGATAAATTCTTCACCAAACTCAACAGCACTGTTTCCATACTAACCACACCCCCCCAGCAGCTCACACAGGTACTGCACGGACACCATCAACAGCTGTCTCATGCATGCAGGGATTAGTTCAGATTAATATAACCCCAAATGCATGCAACCAGTGGATTCCCAGATTTAATCAGCTGCTTTTCTGTTATTTAATGAATTGCCACTTACTTAATCAAGTGTTCAAATCTATATTTAATTAAGCTTTTTGGAGGAAAAAAACTTAAAACTCACTTTTTCCATCTTCTTTATTATGATGATTTCTGGTTTCTGTACTCATTCATGACAGTGAACTAAACTTTATTGATGACAAAACAGGTGCTTTAAGGATCATTCTTGGGATTTATTTTTTGAATCCGTGATCAATTCTGACATTTTACAGACAAAAAAAGTACTTGCTTTACCAAGTAATAACTGACATATCAACTGGTATTATGAGTTATTAGTGATTGTAGATCTACTTACTCTAAAGGGATTTGAGAAAAAAAATCTGTAGCAAACTGTGATACACTTTCAGAAATGTTGTACATCTTTTACATGCACCTGACAGAAATGTTGAAAGCCCTTGTGCTCTGAGCCTAAGCAATCCTGATTCTTAGCTCAATGCAACAGGAGCTCGGGAGGTTTGTACTTGGTGAAATCTCTCTTCCTTTCTGTCTCTTTTCTCCTTTGTGTGCAGTCAAGTTGGCGAGCTTTGTCCAGTGAGCACCCAGCTCTGAAACCAGTCCAGCTGCACAGGATCCTCACCCAGTACCAGCTCACAGCTGAGTTAGGTCCCGTCCCAACATGGCAGCCCAGCAGCGAGGACGAGGCGTACATTTACAGAACAGGTAAGTGCAGGACTGTGTCAATGTAATATTTGTGAGTTTATTTTCATAGTCCTGGGGGGTGATTGCCAAAAAAGACCTTTTCATGCAAGAGTGCATGTTTGGCAAGGTGATTAAAATACATGTGTACATAGGTTTTTAAGTTGTCATAAAAGAGTTGGAGCTTATTCAATATTGTCTCTGGGTTATTTACAAATGAAATAAAATAATAAAAACTGTTAATTCTTGAGCTTCATCGTGTAGACTGATGTTCCTTTAGAGTTCAACCCTGGAAGTTTTTTTTCTCTTTCGTCTGTGGATTAATGAAATTCCAGCTGGTATGAAACCATTTGTGATCCAGTATCAAGCCTAACCAACGTTATGTAAGAATTTGAGACCCCTAACACAAAGACACTGAGGACACGTTTTCATGATTTTATTTTTAGTTCCTTGTGTCAACATTTTTGTTGTCGTATACAAAATACAATTTAATACTTTTGTATAAGCCTATGACTCAGCTTCATAATTAGCCTGCATTTGCAGGGTCTGCAGAGCTGGCTCTTTCTCAGGGTGTGGCCTAAAAGCAAAAGAGCAATGTACTGGAGTCAATCCAAAGGTTTTTGTAACTTTAAGCTTACAGGCCCCAAAAAAGGTTAAAAACTAATAACAGGTTTCAATATAAGAACATTTCTCACATTCATAATCTCTTAAACCAGGATATGTTTTAAAGTAATACATAAACTGTTAAACCCTCACAGAAACCAAGATATTCTCATCACAAGTCGAAGCAGGAGTTTTTTAATTTAGAAAAAACTGTTAAAAATAGTTTGATAGAACAAATCATTTGTCTTTGGGGAGTCTGAAGTGTGGAAGCTTCAAAATCAAGAGAGCCAAGGGCTAATGGGGAGCAATCAAAGGTTAGTGTTTTTCCTCACAAATGTTTTTTAAAGATAAGTTAAAATCACTTCATGTGTTTAGTGGACCTCCTGGAGAGCTTTGAGAACCACCCTCCTATAGTGCTGCCCAGCGCCGGCTTCAGAGTGGACCTGGACAGCGAGTGTATAGAGGACAGCATCTACAGACAGCTGCTCTACATCCGACACTACCTGTGGGGACTCCGCACTAAGCCCCAAACACACATCACCACTCCCGGCCTGCACACACATTCCAATGGTACCAATACAGCTGATTGGCCAGACGTCCAGGTCAGAAAAATGTACACACATTGTCAAATACACACACACCTAGCAGTAATCCCAGCCATGTGCCTCAGCAGCTGTGGTAGTTGAGAAGTTCCTCATAATCCCATAAATGAAAGACAAAAAAACCCTCTACTTCAGCCAAGCCACACACACATGCACATACTCACTCACAGAAACCTAGACATGGTTAAATCATGGGTAATCAGATTAGTCTTTAGGCAGTCTAATTAGTGGGAACGGCTGACTAGACCATAATCCTGAGTGTTACTGCACCCTCAAATGTACCCATACACGATACTGCATTGAAACACATACATTTATAAACATGCCAATTTTTTGCAAATGAAATAAATATTTACCATCCTGTTGAAGTAGAGTTTTATTCAGAAAGAAATTGTTCAATTCACTTTTTTAGTTCTTCAAGACAGTCATTTAGATTTCTTTTATTTCTTATCACGGAACCTTCTCTTTAGACCTCACACTGTCCTCTAAAATCTTTCTGTTAAATTTTACAGAGGGAGATGCTGCCTCCAGCCAACAGCAGCCCCCGCTCAGGGGCTCCTGTAGACGAGGTGACAATAGACACGGGAGAGGAGAGAGGACGGGACAGACCCCCAGGCCAATCACACACACACAGCCTCAGAAGAAATGGCACCGTCCACCACCCACGTACTGCAAATCCAGACCCGTCCTGCCTGTTGACCCCCCCAAACACCCCGCTGTATCCAGAGGGAGGAGGAGGGGGGACTGGACAGATCATAGGCCCCAACACCCAGATTAACGGCTGTGCAAGAGGAACTTTGGCAGAGTGTAAAAAGGCCAACGGACTCATCACCAATGGACTGGAAGGTAGGCGGAAACCTTAAAAGTAGTCAAAAGACAAAGAACACACAAGCAGAATCATGCAACCCAGGAACACCAGTCTGTGGTCTTTAAATAGTATGTTATGACTGAGGGTTGTAGGAATCACTACCATAATATTTGATTTAACAACTCCAAACAAAATAACATATCTATTGTGATTTTGTTATTTTGTCCATCTCTAAATGTGGGGATTGAATTTCAAACCAAACAGTTTGTTATGTACAGTATCAGTGCTTCAGAGATCAAGTTTTCCCATCTCGATATTTATTTATATAGAGAAAAATACAGAGCACTATTTCTGGCAGACAATACAAAGCATTTATTTAAAATTGTGCCTGAAAGCAACTCAAGCATGGCAGCTTTAACAGCCTTCTTTCTAGTCCTTAGAAGAGGGACTGGGTGTTTTTCTCTTTATGAACTTTTTGTGCTTCAAGAAAGAAAACCTTCATCAAATGTTGTCCCCAGCACACACTCTCTTCTTTTTTTCTTACCACTTTAGACTCATTTTCAACATCTCACTGCACAGAGCTCCCGTAAACATTGCTTCATGTTTGCTAACATGACCGCTGATCATTTATTTAAATGTATTTTAAGTAAACCATTGGCTTCATAGCCATCAGCCTTGTTATGTTTTATTACAGTGTGTGAGATGAGTTTATCCCTGAACAAATGCATTTTCACACCAAAAAATACAGAGTCACACTAAATTAACTAAATGTTGCATGCTAAGCTGTGAATGAATATTTTTATTGAGGTTAAGATGCTTTTATCATAACGTGTCTATAGGTTCTCAATTATCAGGGCAATGGTAATCTAAATAGTAGCTGGACTTGATTGAAGTTCTTGAAAGCTTCTTCAAGAATTTCAACCAAATCCAGCTCAGTATCAGTACGAACCCCTCCTCAGGTGAATGCATGTTTGAAACCTTTCATTTAACATTGTCTGAATTTTAGCACTGTCTTAAATGTGTTTCTTTGGTGTAACATTTTTAGACATTTTCTCAAAGTTAAACCATTCTCAGTTTATGTCTAGGTTCCATTGATCAGTATTTTTTTTATAATGAACTGATTCAGTCATTTGGTAAAGAGGTCTCTTCCCTTGAGGTGATAAATCTAAGAGGACCTTTAAACTCATTCGAAAGCAACAGAGAGTTTCGGCTTCTTGTAGTTTAGCCATTTGGTTTGATCACAGAATGAGTCCCAGTGCTCTGATAGTATTAAATGCAAGAAAGTGCTCTGTTAAACACAGAATAAGTGACTTGATAGCACCATTTGGTAAGAAAACAGTTCCTTTTCCCCTAAACTTTATAGTCCCCACTGGAGCCAGAAAGAAAGCTGAAACCAGACTTAGGGTTAGAACACTGTTTGTGGAAACAGGGTAAGGTAATTTTGCTTTTCATCAGCTGATTGTGGTAGAAGGGAACTCTAACTTGGTAGTCGGGATAAAAATAACCACCAGTTTCCCATTTTGGGTACCTCTGGTTGTGTTGTAGATGT
This sequence comes from Halichoeres trimaculatus, assembly GCF_033239565.1. Lineage (NCBI taxonomy): Eukaryota > Metazoa > Chordata > Actinopteri > Labriformes > Labridae > Halichoeres > Halichoeres trimaculatus. The sequence continues at coordinate 22,446,730 of NW_027437180.1, forward strand.
TCTATCCTAAAACACGGTGACAATGGAATAACCGCAGTCTTGAATTTGCACTTCGAGCAGCGGTGTAGTTGAAGCTCTGCATGTCTTTTCTGTACCTCCTGTGTTTCTCGTGACAGCTCTTTTGTTCAGTCTTCACGGTGTAGTGAGTGTGACATCTGCAGGCTGGTGTTAGAATCACGTTTGTGCTCCAGAGTGGCTTCACAGCTGCACCTTTGCATGTGTCTCAGTATCTGTGTGTGTGTGTCCTCTGCACAGCAAGACTTCTTATGTGTGTCCAACCCCATAGCGACACCCTGTGTGTGTCTTTGTGTCTGTGTGTGTTTGTTTTTCTGTGGGTTTGGGTGTCCGTGTCCTCTGCAGGGTGTATTAGTGGATGTGAGTTTCCTTTCCCTGTATCCTCCCCTGGAGCCCCTCCCCTCCCTGATGACTTGTGTGTGGTGTTTGTAGTGGAACTGGACAAAGGACCCTACGGGCTGGGAATGGGACTGATAGACGGCTTGGTGAGTGGACACAACTACTTGTACACTGTAACAGTATTTCCATACCGGCCAAATAGTTAAGTGGATGTGCTGACATGACATCACAGATAGTCTTTTTTTTTTTTTTTTTTTTTTTTTTCATTTCTAGGAACGTGTCCAAAAGTAAACATTACCTGAACACAGCACATACTACATCCAAAGAAGTCCGACTTATTTGACCTAATTTTTAAGTTTAACACATTATAATAAAGCAGTAGGCAAATAACAAGGATACATTTGGTGATATTTACTGTATTTTTTTTTTACATTTATTTAAAAAAATCAGGGTTTCATTGGGTTTGGTTTGATAAAACATGAGTGCTCCTATAAACCCTTAAAGGTACAGAGAGGATTTTCTTACTCATTTTGAAATAATGTCACTCCTCTACTGATGCCTCTTCATGAACTGTAAAATTAGTTTATTAGGGACAAGATTCTTTATTTTTTTCAGACCAAATTATAGTGCTTGCCTGCATTTAGAGCTTGTCTGGTAACATTTGGCAGCATGAGGTGAGTCAGCAGGCAAAGGTAGATTCTTTATTTCTTTAGAAAATTCTACATTTCTATAATGTTTTGTTTCTATGAACAGAGTTTCATATTTATGCTGGCGTGTGAATATTTTACTGCTCTTTGGGGCCAAGTCTTTACTTCAGTGTGTGATGGTGCTCATGGGAAATTCAGTTTTCATCCCAGAAAGTCACTGAGGCATCTGTATGTTTTCTGTCTGTTGTGTACAGTTTCTTTAATCAGCTTCATTCTCTTACTTAACAAAACTGCCTGACAGTTTCTGATGACTGCATTTTTGTTTTATGTTGTGTAAACTGAATTTCTCAGAGTAACTTCACCTTTGACTCTTGTTTTGAGAATTTAAGATGATTGATTGATTGGTTTGGTTACTCCAAACTTCACCGAATTGATTGACACACATTTTGTATCCACTTCTACCTCTCACAGCACACCCCCCTCAACGCGCCTGGCATCTACATCCGGACTCTGATCCCTGATGGACCCGCTGCCTCTGACGGCAGGCTGAGGATTGGAGACCGCATCCTGGCAGTGAATGGCACCAGTCTGATAGGAGCAGACTACCAGAGGTACAAATGTGTGAGACCATAACAGTAGTCAGGAGGCTGAGATTAATGATACTATTGGATGTTGGTGACATTGAGCAGTAGAGTGAGCAGTTGTCAACCAACCTCCTGGCTGTCAGCCTCTGAAAACAATTGATTACTTTGATTGATTAAAGTGAGCCTAGACAGTGACAGGCCTTCATCCTTACTCTGTTTCTGCTGATCTTTATGTAACCTGACTCTCTCTTTCTCCTCTCCTCTCCTTTCTCCTTTTCTCTTTTCTGCTTGCAGCGCTGTGGACCTGATTCGCCTGGGAGGAGGTCGTCTTCGCTTCTTGGTAGCCAAGTCTGACTCTGAAGTCTCAGAGAAGATCAGTGCCTCTTCCTGCTGACCTCCTTGAGGATATGCACAACACACTCACACACACACCGAGAAGGCAGAACAGCAGGACGATGGGGGGCAAAGATGTGTGCACTTACCAACAGGGTACACACACACACACACACACACACACACACACACACACACACACACACACACACACACACACACACACACACACACACACACACACACACACACACACACACACCTTACAGACGGGGGCATGAAATATGAATGTGAAACCCAGCAACAGCACAAAACTAAGCAATCAAACTGAGGGTTGACTCTCCACGACTCCTCTCCAGGCCTGCTCCCCTCACACCGACTCCAACTGGGTTTGTGTGACAGACAGAAACAGTAACCCACAGCGACATCAAAGGAATGTGCTGTGAGGAAAGTTGCCTAATTAATCAGCAAGCTCTCCACAGCCAGGATACATTTTGCTGTGGTTTAAAGCACAGTAGATTGTAGAGTTTTAATTTCTCCTTTGTTAGACCTCGGAGCATCTGCACACACTGGACTTTTTCCAACCATTTAAAAAACTTTTTTTTTTTACCTGGAAAATCTGACATTAAGTAGCATGGTAAAATGGTTACCTAGCTCCTGGGTGACAAGAACTGATGATGTACTTTACGACCTTAAAAACGCCTTTGCAGACAAAGTAAAACAGCCTGAGTGATCCTTGATGTTTAACAAAGCGAGTGCTTTCAGAGTGAAATGTTTTATAAACCCGTTTGTTAGCGACTCCCAAAGCACGACCTCGGTCACACTACTGTATGAATGTTGACTTTTGTAATTCAGAGTGGCTGAAAAGGCAGAGGAATCAAACTGAAGAATGTGAACACATACAGCCCAGCTCTGCCATTTCACACTCAACCTCATCACTTGATATCACATCTGCTGCAGAAGAGATGAACTCTTACGTTGAACATTTCCAGGAAACATGGGACTTTATTTATTAATCATCCAGACAACATGCTTCACTCCAGACTTTCTGATGCTCAATCCTGTTGTGTACAAACCACTTTTTCTTGTAAATATATGCTTTATGTGTCTGGGTAATCAGTGTAAAAAGGTTTTTGTAAATATTTAACACTTGGTCTCTAACTGTTTGGACATTCAAAGGAGAAACTGCATTAGAGGAACTTTTGAAACCCACTGATGGTTAAAAAGAAACAGTTCTGTCCAGAATGAAAAAGATATTAACTGGTTTACTTCTTTCCTGATCATATTTATTTGTTTCAAGCCCAATCAGTGGGATACAAAGTGCTCACCTTGGAGCTGCATATTACTGGTCCCTCAGGTCCTTAGTTGCACTTTTTCTCAAGAGACCTAAGAATCTCAAATTCCACTCAAATTAAAAACAATAATTTATCTAAAGCTGCATCTATCCATACCTTTGTTTTTTTCAGTGTGGTTGTCATTAATTTCTGGATCTTGTCCAGTAAAATATTGGGACATGCAATTTGACAAATCATATTGGCACTACCACCTGCACTTATTTTTTTCCTGACAGGGTCACAGTTGCTCTGTATAACTTAGAGACCACTGCAGTGTTTAATGAGTTCTGTTTATTATTGTATTCCAATGAAGACTGATCTCTGTGAGGTCTGTGAATTATCCAGAGGAGCAGCATTGAGCCTCAAAAACTTAAAGATGATCCATCTGAACAATTTATTTTGCTGAGCACCAAATAAAATCTTTTTCCCTCTATTGTATTAAGAACAAGGCCAACATCCCACATGCTTTAAAAAAAAAGCCACCAAATTAACTGTCCGGCAACATATTAGACATAACACGCCCTTACATTGTTAACCTGTGTTGACTATATTTGTTGAGCTAGAACAACTGGCCACCTTTTGGTCTAGGTCACTACAAGTGAAAAAGTGCTCTGCTCAGTCTGAGTTTTCTGCTGCCTGGTCCTCCACACAGCTCCCCTGAGACACCTTCAATCACAGGGTCATGGGCTGTGACCCTCTGCACGGCTGCAGGTTCTGTGCCTGAATGAGACATTACTGTCACACAAGGAATCAAACCATTTTTAATGACTAAAAGGGATGCAACTAGGATGACTTTGGATAACAGAACAGGTTTGTCCAGAGTTTAAGGAAAATACACAGATTTAAACCCCAAAAGGCTTAATTCAGGTATGGAATATAATTAAGCACTGAAAATGTACTTCAAAGTTGTTTGATAAATATTTTTCTCAGATTTGTCTCAAAGTGATTGACCAGTTAACTAGTCCTTGCTGCATTTCAATTGACAATTGTTCTTTCCCTTTTAACTATTTATTCTTATTCTTTGCAACATTCAACTTCTGGGTAAATTTTTTCTTTTTTTTCCATCATATGTGTTTTCCCTTCCTCTCTTTTGGTTCAATTAATTTTTGCACAGTAACAGTTTATTGTTGTGCATTTTGAGGTTTGTATGACTTTGATCTGATGCATGTCTATTCTTTGTTCATTATTTATACTGTTAAAAACAGATTGTACTTAAGAATAAAGATTGTTGGTTACTTGCACTTGTCATCAAATGTAAATTTAGAAAAAAAGAAATGTGTAGAGTGAGGTTGAACCCAGTAAAGAAAATATCACACATAATTAAGTCAATGAGGAATTTTAATGTGTGCTACACATTTTAACAAATCACAAAACAGGAACATTTAAAAATACATATACGTCTCTATTTCCAGAATGTTTACGTATTGATGACAGCTGTTTTTTTTTACATATAGTAAAATATTTTTTTTTCCAAAAGGAGAAAAAATACCTTCTAAATAGCTTTGTCATTTAGCAGATAGAGCAGCATACAATCATTACGCTTTTTTTTTCTTTTTGTGATAATGTGCAACAACAATCACTGAAATATTGCGCAAGTTGTGCCTGATTACCAGCCAAAAATGAGGCGTGTGAGATCGAGTTCAAAAATGCTAAAGGCAGAGTGACAATGAGTGAAAGGTTTGGGGGGAGAAAGTGCTGGAGAAATCTCATTAAGGCAGTGTCTGTGACAAGAATTGTCAACAGCTTGATGCCTCTTGAGAGACATTAAAGGTGGGAACTGCTCACTGAGGAGGAGGGAAAGAGACAGAGAGGGACAAAAAGGTCAACAGCAAAAAGTAAGATGGAAGCAAAGAGTAGAAAAAATGTCAAAAGTACCATAGAGAAAGAAGGAAAAAGACAAAGAGCAGGTTGAGTTGTGGTCATGTGTTGGTCCCGCCCTTCCCCAGATAAAAACTGATACGAGTCTACTGATGCAACTTAACCACGTAGTGTTGCTGATTGTGTATTATTAAAGAAGCGGTGTGTTAACAATCTAATAAAGGTAGAGCTGTCTAAAGGTTAAAATAAAATGACAAATAAGTAGAAATATTTAAGGCTTTAAGGATTATTCCAATAATGCTTTTCTGTGCTAAGACAAACAAAAAACAACTGTACGCACAGGCTGTTCCATTTCTCATTTAAACTACTAAAACAAGAACACAAAAAAATAAAACAATCAGTTTGTCTAGATTAGGTTAGCTCCACTTCAATCACCCCCAGATAGTAACCTGTTTGCTTTTTCGCCCTTTCTTTGCTCAAACTGTGCCGTCAAATCATGCAGATCATCTTGATTTTGGGGAGCTGACACTGACAAACTGCACTGAACTGAAGTGAAGCAAAAACTGGAAAGTCTTTGTTTTTCCTGGATTTCTTCCCATCTCTTCTTCAAAAGATTACCTCTTTCCTGCTGTGTGAGAAGGCAAGAAGAAGAGACGCCTCACATTTAGGCCTAGGCCTCAGTGTGAACATGTTTCCTCTCTTTCCGATAGACAAGCTGTCTTTTTTTTGTTTTCGTTTAAGGATCACCTTATGAAAAGCACATTCATATTCTTAACAGTCCCCCAAACATCAGCCTGGTCTGGGAAAATATGCAGCTAAGTCCTCTCTTCTTTCAGTGACCTTATACCTTACATCATCTCTGATCATCACAGTTTCTTCTGTTAATAAGAGCCTTTTTCAAATCTGGGAGCACACATTTCCTGGTTTTAAATAATACAATGACTCTGATCAGGTGTGCAGGAGATGTGAGTTCTTTGGCCTGAGAGCGACCGATGCCTCTGATCCATCAAAAAGAGGAAACCGTTCTGATTTACAAGCCAACATTCACATAGTAAAAGTAGTGCTGAAATGATTTTAATATGCATAATGCTTTCACAAGCTTAAAGTCCTCAATATGTTGTGATGTCAGAGTAAGATGGGTCACATTAAAAAGACTGTAAAGCTGAAAAACTCCTGAAAGATTCTCTTTATACATTCAGAATGTATGTGAAACGTTTCATCTATTTTTGACCAAAATAAATGTTCCTTACTAATAAATTCCCTTCTGTTGAGAGAGGCTGCCTGTACATTTTTTGGCCATGTCGGCTGCAGTCATAATAAACAAGTATAAAAGGTGAAGCAGTTTGGGGACAACAAGGGGGCTGTCCTAGGGTACCTGGTCAGAGGCCCTAGGTTTTCACTTCCGAGGGTCGTGGCTTTGTGATGTCATGGCGACGATGACAGGCTGCTGAGAAGGTGTGACTTGATGCTGAGCAGATTCAGTCCCACCGTCCTCCATCTTTGGTCGCTTGGCCTGTGGCTCACCTGGCTGCTCGGCCAAAGTTTCTGCACTGGGCTGTCGGCTTACCAGCACTGGAGGGGAGCTGGAGGCCTGAGCAGCCAGGATCTGGAGAGGACTACTTACGCCTTTGGAGAAAGAAAAACACAAGGTGAAATTATTAACTTAGTTTTTAAAAAGTGGATGAACAACCATAGACTGAGTAGTACATGGGTGAAGGCTCTGTGACGTCGCCCTGTTAAGTTTGAAGCTAATTCAAGTCATTAAACACTCTAAAACTGTGAATGTCTACATACACACCCACATAGAAATCTGTTAAACTGTGGAGTTTGAAGACCTGAGGGACTGTTGTTGTGTTAGTGTTGAGTTAAATAATTTGTTCTACAGTCAGATGTCAGACCCAGATGTCATGAGTGGGGCTCCATTATCTAATTTTAACTGCTCAGTATGTGGCTCAAAAAACATCACCAGAGTAATAATACCTCAGTGCCTGGGAGTATTTGGCTTTATTTTGGTAAAACGATGATGGGTGAAACACGTACTGAGAGGTCTAAATATACAGTCATCAGTCAGCTGTGCTCAAAAAGTACAATATCAGTCCTCATCTCTTGAAGTTAAAATAATAAATCTATTTTCACCAGCACGGCTGCTCAGTGTGTGAGCAAAAGATATCTGAACAACCTACCAGATGCATTGGCAAAGCTGGTTGCTGTGGCAACAACAGCAGTGGTGTGCTTGCCATTCTGGGTAACAGGACGGACCGGAAGTTGATGTAAACCTGGAGCAAAGTTTCTCCCCTCCCCACCTTGCACCGCACTGTCCACAGTCTGGATCACTCGCTCCCTGTTCAGCTGAGCTTCTGGAGGAAACACAAACACATCACGTTTATGAAGACATCCACAAAACCTGTTCAGTGTTTACAAAAGTCTATGATTAGACTTCAACTTATTATTGTGTCATTAACATCCTAAACCACAGCCAGAAAGACTGACATCAATTATATAGACCTATCAGGCATAAAAAGAGGGCCATCTATTTAATATAATACACCCCTGTTTACCACCACCACAAACAACAACTTCACCTTTCAGCCTATGTCAGCAAAAACTGAAAATGAAGACGCTTTAGAAAAATTAAGCAGGGGTACTTTGAATTGCATTAGAATGCACAGTTCATCAAACTGATTAGAGCACATAAACATCACTTCTTACAAACAACATAGCTTGAATTTGTCATATTGATTCATCGAGGATAAATGAGCAGGAAGGAAGGATAAAATTTACTGTAGAGGCCAAGCCAATGGATTATAATTGAGGCACTGCTGTTCACTTCTTGATGAATGAAACTCCACGTTTTGTTCACTTTTTCAATGATCAGTCTATCAATTTTACATAACAAATATATGACTTGTCTAAAACAATTACCAAATGTTTGATCACCCTCCCGCAGCATCATGCTGCCTCAGTGTACAGTAGACAAAAACTGTTTGACCTTTCCAGGTGAAATACCTGCCCACACTAATATATAATACACCATATGTATATTAAAAAAAAACGTTTATAATCTGCTCCATTACATTTTCAGTGGAACAGCCTGTGCATAGTCACAAACCAAATCTTTTCTTTTTGAATACCATCAAAGCAGCCTCTGTCTTACCTGTCTTAACAAATAGAAATGTACCTTAACCAAACTGTGCTCACAAAAGATCTTTGAAATTAACAAAAACCAAAAATTTCAGCTTCATAAAGCCAACAGAGTCAAAACTTAATGGATACAAAATTTGAAGAACTAATGTGATATTTTAAGTGCACATCCATAAAAAAGGAATTCTTAGAGACACTGTACCTCTGAGCTCACTGTTGCCTTCTGATGCTCCGACAGAGGGCCCGATGTACCCATTGGGAGGGTGGGATGTATGAGGGGCGCTGGTAACCACTCGCACCATAGTGATGGAGGACTGAGGGGGGGTCTGAAGCAGGTGTATGGGCTGGATTTGGCTGCCGCCACCTGGAACTAAAGCAAGGGCTTTCCCTGCGTGGTGAGGGGGGGCCGCCATGATGACAGGCTGAGCACTAACTGGAGATCCTATGTAGAGACAGATTCAAACAACAGTGTGATTTGTCTTATCATGTTCATGAAGCCTTAGTGTGTGTCTTTAGATGTGTTTCATGTGAAGTCTCACCTGGGGCACTTTGAGAGTACCTGTACTCAGGCACAGACGCCAGTTTGTTGGCCAGCTGCTCGTGGTGGTCGTGGGGGATCGGAGAGCCCTCCCTGCTCAGACATTCAGGAGTCTGCAGCCCGCTGGATGGAGGAGAGAGGAGTCCCTGGTGGGTTGGGGATGCAGGGGCACTCCTGAAAAAGAAGCATTAATGGAAAAAATATGATCAAAGAAATCAATAATCAATCAAGAGACTTCTGGTACATACAGAGCTCCTTCACTGCCAGTGCCTAGAGAGACTTACTTTGTTCTATCCAATCAAATGTTAGCCAGGAGCAGAAGCAGAGAGATAAGAGAAAAGGTTATCAGGGTCAAATGAGATACCACAGAGCATGTGACTGAGTGTGTGTGGCAGTGTAGAGCATGCAAGTGTACAGAAACCACATGAGTCAATACAAAAGATGGACATCGCCTCTAAACTGCCAACATTTACTTTCCTCAGTTTCTTTAAAGCAAAGATATTCTGTTTTCTCTGTCACCGATGACAGGTTTAAGACAGTTTGTAAACTAGGAAATCATAAGCACTGTGAAACTGTGATGAGCATTTCTTAGAAGTCCAAGCAACAAACTTTGGATTGATAAACATATGAAGGATGGATTGATAGACATCTTTAGTTGCATCCTCTTTATGTTCACATTTCCACGCTGTTCAAAAGCCACAGATGACCCATTTACCTAGAAGAGAGCGGTCCAAATGGAGTCCTAAAGCAAGCCACTCCTCTTTGCCGTCTTTTCCTGAACGCTTGCTCAACCAGCTTGCTCTCAGAAGCAGAATCCACGCGCCAAAAACTGCCCTTCCCCGGCTCATCCTGAGATCGAGCTACTTTCAGAAAGTAGCGGTTCAGAGATAGGTTGTGTCGGATTGAGTTCTGAGTGGAGGGAAAATAACTATGTGGTCACTAGGCACATGATTATTAGACAGCAAGAAGTAAAACGCTTTAGAAACAATGTATTTCTCCCTGTCTTAAATTACTAAAAATAACTGTTTACAAATAACAAACAAAATTTTACAAAAGCTCTGAGCTCATGAGCTCCTGACATTCAAACAACCGAGAAATTTCAAGAGGATATTGCTGTGTTTAAGAGGCTAAAGATATCTTCTCTAGGCTGTAATGGAGATAGAGCCTACCTGCCAGCCCTTGTCTGCAGTGCGATAGTATGGGTAGTGTTTGGTGATGTGGGCATAGATGCCACTGAGGGTCAGCTGTTTGTCTGGGGCAGAGGAGATTGCCTGGACAATCAGCTGTGCATAGGAATAAGGAGGCTTGGACTCATCCTGGACAAACAAAGAGACATATATTCAGGCTGGCAAACTGAATCACAAGAGCAAAGATTACATCTTTGTTGTGAGTAATCTTTACAGTCTGTGTGTCTGTGTTCTCACCTTGGGGCTGTCTCCACCAGCAGACTCCCCCCGGACCTCACTTCCTCCACCTCTCTGGTCGTTGAGGTTTCGTCTCTGCTCAGAAACTGCCTTGGCAGCATATTCAGCTGCTAACTGGAGGTCGGAGGTTACATTGCGCCCATAACGATACCCTGATGACCCTGCACCGCGTGGACTAGCTGGACAGGAGTTGGGAACACTGGGAAGGAGAGGAGACAAGGGTTTCAGTGGTTTGAAAGCATTACAGTTGCCAAATGTGAAAAATATCACGTATAATGTGAAAATCCCTTTTTATCAACAAATGGCAATTAAATCAAAGTAATGTAAACACAGCTTCACAAAGCACATTGGTAAGAGCTTCAGAGGAATTCACCTTTGAAACCATGCGATCCCCTAGTTAAGGTCCATAAACAGTTGAGTTGAAGTTTATTTAACAAGGTTGAGTGAAATATTTATCACTGCACTGGTTTCCAGATTATAAGATCCTTTTTTTTTGGTTTTAAATCTCTGAATAGTCTGGCCCCTGAGTACCTATCTGGCCTTTTTAAGCTGCACCAGGCCTCCAGAGCCCTTAGGTCAGCTAATCAGGTGGTTTTAGATATTCCACTTTCTTTTTTTTAAATCCAGAGGAGATCGAGCAATCGCAGTTGTAAAATGCTTTACCTTTAGCTGTGCTGACGGCTAATAGCCTCTCCACTATTAAAACTCTACTGAAAATGCACTTATTCACTTTGGCTTTTGGTGCAGGATAGACACTTTTATTGGGTCTTTTTATGTCTACATTGTTTTATTTTTCTTATATGTTTTATGCTTTTAATATTTTATAAGTTTTATTGTTTATAAGTTGTATTGTTTATACAGTTTTTGTTTTTCTGCCCATTTTACTGTTAAAGCACTTTGGTAGGCCACTGGCTGTTTCAAATGTGCTGTATAAATATCAAGTATGGCCTTTATATAAATGACAACATTACCTGAAATGGTAGTATGACCATTCATCCAAGCACCACTTAATGAGGTTTTAGTTGGTTCAGAAAACGACTCAAATGAGAAAAGATACCTTTCAATTCCTTACATAAACAAATGAGGCCATCAGTAACAGTACTGAAGGTTTCCATACTGTAAAATGTCTGTATTTGCTGCAGTGATACATGTCAGACTACATGATTGACAACTGAAGAAACACCTTTTGTTATTTCCCCACAGCACATATTTGCAATTAGTTGATAGTTAAAAGATATAAAGATAATAGTTTTTTTTAAACCATAAAAAATTCTCTCACACAAAACACAAAAAAGCAAGACTTTTAGAGACATAAGGTATCACTTCGCATGAGGCACCAACATCAACACAGACAGTTTCTCATAGGATCTTTAAACAAGGGTAATAAAAAATGATCAAGCAAGGCTTTATTTCCACTTCAAACAATTTTATCCACATCATTTATCGTATTAAGTTTTATTTAATATACTGAATTCCATCTTAATGTGTTCTTGAGGGGTTGGAGTGCAGAGTGCACAGAGGCTTCAGGCCTCATCAACTTCTTCTCCTATCTAATGAAAGAGCAATGCCCAGAATTTACTTTCTAAATGTTCCCTTTTCTTTTTCTCCTTTTTTTTTAAATTATATTTTTGCTTTTGAGCATGACAATTGGAAGACTGAGGTTTCAGTAATGCATTGTCATTTACTGTTTTTATTTATTATAAAGACAAAGAGCATTGTAGAAATACAAAGACACAGGAGAAAAGGATTTTACAGAAAGGTTATTAAATTTTGAAAATCCAAAAAAAACCTCCATTTTTTTTATATTTAACACACCAGGTTATTTAACTTTAAAAATTATTCAACTCTTAAGCTTTTTTCTAAGTAAGGTTCACAAGTTCAGCAGGGCAATGACAAAACTGTTTTACACACAAGAGCTAGGCAATGACAGATCCAGTCAATGTGGTTCTAAACTCATAAAATGATCATAAAACGCACAACCATGAGCTAAAATACTTTAAATTGTGGTAATTATTTACCAGGTTTTATCTGTTCATGTTGGGAGACAAAACAGAGAAAAACCAAGCAAGTTATACAACACACACCTGCTTCTGTTAGTAAAGTAAACACTGGTTTCTGGGAGAGTCAGTGTGCTTTGATTTGCCTTTAGCAACACACACACACACACACACACACACACACACACACACACACACACACACACACACACACACACACACACACACACACACACACACACACACACACACACACACACACACACGAACTTAGACTTATACAGTCACACACAAACATACAAGCTTACACAAGGGAGGGAGAGTGTGTTTGTATTTTTTGGCTGAGGAAACAGCAGGAAGCTGCAGGCTGTGTTTTGAGAGTGGCTTTGTGAGCTTCGTGTTGAAAGATGAATGAAGACGAATAAAAACCTCTAACGCTCTGGGATATCTATAGTAAAAAGAAAATAAATAAAAATTTCCTGCAACTCTATACACTTATATTTCATGAAATGATGAGAGTGTGTCTACGAAGGAGTAAGAGTTGACTCTTTGCTTCCTGCTCACACTGTTAAAACTCACCTCACCTACATGTGTGTACATGGACCAGCAGCACAAGTGTGAGTGCTGACAGAGGAATGTTATTGTACACAGTACATTCAAGTTGCCGAACAGGAAAAGTGACTCTTACAGCCCTGTGAAGTCACACTGTTGTTAAAGAGGTAACACACTTGTAAACAATACTCCCCTACTGTATGTCCTGTGTGTGTATGCTGTTGAGGAAGAGGGCACAACAATGTGTGACTGTGCTGGTAAAATGTAAGAGCAGGGGTCTTTACTTTGAGTGTGTGTGTGTGTGTGTGTGTGTGTGTGTGTGTGTGTGTGTGTGTGTGTGTGTCCACGTGCAACAGAACAGGAGCTGAGGGCTGTGAAGGAGGGGTGGGGGGGCTCTGAAAAAAGGAAACCACGAATGGACGGAAAAACGGCCTACAGGCAAAACAATCTACCCCACAGCCAATCACGCGCCTCAAAGCTGCAGCCATTCCATATAAGGCAGGCACACACAAGCTTAGATTGGTGTAGGATGTTGCACTGAAGGACCGCCAGCAGAGGGCGCACTTAGCAGGGTCACCAGTTGCCAGATGCACATGCTGTATACATTTATAGAGCAGTGATTTTCAAACATGTGCTCTCACAGCTCACTGGAGTGCATGTTTCCATGTCAACAAAAACACCACAGCAGCCTGTGAGCTCACCTTCAAGCAAAGTGAATATATTGAGTGAAATGAGCTGTGATTAGGGTTAGAGGTTGGAACATAACACTGCAGGCTTTAGGGTTAAAGTTAGACATGAGTAACAGAAAAGGAAATTAAATCCTGATAGATAACTGAATAAACATTTGACCAAAGACAAGCTGAGAGGTTAAACAGCTGATAAAAACACTTACAGTGTCACATATCACACATCATGCTGTCAGCTATGAAGTGCTGCAGTATTTTGTTTGGAGGTATAAGGTCCTCATGCACACTCTCCATGAATACAAACAAAAACATTTGGAAAAAAGAAAGGTTTTACCATGCATCACAAAAGAGACAAAAACCTACACAGAAGTGTTTGATATTGTTCTTGTCAGTATTCATAAAGAGAGTAGTAGATCTAATATTATGGTTGTTGTACACATCTGTTTTCTGTTGCCTGACCTGCTGATTACTGATAAAAAGTTTGAAATGGTTAAATTTGGTCTAAATCTCTGTTGTCATTACCTCGTGTCCAATACTTTAAGTTAAGTCCACATTTTAAAAATTTTTTAAAAAATTATTTTATCGGAAAAGCATCTTAGAAAGTTAAGTGTTTTATTCATTCATTGGTTAATGCAGAAACACAGAACAAACACAATGTGACAATACATCTAATACAAAATGTAGACTGTTTTCATCCTGAAAATTCATTGCTTTAAACATTTGTCTGAGTGTTTTTTTTTTATAATTATAATATTTTTTAACTTTATTTAAAGGGACATTGCATATTCATAAAAAATTCAGCACAGAATCCATGTAAATATGCCAGAGTTAGCCATGAGGCTAATTTCTATAGTCCCTAACAAGCCAGAGCCATTTGTATAGTAATATGAAAGGAATCAAAACACAGACAGAGACATAACAAAGTAATAGCATTAAAATGAATTGCAATACGTTTAAAAGATATCACCTAAATAAAAAAAAGACAAAAAAGCATCCAAAGTGCCAAATGGATATATTATATGCTGGTAAGTTTCCGGTACTCACCAGTAAAGGTCACTGTGGTGATCTCAAATGTGTTTTAATTGAAGTAAAATAAATGGCTAACTTGTTGTTGATTAGTAGATGAATAGAACTAACTTATTACAAAAACTGACATGAGTTTTTAAACCAGAACTTTGACACTGCAGAGACACAAAGCTGGCAAAGTCAGGCTGAGCTTTAATGGTCATTGAAAATAACTGAAAACCTGTTGGAGAGGAAACGAGTTTAGAAGCACCATCAGCTTTCACACGTAGCTCATTTGGGTTCTTACCTTATGGTGCCAGTGGGTGATGGCAGTGGGGAGCCAAACGTCCGGATGTGCTCTTCGTGCTGCTGCATTGTGGGAATGCTGATTTTGAGGGGGGAAATGTGGGGTAGAAGCGGGCGAGGTGGGAGTGCGGGCTGCTCCCTCTCTCTGTGCTCCTCTGGCTCCAGGAGCGACATGAACTGGATCTTGATCACCGTGCTGGGAAAACGAAACACGCACCTAGAGAAGAAAATAAAAAGAGAAGTGGAGGAAATTAAAAAACAGATGAAAAGAGATACTTTTCTGATTTCTCTTCTCTGATGCTTGAAATATGTTTGCCTGTGTCCATTTTTTTTTCTTTAAGTGTCTTTTTTGTTTTTAGGGCATAAAAACATAAAACGTCTATATGTACCACTAAAAGATTAGTGTTAAAATAAATTAAATTGTAAGTTCTGGTCATTCCAATAATATTTTTTTCTTTTTATGCTTTACAAAATATTAACCATGTTTTTTGAAATCTTCACTTTGTACGTGTTATTCATCTATCTACAAATTTTAAGTTGAAAATGAACTGTTTTCAAGCACTAAAAATAATTATATATATATATATATATCAAAAAAAATAAATAAAGGGAAACTCTTAACAGAGGCTGATGTGCAGTTCTACCACAGAAATCATTACATGTAGGCAAAACAAGTTGCTTTCAGCTAGAAAGATTATTGGTTTTGTCTATTTACAGCAGTTACTACATGAATTAAAAAATAATGGCAGGTGTGTTTTTTTTTATTCAGCCATACTTTTCCTGAACTGAAGAAAATTTTTAATATGATCTGAATAAACACCTTTAGTAGACGGCGGACGGTTGTAAAATCAACTATTCATTGCATATTTCCTTATCCTTAAGCAGGTCTGGACAGCTGCTTCAGTATAACAAAGGGTAAGCCTGGGCCCAAGCCTTTACAAACCCACGAAAAGAATTGAAGGTGTTATGCGTGTGTGTGTGTGTGTGTGTGTGTGTGTGGGGGGGGGGGCTGTATTAGAAAAGGCAAGATTTCATTTTTGGCGTAACAATGTCTCCCTGTGAAAGCAGCACGATGACTTTGCCTTTGCACAACAACTGAACCCCTTCTTATTCCTGGGGCCTGATAACTCTCAGTTAATCAAAAATAAATAAATAAAAGGTTTAAAATATTTTTTTTTAAATACATCTTAATATATAATTCATTAAAATATTGCAGCTGTCCAGTCAATACTAGACCACTGAACAGTCAGCTGAACTTTTCTCTGCCAAGAGCAGTTCATCCTCAACAACCAAGTGTCCATGTACGAAGAGAAAGAGTGAAGAGAGCGAAGGGGTCTGGAAAAACAAAAAACAAAACCAAGCTTCAGGGTTCCACAGCCGAGAGCTGAGACTGTGCATACAACAACTTTTGTTTATATCCTTCAATAGTCCCAGCTGTATGCCCGAGCAGCAAAAAGAAAGTAACTGTTCAAAGCACTCACATGACTTTTAGAATCGTGTTTGCTAGCAGGCATGTGAGAGCCTCAGAGACACAGTGGAAGAAGGTTGAAGGGTTTAATCAATGGGGCCAAAATTAAGCTTCTTTGCCATTATTATGCTCTGAACTGTACATTCTAAAAAAGCCATCATGCTAAATATAATACTGTGTGTAATTTAGTGCTGCAGAAATCAGCCTCAGAAGGTAGAGAGTTACTGATAACATAAAAACCAGATCCATAAGAATTCTGCAACAACATGGAACAACTAAGAAAACCAAGAGGATGATCAGTATTTTACAGAAAAACATATCTAGTGTTCTGATTTTAGATTGAAATGCTCCCCTGCTCACCCTCCAGTCAGTGGTGCAGCAGTGGCCTCTGGAGACAAGATCCCCCCTGTGATGCATGATAGGCAGGCTCCATTTGTCAAGTCTTACTATCAAATACACTGATCTGTACAAATTCTTTCACACAACAAGAACCTCACTCCTCACAATCATTTATATTATCAAGAGCTACAGTACAAGACAGTAAAGGGGGAGCTGCACCAAGGGCTCAAGTAAACAAAACAAAAAAGTAGGGATGCCGTGATCAGCAATTTTTGCCCTGGTTCAGCTCTGTTTTTTTTAGTGTTTATGCCAATCAGGAGTCCTGAACCTACACCTAGGGTTGCAGATGAACCTAACAAAAGAAGTAATAAAGTTTACCCTAAACTTTTCATTGCTTTGTGTTTTAACAATAATGAATAGTAAAAAAATAAAGTTAAATATGTCTTAAGCTTGTTAAGTCCATCTAACCTAATGTGTTTCACATGCTGTCCTGTATGAAGCCCCCTGAATTTGTGTGCATGCAATACAGCGCACATAAATCCGAGGCTGCTGAACGTAACACTCACAAGACAGTGTGAGACACCGATGTAAATACAAGATACTGATACAACTATATAGTGTTTTTACCCCTTTCACTGAACTGTTTATTTTGCCACACTGGATAACTGGATAACACCTGAATCATCCCAAACTTTAAAGTAAGGGAGTCAATCCAGTGTGCTGCAAAGCTCAGCAAAACAACAGGATAAATGTCTATCATAAAACCAAGTCAGCGCATGTTTAAATCACCTCTCAGGTCACCATGGACTGTGCTGTACAGCTCCAGAGAGGCAGGATGTGAAACAAAGTGTCTGAACGGCAGGACATACTGTGGATAACGTAGATTGCATAAACGTGTGTCCATCCTTCTTCTCTCCCTGAGGATATTTATCCATACTTTTAAAGCCCTAAAACAGCGGTGTAGCTTTTCCTCTGTTAGTGAACTACATTGCAAGTTGTTTGAGGATGTTTTAGTCGTAGTGAACGCCTCAGGAAAGAACGTTACGAATCAATGTATCCACTTGGGGCTTTTGAACTGTTTTCACATTCTAGTTTGTAATATTTCCACACTGCTGACATTTAAGCAACAGAGTTGCTAATCCTCAGGTAACAAACTGTCCTGTCTGTGTTTGTTAATTTTCACCTTTTTGAACCGTGTGTCCCTGGAGAGTTACTGTTGTAATAAAGCAGATGTTATTGCTGTAATGAGTCTGGTTGTGCATGTGTTTTGTAGTGAACCTAAATGTGGATGTTGTTCCACATCAATGTATCAAATGTTTATTATTTCCCCATCAACTAACGGGGTTGGGAAACTCAGGGAGCTTGATTATACTGACGCATTAGCATTCGGGGGGCAAGTTGTGCTCAGTGACGGCTAACATTAACGATCGGATGAGAAGATCAGCAAATCACCGATCAATTAGAAAATGCCAAGATTTGCCCCAGCCCGATACGTGATGTTGGGATCAGGACATCTACACCTAAAACACAGTTTCTAGTTTCAATTGATGCAACACCTGTTTTTTGAAAATTCAAATTGAAAAAAAAACAAAAAAAAAAAAAAAACAAAAACACTTAAAAAAAATTAATATCAACATTTACACACTGTTGCAAAAAAAATGCAAGCTCTCTGCGGGTAAAGGCAAAGTAAAAGAAAAATGTGTAATCGTGTGATTCATATTAATCCTAGGTGGAAGTTTATAAAGTCTCATGTAAAAGGGGAGAAGAGTTCAAAAAAATAAACTGATTTCTGCTATGCTTTAGTTTAAAAAATAAGAAAATATAAAAATATTGTCAATGCAGCAGCAATGCAACTAAAATGATGAATGCTTTGTCCGCATTTGAAGTTTCTAGTTTGTTAAATGTATGCTTTGAACTTGTGACAGGCCCCACGGTGAGAATAACACATGCCTGAAGGCTGTGATGGATATGGCCATGGTTTGTAAGTCTTGTGTTTACTCCATGGCTGTTTCCCAAAGCCAAGGTACCTTGCCTTGCCTTGGTCTGATGTGGGCGTGGGGTGGGCGTGGGCAGGTATCCACATCATCAGTCGCTGCCCAAGTGCTGTTCCAATGTTCATGTCCTCCAGAGGCATATGTCCTCCGTTTGGTTAGCATGTGGCTAATTAACCAAGGATACACAGGTGTATCCTTCGCTGCCTTGCCATGGCTATAAATACCCAACATGCATTGCGTGAATCTACAAAAAAGGAAAAAAATGGAAGGACAAGACGCACCAGCGGAGGCGCGTGGTAAATTCCAATTTAAATGTAAGTAACAAAATACACCTCTGAAAATAACAACTTATACCATGTCCAACACTTGACTCTTTTGTGTGTCACTCACGTAACTATCATTACTGAGAAGCTGCACCTTCAGAGTGTCAATGATATGACAATAAAAAAGCAAAAAGTGTAGAAAAGTGGCAAGCCATGACAAACTTTGTAGCTGTCTGAGCTCCTCCCAAAATATGCCTTTGTAGGCTGTTCCATTAGCATCTCCTTTTGAGCAGAGGCAGGACACTTGCCTTGGATTGGAAGGAAGTGGCTTCGGAGGCACTGCCTTCAAAGGCAAGGCAAGGCAAGGTACCTTGGCTTTGGGAAACAGCCCATGTGCTCCTGCAATGAGGATGTCATTTCAGACTGCACTTCCTGTTCAATGGCTGACACACCTCCCAAACACTTCTGACAGCCAATCAGAAAGTAAAGGAGTGCAACCCCCCTCCTACCCCCTGCAACCTCCTCCTTCCGCTCCACCCTGTGATTGACAAACACAGAGCTGAAAGTGTTTAAGAATGCTTCTTTTAGGACCTTCTGCACAAATCTTGATACTAACCTTTAAAGAAGTGCATGGATGCAAAAAGAAACATAAAAGTATTCCCACCACAGCGATCCTATTGATGTAAATACGCACCAAAGAACAAAACAAACACACCTCTACAAACAAAACTCGCGAGCTGTCAGCAGTGTTTGTTTACACTACTGTTTATATGACGGTAACATGTTGGCTGATAACCTTAACAGCAGCCTGACATGCTCGCCTAGGACGGTTGATGAATGTTTTTATTTCAAGCCACGAGAAAAATGCGTGTGTAAATACTGTTGGGGTTATTTTTAAGAATTTCCCAACGTTAACAGGTCGTTTCGTAGCGAAAATCCAACTAGAGGCACTATTAAAATGTGCCTGTCAGTGAGTAACGTGGAGCTAACTGTTACAGAAAGTTTACAAGGTCAATGATTCCAGTTTTCTTAGATTAACGGGAAAATGACAATTGAAGATATACAGTTAGGACGAAACAATAACCGTTAGTTCAGTTAAAATTAAAGCTTTGTTTTTCAAAAGTAGTTCAGAAAAAAGGGCTTTGTTCAGGGGTGTTATGACAAACTTTGTGACTCGTGAGTCAGTTACACGTTTGGCCACATGAAAATGGAGATTCACGAATTTGGGCTATTTCTGTTCGATGGGTTCCTTAAACTCTGAACAAAAAATCAACAATGATAATTTTTAAGCCCGAGTGGCACAATTTTCATCAGATAGAGCTACATTTTGAAAACTCATTTAAAATGACTTCTTTTAAAGAGTTACCCGAGAGATCAAATACAACGGCCCTGGTTAGTGGTACTTTTAATTTCTGATTTTCCTCATTGGATTCAAACAGTCGTCTCGCCTAGAATGGTATTGCATGTATCTACTTTATTTCAATTAAACACCCAGTAAGACACTGTACCCCAATACACTAATGCTGTAGTAGCCCACAAATGTTATAGATGAACTTTGAACCAACCGCTAACGCAAGGAGGTGGAGTAACCCTTCAAAGGGGGAAACAAAAACGACCATAACATTACTGGCATACTTTTCGACAGGTCATTGAAATAAATGAACTGCTTTAGTGGCCCTGCAACAGCAAACCACTGTTATCACGGTAAACCTGTTGGTAGCAGCTATTCTAGCTAACTGCACTCACTCTCGGGGTAGCGGCAGTGGCGGCGCCCCTCTCCGCTGGAACACCCCGTCAACGAACACGCCATTCTTGCCCAAGCATCGGAGGGAGAAACCGGTCGCCTCGTCGTAGGTGATCTGCAGGTGTCGCCTTGAAATGAAGCTCGAATGACCCATGTTGATGTCAACTGAGCCGTGAGAGGAGTTCCGGCCTATGGTGACCGTCCTCTGGCGCATGACAAACTCAAAGTCCCGGCCTTCGAGTCTGGCCAGGGCCTGTGAAGGAGGACAAGCGAGGCGCACGGGAAAAGCCCCGGCGTCGGCACGGGCTTCCATCATCGCAGGACCCAGGAGCGAGAGAGAAGCCTGGTGATAGGGATGCGAGGTCACCGCAACACGCACAGGACTGCACGGCGCCGACTGTAGAGCAAGCAGGGCTCTAGCTCCGGTATCTTCCCGGTAGTCTGCCATCTTTTTTTGGAGGTTCAACACTCACACAGAAACACTTTACTTCTCGCACACACAGAGTTGCAACGTGAGAGTTTTCGGCCAGGGCACTTGTTCCCTCCTTGGCTGACGGAACAACATGGAGTCCCGGTCAGGGCAAAAACTGAACCGGAGTCTCTCCAGGAAACGGAATTGTAAATGTTCACGGCCGCCTCGTACTTTTCTAGTTTATAATACAGCCTATGTTTCTAGCATAAAAGTAATTATACAGTGCATACAATTGTTTAATTTGATTTCCCGTAGGGCAGATCATATTGGTTATAAAGCAGGCTGAAATTGACACTGAACCATCTTCATAAGCTTAAAAAAAAAATACTGTCAGGTTCTGCAAGAAAAATTGTAATCCTTGTAACTGCCACTGGAAAGGCATCCAAGATAAATGACAGCCTTAATTAGAATTCAAACGTTTGGCAGCTCAGAGAAAGCATGAGGTGATTTTGCATGTTTAAAGTGAACCTACGCATTGTAAAATTATTAAGATATATAAGATATTATATTTTCCCCAGGGGCTACAAAATCTACTCGAAGTGAGAAGCTTTAAAGCAGAACTACGATTGGCTAGACATTTATTACGACTAAATGTCATGTTACTTTTGCAAAGTTATAACATGTAAGTAGTTTACAGCCAATAACACAAAATGTTTGAGTCCAATACTGCACACAGCAGAGATAAATGCACGATGTGGACGTGTCACAAGTAACGCGTTACAAACAGCAGTGCATAGCAAACAACATTGTGGCGCGTCTGTAATTATGACTGCAAGTTGTGGTCCTTGAACGCCACACCTGGACAACTCCATCATAGGCTACAGTTTATGTCGTCACACCAGGAAACTGCGGCAGAAGTATCTCGAGATTTGTGGTTCAGTGTGGTGTGGTTCAGAGCTGTCGATTTATAAGCCTTTCACTTTCATGTCTCCACAGGATGAGCTTAAATGTTGTTTCTGTGAATTAGACAGGAAAGTTAAATGAATAAGTCAGCAAATATATCTTTACAGACTGTAAGGGTTTTAGGTATTGTTTGAAGTAAATTAGGGTTATGTAGTGGGGATAGGTGATAAAAATGTAATTAACAACCTTTGTCTCACATTAGAGATCTTAGCTACGCTTGTAGCCTGCATACTTTTTCAGTCCCAGCTCCCAAGAACATGTGGTGTCTGCAGTGAAGCTGGTTTGCCCACCTCAGATTTTTTCTGCCTTTTTTTTTAATCTCCTGCCTCTGTTTATAAACATGGAAAGAACAAGACGGATGAAAAACTCGGATAATGGATCGACGCAGGAGCAGGAGCATACACAATTAAACATCAATGAACAGACTGTCCACATGAGTGCGCTGTTGTGATGTCCAATAAATTGAGAGGTTGAGTTGACCCAGAATCAGTTTCCAAGTAGGCTTCTTGAGCTCTTAAACTAAATAAGTTAATAAAAATACTTGCTCTCAAACTAAATAAATAAGTTAATAACAAATACTTGCTCTCAAACTAAATAAACAAGTTAATAACAAACACTTGCTCTTAAAGTAAAACGTTTTCTCCTGACCCTTTCCCTTAACAGCTTTTTTTTAAAAAGCTTGAAAAAGTGCTATAATCACACTTTTGCTAAAAACGCCAATACAGTAGTTCTACAAATAAGCCATGTTTATCAGCAAAAAAAAAAAAAAAACTTAAAATCAGTAAAGCCTGCAATGATTTTGTCACAGTCAGATTTCTGTAGTTGTCTGCAAACTGTATTTTTCTCTCACATAAAGCAGTAAATCCATACTTAGTAATCCATACTCAGACTCATAACCAGGTCCAACATACATCATGCCCATTTAAAATGACCTAATCAGATTTCAGTCCATTAAAAAAAAAAAAAAAAAAAAAAAAACATTTCAGTGTTTACATGATAGCTCACAGGAAGCTGAACAAAACACTGTTGACTGACCCCCTGTTGAACCCCTATGAGCCTTCATGTAACCTCCATGCAACCTTGATGTAACCATGAGATCCTCCTGGTAAATACCAAGCATTCCTCTATCAAACCCTGAAACTAAATGTGATGAAGACTTTTCTCTTGGGACCCTAAGTTGTAGAGCAACATGCTTGAGTATTGTTATCTGTTAAGTCGATTTGGGAAAACATACTTTTTAAGACTTGCTTTTCATTGATTTTATGATTTACAATTGTATTTTTCTAAATTTGTTGGGAAACAAGTGTTGTATCAATAGGGGTATTGCCATTTAAATTGTATACAAGTCCTCATTATTATTATTATTATTATTATTATTATTATTATTATTATTATTATTATTATTATTATTATTTATACTTTCATTAGTGTTTGTACTGGAAAAGCAGTTCTTTCCAGTAAAATCCTTTCTTTGTTTTGAACAACTTTAAAAAAAGGACCTTTATTAAATATATATATATTTTTTTTTAAATCTCGTTTAACAAGAGTCCTAGGAAAGTTCACTGTGTTTTTTATTCTATAACTATGCCTAGTTAGAGTTAAAATTGTACTTCTTTTAAGTTTGTTTTGTATTGTTTTTTTTGTTTTTTTTCAGCCTTCTGTTCTATCTCAGCACAGCAAGTATCACTACGTCTTGTGTGATAAATCATAGACCATAAAAAAGAGAGGGCATTAGTCTTGTGAGGCCTTACAGAGTATAACCAGGTTTTTCTCCTTGCTCTGACAGAAGTTTCCATCATACTTTTAAAACATTTTTTTAAGAATATAAATTTCTCTCTTGAGCAAAAGAATTGGACACATGCATGTATAGGAATAACAGATGAATGAAAAAACAAAAGATCAAACTCCCTTTTACTAAAATAAGTTTAATAGGGATCTTTTGGTATATGATCATCAATCGACAGCAAACAAGAGAAGTAACTGTACAGATAAACACACTTTACCTTGATAGAAACAGATGAAAAAGGTGTTGTTGATGAAGGAAGTTACTTAAATAAAATCAGCACAGTGCAATATGATACAAAAACAGTGTCTTGTAAATTGCCCTCAAGTTAATATAGTTTTACCTATTCTGATTCTGAGGAAATCACTATTATGATTTATTTGCTGTTAACATATTGTCTTAGTCTTAGTCTTCCTTGAAAGTAGTGAGTAAAGATACTGAAGTGTTTCAGAGGAGTAAGAACTTAACTCTTCTCTCTGAATTGTATTGTGGTAGAATCAGAAAACAGAAATACTAAAGCAAAGTACAAGAACCTTAAAATGAGACTCAGTACAAGGTTTAGGTAATGCACTTTGTTACTCTCCTCTAATGAGGGGAACATGATAATTCACAGTGTATCTGTGAACAACATGAGCTGATATAAAATAACAATATGATTATCTTTGATGTTTTTGTATCTTTAGGCTGCGGCCTCAGGGCGTGGCTCCAGCTTCAGTTTGATTGGTCGCTTTGGTGCCAATAGGCCATTGATGTCCAACTCAAAGGGAACCTGTCATAAAATTATACATAAGAATAAGAAGAACCATTGTCAACAAAGCATGAAGTGTGCCCTTTTATTTCAAATCTGCAAACAACAGGAAGTTTCAACAACAGCTAGTAACATTATGTAACAGTCGGATAGGTTATCAAGGCTTGTATGTTGTATAATCCTCAATATCACTATCAAACTGCTAATGAGTTGTATTTGTATCATTTAACTCATGGCCCATAAAAGAAGCAGTTCAAGCAGAGTAAAGTTGAACATCAGTGCTCTCACCTCGGTCTCCTTACACACAGAGAAGCTGTATCTCTGGAGGATCTCCACCACAGCCAGTTTCATCATCACCAGAGCAAATCGCATCCCAATGCAGTTCCTTGGCCCGGCCCCGAAAGGCATGTATGTGTATGGATCAATGGACTCTTTGTTTTCCTTGCTGAACCTGTGGGTATAAGCACAGACAAACACATAAATGATCAATAACAGAACAGAGGCACTCGCCTGTTAGGCCTCTCTGTGTCTGTGTGGGTCATACCTCTCAGGTTTGAATGCTTCAGGATCAGCCCATATCTCCGGGTCCCGGTGCAGAGGCCATGTAGGCACCATGACAACCATGCCTTTTGGAATCACAAGGCCATTTATCTCCAGAGATGCCTTTGCAACACGCTCCAGACGTGAGGCAATGGGGTACAATCGGAGGGACTCGTTGATGACACTGTCCAGGTAGTCCATCTGCATCATGGCCTGGTAATCCACAGGTGCCTGCACAAATACAGAGACACGACAGGGGAATCTTATTCACACTCAGTCCTGTTAATTCTACAAATCTTACGTAGATAGGAGTTTCAAAAGTACTGGGAGAAAGCTGTATTGTAGCTATAATAGAAGAACAATATTCTGCTGGGTTTTTTTCGCTGGGAAGGTTCAGAAGAATCTGGTCTGTGGTCTCAACAAGGCCTACTTTTTAGCTTAGCCTAGCACAACGGTCAGAGACACCAGACAAACAGCCAGGACAGCTTTGACAGTGACAAAATCTTCCACAGACAACTACTCTTTCTTTTATGATTTATAAATTAAGTGTTTTATCTTGTTTTGTTTTTTGTTGTTTTTTTGCAGATGGTGATTTTGATTATTATTTTTTTTAATTTATAAAGAGATTTTGTTTTCATATGAGTTAATTGCTTCTTTTTGTTTCCAGACTTGATCTAAAAAGAATAGAAAAAAAGGTTCTAAAAAGGTTAAAGTATCTACTTACTATTAAAGTCCACCGAGCTTATTAGTATTATTTTGCTCTTGTTCCCCTTTTTATGTTGAAGCTCAGTGCAGAACCCAAGTACAAAATAGTAGCCTGAGGCAAACTTTTGAACTGGTTAAAATTTCTCTATAGATACATGTCAAAGCTCTGCACACCTCAAGGAAACATTTTACTGTCAATAGTAAATGTACACTCACCCCACATCTCCTATGAGAGATGCACTTTTGTTTTCATTGTCAAACAAGTTGTTTGCTACCTTCAGCTCCTTGACAGACTAAAGTGTTTATCATATAAATAAATATGCCAACTTTAAAGCTGGATCTTACATATGATGTGAATATGATTTCCCCATCTTGTCATGCAGGTGCTGTAAAGAGGGTGAAGACCTCATAACAATTTGGATTTAGAAATCAAATTTTAACCTGGCGTGGCCTGAATTCTCTGTCCATAAGCCAATAAAAGAAACTATTTCAGACCTTCCAGCCACTTCAAACACTGTCCTCACCCAGCTACAGATGTACCTTGTTCGGGAAGGTGGAGTCAATCTCCTGTTGCAGTTTTTTCATTATGTGAGGGTTAGTTGCCAGGTTGTAAGCCAAAAAAGTAAGAGAGCTGCTGCTGGTTTCATAGCCAGCAAAGAGGAAAATCATTGCTTGAGAGAGGATCTCATGGTCGCTTAAACCTGGGGAGATAACAAGGATGCATTTTAAAAATCAGTCCACATTTTTTTCTGCATTTGTTTGTGTGTAATGCTGTTTGTTTTCGTATGTCTACCTTTCTCATGAACAGCTCCGCTGGGGTCATTGTCTGTCTGAGAGTCAATCATCAGCTGAAGGAAATCCACTCGATTCTAAAAATGAAAAACATTTATGAGGATCGCTTTCTATACATTTCTGATTCTACTGCTTTGTATGATTTGTACCTTGACAGTCATACCTTTTGCTTGGAGGTCTCCCGATTGGACTTGATTTTCTGCAGCGCAGCATAAAAAAAATCCGTCACAGATTTAGGGAAAAAGGAAAACTCCATCTTCTGAAATAGCGGACCCAAAAAGGGAAAGAAAGCTGGGACAAAGCAAAAAGCAAAAAATGAATGCACGACCTGCACACATTTCCAGAAAGTTACTCTGCACAGTTGTTTGTGTTAAAAAGCTGGCATAAGCATGAAATTAAAAATAGGTGTTTCTTTAAAGAGACAGAGAGTTCTGTACCAACGGCGAGGAAGAGAGGGTTCAAGAGGTCAAACTTAAGCATCTTCTTGATGTTGGTGACAAAGGGGTCTGAGGGGTTGTTGAGTGAGTCGATGTCTACGCTGAAGGCTGAGCTGGTGACTACATCCATACTGTAGGGTCCAAAGAAGCTAAAGAGCACACAACCACACAGATAAACTCATTATTGCAGTGACTCAATATTTTGTTTTTGAAGAGAATAGGTTGTTACGTATAGTGTACCCACTCCTTCAGATCTAGAGGCTCATCCTTGTCGGCTTTCTTTTTCATGCCGCTGATCAGGGTAGCACAGTGGCGCTTCATTATCCCAAACATCTGAGACACCCAGAGAGACAGATACAATTATATTTATGAATCGGTCCTTGAAAGTAAAAAATGCACCAAAATTATGCTCCTTTGAGGTCATGCAATTGAACCATATGAAAAAAACAAAGACAACACAAAGGTGGAAAAAAAATCTGCACATCATCAAATTACTACTTAAGTCTTTCCAAATGTGAGGAATTCTCTTCTGACCACAGTATGAAAACCTCACAGTAGATTCAATACATCAACAGCCGAGGCAGTACAGATTTATCTTTAGAGCTAATGCTGCTAAAAAGACAAGAGTAGAGTCTCTGAAGAGCACTGCACCTCCTTCAGTCTCCCTGAAGTGAAGGAAGGAGAGAGGACGCTACGGATCCTCTTCCACTGCTCATCCTCAGCGATAGACACAGCATCGTACAGGGGCCCGTTCAGATAGAAGTTCTACAACACAGTTAGGAAGTGAGTTTTCAGCATAAGTGTGGAAACCAAAATGAGTGAGTGAAAGTGATGTATGGAGAGAGTACCCACTCTGCGGTTGGTGAAGAGGGAGTAACACTCCTTCACCAGAACAGTCTTAATCATGGCAGGATCTGTGAGACACAGCACGGGCTGACGGCCATCAAAAATACTAAAAGTACAAAGTGAAGTACATTAAAACTCAAGGTTGAAAATGAACACCCAGTCACATAAATTTCTTTTCTAAAATGACTATAGTTTTTGAATACAGTCCTGTAACAAATGTGTTAACAAATGTGCAATGCTGGAATAACAATCAGACACACACTGTTAAACTTTCAGACTCACCCCCATGTTTTTCCATATTTCTTAAAGCATTCTGCATCAAAGTTCATAAATCCCTAGGCACAAGAATTAGAATATGCAATGATCATTATTTTTGCTGAACATAAGGTATGGATTAAAAGAATTCCATAACTTTACAACAAAATCATATTTGAAGGTTATGTTAGAGCTACAGAAGAGGACCAAGGCCGTTAAACTTTTTTTCTCTTTAATTTTAATCGAAATTTGAGATCAAAGTCAAAATTATGACTTCAATCTTAAAATTCTAATAAGTTAATCTGATTTCTACTTTTAGGGCTAGTTTACTGAGATTAGAGTCATAATTCTGTGATGTATTGATGTACCTTTCTGTAAGCCAGCATAGTGCCGAAAAAAGGGATCGGTTTGGGACCAGGGATGCCCATCCTCTTAAATATGCCATATGGCCACATTGCGTACCTGTGTGTGACAAAAAATAGATAATTAAAAAAAAAAAAAAAGTAGAAGGGAAAATATTTTACCAAACTCACACAGAAGCAAACACAGCCCAGCCGAATCACATATTTTTTGAGACTTACACATATAACAGAGTAATGAAGGCCACCAGGAGGGTCCATGTCTCAGCGGAGAAGTAGAGCAGGTAGCCCATGTCTTCAGGTTTCTTTCTTCTGTCTGCAGCAGCACTGGTCTCGCTGAAGCTCTAAATCAAGACCAAAGCTTTTATGTGATGCTGCCCAAACCTGTTGCGTGAGTGAAGGTAGTGTGTCGGAGGTGAACCAATGGCAGCAGGTTATGTCAGGTGAATCATTAACAGAAAGGGATCAAGAGGCATTTATGACTATCATGTTTTATTAGTTCAATCATCTGTGACTCTGCGTTTCTTGCAATCTGGATTATTTTATGGCTAGTCTTATGAAAGAGGAGCCCACACAAATAGGAAACAAAGGTCATGCAAATCTTTTAGTAATATTTCATAAGTACTTTGTCATAATTTTTTTTTGTTTTGTTTTGTTTTAAAGTAGCATCAATTTTGTATGTGTGTTTTAGCTTCTAACAGTGATGAGTGTTATTTCCCTTTGCTCATTTTTTTTTACACCTTCTTTTGTGGCTTGTGTCCAGTCTGTGGTTTCAAATTGCTTTGTGTAAACACATTTCTTTGTAATCTGCGATCAGTTTGCTCAATCACATGTCCATGCTCAGGCTCAGATGTAAGGGTGGTGCTGTGGTGCTGTTGTTTAGCCAGGATCCTCAGAATGAGGCGAGAGTGCACACTTGTTGCATAACATATTGAGAATAGGCCCTACCCCCTGAAAGTGGAACTGCAGAGACCATTTCGGAGCAAAAACAAGATTGGCTCAACTTGGCTGGGACAAAAGAGAATCATGGGATATCTGTTTATTTTCTCCTTGGAAACATGGATCCTTTTGATAACATTCATCTGCTTGTTTGTCATGTAAGTATAAGTTACCAATTTGATGAAATTAACTGTTCTTTGGGTGAAATTTGTCGCTCAAGCATTCTTCTTTTATTACCTCTGGAGGTCATCTTGACTGACTGTAAAGCAAAGCTTAATGCTTTTCTATTCTTCACAGGTATGGATACTCCAGTTATGGAATATTTGAAAAGTTGGGGATCCCAGGGTTGAAACCTTATATGTACTTGGGCTCAGTTTGCAGACTCAACAAAGTGTGTACATTTTTATCCACATGTTTTGTCATTTGAGTCATGGTATAAAATACTAAAACACATGTTTGAGTATGTTTCTAGGTCTACTACGTTGATGATGCAGAAAGTGCAAAAGCGTTTGGAAGAATATGGGGGTAAGTCTACACAGCATCTTAAAGAGTAATATAAGGAGTGCATAGTGGTTTGAGAAATAGTGAGGTTGACCCTTGAACCTCCCACTTGGAGGCTCATGTCAGTACTAAGGTTAACATAAGGGGATGTAATATGTTATTTCTCATATTATAAATGATCACTTCTTTTATAGTTTATTTTGATAATAATTCTTGATCAAATCTACTTGACCCTATCAGGGAGACTTACAGGAGATTGATGGATAATAAAATATAATTTAAGGGATATTTTTGTACTTATATGTTACACTAAAATGTACATGTGTGTTTGTGTAAATGTTTAGCATGTATGAGCTAAAGAAACCCATGCTGGCTGTGATGGACCCTAGCATGGTGAAAACCATCCTGGTGAAGGAGTGCTTTACATACTTTACCAACAGACGGGTAAGACTAATAAGAGAAAAAAAAAAAGAATTACATGAGAAACAGAGTATATATAAGGTGTTTTCGCACCTGTCATTTTTTTATTTTGGTTTTATTTCTATTTATTTTTGCCAGGCAACAGTTTTATTCTAGCATAAATATCTGTTTAGATTGGATGATTATTGTTCTACTGAAAGGCTATTTTATGTATATAATAGATCTTATTGTCTTACTTCTGTATCAAACGTGAAGCAGATCTGCAGCAATATATATATATATATATATATATATATATATATATATATATATATATATATATATATATATATAGAGGTGTTTGAACCAGGCTGTGATTATATTTTGTTTAGCAGTAAAGATTAGCTTTTTGGGCTCTGTGTGGTTTCCAGTTCTTCTGCAGCCAGCCTCAAGCTGACTATCAAAGCTCCTAGCTTTCAGCAGTTCCACATCAGCTTCAGAGACCACGTTACCTCTTGATACACACACGTTTCACAGGAAATTGCTTAAGAGTGAGAAAAAGGGAGAGAACAGTGCAGGGAATGACAGGGGGCTGAGACAAGGTCCATAGACTTGCCTTTGGATCATACCATTTCACAGTTGGGCTAAACTGGTTCCTCATCACTAAAATGACCCTTAACCCATCTCAGAGAGCCAAAGGGGGACTAAAAAAGTCATATAGTGCAGAAGGTTCAAGAGTCTATGTACTGGAGCAGACAACATGTGTGTGTTACAATAAACACATAAACACACACTGGCTGACAACTATGTCTCCTCAGAACTTGCGTCTGAATGGAGAACTCTATGACTCAGTGTCTATTTCTGAGGATGATGACTGGAGACGGCTTAGGAACATCCTCTCTCCTTATTTCACCTCTGGACGACTAAAGGAAGTATGCATTCCCAAAGATCTGGTTTTATTAACTCAAACTTGGCCGGGTGGTTATACAGTCATTTTCATCTTTCATGTTTGTTTGTTAATTTGTTTTTGTCTTTGTCTAAGATCTGTGGCATCATGAAGCATCATTCCAACAGGCTAATTGCCAGCCTGCAGCCCAAGGCACAAAATGAAGAAGTTATAGGTATAAAGGAGTGAGTAACACATTTTTATAAATGTTCTATAAACATACCTTAATTTGTTTGACAAAATGAAAGTCAGCCCTTTTTTTTCTACTCTCACCAAGTATCTGAGCTTTCTATCAACAGAACGACAAACAATGATACATGTGGGATGGGAGGTGTAGGCAAACACTATCTTTAGATGGAGGCTGGGAGTTGGTTTTAATTTGTACTAAGCTAATCCAAGCTAAACTTAAGATAAGCTATGACTTTCTTCTGCCTTCAAATTGCCCTATTTGTAAATATTACTAAATACTTTTTGTCTATTTTTAATATTTTATTGTTAGCATTCATTGAGCACAGCGAAGAAAGAAAATCTTGTACAGAGGAACATGCTTTTTTTGCAGTGCACATGACAATTAACACTTTTAATCTTGAATTTCCGGAGATGGCTTCTTATAAATGTACAGACATAAAAGATGCCGAAGTCTAAATATGTATTTTATTTCAGATTATTATATCTATGAGTGAGACAGGGTAAGAGTGCAGTGCAGACTTTTAATGTAATCCTGATCCTGATGCTGTGGGAAATGTTCAGCTAAAGACTGTACTCTTGCTGATTGGACCTGATTAGGATTTAAGGAGGAAGTGTGACTATGTTTGTCAGTTTAATTTGAGTGCATTTATTTTATGTGTGGTTTGTACTGAAATAGCATTATTATTGTTTCTATGGAAAACTGGAATCCTTATTGTTGAAGGAAATACTTTGTTCACCGTTGAATTTTCTTTCTTTTTTTTTTTTTTTTCTTTCTTTCTTTCTTTCTTTCTTTCTTTCTTTCTTTCTTTCTTTCTTTCTTTCTTTTTCTTTTTTTTTTTTTTTTTTTGGGGGGGGGGGGGGGGGGTGTCAATGTGACAAATTCTGAGTTTTGTTGAAATTAGTCTTTTCAGAGATATCAGGTTTTACTGTCAATAAGGCTGCAAGACAATTTTTTTAAATGTTGAGATTTTCCTTTTCAAGTTTTGATAAGATTATTGTGTTTTTTTTTTTGTTTTTTTTTTTTTTTTTAGCTTTTTTTAATTATTTGACCAAACTTTTAAAAATATGTTGCATCAGCAGATCTGTCCTATCTGATATTAGATTGAGTCATGTTTGACAAATCTGAAACCAAAACTCTCCAGTTTCATCTCTGCCTTATGACATCATTACCTACATGATTTAAGTAGCCATGTTGCGCTTTCAGCTGTATGAAATGTAGTTAAAAACTTGGGGATTGACTAATCTTAGACCCCCAAAATTATTTTGTAAAATATCTGTAACTGAAATTTGTTTTATTTCTATTTGTGCTGCCGTCTTGGCCAGGTCAGTCTTGAAAAAGAGGTTTTAAATCTCAATGAGTTTTTTTACCTGGTTAAATAAAGGATATTATTATTATTATTATTATTATTATTATTATTATTATTATTATTATTATTATTATTGTTAAATATGAAAAAAAAATGTCAGTGAAATATGGGGCTGCTTCACATTTTCAAATGCTCCTGTTTTCACACTACAGCCCATGGATGACACAGGTGTCCGTGACTCATAGCGTGTGTGTTTTCCAGCTTCTTTGGAGCCTACAGTCTGGATGTCATGGCCAGCTGCACACTCGGTGTGGATTTGGACATCATCAACAAACCCTCGAGTCCCATCATCACACATGCCACAAAGATGTTCAAAGTCTCTATTCCACTGTTCATGTTCCAAGGTACGCCACAACTCCCTCCACATCACATCTTTTACCTTTTTTATACAGAGACCATCCATGCTTTCTGACTCAATTTTGAGACACTAACCACCTTTCATTTCTCAGGGTGTTTTCCATTTGTTGTACCTCTATTGGAGCTGATGGGTTTCTCAGTTTTCTCCATCTCTTCTGTTAATTTCTTTACAAAGTTTGTGGAGAAGATCAGAGCAGATCGCAGCATGGCCTCACAAAAGGTCAGGACAAAATATTTCAGGGTGGGAAATTGTGGAATGGTTTTTATGCTTTTATATAATGTTGAAATGAAGTCCACTAATGTTTTATGTTTTTTAAACATTTGAAGACCATCTCTCTGCACTGGCTTTTGTTTTCTTGAGCTTTTCATCGTATCAACTGACCTTAACTTAAATCTGTTTCATATGAGCTTTGAGACTCAACTTCTAAGCCAACATGTATTTGTTGTCCTTAAAGAGTGCAGAAAACTTAAAATCTGAACTGCACTTCAGTGACAAAGAGATATATTTTCTCAAATTGACTTGACAAAGAAAAACTTTTACTACATGTGCAGCAGATGATCAAATGTGAGAATGTACTGACTCATTTACTTCTTTTCAGACAGCAAATGATATGCTTCAAAATTTGATCGACACCCAGTCTGATGATAAATCCAAGGAGAATAAAAGTAACGTGTACATGGCACACTCTTACAGAAGCACAAATGTACATTCATGAATTCACACCTAAAGCCTCCTGTAATATACCCTCTGTGTATCCTGTCTGCTCAACAGGTATGTCGGATCATGAGATCATTTCTCAAGTCACCATGTTTGTGTTTGCTGGGTATGAGACAAGTGCCACCACTCTTTGCTTCCTTGCTTACACTTTGGCGAAAAACCCTGAAGTAATGAAACGTTTGCAGCAGGAAATAGATGCCACCTTCCCTGATAAGGTTTTAATCTGCTTATTGCATTGTGTATATATAACTGATTGTTTTTATAAACTATTTTTGAATATCTATATCAATTTTAATCAACAAATGATGATCTACCAACATTTTGTAGGGCCCAGTCCAGTATGAAGCTCTGATGCAGATGGAGTATTTGGACTGTGTGGTTAATGAGTGCCTGAGGTAATGAGCATCTCTTTCTGATAGTTTACAGGACTGGCTGGAGAACATTTTGGTGCTTAAGACAAGAGTTGTCTGCAGTTTTTTCTTACAAATATCAAAGTGTAAGCTGTCTGTCCAGTGTAATTTGAAAAGCTCAGGGTGTGATCGTTAAAATCATTTGAAAACAAATAAAAAGGTGAAGTTTTATTTGTAACAGAGAGGCTTTGGCACTTCAGTCTTTCAATGTAAACCAACCATGTTGAAGTAATTTCTAAGTTTAATATTCCACTATGAAGCCTCTATAGTAGTTTTGCTGTTTAGACATTATTCTAAGGCTTAATGCAGATACTACAGTGAATAAAGTGGAAAACAGGTTAGAGACAGTTGAGTAATGGGTGAGGCGAAGTGCTGCAGATAATATTTAAACTGGAGAGCAATCAGAATCAGACATATCTCATTAATCCTGGGTGAGAATCTGGTACTACAATTGCTCTACACAGCTACAACCTCTATCCAAGTATTAGTATTAGCCTCTTCCTGTTACAGAAGATTTCAGGTACTGTCTCTTTAAGGATTTCATCTCTTTAAGTCAACCAATTATTTATTTTGCCAGCTCTTAAAAGCTCTTCACTCGTCGTGGAAAATTTTGGGGCAATGAACCGCGATATTCCCAAATTTTTTGTGATTGCTGACATTTCTGACAGCATGAGCGTCTTAATCCCTGAGGGCTTTGACCTGATGCTCTCATGCATTGACAGCTTCATCTGAACATTTTACTTAGTTTTGCAGGGAAAAGCCCGGGTAAACTAGGGAGAAAAAAATGACCAGTTGCATTCACACATACCTGAAAATATTACAGGAGTGTAGTTTTTATATGAATATTACACAAGAGTAATTTGTTGATGTTAACTTGCTGGCGATAAAAAAAAAATCAGTTTCAAAGCAAAACCTGTCGTTCATGTATGTTGGAGTGATTGCATGTTAAGTGCAGTGAAGAAATACATAAATATTTACTTTCATTCCATCAAAAGGCTTTACCCTCCAGCTGCTCGTCTGGAAAGAGTAGCTAAGGAAACTGTTATGGTCAATGGAGTCACGATCCCAAAGAACATGCTTGTCATGGTTCCAGTCTACGCTCTGCACCGCGACCCTGAGTTTTGGCCAGAGCCTGAGGAGTTCAGACCTGACAGGTAGCTGCTACAGAGTTCACATACTATATGCTCTTATCCTTCCATCCTGCACATCATTGTAGTTCGGAGATCTTGAGAAAATATTTCAAGCCTTGATGTGATCATTTTAAACTTCCTGTGTCATTGCTTTGTTGATCAAGATTCAGTAAGGACAACAAGCAGAACATACAGCCATACACTTACTTGCCATTTGGAGCTGGCCCGAGGAACTGTATTGGGATGCGAATGGCTCTGATGATGGTCAAACTGGCTTTGGTGGAAGTTTTGCAGATCTACAGCTTTTCAGTCTGCGACGAAACAGAGGTTTTTATAATCTAATATCATTGAAGCTACATTAAAGAAAACAGCCTCTCACACTGTGAACTTTAACGTTTTCCAGATTCCTTTGAAGATGTCTGGAGAAGGCCTTCTTGGACCCCTCAATCCAATCAGACTGAAGGTGGTGACACGTTCAAACCAGTGAACCTGGAGATCAGTCCAAGTGCTGCATTTCTCAAGGTTGAAGAGTCATCCAAATTTGTAATTTAAGTAATTGAAAAACCCTCTCCTGGCACACTGCTGTCAAATTTCATACACACAAGGAGTTTATAGACTGTTTGTTCCAGCCCAGTGATCTGATTGAACAAGAGCCATTTTATGAGCCTGTTCTTATCTTGTCCTGATGTTTGGACTTTTAATTCATATAACATGTTTGTCGAAAGCATCTTGAGGAAACAAATCTTGTGATTTGGCTCTGTATACTGCTTTACAGCGTAACAACACTGTGTTCGTTTCACTCTAAGCTACTTCAGTATTTTTGTAATATGTCACAGCAGACTCTAATATCACTGCCTGCATTATGAAGTGAAATATACGTATATATTTTTACATTTATACGCTCTGTGCTACACTGTGTTGCATGAAAAGTGCTTTGCAGATAAAGTCTGATTAACTGAGTTGCATTAGAGTGGCTGATCTGTTGAAATACACACCTACATGGAAGCTATATTACAATCAAGAGATTTCCAAGTCACTACTGGGCTAATATGCAGTACAACAGAATGATCTCAAGTTTGTTTTTGCTTAAGTCTACATCAAACTGGAAATATAGATCTTGAATGACTTAAAGTTTTTGTAATATTACTACACATCCACTGCTGGTACCTAATAAACAGAGCATGATGTTGATGTTTCCCTCTGGGTTTTTTGTGATGATCTTGGAAGACTTACCAAGATGCGCAGATCATTTTATCTTAGTCATCTATAGCTTCTTCTGCACTTAAATGCTTACATTGAAGGATTCTACTGTTTTGGTCTATTCTAGCCTTTTCATAGATGAAGACAGAAGTATAATTCTGAGTAGCAGGCAATGTGTACTCATTTTTACTGTGAATTATAGATACATGTATTATAAAAAAAATCCCTTTTATCACAGAAAAAACACTTGATGCAAAGTAAATAAACACGTATATCATTTCAGCAATGACTTAGACATATGATGTGATTTACTCTGTTTCAGCTAACTGCATCACAAAATAAAAAAGCTTGTGCCTATCGAGTGTGGTTCCTGCAAAATATGGAACAGATAATTTACTTTACTGTTAACACTGTAAATGATTTGGATTAGATTGCTTTGTATCTTTTATTGGTTTACTGGGTATTTTGATTACATCTTTTAAGTTGCATATCTTTAATACCTTCGCCAAGGAGGTTATGTTTTTGGGGAGAGTTTGTCTGTGAACAACATAACTCAAAAAGTAACAAATGGATCTGGATGAAATTTTCAGGAAATGTTCAAAATAGGAAAAGGAAGAAATGATTGAATTTCGGAGGTGATCTGGATCACCGTCTGGATCTGGGATTTTTTTAAAGGATTCTTTATCATTGTGAGGTAGGGCCATTTTCACCATATGTGTCTTTAACCTACGATAAATGGTCGGATTGATTTGCAAAACAATACAAGACAAGGTCACAATAATTTCTGATAGATGTAACAGTACGATCCAGATCCTGGCAATATTCTGGGAACTAAGATTCGATATGAAATATTTACTGGGTCATCATTACTACTTTATCACTGTCAGGAAACAAATTATCGTACAAACCTGCAACTAACACCAAATTGTAGCAGACAGTCTGTTGAAAGGGAGTATAACATTAAAGTAGGACTAAAGTGTTGCGTGACAATTACAATATGCTTGGTGGAGGTCTGTGCTCTCTGAGTACTTTCTAGTTGTCTCTTTGGTTCAAAGCATATAAGATTGACGGGTTCAGTTCAGGTCTGCTGAGCAAATCTGACATGCTGACAACAAAAAAATGGGTTTAAATATTTATCAAAATATAAATTTGTCAATAAATAAATAAACAATACTGATAACTGAAAAAAATATCTTTAAAAGGTCATTTCAATCCGTGCTGTTGTAGCAGCTAAACAGAGCTACATCTGTCTGTAACTGTGATCATTCTTCAGAAAACAGTGAGGATGTCATTTATCTGAAGACCAAACAGCTCATGAGAATTTTTTGGCATTGAATAGACCTTTCTTTAAGTTAAAGAACAGCTGTATAAGCAGAAGAGATTCATGACAATCACACCGACCAAAATGCAACATTGTGCTTGTTAAAACAACTCACTTCCGCCGGGACTTTGGAAAGTCTGATGCACACGTTGTGTCATAGGGGTGTAAAAGCTTCTGGTTTGTTGTAAGCTGTGCTGACCCAAATGAACAGTTAAAGAAATATAATCCAGGAAAACACTCCAGTTTTCAAAGTACTGAAACATACCAATCACATTTTAGAGTTTTCTCTGACTCCACATGTGGAAGTATAATCACAGGTGGCATGGCACAGACATATTAGTCTGTGTGACATATTAGTCACATGTTTGTAGGTGTGTTAATTCAGGTTAGAAGGTATCTCAAGCTGCTACAAAGGCAAAGTTCACTGTGATTTGTGGTTGTTGCTGTAGTTGCATAACACTGATCTACTTTTAAGAAGCAGAGCCAAATCCAGGACAAACTTTGACATCATTACTACATCACTTTTAGGAGACTTAAACTTTGGATATCTGATAAGATTTTTTTCAGTGAGAGGAAATCAGGTGTATTTAGGTCAACTTTTAAAAATGAAAGACGCAATAATCAGTCATTCAGAATTAACACATTATAACACAGTCACAGATGTGGATAAAATCAGATCCAAAATGTCTTCATATGAAATCTGTTTAATGTTTGAGGAACACTTTAAGAAAAGTTTTTGGGAAAGAGGTAAAGCAAAGTCACAATGAGGTGTTCTTAGGTATAAAAAGAGGCACGAAAATCTCTCTCCCAGTTTTTATCTTTTTGCTCCTTTTTCCTCCTCTCCTCTTTCCTCTGTCCTTTCCCTTCTCCCCCCTTCCTCTTCTGAAACGGTGCTTTCACAGCATCATGATCCTTGGCTTGAAAGTGAGTAACTTTGGCTCTTTTTGTCTCTCCATACCCGAGGCCTTTCTGGTCTCTCTTCAGCACAGTTGGCACTGGTTGTTTAGTCCCCTCTCCCTCAGGCCCTAGTCCCGTCCCTGGTTTCCAGCCGCTCCGAACCATCATCTTGTAGCTGTTGCTGGAGGGGGGGAGGCAGTAATAGGGAGTGGGTGAGGGACGCCGTAGACTGAACTGATGAAGTGTCGAGGAGAGATGTGATGACAGAGTGCTGCTATATTCACTGCAACACACGGCGCACCACTGGGGCTGAGGGGTACTGCCAACAAACAGAAGAGGAGGTAACATTAGAAAGAGGACAAGGATAAAGGACCAGTTCACAGTTTTTTCTAATTCAGTGAAAAATCCAGGGTGTGAAATGGGATTGTAATCAGTTTCACCAAATTATTACTTTGGAAATCAATCTGTCATGTTGCACTAGAGCTGACTGCTGAATTCTACACCCAGAATTCTTTGGTTCTCCCCAGTTAGAATAAGAGTTGCAGTAATCATTTGATAACACTAAACAACCTCAGAGCTGATGCCACAACATCCTGCACTGCACTTAAAAAACTATTATACTGAACTTTAACCTGTTACTTCCACCATTCTAATGGAGCGGCTGTATTTGCAAGCAAAGTATTTTGATTTGGCCTCACTGTCAAACTGAGCTGAGGTCCAGAACTGGGTTGGAGAATCTGCTGTTTGACTAAAATTCTAAATAAATTTGATGCAGTATGCTTACCTGCTGTCAGGTTGTGTTTCTCTCTGCATTCTCCTCCCATAGTTCTCCAACTCCTCCAACACATCACTGTGGCCCGCTGAGGGGGAAAGAGCAGAAATCAACGATCCAATGTTTACATCACATGACATACACTCTGTTGTGAATAGCAGTTGCATGGTTTTACCTTCCAGTGCCAGATCTTTAGCATCCCTGCCCTGAGTGTCAACCACTCCAACCCATGCAGCTCCACATTGTAGCAGCAGCCTCACGACAGCTCTTTGCCCCGACCAGCTTGCACACATCATCGCAGTCCAGAAGAAAGTATCCTGTAGGTTGAGAATGAGAGTTTAAAGCAAAACATATAAATAAAGCACTTTTTTGCCTTTAGAACAATATGGGAGGTTCAAAAACACTTCACCTGGAAGTTGATGTCAGCCCCCTTTGAGAGCAGATCTTTGAGGCTTGAGATGTCCCCCTCGTGGGCACAGCGCAGTAGCCTGAGCCCTAGGAGCTCCATGGACCTTTCTGAGAGAGCCGGGGCTCTTCCTGGGTTTCCCTCACTGTCACCGTTGTCCCCTCTTTGAACCACAGAGTCAGTTTGACGCCGCTGCCTCTCAGAAGCCCTGACCTTCCTCTGATGCTCTCCGCGAGTTTCTTTCTTGCTGCTTGAACTTGTTGATGCATCTTTATCTTTGTTGACTTTCGTTAAGTTTTCGTAGAACTGCCTCACGTCCTCCCCTTGGAGTGCGCTGGCTGTTTTAGAGGTGGATGGCTCGTTTGATTCAATGCTGAAAACATCTTGTCCACTTGCACGAGTAAATCCTAATACAGCCATAATTAATTACAGTAGCTGCAGCTTCGAGCCGACAAGTCGATGAAAAATATAATCCCAACACGCTTTGCTCACATTTCTCGCTTGTCTGGCTCACTTTAATTATCCTAGAGGTCAAAGTAATTCCGATTCATAATTTAGCTTCACGACAAGCTTATGTTGAACGGCTAGGCTAAGTGTGAGCTAGGTATGTTACTTAGCAGAAGAAGAGGTTAGCAGAAAGAGCCATATTTAGGCATTTGTTAATTTAGACACATCCCAAAATATTTAATACGACTAAGTTACCTAGGTCGGTTAAAAACACCATCCAGGTGACGACAGTAAAGTACTCCAAAATAATAAGCGATTAATTTGTGAAAGACTCAACGACCGACTGACCTGCTAGCTAACGTTTACTTTAGTTTCTTCTTCTGCTTGTAAACAGTATCATTTATGACGTCTACTATACAACTAACAGTTAGCACTGCCGCCTGTCGGTGAGGTTTTGCATTGCGTATCTCTCTGTTAAATTTAGTTTGCATGTGCGTGTGCGTGTGTGTGTG
Source organism: Halichoeres trimaculatus (assembly GCF_033239565.1). Taxonomy (NCBI): domain Eukaryota; kingdom Metazoa; phylum Chordata; class Actinopteri; order Labriformes; family Labridae; genus Halichoeres; species Halichoeres trimaculatus. Next base: position 22,487,608 of record NW_027437180.1, read on the forward strand.
CGTGTGTGTGTGTGTGTGTGTGTGTGTGTATGTATATATATATATATATATATATATATATATATATATATATATATATATATATATATATATATATATATATATATATATATATATATATTCCTGTGAAGCAATGTGGTGCAAAAATGCTTCGTGATGTTAAATATATATAATATTATGAATATTATACTTAATCTCACAAATTGATCTTGTTTGACTGGCTATTAGTGTTTTGCTCTTCTGATTTCAACAGTTTTTAGAACCTCAATGCTTTGGTTTAAGCAGCACCTCTGCACATAATAAAAGTGTTATTGCATTTGCTAATCTCGTGAGTTTCATACAGTATTTGATAAATAATGAAATGAGGGAAGAATTTCCCAATATTTCCGGAAATATCTTTATCTGTGATTACCCTTACTGTTTTCTGTTTGTTAAGTATATATACAGCAGCATGTGAATAAGCGCAGGCAATAATACAACCAGAGACATACAAAAAAACTGTTTATTTGTTTTTTGTATGTACACCTGATTGACAAGCATCTGACTGGAGGTGAATATAATGATGCAGCTCACATTTATGTTTACAAGCTTTGTTTGTACACGTCCTTACACAAGTAAGAGTTTCATTTTATGGCACTTCTTCGAGCACTGGTACAAAATAAATGGAAAACTATAAAAGAGCTAAAGGTTGAAAAAGTGAAACATGTTAATATTACATCTGATAATGTAAGAGAAATACTTTTGTATTGTATTAGCTTGTAGTGTGATTTAAGTAACCATGGTTATATCTGCTTGGTATTGATATGATCAGGTGAGGATTACCTACCTTTAAAGCAAACTGTGGAAAAAAGTTTGGCTTCTGCAGAATAAAATAAACTGCAGGACGTGTATGTCTGTTGGTGAGTTAGTGTTTGAATGAGCAAGGCTTGAGTTCAGGTTAAGTCAGGCACAGGGGTGAAAGAGATGAACCCTCATGCAGAGCCAGTGAAGAGCTGATGTAACAAAAGTCCAGGTAAGAAGGTGACAAAAGTGACAATCTGGCAATATTCACTGCTCAAACTGCACAGACAAGCCACAAGTTCTGCCGAATTTAAGCATCAATATAGGTTCCCATAAACAGCTCAGAACCTATGACACACTTGTACAATGATTGAAAAAAAAAAAAAGGTTTTGTGGTAGCCAACAGTCTTTAACGTCAGACAAGAAGCAGCAAAAGAAAAACCGTTGTTTTGATGTGGAATACCATCTTTTCAACATGACAGAAAATATATTAGTTTTCTCCCTCTCAAACAAATCAAATGCTCCAAAGTTATTAAATTTTACTTGTAAAGCACTTGATATTCGAAGAATCTCAAAGTGCTGCAGAGCAACAGATAAAACAATAAGATATGAGATTTAAAATTAAAAAGGGGGAGTCTAAAGTTAAGTAAATTTATGTGCATGAAATTTTCATGTAAGGCCAAATTTGCATAATAAAGCTTGATCATCTTTATAGTGTTTGAAAAATGCAGGAAGCTTCAAGAGCTGAGCTGGATTCTTTTGTGTAGTTCTGTCCTTTAACTGGGCTCTCAGGTACAGCGGGCACTCAGCTCTCCCTGGTTACCGTTGAGGCCCCAACATGCAAAACCACAAACTACTACCTCAGCTTCTGGTACTAGTGGTATTTACTGATGTGTCTGTTTCTGTCCCCAGTCTGTGTGAAAGTCTGTCCACAGTGGGGGCAGGAGTATGGCCTCTCCCCTGTGTGAACCCTCATGTGAACGTTCAGTTTGTCTTTACTGATGAAGCGTTTGCTGCAGCAGGTGCAGGCATACGGTTTGTCTCCTGTGTGGTAGCGCTGGTGCATCTTCAGCTCTGTCATGCGGCCGTAAGTTCTTCCACACTCAGGGCACTCGTAGCTGGGCCGCACGTCCAAGTGCTGCTTGCTGTGCAGCCGCAGCCCGCTGGATGACCTGAAGCTCTTGCTACACTGCGAGCAGCTGAAGGGCTTCTCGCCAGTGTGGATGTGAACGTGAAGCTTGAGGCTGGCAGCTGAGGGGAAGCCGTCCCCACAGATAGAACAGAGGTGAGGTCTCTCCCCTGTGTGGATGCTCAGGTGCTTCTCCAGTTTGTTCTTGTTCAGGAAGGTCTTGCCACAGATGGGGCAGTTCATTGGCTGCTCACCCTCATGTGAGGTCATGTGCTCGGTCAGCTCGATCAGCATAGAGAAGGCGCTGTCACAGCGAGTGCACGAGTACGGACGCTCCTTCTTAAACTTCCTGTGTTTGAGGCAGTGTTGATCCAGATCCTCTTTCTCCTCAAAGGATTCAATACAACAGGTGCACTGATAGGGTCTTTCTTCCGTATGCGTTCGCAGGTGATATTTAAAAGCAGTTAACTGCAGAAAGACACTGTCGCAATGTGGACATCTGCACTCCCGTCGATCATGGACCATGATGTGCCTCTTGTAGTGAGACAGCTTGGTGAAGTGTTTGCGGCACAGTGAACAATAGTACTGCTCATCCTGGTGGCTCTGCTCATGCTTCTTCAGGGCATACTCTACCTTAAACTTCTTCCCACAGGTGCTGCAGGGGTATGACTTCTCGTGTTCCCCCATGTGTGCCTCCAGATCTTCAGGACTGTTGAACTTTGAATTACATTTTGGACACGTCCCATTGTTTTCTTTGACGTGAATCTCCAGGTGTTTGTTGAGGTCTTCTGGGAAGGCAAAGATCTTCTGACAATCGGGGCATGTGTAACACTCGCCCTTTGCAGCCTTGCGATGGGACATGAGGTGTCTTTTCAAATGATACATTCTACCAAACACTTTCCCACAATCCCCACAGGCGAGGCTTCGAGGGTTAGTAACTTTCTTGTGTACTTTGAGGTGGCTCACAAGCTCAGCCTTCTCCTTGAACTGTTTGTCACACGCAAGACAGGTCAGCCCTTCAACAGCATGAGTCTTTTTATGTTCTTTCAGCTCGAGCCAGCTTCCTAAACTTTTCCCACACTTTGTACAGATGTACTGGCCCAGGTCGTGCTGGTTCCTCAAGTGTCGGGTCATGTGGTAGGACTGGCTGAAGGTTAAAGAGCAGATGGGGCAGCTGAATGGTTTCTCCTTTGTGTGGGTCCTCATGTGTCTGGCGAGCTTGTTTTGCCCTCTGAATCGTCTGTTCACACAGATGGGACAGACATGATCTTTGGATTTCCCCTTTGAGGTGACTTCTTTTTGTGTGCCTCCATATTCAGCTTCATCCAGGTCCTGAACTTCTGTCTTAACCGTTACTTCAGACCCTATTACCTGAGAGTCATCATCACGAGAGTTAGCATCCATCTCAGCAGCATCATCACTGCAGTTGTCACTCTCATGATTATCCTCTTCATATGATTGGTTTATTTCGCTTGTGTTAACTCCTTCGTTTTCCAGAGGACTCAGCTCCTCTGACTGGTCGCACTGGTCTTTACTGTGGGACATCAGATGGGTTAAAAACGCACCTTCCCTGGTAAAGTTTTCAAAACACGCAGGACAAGACAGAACTCTGGGTCCATGTGTCCTCTTGTGGCTCTGCAGCTCTGAGTGACTCCCTAAACTTTCCCCACATGTGGAGCAGACGTGGGGACCTGCACCATGCTGGTTCCTCATGTGCCGGGTCATGTGATACGACTGACTGAAGGTCACTGTGCAGACGGGGCAGCTGAATGGTTTCTCTTTGGTGTGCGTTCTCATGTGTCTGGCCAGTTTGTGTGCATCTCTGAAGCGTCGGTTCACACAGAGTGGACAGTAGGGACCCTTTAGTTTGGGTGTTTCAAAGTCTTCATCCTCTTCATCCTCCTCCTCGTTATTAACCCCTTCACTTGCTTTGTCAGAGACTTCCTTTTCAACCATTAGAGGTGAAGAAAGAACCAAATCATCATTATCTACAGTTTCACTGCTGGATTTTTCATGGGGCGGATTAGTGTCATTACCTTTATCGGAGCTGTTTGGCTCATCATCAGTAAAATACAGCTTGTTGTTTGTGTAATAATAGTTGTCGTTAAATTTCGATGTTCTTTTTGAATTATTTGTCATGCATGGTTTTGCTACAGTTTTTGCCCTGCTCTCTTCTTTCCGGGGTCGCCCTCTTTTCCTCTTTACAACAGGAGGGTCAAAGTCATCTGCAATATCTACACTGACCTCGTGTATACCAAACATTTCACCTTCATCTAAAGAAGGCTCGACTTCTTTAGCGATGACTAAAGCTTTGTCCAAGGTTAGTCTTCCTCTCTCTAAGAGAAGCCTGTCTCTGAGCTGTGGGCAGTTTGTTTTCTCAATCAGCTGATCCAAGATAAGCTTTTCTTGTGGGCCTCCATAGTTGCAGGGCTTCAGAAGGTCTTTTAACACACACACAAACTGATAGACAGTTTCTCCAGGCTCCTGAGCCCTCTGATGAAATTTAAGACGGTACTTCTGAGAGGTCTGACTGGAGTTGAAGTAAAGAGTCAGGGTTGAAACAGCTGCCTTGTAGGTGGTTTCACTCGCGGTCAGTATGGAGAAGATACGCTGACCCTCTGGACCGAGGCAATTCTGCAAGAGCAAACACTTAGTGGTATCGCTGAGCTCATGTTCATTCAGACCTTCCACATAGTGTTCAAAAGATTTGAGCCACTTGTGCCATAAGATGGCTGGTCTCCTAGGCACAGGTAAAAACGGTGGAGGTGGGGATAGGATTATCAGCAGGGGCTCTGGCAGCGGCTCCAAAGAGAAGTCCTGTTTTGTCACTTCCTCATCGACCTCCACAGTCACTTCATCCATTGTGGACCTTGGTAAGTGTTAAGGCTTAATACTCTTTGACTTGGGGCAGAGCCAGTTCCCAGGCTCCCACTCAGCCAGTCTAGGAAAAACAGAGGTGGAAAAATGAAAAGAAGTAAGATTTCTACAACAAATGAAAGACAAACACATCACTCTTGAAGAAAACACAGCTCTGTTGTATCTGGCAGCTGTTTTTCTAACTTGGCAGACCTAGAGAACCAGGGTCTGGATATTTCACCGTGTAGTAGAAGTTGGACAGCAGTTTGAAAAAAGGAAACAACTGTAGTTAGTAAACTTACTAGGGATGTCCTGATCCGATCACGTGATCGGAATCGGGTCATTTTATTAACTACCGGAGATCGGGGAGACAGAATCGGAAAAGACCTGGGGCCTTAGCTCTTGTTTTTAATCAAAATGTGTATAATAGAACATCATCATTCATTTTAGAATATAACTTTATTTGTCATTATGACAAGTACAACGATATTGCAAACAAGAAATTACAACCTTATTGTCACACACATACAAGGTAATCTTGTGGTGCAACACTGAGAAGCTTTATTTTTAATTTTGTTGATCCAATGCTGCACTAAGTGGAGAAAAAAAAGCTATATCCATGTTGGCTAGAATGATACCTTCATTTAAATAAAATAATGATTAAAAAAAACTCAAAGGACAACTTGTAGGAGTTTTTTTCTTTTCCTTTTTTCCTAATGCATTGCTGAAAGATTAGATCGGGAAATATCGGGATCGGCAGATACTCGAAATATAATAAAACAATCGGAATCGGATCGGGAGCAAAAAAAAAAGGTGATCGGGACATCTTACTATTATCATACCGACCAGTTTTCTTTTTTAATTAACACTTTTAAAGCAAGAAAAGAATAACAGTGACTGGACATGGAATGTACAGTAAGACAGAGCATGGAGTGGAGATTATCTTTTGTCATAATATTTTGATGATGCAATTCTACTAGCTACCTCAGGCAGGTTTTTAAATGCACGTCTTTAACTCCTAACAGACATAAAGCAGGCATTTAAGTGGCGTAGATAACTATATGTCAAATAGACAGGCACTACTTTCTCTATCTATGCCCTTTTTTACCGACGAACCTTCACTTTCGAGGAACCTTCACTTTCTATGTCCCTGTAAAGGTGTGGGGGCCTTCGTGGTCCTTTCAGTGGTTGAGAGATTTTATTGTTATTGAATCACGGTAATAGCTGAATAACTGTCAGCTCTTTTTTCAGTCATGGATAACCGTAGTGGATTGATTAAGACCATAAGCGTTCACTGTCACAAACACAAGCCACACCAGCTACCTCTGTTATGCTGATGTTTGGTTTCTAACCGCACCGTTAAACTAAGAGCATCATAGAGACCTCCGTCTGCTCCTACGTCAAGCTAATACTCCCCACTATGTGTCGCCTCACACTCAGCGCAGTAATACAGAGATAAGTATTAAGGTACAAGTAAATGATGGAGCAAAAACTCACAAAATCAGAGGGGGTCACAAGTCACGACGTGTGCTGGCTGCTAACGTTACTGTGCGCTGTAACGTCCGCGTTATTCCAGAGCCGCGCCGGACAGCAAGAGCCGTGAAGGTCTGCTGATACAGACCACTACAACACCACTGGGTTCATCTGTTTCTGGTCTACATATAAGACACAAGATGATCACTGTTAACAATCAGCACAGAAGGTGGATAGTGTATCCGCCATGCTGGCGCTTCTTCTTCCGGAATCCAAAGTGATTTCCCGGGATAGATGTGACACCGCCCCATACTGCCTCCTGCTTGTTGGAGGACACACACAGCCGTAACTCCAGCCGTTGACACATTGGCAAGTCTAAAGGACCGACTGTCAGGCCCTGTCACTTAGAGGTCATGTCAACAGAAAAATTCCCGGACATTTTTAATACACTATCAGGCAATTGCTGTGGTAGTAGTGGATTTTTTTTCTGTATAAACCCGTTATTGGCCATATATGGGTAATAAAATATGCGCATACGTGTGAGTTAAAAAGTCTTGGTGCGCATGTTTAAAAAAAAGGGCTCCCCCAGTTCAAACCCTGTGTCAGACCCTGTATCAACAGTGACAGGGGTATGTCAGGGTCCAACAATCTATTTCATTTTAACCTTTGAGTAATAATTATGAATTTAAAGTAAGTTACATGAAAATATCATTTCATAAAAAAAATACATAACTCAATTATTTAAAAAAAATATAGGATTCAAGAGTAAAAAGATGCTGAGATGGCAAATTATGTTTTTTTTACACAATTTAAGAATCTCTACACATGCCTAAATATACAGATTATTATTATTATTATTATTATTATTATTATTGATAATAATAATAATAATAATAATAATAATAATAATAATAATAATAATAATAATAATAATAATAACAACAACAATAATAATAATAATAATAATAATAATAATTATTATTTTTATTATTATTGATAATAATAATAATAATAATAATAATAATAATAATAATAATAATAATAATAAAATACATTTATGCACCCTTTATTTTTTGTGAAAGTAATCCTAAAGAATGTAGAATACATTTTGTGGATAACATATACCATGACAACTAAAAGTTTTAAGCAGCTGTCAAAAGTTACTCACTATCATCCATTGATAAATGTGTTGATAATGCATTTTCAGACCTAATGAACTCCAGGAGTTTTTTTTTAAAACATTTTTTTATACAACTATGTACATGTCAAATATTATCTCACAGCACCATTCTAATTCCCCCACTGTATAATGTTTCAGGCAGAAATGTCATGGACAAACAACATAAAACAGAGACAAAAGATAACATACCCTCTCCTGGAGCTAACACTAACTATTTTTAGTAATTTGGACTACAGAGCCTTTATTTAACATCATGGCAGGCTGTAAGGTGTACGCCTCCGTGACAGAGAATGAACTTTGTCTCTGCTGGGTTCTCTCTTACATAACTGTTTAATTATTCAGCTGATAGCTGCTCTCTGTTTCCTGGAAAGCACCACTTCATTCAGTGAAATTCTCACAACACTGAAACACTGAGTAACAATCAATGGATAACTCCTGATAAAGCCACGGTCCTTCCACGCTTTTGACACCAAGTCAAAGACAGCTGTGACACCAGCAGTGTGGGTTAGCAGAGTCCAGTGGCGTCTTTTAAAGTTAGTGAGGCAGTTACTGTACACAATGTTAAGGCACATCTTATTTTCTTATATCATTGTGTTACTTTCTTATATTATTGTTATGTGATTGTTTGATTTGTATCCTGTGAAAGAAGGGGCAGATACAATAAGAGTTTTTCTTCTTTCTGCTCCTTTTCATTCAGTTTTGGGGATCTTTTATTTTTTCTTTGTAGGATTTTATATTTATAATAGAATGAAATAAATAAAATAGAATAAAATAAATAAATAATCTTTAATTTAGTTCAAGTGATGAAGGGGAAGATCCAAAGAAGTGTGTTCACTGTGCCAGGACTACAACAGAGCACAAAGACACACTGGTAAACAATGACCATTTATTCACACACTGTATGGGACTCAAAAACAAGCGTGGCAGAGTGAGGCAGGGGAATCTTCAAATTATACACGAGAGAAAAAAAATATACAATGGTTTTTGTGTGCATCTGAATAGAAGTACAAAGTCCACGTGTCAATCTGACTGCAGACAAAGGGGACTTGTGATTTAAAGTTCAATCACACTTGATTTCAACAAGAATGATTCTGTTAAATATCCTGTGGTATTATTCTTCACCCATTCACTGCTCATGATTGTGGATGATCCTCTTCAACAGTCTCCACCTTCTCCTCTACTGTCAGTAAGTCACTGAAGACTCCTTAAGTGCTGTTTTCCTCCTCTTACCTTTGAATTACAAAAAACATGGCCAAACTACAAACAACAGCACACACATAAAAACAGTTTCCTTGTACAAAATCCTTCTTAAAAATACAAACATACTTACAATGGCACACTTCTCTTAGTGATGAACAACAGAGAGATAGATGAGCAGGCTCCTACACACGCATGTCACACTCAAACACACTCAAACTTGTAAAAAATTAAATTTTGGACAGGATTAAGTTGAAATGTGTAGGGTCGGGCTCAGTGCAATTCTATGGCTTGGGAGGCTGTGGGGTAAGGAGCGCTGACAACAGGCATTAGACAATAAAAACTTGTTTTCATATATTCCAAACGCAAACATCACACACTGCTTTCACTTTGAGTGCCTTAAGCTGTGAGCACCCAGCTCCCACACTCCCCCTGTCCTTCATCAAGTTCAAAACAGTGATTATCGACTCTAACTTTTTATCGTCCTCTGCAGTGAGATTCTAAAGCTCTGTATGTGCCCAAGAACCAGTCATTTGATGAAAGCTGCTCTTCTCTGTACCGTCTTTCAATAATCCTCTCCCCCTGTAAGAATGAGCGCGTACATGTGTTTGTGCACTTAAGTGAAAATACAGAAAAACAAAGCGTTGTGCAGAAATTCCAGATTCCAACAGCTCAATTACACAATCAAGTAGAATCAAGTAGCCTTCACTTTCAGCTCTCGATGGAGTCCTTTGAACAGGCAAGAATATCAGGTATGTGTAATAGTTAATGTGTGTGTGTGTGTGTGTGTGTGTGAGCACAGTGACACAGAAGCTTTAAAGAGCAGACACGCCTGTCGACACAGTGAGGATCTTGGTGCACCAGGGGAGAAGGCGAGTGAGAAGTGGAGCTTCAGTCATTGGGGCATTGAGTCTGTCCCACGTCTCCTCCCCTTGTCCTCCCCCTTTGCAAGCTTTGTCTCCTTTAGTCCAAACACACTCCAGCCCACTGCTTCATTTTTGTGTATTAGTGTGTTTTAATTTGTGCAGATTTTGTCTCTGGGGTCAAACAAACGAAGAGAATCCCGTCACAGGTGTGCGTGACCCCGGTGGGTTGGTGTGTGGGTTGACGTGTGTGTGTGCGGGCTGCCCTGTGGGTGTGTACGCCCCACCCGTGCTGTGCTGGGTGACCACTGTCTGGTAGTAGGGCTCTGTGTCAGCTGTGGCACACTCCTCGTAGGGAAAAGGAGAGCTGGCTGCTTTAAGGCCTTTGGGCTGCCGCTTCCAGGAGTTGTAGTAGGTCGGGTCACTCATGTAATGGTTGACAAAAGAGTGCTTAGGCTGCTCGTCCTCGTAGTCGCTGTCTGTTAACTGAATACAAACACAGCAAAGGTCAATATTCATATGCTTTGACAGGTTATTTCTCTTATATTTTACAAAGCATTGATCACAAACCTTCAACTCTCTTCTTTTTTTAACAAGTGAGAAAATAGGAGGAAAAAACATACAGCACACAGAATCCCACCTCTGCTTTCCCTTTCATCAAACATATCCTCATTGTGTTTGGCAGGAGTGTTTTACCAGCTAGTGCAGGGATGTATAAGAAGAACATTGGTCTGACTTGTCCTGTGTTAAGTATTAACTGAATCTCTACTTGAATCCCATGCTGCATACAGGTGTGGGTAAATCAAAATTAAAGTATATAGAGGTCCACTTTTCAGTGGTTATGGGTTAGTTGTGGTCAAAATGTATTGCATTTGTTAGTTAATACTACTACTAAAGCTAAGACATATTCCTTCTGGGTCTATTTATCAATTTATTACTAGTGTTTTTTTGATCACTAACTTGAAATATTGAATAATAATAATTAAAAAACATATTATTGTGCTACAATTCAAAATTCTAAAATAAATAAAATGAATCCCCAAACTTCATCTCTGTGTCCAAAATGTAAAATTTCAGAGGGGACCTATACACACTGTGTTTGGTTTTGCCCTACAATTCATGCATACTAGGTTGGAATTGTACAAGATATGGAAAAAAAATGTGGTATATCTCTTAGTTTGAATCCTGTCTCTTTGCTTTTGGGTCACCCGTGTCAGGATGGTATTGTTGGTACCTGCTGTAACAGACTGTATGATATTCTTACATATGCTGCAAGGAAAAATATCTTTTTGTCATGGATAAGTGAAAAACCACCATCCAAAGCAAACTGGAATAAGATTATTTTGGAATGTTTTCCTCTTGAATATCTGACTTGTATGCTTCACTCAACAAAAAGACAGTTCCTGAAAATATGGACTCCATATCTTCGATTCTCAGGCTCTACTGTTACTTCAACCCTTGCAAATATTGCACTGGACTAAATATGGACTCTGCCTTGTTTTAAGGGGGAAAAAAGAATAATATGAATAGTAAGAAAGGACCCTACGAATTGTGTCTTCTTTGTACTTGCACGCTTTATTTTGTTTACAGTACTTGTAACGGATGTGTGTAGACCAATGTTGCGCTGAGCTTTTTGTGTATTTTGTGGGTTCTGTTGTTGGTTGTTTATGAAAAAAAGGAAAAAAGCAATAAACATATCTGTTAAAAAAAAAGATTATTGAAACCCTAAACTTCTATTAAATTTGATTTCCTCCAGTGCTATAATTTTCAAGCTGCAGGGCTCCACTTCTGATATTTTAGATCACACATCAGGGGCCATGGACTGAGGGAATTTGTTTAAAACCTGTTTGTTGCCACCAGGCGGCGCCAGTGTGCCACTGACTGACGTGTTTTACAAGGTTCAACAGTGATGGGAGACTGAGGCTGTGTTAAATTCAGTACTTCTGTAAGTACCCTCACATGAAGTGCACTGCATGCACTATTCACTCACTGAAGCAGTGCAGGAAATCTGACAGGGTAGTGTTGTCCCAGATCAAACACTGCAGCCTCAGACTAACTGAAAATTACAATGGCATTTCACAACAGTTGACGTGTTTTCTGTTGTTCATCAGTTGCAACCATCAATCATCAACCATTGTTTGAATATGGCAACCACGGAGAGTGGGAAGTGTCCACTGTTCCACTCTCAGCTTTACGACTGTTTTCAGTGCACTGGCAGAGAAATCAAACTGCACTACATTTTTCCAACTGTCAGTGTCAATGCTCTTTTGCAATTAAAATAGTAAGTGTGAGCGCAAAATCAGTGATTTGGGACAAAGACTGGATCTCCCACAATGGATTTTGTCTCTACCTGAGGAAGAAGGATCCAAACCCTGCTCTTACATTGTGCATTGGCTTTTTTGAAGCAATCCATGGATCTTGTTGAATATAATGTAGAGGATTACATTTTTAACTGGACTTGAATTGAGGGGACCCATTTAAGAGGGGGTGGGGTCTGACTTTTAACAGGTCATAATGATACAGTTAACATTACTGTTATTTATCCCAAACCAAAGACAGACTGAATGTTTACAAAGTCACTGGAGTAACGGTTATCAGAGTCAAACTGTGCCCACTTCTGCATATCATACTGTGCGGCTCTGTATTAAGTACCATTATTTACTACTGCAGTGTACCTCTTTGTGTTGTCTTGTTTATTTTTGGCATCTTTGCCATAACACAAAAGTATAGATAGAAAGAAAAAGAGAGAAGTGAAAAGAGAAAAAGAAATGCCAAGCAAACCTGTCTCTTGCCATGCACACTGACGTGACACGTTGAGATTTAACAAACACATTTCATCAAACTAACACTGAGAAAGACAGAAAGATTCATTCTACCTCTGACTCAGAGACCTCGGTGGGTTTCTCCGTGAGTGTGGTGCTCTCAGTGAGCACGGCACCGTTGTAGTTGTTACAAATGTCCTCGTCAGAGTAGTGAAGAACGCCTGGACTCGGCCTGGGAGGAGACCTGAACAAACAAATTCATCAGCAACAAATGTAACATGTAAATAATCTCACACTTCACTTATCTAGAAAGATGTGTGTGTGATTTTGTGTGTGTGTGTGTGTGTGTGTGTGTGTGTGTGTGTGTGTGTGTGTGTGTGTGTGTGTGTGTGTGTGTGTGTGTGTGTGTGTGTCTGTTAATGAGAGAGTGCACACCTGGTCCCATTCTTTTTCAGGAAGGAGCTCTTGGCATTGAGTGATCTGCTGTTTAGCTCTAGAGCAGTGAAACCTCCATTGTCCAGCGTCACTGACTCCTCTGCTGTGGACATGTGCTTCACTGAAGCAAAAAACATCGACAATGAGAAAATATATTAGAGTTTCTCTGTGAAACTTAACAAATGTCTTATTTCATCACTGTGTATCCAGCACACTCTCAGGGCAAAAAGAGCTGGGGGCTCACAGTGGCATTCAGAGGACACCACAGTGAATTATTTTCTTATCTACTCACAAATTTAAATCAAATAAAGGATCAATGCAAAGACTCAAGACAAAACAAGTCATTTTCTGTTGCTCGCCGACCCCTGATCACTCTACACTCGGTTCATTCATCCAGCCTCCTGCAGCACCCTGAATGTGTTTCATCACTCTGCTGCCCAGAAGTTGTGCCAATGTTTCCCTGGCAGCTCTGATTAACAGCTGGTCTGATGTAACCCACACTCTACAGGGATAACTTTGAATTACAGATGTTAAAACTCATGTGCACGCACACGCCCACCATCCCACCCACAAACACACTGCAGCACATACAGCCAAGGACATCAGGAAGTGTAAGAGAGAAGATATTGAAAAATCTGCAGTCACAGTTTGGAAAAGGATTACAGTTTGCAAGTTTAATGAGATGTGGGTTGTTGTTGTTTTTTTTTTCTCGAAACACATCAGCGGGCAAGCTTGAGATTCTGTGTCTCCTAGTTTCTGGCTGCTGATCTCCCTGATCAACCTTGTGTAGTGGGTTCAGGCTAAAATCCTAAAGAACAGATCAGATTTAAAAAGCTGGGGGTTTGTATTGCTCTTTTTGGGATTGCTAAAAGAGAGGAAGTACACAAATCTACATCGCATTTCAGCTCAAACTGGAAATTTAATGAAAAGTAATGGAATAGGAATTAGAAGATGAAGCTCTGTAAGGTAGGTCAGATTTTTTCTGACTTTCATGACCTAAATAATTAAAGCTCAAGCATATGTGTTAAGTATGATCTTTCTAATGTACCTCATTTTATTTTCTTTGCATTAAACAGGAAACTAAAGACATTGCATTCACAAAGACCGATAATGGACTATCAGTTTGCACTAATCTCATTCATACACATTAACACACTTCTGATCAACAGCAGGATCTATTTGGGGTTTGGTCTTTTGCCCAATGACACATCAACATGTGGCTGGAGCTGTCAGCCTTTCGACTGAGACCATTCCACCACTTAACCACAGAGCCCCTCTTTATCAATAGAAAAAGACCAAATTTTTTCACCTGTTTCTGAAGTGAAAACACTGAACCCTTTATTTGGAAACATAGGGAGAATATGCTGGAACAATATTCTTGTTGTAAACACGGAAGAAATGTCTGCATCAGACTTAGAAAGATTAGCTCCATGTGTATCCCAGTGTCATTTACTTCTCAGACCTTTAATCAGTCCCTGTATGAGTCAAAGCTGCCCAAACAGAATTCTTAAATCTAAGCTTTTTTTTTTTCTTTTTTTTTTTTTTTTACCATTTTTTAATCATATTCTGAACCCCAGTGAAATTACTGCTGGGCTTCAGGGAGGGAAGTTTTCCTGAGATGCTTCAGGGTGCTGTTTGCCTTGAAGGAAAAAGGCTGACCTTGTTTGTGCTTTCTAGTACAGCCTCACAAGTGGAAACTGTCTTGCAGGAACAAAACTGCTGGAGGCAGTTTCACTCTACATGTTTTAAGTTAAGTAATGTGTGTCTCAACTTCAGAGAATAAATTCAGAAATAGATTAGTGACGGGTGTGTATTGTGAACCTTTCAGCAATGACGCTGAGAGGAGGAGGACGCATCATTTGCAAATAAACATTTTGTAAAACAACACATCACCGGTAAGTCAAAGGTAAACACCTGTACCACAGGCCTTGTACTTGGTGTTGTGTCCATGCAGCAGCAGTGTGAAGACCAGGACCAGAATGAGGATGAGCCCCACCAGAGCCATGACCAGCAGGAACCACCACTCCTCGTAGAAGGGACGCTCCGACAGCGCTGTGAAGAGATGCAGGGGTTACAAATGAGCCCAGGAGAAGAAGAAAAACAAACACACATGAGGGTTCTGTCAATCTTTCTTTTTCCAGTTTTCTTTGTCCTCTTTAAAGAGACCATGAAGTCTTTTCTGTCTCATCACTCGCCCTGCTGCTCCTCAAATCAGTTAGCAGAGGTTCAAATAACAATGTTGGGGAGTTTTTATCCTTTTTTTGATGATTCAGACTATTAAAAAAGTTTAAAGTGTGAAATAACAGGGCTGTGCTCTTTCTTAGTTGAACAACTGTAGTTGCAAGACTTCACCTCTAGGTGGCAGCATATTTAAAAGCAAGTCAAGAAACAGAGTAGCTTTCCACAGCATTTCTGACTGTCTAGAAAAAGAGTCAAAAATAAAAACACAAATTGGGTAATATCACCCTAGGAGTGCATGTGTGCCCGTGTCTGATGATGTGTTTACCAGCCAGAGCAGCAGAGGGTGTGCTGGGCTGTCCATAACCATAGCGATTAACAGCAATGACTCTGAACTCGTAGCTGATCCCTGGCCTCAGGCGCTCCAGCGGCACTGAAACAGACCTGCTGCTGGGAGGCAGGAGTCTGATGAAGGAATCCCACACTCCTTCATCTGCAGGGGGGGGAAGAGTGGGAGAGACAGAGGGTGAGGTTACATCATCACAATTTGACAGACAAGACCAGGACAAAAGAGAAAGTGCTACACATTCAGTGAATGACGTCCTTTCAAATGTCAGAATGCCTTTCCTGTGATAACAAATGAGTCAACGTGATGATGATAATTATTGTTAATTCTATTAATCAAAGAACTGTTACTACTGTTATCAGTCACTGAATTACACCAGAGTCTTCAATGAGACCTTGCAGCGTTCAAACAGCTTCTGTCTCTGTGTCCCTCTGCCAGTAATCTTTATTAGAAAATTGCTGCAGGTTTGATTTGCACAGCAGGTAGTAATGACTCTCTTGAAAGCTGAGTTCAGTGAAGTTTAGTTCATGGCAGTTAATTCATATATTGAGATATGTATCAGATAAGTTAGGAGACAACCTGTGTCTGAGCTCACCTGAAGGACGAGCTTCAATAACAAATCCAGTGACAGGTGCTGCGCCGGTGTCTCCCTCTGTCCAGTGGATTGTGAGCTCAGAAGATGTCTTAGTGATAGACATTTCCATCGGTGAGCCAGGGGAGCCTGTCACACACACACACACACACAAACACACAGAGTACATGCTTTATTTGAAAGAACACAAAGCTGGAAATACACACATGCACAAACAAACTTGCTGATGCGCTGATGGAGAGATATCAGGGGGGATCTGCACCAACAGGAATCAATGCCTTGCTTAAGGGCACCTAGGCAGCGCCTGAGTAGCACACTCCCTACTCTCCTGCCAGCATTGAATAAGGCGCGAGTGCTGCATTAATTACAGACATCCACCCACAGTACCTTGCACAGGCTGAGCGGTGAGGTTGGCCTGTATAGGCGGTCCATAGCTGACGGTGAGAGCCTGAACACTGAACGTGTATGTCACTCCTTTCATCAGGTCGCGAACCTTCAGCCAGCGCTGCCAGCTGCCCCTTACATCCACGGTCACCACTTTACTCACACCTGAACCCACAAACACACAAACAAAGAAAGAGAGTCTTGTCAGTGTCCTTGTCAACAAGTGTCTGTGCGTGTGTGAGAGGAAAAGGATGTTTTTACACACCTTGTACAGGAGCAGTGGGCAGGTAGTTGACTCTGTAGCCCTCCAGCTGTCCGTTTGGAGTGAGAGGAGCTCCCCAGGACACATTGACACTCACACCTGTTACCTCTGAGAAGGACAGGAAGCTGGGCTGACTGGGAGCTGTGGGACACACAGAGGACATGAGATGAATTCAGAGGAATAAAGTAAACCAGAGGGAATAACTGTGATGCATGTTTGCACTACTCACCAGACTGCATAGTGCGGGCCCCACGGGGGTCACTGGGTGGACCGTCTCCCGCCGTGTTAAAGGCCGTCAGGGTGACAAGGTAAGGTGTGTAGCTGGTCAGATTGGTGAGGTGCACTCGGGTGTCTGGGATAAAAATCACTTTAACCTTCTCACTCTGGTTCTGCTTGTCTCTCTCCCAGTAGTGGATCTGCAGTACAGCAAAACACTGTCAACAACTCTGGCTCTGTTTTTTTCTCCAAACAGCTCCCACTGCTCCCATTTTCTCCTCCCGCTCACTTTATTTCTCCACACAATATATAGTATTTACTTTCTGTCTGAGGCTCCTGAGCTCCTCTAATCGATCCGTGTAAAATACAAGTGCTTCTTTACGAGGAGGAGAAGTTGGTTTTACAGAGATTTGTTTTGGTGTTGACAGTTTAACAAGAAGGTAAAGTTGGTATTACTGCCTTTTTCAGATACCACTTTTTTGGGACTAGCGCAAAATAAAACACTTTCCCTTCAGTTCATGCCAAAATGTCATTAAATAAAGAGGTTTTCAATCTTTTTCTCATCCTTCAGACTCTGGGTCACTACGCTTGAACTAAGGTCGGATTGAATTCTCTTGAGACACATTTTACCGTTTGTTTCATTTCTCAACATAGCACCGCAAACAACACTGTGTAGCCTTTAAACTATCTTAAATCTGACCCATGACTTTTGAATGAAAACCAGACCATTATAAAGTTTTGTATCATCCATGGTCTGTCATTCAAGATAGGCCAAAAAATATTACAAATAGTGCAACATTATGTTGTGTAGCAGTTCCCTCCTCTATTTTTCTCTACAGTCTTTCATTACAGCCTTTGTCCTTAACATTTATGACATCATGCTGTAATAATAACACTGAGCCTACAAGTTGCAAGCTTATTTCATTAGGTATCATGGTATCAATATTAAGACCTTAAAGTTTGTAAATGTTACAAATGAGTGGTACCAAAATTAAATTCATTTCTCAGAGAAGGAGATTTAAAGTTCAGACTGTATTATTTATCCCTGAGTATTATTCTTTCTTTGGTTTCATGGGAACCTTGGGGAGAACAATTATTCAAACTTGGATTAGTTTTATCTAACATGAATAATATATGAGAAGTATATATGAGAGATATATAAAATATATAAATAAATACATAACTTTATGAGAAGTGTGAAAACGAAAAGAACTATAGAAATCCTGAGGTTTTAACGTAGTAGCCTCCCTCAGTCACATTCTTTCAGTAAGACCAGGCTGAATGTAAGGAGTGGGAAAAGATGAGTAACGTACTTTATAACTAAACTGCCTGTAAACAGTCAATATAAATGCATATGCAGTCATAAAATCTGCTTGATGCATCAACACAGCTTGTCTCCAGCTCTTTATGGTACTGGACAGGTGCATCTCTAAAGTGATGATCTTTACGCATATTGCAACTTGCTTTAAATCTGTCGTATAATTGCAGCTGAACTAAAAGATTTTTTTTTCTCCTTCAGTGTCTTGTAGAACAGAGTCTGGCAAAAAGGCTTGGTTTGACATGGGACCTACTTTAACACCAGCACAGACAGCCATATCAAATCCACACACACAGCTGGGTTACAGAGGCGCTGGATCCTCAGTCATTAAAAACAAATCAGATAAAGTATCGTGTGTACGCCAGAGAAAGCAGTAGCAGAGGTTAAAGCTCAGTGTTGACTGTTTTGTTTTTTAATTCTAGTTTACTAATTTTCTGAATTTTCTGAAAAAAATTAATGTGAATCAAACCACATTTTTAGCTACAACTTCCATTAGGTAATGAAAATTCAGCTTTAAAAAGCAGAGACTGAATGGAGATTTTGGCCTTGTTCAGCCCACAACAAAATTGTTTTTACATTCTGTATAATTCATAAAGTTTGATCACCTGGCAGAATGAATGAATGAATTAATGAACAAGTGTACAAATAGACTGTCAATTGAACATGACATTTTTAGGAAGGTGATCTAGCAACTCAAACCAGACATCAGTGTGATATTCTCTTTAGATGTGAAACGCATCAAATCAAGAGTAACCAGGCGTGTTGGAACCAACTCAGAAGGAGATCTTCCTCTTCTGTAGCATTTTGTTATGTATGAGCAGTCGAGTACAGTGACTTCACAGATTAAGTGTTCAGAAGGAATGATGACTGGTCTGTTTTTCTTGTGCTTTTACACTGTACAGATTCATCACTAGATGACACACGCACACACACACATTAAAATCCACTTTGTCTCCAGGCTAACCATGCAGAAAAAACTCTGCACACACATCCAGTCTGTTTAATTGTTAAAAAATGACAGGAGTCCTTTATAAAGATCTGATTGTCTTTCAGAATTTTCCTGTAATGGCCTATCAGTGTCCTGTGATCTCTGTGATTAAGGAGAAACCACCAGCAGCACTATGTAACAGGATTATTTTGCAACTTACTTTGATGCCACATGCCATCAAACAGCAAATTCTTTTCCCAGGGGTTCAGTATCTAAGAACAACATGAAAAACTAAGACCTAAATATCAATCTCACTAAGCCGGGATGTTTAGGAAGGTTTTTTGTATTTGGATATGCAGCAGCTGTTAATGCTGAAGGTTTTTTTTTTCTTCATGCTTATATTCAGTGATTCAGGTAAACAGTTTTCAGTGCTGTGTTTTTGTTTGTTTGGCGGTTTATAAGGGAAAACAACCAAGACTCTTTCTTGAAAACAGGTCTGCTTTGTTATTGCTCCCGACAGAAAGCACTACACAGCACCATAAGCTTTATTCAACCCCTTCAAACATGAAGCTAGCAGCTGCTCAGAAGCACTTGAGGGCAGCATTACACCATTTTGCCCTTCCATGTGCTTTTACAATAATGAGATACAGATTAGGTCGTCCATATTCTCAGTTCAAAATAAAATGTAAAGCTTCCTGCATAAAAAGAGTTAGTTCACAGTTCCAGGTCATTTTATAATCCCCCTGCTGTTGTTTAAAGGATTTATTCTGTGTTTGGTAAGCACGTGAGACCCTGAGGCTTAGTACAGAGAACAATGTAAAGCTGCTATAAATAAACATGGTTATGATATGCTTTGATAAGATAAATAATTTCAAAATGGATTTCTTGAAGTCTCGATGAAAGAAGATGTAGATGTTAAACAATAAGCAACATTAGATAGGAAGTTTTTCTTGTGTTTAGATCCCAGGTTTCCAAGGCATCTGTCCTACTTTGTAGGTTTTCAGGCTGATAAGTAACAGATAATGTGCTACACCAAAATAAAAAGCTAAATTGAAACCTGTAGTATCCAGGGGGTGAGGTACTATATCTCGCAAGACTAGTTTTACTCCTTACACATCATTTTAAGTTTGTTTAACAAGCACTTAAGAGGATTTCAGTGAACCTTGACTCTGACAAAACGCCAGCAATGGCTCTGACCTTCTGACATACCTGCCGTCTGTGCTCATCCTCTAACAGTGCAGGAGTGCTAACAGAAGTCAGAATCTATAAATTCATTTACTTTCTTTCTTTGCTTTCTCCCCTCGTCTTAATCTCGTTAACCCTCTCTGCCTGGCACTCCCCTCGCCATGTCCGTCTGCTCAGATAGTTCAAAATGTATCCCAGCAATCCTCTCCCTCTAATCAGGATTCTACAGGGATCACTTGCTCATCTCATCCCTACACTCTGCAAATATTACATTCCCTTCTTTCTTCTCTATTCCTTTTCTACTCCTGCAGAAATCAATGTGTCTAAAGCAGGACAGATAACCTTGTGTTTGAAGTACTAAGAGCACAGGGGGGTGGGACAGGGGGGTGGATGGAGGAGAGACAGGCAGAGGTGTGATACAGAAACCATTAGAGGATATTCAGATTCTTCCTCTAACTTAATTCCCTCTCATTGTCTGCTCTCCGTAGGACACTTGAAGGTGCAGCAGTGCAAAACTCCACTGGCACAAGAGGAGAGGCGTCTTTAATACACACAGCTTGTCTGTGTGCATGAGCCTATATTCGTTTTACGGGCGTCTGTTACAAGAAATTCTTTGTGTTTTCATGTTGGTGTGTTTGTTCTCCTGCATGTCACCTTGTATCCTTGGATGAGTCCATTCTGGGTCTCCAGGGGGGGTGTGTCCCACGTCACCTCCAGGATGGCAGGAGACACTGCGGACACTCTGATGGACTGAGGGGCCACCGATGGAGCTGCAGGAGTAGAGGTGATTAGTCAGACTGATTCTGTGTGAAAGAGCGAGCAGCAGCTGGTTGGAGTGGGGAGTAAGGTGGATATGTTTTACCCCTCCAATTAGAATTGGCCTGCGGTGGTACCTTGTTACACCACTGTACCACACACATATGCACCAGCACTCCGCTGTGTGCACCTGAGGCAAGAAAAAAGGCCATATCACCTCATTTCATCATCCCCCTCCAGCCTTTTTCTACTTCCTTCCTACTTATCCTCACCTCTCTCTCCTTTGCATGTGATATGCATGGCCAACACACACACACACACACACACACACACACACACACACACACACACACACACACACACACACACACACACACACACACACACACACACACACACACACTCCTTGAATATGGATGCAGCATTGGTTTAATCTAAGTGGGGTAGGGTGTCAATAAAACAACTAAATATGTATATAAGCATCAATATCACACCTGCAAATCTGTACACTTGCTCTCTTGATTATGCATCCTAATAAATTTTCGCAGTTCCTGTTTTTGTGTGTTTGTGTGTGAATGAGAGTGTGTGAGAGTGATAAATTTACACTCCTGTTTCTGTAAAGGGGACCATGCTTTGACTCTCTGAGGTGAAAGTTAAACAGGGGTTGGGCTGTCAGTGCGCACACACACACACACACACACACACACACACACACACACACACACACACACACACACACACAAAGCGTCTCAAAGGCAATGTCACTCAAGGGGCAATGAGAGCATGACAGGAGGCGTGAACGGGACAAAGCAAAACCAGAGAAGAGAGGGAGACCAGAGTACCAGATAACTTAAAGATTGACAGAAAGGGAACAAAACAAAAGCAAACAATAAGAGTGTTTTACAAAAAAGCTCCAAGTCAAGGTCCTGGTGTCAAGTCCTGTCAGGGATTGCATCCATTGTAATACAGTCTTAGGAAGCAAATTTTGCAGAGTATAAAGTTATGATAAAACTGCGTGTGAAGGATCTATCCTCATCCCAAGTGTCCATAGCAGAGTTTTACTTCTACGCGGATGAGACCATTTTATATTCTTCTGCCAGTTCTCTTTTGTTGCCAGAGAAATCTCATCCTAAGACATTTTTCTTTTACTTTACTCGACTACAGTGATATTCTATGTATGCATGCTACCTCAGCCTTTTTTGAAACGGTTGGACTTTGTGTCCCATGCTGCATCCTGTCCTGATTTGCAACTGTTTTAGGATTTCACACACATCACTGTGTCTTGTATCAACGTAGTGTTGCCTTCCTTGCCTGACAGAGGAACAGTACATTGGTATATTTTTCTTTACAAGGGCATACTACAAGATCTCTGCTGCTTATCACAGCTCTTCACTGACTCTTAGAAGTTATCAGGAGCGCCATGGACAAATTCCTCAGACACCCTCTGTCTTTGGTAAAAGTACTCTCTGTCTTTTTGATCCCTCATCTTGATCTGAGGTACACGCTCACCTAATACTGGATATTCTTATTTGTTTGGAGGATTCTAAAATCCGGTGTAAGGATCATCTGATTCGTGGGAGCATGTTTTACCACTGACCACTGCTCATTTATTGATAAATGGAATGGTTCCTACTTATTTCTTGTTCATGTGGGACATTATTTGATGCTGCTGTCTTGGCCAGGATGCCCTTGAAAAAGAGCTTTTGTTTCTTATTTGGGATACTCCTTGTGAAATAAACAATAAATAAAAAGAAAAATACAACATAAGAGCAGACATCACCCGCTCAGTCCTTCTTCCTACCTGCCTCTCCAACAGACACCTCAACAGGAATAGAGGTTGGGCTTTCTCCAATGATGTTGTAGCTTGTCATAACAATCTGGTAGCGTCTGAACTTCTGTAGCTCTACAGAGAAAAAAAGTCAGGCATATTTGTGAGTTAAATGCCACTTTATTCTCTTATTTTCTTAACCATGTGCTCCATTAGGTAAATATAAACTCAAAGTTGCATCATACGTTTGTTACTTACGTGTCAACTCAAACTCTGTCAGGGAGGCACTGCTGACTGTCTTGAAGGTGCCCTTGGCTTCAGATGAGTAAGAAAACAAGAAGAGAGAGGATATGACTAAATGCTGCAGTTTGACAGTTAACTGCAGAAAACCACGGATTAAACTGGAAACATTTGAAGGACATTTTCATGCAGACTCCAGACTTAATTGATATAGGATGGAAAGAATTGTCCATTCTTCTTAGCAGGAACTGAACTTTTCTTCATGAACAAAGAAACAAAAGCTGAAGTGAATAATTTCATTTTACAATTTAAGTGAATTGTGGGTGTTTATTTAAAGACCATTTGTTCTTTGTGTCATCAAGGTTCATCCAAAGTCTCTGCTCTATTATGAATAAAATGGAAAAATCTTTTCCCACTCTTTACTTTCAGACTTCTGAATGAGTCTTTTCAAAAGCACAAAAAAAGATAAAATTCGGACTCCGGATTGCAGACTAAGAAATCAAATAAGACATTTAAACTCGGAGAAAGCATGGCTATTGGTCATAAGTTTACAGTACCCACACAGTCAGTCTTTCAGAAAATAACATTTATAGGACCATTAAAGCATCATATTAGACTTTTTATTTCAGTGTTTGTACATCATGAGCTCATCAAATGTTACTGGGGCTGGGTAAATATTCCATTTTCGCGATTCTATTATGATTTTTTGGGGGCTGATTTGATTTAAATTGTGATTCTTTGATATATACGATTTTTTGGTGATTTTTAGTTTGGTTTTTTAACATCAGACCATGTGAAAAAGTTAAATGATGATGATAAGGTCTACAGACCATACCAGAAGCCACTTCTGTTGAAATGCTTTCAAACTATGTTTTGTACGGCATCCTTGGGTATCTTGAAAGGCGCCTTGAAATATGATGTATTATTATTATTATTATCATTATATTTTCCCATAAAATGCACATCATGTGAGTCAGGGACAAAAATTTCACCCTCTGCTGGAGAAAAAAGGTAACTTTTTTCCAATCCGGTTTGTAAACAGAGACTGAAATAAAGAATATGAATTTGACAACAAAAACGATCTTTGACAAAGATTCCAGATTTTGATATTGTCAAACAAAAAATCCCGATATATTGTATGTTGACTTTTTTCTCCCGTACCCTACTAGCTACATTTGCAAGCCATCTATGGTTCTAAAAATCTTACAGCATAGATCAGGTTACTTCAACTAGAATTCAAACAGGTCCAGTCAGAGAAAGTGTATCAAATCTAAGTTCCACCAGAGAGACCAGAGGATTAAAAAAATCAAGATTTTAGATGTCTTCATTTGGCAGACTTAGTGAACAGTTCACATTAGTACCAAGTTTGCTCACCTGTAATGAGGGCACTTGTGGTGTTGTTTTTGGTTGCCTGGGCTTCTGCTTCATTTGGAGTGGAGGTGTTTGCTGGCAGCTCTCTATAATAGAGCCGATATCCAGTCAACACACCGTTAAGGCTGTCATTGCTTGGCCGCTGAAAACATACAAGCACAAAAAACACACACCATCACATGTGGAGAAGCAGTAGTTCTTCAGTTCTTACATAGGAACTAGAGTGAATTCTTCGCAGTGCTCATTTTCCTTTTCTTGGTGAAGTGAGATGAGTGACAGGATGCTGGCGGGCTTTCAGAGCAGTATGTTATCAGCAGAGTCCACTTTAAAGGGCTGGCAGATTGGTCTGGCTGTAACCCACATAGACAGAGTGATGCTTCAGTGGTTTTGGCACTCTTGTAAAGGATGATGAAATTGCTGGTGACTTTGTTTTTCATCGGCTTCCTCTGCTTTGACATAAGGCTAGAAGGAGTGAGGGACGGCACTTCCAAACTGAAGTGAAACGGTGACAAGCAGTGATGCAGCCAGGCTGTATTTACCTTCTATTCACATGTCACTGTTGCTCTAAACTACCTTATTTCCTTCCTTTTTTCTCTCTGACATGGCTCGTGTTTTCTTCTTTCACCCTCCAGCCCCTGCTGGTACATCCTCATTAAAATTTTGATCATTTTTTCTCTCACAGCTAGATGTGTTTGTCTCTCCGTTTGTCTATTCTTCCCTCTCACCATCCCTCCAATCTTCCTGTGCTACCCTCTGACCTTTCCAGGTTTAATAAATAATGATAATTGCACCCAAAGACAAAAACACACAGTACAAACAGACATTCAAACAAATATACCTTCCACTGCACCAGGACTGAGGTAGTGGTTGTTGGTTTCACCCCAAGGATCACTGGAGGCTCATCAGGTACTGGAAGAGAAATCACAGAGGAGAGTAACAGATAAGAACATACACAGACCGTCTTCTCTCCATCATGTTTTTAGGATAAAATGCTGCCTTGTCCCCCTCTTCCAGGACTGTTCTCAGTCTCACCATCCTGAAGAGTTGTAACAGCCTCAGTCTCTTTACTGAGGACACTGTCTCCTATATCATTAGTGGCCAGCATCCGGAACTTGTACGACGTAAAGGGCTTTAGCCTAGAGACATAAACACACACACAGACACACAGAGAATGAAAACTGAAGCTTAAGGGTCGTTTTTAAATGTATTTTATAAAAGAGTGTTGTTTGAATATATCAACCATCTTTTAAATGTATTTTTAGTGATAATCCAGGTCTAAGATGACAAATTTGACTATTTAATCAACAGCTGTTGGGCCGTTGTAATTCACTTTAGAATAGAATAGAAAATACTTTATTTATCCTGAGGGGAAATCCATGTTTTCATGTAATTTTACTACAACAGTGGACACAACAAAACTTTAGAAATACATTAGCAGGCCTTTCTTTTTGCACCAGGGTGTGATTAAATGCTACCAAAGGGTCTAAATGTCCAAAGCTGTAGAATATACACCACTACATTATCCACTGAAGTGCTTATGTTAGTCAGTGTCCATATGTGGAAACAGGCAAAAATGAAAACAATCATGAAAACACACCTAAGTGCTTGCACTACATTTTCACAAACTGAAACTGATACTTAAAGTCTTATGTTTTCATTTACCTTTAAAGGTGAGTTAGAAGAGCTTTGTTTTAGCTGATTTTCAGTTTTATTCAGATCAATCATTTGACAACAGCTTTGAATCTTACTCCTCCAACATGCTGCAGATACAAATGAAGCTTGTTTATCAGCACAATGAAATAAGAGTTGCATTCTGATGGGAAATGAACTTTTGACAGTAATATTTCTGCACCAGCACTAAAACATTAGATAACTAAGTGGATTTTCCTCTGAGAACAAACAGATTTCTTCCCACTCATGGTTCCTCAACAAAAGGCATTGTGAATACTTTCAAAACCGTGAAAACATTAAAGACGCTTTCACAAAGCATCTTCTGATTGTTATTATTTTACACAGTTTTTCCCTTTATCTCAATCTGTCACAGAAAACAATTTATGTTCTTTGAAATAGTAAATCTATATTTTCTTCTGTGTGAGGTGAAAGCATATCTGAGCAAAGAATTTGGTTTTTAATCAATCATTTTAAAAACACTTCACTCAAGAGCCACTTACAATCAGAGCAGTGAAAGTGCACCCATTGTCAGCCGTGGGCTCGACAAGTCTGTGCTATGGCGCCTTATGGCGTGTCAATAGCTTCATTATGTTCTCTTCTGCTCTGACGGATGACAGATTCAAGTTATCCAAATCTAAACCCAAGAGTATTGCAAATATTGATCCAACCATTAAATCAGTAAATTATTGTTGTAAGATTTGTCAGATTGGTAAGTCAACAGCTCACATATTTGTACACAGACAATCTCCAGACTTCATTTATCAAATGCCTCAGAGGATACAGACGACCAGTCAGACTTTCAGCAGGCTCTGAGAGTCAGCAGACAGGAGAGCTGCAAGTGTCTTCTTGTATAATAATGAGCCAGGGACACAAGAAGGCCCTATGGGGTTGTGGGTATCATAGAAACAGAACATCAAAGGCGGAAGGATGAAAGAAGGTGGGGTACGAGAAGCACAGGGAGAATGTTAAGGACAGTGTTTGAAAGTGTTAGAACACAACTTGTGTGTGTGTGTGTGTGTGTGTGTGTGGTGTGTGTGTGTGTGTGTGTGTGTGTGTGTGTGTGTGTGTGTGTGTGTGTGTGTGTGTGTGTGTGTGTGTGTGGGCCTGGGGACTTGGATGTTTTGGTTCTAAAGATGTCTCAGTGGGAAAACAACAATTAAGGGTGGATAACAAGTAAGTTTGCACGTAAGCATGTGGAGATGTTAGCGATGTGCTGTAATGAGAGTGTTCAGTGATGGAGGGGGCTCCAAAACAACAACAGCACCACCACCATGGCGACAGATAGTGTCTCAGCACTGTGATGCAGAAACATGAAAAAAAAAAAAACATCTCGGGCATCTCAAATAGTTTTGTTCTAACTTGCAAATAATGCCACAAACAGACAAGAAGCACTAACACACACACAGTGTTGCTGAAGTTATGCCGCTAAGTCTGTCAGGTTACAGGGAGCAGACTGACCACCCATTATAGGCAATTGGGGGATGGTTTCCTTGAAAAAAAGCATGGTATTGTTGAAGCTGAGGAAAGATGATGGTGACAACAAGATGGAAAGAAAATTTAATGTAAAAAAAAAGGCAAGAATGGCTGTAGGAGAATTTCTGGCAGCCACCGATACATGAGGCATGGGAAGTCTGAGCTTTGTCATTTACGTTTAGTAACAGCTGTCCAGTGTAGTACAGTTGAAGTCTTCTGGTAAATATTACAATTGGATAAAGGGACAATGAAAATAGGGCAGACGTTTCATTATCCCCTTATCTAATGGTCACTTGAATAAGCCCTTAGAAAAACTCTGCAGCACTGGTGTCCACCATTTTTAAAGACTTAGGCTCTGAAGGTACAAGAACCCTAAAGGTGATAAGATCTTGGGCCCAAGATCATGAAGGAAAAAGCCTTTAACTCCTTTTGGACATAATTTGGAACAATACACTCATCCAATCAAGAAATCCAGCTCACCAGCTCATTCAACATATGTTTGGGCATAAATGCAATACAATTATAGGCTGTAATTCATATTTTTAGTTTTTACATTTTTATATATGATAATTCTTTATTTGATTTAAAATTTTTACTTTTTATTTCAGTTCTTATCATTTGTGTTAATTTAAACACCTGGCTTTGGTTGTAAACAGTAAATAATTCATGATTAATGGCGATGTCTTCAAAAAAAAAAAAAAGAGTAAAAAAATGATTTATTGATGTTCACAATAAAAAAATGAAAAAAGAAAGAAAGTAGAAAACAGTGTACATTTTTAAAGCCTGAAAGTAGAATGAGTAAAAAGGTATCCAGTGTTGAAGAAAGAGAAATTCCTGTTGTGCCTGTGTGATTAGGTGGCTGAGGTTTCTGTTTCTGCATTGATTATAATCACTCTTCCCTCCCTAGCAGTTGTGTGCTTCTGTGTGTGTGTGTTCTCTTTTTTTGCTCCAAAAAACCTTTTCAGAACTTTGTGTGCTAATTAAACAAAACTTTCACATCTGTGTTCTAATTTTCTTTTGTTTGCTTTGAGAATTTACAGCATCACTCTTTCTCTTCGTCTGAGCTCCTCTCCAGGGAAGCATAAACACAGAATTTTTTACAGACTGCTCTAACAAGTTCAAGCCCAACACATCATGCTGAATCAAACTTCAGAGTCAGAGCTGTGGGAAGAGCAGAGATCAGTTATTTGTATTTCTAATTCCTGTTGTTGTAAGGTTGACTGGAAGGTCACTCACATCCCTCTTAGATACTGTTTCTTTGACTGTTGTGCTTTCGGTAAATGCAATATGTATTTAGTTTACAGGAATAGTTAAAAGCTAACAAAGTGATAATGTATTTGGTATTTTTTTTCATCATATGTCCTGGTTTTCAGATAATGGTATATAAATTAGACCACTGGTTTTGTGTGCAGAATACACAAGTTCAGCACGCATTTGCTTTGACTGTTGGCTTAAAACCCAGTGTCTTTATTGAGAGGATAGGACAGTGAATAGAAAAGGAAATAGAGGGTGAGGACACCCAGCAAAAAGCTGTGTTTGAACGCGGGCTGCTTGCTTTAAAGACAACAGTCTCCTGACACATGGTGAAATACCGCCACTGAGCCAAAGTGGCACTCCTACTTAACATTTTAATCTTTTAAAATAACTTGTTTCAAATTGACAACTTTGTTTAGTGTTATCATTCTGCACTTGTCAACTTAAAACATGATTTTGTGCTAAAAAATAAAACCAAGAGGTACCAGGCTTTAGCACCCCTCACATTATGGTCTGCATGGTAGAAAAACACACGTGTACCTGTCCACAGTCCAGCTGGTCATGTTGTGGGGAATGTCAGCAGTGTGTGTCTTCCAGTCCCCTTTGGGCAGCTCTTTGGCCTGAAGAGTGAAGTACCTCAGGGGGGAGGAGCCTGACCCCCCTGTCACCCAGTGGAGGCGGAGATGGCGAGATTCAATCCCGTCCTGTGGAGCAGACAACTTCCTGGGTGGCTGTGGGCGCTCTGTGGACGTGATAAAGAGAAGTATATTCAGAAAAGAGTATAAGTAGTGAGAATGAGATATGTGAGGAGAAGAGAGGACGAGGGCAAATAGTGCTGTGGCAAGGATAAGAAAAGAAGTATTGAAGTAAAAGCAGGAGACTCAAGTTAATACTTTGGTTATTCACAACATTCTTTTAAACAAAAAATGATGAGTTTATTCATTTAATAGTGTGTGATGTAACCACATCAGACCATGCACACACATTCAGGTGACTTTAATGGCTTTCTCAAATGATTAAAGGGTAGTGGATGCAAAACATTACAAAGGTCTGAGCAGCACCATATACTACAGTAACATAAAGATAAAGAGACAGTCGAGGCAGAAGCCTCTAGAAAAGCTTTGGTGAAGTTACTTTTAATATATGTCATGAATGATGGAATAGACGTGTTTTGAAACTCTGATACTGCACTGACAGCCGAGAGACATGAACACTTGAAAAAGCCTTGCTTTGCTCTTGCATCAATTTGCTCTTAGTTTTATTAGTCAGCTTTTTTGCAGTTTAAAAGATTTTAACCATAAAAATAAAAGAGGGTATCTGGGGATTGTTTTAGATCTGGTTTGACTTTGATCTGCTTCATTCACAGTCTGTCTGTATGAATAAAAAAATACTAAGCATACTGGAGACCCTGCTTTACATGAAGCAAAATGTTTTTAACCTCAGAGAACGAGCTGTAACACAGATGTGTAAATTTTCGCTTGACACAATGAGATCTCTGCAAGAAAACTGATAAATTCAAAATGTCTATCCACTCATTCAGGTTTTACAGAATAGAGATTGAAAGAAACTATCACCATTAGGAAGATATGCTAAAAGTAAAAGAGGGCATTGCTGTTTAAATTTACATCACATATGCATATGTATGACTGATGTAATACATGCATATTAAAATGAAACAAGATGAATTATAACTACGACTACTACAGCATCAAAGAGATGATTTCTCAGCAGATTATGGGTCTTTGTGAGTCTTTGTCTATATGATTCAATTAGAACATAAAAGACGGCTTTGGGACTCAGTATCAATGTACCCCTGTGTCATCAGTAGCTGTGAATTAAGCAAACGTGTGCACTTGAATGCATGCACAAAAAGGCACAGCTGTAGTCAGAAGAGTTTCATTTCAAAGGGTATTATTTTATTGATTAAGTAGAAAATTTTAAGGACTGATTTTAAATGAATTTTGGAATGAGAATACACACAGCAACTCACACCCGTGACCCAGTTTGCCTCCCTTCATTCCTCAAAGCTCTAATCTTCAGTGCCTTCAACATTCGGCTATTTCCCCTCTTCTTTCTTCCTCCTGATAACATCTGTGTCTCCCTGTCTGTTCACCTCTTGTTCTGCTTCACAGTTAAGATCGTGCACTGATAATAAACTCATAATCGTCAGAACAAGTGCTGCCTTTTCAGCACTCTCACGCAGAAATGACTGCTGTGTGAGAGTGAAGAGAGGAGAGCGGCAAAAGGTGAAGTGTCAGAGACAGGTTTTTTGCTGAATGTGATGCAGTATTTGTCAGTGGTTACCACCCTTTCTGGAGCCACTGAACGCAGATGCATCTATTTGCCCCCACCCCTGATTTCATGAGCACAAAAAAACAGCCTTGCACACTCAAAAAGCCAATTTCCCTTTCCCAGGGATTAAGTTGGTCTTTTCTGGCATCAGAGAGAAATCTCTATTAAGCTGCTCAGTCTATCTCGCTGGGAGAATGGGCCATTATATTACTGAAGTGGAACCACTGAATTCTATTCTTGCACAATCCTGATAATGATGCTCTCAATGTTATGATATCTGATCCAATTAAAATGCGGTACACAAGCTAATCGCTTCAAGAAGAATATCTGATGGTGTGATTTTAGGTTTTCATACAAATTTAATTCACTGTCACATTTTAATGTCAGGACTTCTGCAGCATCTCTTTGCTTAACTAGATGCACACATTACAGCCAGACAGAGAAAATTGGAGAGGGGGAAATCAGGGATGACAGATATCAAAGGCTGAGAGCTACGCTAAACCAAAGTTATCCATGCGTTAGTCTACTGAGACACCAGAGGCTCTGTTACTTCATTTTCAAGTGATATTTCACTTTGGCAGGATAGTTCTTCCAAGCCCTGGAGAGGAACTTCTGAAGCCAGTAGGCTCCTTTAAAGTCTAAGGCAGAGGTGAGAACCCCAGTATCATTTAACAGGACTAATCTTATCTTGGTGATGTTTCTGAGGTGGAAAAGGGATAATCAGGTCACCTCCATTATGTCTAAATCAAAGAAAGAACACAAAGATTCTTTACTCTGGGATGAATAGCACAGTCATCCAGTGACAGAGTAAAATTATCAATCGGATGACTCAGTCCCAGGTCCAATAACCAGAATTTCTGTTCCAGCTGAAATGAGAAGCAAAATCTTTAAAGACAACCGGCTCCTTTCAGCAGCCAGACTGGAAGTAATGGATGTAATTTTTCTATCACCTGCAACAGCACAGCAGTGAAAATAAATCCCACAAGAATGCAAGATCTGACCCAGTGGTGTCATGTACTGTAAAAACAATAGTGGACCAAGGACACGTCCCTGAGGAACCTGATTCCAATGATGATAAGCTGAATATTCCCCCCTTATATTTGAGGAAATCTTATGTAGTGTACTGGAAAAAAAGACAGTTAGACAGAAAGGTTATACTGCAGTTAAAATAACAGGTGCAATATCCTGAATGCTGGCATGGACGGTCTGTCAGAGCTCAGTTATTTGTGCCTCTATGATCAACTTCCTGTTCTTGGTTAAGTTTAGGTGTTATAACTGTAAATAATTAACTCTGCTGACTATGAGCATCATCTTTTTGGGTTAAGATCTAATATGAACAACTTTCAGGGCTTGGCTTCTAATACATTCTCATTCAGACATAAGTCTGAGCAGGAAGAAAATTTTTTTTTCCTGTTCTCATTTTCTTTATCACCTTCTGTTAATAACCCCCATGTCCAAGACAAGGAAAAGGTCATACTTTTTTCACATCCTGTACTAACTGTACCAGTAGATTTTTATGTCACACTACCATAGACATAATGCTTAGAGCACCAGCGCCCCAGAGCTCTGTCTGAAGCTCCTGCTGTTTTGGACCATTTCTTTAACTTCATCTTCGTGAGGACTTAACATCCACCTCTGCTTATTACATTCTCTGAGACACATTGTAAATTTTAATATGCTGAAACTTTCACCTAACCTTTCAAGGCCCTTTCTTCACTGGCTTTACCCAATGAAATAAGTGACCAAATATAATCTTGCACCATTTGAAAGTTAATAGGAAAAGAGAGGACAAAATACCCATAAAATAATTGTGGTTGTCTCCTGTAATAGACCTTCCTAATGGAAAACATTTTGAAGAGCACAGGTAGAATTAATCATATAAATCAAGTCACTGCTGCTTAAAATTGGCTCATTAACCAAATTTCATGTCTAATCTGATTTATTAAGCACACATTAAATCCTCATGTGTTATTATAATTTAATGAGAAATTCAAGAATGAATATTATCCTGCTTTGGTGCAAATTAAACAAGAGATACTCATAAAGTGAGAGTTAATACAAAAAGGGAAATTTTACCAGTCATTAGTCGAAGCTTCCAAGCCCAGACCCCATTACTCTTACTGAATTATAGAGGAATGTAGAGAAGTAGGTTTTTTGCGGAAACAAAATGAGCACAGTTGTTCTACAGAAACCATTAGACTGTAATTTCATTGTGTTTTAGAATCAAATCATTGTGCTCCTTTTCCCACCTACCTGTTCCTGGAAAAAGAATTAAAGGGAAATGGGTTTATTTCAGAAAAAAAAGAAGTGTTTTCAATGCTCAGTTCCCACACACGGTGACTAAACAATTAGCTGCTTCCAGTAAAGTTCTGCACTCAATCTTTCAACTATCTCATCAGTTACCATCAACAACACATATTCTTTGGGCCTGTTTGCTATTTTCATTAACATTTAGCATAGAAAAAAAAAAGAGCAACTAATAACAACAATAACTGTGCTTCATTTACACCACAATTCATTTATATATATCTATCTGATTTTAAACACTTATATTTTTGACTTAAAGCACACCCATAAATCGTATAAAACATGGACATAGTCTCTGCTACATCAACAGTCTGCTCCTGATGCAGAGTAATGAAGCTGATCATTGGCGGGGGCCATATTGGATATGACGCAGGCTTTAAGCTTCCTTTCAAGCTACAGGGCGCCTGTCAGTAATGTGAACTGAGCTGTAGCTCTGCTTGGGCAAAATAGTGATCCTATTATCTATTAAACCACTGAGTTAGAAAAAAATTCAACCCCAGCAAAGCGTGTGATGATAGTAAAATTAGTGTTTTAGGCTGTATTCAGACCAGAAAAGTCCTTTGATCCATTTGTTTGGTCCGGACCAAAAGCGGACTTTATTTTTTTTAGTTCGGTGCGGTTTTCGTATTCAGATTGTACTTTTTGCAAGTGGACTATATTCTGTAAACACATCCACGTGTGTGACGATCGGTGCTCTCACTGGACAGCACTGACAAAGGGCGGCACACAGAATACAGACCCGGAAATAGAGGTAAACACGTGTGTCTGTGCTCTTATTAGAGCTGCGCAATCATTTTCAGTTTCAAGAGCAGCTCTTTCAAAGCAGGCTTAAAAACACTGTATCAAATTTTGGAACAGTGAAGACGAATGCGCGCAGCAAGGAGACGCTATGCTCTGCGTGTCCTGACCCACAACATGCCAGCAACAGCGTGGCTATACAGAAGACGGAGGATCAGGTATGAACCAAAGACGGTTAGGTTATGGTGACCTTATAGGCCCAAAAGGCGCATGTATCCTGTATTTAGTTCGGATGGACCTTGGTTTGTATTCAGACCTGCACCGGAGAACCGTGAACCGCACCAGAGTTCGTTTGGAAGCGGACCGAGACCACCTCAAAAAGTGAGTCTCGGTCCAGTTGTTTGGTCTGCACCAGGGTTTGTTTGTGTCTATTCACACCTGCATGAAAAGTCCGCACCAGCATGGAAACGAACCCTGGTCTGTTTAAATTGGACCAAACAGTCCAGGTCTGAATACGCCCTTAGACCTAAGCAGTTGGCTTGGCTTGGCTTGGCGTGTATGTGGTACCCAGTCTTTCTGCAGCCAGCCTCAAGCGGATTCCTGATGAACAGCAACTTTTAGCACTTCCACATAGACTTTACTTTTCTTTACTTTTTTACTTTTACACTATAAAACTACGACCCAAAAACCTAGCTTCTGCTTTGAATTACTTCAGAAAAGTTATATCTGAGGGATCTCACACAAAACACAGCTAATTTGCACCATCAGCAAGGGTGTGTGTGTGTGTTTGTATGAGTATGTGGTCAGATGAGATTTTGTTGGTAGCAGAGGGAACAACTTTCATTGCTGGTTTCTGATCGGCAAGCTGAATCCAGATCAAAGAGGTCAGAAGAGCACAAGTAGAAACATGTTTGACAGTGCGAGGCTGAAGTCTTGGGGAGTGAGTGGAAAACCATGATCTTTGGTTATACTCATGTTTCTCACTCCATGTTTATGAACAGTTCATATTGTTTATCCACCACCACTGAAAGCTTTTTTTCCTCTCTTCAAAACTCAAACTTAACAGTCCCTCTATGGAAAACTGTCTTTGCACCGCACACTTTTTCATGTACAGCCATTACAAGCCAGAAATGCTTCCAGCTGAGTTTAAAATTTTTCTGGACTTTTTTCTTTGTCCATTCGAGAAAAAAACAAAACAAATCAGAGTTTTAAGCAACTAGCTCTCCTAACATAATATGACTTTTACTTAGACATTCATTTGTATTAATTTTAAAGTTGTACAGAATGAGTGTATTAGTTTTTTTTGCTGTTGCGTGCTTGTAGCTGTCTAATTGCTGGTGTCACAGATATTATGTCATGGTGTTGGATGAATAAATAAATGTATTTAGGATTTTTTTTTTGTCACAGCTCAGGAGTTTCCTATTAAACTAAGGTTCTGCATGGCTAAACAGACAAATATGACAGCATACCAGAAACAGTGCAAAGCTGAAGTAGAATTGTGTCCTTTACCTCTTCGTTCAGTGGTAACAACAATGGCTTCCTGTTCCTCTCCCCAGCCAACAGCAGTACGAGCAGTGAGCCGGAACACATAGGTCTGCTCAGGGGAGAGTCCTGTGACGGTAAACTGCCTGGCATTGGAGCCCACTTCCACTGTGGTCCATCGAGTGTCCCTGCTATCAAGGCGGTATGAGATCTGGTAGCCTGGTGAGGGACAGAAGGAAAAGGCAAGCAGAGGAGGGAGAAATCGGTGTGAAATCTGTGTGTGGATGTGCTTCCATGTTTGCTTTGGTGGCCTACTTTAGATCACAGAGCCCACAGGAATCGAAGATGGCATAATGTGAGGGAGGGAAAAAGCCTGAAACAGAACCACATAGCACCATGCTCTACACATTCTCTTTTTACCTCGGCAGTGATAAAAAACAACTTTTTTTCCTGCAGTCCCCAAAACTGTGCCCATCTGTTCAGAAGAATATTAAATCTGTGCAGCTGCTTTGCTATTAGTTTAACAGTTTGTGTGTTTTCATAAAGCAACAATGAAAAGTCAAAATGCTGTCATTGCACATCAGCTAATTTTAGAACCGATCAGCTGCAGTTTGATGGTTCAATAACAGTACACTGTAGGCCCAGGGAACCAATGTCTGACTTTCTTAGCATCAAGTGAAGTCGAGTACATAACTTCCAGCTAAAACTTCGGTTTTCTTCTGCTGTTTTTTCTTAAAGTTTGTTCAGTGATTTGTAGCATTGCATGATTCCATGTTTGCAAAATAAGTACTATCTTTTCTTGACCCATCACATTCCCCGGGATACTGTTTATTTGTTTTTGTGAGTCTCAATTTCACTGTGAATAAAAAGTCGTACAGAGGCTTCACTTTGGCTCCACTTTAGCTGGATAGCATTACTCACACAGACACAAGCAGTTTGGTTACTCAAGTAAAACTTTTGTTCTACAACTGATGGTTAGCTGCTCTTTATTTGCAGCTATTTGTAACACACATTGTCAGATCACTGTAAATGGAGGTTAACTTGATATAGTTATGATGGACTGTGTTCTGCATGCTTTTGCTCTCCATACTGAATATTCGTTCATGATACACCAAGCCTTGTGGTACCTCACTGGTCAGTACCACTCAGACAACAACATATGACACCCAGAGCCCCAAGTACAAACTCTACAGTTTCATAGAGAAGAATCTGAATGTGCTAATATAAAAAAATACCAGCCAAAAGTCAAAACACATGTTCTGATATCGTCCTGGAGTAACAATATAAATATATTTCCCCCCTTCTGACTCCTTAGGCGTGATCCCCGGTGTACACAGACTGTTTTCTTCTTCGTCTCATGAACAGCAGGCCATTTAATAACCCTAACAACCTCTAACACACAAACACACACCCACACCCACACACACACACCTGAACCCACTGATCCCTGGTATAGCTTTCCACAGTCCACTGACCCCTTAGAAAAGCTCACGATGTGAAAATTGTATTCCATCCCAAATACACACAAGCATTCTGTCACTCAAACACATAAGGTTGCAAAGGTGGTTGGTTTACAGCAAGACAGTTATGATGGTAATCTGCAGAGAGGCACAAAATCTGGTTGTGTGGAAGATAATCTCATCAGATAGTCTGATTGTATATTAATGTGAATGGGGCGTGTGGAAGATTACTGGATAACAGTGAGATAACAAATCCTCTTGCATCTAAACAATTGGGTCAGAGTCTGGCATTATCAACTGAGCTGAATGGCATTAGGACACAGCTG
Organism: Halichoeres trimaculatus; assembly: GCF_033239565.1. Classification (NCBI taxonomy): domain Eukaryota; kingdom Metazoa; phylum Chordata; class Actinopteri; order Labriformes; family Labridae; genus Halichoeres; species Halichoeres trimaculatus. The sequence goes on from NW_027437180.1 coordinate 22,524,830, forward strand.
CTATCAGATACATGAGGCTGAATCTCCATTACAAAGTGACTGTCTGATGTTAGAGAAGGCCTGTCTTGGTATTTTTCTTAAAAGATGTGATTGCTTTTGAATGCTGCTCCAAAGCTTCAGGCAGTCTAACGTGTCTATACAAACTTTGTTTATAGCTGCTCAATGCTCACTGGCCTTGTCTATGTTAATGAAAACTAACAGCAGCAGTGACAACTGCTGACTAATGCTCTACTCCAAAGGCCCTCAGAGCCAAAGCTTGTATTTCATAATTATAATAAAAAGGCTTTTCACTCCTACAATCTTAATTGATTTAGTTAACATTTCACAGTTTCCTTTAAGTGCTTAATGGATTGTTTTGTATTGCATTTAGATGAGATTTTATGTTCAGTAAGCCCCGAAGATAAACTAAATGGCAGGATTATGAATGTATTAATTGAAGTAAGTGAGAATAATGATGACTTGATTTGCTGCACTAATTTGCTCCTGTGTTTACTGCTCTCATTTGTAATATATTCTTCTTAACTAATAAACCACTGGAGCCTTTTAAGGACTTCTCTTTGAATGTGTGCGAGACTTTTTTTTTTTTTTTGCTCTGCAGAATTTACAGTTCACATATCAAATGTGGCATTTCAATACTTAAAAAGACTGTTGTTTTCAATCTTTTTTTTTTACAAAATAGATCATACGTCTAGGATCATATTCGCTCTCAGCGTGCTTGTGCATGAAGTGAACCATGCAGAAGCCCACCTCTTTGAAGCGTGCCAAAGCAGAGAAGTAAATTGTGCTTAAGCACGGCACTGTTGCAGTCACACAGGCCAAACAAACTGGGCTTTAGGGTTGAAGTGTGCTTAAGCACAGCATGGTTTGCTAGTGTGACTGTGTCCTTAAGTATGGGACTGGGGCTGGGATGGAGCTTGTGTTTGCCACAGGGGTATTTGAGAGTGTGTGGGTGTAAAATGTTCATGCAGGGGCCAGGCAAAAAAAAAAAAAACTGCTTGTGCCAGATTAGATTTGTGAACCTTCTGTGGTTCTTTTTCTCCTGTCTACCCTGGGTGTCATTCCCCTTTGAGAAATGATTCAGTCCTGGCTATAAAGAAGCTGATATCCTATAGTTATTTGTACCTGCATAAACACATACACACAAAAGCACACACAAACATCCACTCCATTGTTCTCAGCAAGGACACAGCTGGACAGCATGTCCATGTGTCTCTGTGTGATCGAGAGGAGAGTAACAGAGAGAAAGAGGTGACCTCCCACTTCTCCTGTCACAAAGTGGTGTTGCTCTAAATGTCCTCCCCCCCTTACTGTACAGTCACACATCACTCATTCGAGGACAAACACTACCTCACCCCCCCCCCTCTGTGAAACATACTCATTTTCTCACACACACCTGTCCCTCCTCTCACCTCCATACATCTTCTCTCCCTCTCCCTTGCTGTTTGCTCTCTTTCCACTTAAGCAGCCCGAGCATTCTTCTCGCCTCTCCCCTGCCCCTCTTCCTCTCCATTAATCCGCTTTTTCTGATTCACTCTGTGCGCTGTGATTTGCAGTTTCATAAACACTTGATATGTGTCTGTCTTAGGTATTTAGTTAGGTATGCATTAGGGAAGGTGTCTTGCCTCAGCAGCTAGCCTTTGCCAAGGTATAAACTAAATCACTGATACTCTCAAACACATCCACTCACCAAACATAAACAGCAACAAACCTCAGCACTGTTAGGGAGAGTGCAGAGAGATGACCCTTTTTTTGAAAGCTAAAAACAGAATCAGCTCTTTTCCATTCAACAGCTTTTACTCCCTTTCTCCCTTTGGAAAATCACAACATTATGTATGTGTGCGAGTGTATGTTTTTTGAGTGTGTGAGCCTCTGTGTGTTTACATATTCTATAGGTATCAGTGTTTCATATATTAAACTGCTAAGTCATGCTATCTTTGGGCCACACTTTGTCACTATCAGCTGTTAGTCAGTATCAAGCCATCAACAGAAAAAAACCAAAGTGTCCTTTTTCTTGCTAGTGGGTGTGTGTGTGTGTGTGTGTGTGTGTGTGTGTGTGTGTGTGTGTGTGTGTGTGTGTGTGTGTGTGTGTTACCTAATATGATGCCATTGGGGTTTGTGGGTGGCTGCCAAACTACCCTAATTGATGACAATCGAACTTCTGGAAACATCATCCGGACAGCAGGGCCTGGGACTGCAGAGACAAACAGAGGAGGAGGTTGGCAGAAGAATCAAACAGTGAGCTATAAACTATGAAGCACAAATTAACCAGAATAACTCAGTGTTAAGAAAGATATCACTGAAACTTGAGCCACCAAGTTAGACGCAGAAAACAGTTGCACAACGTCAATGGCAGCGAACACAGACATTTCAATACTGGTCAGTTGAAAAAAAAGGGGATTTACAAATAGCAGATATGAGATTAAATGAGATTATTGAGATGAATTGATTATAAATCCTGTAATTAATTGGATTTTTTTTTATTGCCTGACAGCACTATTTTAAATGCATTATTTGATGCTATAGCATCATGTTTTGCAGCTCTGCTGACTAATGTGGCCCCTGCCATGCTGTGCCCTCCAGATATATCAGACTAAGAAGGGAAAAGTGAGACAAAGCGTAATGAACACTAAGTGAAAGTCACTAAGAATCAGTTCTGCTATTGATATTTCATTGGTGAGTTAAATGTGTTTTCAGAGCGGGTGTGATGCAAGTTCCAAAACCTCAAAAGCAAGATAATTTCTGCGTATTGGCCCCAAAAAATGTCACCAGCTTCACACATCAGCACCTACTGTGAGGATTTTTTGGAATCACTTTTTAAAATGGGAGGAGACAGAGGCAGTTGATTGATATTGGACGCAATGGTTTAACACCATATGCATAGTCTGGATAAGTGTGTTACTGATAGTCTAGGAGGGAACTGACTTCCTTGTTCTTGATTCATCCCAAAATGAAGTAACTTTGTGTGTTTTTCACTTTTCATATTTAACGGGAGAAGACTGGGTTCATGGCCTCCTTTGAAGTCTACCATAGCCAATTCTTAAGAAATCTGTACACAAGCAACACATTCATGAAGTGTTGTTCATGTGCTGGACAGAGACTGAAGACTGTGCAGAAAGCAGATAGATGAAAACAGCTATGGAGGTCAGAGATAGCATGGTTGGTGTATAAAAGAAGGTAGAGAGGGAAACTTACCATCCTCTTTGGTCCTGAGCAGTATGGGGTTGCTGGGTGGCCCGTCACCCATCCTTGTGTAAGCCAGTACCTGCAGCGAGTACATTGTATACTTTTGGAGTGACCCGAGGAGCAGCGACATGCTCCACTCTCCTTCTCTCACCAGGACACTTGGAGGACCCTCTGAGTCTTTCTCGCTGTATAACACCTGGACACAGACACACAAACCAGGCATTGACGTTGAAGCAACCCATCCATCCATCCATCCCTCCATTTTCTTCCGCTTATCCGGGGTCGGGTCGCGGAGGCAGCAGCCTAAGCAGAGAAGCCCAGACTTCCCTCTCCCTAGACACTTCGTCCAGCTCTTACGGGGGGATCCCAAGATGTTCCCAGGCCAGCCGAGAGATGTAGTCTCTCCAGCGTGTCCTGGGTCTGCCCTGGGGTCTCCTCCCAGTGGGACGTGCCCTGAACACCTCACCAGGGAGGCGTCCGGGAGGCATCCTCATCAGATGCCCGAGCCACCTCATCTGGCTCCTCTCAACGCGAAGGAGTAGCGGCTCTACTCCGAGCTCCTCCCGGATAGCCGAACTTCTCACCCTATCTCTAAGGGAGAGCCCGGCCACCCTACGGAGGAAGCTCATTTCGGCCACTTGTACCCGCGATCTTGTTCTTTCGGTCACTACCCAAAGCTCATGACCATAGGTGAGGGTGGGAACGAAGATCGACCGGTAAACAGAGAGCTTCGCCTTCCGGCTCAGCTCTCTCTTCACCACGACAGACCTGTGCAGAGTCCGCATTACTGCGGACGCCGCACCGATCCGCCTGCCGATCTCTCGCTCCATCCTTCCCTCACTCGTGAACAAGACCCCGAGATTCTTAAACTCCTCCACTTGGGGCAGGATCTCATCCCCGACCCGGAGAGGGCAGTCCACCCTTTTCCGGCTGAGGACCATGGACTCGGATTTGGAGGTGCTGATTCTCATCCCAGCCGCTTCACACTGGGCTGCGAACCGCTCCAGAGAGAGTTGAAGGTCACGGCTTGATGAAGCCAACAGGACCACATCATCTGCAAAAAGCAGTGATCCAATCCTGAGGTCACCAAACTGGACCCCCACGACACCCTGGCCGCGCCTAGAAATTCTGTCCATAAAAGTTATGAACAGAATCGGTGACAAAGGGCAGCCCTGGCGGAGTCCAACCCTCACTGGAAACGAGTCCGACTTACTGCCAGCAATGCCGACCAAGCTCTGGCACCGGTCGTACAGGGAACGGACGGCTCGTAACAAGCAGCCCGACACCCCATACTCCCGGAGAACCCCCCACAGGACTCCCCGAGGGACACGGTCGAATGCCTTCTCCAAGTCCACAAAACACATGTGGACAGGTTGGGCAAACTCCCATGCACCCTCAAGAACCCTGCTGAGGGTATAGAGCTGGTCCACAGTTCCACGGCCAGGACGATGAAGCAACCCCAGATAACCAAAAGAGTACAAAGTATACTCATTCATTCAAATAAGATGATGATCATGTCATTAACAAAAAAAAGACATCATGAAAACAACTAGTTTTCAAGGTGTATCCTATTTCACCCCGACTCTGACATTTTATTTGACAGTTTTGTTTAGTCGTTCTGATCCACTGCTGTTCCTTGCTATTCTTGGTCAGGGCAGGCAGCTAAAACCATAGACTGTAAAAAAAAATGGACGTCCGCTTGCTTGGCTCTAAGTGAGGTCTCCACAAAAACTGCTCCCCCTGGTGGCTGGCTGCAGCATAGGTTAAAAAATCTGTCTTTCCAGCCATTCCAGATGGGCTTGGGTCAAACTTTGAAAAATTAATACACTTCGTAAAAGGGTTTCTCAGGTCCAATTGTTGTGGTGATTTAAAGATATCATTTGGCTGTCTCGTATTCAAGTCCTCTTTTTTTCTGAAAAGTTTTGTTTTTATTAGTTATACGAGGCTAAAAACGAGACTTTAAGTAACGTTTAACGATGATTGACAGCTGCCGTTCTCGTGTTTTTTTTTTTTCGGGGATTGTAAAATATGTCAGGAGGCAGAGTCAAGAAGTGATTAGACTCTCAAAAGAAAAAAAACATTATCATTTTTGTCACCCAGCTCCGCTAAGATTCTCCCAGAATATCTCATCGTCTCTACTGCGCAGACACTGGCTGCACAAACTGGCTTCAAAACTGTACAATGGTAAATGGTAGAGCCACGCTGTCCATGGCTAAAACAGGTGATTGCTCTAAAAACTACATGAGGCATGCGAGACAGCATGTCAGCTTTGTTTTCTTGCATCCACAGAGAGTACAGTTTAATAAGTAACATGTTGGCATCACAAAGGGACTTTGGAGAAATACACTTCTTCCAGTGCAAATAAATAAATAAATAAATCTGCACAGGGGTTGCTTTCTTTGGCAAAAGCGGAATGTGTTGAGATCTGCCTTTTCTCGTCTTTCTCTTACTGAATTTTACATGTGCATGAACTCCCTGGCACATCAATCTTGAAGGAAAATGTCAGCCTTTAAATGTTTGGGAAACAGGAATAGAACGAAGGCTAGCATGGTGAGGGTGCTATTCAATATCTACAAGGGGGATGGAAGGTGTTGAAAGTTGCTGCTGGCAGCTACTTCCCATCTATTAACATGGAAGCCTTTCCTGCACAGCATGATCCTCAGGAGGCCATAAAACACACTGATGGGGAGTGTGATGTGCTCCAGGCACGATGGATGATATGACCTGAATTTAACACATTTTAAAAATACTGAATGGTAGGGGGTTTATATCACTCAGCCACAGATTGTTTTTATTCTGTAAATTTAAGTATTTATAACACAACCACCTCCACACAACTGGGGATAAAATTCTTCTCCATTTAGCTTTGAGTCTGTTATGTTTGGGAGGCGATTAAGAGCTTAACTCAAAGCCACTTTTATGTTGGCAAAAATATTTCGCATGTGATTTCCTTTTGTTCATGTAGGACATCTGAACCACTGAGCAAAATTAGCAAAATAATAAAAAGTGGAGATAACGGTTACATGTCTTATCTTTACTTAAAAATCAAACAAAATAGTGGAGTACACTTTAATAGATCCTTGGGGATGTGTGTGAGAGCCTGAAAAAAGTGTGTGGAGCCATGCTGAGGGTGGAGGGATGTGACTGCTGGTAAGTGGTGCACTCAGGCAAAAATGATTGCACCTTGCACTCTGTCATCAACAGTATTTATCCAACTTATTCTTAGAATCCAGCTCGTCAGAGTCTGTCAGCTACTCATCATCCCTGAGGCTCCTGCAAGACAGACTCTCCTGACTCAGTTTGGAAATTTAAAGGCTGTATGAACGGTAAAGTCTGGATCCACTGAGGACATCATGCATGTTTACTTAGTAAGTCACTTTCTCTTTCTGAAGCGTTGGTTTCAGCTTTAAATGTCAAAGATTTTGCATTTTCAAAACCCATCCATGTGGGTTGTTTTCCATATTTCAGATATGTTAATCCAGCCACTGTTTCTGCTCTAACATGATACATACTCCTGTTTTATGAAAAATATTAAAAATTAAAGCCTCTCTCAATAACTCGCATATTCCCAGATGTGCTGACTTTAGTTGAGCGCTTTCACAGCCTAAATGTAAGTAAAAACACTCAAGCAGTTGCAGGCTATTACGTCATATACTCCTGCTATGTCCAGATCTGTGTCTGTGTGAGAGAGTGTGAAGGTGTTAGAGGAGGTGATAATGGGTTGAGTATTGCAAATGATAACTCCAGGATGAAATTGTTTGTGTGTTCCTTTTCAGTGAGGACTCTGCACGTTCTCTCCAGATTCCTTCCACAGTCCAAAAAACACGCACACCAGGTGGATCAGGCACTCTGTGTGGTCAGGTGCGAGTGTGTGTGATTGGTAATCTGTTCCATGTTAGCCCTGTGGGAGGCTGACGACCTGTTTAGGGTGTACCCTGCCTTATGTCCAGTGGCAGCTAAGATAAACTTCAACCCCCTACAACCCTGATGAATGAATGGATGTATGTGTGTGTTAGTGTGTGTGTGAGAGAGGGGGAGAGAATGCACCTTATATCCAAGTATAACCCCATTCTTCTGTGCTTGAGGGAGAATGGACCACGTGAAGAGGATTCTGGTGGAGCTCATAGCCTCAGCACTCACATTAACTGGAGATCCAGAAGGAACTAGAAAACACAAACAGACATTGGTTGATGATGGCAGGAGACAGTCTCATCAGACTGTGCTACACTGACCAAATAAAGACCACTATGCCAAGTCTCTTCAAAGGGATGCTTTATCTAAGGTTTTTGTTGAATTACATTAGTTCAAACATGGTTTAAAAGTAGGATGTAGACCAGAGCTTGAAAAATTATATTTTTGAAATTTGAAAATTCCTTGGTAACACAAATACTGACAGGAGAGTTGATTTCTTGAGAGCATGCCACTCTTAAGAGCTTTCCAGATTAAAGGAGATGGGTAAAAGCTAGATGAGCATTAATTCACTGACAGTTCATTGTTTTTGTTGCCTCAGGTGCACTTCTTGTGTAAGGACATCCACACAAATTACAACAACATGCTTCAGACACAGAGAAAGATTATCCTTGAACAAAAAAGGACAAAAATCAAAACAAAACAAAAAAACACTTCTGAGTAGCAAGGGAACACAAAAGATTGTCAAAAATGTATAAAGATAACATAAGACATGTACGTTCTGGATTTAAAAAACTTATTAAAACTCATATTTTTCAGCCTCCACTCACACACACACACACACACACACACACACACACACACACACACACACACACACACACACACACACACACACACACACACACACACACACACACACACACACACACACACACACACACACATGCATCAGTGTAACTTTGCTCTTGATACAAGTGTTCGATTTTCTCTCAATCATTTTCCCTACTTCCTCCTCTTTCTGTCAATCAGCCTTTCACTGAAGTCACCGGGGTTTGTTGAGGGCAAAGGGAGATATAAGGACAAGAGGACACTTGGGAGGAAAAAAACTCAGAGCACTTAACTTCTCACCTGTCGGTTTCCTCACACCTGGCTTAAGAAACAGACACTGACTCTGGGCCAAACATTTGATAACAAGGAATGGGAGTACATGAGAACTGTCATTGTACCTGATTCTGCAGTTTGTGCAGCAACAGTGTTACTCCATGGTCCTGGTCCTAAGGAGTTGTATGCCTGTATCTGCACCTGGTACTGGGTCCAGGGATTCAGGCCTCCAATTGTAGCCTCACTGGTTTCCGCCTCTCCCTCCATATCCTCAGTCCGGTCCCCCCCCTGGCCGTCTGTCCTTGTCACACGTAGACGATATCTCACAGTCTCTGGATTGCTGTTGTACTCCGACACTGAAAGAGGCTGGAGGGAAACCAAGGACATCAGGGATTTCATTTCAATGGCTCTATAAGCAACACATGGATCAGGGTGTTTAAGGCAATGTTCACATGACTCACTCTGAGGCTGAAAGAATGGAGAGCACAACCAAAAGGTTACTTTAAACAACAAATGATTTTGATATCACACCTTTGGGAAAACCCAAACAATTATTGCTGAATCAAATATGATATTTATGTATGATACATTTTATTCAACAATAGCCTACTAAAAGATGCCCAGTGTGCCAAATTTTGCATAACTGTCAGCACTAGGCCACCCAATACTCAGGACAACTTAATGACAAACCAAATTTGATAAAACTGTATTTAATAATATGAAAACCTAATCAATACACAGTGACCTGTAGCCCTATGAGACAATGATAACTTTTTTCCCTAAAGGATGACATATAGGAACCTTGCAGGAAGAACTATGAAACTGGACCAACACAAACAAACAAAGACGCACAGACAGATATTTTATGTGCAATGCACAAAGATTGCCAAGTGCAAGTGCACATGTAAACAAAACCCAAATATTTGTAGAAAATGTCTCAAGTTAAATAACCATAAAATTGTTCTTGCTTCAGCAGAAAATGACTACAAATGTAGCACCACATAACCCAGAGTACTTTGCTAATTAAAAAACATGTACTTTAATTCAATTTACGAATCACTGTTAAATTTTGAAGCGTATTCTAAAAACCTCTTACCATCAGTTCTCCTTTGACCACCTATCCTCAGATCTTTTATGCTTCCATGACCTTCTTTTATCCTGTTTTATTCATGCTGTGTCATTCCTCTTTACTTACTTCCACTTTCATATTTTGTCACCTTTCGTCCTTTTTTTCTGAGATTACTTTTTTCCTGTCATTTCATCTTTCTACTCTGCCCCTGAACAATCATGTCATTGTGCATTACAGCCTCAACTACTATTTCTTCATGCCTTACCGCAGTTACTCTGTGCTGTGCAGCAGATAAGGACGAGAGACAGCCTGCAGTTTTAAATACCCCAGTGATTTAGCTCAGCTTAGCATTTAGGAGCCATAATACAGAATGTCACATTAGCTTTATTACCCTTAATATGCAGCTTAGAATAATAGCCTTAGCTGAAACCATTGTGATGGTCCCATTACAGCAGAAAAACTAGCATAGCTATGTTCGGGTGCTAAAATGCAGGTAAATCCCATTAGCATGCTGGACAGGTAGCCCAGAGCGCCTCGGTGTCTGTGTCTGATTTGACAGGCTCTTTTTCTCATTCCAACTCTTAAATGGAAAATACTTTGCTCTCCATTTATGTTATAATAGAAGAGGGAGGGGGGAGTGAAAGAGAGGGGGGAAAAGAGGCAGGGATGAAGAGAAAGTAAAAAGGAAAAAAAATCAGTAAGAAGAAAATTATATAGCAGTTTTTGCTGCAAGCAGTCCACTCAGTGAATGGGAATTGTGACAGATTATAATAAGGACAGACTCTGATTAAAGGCTGTGAGGCAATCAACCTGTTCATTCAACCTGTTCATACCTGCTTGTGGTTCATACACATGCACATGCAGTGGACACATGGACTGATCTTCAAATATAGACAAACAGATGCAGATTAAAGTGATGCAAGAAATTCCCATTCAGTTTCACAACCATTATTTAAAGATTACCAGCTTTTCATTAGTTGCAAATCTGAATGCAAATTGTGTGTCTCAGTACCTTCCAGATAAAGTGCAGGCTGGTCTGCTCTGAAGACAACAGGGTCAGGTTCGAAGGATGGGTATCCGGGGCATCCTGCAGGGTTTGGATCAATCTGGAGGGGGTGCTCATGGGACTAGAGCCCACTATGTTCACCTGCTGCATCCTGAACCTGTTGAACACAAAGAGCACAGCTGGAGGAACACTCTGCAGTAACAGCATCAAACAAGTCAGTCCTTGATGAATGTGCCTCACATTTAACACTGGTGTCAAGTTTTCAGCGCTTCATTGTGAGTGTTATATAATTTCATATCTTGCAAACATGAAGTCAAACAGGTGCTTAGTCCTCTTTAATTATAGTTGCTTATCATACAAAAGGTAATGCCTGCGGGGATCGCTTAAGAAGAAGACTTAATAGATATTGTAATGCACACACTTGAAATATCACACCTTATGTCAACTTGATAAAAAATTAAGACAGAAAAAACACAAATGAACTCTAGACTCGTGTGTTTCCTTCACTAAATGGCATCATGATATTTGTATTAGTAGCATAATTGAGCTGTAACTCCTCACTAAAGGATAAAATAAAACACTCCCACAATATCGAGTTGTATGAACATTTAGGAGGAAAAAGAGCTATAACCGTACAGACCTGCTGACACAAACATACACACATACCGCCATGGAGGAGCATTTATTACTTTTGTTACTTTTTAATGCTGCCATGCTTCAGTGTGGGTGTCAGCAATAAAATGTGAGCGTGCAGAGTATGTGTCTGAGACCTCATCTACGAGTTCCTGTCTCTGTGTTGGGAGATAGAGAGCAGGGCGTAAAGAGGGTCTTAAAGTCGGGGATAACAAATGTGGTCAAGTGTATCATGTCATCTAATGTCTCAACAGTGTCTCCTGCGACAACATAATCCCCCTACAAACACACACATACACACACACGCACACACACACACACACACACACACACACACACACACACACACACACACACACACACAAACACAAGCATACAAAAATCTGATGTAGACTGATTGAGAGGAAGAAGGAGAAGAAGAGATGTTGCTATTGAGTGTGACCAAAGGTCGAGTATGTGAACCACAGGCTCCCCAAGGCACTTCAGCAGGGTTTGCAGACAGTTTCTCTTTTTTCTTGTCTCTCATCTTTTTGTTTTCTTGCACTGTAATCCTTTCTTTTCCCATTCATGTCCCCTCATCACCTTTGTTTCCCCTGTGCTCACCCCCTCCTCTCTAGCTAGTTGCAGGAGGGTAATAAGGATCTGCATGTAGCAGCTGTGAAGATGCTGACAAACAGAAAAGTCTCAGATGGGGCTGTCTGTCTCTGTGTCTGTGTGATTTATCTACCTTCAACTAAGTCTTGCTATACTGCGATTTAGAAAGACTTTGTGTGTATGTGTATGTGTGTGTGTATGTTAGCATTCTACCTGTACTGTGTGAAAGGAGTGAGGTTGGGTATTTCTAGGATGTCTGCATCTGGCTGGTTGTCCTTCTGGTAGACCACTCTCCACATGCCTGGCTTTCTGTCCTCTTTCACTACCTGTTGAATGAGAAGATTACGTGTTAAAATGTGGGTTTCCACACACCATGTTTCAAAATGAGCAGGGACAAATGCAGTAAGCATTCACTAACAATAAAGCACATACCTGGCCTTCCACAATCCATCGTGATATGGGGGTCTTGCCATCAGAACCAGGGCGAAACCGAATTGTTGCTGTACGAGGGCTGATGTTAGAGATGACCAAGTTGGACGGTGCACCAGGGAGTTCTGCAGATAGATAACAGTGTCATAACTACTGCTGTCAAGGAGCAAGTGTTGGGAAGTCACTTTTTTATCACTACACTGTATGTGTTCACACAAAATCTTTATCAGACAGACCAGAGAACAGAACCTAAGGGTTGCTGCTGTGTCCAAGTGCAATGAGCTCTAATTTGAAACAAGCACCTTTCAGATTCAGTAGATCATAAAAGATGTAGTGACCAATAAAAATATGTTTTGGTCATTTTTGTATATACTTTACTACTTACTTTACTACTTTAAAAAATCATTCATGTTCATGGCTTTAGACTCTTCACAACGGGGCAAGCAAATTAGCCGCTGGATCACACTGGCAACCTGACTCGAGCAAAAAAAATACTGAAAATGAAATGAGAATAAGACAGAAAAAGGTTGGCAAATATGTCTACAGCCCATAAAGGTATCAAGTAGGAATTGGCCACTGCTTTCTCCTGTGTTCACGTGTCAGTGCTTGTATATAAAAAGCTTTATAAAAGATTGGCTGAAAAAAAAAGATTTAATTTTACTAAAGCACAGGCACTTACGCTTCAGCTGCATATCTCTCTGTCAGAGGAGTTTAATGCATATTTTCAAGGCCAACAATCCAGTAGCGAGAGATAAATCTGTACACCAGCAGGGGCGAGAGGTGAATTAAATGCACAGTTCACTGAAGTCCATTTAAGGCCAATAAATGTCTAAGTATGCAGCAAGCTTCATGAATTATGCTTGACCCATTCTTATTCTAACATTGTTCCATCTCTGTAACATTAACAAGTAATGAGAAACGTGCAATGTGGCTGACCAGCTGTGGCAGACTGAACGGCACGACCTCGCTGGAGGGAAGAGAGACGGTAAATGTGTGAGAGCTCAGCCTGGAAAATAACTGTGCGGGTCATTTTAAGGGAGACTCACTGGTTTTATGTGTCTCATCACTTTGTTCAAATTCCATTTCACCTTAAACAAATTCAGTCCATCTAAGATTTACAAATACAGCCAAATTTAAGTGTAATAAAGCATAGCTCCTCAACCAGCCCCTTGAAGCTAGCTCCATAAACAAGCTTTCCTCAAAAACAGGTCCAATTACAAAATGACATAATTTACAGCTGTTTTAAATAGCCATGTAAAGAAATGGTTTTGATCTCTAATCTGCATGTTTCCATTAAAATCTGTGGGGAAGAACTTTCAAATAAATTACACAGTCAAATAAAATGAAATTACATGTGGATCATTTACATGAATATGACTTAAGTAATTGCAGGTGGAAGCTACTAGATGTCTGCTTGGTTTCACTGATCTCTTTGAAATGTTTCGGTGTCTGTCTTTGTAAAAAATTTAATGCTAAGTTTGGACAAATATGACTTGGTGTTTGGTTTCTATAACTTATAACCGGTCTGAGTAATCTTCTCTGTGGCTTATAATGGGGTGAAATATGGAGTGTGTATTGACAGTGTCTTACACCTTGTTAGATGGCTCAACTACTTTTTGTGGCAGCTGTAACATAAGAGACAGAATCATAAACTAAGAGGACTAGCAGAGCAGTTATACTGCTAAAATTTTGGAATCCAAGTTGAACTTTAGGTTTTCTTTCAGTAGCCATGCCCACGTCTTATAATCATTCCATGGTCTATAAAGAACCTATAAAATAGGCAATATTTTCATATCTAAGGTCTGTTATTTCTTGTATCGTGCAGTCTTCTTTGGTCAAAAGTAAAAAAAACCTGGATTTGGAATTGAAAAGGTTATGGGCAAAGAAAACAACAGAACTCCAGTTCACAGTACAGAGCAAATTTGGGAAAAGCAGAAAAAATGAATCAGATTAAGTTTCTTTGTGGGCTGTGCTAAAAGAATTGTTGATTAAAGCTTTCAAATGTTTCTTTGTCTCATCAAGTCCACACAAAACCATCTTTGAAAGTAGTTAGTTTATAACTTAAGTTGTTTTGTTTCATTCAAGTGGTACAGCATTATGTCAAAACTAATCAAAGTCTGTGAAAGGCTCTTTTCTTACTGGAGTGTGTGTGGTTGTTAATCTAAGCTGGTGCAGCACCAAAAACACTCATGGTGTCAACCTAAGATCTTTAAACTGCACAGCGCCTGCAACCCACGGTTGATTCTGTTCAATTTTGCTATTGTTAGTAGGACCCACAGCAACTTGAAAACATTTCTTTAATTTAATCACAGAATTCTATCTTTGATTCTTAAATGTGTCACTTGGTCACAACAGGAGAGAGCACTTCAGACCCATTTTTCAAACACTTCCCATCACACTCTGTTGGTATAAATGCTCTAGTGTTATCTGATGTAATCCATTCTTCTCTGCTGCAGCATCACAAGCATTATATTTGTTGAATATGGCAGAGTACAGATCTGTAAAGCCAGAGTATTAAATCAAACAGCCTGTGCTGAAATGCAAGAATACACAGGGACACATGAGATGGATATTTTAGACTGTCACTGGGTGTTTCTATTAAAAAGTGACAGTACAACATGGCAGAGTTCACTTATTATAGAAACAAGTTTTTATTTGTCTTAGATAAAAGGAAGGTACATGTGCTCCACAAATACAAATCAGAGCTATCAGCTACCATTGTTCTGTAAGCAAATGCACCAGACTTGTTTAAGTTATAACGTGGAAATGTTGAGATCAGCTGTCTTGCTCGGATGAATGACAAAATCTTCTGAACTCCATGAATACATGAATAAATGAACTAAACAAGAATCCATGCTTGGTGGATCTCTCTCTGCTCATTCTAAAGCTCTCTTTCTTAATCGTCAGTCCTTCGTCTTCCCTTCACTCTTTTGCTTTCATGAATTAATGAGTAACCTCTGAATCTAAGAACTGTCTGTATCCATCTTGCTTTCACTTTTTTCTGCTTTTATTCATAAATTAGTAATCAGGAAATGTAAGGACAAAAATTCTGCTGTAAGAGCTGGTTTCTTTTTTCTCCTCTCCATCCATTTCTCTCGGACTTTCTTCTCCTGTCCTTTGGAGATTGCAATTTTTTGTGTTCTTTGCTCTCCCTTGATTTTGTCCCTCTGTCTGCTCTCCCCTCTTTCTTTTGTCTATTTGATCTTCTTGAATTCTCTCTTCACTGCAGTCCATCCACTTTGCTATTTGCAGTTAATCAGCACTAATAATGATTGCAACTTGGACTAAGTCCAATCATATGAATTAACAGTGCACAGAATCATGGTCTCCACTCTGTAAACCCACAAATAAACAGTGGACTAAAACTCTCTGCTATAAATGACTGTGTGACTG
Source organism: Halichoeres trimaculatus (assembly GCF_033239565.1). Taxonomy (NCBI): domain Eukaryota; kingdom Metazoa; phylum Chordata; class Actinopteri; order Labriformes; family Labridae; genus Halichoeres; species Halichoeres trimaculatus. Next base: position 22,540,150 of record NW_027437180.1, read on the forward strand.
TGCATGTGAATGTGTGTGTTAGCTGTGTGGGTGATGATTCATGGAGGCATGGTAACAGCCACTTATCAACCCAGGGAAAGACAATGGCATCCCAAGAGCTCATCAGTCATATTTACTCTGCAACACACACACACACGCACACACACACACACACACACACACACACACACACACACACACACACACACACACACACACACACACACACACACACACACACACACACACACACACAGAGGCAGGCAGGCAGGAACTGCTCTCTCTAACATTCACTTTCCTAAATCCTGTTGGTGTATATGTCACTGTGTGTGTTTGTGTGTGTTTACAGTACCTGGTGGGACTCCAGTAGAGATGTTAGAGGATGTGACTACACCCCGTCCTGCACCCGTGAGCGCTGCCACCTGCAGTGTGTACATAGTGGTGGAGGTGAGGCCAGTCAGCTGATACTGCAGGGTGGAGTTGGAAAGGGAGCGTTCCTCTCGACTCGGCTCAACACCAGACACTTCCCACCACAACACATAACCTGTGGGATATGGAGCACATGCTGGGTTCATTAAGGTGCATAGGGACTTTAGCAGACACGTGTGCACACACTTTTGCATAATTATCTGAACACAACCAAAAAAGAGGAAGACAGTACGTGTGCATGAGTGTGTATGTGTGTGTGTCAAGCTCTATGTCCCTTTGCATCTCCACAGCCATGCGTCACCCTGCACCACCGTCACCTGTGTTTGTGCGTTGGTCTGTGAGACCAAATGTGAGTAAAGCCCTTGAGAGACCAATCGGTCCCTCATCTGTCTTTCCTCTCACCAGGTGCTGGATGTAGAGCATGTTGAGCAGAAAAACAGTGAATGTGTAAGGTGACCCTGATTGAAAACCGTATTCACACTCCTGTGGGTGTGAGGTAAATGTAAAGTAACAGACACATTCTGCTGTCAGACTGTGGCCAAGCTGTGTACCTGGTGACAGTTGGATGTGGTGTCAATGCACCGACACGTGTACACACAGTTCAGTCTGAGAGCTCAATTTGCAGCAGCTTGTTGCGTTCACCAGCATCTGTTGTTTCACGGAGCTAAGGAGGAGCTCTGTGATCTACCATGAAAATCAACACCCTGGGTGTTGGGAGGCATACAATGAGGGCATGCTGGAGATAATAAGTGAAGACAAGCTGCGGGGAGAAGGGATTAGCCAATGATAAAGAAGTTGAACACAGACAAAGTATCAGAGGCAGGGTGAATGTCTGTGGAGACCAGACAGAAAACGATAAAAGGACAAGAGGAGAATTCTAAAAGAACTTTAAGGGTTGAGGACTCTGCCTGCCTGGGCTGCTACTTGGGTCAAAAGGAGGCTTTGGTGTTAAAAGTTTGTTGCTGTATTATTCATGAAAAATACATAAAGAAGCAGGGTCTTTTTCTTCGTAACCACTTACTATTGTGGGAAGTGAAGTCACTACTCATTCATTTAGATATTTTAATTTTAAGTTTCAAGATGCAGGAAGTGTGAAGTTTGCACGGACCAACTCAACCCAAATTCTGGCCAATTTTACTCTCCTGCTGAACTCTTGTCTAAACTCCTCTCATCACAGCTTTTGGATGGAACAAAAAAAGGTGGAGCATGGAGGTTGCTTAGACAGGTCTATTAAGAGAGTTTATATTTAGAAAATAAATGTTAAACAAGTTTATTGTGAATGCATCTCCTCTATGTATGCTTATTGTGTAAAAATAAATAAATAAACAAATTAATAAATAAATAAAAAAGTTTTAAAAAAGAGTTAAAATTGATCTAATATGGTAAAACTCTAACCTGTAATGATTCCATTTTTGTCTTCAGGCTCTGCCCAGCTGACCCAAAGTGATGTATCCAAGATTTCAGTGAAGCTCAGCTGGCGCACAGGTCCAGGCACTGAAAAAACACAAACAAAACATTTTTTTCCTTTGAAGAAAGTGAGCTGTAATTTGACCACTTTTTAAGATTTTAGATTAAGCTCATTCCCCTACACAAACACAGTTACATATCTGTTCATTAAGCCTGTTAACTGCTGCTCTTCAACTTCACACACCACCTCCTAATCACATCAGCACTGACCAACACACATCAGTGCAAAGAGGCCAGTTGTTCCTCATTTCATGTGTGGCTCTCTATCTCTGTGGAGCGATTAAGCTATTCATGTGAGACATTCAGCATCTTTCTCTCTCTCTCACACACACACACACATACACACACACACACGCACCCCAAAAGCTATTATCAAGCAAGAATTACACCCACCGTTAACCTCACGCCCAGCCTCCAATCAATACTGGTGTGTTTGTGTGGAAGCGCGCATGTGTGTGTGTCCAAGTATGTGTGAGTGCACACACGGCTCCTAATATCCCCTTCTCTCTCAATAATTGTTGGTTCGTAATAATTGCATGTCTGTCTGCCTAGAGGCTATTGTGTTTACCTGATGATGCGATGGTGTGCATGCACACTCACTACTGAGAGTAGCAGCTATTATGTTCATCCATGGAACAGCGGGCTATTAATACCAGTACGTCTGAAAACATATGAATCAATTCCCTTTAAAAAGACTCTCTGAAGAAAAATGGAAAGACAAAGAGGGTGCAGGAAACTAAGAACAAAAAGATTATAAAGGACAGAAAAGAAAGTAAGAACCTGAGAGAAAACAGGCAGTGCTGTGTGCACAGCTGTGTATCACGCTGACAGAAACAGCTGGACTAAACAGAGCAAGTCAATAACCTTTTATTATCATTCAGTTGGGAGTCTGACTGAGTGAGTGTTCTGGTTTTATTCACTTGAAAGCTATGTGTAAGTGTGTGCATGTGTGTACCTACCATCCTGGTGTGTCTGCAGCAGGACGGGTAGGCTACGGGGCCCGTCTCCAGGTGTTGTGAAGCAAAGGGTGGAGCCAAAGTACCAGGTGAATTTCTTAAGTCCACTGACCAACCCGGTGTGGCGTGAACCAGGGTACTCCGGCGTGATTGTGACCACAGTGACGTCCTCTGGAAACTGCTCTGGCCACACCATCAGCTGTGTTGAGGGAGACAGATGTGACACAGGGATGTCAACAAGTACCACAGTCCATTTCAAATCCATGAAGCTCGTGTATTTTGATTACTTTTTGTTTTTCCATTATTCTGACCCAGTGTTTTCAACTTCAGGCAGAAAAATGCAAATCATATTACTCAAGCGACAATTCTGCGACAAAGCTTATTTATATAACAGAATGGACTGTGGTCAATCTTTCTTGAATAAGGCTGCTACCCCAGGCAATTTTCACATACAGAAAATTTACAAAAAATGCATAAAATATGCACATTGCAATCGGAGGAAAAAAAGTTCAGAGCAAACAAACTGAAACTTGAGCATTTGTTTGTATTTGAATGCTCTGTACTACTCCACATAAGTTTCTGCCAGCAGGCCACCGTCACTTTAAGCAGCACAAGGGCAAACTCTATGTTTGATTATCAGTCAGTCCAAACATCTATCTTCATGTTAGTTTCTTCAGACTTGCTTTACGTTCACAACCCCAGCAATGGTGAATGTGCTCTGTGACAAAACAGCATTTGTTTCACATATTCACCTTTTTATATTAAGAGAAAAGCTGAAGGCAACACTATGATATGGTACCAATATTCAGGCACAGTGACTTACTACTTTCATCATTTTGTTTTCATTTCCCACCTGCTGTCTGGAAACATCAACATTTTCTAGGCTGTTTGCTTTTTCTTCTTTTATCCTGCCCTGTGAGGGTGAAAGTAATCATCGATGCCACAGAGGCAACAAGCCTGTTTTTTTTGTGAGTATCTCTTATAGCTTTCAGTGCGATCTACTCTAGAGGAGAGTTTGAATCTTTGTATTTACATTATAGGCCTTGAGCTTAGTTGCATTCCTTAAGCAACTACTCTCAACTGTTTCCACTACTATAGGTGTAAAAGCAGCTAATAATTCATGTTTGTCACTGAATGTTATCAGGTGGAAACCCAACAAATATGACTCGCTTTTAAGGTGCTTCACAGGTCATTGAGGTTCAATCACTCTCAATTCTACTGAGCTATGTTGAGTGATTTTCTCCATTTTCTAAAGCTGTATGGCCAGCTTTTGTGCCACACTTTTCAGTTTTCTTTCATTCATTTTCACTGAAAGAAGATATTTCAACTCTCTATGAAAATACTTGAGATATAAAACTGATGTGTTATAATCACAGTTTCAAGGGTCTCAACCTTTTCAAACAAAGATCAGTTTTATTGTTGGGGTCCAAAAAAATACCCTTATGTTTAAAGGGCCTCTTTTATATTCACTCTCACACCAAAAAAGAGTCAAAAAAATTCTTGAGAGACTCTAATATTAGGTTCAATATAACATAAGCTGCATTTGTTCTATTGTGTGAAGAGTAGTGGATGAAAAACAAGTCAGTAAATTTGGTCTCAAGTTGGAGTTATTTATTTGCTGTTTGAACAGTGATTAAGCTTTGTGCCAGTTGCCCCTGCTAGGTTTTTGGGTGTTGTGGATTAAAGCAGTAAAGCCCCCCCCTGAATGTTTGTAACCACACATTGTGCTTTGAAGAGATCTGTGTGCTTCAAAAAACACTCTTTCAACGCCAAATACGCTGACAAATGAGCAGAATTTTCAGTCTACACATAATACCATGTTACATTTAAAACCTGCATAAGGCTACAAATCAAAAACACACCAGGGCATCTTATTAGGAAAAAGCCTTTGATATCAGAGACAGCTGAGTGGCTACATTTCTCTCGGCCCAAAGGGTGCTGCACTGCACCCAGTCTGTCATGGTAAAATAAGGTTTCCAGTGTAATTTATTATCAGCACAGTATAGTTTAGATGCAGTAAGAGACTGCTGATCTGGCACCCTCAAGCAACTGATGCTGGTCCACTTTTATAGGCATGCTAGGAAGATTAGGTATGCTGCCTGTTGCTATAGTAACATGAGTGTTCTGAACCAGATCAGATTACAAGGGAACCCAAACTGTGCTGGAGAACCTCACACAGTCGTGACCAGGGACCAGATTAAGGTCAAATCTACAGTCTGGTTAAGAGTACAGAAATCTGTGATCTTACTAATGCCACATGTGTCAGCTCAGATCTTTGGGAAATACTTTAACTGCACCTGCAATGCATAGTTACATTTACTATTCATTAATTTAACCTTAATCTTAATTTAGAGGAAAAATCTAGGGTCTGTCTTTAGTTCAGATCACTTTAAGAGTGCATTTGCAAAGACATATTTACAGCTAAAAAAAACTAAGTATGAGTATGTTAGTGAAAGACTACATGTTACTTGAAAACTGGGTTCAAAGATGGATGAGACACATGTATAGCTTAAAAGATAGATGGCTGAAAGTATCAATACATAGGTTGATGGATAGATGTAGATAAAAAAAAAAAAACAGACAGACACCCCATAAATAGGAACTCAGAAACCACGACACTGATCAGATGAGTTTCTCTGGTTGACTTCAGATTATCAGTGTTGATCTGTGTTAATAACGGTATGGAGTCAGTGATCTGTGAGGTATGGGATGAGATGAGATGAGGCTTTGCTTCAGGTCCTCTTTTAATTAATGTCATTATCTACAGTCTTCTGACCAGCACAACACACCCAAGACAAGACACACAGCAACGTGTGCACAGCAGAAGCACGGTGAGGCCCCGCTGATGTGGAGTGATAATGGCTGGTACACAGACACGACATCATAGCGCCACATCAAACAAATGGATAGCCATGTAGTATTTATCAACCAACAGAGACACAAGCATTCACGCTCTCCAAACACACTCCCAAAAACACACTCAGATACTTTGTCATGCTAATCAGCTCCTTAGGGGTTGGCTGCCACAAGAAGAGAAAAATAAATCACGTACCAGAACCAGAACTCATAGGTCATCTACACTATTCATTACTTGCCCTCTCCATGCTCCTGATAAAGCTGCTTTGTTTAAAATTGTCTCTTATTTCTCTTACGTCCTTTGCTTCCTTTTTACTCAACCTTTCCTCTTCTTAATCCTCCTCTCTTTTCTCGTTTACTTTCATCATTCCTCTTTGTTTCTACTTGGTGCTGATCCCTCACTTGGCCTGCCAAGGATATGCATAAACAGGACCAAAGACAGTTCAAGCAGCTGGGACACGACCCCTGTGATCAAAGTACAAGAGGTTAAAAAAGTTCACAGAAAAGCTCTCCCACACAAACATAGAAAAAAGACTAATTTGCTTAAGTACCTACTCATAACTGTTTCCATTTAAGAGTAGATGCTTGGGGATATATACAGTGGGGAAAATAAGTATGAAATGCGTCAATTTTTTTCTCATTACATTCATTTTCCAAAGATGCAATTCAAACAAAATTTCTACCAGACATTGGTATAAACTCAAATAATCCACACATGAAAAGAAATCACAACTTTCAGGTCCATAAATAATGATTATGTGGAATTAAGTACGATAACACAGGAAGAAGGTATTGAAAACGCCATAGAAAGGCTGTATACTTTGGCAAGGTAATGCACCATACCACCTGAAATCTGTCAGTAATTATTACTTGTACTTCCAATTAGTGCAAACCAACATCAGCTGGGCTAGAGTAAATTGATGGTCCTATAAAAAAGGTTGTTTTTTCACCAAGCAGTTAAATACGACACAACTCATGATGGGTGATAGCAAAGAGCTCTCAGAAGACTTTCGCAACCTGACTGTTGCTCAGCATCAGAATGGAACTGGTTACAGACTTATATCAAAGCACCTGAATATTCCAGTCAACACCATTGGGGCCATTATTCCCAAGTGGAAGAAGCACCACCTTACCATCAACAGGCCACGCACAGGAGCTCCTTGCAAGATTTCTGACCAGGGGACTCAGAAAGATAGTCAGAAGAGTACTCAACGAGCCAAGGACCACCCTGAATGTGCTCCAGAAATACTTGGAGTCAGCAGGTACAACTGTTACAGAGAAAACAATAGGCAATGCACTCCACCGCCATGGCATCTATGAACGCTCAGCCTGCAAGACTCCATTCCTCAAGAAAAGACATGTTGAAGTTTGTTTAAAGTTTGCTAAACAGCATCTTGACAAGCCTGTAGAATACTGGGAGGATGTTGTCTGGTCAGATGAGACGAAAAATTGAATTTTGGCTGTTGTTCTACATACATGTTTGGAGGAGAAATGACTCTGCACATCATCCAAAAAACACTAAACCAACAGTGAAGTTCGGAGGTTGGAGCATCATGGCATGGGGTTGTTTCTCATCTCATGGTATTGGCAAACAACATATAATTAATTAAACGATGAATGGAGCCATGTATGGGGAAATTCTTGATATGAATCTGCTGCCATCCACCAGGATGAAGGAGATGAGACATGGCTGGATCTTCTAGCAGGACAACGATCCAAAGCACACGGCAAAGTTGACTCTCAAATGGTTTCAAAAAAAGAAAATCAATCTGTCAGAAGGGCCTAGTAAATAACCTGACTTAAATCCAATTAAACATTTGCGGGAAGAACTAAAGAAAAGGGTTCACCAGAGGGCACCTAAGAATATTCAAGTTTTAAAGACAATCTGTGCAGAGGAATGGGCCAAAATCACACCTGAGCAGTGTGGGCCATTAGTTAAAACATACAAGAAGCATCTGGAAGCTGTCATTGCAAACAAAGGTTTCTCCACTTAGTATGAGATGAGTCTCAGTTAGCGTGTTCAATACTTTTTTCCTGTGTTATGACACTTAATTCCACATATTCATTATCGATGGACCTGAACATTGTGATTTCTTTTGAAGTGTGGATCATCTGAGTTAATACCAATGTCTGGTAGTTGACGAGTTCAATACATATTTTTCTCATTGTAAATAAAAATGCATAAACAAGTTTAATCCCAAAACATATTTATATAGATTATTCAATAATTTGAAAGTGATGAGAATCTGTATAATTCATAATGTTTGTAATGAGCTTAAATTTACTGATGGTTTGGTGGTGAAAAACTCGAGACAACAGACGTATTGAACTAAGGCTTGTTGTTTATCAACATATTTGAAACATCCTCTTACTTATGTGTCTAGACCTGGCTTGTTTTTATTTTAAAGCTGAATTTAAAGAATAAATTTAAATTTTGAATATTAAACTATTATGCATCTGTAAGAAAGAAACAAATAACTAATCCAATAAAGCAGTAAAACCTAAAAATTTCAGTCAGCAATGGAGAGGAAAGGAACATCTTTTATTTTGTTGGAACTTGAAAGAAAACATAAAAGTGTGTAACACACACACACACACACACACACACACACACACACACACACACACACACACACACACACACACACACACACACACACACACACACACACACACACGCACACACACACACACACACACACACACACACATTTTACTGTACCTTGTATCCCTGGTTGATGCCATTAATAAACTGCTGAGGTGGAGGGTTCCAGGTGAAGCGAATAGTTGTTGAGTTGATAGCTACAACTTCCACGTCCTGCGGAGGAGCTGTGGGGACTAAGCACACAGATACTGTACACATTAGCTGGGAAAGGAAATGAGGAGGAAAAAAACAGACATACATTCAAAGACTAAGACCAACGCTGCTACTAATATAATCAATCACATGGCGCCACCTATAATTTACAATATAGAGATTAAGTTGCTGTTTAAAAAAATATCTGCTAAGCTTGCAAAGTTAAATGCTGCTACACCACTGGTGCAGTGAAATGATATTTTACCCATGTGTGTCAATTAGACTTCACATTTAGCAGTTATGTGTGACAACAGCTTCACATGACTTCCTTAAAGTAGGTGAGGGGCCCTTCAGTGACTGGCTCTGAACAAAGATAGCTTATATAGAGGGCTAAAATGATTAATTAAACCTATCAAGTCCTTTGGTCAGAGACCTCAGGAGCACAGACAGAAGAGTAACAACTTGCTGGATTTATAGGTTCAGTCATATAGCTACGTCACTTTCTCTTTACTATCCAAACAGCACTGTGACCACAAGACAAATAAGTAACAACAAAACAGTAATAAAATGTCAAAAGTGAGGATTACAACTGCAGAATTATAAAACATTCATACAGTTAAGAGAAGCATAACAATAAGTCTGTATAAAAGACGAACACACTTTGCTCAAGCTTTCATCATCTGCCAGAGCAAGGCAGAGAAGACAGCGACAAGATGGTAAATACCTCACCAGAAAAATGTTGAATGTACATTGTATATTAAAGTGTGTTTTTTTATAAACTGTGGATTATTTGTTGAATTTGGAAAAAAAAGAGTGAACATGTGGTATTTGGCTCACAACAGCTTGCCACAGATTTACTGCCTTTGACTCCAAGATTTCATTCTTATTTTACTTATGTTTACTTTTTAACCTCCAGACACAGTCTAAATGTTTCCTCTACTTGGTGATATTAAAGCTTTAAATGGAATCTTTCAGCAAGAAGACGCATGACAGGGTTAAAGCCAATGAGTGTGACTGTGGTATATGAGAGTGCTAATACATATGTGTGTGTGTGTGTGTGTGTGTGTGTGTGTGTGTGTGTGTGTGTGTGTGTGTGTGTGTGTGTGTGTGTGTGTGTGTGTGTGTGTGTGTGTCTGTGTGTGTGTGTGTGTCTGTGTGTGTCTGTGTGTGTACATGTAATGGTGATTACACTATAAGGGGTTTATGCTGATGCTAGAAAGCCACAGAGCCAAATGCACTGTTGCATGATGGGAATGCCCTTTACATCTTAAATTGAAGCCAAAGAGGCCAGACACACACAGATGCAGAGAAAAGTGCCGAGTCCAGAACATGAACAAGTGAAAAATAGAGGGAAAGAGATAGTAAGAGGGAGTGAGGACCTTAGGATGAAAAGAAAGAGGGAGACAGAAGATTAATTGATGTTAAAGCTGCTCTTTGGCCCCCTGCCTTGCTGACTATACTCCTGGGGACCAGCTTCAAGCCCCTAGCGGCACACAGCTACTGATAAATCACTAAAGTCTGTCCTTTGCTGGAACCTTAGTATGTGAGAGATCTGGAGAAGAGCCTCTCACACTGAATTAACCTGCATCCACTTTGAGACACTGAGAGGGAGGATATGTCCAATCCACCGCAACCACACCCATTAAACCACATTAGAATAATTAATGAGCCTTACTTCCTCTCCTGAGTCTATAAACCTGTCCTCAACCCTTGTTATAATGACCGTGGTTTTATGTGCGTGTGTGTGTGTGTAGCCTAGCCTATCAGTAAAAATGATTATATACTGTTGGAATAAAAGTCAGGATGAAAAGAGCACATGTTTAATGAAGATTTACCCCACTCCGGCTAGTCCGTCTTTACTGTTTTATCAATGACATTTGTCCTTCTTCATTAACTACACACACATCTTAATTAACATACTTCAAAGTTTGTTCCTTTATTTCCTGTAAAATAATATATTCATCAAGCACTCTTTTCCCAGGAACTTCCTCAAGCTGGTTCTCGGGCATCCCTCATGCTCTGGCCAGATGGAGATGTGTCCCGCCAGAATGTCCAGGGTCTCTTCCTAATTGATTGGAGCTGATGTGTCTTTAAGGAGATGGCCTGGAAGCAACTTGAACACAACTCTGAATCACATAAATAAGCTCTTCTCAAAAGCCGAGTGCCTCATCCTATCACAGAGTGAAACCAAGCAACTGTGAAGCTGCTGCTGACTGTGACTGTAGTCCCTCACAGTTTGATCCCTGCTCATAAAAGTGAAAATAGTTGGCATGGAGTTTTTCTTTCACCACTGTTACACCCAGTGTACACAACACTGCAACAACTTGCTTCCATCCATACCATTTAGGATAGATTTAAGGACAAGATAGAGCTTCTGTTGGACTAATATAAGTTCTGAGTTATAAACGTCACTTCAAAAAATAGCTTATGGATCAACATAACAAGATGTTAAAATGCTGTCACTTGCAGAAAACTCCAAGTTATGTGTCAAAAAAAGTTGATGTAACACATGATATCAAAACTATGTTTCTTTGGCATCTTGTAGAATCAATGTGGCTAAATTTTTTGTCAATGAACGTGCGTTCTTTCTTATTTTGATAACTATAACTATAACCTTTTATCCTATTTGAGACTTTGTTGATACATCTTAAAAATTCACATATTCCCCTAATCCTGCTGTGAGATCCAGTTATCCCAAAAGTAACTGAATAATATGGTCATTGAAGTGCACACTGACCAGACATTAGTTTCAAAAGCCCAGTGGAGCCCACTGGAAAGCAACAGTGCACTTTAATTTGAATTTTACAGTATTTTCTACGGCATTTGTCAGACAACCCTGTGCAGCACAATTGACAGAGAAGAAACTGTAGCACACACTGCACAGAAAGAAAAAACATGAGCCCATCAATACCAATTAACTTCCTGTGGAAACAAATCACAGGTCCAATATACAGCAGAGTACTTCAGGAGTAAAATACAGTTACAGTGGTTGGATGGGATTGGCCTTTTTGTCTGCTTGTATGCCAGACAGTGACACAATTAATTTGACAGTCCTTATGAGTTCTCCATGCCAATGTGATTCATAAGATAAAGGCTGGGTTTAATGATGAAAAAACCTGTAAAAAGCTTTGCTTACCACAAAAAAGGGATGTGTGTGTATATGTGGGTGTGTGTCTCTAACCTCCCTGCAGAGTGTACTCGTTGACAGCACTGCTGTAGGCGCCCAGTCCTGCCCCAGTGTACGCAGCCACCTGGATCTGGTATTGTGTCCAGATGATCAGATCTTTCAGCAGACAGTAGTTTGTCTCTGGGCTGCTGATGTTCTTCTCCTGGTAGTCTCCAGGCAGCCCTGCCAGACGGTACCTTAACACACAGACACAGACAGAAACTAAACCTTTAGACCGATATCTAAAGTGTTTTTGAATAAGGGAATAAATCCAGAATTTCCGCTCACAAATGTGTATGCAAATCCAAGAAAAGTAAGCTGAATTTAGTGTTTTAACTGAACATACTCATAGAAATATTTCCCCCGAGGCAAAGAAACCTGACTGAGAGATTTTCCATTTTTTTATGCAGTTTCTTTTGATTCATGTCAGAATCCCTGGAGAGTAAAAACCTTCAGTGCCTTGTAGACATCGCTAAATAGTGCACCTTCAAGGCCTTAGCTTTAGCAGTGGTGATATAAATGTCCACTTACAAGGATATACGACTGAACCAGACGGGGAGTGTAATACCACTTGGGTATTGTACATATCTGATAGAGTAATAATCCACATGTCAGCGTTTTAATACAGAGCCCATTCACTGGAGCTGGATATTCATACGTTCTTCTGGCTGACTCAGTGCTCTGTCATACGGTGCATACATACTGTACACACACACACTCACAACAAGCGTGGAGGCACTGAAGGCTGACAGGGCATCTCTGTAGTGGAGAGGAGATAACCTCTTTTTCTCTCTCTACTACCTGACACACTGACACTGAGGCTGGGGGAGGGAGGAAAGAGATAAAAGCTCTTTCCTATTACGCAGAAATGATACAGCTGAGATGTATGAGTATGTGTTTCTACCTTCCACTGATTTCTCAAGTGCAGTCTGGTAACACACTAAATGGGCAGAAAGAACTGACAACAGTGCTAAGCAAATTTGAGTAAGGCAGCTGAACACACCCAGTGTGGGGGACGAGGGTGAAAATTCACTGCCCAAAGGCAGTGTGAGCGTCATATATCTATGAGTGAATGGGTGTGAGGGTATGAACTAGATAAAGACAGGCAGAAAACAACAAAGGGATAACTATACACGGCGAGATAACCATCAGGAATAAGATCCATCTGCAACAAGAAAATAATGATGATTTGATGATTAGTTTTGTTGCCCTGTTTGTCAGTCTCACTTCTGCCTCACCAACCAATCAAACTCAAGAAGAGGAAAAGACATCAGATATCTTCTTTGTCCGCAACAACAGCAGTGCTATGCATGAAAGATAAACTAGAAGGTAAGATTTCTACTGGTTTTCACATTGTTTTTGTAAAATTCTGTTGTAGAAAAGCCAACAACAAAAAGCATAAAAACAGTTCAAAACTGCCCTAACTGTCACTATCAAATGCTTGGGGCAACCTTTTTTTTCACTAACAAGAAAGTGCCAGAGAGACATGCGCTAAAAGTAAGGTTATGGGTGCTGCAAGCACATAACAAAAAAAAAGCCCTAAGTGGGCACAGGTCCATGTATATGAGATCATTAGGAGGAACAACTTGTGTACTTCATCTTCAGAAAAGGTGGTTGACTATTTTTCTTGTCACCTAAAACAGAGCATCTAAATGCAGAGAGAAAATGATCAATCAACTCCATCTGAGTTATAAGGTTTTTGTGCATGTGTGTGATTAAGCGTACCTGAGTACATATCCTCGAAGGACTCCGTTGAGTTGTTGCTCTGGTGGGGGCTGCCACTGGACCATGATGGACTGGTTTGTCCGCCCACTGGCTACGACATTCTTTGGTGGAGCACTTGGGGCCTCCTCCCTCAGCATCAATCTTAAGCACGCACATGTACACACACACGCACGCACACACACACAGATCGGGCAGAAGAGCAAGGGAGACAAATGAGCCTGATTAAGTTTATTAGGCCTCCTGTAATGACAGTATCAGTAAAGCTGAAGAAGTGATAGCCCCTTTTCCTGCTGTCCAACATGTCACTGTAACAGTCTGCACAGGTGCTGTATATCAGGTATGACGGCTGAAAAGGAGTTTTGGGGTGTGAGTATCTTTATCTTTTCAAGTCTGGGGGTTGGCCTGTCTGAAAAATAAATGATCATATTTGTCATTTGAGATACACAGGATGAATCTCAACTTATTATGGAGTTTCATTTCACAGCTTAAGCAGCTCTGATGAATTTTTATTGAATTCTGACCTCGTCTCTCTAAGCTCTCATCCTCCCGGTGTGTCTTGAAATTTTATTAAGTCCATTTTACTTTTCATCTCTGGCTTCACTTTTTCATATATTAGGAATCAACCACCACTGCTACTGAAGGAAACGTTTAATGCATCTCTTCCTGTTTGTCTTCACAAACTCACTTTAAGCTAAGCAACTGTTGTGATTTATTCTCTGGCAGCTTGGAACAAGAAAAAGGCATTTGGGCTCACAGATTATTGGATATACTCTGTTTCATATCTCTACTGTAAACTCAAGGTTGACCAACCCATCCTCAGTTTATACACCGGCTTTCTGAGTTAAATGTGCAAGGACCCACTAACGTTCACCATGTTCCTTGGCCTCATTTATTTCAGCACTCCATCTTTGACTCATCTTCAACTCCTCCCTTCTTCTCCGTTTCCTCTTCCCCCTTTCTAAGCTCCACCCGTGTTTAAAGGCTCCCGGCTCTCTCATGGTTGGTGAAGCACACAAGCTGAGCTGGTCAGCCTCTGGTTTTACTGTAAGCAGCTCAGCTAACATAATCAGAGTCATATGGGTTCACACACACATATAAACACACCAAACAAATTCCCCCTGGCTTAAGACACACTGCTACATCCGATGCTCTTTTCCCATCCGTGGATTATGTCTGCAGATTTACATCCCTTCAACAACCCCCCTCGCTTCACCTCTGTGCCCCATGTCTCAGTGAATGATTCCCTATGAGCTATTGAGCCATTAGCACTGGTTCTCCTCTCTGTATTTGTGTGTCAGAATCTGACTGTGCTCATAAATGTGTGTGCAGACATATTAGTGTGTGTGTCTGTGTGTGAAGGTAGGGGTGTGAAAGCTGTTAGTTGGAGACTTATGCAGGCGGATATACAGCACAGGCCAGTGGTTTTACAGCTGTGCTTTACTTCCATTAGGTTAGGCAACTGTCAGACAGCACCAGGTGCTGCAGTGATACACATGTACACACACAAACACACAAATGGGCTAATGGACCTTGTGTGAACAAGATGGGCATTAGTGCAGCCGTCTGGAAATGAGGTATGCATAATCCTTGACTATGCCAATGTTTCTGACTGAAATTGATGATGCACACTAATGCATGCACAGAAGTTCATGCCACACAACCACCCACACCAAACAGATGTGGTGGTTCACTGTTTGACAGAATATGCTACACACAAATTCACATTGATACACCTATCCTGGAAAGCAGAGACTTCTTCTAAACTGCTGTAATTCTCTTCAAACCCATTTGGAAATTAATATTTCATACAGTGGGTTCAGCACAAGGACATCAACCTCGCACAAGGGATTAAATATACAAACCTCAATCTAAGTATGCCTACACCCCTACAAATCCACTCAAACACCTAGAAACATTCATACCAACACCCTGAACACGTGCTGCAACCACAGAGATAAAAATAAAATGAATCAAAAATTGCCCATAACTTTTCCAGAGTGCTGTGTGACACACTTTCTCTGTCCCCTGTTATTAAGGAAAAGAGGACAGTTTCTGCAGGATATGTGTGTTTTCCTGCGTGTGAGTGAAAGCGGGGCAGTGGGGACATGTGTTTTGTGAATCTTCATGCTGTGGGAATTGGTAAAAGTTTTTAACTGTGTCATTTACCACAGTTTAATGCCCACTGGCTTTGTTACTGAGGCCACAAGCGCCAACTCTTCAATTTAATGATGCTAAATCTTTCTCCCTTTTTTGCACATTCAAATCCATTTAGAGCAGAAAAGGGAAAGAGCAAAGGAAACATAAATCTAATAAGATAAGCCCAAACCAGATGTGACATGATTTGTTAAGCAGGCGAATATATGAGCTTATTTCCTTCTTGTTTGAACTGTGTGTCATGTCTGCTTTAAATGTTGAGCTGTTTAGCCAGAGGCTAAAAGTTGCACAAACAGAGGAGTGTGACACACTAAAGAGACTCTGTCGGGGAAAGAAAAAAAAAAATCTTTGAGACTGTTTTAACATCAAATCAAAGCTTACTAAGGCACATATTTGTGTATGCGTGCTTGGTATTTTTTGCTTCAATGAAAAAGGAAATTGTCGTATTACCTGTCATTTAGTACTTCACTATAAGAACAGCGCTTCAAAATAAATACACAAGTAAGCTATTTTGAAGCATAATTGTAAAACATGCTTTTGTCAAAAGTGATGTAATTTTGTGTGCAGAACATGTAAAGAAACACATTTTTTGATGGAAAATACCAAACATCAAGAAGAATCATTAAAAAATGTTTTTGACAACACTGTCAAACTGGCATGTAATATGGTAACTGCAGGTTTTTACTTTTGTTTTCTTTTAACTTTTTTATATATCTTTATATTTGGTATGCATATTATGCCTCATTGAGAAAACACACAATAACTATAGCACCGCAGTTACACCTGACGCTAATTTACTAGCATCAAACATGAAGTCCCTCATTTCATCCATTCAGCAAACCTAACACTGACAAACAAAGAGTTATTGATAGATGAGAGTGCTTGTTACAGCTGATTGTCTTTTGTGTAGCTAAAAATAAAACCAATACATTTGCAGAAGCTGGAGCTCAGTGTTGCCCAGGGGTGCGCTCTAGTTAAAAGGTTAGTATAGACATGCTTTTTGATAAATTGCAGTGCAAGAACCTTGTTACCTGCTGAAACTTGGTTAGTTTGGCCACCCCAAGACAGGATTAGCTGACCGACAATGACATGGGTTGTTTTGAAAAATGTTTGTGTCTCAAATTGTACTAAAAGGCCCAAAACATGCCACAAAATATCCTCCATATCATTAAAGAAGCACCATCAGCCTGAATTGTTGAATCAAGGCTGTATGGCTCCATGGTTTCATATTGTGAAATTCTGACCCAACCATCTAAATCTTGCTGCAACAATTGAAGCTCATCAGACCAGGCAACATTTTCCAATCAGGTCTCATTCATACTCAGCTTACACCACTGATATTTTTTCAGCTTTGCATAGCCGTAGCTCATTATCACTTCTTCTAAAATATCTAACTAATGGGGTCCATGCAGCATGTTTTACACTGCATTAACTGCTTCTCTGTGTTAAAAAACTGAGCCTTCGCTTCATTTCCTGCTACATTTGAATGTGTGTGTTGAAAGCCAAGGAAAACACTGAACAAGTAGAATAAATGCTTGTTATCCCTCCATTTACTGGACAAACAATTAGCTCTTCCTAATCTGGCAGAGTCTGTCTCAGACAAAGCCTTCTCTCAGCTATTCTGTTGGGATTCTCACTCTATAGCACTAAGTAAATAAATCTTTCCCAGTGTTTGGGAAAAGCTGTCACCAGTTAAACACAGATATATAATTCAAGACTTAAACGTCAGCAACCATGAGAGAAATCTCCTGTAAATCTTTAAATCTCCTTATAAACCTTCTAAAGGCTTAATTTTAAGACCAATGTGTTCTGGGTTTTTTTCTGAACAGCTGGAAAATGAGAGCAAAGCAAATTAAGATGGATCCTTTTCAGTTCTGATGATGTCCCAGGTTCAAGGCATTTACAAGTAATCTGTCTCTGGACTGTTAATGCATTCTCTTAAAACATATTAATGGTGTGAGAGTGGGTCATAAAGGAATGACTCTGATTGTGTGTGGGGGTTTCGTGTGAGATGGTATTATCGGACGCCTCGACAGTTGTTGCTGTTAGAGGTAATGTTTTAAAGCTTTGATCCATTCATTAAAACACTCTCAATGCATGTCTATCAACCTTTTTGGGCTCCTGTGCGCCTGTCTGTATCAAAGGATGCTAAAAAGTGCTGAGGAACAAAGATATAAGACGTAGCTATATTGGAATATATGCTGCAATGATAACAATCCTGGTTAGGACAAGAACAAACGGGAGATTGCAGAGGCAGCTGGAAGTTCAAACTTTAATGAAGGTTTTTTGTCATCAATATTACAGGCTCCGTCTCCCTCTATAACTCAATCTCCTTCTCTGAGCACAGAGCAGCATTTTGTCTTCTCTCTCATTTGACGCTCCAAGTGTCTGCAGGACATTTTCCTCACATTGCCTCCCTTCCTCCCTGTGTGTGAAGTGCAGCACACGCCTGGCATCAGTGACTGCCTGTGTGATTGTGTGTGTGTGTGTGTGTGTGTGTGTTTGTGTTATCCAGGCAAACATCCAGCAGATGAATAGCAAAGAGCCGGCATTCACGTAGGAGACAACACTGAAGTAGAAATGTATCCATCTGCTCTGATACACTGACCAGTGATGACTTGTCTGTCTGCCAGTGAGCATCAATCCAATCTATTCTCCAGTGCCTCTTACATGCCTCTTAGCAGCCTCTGACTGTGAAAAAGGCTGGACAGGCTCAGTACATGCAGAGGGGAAAAAAGTGAAGAACTGGAAGGATAAGAGTAATGACAGACAACTTGCAAGAGAGGATAAGTGAGGAAGATTTTGAGTCAAAGTAGAAAAGTTTCGGTTCAAAAAAAAAAGGAGAAGAGACAATAGAGGAGGACAGCAGAGTGTAATCTGAGGTGTGTGGATGCAGTGTTTGCAGCTGCTGATGTAGCACAGAGCCGATTTGGCAGCACAACAACTGGCCTCTGACTGTGGTCACCATCAAGAGCTACAGAAAAACAATGTTTGAGGTTGTGTGTGTGTGTGTATGTGTGTGTGTGTGTGTGTGTGTGTGTGTGCACTTTAAAGTCCAGACACATCTGTTGTATGGAGAGAGTGTATTTATTGAGGCGGATTGCTATTGTTAGGAGGCCGGCCCCACCTCCTCCAACCCTCTTTGACAAACAAATAAACAAACACACACACACACATTGAGACAGCTGCACAGTAACCATCTTGTTTACAGGTTACATTTAATAAACACTTGCAGATATGCAAGGGGTATGGATGGAAATTTAAGGCCTGAACGTATATGGATATTTTTTTGATCGGATATCTTTGTTCTTGTTTAAAAAAAAAATTTCCGTCCACACCACAGACATATCTCTGTCCGTACAAAGAGGCCAAACTGAAAACGATCACCTCTGAAGCCTGCAATGCCATGCCTGACCGATAAGTGGTAGGTTAGCAAAATGTGAAAACCATAGAAGAAGAATGTTATGAGCACGCGCAGTCAAACACAGTGACTTGTTGCTAGGCGCTTGATGTCATCGCGTCAACACCAGCTCCGTTTAACACCACTACACGGATCCACTCAACTGGATATTTTTTTATTTCTTCACTTTTTTTATCGGTTTTTAAAAATCTCCGTTTACGTGGGTGAAATCGCCATGTTCGTGTGGTTGAGAGGCCCAATCAGACAGAAAAATTTGGGTTTAGGAATATATCCATATTCCTGTGGTTCAGGCCTCAAAGACTAAACTGATGCAAATGCCATTTTGGTTCTACTTATCAATTTAATTCTTGGGGACTTTCTGTGTTGAAAAAAGTTGATCAAACTTGTTGTACCAACAGCTGTTGCTACATAGAAATAAAATATCTGAAAAATACTTTTTCACTGTGTTGTGTGTCAAGCAGTACTTGCAAGATAAACAAAACCCCTTTGGGTGGCTACATTAGCTGTAGGTTGCCAGGGTCTCCCTTTTAACTGTAACACAGGCAACACAACACAATCGAGCGCATGTCACTCCTGGTCATTTATGCTTTGATGGATGCGTTCATGTTGTTGGTTTTTCCACCACTTGAAATTACACAGCAACACACATTACTGTTAGTGTCATTTGTATAGCAAAAATTAATACTCATAACCTTTGTCCCATGTCCAGAAACATGACTTCCTAGACTGTACGTTGAAGCCCTGTGAAACGTTACAGCATTTTTCTACAAAGCATTTTGAACTACAGGGTAAGCATTGATAGGAATAAAGAAAAAACAAACATTTTGTTGGTTTAGTTGTCGACACCGAGTCAGATTTGCAGGGAAACACACACTCACACACAAGTGCCAGCGCACACTCGCATGCACGCACAAATATAAATCAATATTGTACGTAAAATGAGTAAGAATCACTCATTTCAAATGAAATGGATTCTAAATAACAAGTCCCCCATGCCTTGTTCAAACAAGTCCCTGTTTCTGGATTTTCCTCATCCATGCTCATGTAACACACGTAAACAGACACACGCACACTCTTAGATGCACAAATTAGAGTGTGGGCGTGCACACACTGTGGCTTTTGAATTGTAGAAAAGCTCTGGTTTATTCTTACCCACTTTGTGTGAGTCAGTGAGATCAAGTGTGTTTCATAGTGATGGAAAGGCAAAGATATTTCCTATTTTTCACAGATCATGGTGTGTGCTACACAAAAAGTACTTTTATGCTTTTTAGACAAAATGAGTGAAATAATAGTGAGTGGGAGTTGAGTGTGTCCCATATTTAGGTCACAGACTAAGTGTGTTTCTGTATACTGACATTGTACTCTTACCTCTGTGTCTCGCCACTGTACTGACCCCTGCCCACTTGATTGACAGCACAGAGTCTGAACTGATAGGTCCGGGCAGGTGTGAGCCCACCCACCGACATCTCTGTCAATGAAGGATCAAGCTCTGGTAGGTAAACCTTCCATGGTGAGTCTAGACAAAAGACACTGAGATTAGAGGCTGATAATACCTGGCAGAACAAACAGGGACATGGGGACATTTTAGACCAAAATACAAAAATAAAAGAAAGGAGAACAGATCAAAAGAGACTGAGCTCAAAAGAATTTTAAGTGACCACAGGTTACATGAAAGACAGCTTTGAGAAAAGCATTTGTAAAGAAACTCAAATGCCCTGTTAAATCAATGATGCACAATTATCATCATAGGAGCCCACGGTGTCAGTGAGATGAATAATGTGAGTACCATCAAAGAAAGCCCAGCAAGTGAATTAGAGCAATTGTCTGACACAAAATACATTCTCTCTTATAATGGCTCATTCCTTTCTGAAATGAAATCCAACACATCGCATAAACACACACACAGTTGGTAATCAGTGTGCACAGAACTGCTGGGATTCAGAACCAGTCAGACGTTTTGAGTGTTTTTCTATCATTAGTTTGGCTTATGCAATAAAACAGCTGCCAAAATGGCAAAAGTGGGAAACTTCAAGTCATTCTCCTGCTGTTGCCCTAAAAGTGATGAGAATAAGTATTAATAAAACTGCCAAACTGCTTTAACATTTGAAAATCACCCATCAGTCTGACATTTACTGTTCCAAGTGCTTGGCTCTATGCGCAACATTCACCATTCCTCGTCCTCTTAGCTCACAGCAGGAGAAAGAGTGACTGTAGAGCTCCCTCCTTCAAATCTGCTACCCATGTCACACCCCCCCTTCTCTCTCTCTCTCTCTCTCTCTCTCTCGTCTCTTCCTCTATTGCTCATTTGACAAAGCACCAGCCTGCTGTTAGAACATCTGTGACAGAGAGGGAGGAAGAGAGACAGACAGAGAGGGGGGGGGCAATAAGAGTATATTTATAGGGAACCTGGATGTACACATACACACCAACACTGCTCTCCATATGTCTAGCTCTTGTAAATGAGTGAGTGTCAGTGCTTGGGAGACAGCAAGTGAGCAGCTGTTTGCTGCTCAGGAACTATAAAGTGTGCCCTGACACACAAACACACATACACACACACATACACACGCATACGCACTGTTTTCAGAGAGCTCCAGCAAATAGTGCAGAAGAGGGGAGTTTCCATCAAAGGGGCGTAGCCAGGACAGCAGGACAGAGCGGGAGTCGGAGTCATTGAGACGGGCGGTAAGGGAACGAGGAGAGTGTGGCAGCTCACTGAAATGAGAACAAAAGAAAGACCCAAAAATATCAGCACAAAGTCAGAAAGTCATTATTCAGCTTTTCTCTGGTAGGAGTAATTTTACTTTTGGCTGAAAAAATGTTTGACAACAAAGTCTTTGTCATGATCATGTTCAGGTGCTAATAATGAAGCAGCTGGTTAACTAATCGTATCACCATCAAGAAAACAGTCATTTCCTGTTTGAAA
This sequence comes from Halichoeres trimaculatus, assembly GCF_033239565.1. NCBI lineage: Eukaryota > Metazoa > Chordata > Actinopteri > Labriformes > Labridae > Halichoeres > Halichoeres trimaculatus. The sequence continues at coordinate 22,562,026 of NW_027437180.1, forward strand.
GTAAAAAAGAAATTGTAACCACACTCACTCACTCATTACAAGCTGTTGATGACAAGGATCTTTTTGTGGGACTGTAAACTGTCACTGTAAACCAGGCCAGTGAAGAAACTGTGCAGACGTCCAGCAAGAACATGTTGGTCATTGCACTTCTGTTTTTTTACAAGTCGATAAGGAGCTTGAGTTGGTGAGAAGTAAAGTCATGTTTCTACATTTCCAGTCTCTTTGCTCCGCTACACTAATTCCCTTGTGGTAGCAACCACAGCTGGTAAAAGTACCATAAAAGAACTATTTCTATATAATCCACTTCTACAATGAAAGTGTTTAAAAAAATAACTACAGGAATGTGACATAGTGCAGAGACTTTTCAGTTTGTCTTATTGACAAAGAGAGCAAAAGAAATGCATACTTTTTAAAAAAGGAATAGCTTTTATATTTTTGATTTGAAGATAAAAAAAAGAGAAGAAGGACCTAGCTTAAGAAATACAGACTGTAGATCTGAGCACTGCCCTGTGTCAGCACAGATAACAACACTGAGGATCTTAACAAAGCATATGACAGAACAAAACAGATACATGCATTTACTTTGAAGGCATGATTAAACACACATTCCCCTGTGTCTCAGCTGGCTGCATTAAACATGAATCAACTCATTAATTATTTGTAGAATACCATGGATCTATGAATCTCACGCCCAAAATAATCTCCAAGAACAACATACTGGCTGTTAATTTCATTCAGTGAAACAAGCTATTGGTTTTATTCGTGTGGGAATGAGATTTAAGCATTAAGAAGTGTTTGAATACAGACAAGCAGACAGCTGAAGAGATGAGAAGTGTGTTGTCATATAAATAAAATAAATAAGGAATAAATAATAAATAAAAAAGGAGCATCAGTGGATAGAGCAGAGAAGGAGTTAATAAGAAAGATGTTTTCTTCTCTGAGCTGACATGATATCACATTAATTAATGGATTGGCATAGAGAATGTTAGAGGAACTACCTTTGCTCAAAACACACACACACACACACACACATATATGCACAGGCACACTCAGGGGTGGGTCTTGTGGGAGTTGAACCAATAACCTGTTGGTAATTAGTCTGTCTCCTCTGCTGCCAGCGTCTGTTAGCCTCCGTGACCCAGTGATACTGAGCTAACGAGAATGTCAGTCACACACATGGCTGTGTGTGTGTGTGGCTCATGAGTGCGTGTGCACACACACACACAGACACACAGAACTTCCTTAATTTCCTGCATGTTTTTGTTAAGAAAAAACCTCCTTCCTCTCTCTGAGTCTGACATGAACAACCTCTTATTTCTGCATTATTCAGATAGATTTGGACTCATGTTCTATCTCTCTCAAACCCTGAAAATCTATTAATATATCATAACTGCCTTTCTAAGTACACTACTAAAATGCCTATTAGATTATATTTCACAATATTCCATGACTGGGCTTCTCCTGCAATGGCTGAAATAAGGCTATGAAGATCTGAGGGCAGGATACACTTGAAACGTGTATGGCATGCTTTAATCTGAGCGCTGGGTATGCCAATTCATGTGAGACCCTCTCTGTGACCAGTGGGGAATGTATGCTCCATGCGCACACTTAATGAATGAAAACTAATATAGCTGTGGTTTCCTAGAGCTTAGAGTGGACTGAGTGCATTTAGAAGGTACCTGATAGTGGATTTGACCTTAAACTTCTGTCTGCAAACTCACTTGAGGCACATTCTCTCACTTCACTCTTTCTATGTATTTAGCTCAGAGTGCCTGGCCCTTGGCAGAGCTTGTCTTTTATTGGAAACAAGCAATTATCTCATTAGACAACGGCTGAACTAAGCTGACACTGACACCTTCTCCGTTTTTAGAAATGTACTAAATAAGCTACAGTATGTGCTGCCTCTCCTGAACGCTGTTTAGCATAATCAGCATTTTTTTCTGCACCACTGCTGCACAGGAATCCTCCCTGTCGATCACACCTGCAACTGAACCAGTCAGAACAAGAGAGATGACTATGGACCAGCTCATTGTTTTCACATCACAGTCATTTCAGGGCCATTCGAGAGGAAGATCGATGCAGTGCTGTTTACTGGAGACTTCCCAAGTCTGTGTTTCACAATACATGCGCATATCATACAAATAATGAAAACATCCCCCACTTCATTGTTCATATGGAAATAATAAACCAACATAAGAGTTACACCAGGTGAACAGATGTTTGCTCTTTTTGAGTGAGGAGAAGATGCTAAGATGCAGAGACCAGCACAAGATTGAAAATGTGCAAAAAACACTTTTCTCTGTGTTAAGGTAACAAATGTTCCAAATAGCTTGTAAAGATAAAAATCTATCAACACATTTGTTTAACTTTAGAGGCAGTTAAATACATTTAAACAACAGGTTGTGTTTTTTTTTCAGGATGATTTGTGACCAAGTAAAACAACATCTGCAAAATTGAAGTAAAGCTGTGGAAACAACCATGCAATTATGTGAACTCACATGACTTCGAGGCGTGCAGTGCGAGAATCGTTGCCAGCTTGTGATGTCACTGTGCAGGTGTAATCCCCAATGTCACCTGACCATGTCTGGCCAATTGTGAGCAGACCTTTGCGCACAGAAACACGGCCCCCACTGGAGGGAAGGACTACTACTCCACCTCGATCCCACTTGTAGCTGCAATGCAGAGAGAAAACATGCAGCATATTTTGTATGTGTCTAAGGACAAAGAGAAACTTGTAAAATCTGAAAAATGGGAGAAGGGGGTACCTGACGTTAACCCTGGAGTCATGTGTGGCATTACAGTCCAGGACAGCAATCGTGCCTTTGATGACACGTTTGTCTGTTGGAGGCACAGAGATAACAGTACGACCTGTAAAATAAAAAAAACGGGGAGAGAAGAGCAGAAAAAGGAGAGGAGCAATTTTAAAACCAAGAGAAGTAAACATTAAGTATTGGCAAAGATAAAAACAAACACAGTACTTCCTAAGCCTGAGCTAATGCTTTTAAAGGTCTACAGATAAATTGGTGTTCCATGTCTTTTGGATTCTGTTTAATTGATGTATCTTGAGCAGACTCAGTGTGTATTGTTTGTGCGTGTTGCCATCTTACTCCAGACGGTGAGGGAAGCAGTGGTGTTGATGGTTCCCTCAGAGTTAGAGGCGATGCAGGTGTACTCTCCTGAATCCTGGAAGCTGACGGGCTGTATCTCCAAACTACCAGACTGCAGAAGAGAGAACCTGGGAACCTGCACGGAGCCGCTAGCCAAAACCTGTGATCCTGCACACACAGCGACAGTGAGACCGATAATAATAACACAGCCCTGAGGTTAATGAAGCAGTTCCATCTTGATGTTTGTGTATCTTTGTATTTTTTTCAGTGTGTATCGCAGAGTGTGTTTTTTTTTGTTACCTTTCCTCCAGGTGATGGCAGGTCTTGGGGCGCCACTTGTCTGGCAGGCAAACAGGGCTGTGTTCCCATCAGTTACTGTTTGGTCAGATGGGGGCAAAGTGAATGTGGGGGCCATACCTGAAACATGGGTAAAGAAAAGAGGGCCTGATTAATTTCTTAGAGGACAGGGTTAAAGAATAATTAGAGCAAGAGTGAAGCCTACAGAAGAACAGAGGAATGGAAAAAGAAAGAATGACAGCATTAACTTGAGCGTAAATAATTCTTCTTTGATCATTGGAGGCTTTGCTCATTACTTAGTGCTCCGTGTGTGCATTAATGTGAAATGTGAGAGTGTGGAAGTTTTACAGTGACTCTGAATCACCCAGCTCGATAAATAAAACTCTGCAGAGAAAAATTTATCAGCACACTGGAAAAAGTCCTGGCAGATTGTCTGAATGACTGACTTTCACACTGTCATAAAACATGACAAAACAGTTTTTTTGTTTCAGCTAAGGCAGAGGAGGGGTGTTTGTTTCACCAAAACTGTAGATTCAAAATGAATTTACAGAGTAAAGCTGCACACAAAGTGTCTGAAAATTAATGACTGTTACAAATGTCTTTATGTACAGTGAGGCCAATATGGGAAGTATAAGTAAAATGCAACTACTTAAATGAAGGAATTTCCCTTTTACTGTTTTATTCAAAGTAAAAAAGAAACAAACAAAAAAACAAAAACAAATTAATGATGTCTTTTAAGACTGTGTGGTAGTATGCTAATCATTTATTTAATTTTCTGGACTATTTTTGACATTAAAGAGGCTAAATATTAACTAATAAATAGGGGCGCAGTCTTAGATAAATTCTTTTTGAGCAGCAGGACTGACAAAACACTAATGAACCATGAGCTCGTACCAAAAAAATGATTACAGGATAAAAAATAATTAAAAAGACACAAACAGTGGCAACAAACAAGGGTTATTCCCGGCAAAGAGTTGAGAGCAGGAGTTAACGTGTATGTTTGAGAGTTTGTTTGTCATACAAACTTACTAGAGACGAGAAGTTGAGAGTGTGCCTGGGTTTCTCCAGCAGTGTTTCGGGCAATGCACTGGAATATTCCTCCATCTCCTGGCTGCACACGACGCACGGTCAAACCAGTTGCTGCGCTGATCTTGTAGCGAGGGTTGGCCAGTTTGGAGAGTGGCACTGCGTCTTTGTACCACTCTATTCTGGGTTGAGGCATGCCTACAAATGTGGGTGAGAAATGAAGATATAACTGTGCTTATTAGCAAACCAGAAATCCAAGTTGAACTTAAAAGACCACCTTTTTTTATACATATAATTCCTTCCTCTCTTTTGGCACTCCTCTAATACAAATACATTCAAGTTTAATGCCTGCTTATAATATATTGATTGCAGGGTGTAGGTGGTAGTGTAAGGGTGGCAAATAGGGCCAAAAACACTGCATAAAACATGTTGGGAAAAGCAGCTCAACAGTTCTCTACACTATCAGCCCAACCAGTCCAAATGACACTGTCAGATATGACAGGAGGAGGCTCATTCAATGTCTCCATCATCATCTTCATCTCCATACCAGAGTGTTGGCATTTGTGTGAGAGAGAGTGTGTGTGAGAGCGAGAGAAGGAATAATAAATTCCACACTTTTTCTAAAGCTGTTGGTGTCAGTCTTTCACAGAAACGTGCCAAGTATTTTCCTCCCCACCTTGTCTTGCTCACTCAGGTCACTCTGCACTCTATCTGTCTCTCCTCCTTTGCTTATTCCTTCTCAAAGTCCCCATCCCTCTTCTTCTCTGCCCTCAGGACATTGCTATTTAATTACACTGCCACTGTATCAGATTACTGAGGAGGAACTTAAACTAGCAAGGAGGAGAGGGAGGGAGAGAAGCATTTTCTTAGAGCCGTGTCCAAATATATGTTCTCATGTAATCCGTTTTAAAAACAAGAGTCAAGAACGAGAGCGATTTTCAGACTTGGTCTCAGACACCTATGTACTAAAGCATGCACTTGCTTAACGACACCAAAGCTCAGCCTTATTAAAGTTAATAGAATCACTTATGTAAAAAGGAATGTCTGATAATTTCGGATCTAACAACCTTGACAAAAACGTTTTACGTAAGGATTCAAAACAATTGCAAACATCCACAGCTTTGTTCCCCAATATGATTTAGTGCTTGTCAGATAATGTGGAAACTTCCAACATTAGAAGAAAGGGAGCCGTGTCTGACAAACTTACAACTAAAATCTGACAAACGCGTCCACGTTACACAGAGCGGCAAAGGTTTGTGGAGGATGGGATATAGGTCAAACGACCTGTCTTTTTACTCTTCACAGTGCTGAATCCATCAGTTTTTGACATTTATAAGTTGTTTGACCTTTTCCATTACATCAAATTATAATGTAGTTCAGCCCTGAAATCCCTTTGAAATGACCTGTCGATACCTGCCTCCTTCTTTGACTGAAGGCTTTGAGTGAGGTCATCCACAGCTGATATTACTTTTATCTTTGGATGTGATTAAATGTCTAACACTTTTTTTCTGTTTCTTTTTTTCCTCTTTTAGCTTGGTTGATTTAATTACACTGACACCATCTGTAAAGAGGGAGAGAAGGACGACTTGTACACATCATAGCACTTTCTATCCAATGTGACAGAGCACTTTTTAACAACTTGTTACATTCACCCACTCACACCGCATTCTGCACTAAACTAAAACATAAATGATTCAACCTTTCATATCCAACTGTGATAGTTTCATAACCGGATCAACTGCTCCTTAGACTTAGTTAAAGTCACATGGTTACAAACAAAGCATACCTGTAGCCTGGCAGGGGATGTCCACATTCCTGTCGAGGTCTGCCATGATCTTCCTCTTGGGTTGTGCCATTAGAGTTGGACGTTCTACAGAGGAAAAGCGTGAAGATAATAAAGTTAAGTTAGTTAAAAAGCAGGAACTACAGGAGAGTATCAGGACCACAGATGAGGAAAAAAAATATTAGAGGAGGAACTATTTCCTCAGTTATTTTCAGTCAAAGTTGAAATTACGAAATAACATCAAAATGCCAACAAAAAACATTAAATTTGACATTGAAGCGTGTCTCTGGTAGAGCCAGATTAATCGGTCAGGCCAATTAATCGGGCCTATCATGCCTGTCGCCGATTAAACAACATCGGCCAAAATGTAGCGGATTTTAAAAACTTTTGTTCCACGGAGATTCTGTCGCTCCTGTTCCTGTGTGTCTATGTGTTGGGCTGCACACTGCCTGAGTGCCTGCCCCCTCCGTCCACCATTATCTTATGAAAGACCATAGAACAGCGTTTTAACATCGTGTTAGTTGCTTTTTTGAGAGATTAACAGAGATAAATGCTACTGTTAATTCACACGTCCACCATTATCTAATGTAAGACTATAATACGTTTTAACGTCGTGTAAGTTGCTCATTGTGTATTTACATTTTCAAATTTTTTATACTTACTGTGTTTAAAGTTTGACTTATTTATTTAAGGTGTTTACAGTTTGACTTCTTTACTTATTATTGTGTTTACAGCTTGTTCTTATTTATCATTGGTTTACACTACAGTTCTTATGTTGACAGAATTATAATTTAAGCTCCTTGTTTTAATTTAATAGTGTTCTATCTCTGTCTTGAATCAAATGGGTATTATAATGATTTGTGATTATATACAGTATATATCCTGTGTATATCAATGAATTTATTATATATTTCAGCCGATATATAAGATATCGGTCGATATATCGGATATCGGCTTTTTTTCCACCCCCAGTATCAGTATCAGCATCGGCCCAAAAAATCCCAAATCGGTTGGGCTCTAGTCTCTGGGTCAAAACACTTTCAGCTCATTAGTGAGCACCCTGCTGTCTAGCTCTCTGTGTCAGTAAGCATGAAGACATGTAACATGTCATCTGCCCATCGATGTATCTTGATGCAGCTATTTGAAAAGTAAGCCTTTATTTTTTTTCACAACTGACAGTGTTGCTAATATCAGTGAATGACACATTGGTAACTTGCATATGTTTACAGATTAACTCAGGACTTCACATTAACTTCACATTTACTTCAGGGACCTTTGACCTTAGTCATTTGAACGTTCCTGAAGTCATACACTTCAGTCATCTGTTCTTCTGCAAATGTACCAATAAAGGCCTTAAAGACTGATGTGCAATGAACAGAGAAAACCCTGGCACAAAAGCTGTTAAAATACACAACACTGCCATCGCTTAGACCCAAAAATTTAATGCAGACGTGATGTGCCACTAGTTTGCATAGACTTTTTTCAACTCTAACTTTACTCCAGTTTTTTTTTCTCAAAGATTAGTCTCAATCTTCAGCTCAAAGTGCATTAAAAAAATATTTATCTCCTCATGCTTTTGAAATTCTCAGCCTTGGCCCTGAAACTTGGCCCTCAATCTCTATCAATACACAGTCAGATTAATGTCACAAACTGAACAACAAGGACCAAAACACCTGCCGATGTGGGCAACAGATTTGAAAAACTAAAAATGCACTCTAAGATGCTTCAAAAGCATGTTTAATGATTAAAGAGCTGAAAAGAAATCCTATAAAAATGTTTATTTGCCCTCTCCAAGTTTTGATTGTTTAATGAAGAGGAGACCCTCAGTGGAAACTCAGCTCTGCATAAAATTAACCTTGAGACTTAATAGATGTTTTTTTGTGCATTTTTGTAATACTAAATGTTTTGACAACATAACCCGCCTCTCCTAAAGTTCCATTCATTTCAACCCATTTGTAAATATCAGGTGACTGACAAGTCCAGAGGAGAGGAGAGAGGAAGAGGGTATAAACAAGCCCTGCTTAAACCAAAAATACAACCAGGCAATTTTAAAGCGCAGTGAGTCTACCAAATGATGGATGTCTACACTGAAACAAAACACCTCTGCTTTTTTTGGGCTTGTTTAAAGATATCACAAAAAGACACCTTACAATCATTTTGATGCTAATAAATAAATAAATAAATCCCTCAGTGCCTGCAGTATTTCTTTTTCTCCTTTTTGTTTCAACCTGTGGAAGTGAATACTGAGGTAGCAATAACACAACACTCTGAAGGCTTGATCGAGTTGTATTTTTGTGTCTGATATTGTGGGTGTGCAGTATCTACTTCCATGCCGCTGCTGTCTGTACAGTTCTGTACTACTTTATTGTAACTTTAAAACAACACATCTCCTATCTTTACTGAACATGCCGGGATTGCGCTAGATTTTTGAGATGTATGTGAGAGAGAGGGTGGGGTGCTCAGTAAGGATAGAACAGTAAAAATCACAGATGAATAACAGCCGTACAGTGTGACCCTGATAATGCAGGTGCATTAATCACCTTTGCTGAGGTGAGTACAAGAACCTAGAAGCACAACAAAACATATTTTGCAGCATTTTGGGTTATTGGGTTTAAAGCTCTGAGCTTTTGTTCGTTCCCCACTGTCTCCCAGCAAAACAAGGATGAAGAACAAAAACAACAGATGTATTGTTTGCAGCAGTAGTCCTCTATACAGTATACAACACAAGCATGCGGCGTCATACATATTCCAATAAGTGGATCTGGGTAGAAAGAGATGAAATTGAATAATGAATGCCTTTGAGGCTGTCTGTGTATCTCACATAGACATACACTATCCCGTTAAGAAATCTTTTTCATCGCATCAAGGTCTGCAGCGCAGATAGCAAAAAAAGAAAAAAACTCAGTACCAACGCATTAATCCCTCTCGATTCCTCTGATGCAAATCAATGTATGCAGACTTTGTCTCTGAAAGGCAGGCCTTACCAGTCCTGTTGGCCTAATGAAGCGAGATAACACTGAGAAGGAGAGAGCAGAGGTATAAAAGTTGGTGGTAGATTGTGTGAGGGGGCACGGGGGTATAAATATTCAGGCTGGCCCTTTTTACTAGTGAGTATTCTATAGGCGTGGGTAGTTTGCTCGCTCTGCGTTAGGTGCTCCTCCGCTCTGGCAATCACTGCAGATCAAAAAGACGCTGACGAACTAGGGGGAGAAAAAAGTTTCGCTTCATCAATCACAAGCTCCCTGCCCAAAGAGTGTGTGTGTGTGTGTGTGTGTGTGTGTGTGTGTGTGTGTGTGTGTGTGTGTGTGTGTGTGTGTGTGTTTGTGTTGATTTTATTTACACACACATATCTAAGACGGAGCAGACTGTGACGAGAGTGCTCCTGTTTGAGTGCAGTCAGTGTTCTCCTATTGATTGGCGACTCCAGGGAACAAAACCAATTTAGCCGTGGGGCGAACGGGTATGGGTGTCTGTGGTGGTGTTCTCTTTTGTGTTAAAGTGTCTATGGCGATCACACGCCTGAAGTAACCACTAACCAGTGTGCACGTGAACGCAACAGCTGTCTGCAACTAGATTGAGGCATTTTGGTGGAGGTGGAGTGTGGAACAAGGTTATAATAATTTGATATTTCATTAGTTTGCATTTTCATTTGGTTCTGATTTTTTGTTTTTCCAATTTTGGCTCGGATTACGTAAATTTCTTTTGTTAGTTTAGACTGAAATTGCCAAATTTGAGTGCCAGCTTTTGTACATTTTAGTGTTTTTCCTTTCTTTTCTGTGCGATATTTGTCTGAGACAAGACCTGAATGGACTAAAATACTTAAAGCAATCCTGCATCAGTCAGTACCTGATTTTCATAAACAGAAATAAAATGACAGAAATCTGAAAAAAATATGATGCACACTATTTCTGGAAAAAAATAAAAGAATAAAAAAACAACTAAAAGGAAAGCAGCAAGCTCTACTCTTGCTGTCTCACTATGATAAAAAAGTTCAAGAAGAATTTCAAGGAAACCATATTAAAGTAGAACATAGAACACAGAAAGGGTTACCTTATGCTCTTAAGGTTTAGACAAAACTGAACTCCTGGCACTGTTTAGTCTTTTTTAGTTAGTTTTGTGAAAATAAAGAACACAGTTCTGGTTGCGTTAGAAGAACATGTGCTGTAAAGGCCTAATGCATTCATAGCACATGTTCTTCAACATTTCCTGAAATTCTTATTCTCTTGCTTCTTCTCTTATAAATTTCAACTGATTGAAACCATTTGAAATTCAAAACATTCTGTTTGTTGCTGAATTGCTAGAACTAGAGCGCTGTTACTTTTTATGCCTATTTCACAACTTTCAGGGATACTTCACTTCTTTCACAATTTGTGTCCCACTGAAATGAATCTTCAAAATTTGTTAATTTCAAGATATTTTCAGCCTCATTCAAGCCATTCTCGTTCATTTAATTATTATATAATTCATTCATTCATAAATTTAACCACACTAACACTGAACACACTAACAACCTTAGCGTGGACAGCAGATTCAGCTAAATTGCTCTGTAGGTGGCATTTTGGGGTGTTCAATTATGCTTTTAAAAGTACGGTGAGAATATCCATGGGAACAAATAGAATTCAAAAATGGGTTAGCAGCAAAAAAAACAAGAAAAGACACAGGACAGTCTTGATTTTGTGTCAGTGGCTGCCTTTTCTTTTACCTAGCACAGTGAGCTGAGCCCGTGCCTCCACAGGCTTGGCAGTGCTGTTGCTGACTGATGCTTCACAAATATACAACCCCATGTCAGAAGAAGTAGAGACGGGAATAACGAGCCGGCGCCCACTGGTCAGCCGACGGCCTTCACGTTTCCACGACACCACAAGGCTGTCGACTGGTCTGGGAGCAGATGGACAGAAAAAGAACAGAGAAAAAAAAGTAGAGGGAGAGAAGAAAACAAATGAGACAAGTGAAATTGTCAGAAAAAGTGGAGAGTGATGTAACGCATTACACTGCATTAAATCCAACAGTTTATGTGTCCATGTGAGAGGAAATGAATGTTGACAGTCTTTGAATTGGAGCTTTCAGCTCTACTCAGGATGACAGAGATTCAGCCTGTTTCTCTTGATGTGAAAGAAAGTGAATGAGCTTTTATGAAATGTGAAATTCTGTTTTGGAAATCAACATCTAACACACTTGTTATGTGAGTATGTGTGTATTATTTGTGAAAGCATGAATCCAGTACTGAGTCATAATCAAAAATAGATCAAAGTTTTAGGGCTTATCAGCAGTAATGATGTATCTCCCTTAATTTTGGGAAACAAAGGTTTCAAAGATTTACCGCCAAAAAAATAATATAACATCATTTACAGTCCTGGTAGTGCTTATTTTGGATCAAACCCTAATTATTTCAGCACTCTACCAAGACTGCAATGATGCAAATGACTGATCAATGTTTGATGGGTAGGAAAAGCAGATGCTGTAAAACTTCAGCACTGCACTCAACCACACCGACAACTCTCTTCTTCTTCTTCTTCCAAACTTCATCAGAATAGTTTCTTTCTTTCAGTTGTTCCCTTGGTACAAAGTTATCCCTCTGGAGTGAGAATCTTTCTGTGGGTGCTTTCTCTGATATCAAAAATAGCCACTGTCAAGCGGATTGTTTCTGCCAGGAGAAATGCAGGAGACTCAAATTTGTCAGTAGCTTGGATACCACTGAAGCTTGATAAAAATCACATAAAAACCTCTGTTGAATAAAAAAAATCTCTGGTTTGACCTCATCTGCCCTGTTTCAAGGAGAATTGCTACTGATGCTGCTTAGAGTTCTTTTACCTTCACTTTAAATGTATGACACCTTGTGATATGTATTTTAGGTTAAGCCATTTTTCCTTAGCTTGTGTACTGTCAAGTCTTAACTCCTACTTATGTGCTGGTCAAGTGTTGGACAGAAAACCTTAAGAGGATTTGACCTCTGAGGGAACAAAGCAGCAAGGCTAACCCAGACTAAATAAGGAAATCCAATATAAATCCTGTACAAACAGTCTATGATTAAAGTACATGGCATACTGAGCAAATAGAACCCAGAATACACCATTTTGTTTCAGACGATCCAGCTAAGCTGTGTTTTTATCATGTTAAAGCTTCATCAAGGCTGGACTTACAAGAAGATAACTCTGATGGTTTATTGCTCTATGCTAAGAATTGATAAGGCTCCTTTCAGGTGAAGAGGTGGTTGTAGGAATTCAAAAATACAGGTGTCTCCTGGGCAGTTGAGTGAGCTGAACTTTGCTCTGGAAAAAGGGAGAAAACAATGGGCAAACCTGCGTTTTTAAATGTGAGAATTTGCTTTGTTTTTGACATGACACATTTATAACTGGAGAAGAAATGATAACAGTCTAACAGCCTCAATAACTATGGAAAACACACACTTGGCTGTTTAAAAAAAAAATTAAACATCGTCTGCAAATACTCCAATTTTGTGTTCCATGTCCTTTACTTTTATCCTCTGTATCTCTTCTTCTTGTTGTATTGCTTGGGCCAAGGGTTCTATAAAAATCGCAAACAATGTGGTGAGAGGCAAGGTCCTTGTCTTGCAGATAGAACCAATTTGTAAGATTACTGTTTATTTTTATTCTGGCTTTTGGAGCTTGGTTAAGTGTTTTGATACGCTGGTCGAGTCTTTATTGAAACCAAATGTTTCTAAGCTGGGGTACAAACATCTCCAACTGATGCTATCAAAGGCCTTTTCTGTGTCTACACTTAATAGGACTGTCTTTTCTCCCTGTTTTTGTATTTCTTCCACTATTTGTAGCGCTTGTCTAATATTGTCATGAGTTTGGTGTCCCTAGATAAAACCGGATTGGAATTTTACCTTCCTTTAAGGTCTCATTGAACATTGCAAGCAAAACTGGACTCGGTTCACAACAAACTTTGTACCACTCAGAAGGAAAACCATCAATACCTGGGGCCTTGTTAATTTTTAGATTGCCTCTTCCAGTTCTTTTACTGTAGTCAACAAGTATATTTTCTCATTTTGTTCTTTGCCTATGGCTGGGAGATCTAATGAATCTGAAACATTCTTATTGACTCTATCGGCAGCTGCTGGTTGAGAAAACTCTTTTTTATTGCAGTTTTCAAAAAATGTTATCTATTGATGTTGAATATAGTTCTAAATGTATTTGTCCTTGGGTGTCTGATCTTATGAACTGTTCCCTGTAGTTGCTTCTTTCTTATTCTTCTAGCTAATAGCTTTTTTGCTTTGGGCCCAGTTTCGTAATGCATTTGTTTTAAAATCTCACCTTTCTTTCAACTTTGTTTACTTATATCTGGGATGATACTTTGATTGAACCTTTATTTGGGTAAACTTTTGTGTATGTGTGTGTGTGTGTGAGAGAGAGAGTGTGCTCGTTTTTCTGATCAACGTGTATGGAGGGTTTGCTGTGCTACAACGATAGATCTTTCAAACTTTGGTCCCAAAATCAAACATCCATATGAAGTGTGTTCATTGCATGTGTGCATGTTCATAAAAGGCATTTACCTGGCATTAGCAATACACTCCAGTGTTGCTTCACTGCCAGCCACCACTGTTGTGTCTTTGGGTCCGATCACAATTGCTGGAGCCACAGCTTCTGATTCAGGATCTGTGACAGGAAGAGAAAGTATTTGAGGCAGTTAGAAATAAATCTCTGCTATCAGCATTACCTCAAACACTTAAAAACTGCATGGGCACAACATTTTCTCTTCTATTTTATTTTTTGTGCAGTACATATTATTGTTGCACATGACTGCTTCCTTCCTTCCCCTGGACATTTGACAATGAAGAACCCAGACTTCTTGGGGTTTAAAACAGCTTTTTCCACCATGAATTTGAGCACAGCTTCCATTGTTTTATCTCATCTAGTGTGTGGGCTGTTAGTGGTATTTTTTATCTGAAAAGACAAGAAGTGAGGAGGCAGATATAAACTATAACGACAAACTGGCAGAGTATAGAAAGCTCTGAGGTCACTGGCCGTGACCTAAACAGAAAACCCTTTTTTGTAATGCAAGTGCTGTAACCTCTTGGCTACTGTGGCTCCTCTGTAGGATTGTGTTCTTGTTATTTCTGTGCAGTCTCAACTGACATTGTGTTGTGGTATAGATAAAATGAAGCAGTGCTGCAAAAGACAGATCAAACTCTCTACATTTTAAATCCTCTCCATCCTCTTTCTTCTTCTTCTCTATGTCATATCCTCCATTCAAGACGCAAGAGGGCAGAAAGTAGGGAGATAGCAGTTTAAGAATTTTACAGATAACGAAAGAATGAAAGTATGTGAAGGGGGATTACAGTATTTGACAGACAGTGCAAACAGAAAATGACAGAATATGCGACTGAGAACAGATGTTTGGCTGTCACAGTTGGACTGGAGAGAGGGGAAGTTTGAGTGAGGTTTCTTTTCAATACGTCTTCACTTCTATTTTCTCTTGTTCCAGGTAGATATTTTCATTCTCATACACATGATGTTGTGCACAAATATATGTTGTGTGTGTGTGAGCCCGAGTTATGGCACGAATAGCCTCAAATACAAAAAGAACACAGGATGTAAAGAGCTTCATGTGGTGAGTGAGTGAGGATTACTGGTCTTTTCCCTGCGTCTCCAGTTTCAAACCCAGAGTTGTGCTTGTGAATACAGCAAGATCAGAGCACAGTCAGGTGAAGCTACAGATAAACCTTGATTCTGCAATTTAATTAGACTTTGGTTTTTGTCCCAGTGTACCAGCACAAGGTTTTTTTTTGTAAAGTAGGTTCACCTTTGCTATGACAGGCCATGTCCCCTTCCAAACTGTTGCTGCTTCTTATCTGGGTGGACCGACACAAACCAAAACAATTGGAAAACATTTTAGCAAGAGGCTAACTGATTTAATACTGAGAAAAATAGAAAACTGCATGACCTTTTACTTTTTGTACCTACAATGCAATGGCTTTGTCTTGCTCACATTCCCTTTTTTCTTCTGTTAAAGTTTTGTTCACCAGGCGCCCTTTCATAAATCCTCAACTGTGAATCAAAGCCCTGCATACAAACTCTGGTGCATGTGTTGGAAGCCAAGGCCACTTTAGGTCCAACTGAGGTTGGAAGAAACAAAAAGATCACAAACTGCATCGTCTAAGCTTGCTGAGTTAGGAGGGTAAATGTTCTGATGGAGGGAGAGAAGCCTGGACAACTTTGAATGTTTTAAACGAATCAAGCCATGCATCTGTATAAAATCTGTGCACTTGAAGGTGATGTTTGAATAAACAGGCAAAGCTTATTCCTGCACTGGGCATCTTTTTAGTCAACACTCATACCTATACATACAAAGAGCCTCTTTCACTTGTTATCAGTTTGACACGAGCGGCTTCTACTTCACACAAGTCTATAAAATAAGTTGGATATGGCACTGTGAAAAATAGCTAATGATGTTTCATAGACCACGTCACACTGTGACGGGGATCTATGTGAAGACTATTGATTTTTCCATGTCCAACCAATAAATATGTAGATCTCCAACAAGGGAGGAGTAGGGACTTCAAATTAACAGGCGAGGTCTGACATAGGCTGGTGGAGGGTTTGGAGGAAAGACAGAGAGAGGCGAGGAGCAGCTTTGATCTCCCCTTTGAAAGGAAGGAGGAAAAGGTGGTAATTAACTCCCTGCTCCTTTTGCTCTCACTCCTCCTTTTTTTTTTTAAACAGAGGGAGAAGGAGTCGAGAAGTCATTTCCCACTGTCACAGGGTTTAAGATATGCAGCTACTGGAAGACAAGGGAATGATCGCACACACACATGCACCCACATTTATATTCACAGTACTGTTGTGACACCTGCCGTCATTGACACTTTGACTCAGAGAGGAGGTTTAGTCATTAAAAGGAAATATAAGTGAAGTGGCACAAAAAGAGCAGTGGGAAGAAATGGTGGAGTTTCCCCAACTCAACCACACACACCCACACACACACACACACACACACACACACACACACACACACACACACACACACACACACACACACACACACACACACACACACACACACACACACACACACACACACACACAGACAAAAAATATCCTGTGTATTTAACTTCGTTCAAATTTTGAAAGGTCTAGTGTCAGAAGAGTGAGGATTGGTAAGTAAGTTTGGATATAAAAGAAGTCAAAGAAATGGCTGACGGTGAAAGGTAAAGAGAGGAGGAGAAGGGTGTCCATTAGCTGTCCACAGAGACAGGGGTCAGGCAGTGATGAGTAGTCATCAGAGGCATCGTTATGGCAGCAGCACCCAAGGATAATGAGCATACAGGGATACAAACCCAGCCTGTTAAGTTGGTCTGTGTGTCTAAGGGGAGCAGACAGATGAATCAGGCCAGCAGGAACACCTGTACGTCGAGGGAGAGCATGCAGAAAAATGCTCATGGGAGGGAGAACATAGATGTGAAAAGCACAAGGAGACAGTGCAGATGGTCTTCATCTTTCTGGAGTGACAAACATGACGATGGAGGAATAGGGGAAAGCAAAATGCCATATGGTTGTGTGATCTACACTCCTCTTTTCCCTCAGTCAGCGTGTCTAACATCCTCTTTCTCCGGGGAAATCTCATATCGTTTCATCAAGACTATATTCTCTCAGTCCCCTCAGCATGTCTCCCCCGCCTGTATTCCCTATTATCCTCTTATCTCCTCCTTTTTGTTGTTTAAACACGGATTATCAAATTAGTCTTCCTCAGCTTAAACATGGAGAAACATTCATACAGGCACACAGTGGTTTACTATGAATGTGTGTGTGTGTGTGCGTGTGTGTGTAAGAGAGAGAGAGCTGCAGAAGCTTAAAAGGCTCCCTGTAAAGATTCTACAAAGAGAGTCCAGAAGTTTAATCTAACTCTATTGGATTCCTCATTTAGCAAATGAGAAACACCATGTGGCAGAGAGATGGAGGGTGGGAGAGTGATGGAGGGCAGAGAGAGAAGCAGGGTGGGGTTATGGATAAAAGGAAGAAATATCACATCAACAAATAAGGCCTGAAAAGCTTCATTAAAGAAAGAGTGATGATAAAAGGAGAGCTGTTAGAAAAAAAATCTGAATGTGCATGATGTGTGTGTGTGTGTGCATTTTTTGCACACTAGCATTGCAATATTGCATTGCTTTTCTCGTCCGTGCAATCACTCCTGATTGACAGTTAAGTACTGATGAGGGGGTGAGAGAGTGTGTGTGTGAGTGTGTGCAATATTCAAGTAAAAGCAGAAAAATGAAATCATGATGGGAACTATAAAAACAGGGCTGGTAAAAGGATTGATGCAGCTTTCAGGCTGGAAAGAGATGGAGATAGGCAGTGAGAGATGAAAGGCTACTCCATCCACAGATTAGACTGTAATCCCTCATCGAATGGATTCTCTCAGATTACAGCTTGTATTCCTATTAAATCTGCCAGTCACTCCCCACTCCCTATTGTGTCAGTGAGTCAGCCTGAGTGTGTGCGGTGTGTGTGATCTCTTTATGACTGCAGCTCTGTGTGTTTTAAGCTTTTCAAACAAATCTCTGCAGAGACCTAGAGAGCAGATGGATTGGCCAAGGGTTGAACATACACCTCTTTGCATCAATGCACACACATATAATACACAAACACACACTCACACGCACAGGAGTGGGGTGGTGTTAGCGGCCTGTGTATTAATAGAGTTGTCAGGCAGGTGTCTGCAGGGTTCACAGCCAACTTACACAAATCACACTGAGACCGCAATTCACAGCAGAGAGACAGAGAGAATGAGAGAGTGAGGGGGATATTTTGAGAGGCAGGAACGGGTTGACATGAAAGAAAATAGAGCACACAGGAAATGAGAGGTTTAGGAGTAAAATGTTGAGCTTTTCTGAATATTTTAAAGACTTTTTAGAGGGTTTTCATAAATAAATGGAGAAGAGAAGGTGATCATTTGCTGCTCTCACTGGAATACCTCGTTTGTGTGTGTCTGTGTGGTGTGTGTGTGTGTGTGTGTGTGTGTGTGTGTGTGTGTGTGTGTGTGTGTGTGTGTGTGTGTGTGTGTGTGTGTGTAAGAGAGTGAGGTGAGTGTTTGTGCATGTCACTGCGCTCATTAATGCTGCATGCTGACAGCAAAGTGTCATCATCTGACTGCTCTTGCCTTAGAATGGCAATATAAAACCTCAAGTCACACACCCACAAACACACACATAGAGTTATAAAGCCACACCACACCAGGAGTTGAAAATCTAAACCCCAAGGGAAGACAGACACAGACAATAGGAAGCAAAGAGACGACTGGGAAAGATGCCCGATTTTAAATATTCATCCCTTCCTTCAGCTGCCAACCTCTCCATCTATCTCTGTCATGGCACTGCACGAGTGATGGAAGGGGGAGCTGAAGAGATAGTGCGAAAGAAGAAGGAAGAGGAAGATACATGGAGTATGCTGTAGTCATGGAGATGCAGGGCAGGGTTTTAGCTCTCAGGGGCACTCGATTATTGTTTGATTCATTTTGAGCAGTTGGATTTTTTTTGGCTGCTTGACAAAACCCACTATGACACAATGAGGTAACATTTCATCATGACTACACTGAAATAAGGGCGTGTGCAGTAGCTTCAAGCACTGAAACTTTTGTTTTGTTTCTTAGGAGAAACAAAGAGGGTTTTTTTATAACATTAATTCTAAAAAGTACAGCGACGGAATCCATTTTTTTATTTTTCCAACATGAAAATGGAGAGAATTTGTCAGAACTGCTTAGTATGTGACCATAAAGAAACAGAGCAAGGCTTGGGAATTTCAGACTTATAGCCACTTATAACAATGAAGAACTGTGCGTCATACGCCACCGCTGTCTACCCTGTCTTCAGGTCCAGTTTAAAGTATGTTGCTCTACATTAAAAAATGAATAAAAGAAAAATAATTAAAAAAAAAAAAAGTATGTTGCTCTGTAGATAATCCAGTGCTGAAACACCAAATAGTTCTGCAATTTTCTCTTTTTTCATTGTGACACTAATGAGCTGTGAGCATCCCCACACCCTGCTGCACATAGCTAAATTCACATGTATGATGAGCTGGATGGTAAAGGAAAGTCTTTAGCTTTCTATAGTGGAGTAGAATTATCACTGATGTGACAAAAATGTCAATTTATATTCAGATAATTCCTTCAGCTTTTCAGATGGGGACAAGAAAACCCTTGTGTTGCTTTCAATAGCAGAGCTTGTATGTGCCTGGGTTAAGCTCCAGATCGATATACTTCTGGTTTTCATATAAATATTAATGTCAAAAAAACTATTTAGATTTTGTGTACACATATATTTTTTCTGGGTCATCCAAAGGTAGGAATGTTGTCCTCATAATTTAAGGCTGTAGACAATGCTCATAAATACTCCAGCTCAAATACCACCTACTCCCAGCAGACGGCAAAAGTGTCACTTCAACCACACAAGGCTGTTAGTGCCAGCATAAGTGTTGGTGCTTTTTGTAATGAGTCATTTGCATAGAAAGAGGCATACTTTTCTTCAGATGAATGAGTAATGGATCATTTTAATGTATGCAAACATCACTGGTGCACAGAGCAGTTTGCATTGTGTGGAGCATTTAACCCACCCTCAGGTGTGATTTGAAATAGCTTTTTTTTCTGCTTTGAATCAGCAGGGAGAAAACACAAGAACCTTAGCAAGCTTTTACAGCGCTCAGGTGTATCAAAAACTAAGGTGATGTTGTGGGAAAAGGGAGGTGTGTTTGTTAGTGCATACAAAAAATGAAGAGTCAGTTCAGGCAGTTAGCCTGGGCACCACATGTTAACAGCTGCAGTAATGTCCTACACACTGTTGTCACTGTTGCGGTTCATGAATGCTGTCAGTGCTGTGCCCACTGTTTTATTGTCACACCTGGGAGCATTCACCAGAAAGAAGCTGATGTCACCAACTTGATTCGTCTAAAATTTTCTGACCCTTGAGGCGTCATGTATGGCTGTGCAACTCAGACTTAGGTTGAGGCCGCATTTTGAGGAAAGACAGTGACATAAGTTCAAGGCCTGCGCCCTAATTGACAAGCCATTGTGGCAAAGACTTCAGGAAAACAAAGTAGCCCCTCTGTTGAATGTAGCCAAACTTAGTGGAAATTCTCGTCTAATCATTTGGAGGAATTCTTCAGCTCTAAAGTAACTGCTGAATTGATGCTGACCCTTCCAGCTCCATTCAACAATCAGTTTCAGGCTAAAACATGATGCATTTATAGAATATAGAACTCAAACCAAATCCAGTTTTCTTCACAGGAATGACCTATTGGTCAGGATGTGCCCCAATGAGGCTAGCCCCCGAGCAGATGGCCTCTTTTCTGCGTGTTCTTAGGTTCTTGATTTATTTATTGTTCTATCCCTCCTGCTTTTGACAGATTTTAGCTTCATATGTTAAATATTTGGTAAAGCTGTACATCTGGAATGCATATGGATACAGACAAAGCCTTTAGCGTGGACTCAGCATTCATTACGTCATGATTTTGGAGACTTCTGGAGCAAACAGTGCAGTGCCACTGGAAGTTTTGGGGGCAATGTCAAGCAGCCAATAAGGGAATAATAACAAGTTTTCCTACCTATATGTCTTGATACATTTAATGGCCCTGTTGTTGACCACTGTCAAAAACACTGCCTGAAGCAAAAATTAGTTAACTTGACTTTAAAGGTCAAATGTAAACCTCCAAAAAGTTCCGTACTAAAATCTCAGTGTGTGTTAAATACATCATATTCAAGATGACCCCATCCCAACCATTCTATAAACCAGTGGACAACCCTGCTCCACTTTAACATGGATTATTTGGAGCTTATGGCAGATTGAACTCAAGGTCAGAAGTCCCAGCTGTATGGGTTTTTATATGTAACTCTGAGGCATAAACATAGAAACCTGTGCTACGACTCTGACAGGATGTACAAACCAACGGCCAATTAAACCCCTGGGGAAGTTAAGTAGCTGCTCTGACCTTCAGGTCACAATAATGTTTGGCTCTGCTTAGTCAGAGCAGAAAAGACCATGCCTGAAAGAAGGAGCAGTACACATAATGTAAATGCAAATGGGTTGCTTTACCTGATGACCCGCGGTTCTTCTTGCCAACTGTCCGTCAGCCCAAGAGAATTAAATGAAAAGAAGCAGGACAAAAGCAGAGAAAGGGTAGGGGAGTAAAAAGGAGGAAAACAGGAGAGATATAATTTAGATTTCAAGTGCTTCCTCGGGGTGCAAAAGAAGACACATCAAGCAAATACACTCTAAAGAGAGCCAAACACAGGCTTTCACAAAACAGCAGCTCTAAGGTGTCTTGAAGTAAGAGGTACAAAACAACACAGAGGACTTCAACCCCAAGTGAACAAACAGAAAAACTGGCAGAGAACAAGAGGCAGAGGAAAGGAGAGAAAGAAAAGAGAGAACAGCACGTTATCAAGGAGTCCGGCAACAGACGACCTGTTTGAAGTCCATCCATCAAGTACCAGCTACCACATTTTGTCTACCTCATTCACTCTTTTCTTCCACTCCTCCATGTTCCCCTTTCACTCTCTATACATCCTGATTCTGAAGGTTGAAACACAAAAGGCTACAGAAAAGTGATAATGTTGACATTACTGGTCAAATTTCCATTCATCACCATTCAGTTATCAATTCAGTGCTTCTCCAAACCTCATTCAGCCTTTAGCCATTCAGCCACTCGCTCTTGACTTAAATACTGTGTGCCTCTGACTTTAATTGTAATGTATTTGTGTCCTTGTGCTGTAAAGATGTGCATCAAAGCTTTAAACTGGATTCTGACGGACAACTTCAGCATTAGGAGAACATTTTCAGCATAACCGAGGAACACATTGAGCAAGCAAAAAGACAAAACGCTGCTCAAAAAAAAAATTCAAACAAAACTAAAACACAACAGCTTTCAGATTTAGTAATCGTTCAGATATTTTTAGATTTATGAGGGAGAAAGGAAGGTAACAAAAGACTGTGAGATGGTTCTGTTAGAATAGAAACTGATACAGTGGAAAAAGACGATGAAAAAAATCTCTGTACAAGTCGAGAATGAAGACAAAGGAACTTCATTTATAAGGAAATTTGAACGAAAATTGCAGATTTAGAAAGAAACTTCTGGTTAAATCTCAGATACTTTTAAGGCCTATAAATATGTTGATCTGTGTTTGGAATGCAGTCTTAAATAAAATGATTTCAATATGAAAATAACCACAAAATTATTCTGATACTAGAGTGAATGGATGGCAATACATCATATAATTAGGATTATTTATATCACCATGTCAATGAGACACCTCTAGAAGTTTTTTTTTTTCAATTATTCATTCCATTAGAAGAGCCAAATTTAGAAAAAAAGAGCAAAATGGTTAATAAGATTTATTTTTAACTCTACACAGAACCTTTTTAACTTTTTAAATATATTTAACTCATGTTGTTTAGGCAATAAAAAATGGGTGATTGAATCAGTGAGAGACTAAAAAAACACCTGAACACATTGTAAAACTCAAATGCTGTTTTTGTTGTTGTCAGGTAGCAGTGCTTTGAAGTCTATTCATCCTAAAAAACAGACACCACACACACTTACACACACATACACACACAGTCACACACACATAAGCAATCACGTATGCCCACAGGCAAACAATCAGAAACAGGCAGGCTCTTGTCCGGGGGGCATAAAACTCAGTGTGTGTATTCAAATGATGTGTCACAGTGAGTCATCTTTAGTTTCAAATGGGAGCAGAGAAACAACGGGGACATCAGAGAGCACCATCTCCTGTGCACGAGTGTGTGTGCGTGAGTGTGTGTTCAAAGCATCTGACGTGCAAGGAGCTGACCTAACATTTTACAGTTGTTTTCACTTTGCTCATTGTTTTTCAAACCTCTATCAGAGCCTTAGAGTGTCTGTTGTCTTAATCACTTTGTGTATTGATTAACATTTCACAGCACAGATAACCACTGTAGAGCGGGTCAATGGTGCTTTTCTGATCCAGGCTTAAAGCTGAATACATATTAAACAGGCTACGACTCAGGATCACAGCCGATGTTAATGTGATGTGTTTAAATTACAGTTGGAGGTGATGTGAAAATATGAGTGTGCCTGTGTGTTTCAGCCTTGAGCATGATTTGTATTCATGAATTCAGTATTGTGTATTCAGCTGCCTGAAGGACCTCCAAACAAGCAGGTCACCATGTCCTCTGTGTGTGCTCTGAACAATATGTGCGTCTCTCTGTTTGTGTGAATACAACAAGGATTAAGAACAGTGTTTGTGTCTGTTGTACAGTACACACACTCATATGTGCTGTACCTGTTTTTGTGAGTGTAAACCTGGTTTGTTATACCTTGACCTGTGCAGGTGTCACCCTTCAGTCCCCAGCTGTGGGTCACCTATTTCCCGCTGCACCCCCTAAGCCTCTGTGACTCACCCGCTCCTTGCCTCCTTTCCTCTCGACAAATAACATCCCCTGCAGGGCTGTCTCTCCATTTGCACATGAGCAGACACCACTTTGCCTCTTGGTGACAATCTATTCCCTTGACTTGTCCTCCCTTTTCGCCACATTTGTATCCTCTGACACACATTCACCCCGGGGCCCGAAAGAATACATTTTTTGACAAAGTATTTGGATCTTTTCTGCCTCTTTCTCATCTGTTGTAAAGCTAGAGTTCAACCTCAAAACTCTAACAGTTCCAATTTAGCCTGTCAATCTTCCACTCGTCCTCACACGTCACTGGGGTCCTGTATCACACACTTAAGTTTGCTCACAAAAGACACTTATCTATTTTAAAATTCACATGGATACACATCTCAATAACTGAAAAGTTGGAAAGAGAATCACAAAAAGTCACAGTGCTAATCTTAGAGCTCTAAGAAATTCCTGAAAGAGAGAATGGACAGCCCGGCTTTGTAAATCAGATCAGAACTGAGCCGAGTCATCATTTATAAACAGTGTGTGTGCAGGTTCACATTTCAAATCTCTGTCTTCACTCTATCCTAACACTTTGCTCTCCTTTAATTTGAGTCAAAGCCAATCTGTACTGATTCTTTGCTCCATAAATGTGGGCTCTGTGAAGGTTACATCTTCCTACTGTCTGCCTGTCTTCACCAAAACACTGGCACCAGTTGACCTTTCCAATTTGCCATGTCAATCATGCCTGCGCACACACACAGAGGCAGTATTTTCAGCCCAGTCTCAAGTACACACAGGTAAAAGCTGGTGTCAATCATTCTGCCATGGAATCCCAAATGTCACCAGGTTTTGACATTCTCTTTACTCACAGTCTGAAAGGAAAAAAAAAAGATCTTTTAGCTCTACCTTTCTCGCTCCTCTGCTTCCCTCTTCTATGCTCACATGATTTGCAATCTGCTCTTTTCTCATTCTTTCGATGCAGACTGAAGATATACAAATATCAAACCTTAACAAGTATCAATAGAAGTATGAAGAAGTGACATGATGAAACTGGGGAATGGATGAAGATGTTAGATTTAAACTGTGAGCCCAATGATGGCATGGAAAAAAAAAGAAGAGATACTTGATTTCTGATTCATCTGATTCAAAAAGTAGAGTGCTGCTTCTGCAAGTTTTAGCTCTGACAGAAAACGCAGAGTAGAAATGTGATGCCTCTGATCCTGTGGGAGACATATCTCAAGGCCAAAAAGAAGAAATGAGCGATGAAAGACTTGAAGAGACAGGGGAGAGTTGGAGCCAAAAGGTGGGGCTTCAAAAGACACTGATGTAGGGCAGCTGTGTGCCCATTACTGCAGCTTGAAATACCAGATGGAGAGAGGACCAGAGGGACAGGAAAGAGGAGATGCATCATTACTAAATCAAGTCGTTACCCTGTTCTTTATCCGGACTGCTGCAGGGTAATCTCTTATCTCACACTCCTTCACGGTCACCAAATACTTGTTTTAATCTCTCTACCTCTGTCCCATAGAAATGTGGTCGACACCCTCACTGAAAGTAAATAAGCCTCATGTACAAGAGGGTGTTGAATTATAAGTGCCTCCTTTGGAAACAAGTGGTAATTGAGCTTAGCGTGCACTTCTCCCCCGTGTAGTGTCTGCTGCTAATACAGTCCATTCATTTTCCAGACACCAGTGAGTGAAAGGGACGAGGCGTGTAGAGGAATGTGACAGATCAGTGTCAAGAAACATGTCCTGGCATTTCCTCAGGCTCTTGCTTTAAGGCTAAGCCACTGGCTTACATACTTCAGAGCAGAGTTGAAAATGTGGATACTGTATTAAGAATTTATTGATCCCCTCTGGGGGAATCCCTTGAAGAAACCATGTAAAAACTGAACAACAGCATTATCACATTGCGCAGGGTGTTCATCTAGGCCAAAACCAAACAATTTTTTATTTCAAATAACTTATTCTTCAGTTGAGGCTGTTAATGTGTTACATTTACGGTTGAAGCTGGCAAAAACATTTCTGGTCGTAGCCTAGAATCAGGGAACCCATGTTGCATTGAATCAGCTGCTCTGGAGCTAAAGTGACATGAAACAAACTGTGTCTCATTCTGTAAATCATCAGAAGCAGCACCACCAACACAAACAGCTAGACAGCTGGCATAATGCTACACTTAACAAGAATATAGTTGCCCAAATCACACACCTTAAAAAACTATGTTGCATGCTTTTCTAATAAGTTTAAATTCCTTAAGCTAAGGTTGTTTTGAAAGTGTTCCCTGAACAGATGAGTTTTCAGACATCTCTTAAAAGTTGAAAGGGACTCTTTGGGTTGTAAAGAATTAGGTTATTCATTCCACCATTTGGGCACAACAGAGGAGAAAAGTCTGGCTAGAGATTTAGAGCCGCACTGGGCTGGGAGCACCAGGTGTCTTTCACAAGCAAAGTGTAGTGGGCGAGAAGGGGCGAAGACCTTGATGAGGGACCCCGGGCAGACAGGAACTGTTTTTATCAATATTTTGTAAGCCAGAAGAAAAGATTTAGGTTTTTTTGAGCTGCCACTGGAAGCCAGTGAAGAAAGATTAACAACAGGATGACATGCTGTTTTGGGCTGGTTAAAGAACAGACGTGCTGCTGCATTCTGGATCATCTGCAGAGGTTTGGAGGCCTGCTAGAAGAGAGTTGCGAGTTGAGTAGTGAATGCGTGTAATAACAAGGGCCTGTTGTGTCAGGGTAGGGTCTGATCCTCCTGATGTTAAAGAGGGCATGACGACAAGATCAAGCAATCAAGGCCGCATGACCTTTAAAGGTCAGCTGGTCATTAATCATGTCACCCAGATTTCTGGCAGAGTTTGTGGGCACAAGTTTACTGGAATTAAGCAGGACACTGATCTGCGGTGGGATCGAGGGACACGCTGGAAGGACAATGAGCTCAGTTTTGGATAGATTTAGCTTAAGGCGGCATTCTTTCATCCACCTGGATATCAGATATATCAGATACCAGCCAGACATGCTGATATTAAAACTGATGCATTTGTGTCGTCAGATGGAAAGACAGGAAAAGCTGAGTGTCGCCAGCATAGCAGTGGTAAGAGAAGCCATGACAGCGGATCACTGCATCAAGTAAGGTGGTGTATAAGGAAAAGAGTAGGGGACCAAGTACTGACCCCTGTGGTACCCCAGTCGATAAGCCATGTGATGTAGACACTTCTCCTCGCCACGACACTCTGAAGGATCTGTAGGATCTATACCTGTGGAGAGGTAAATTTGATGGTTTACTGTGTCAAAGACAGTGGACAGGTCCAGCAGCAGTAGGACAGAGTACTGACCAGCAGCTCGAGTCAGTCGCAGTTATTCTGTGACTGATACCATTGATACGAGTCAATCAAGTTGTTTTTCCACAGATGTCCAGAGACTTGGTTATAGACTGTGTGCTCAAGTATTTTTGACAAGAAAAGCAGAAGTGGGACTGGCCTGTAACTTTCAACCTGGGCTGGGTTGAGATTAGGTTTCTTGAGCAGCGGGGTGACCTGAGTGTGTCTAAAAGCTGTGGGGAAGATTCCAGGTTCCAAGGAGGAATTGACAATGTGTGTGTGACTGCAGGTTTGATTATTGGTAAGACGGTATGCTGAAATGAAGTCAGTCTAACTCAGTCTGAGCTGTAATCATTGCTAATTCTTTCCTAAATTAAGTGATGATAATAATTTGTGCCTTGTCATTGCTCTTTAAATTAAAATAAAATATTACAAAATGTTCATTAAAATTTCCCTGACTCGAGGGTGACCCTTTCAAATTGCTTTTTATTGTTGTTTTTATACCCACGGTTTAACTCTCCAAGATAGTGCATACGACTAGACAGAAATTAAAAAAAGCAAATCTTCATATTGGGAAAACTAATTTAGATTAAATTGGATTTCGGAATCCATACAGCAAATAGAAAATCTAATCATTCTGTAATAACATCCCAAAGCATTTTGTAAAATCTCACCTGCAAACATGTTCTGTTTATCTGAATGTGACACTTTTTTCATCAAGGTGTTTTATTTTTCTTTTTAGTTAAAATTTACTAATTAATTGCAAATGTAAAACTAAATGTCTCTGCATGTCACTCTCTTTAACTTCTTTCTACTGCATAGCCACATTCACTCTGACTGAGTGCATGTGCGACTGTTTCTTTATGTTTCTTCTATATAAAGTACATAAGTATATATGAACGGTTGGGATCAGCGTCTGATTACTGGCTTAATTAATTGAAAGGCTCACAGATTAATTAGTCAGGGCTGGCTATATCACGTTCATTATAACAGCAGTAGATCAGTGAGATCTGGCTGCAGCTGCTCTGCCTGGCTCTGTACAGCATGGTGTAGTAATGGACATCATCAGTCTGTCTGTGGTGTGGCTTACACTATGTCTGTGTGTGTGTGTGTGTGTGTGTGTGTGTGTGTGTGTGTGTGTGTGTGTGTGTGTGTGTGTGTGTGTGTGTGTGTGTGTGTGTGTGTGTGTGTGTGTAGCGCACTCTGTGAGGGCACACATCTCCTCTGTTCTTCAATCACTCCAAACAACCAGACAGGGAGGAGGTAGTGCCGGGGAGGTAAGTAGGGATGAGGAGGAAGGAGGAGATGGGTGGAAAACTATTTTTGGATTAAAGGCCCTGTTGATCTATTCCTGTTTTCAACTCCCCCAAATACTGAGCTCTTTACACCCTGCCTCTCTTTTTTCCTCTCTTTCCATCCCCATCGTCCTCAAAGCTTAACCAATTTCGCACTAGCTTGCCTCTTTTTTTCCTTCAACTTTCTCTGGTATGCGATCCCTCTCTGTCCTCCTTGTCTCTCCTCACTTGGCCTCATCCTTTCCTTCTCTTTTTTTTATCTTGCCTTCTTTTGCTAATTCTTTCAAGTACTCTGCCCTGAAACCCTGATAAAAACGCTGCCTAACATCCTCACGGATAGCACAGAGGACAAGAGGACAAATACACAAACACTTGTGTGAGGCTATGTGAGTGACTTTGTAAATGGGTGTGAAAAGTGGCTGTAGTTACGTGAAGCTTTATTAAACGAAAACCATTGGGGAAAAACACCACCCACAGGTCTTCAGAAATTAGTAAAAACAGTAAATGAACAGATGGGCAGTATGTGTGCTTATGAATTCCTCTGAATGGGGGTGTTTGTATATGTGTGTGCTATAGCTGGTGTTAAAATACGAAACAGTGCTGGCTTTCCAAACCTCCACTCTGTCTTATCTTCATTTGTTCTTGTTTCTGTTGGCTTTACAGTCAAGCTTGATGATTCCTTTTTGTTCCAACCCAACCAAGAATCCTTCTCCTGCTGATAAGGACCATGTGATATAAGCCACAACCTCTGCAAAGGCTGTAAGAGGTCTTAAAGTTGAGATTTTGCTGATGTTTCTGTGATTGTTAGGGTCCTAATTTAACAACTTCCGACAGACTTCTTAAAAGGTTAAATTGAAACTTGTGTTTTCAAAGCCAAACTTTTTGTCTATACATCACACATCTATTAACCAGGACAAGTCTGTTGTAGCAAACTATTGACTAAGGAACTTTTTTATCTGGTTTGACTCTGATAAATTATTACTGACATGCTGGTGTTGTCAGATACAGTTGACTGTGTATAAAACAGACATCACTTCTGTTCAGCCCGTTGTGAGATTTAAAGCCACAACAAAACAAACAAACAAAAACCTCTGCGACTGCTGACATACAGTGCAAGTGGAACTAAGGCATGTGCTGAAGTAACCCAGACAGTAGAATCATGGGACTGATGTCAAACCAGCAACACTAACCAAACCAGGTATTACGCAAACGAACAGATAAAACATTACAGATCCCTCAGCAGAAAATACTTTAAAAGTTTAATGACTCCTGTGGTCCTCCGCCGTTCCTCCTTTACTCGGTAAATCAAGTACAGAACACTTCAGGAGCTTGCAAGAATCTACAACTATGATGTTACATCTCATCATTTTAAAAGTTCAATAACTATGTAAGCCTAAACTTTTTTTTGGAAAAGCGAGCACATGGTAACAACTGGCATTAACAACAGGAACCATGTTTGAGAACATTTTTTTACACATAGACCCATGCTTTATCTGTATCTGCATATCTTTCAGGTGGCTTTGTGCCTTGACTTTGTTTTTTTATGTTTTTGAATTAAACTAGTTTGGTGTCTAGAAAACTAGGTTCCATGCTAGTCTTTGCAACAAAGATGATGCAACAAAGTCCTTGTTTCACGACAGAGTGACAGGAAAGTAAAGGAAGGCACTTCATCTTCATTTCAGGGGGGAAGAAGTAAACCACATTTGGGGAATGACCTGTTTCTCCTTATGAGTCATCTGCTGAACCTAAATGTTTCTCAGTTTACACAATGAAAAAAGGATTTCAACCAATATTCCCCTGCACTCACACAAACACAAACACTCACAAAAACAGGCTCAAACACACATCTGATGTATCAAGTAAACCACTGGCACCATCACCCTCTCTTTCTGTTCACCTCTCCTCTTTCAGTGAACATATTTCCTCTTCTTCAGCACCTCATCTCTCATCCTATTTACTCATCTTTTATCTTTCTTCTGTTCCAAAATCCAATCTTTTCTCTGCTGCCTTGCTCCATCTCTCACACCCCACCCCTTTTCTTTTCCACTTCTACTGCCTCAAATTAACATCTTCCAAATGCCAGCTTGTCCAATAACCTGGTACGGCCAGCAGGAGGCACGGACACGCAGAGACAATCAGTGTGTTCACATGCACACTAATATTTCATTTATATTCAACAAACTCTGAAAGCTGTTTATAAAAAGCCTGGGTATATCATGTCAGTGCTGATACAAGCTGGCATATGAGCAGCGTATCTCATTGGGTTTCTCAGTTTGGAGCCTGAAAGCCTCCTGCATTTTCACACAGTGATAACAATCAAAATAAAGCAGCACTACTGAACACAGTGGGAGGACTGTAAAACGTCTGTTGCCATGTTCAGCGCATGAAGCATGAGGTCTCAGCTGGAGGAAAGCTCCCTCTCAGAATACTAATGTTCAGTCACTCACTAAGTAATGCACGCACTCTGTCTCAGGGTTGCGGGGTGTATCGCAGGGTGGTGTTAAAGGATGACTGTGTGACTGGCAGGATCATTAAAACCACGAGCACCACAGTACCTAACTGCACACTTGTATACCTCATCCAGCCTCCTCTGTGAGTGTGTATGTACGTGCGTGTGTGTATATATATGTCTGGTATGTGCTTGTGCATTTTATCTCCTCCAGACAGATAAGATGGTATTCCTGTCTGGGGATGTCCCGATTCGATACGCTGATGCACATCAGTGCCTGATAAGGCTGTTTTGCGGGGAATCGGATTTCATTGCGTGATCAGGACCGATCTAGTTTTTACATGTTTACAGCTTAACGGCTGCTGTACATCAAACCATGTTGCAAACGTGTCCGCTGTGTGGGACTTCTTCTCTTTGGAAAGCAAAGATAGTAAAACAACATCTTGCGACATTTGTAAAGTAAGAGTTTCTCAAGGAGGTAACAACAGGGCTCATTTTTATACAACAAATACGATTCGTCATTTACAACAGAAGCACACAATTTTTCAGAGAAATGTATCAGTATCAGCAAAACATATCATGAAAAAATCTGATCGGACTGGGAGTCAAAAAATCTGTATCGGGACATCCCTATTCCTGTCCAGTTATTTATGTGGTGACATCATGGGCTCTAATTTTGTGGCACAGGGGGCGCAAACCTGGCGCAGCCTGCGCAGTGTTAATTTTGTGCGGCGCACTGCCGAGGGCTGCCAATTTGACAATTTGGTAGACCGTCTGCGTAGAGATGGGTGTGACTGCACGCCAGGGGGAGTTGATGGCGCACCAGGGGGAGGTGTCAGCAGATTCATGTTGGCAGCAGTGACAAATTTGTGCCAAATAAAGTGCGCTGAAAGCTCGCCAGCTCCAACCTGGTCTATTCTCGGTGCAAAGCAGAGCGCACCCTGCGCAGATGTATTTTGGTGACGGGTGCACATATGCGCACAAGTCAACAAAGCCTCAGAGGCAGGTGTCCAGAGTGTCAGGCACATTTTAATGCAGTAAACAATCACAGCAATCACTATTTAATGTAACTGTCTGAACCAGCATATACATTTGTATCTATATTAACTGTCCCATCACATCTGATGTCAGATTAAAGCCGTTTGTCATAATGGAAAGTTAACCTGACGGCAGCTGGAAGTTTGATGCACATCTTACAATTAAACAATAAACAGCCTTAACATCTGATACTGAGTATATATCTGGCTTCTCTCATTTCATTTAATTCAAAGAAAAGAGGGAGAGAAAAGACGAAGAAAAAAGAGACAAAATAAATGTATGTCACTCAGGATTTACCCGTGATTTCCCATATCTCTCTGTTTCAGTCTTTATTTTTAACGTGATCTAAAAAGATGGAGTACTTTATTGTAAGGCGGATGAGGCGGAGACTCCGGGAGAATATACAGTATATCACCAAAGGTTCTGCTATTTGGCGATGACAAACCAGGAGTGCAGGTGGATCAAAAGTATTCTGAATGGATAAGCCAGCAGGCAAAGAATCTACACATGGGGATAAAACAGTCCCAAGCAGGGTGGCACAATAAATCACAAACTCATTGTTATTACAACACAAGCATTCACAATAAATATACTCCAAAGGCCTAAATATATATAAAGAAATAAGGCTAATATGTTTTATGTTTGTAAGCAATGACTGACATTTAAACAGTCAATCAAACTGCAGACCTATCTTCAATTCGAGGCTCAAATCTGAGGCTAAGGCTGCTTTCTTCAGAACGTTGTTGGTAAGTTAGACCTCTGGGTATTTCAGCTTCAGCCCCGTGAAGAAAACTGTTGACGAGACACTGATTTCATTCATGATAGTTTTTTTCTGCACTGTTTTCTCAGGTTTTAACTACAAGGCCCATTTCTTTTTAGGAGCATTTGAAGTGTGTGGATAATTTGTCTCCCATTAAAGACCCTGTAAATGATAAACACCACAGGAAGCCTGACATAAAAACAAGCTGAGCCTAAGTTAGCGGCAGATTGTCTCTCAGTAGTTGGTGGAATAATGTCACGGCTTCATGCTGGATACAGTCAGAGGGACAGTGGGTTTTAATGTTCTGCTGCTCTGAATACTCATTATTTAAAAAAAAGGGTACAGCCTTTAGAGGTCTTTAAGTAGCTGGGGCTTTTACAGGACTGACAGGAGACAGGATGGTGTGACTGATGGATGGACTTGGATTTCAGGTGGTGTCTTGCTGTAAACAATGTTGACAGAAACCTGAGTAACAAAAAAACGTTAGGAGTTTTCCCTGCTCCTGTTCTCTGGCCTCTTCTGCTCCTCTGCTACTGCTTGTTCATTGATTGTTAAAATCTTGTTGCAATCCAGCATCTGAGCGTCTCTGTTGGTTTTCTCCCCCAACGGACACCTCTTTGACTGGCTTTCCTTTTGTTGCATTCTTTGATGTCTATTGACTATTTCACTCATGAATGAAAGAGGATCTGAAGATGTTTGAGGTGGGTGGACATCTGGAAAATGCTCTGACAAAGCAGAGTACACGGGTTTCCATCTTAATTCATTTCATCATGCTGTGAAACGTGTTGACAATTGCGTCCATAACTAAGTAGAACAAGCAGAGTATTCGCACATAGGCACAGAGTGTTAGGCCTGTCATACTGACATAGTCCATGAGTCAGTTTCCTGTCCATCCTCCCGTCACTCCATCTCTCTGTCTACACACAGGGGTTTTAATTATAGAATCAGTGAGGAGCTTCATTACACTGAACAAGAAAGAGAGCTGGGACTGAGTGAGACAGAAACAGAGAGAGGGGGGAGGCGAGGATCAACAGAGAGACGTCTAATCTCTTTGCAACTGAAATATTGAATATAATCATTGCAGACACAACGAGTTGTTGCAAGAATTAATCAAAGCAATGATTCATTAGCCTTGCCTCTTTATGAAAACCGCTGAGTATTAGTGCCCATTTGTATGATCTGGTGAGTTTGTGCGTGAGTGCGTGTGTGTCATCACTGCTCCACATCTGTAGACTTCAGATGTTAAGACCCTAGATACAAAAGGATAATTGCCCTGCTGATGTGTCTTTACAAGGTCAGAAATTTCTTAACCTTTGAGGCACAAACTGGCTTCAGGAAAAAGAAACAACTTTGAAGAATACAAGCAAAATACAAAATAGTGGTATTACTCATTTTTCAAGGCTAACATGCAATTAAATTCACAAGGCAGTCTGCTAAGTGACCTTCTGGATAGTTATCTGCATAACTTGTCCGTGGAGAGATTAAATAAAAGCCTTCTGCTCGACTTTAACTTTAAAAGGATCATCGCTGGCTGGACCAGTTTCTGCTTTATTCATATGGTACACAATAACTGATGGTTAACTAACATTCTTCCCTACAGCAAACTTCTATTGTTGTCTGTAAACTCTCTGTTCAGATGACTGATAAAAGAGTCTGCTTGCTTTCATACATTTTCAACACTGAAGACAAAGACTGATGGATAAAAAGCTTTTATCTATTTATATTCACCTTCGACTGGCGTAAGAGCACAACCTCTGATGTTTCGGATCATTAAACCACCATTCCAGAAAAACAAGCCATTCCATGTTAGGAAAATGCTAAAAATTGAAAATTTATTAGGTAAATAAGCCCGAGCACACTGCAATCCAAGTCAGAATGCTGATAATAACATCAACTTCTTTTCTCAAGCCTAAATGAACATCAACCTTTTTGATCTTTGAGCTGCTTCTGCAGAAAATCTTTTAATCACTTGTAAAAAAAACATCCAGGCCAAGCACCGCTCACTAAAGGCAGGAAAGTTTAACAACATTCAACTAAAACTGTGAAGTCGTTGAGCCTTTTTTATCTTGTTGTTAAATGAAATACATTGGCAGCTGCTTATGAACACCGCCAAACGCCGGTAATTAATTAAGAGCAGCGATTTGAGTGGCTGAGTGGGATGAAATAGATTTGGTGTCACTGTTCAGTGGATACACCTGTGCTTGGATCAGAAGGTGGTGTGGGCATCCAATTGGGCCCTGCTTTTCTTTCACAGGATCACCACACAAAAACTCAGAAAAAGAATCATTACTGCTCATGTCTACGGGTGTTCCTCTCTGGCTGGTTTGGTCAAACACTCCTGAGACGTATTCCCTAACTCACAGTGAGGCAGCAGACTGTTTACCCAGGCAGAGCACACTGAGGCAGATTGTGGCTCAGACTGTTATGTTGCCATGTTGAGTAAAGCCGTTTCCATGGAGCTCCTTGATGCCAGCCGGGGTATGACGCAGCAAAACGCAAAGAGACCTTAAGCCAAAAGAAGCATGGCAGCCCTGGAAACAGCCCGACTACAACCAGGAATTCACTGGTCTTGTGTTCAAGTTTTCTAACAGAGCGCTGGTAGGTGTTTGGGTCTGTGATACTACAACGCTCTGACACAAAACTATGTGTAAACACACATCCCACAAAGGTTCCACCCCACAAAAATGCAATGGCAAACTAAATCTCTCCTGGGACACTAAAATACCTCCAATTAGACGTGCCACAGAAGAAGTGGGATGGAACCTGGAGCAAAAACACACAGAGGCGAGGATGTTTGGAAACACACTCTCACACACACAAATATGTGCAGGTTCTCATTTAAGAGCCAGTGATGTGGAAAGGAAACATCTGGAGGGGAAGGGAAGATTAGAGAGAGGAACAAAGGACGCAGGGACACAGAGGTGTGTGTAAAAGACACACACATGAAATCAGCCAGCACACACACTAACAGGTTCCTGTGTTGAATTATTACTTCAAATATTTTAAAAAAACGTACAAAACCTGCTGTGCCCTTAACCAGCGGCGGCCCACCACTGGTCAAGGTACTTTAATACAGAGCCTTGAATACAGAGCCTTTTAGATTCTGCAAAGTACTTCAAATCTCAATACTACAGTGTCAAAATCATTGTCCTTTTGATTGACAACTCATGTGACCAACTAGGAGCCAATAATATCCCTGAGCGTGACATGGTGTGAACAAAAATCATTGTACTCTTATTTATCTTTCAATTTCATACCCTCATCCTTCCATGTGTGCAAGTACATGAAAAAAAAAAATCCAGGCACGGACGAAAACATCAATTCCTGTATGTCCCTACTTAATAACTACATACTAGTTACACTTCCAATAAGTTTGACCGCTAAAGTTAAAATCTCAGAGTGCTACCTGTTCGAAAAGTCCGAGTCTTTCTATGTAGTGAGTCAAAAGCAGCATCTATTTTAATTTTGGCATTTTGGGGGGATTGTTAAAGGGGTAAAAGAAGCAGAAACGTGACAGACACGCATTTAACTGTTTGGTTCTTCTGAGCCAAACATCAGTTTGTACCACCCAGCATCCTAAACACATTTGAACTGGTGTGTGTGAGTTTAACAGTGTGAAAGTTTCCTAGAGGTCAGCTGATTCAGACAAAAATGTACACTTAGCCTCTTACAACGACCGCTCCATCACTTCTTAGGGCTGCAGGACAGACACTGCTTGATAGAGGTGGAGGGGAAAAGGAGGAAGACAATTCTGAGAAAAGGAAAGGACTGATGTAAAACAACAGACACCAGGGGAGTCTACTACAGGAAGTGTAATCAAACTTAGATTGACTCTAACCAGTAAACGAGCTGAGGTGATCAAGCTCAGAATCCCACTCGCTCTACTATGATCAAATACAATGATAGAATAAATCAATTAATAAAAGGACTGACTTGTTTTACAGACAATCGTCCTTTAACTCTACTTGCATCACTCTCTTTTTGGTCCGAACATCTCGGTTTTGAGAGTGATGCTCTTTATATTGAAACTCTTGCTTAAAGCTTCCTCACTGTACACATTACTGCCTTCTGACTGTCTGCTCCTTACTGAGCAGAAACAAATGTATAACTTCATTAATCACTGCGCAGAAGTACGAAGCTTCAAAGGGCAGCTGCAAAATCTCAACAACTTTCTTGTGTTCAACAGAACTTATTTCTGGAAACTTTGTTGCTGCAAACTTGCACTGATTTCTGCCATGCACTAATTATAGATGTTAGTATGTGAAGCATTTTGCAGGGAGCTCTAGAGATTGTACTCATACTCATCAAGATCAGTCATTAGAGACACTACTTAGAAAGACTTGGGAGCTCAAGACTGAAAATAACTTACGTGATATCTTCAAGTTCATCTTGAGTTTAGAGACAACCAACTCACAATAAGTTGCTCTGAGTATGGAAAAGACACATAAGCTTTTACGTTGTTCAGTGCAGGGCTTTTTCAATTAAAAAACTAGGGCAGTTTTAAAGGCCAGGATAAGTAAATGGGCCGTTTATTTTCTGCAGGATTCAAAAAGTCTTCCAGCTTTTGCTGATGGAAAACTCCACACAAATGGATGTAGTAAAATAAAAACATTTTTATTGCTCACATCTAAATTAAAATCTTTCTGACACGTATTTAGGGGAAAATGAATAAAGATGCTTTGTCATTTTTACTGGTAATTCGTCAACAGGCTGTTGAACTGGGCTTCATTTTTAATAGCAGGTGCCACACAAAGTTTAATTGTACAATCTATCTCTTTCTCCACAAGAACCAACTTTTTTTTTATTACTTTGTGGTCTATTAGTGGACACTTAGGGCACTAATTTCGTGGTGCAGCGCAGGGGGCGCAAGCCTGGTGCACCCTGTGCAGTGCTAATTTCGTGCAGCGCACCTATGTGCGCTGCCAATTTGACAATTTGGTAGACCGTCTGCGCAGAGATGGGTGTGACTGCGCGCCAGGGGGAGTTGACGGCGCACCAGGGAGAGGTGTCAGCATATTCATGTTGGCAGCAGTGACAATTTCGTGCCAAAAGCAGCACAGAAAGTGCGTTGAAAGCTCGCCAGCTCAAACCTGGTCTATTCTCAGTGCAAAGCGGAGCGCACCCTGCGCAGCTGTAATTTGGTGACAGGCACAAATGTGCGCACATGTCAGCAAAGCCTCAGAGGCAGGTTTCCAGAGTGTCAGGCACATTTTAATGCAATAAACAATCACAGCAATAACTATTTAATGTAACCGTCTGAAACAGCAAATACTTTTGTATCTATATTAACTGTCCCATCACATCTGATGTCAGATTAAAGCCGTTTGTCATAATGGAAAGTTAACTTGACAGCAGCTGGGAGTTTGATGCACATCTTACAATTAAACAACAAACAGCCTTAACATCTGATACTGAGTATATCTAGCTTTATTTACCCGTGATTTCCCATATTTCTCTGTTTCAGTCTTTATTTCTAACGTGATCTTAAAAGATGAAGCACATTATTGTAAGGAGGATGAGGCGGAGACTCCGGGAGAATATACAATAGCCTATATCACCAAAGGTTTTGCGGCTCTGACCGTCTCCGCTACCGGGTCTTTCCAGCGTACCTTCTGCGGCGCTGGGGATCACTCAGACCAATCAGACGCTGCGCCTCATTTGAGCGCATTTATAGGCGAGGAGAGGCGCTCATTTGATTGGTGAAACTACGCTCGGCTGTGTTAAACCCACTTACGGCTTTTCTCCTCCCACTCTGCCATTTGCGCGGAGGGAGGCCATTTGCGTGGACGCGCCTTGACTGCGCCTCTCTTGGCAATGCAGGAAACTTGCAAAGACTTTTCACTTTTCTAAATAGTTTCAGAAAACTATTGTTGTCTTCTGTCGGGATGCAGGACTGCACCAAAGCTGTACATCTGGGTTCATTAGCTTTAGATAAACTCTGTAGTACTACGTTTCCTCTGAAGAGCTGTTTCTGGAGAATTTTCTTAAAGTGAAGCATCAGAATTTAACATTCTGTAATTACTGAACGCACACTAGTTTTGTGTTTCGAGATAGCCGTAAAACGACAAAAAAAAATAAAATAAATTACATTGCAGTTTAACTTCTGGTTTTCAATATCTATGCTCAAGAAGACTACTGGGTACTTCTGTTGTGATCAGTTCTGCACATGCGCAATTTTCAAAAACGACAGGGATTGAGTACAATGGCTAACTTTTGTGCAAAGGGTTCCTAAGGTTTAGTTGTTTATATATGCTGTAATATCCTGGGCTACTTTTTGGATTAGTTATCATTCACACGTGTTACTTTATGGTCCTTTCTGTAGCAGAGATCCATGCATCTGATCAACTGTTAAGCCCAGAGCTGAGAGTGCATTTTAATTTCAACAGCAATTATACCAGCATACATTCACCCTACCCTCTCACTCTCTCCGGTGCCTTCTGTTCTCTCCTCCTGTTTACTCTGAATGACCTTGCCTCTTTTCCACTCTCCTGTTGTTACAAAGATGAGGTCCATGCACAGGGGGCCATGGCCTAATTGTCTCAAGTTGTGCAATTTTTGTCCCCTTTGTTTACTCACCAGAGTGTGTGTCTTCATCGATGCCCAGACTCTACCCTGAGAGTTTGTTGTGTGTATTCAATGTACATTTGCTTGACAGCGTGCTGTCCCATGTGTTAAT
Source organism: Halichoeres trimaculatus (assembly GCF_033239565.1). Taxonomy (NCBI): domain Eukaryota; kingdom Metazoa; phylum Chordata; class Actinopteri; order Labriformes; family Labridae; genus Halichoeres; species Halichoeres trimaculatus. Next base: position 22,601,146 of record NW_027437180.1, read on the forward strand.
GTGTGTGTGGGCATGAGGCTCCCTGCAGTGAGTGCTCTCTTTAGGGGAACTCTGCTGCTCTAATGGTCTGATGTACAAACCCACTAAGACTGTGCTGCTGTGAACTAAAAAACATCACACAAACATGCAGACACTCTTCTGGGAAACAGGGAGACTCACTGATGGTATGATTGACAGGAGGAGGTGTGTGTGTGTGTGTGTAAGTGGAGTGTAAAAGATAGTATGGAGATGATAGCAGGTATGTGTGGAGCTTAATTAATTGGAGTTCCTGGGATCCTCATCTCATGTCAGTAAAAGATTTACCCTGAGGCTGTTAAAACCCTCTTTCTTACTACACACGCTTGCACAAATGCACACACACACACTCACACAGGCCCTCACACTGACTTAAACAGGTGTTAACTATAATTTATTGATCAGACCTTCACATTTAATCTGACCTTTCCTTCCTCAGATTAGCTTGTTGTTGTTGTTGTGATTCTTTGTGTTTGTGTGATATTTTGGCACCTCGTAATGCATGAAAATGAAAACATGTGTCATACCATCATGTTAAGTTTGTTGTGATTACTTACTCAAAAAAATTATCAGTAACACTTCAAGCTCTCTAGAGAAGACAGAAGTCAGGAGGAGATCCTTATTTAAGAGGCGGTCTGTACTTGTTGTGATTACAGTGTGTGTGACTTTTCACCAAGCTGTTGCTGCTATCAATTGTGGCTGTTCTAGCTATGCCATGGTTATCAGTAAGTGCTTTTTATTTGGAGCCATCTCGCCCACATTGACAGGATAGTGGTCAGGGACATGTAGATAATTGAACCATCAAGTAGGCTGGTCATGTAGCGGGCTGTCCTCTACTCTTACAGGCGTCAGGGATGGAGCAAAGAGTTGAGACATCCAGAGCAGCACAGGGACAAGAAGGTCTCACAAATGTGACAATAAGTGTTAGAGGCTAGTTTCTGTGTAGGTGTGTGAAGACAGCTTCTTCCAGCAGTCCAAAGGTTAACAGATTGTTGGTTATGTTCATAGTCGATGTAGAGTATAACTTTATTAATAATCTCTTCACTGACAACTCACTTTTCTTTCTCTCTAAAAAAGTTTTTTTTCCCATGCCAAATGCTAGCACAAAGCACAAATCAAAGTCAGAAAGGGGGAGAGAAAAAATGCTATTTTATTTGAGAAATTCTTAAAAACAAGAGAGAGGATTTTTTGAAATAGAGCACTTTACTGACAGGGATGAGTACCCCTCTTCAGATCCGACTTAATAGACTGAAAAGTGAACAGAGGGGAGACAGAAAATTGGGCTACATTATAGAGAAAGGGAATGCCCCGAAGAAAGATAAACAACAGAATGACATGCAAATGATCATAAAATACAAAATGTATGAGTCCAGTTACATTTTATATGTGCCAGTTAACCTGGTGAACTGTTCATTACAGCAATTTCATCTCATTTGCATTTAACTATTTTTTATATTTTCAAATTTCCTGCCAGCAAACCGTGGCAGGTATCTTTTTTTAATAAGCCCAGTGTGCTTGTCAGTGTATTATTATGGGTTATAAGCAAATGTAGTTAGAACATTTTTGTCAAACCAGTAAGTATTAAAACACGAATAATCTCTTTAGGTGCCATTTCAGAAATAATTGTTAAGCCTTGAAAAAATCAGCATTATTGATAAGTGGGGACCAGGATCATTTTAGAGATATTTATTTCATAGACCTTTAAACTAAGTTCTACATTTTGATGTGACAACAAGTCCAAAGGAAAGGAAATACTAGTAAATAAAGTCACAATCAAGCACTATTTATGTAATTCAGTCAAACAAGATCACAGTCCAGGGCCAGAAGGTGTAACATTGTGGGTAAAACATTCCTTCAGCACAGTGGTAAATGTCAGTTTGACCAGACACAGTCTAATTTTCTAGATCAAAATACAAGATGCAATTTGTCGTCTGTGCTTGTTAACATCTGGGTAGTAAAACACTTCAGCATTATGGCAGAAGCCTTTAACCAGCTCTACAGATTCAGCTTAATGAGGCTGACTGATTTGCTACAGATTTGCCAAACATGTGACTCGAATTTCAGACTTACTAGAATGAAAATATCGATTATTTGTTTGATCAACTGGTAACTGTTGTTGGCGTTTAACTGTTTAGGCAAGTAGACACACACACTCCTAGGGACTGTCAAACGGTAGCATAAAGGCTGAATGTATTCAGTGAGAAAAAAATACAGATTGATCTTTGCTTCACTGTTTTTTTCAATTTTTGACTCATTTTTTTCTGGTCTTTATTTCATTTCCTTTCCTTCCACTCCACCTAAATCTCAGTAACAAATGAATAAAACAAACACATTGCCTGAAAGAACAGGATATTTACCCAAGAAATGTTCATTGTAGGAAATACACAGTTATAAACACACACACATGTGCACGCAGACATTTATGGCCAAAGACTGATCAGGGAAACTTAACTGTACCCTCACAATCCCTTTAAAGTGCCCAAGGGAGCTCTCAGCTCTGACAGCAGTAACAAGGTGCTGTGCGGATATTTATGTGATTATGTGTAGGTGTGTTTGTGTGTGTGTGTGTGAGTGAGTGTGTGTGCATTTGCGACAAAGGATGCCAAAGGATACAGCCCTGTAAAGAGAATCTAATTAAAAGTCTATACAGCCACAAGGGACAGAGTGCTCCCACACCTCCTCTCCCTCCCTCCTCTCATTTAACCACAGTGAACACTTGAGCTGAAGGACTGTGAGACAGTCGACTCTATCCTCTGGCCTCCAAGGAGAAAAGATATGGAGAGAAGGATAGAGCGATAAAGTGATATACGTAACAGTGTATAAGCGATAAAGCCCCTGACAGAGGCAGGGACAATGAGGGGACGTGCAAAAGTCTGACAAACTTTCAAAGAGAGCCTGGTTTGTAACTTTCAAAATAAAAGAGAAGAGTGTCACTGTCTCATTGCCAAGATCCCATTCAACGTCAACCATTCAAACACAACCATCATGACTAAAATTTCCATGTAATAACAATTAAAATTAACAGACGATGAAAAAATGTATTACGTATGAGCATACCAACAGTTTGTACAGACCAGTGGCGGCTGCTGGTCAGTCAAGGAGGGGAAGCTCATTTTTTTTCCAGCCTACATCATAAATTTGTTTATTTATTTAAACGTAAATTCTACCCTCCATTCCTTTTCAAGAAAATGATCTGTAACCCTGTCGTAACAACCAGGTGTTTTTTCCAGGGATTTTACCAATGTTCTCTCAATGCTCGTCGTTTTTAAGAAAGGTAAACTTGCTGGAGAATGATAAAGCCTCCAGATCAGTCCAGAACAACCAAGAAGATGCTCCAGCGGAGGGTTATACTTCAAGATCGCTGACAGTCTCATTTCACTATCAATTAAAAAGTGATTCGGGCTCAGACAGATCATCCAATCAACATGCAGAAGCCCAGCGTCCAGGCCAGCCCACTGCCTCATAGACCCCCAGAGACGCTGAGCGTCTGATGGGCGGGACAAAGCCCAGCGTTTATACAATGACAGTTCCACAGTGGAACAACCCACTCTACGCTTCCCTGCTGAAGTCAGAAGACACTCAGCGTCTGACTGTGTTAAAGCACTGAGACACAGCAGGGATGAATGAGAAGGAGGTCGAGCCAGTTAGCTGTGATAGGAGCTGATTCTGAACAAAAGATGAAGAAATTCTAGGGCATATTTTGTGGTCAAGCTCAGCTTCCCTTGCAGTCTTAGAGCAATCGCCACTGGTACAGACTGATAAATCACTGGCAGAATCTGGGCCAGCACCAATGTGAGAAGTCTGCTAATATCTTCTCACATAGTTTCAGAATTTTTGTCAGAATTTCAAACAGAAAATGTTATCATACCTACATCCACTTTATAATAGCAGGGCTGGGAGAACGTTCTGCTCGTAGATCTAAAGTTAGTAGATCTACTAGTGTATTATACTATAAAGTTTTCATGTTTGATCTCTCTGTATCATTTTTAACCTTGAATTATTATTATTTTTTCACTTTTTTAGCCAAAAAATAAACCTTAGTTTGCTGTTTTTGGTGGCATATATCCAGTAAAAGTAAAGTAATGTTTACAAACTCTAAATAATTTTTTATTGCAGTATGTTGCTTGCCCACAGGCTAAAATAATACCTGAGTTTTCAGGCCAGTGCTTTTCTCCTCCTGTAACTAACATAAGAGCTTGGTCAAACTTGTAAAACATGTCCATACATCTCAGTGATCATTACTGACAACATATATGAAATCCCCTGACATGTTTTAGGCCTAGAAGGGCATGTCAGCCCCCTTCAGGGGGCTGACATGCCTGTGACACCTGTCAACAGGCCACATGGGAGGGTCCAGAGCAATCTGGGGGTAGTGCAAGGTGCTGAACAAACTGTGCACAATGAGGTAAAGAATTGCCCTTAGTGCATTCATATTTACGAACAGCCTCCTGAGAACTCTCCAACCATTAAAACCGTGTTTCCTGCTGAGCCACCCCACTGCGACTCAAGTTAAAAAACATCTGAAAAAATACACAGAAAAATCCCTAATGCCAGGGAACAGCAGGAGGTAAACTTAGGACTGGGAGGGAGGGGAGGGGCTTCACCAGACGTGCAGTAAACTGGTGAAAAACCTGGCTTTATTTTATAGTCCAACAGCCCTCTGTGTAATGAGTCATATCTAATGGAACAATGAAGCCGTGTCACATCAGTTTCACTTGTTAACCCAATTCAACTTTCATTCTTGTGATATCAATAATTCAAGTCTCACAGCTTAATGGATCTGAGTCAGGATCTCCAGTGTTGTGTCTCTGATGTGTCAGACACACATCCCAATTTTGTATCCTCTGCTGCTCATTATCATTTTCAGGTTTTATCTCTGGGTTGTCAACAGTAATTAGGCTGCCAATCACACTTCTTTCTGCCTCCTCAGCTCAAGAAAAGAGACAGACTTCAACTAAATCCTCGAGTTTTTCTTTAATTTTAGTAAACTGCATTCATTCAGCACAGAGGGCTCAATCAACCGCCCTCAAAGCTTTAAAACTGTGAAATAAAATCTAATGATGAGCAAACAGCAGCTCTGAAAGAAGAGCTTGAAAGTCTCCTAATCCGCTGTCAATCTCATGTGATTATGGAGTGAAAACGCTGCCTGTTTGTGAGATTTTAATGTGCTGTAGGGGAAAAAATGGAATTAGCAGGCTCTGACTCATCTCACACATTGTTTTATTTTTACCTGAGATGCTCAGGTAGATAGAGGGACTTGTCACATTCTCTCCTGTCATCTCGTTCACCGCCTCTACGTGGTAACGCCCTGCATCTGCTGCCGTGGTTGCCAGGATTGCCAGCTGATTGTCCAAGGTGATTGTTCTGCATGAGACAAGAGACAAATGTACAACAAGGCATTAGAAAACACAATGAGAGCAGCCAAAAGGTGTTAGTCCGTTTAAGTCACTCCTCAAACTAAGACGCTGACAAGAGGAGAGTGTTTGGTACATGGATCGTTTAGAGTTCAGTTTGAGGGAAAGAAGCAGTGAAAACAATCATCAGAAGGCAGAGAGGATTCAAAGGGCTTAAATAAATCTCTCCTCCTGTCTCAGATTGATATGTGGCTCATTGTTGTGTCTCTTTCATTCTTAGTTTGAGATTCTTGTTGTTTTGTTCATTCCCTCTCGTATGAGCACCAATCAATGCATACAGAACACACACACACAAACACACTAACACACACTTGATCTGAGGCTGTTTTACAGACAAAGTTAGGAAACAAGCTTTCAAAGTTTGTGTTGCTGGTGCTTATCAGGGGAGTGTGGTATCAGGAGTCGATTTTGGAGGAAAACTGAGTGGGAGAGGCTCGCAGGGGGGAGTCGAGGAGCGGAAGAAATACATCCTTTGCACTCGATTTTTCATGCGTTTGAGTTGTGTGTCTGGAAACAGACGCCTCCAGGCAGAAAGCACAGGTTGATTTCTTTAGTGATGCTACTTGCGTGTTTGGCATGCCAGTGAATAGAAATCATCTAATATTCTAACCTAGGAGCTGAAATAAAATCAATACGGCCAGAAGAGAGAAAAAAAGCCTATTAAAGTGAGATGACAGTCTTTTATTTTCATATAGTCTGGTTTTGAGCCCTGGCAGCACAAGTACACACACACACTTCATGCTGTGTTACTGTGAAGAGACAAAGCAAACATTTTTTTGGGCAGCGTAAATGGAAAACAAGAGAAAGGGATGCAATATGCATGATCCTGAATACTGCAAGTAAGAAGGTCCTAAATTTTACTTTCAGCATCTGAAAATGGGAGATTCTTTGTTGTACCAAATAGGAATGCTTGCACTATGTTCAAAAATATAAATTTGTTATTCAAAAAAATGAAATACAATGAATCTTAGATGAAGTCTTTTTTTCCAGGTGTTACAGATAACTATGCAAATGTCAGCAGAGAATAATTTTAATCTTTTTCAAAACCAGCTTCAAACGCCGAACAGTAGCTTTGAAGAAAACCTCTAAAGACGAAAGGAACTCGCCCAGAGGAGGCCTGTTCACGCTCAGCGGTGCTGTTCTTTATTTGGCTGCTGTGACTTTGCAAAACAGTGACATTCTGTCAAATTCAATCACGCTTTATTGACAGCTGTGTGTCCTCAAAATGAAGAGAGAGACAGGGTTTATTGCACCATTCTACAAAAACAGCAGCAGCCACTTGATCTGATTTGAAATTGGTAATGAAAACTTTACAGGTTGAAACTTTTTTAACACAAGTTTCACTTGTCCAAGTTCAAAAACAGAAAACAATTGATTGCCTTCAGCAGAACTTTAAAGCTGGAAAAGAAATGATATCTAATCACAGCAGATTGACCCTCTAGTACTGTTTTGTTATCATTGATTTAATCTAATGTCTACTTCACATGCAGGCTCTAAGCTCCACCCCCACAATCTGCGTGCTGACACATCCAAGTTAAACCTAATCAAGTGGAAGATCAACGTGAGCATGACAGATATTTACTGCAGAGACAGCGGCAAGGTCTCAAAAGTTGTCTGTACCTGTGATAGATGAAGATAAGAACTAATGATTGAACAGTAACAGGGGGCAGAGAATCTGGAGGAAAACATGGGTCTATTTCACACACACACACACACACACACACACACACACACACACACACACACATGCGCTCGCACACACAGAATTCCTCAGGTCTAATTTTATTCAGTGTGATTTCCCAGGAGAACATCAACAAGAGCCAAAGTCTCAACCCCAACTCAGACACTCTGTCTGTGTGCGTGTCTGTGTGTGTGTGTCTGTGTGTGTGTGTCTGTGTGCATTCAACTGCATCTCACCATCTGAAATAAAGGCTTTGACCAAACCTCTGTGCTGCTGCTCTCTTTCACCTATTCCACAGTGAAGATGGATTCAGCGTCCTCACAGCAGTCTATAACACAATTTATAGCTGTTCAGCTCATTAAGCGCTCTGACCAGCCCTCTTTATCACATCTGTTTTACCCAACACATGCTGATTAATAGACAGTGAAGACATGCCTGCACTTGCCCATAGCATTTGAGGGAGGAGGGAGACTGGGCCGCTGCAAAGTTATTAAGATTCAGGCCCCGTTCACGCAACGACATTTCACACCAAAGCGCGAAAAATGCTGCGTTTACATGAAAACACTGAGGGACTGAAACGCTGTAGTAAGCATGCCAGGCCTGTAGTTGGTGTTGTAACTGTCTAGTCCAGAAGAGGTTTTTGGTATGTCTTCACCAGTGCTGGCTGCTGGTCAGTCAAAAGGGGAAGCTCATTTTTTTCCGGCCTACATCATAAATTTGTTTATTTTTTTAACCTAAATTCTACCCTCCGTGCCAGCTTGCTAGCAGCTGGAGCTGCTACGTGAGACTACGACAGGCTGTAAGTGTGAGTGACCGGGGGAGAGGCTCTGCAGCTGTAGCTGTAGCTGTAGCTGTCGTTTTTGAGAAAGGTAAACTTGCTGGGGTTCAATAAAGCCTCCGGATCAGTCCAGAACAACTGAATGTAAAACTCAGAAGATGCTCCAGTGGAGGGTTATACTTCATGATCGCTGACTGACTCATTTCACCATCAATCAAAAAGGGATTCATCCAATCATCATGCAGAAGCCGAGCATCCAGGCCAGCCCACTGCCTCATAGATCCCCAGAGACGCTTAGCGTCCGATGGGCGGGAAAAAGCCCAGCGTTTATCTAATGACCGTCCAGTTTCCACAGTGGAACAACCCACTCTACACTTCCCTGCTAAAGTCAGAAGACTGCGGGGATGAATGAGAAGGCGGTCGAGCCAGTTACCTGTGATAGGTAGCTGATTTTGAACAAAAGATGAAGGAATTCTAGCGCATATTTTGTCAATGAAATGTACACACAGCAGTACATATCACCACATTTTTGGAGACATTGTAGGGGAAGCTGAGCTTCCTTTGCAGTCTTAGAGCAATCACCACCGGTCTTCACCGAAGCAGAGTTTGGTGTCTCATCTGGTGTATTGGCGAATGCAGATGTGCAGAAGTGGAGCAACAGTTGCACATATTGTTGAAAGGTAGTGAGCACATTAAGCAGCATAAGTGTAACAAGGTAGTCCGCTACATTTGCAACAACAGTAGTTTGGTGTTGTTGTATGCGCATGCGCAAAGTGGAGCATGATGCCAGCAGTTCCGCTGAAAACACTGGTTTGCTGTTTACACAGCAACAGTGGCCTTAGCGTTTCAGAAAAATTCCACTCTGGAGGCCGTTTTCCAAAGTTAAGCATTTTGGGAAGGCTTAAATGCTGTTTTTCCATGTAAACAAGCTGCTGAAACGCAATACTTTTGCGTTTCATCTGAAAACCATTGTTGCGTAAACTGCCCTTCAGAGCCACAGGAGCTTAGCAGGAGGGTGAGACCATGTAGTAAACGTCATTAATATAACATATTAACTTTGACTGTTGGTTGAGTCAAAAGTGTTTTTTTTCTTTTAATGTTATTTTTTTACATGTTCAGTAACTTGTGAGGACATAGATTCACTTCAGAGTCACAGATTGGGAGGGATTCTGGTTGGTTGTACATTAAGTCCTCAAACAAAATTTTTATATTGCAAAGTGACAGACAGGAATAAAATCTCCCAATTTGAAGTCATCCGACAGAGATTAGCCTCAATTCCTGTGAGGTTTCCTAAAAAAGATAGTAAAAGCCTCTGTTTGTTCTGAGAAGTTAGGCATTGTGAAATAGTCATTTCTGAAGCTAGAATACTTACAGTACTGTCAAACACTCTCTGGGGTTTAAATACATGAGCTGTCTCGTGTATCTTTTTAGTTAGAATTAAAAATAATGTAGCCGAAAGGAAATATCATAAATTCAACATGCAGCTTTCTGTTCTTTTTTAGTTCTACATTTAATTAAACTCGACAAAATTACAGGTTTTTAATTAAAAGCAAACTCGAATGTTTAACTGTGCATGACTTTGCATGATTACATGTGTGTGTTTGTGTGTGGGACAGTTTATCCCCAGGCGGTAAAGGAAAATTAAAACACCGTAATCATCCTGTTCCTTCCTCCTTCTGTTTTAACTCATCCCTTCAAATAATCAAAAACAGCTCTTTTCAAAGCTCATTTTTCCACTCTTTTAAAGATGGCAATCTGTGCGTTTCCTTCTGGTTTCATCCAATTTTCTTTGCATTTTTCCCCTTCAAGCTGTTTTTTTATCTCAATATCTGTCTCTCACTCCACTGTCATGTCTTTTCCCCCTGCTCTCCTCTCCCCCCATGAGCTCTTCTGAACCAAATCACCAAGCCAGATTGGTCTTTCATTAAGTGCCTGGCCTCAAGACTCATTTAATAAACACTCATGGGTGTCCACGCTGCAGGACTGGCTGCTAAACACACACTTACACACACATATAAGTGTGCCAGGAGCTAATTAGCACACACATGCCGAGGCCAGAGGATGAGAGAGTGATGCAGCGCATGAATGAGTGTTTTCCTCATATACAAGTGCCTGTAAGAGTGTTTGTGTGCATGTCTGGAGATTCCCTCTCTTGCCAACAAAACCCACTTCGGCCCTGTTTGCCCTCCCTTGAAATCTGTGATAGGCAGTGAGCCACCGTCTTAAAGCGCCACGGCTGACACAAACTGAGGCCCCGGGTGAAGGAGTGTGGAGGAGTGCAGCGGCAGTGCAGAAGGAGAGATCCTCCACTGTAAACTGAGTCCAGAAAGCAGGCTCTCTTGGCAGCTTCACCCCTAAATCAAGTGTCTGCCAGACACCCACACATTACACGGCACACACACACACACACACATGCACACACACCTTCTCCCACACTGCTCCCTAAGGCCGTCTTAACCTGATGCTTGCTTTGGTGTTTAGAGTCACTTGACATATGACTCTGTGTTAGATGACTGATGGAATAATGTTTGTGGGTTCACGCCAGCTGGAAGCTGCACTGTGTGTCTGTAGATCATCACAAATCCTGCTTTTGTTTTAGAAAACTTTACACCAGGTTTAAGTATTCAAATTTTTTAAGCATCCCGGTCTCAAAATTGCCTGTCAGCTTGAGTTGTGGTGTGGTGTTCTCTGTCCCAGAGTAATTGGTGACCATAAAACTCAGCTGCAGAGGATGCATTGTTTAAAATGCAGAAGAAGAGGTGGGAAGCTACTGCACCACACTCATCAACATGTGCGTTGATGGGTGTTTTCTGTTTGCATTCAATCTACAACACAGCAAGTAAAGAGGCTGATATTAAGACAGAAGAATACTTCTGAAACATTGGCATAACAAGCTCTCCTCGAGGAAGAAGAGTGGGTTTGCTTCCTGTGGATTTTCTAATTTCAACTTTATTTTGTACAGGTATTAACTCTGAGATTTGTTTTTCAGCTCAAACATTTCAACTTTTTCATATGAGGATGAATAAACAGGGCATCAATACAAGCTGCGATTCTGTGGTAGATGAGCTCTGATGTAGAGTGACTCAGTTTAAACACGAAGCTGCCCGTAAAGGATTTCCACTGATTTAAAGACACTCTCTTATTGGCTGATGGTGATGCCTGACACTAAGTTGCTGCAGAGATGCTTTGGGGTAATTTAGGTTTAAGCAGAAGATCCAAGACTTTGATGTTATAGACTTTTTTAAAGTAAAAGTCCATAGTGAGGAGAAAACATAATGATTTGCAGGGAACTGAAGAGACATAAAAACAATGATGAGAACTTTGCCAATTTTCTACATCAGCTCTATATAGTTTGGAGAATATGATAGATCTGTTTTTGTAATGGGATTAAACAGTCTAAGTGAGTTAAGACTGAGAACTGGACTGCTGCCAGTGGCTCTTGACATTCTGCTGCCAGGAGCGTGACAGTGACTGCTTTAGTGATTTCCCATGCATAGTTTAAATTGAGCTATTGTGCACACAGCCTGGGGCCGTAGATTTGCTTTACAGTATATAAGCTGAACATTCTTTAATCCTCTGGCTCAGTCAAAACGCAACACCAAGAAAAATTATCTTTGTGAAAACATTTGTTCAAGTGTGTGATTGCCAAGGAAGTGATGAAAAAAAACCTACAAGCTTAAAAGAGATTCAAGCTAGGGTCAAATTATTGTGTGATTGTCTTAACAGTAAGGTTCGTTCCAAGCAAGGACCAAGAGATAAGCTTTTTTTTTTTTTCTTTTAAAGCACGATAAGTCAGATTTGAAGATTTTGTTTATTGCATTACAAGTAAATGCCATGATTGTGCAATGCCTGCTTGACAGTTTAATCTAAGGCAGTTTTACCTTTACATACCACCTAAGTCATGCATAACGAAAAAACATCCCTATAAGAAGTCTATGCTATGAAAACAGTTAACTAGATTATATCTCATCCTTTTTTGCTCTTTCTGTCTGATGACCTGCAGCGTCTATTTTACATATGATAAGACAAAAAAAGAGAGGGAGATTAGGGTTTGACATTGCATTCCTGTTCAATGGACATGTCCATGTGCACCATTTTACTTTGGGATTTTTACAAAAAAGTCTTGTCCAACTGTTGTGATAACATAACATCAAATGAAATGGATGAAACTGAATTAAATTCAGAGGGAATTATTAAACCTGGTGTGATTTAAGTTGTTGCAGGAGACAGATCTTTCTAGACAGCTCAGTGATTGGTTAAATCTAAGTCATGAATGCTTCCGAAGTTAAAATGTTGAACAACATAGCGTTACAGCTGTCTTAAAAACTACTTTCTAAAAATGGCTGGTCCAATCTGACTATTTAGTCTCCAGTAATGCATCGTGTGTTAAAATACCTCAAATGCATTTAGTTCACAAAGGAAAAACTATGGCTTTTATAACATTTAACCCTGAGTGTCATTCTGTATTTGGAACCAATGTTATCACAGCAGGGTGGTTCATAGCAGAGTTTAAAAATGGACTGTCACTGGCATCCCCACTGTGCGACCAAGCGAGTGCTCCACAGTCAAACTTGCTTCATATAATTCACTTTAAATAAATAAAATGTAAAAATGTCTTCCCTCCCTCTTGAAATCAACAACCATCACATCTGTATAATACGCCTGATGGAGCCAAACCAAATGAGAGGAAATAATGGAGCAGACTGCTGAAGCATTAAAAATGTGCATCAACTATTAAGATAGACTGGATTGTGTCTATCTTGATTTGAATCAAGTCCAAAACATTCTGGACTACATTAAAATGATAAGAGGGATTCTTGTTACTAAAGGTCTCAATTTGGGCGCTTTCAGCCAAACAATCAGACACCCACTCAGCCTAGTACATGCCAAACAATACATGGCCTGAATAACATGAACACGAAAGTAAAATGTAGCATTGCATTTTCCTTCATAAAGGAAACAACAAGCTGATGGACATGATAAACTACTGGCAGCTCTTTTCATGACTTGATCATGTTTTTCAAAACAGACACACTGACTCTTTCAGCTTCCTATTTGCTGCTTTTCTTCAACCATGGTAATTTGACGTAAAGATTTCTAAAAAATACACTTACAAACTGCAAATCTGCATAAACTGGCCACTGAGACGCTGCTGCAGAGAACTCCAATTTTTATGGGAAGCTTTTCACCTGATTTTGGGTTCTGGCTGCAGGGATCTGTTCACATTCAGTGACAAAAGCACTGGTGAGGTCAAGCATTGATGTTGATACAGCCTGGCTTGCAGACTGTCGCAATTCCTCCCAAAGGTGTTTGATGGGGCGTAGGTCAAGGCTCTTCTCACGCAAGAGGTTCCAAGCCAAATTGGAAAAAACCTTTACGATGAGGACTTCAGGGGGCATGTCAAAATGAAACAGGAAAGACTTTTTTGGGCTGAAGCAGAGCTAGGAGAAAACTGTTATCTAAAATATTACTGTATGTTGAAGCTGAAAGATTCCTCACAGTCCAGGTCTGCCCTTGTTTTTCAGACAAGTGCCTGCGTGACCTGAAAAAATAATGGCCCTGTAAATCCCAGTAGGTAGACCCTGTGGCTGTTAGTCTTGAGCCTGTGGTTGCTGTCCCAATTCAAAATCATTTTAGGACGTTTGTTGGAAATAATAACTTAAATTTAAATAGATGTTCATGTCTTTACAGTAAAAAATGTTGTGAGCCATATTCACCAGATAAAAACCGTTATTCTTTACAAGCAATATGGGTGTCAGATTTGTCATTTCATATCTTGAAATAAGACATTTTCCTTGACTTGTCAGGTGAATGTGCTCCGTATCGAGTCTTGTGAGAAAATTTTAACTTACAATAAGACAAACACTCGCCAAAAATTTCATTTTAAAAAAAAAGCAGAATAAACCACACTTAACCCCTAAGCTGGTGCTGTGTGTCAGCAATATGTTCTGATACAACATGTTACATTGCAAAATTCTTGGAGTTTTCAAAGTGTGAAAATTTTCAGAGGTATTCAAGGGAAAGAAATCAGTGAATTTATAATGAATAACTTAAATACATTACAGTTACAGTTATTATATTGTAGCACAATTTTGGCTAAAACTACCAGATTTGATGCAAGTATACCTAAATATCTGTGTTACTCCTTGATCAGGTGCACATAGCAGCACTTGGCTTACTGCAGGGACATCAGGGCCGCACCCCCTACATACATGATGCCCACGGCACTAAATTGATAAAAGCAACACCTGAGGATGACATAAAATTAAGTAAGTTTTGATGCAACAACACAGAATATTTTCAAATCTCCTAGGCTGAACTTCCCATGAAAAGTTTCAGGAAATTTACAGAGAATTATCTGCCCCGTTTGTAACCCAATCAAGATACGGGAATTAAAACATAACTTTAATTTGGGGAACCATTTTCAGTCAATAGAGGCTACACTCCTTAATGCTTAGGCTGCAGCTTCAACTTAACCCCTTACTGCCTAAATTAGTTATCAATTAGATCGAATTATTGTTTTTGTGGGGTTTTTTTTGCATTCTTAAAGATGCTGAATTGAGGGGAGATTGTTGATCTGAGTGTAGCACATACATTAGTTATAATTAAGTTATATGATGTGTAAAAATACAATAAGTTCCCCCTCTGACCAGTATATTGGGACATGGTGCATTTGATACCATCCTTGGTATGTGTAGAACATGAATCAATAGGTATTAGTGGGATACAAAGGTCATCTCGGCTGCATCAAGACCTGGCAGAGTATGTCGAAAATTTACGACAACAGGCATCGAGGTGTTAAGATGTTCACTGATCTGTACCTCTAATTGAGACGTGCTGTAAAGTGTGTCTGTCTGGGCATGTGCAGATGCATAGGAACTTGTCCAGGGGCCAAAAACAATAACTCAAAATTTGCTTAAACCCTCTGGAAATAAACTTCTCCTGAAACTGAAACGTGATCATAGTTTGTAATAGAGTGTCAAAATATACCCCAATACTTTTGGAGTGCGTGGTGGTGCAACAAGGAAGCTGATGTATAAACACACTCTGGATGTCCATTTTGATTTATAATAGCCCCCGGAACATCCACATTTGAATCCTTTTGTCTGTAACATCTCAGATGTCAACATTACACATTTGGCATTGAAGTGTTTTGAAACAACAACCACTTTACAACCTCAAATCTAAAGCTATTCTGTCTTAGCTCAGCAGTTAGTCTTGTTGGTTTTCCCACTCAGTGATATATAGTCCACACATGTGACTGCACACAAGACCGATAAAGTGAAGGAGAAAGAGAGGGTGGAAAAGTGATGGTAGAGGTTACCACGGTAATGAACGTTAATGTGTTTGTGAAAGGTTTTAACGGCACCTTCACTGACTCAGAAAACATTTCCTACCTCCTGCCCTACACACTCTGCAGCTCCGTGACTTGTAATTAATGCAGTGCCTAAATCTCAGACTGGCTTCTTCAATCACCTTATAGATCCTTCAAACGGTCAAATGGGCACAGAGAGGGAGACTTTTCTGTGGTGCGTTCTGCGGTATGGCAAGGTGCCACTACCAATAAGCTCTTCATAAGAGACCCACACACACACACATGCAAGGAAGCAGAGAAAAACCATGCCTGCACACACACTGCCTAGACAGATGTGCACACACACCCGTTGGCCTGCTCTTGGAAAGTAATTGGTGTGAGTGTGTGTTTATACCCAAGAGTTAGAGGGTAGTTGGACAGACAGCATTTGTTTAATGTCCCCTGGCATGGCCCAAGGGACCCGCAGAGAGAAGTGTGGAAAGGGAACAGTACAGGAAAGCAAAGCAGAGTGGGGCCAAGGGTGAGGTGAAAGCAGGAAGAGAGGAGAGGAAAGAGGGATGAAGCTGGGTGCTGGGTAAACAGACGAGAGAAACATTTTCTACCTTCTCTCTACCTGCTGTTTGTTCAGCAACTGGAGCCGTGACCAACTTCCTCACTACCTCTGCTTTACATCTGCCTGTCTTCCTTCCACACCACTTCTTCCACACACACACACACACACACACACACACACACACACACACACACACACACACACACACACACACACACACACACACACACACACACACACACACACACACACACACAGAGTGGTTATTCATATAAACTGGTACAAAAAAACATTTTCCCTTCACAGTAGAGTATCTGTCACAGCAGGTCAAGAAATAAACACAGCAGAACTACATTTTTCTAACAAGGAGGCTGGATTGATGGTAACCACAATCTGTGTGTGTGTCTGTGTGTGTGTGTGTGTGCCTGTGTGTTTGTGTGTACCCATGTGCGTGCTCAGTGACTGTTGTAGTCCCATTAGGTGGATGGATCTCTAGACGAATGGCTATTATCCTAATTAGCACTAATTATGTCTGCTTCCAATTAACCACACAACTGGGCTGACTTCTCTCTCTGTCTTTCACTCTCCCTATCTTTCTTACTCTGTCTTTCTTTCTGCCAGAGAAACACACCTTTCTCTGAGTGTCTTCCAGCGGCTCAGCCTTAAGAGAGCAGCTGATCAGAGGAGCAGTAATCTTCACACTTGAAAATAAGCTCTTCTTATCTAGTTTCTCATTCATGTGCTCCTGCGAACTTAGGAAAAAGACTGTGGTGTCTGACACCAGGATTTAGTTTCAGGATGGGTGTGTTAGGAGACAGAAGTGAAGCAGTAGAACACAATACATGGTGATGGTGTATGTTTCCATGGTTTGATGTGGTAATGAAAGAAATCAAAAAGAAGCAAGGCTTCGCTTAACAACTTGGGTCATGGCCAGGAGTTGAACCAGCGCACACAGTTCCAACCTCTAGGCCAAACCAGCACTCTGATATGAACTACCCCTGGTTGGAAAATCTGCCTTAAAATTTAACATTTCTGAGCAAAGGGGCTAAATAAAGTGCTCATCATAACCTCAGTTCAAAAGTTATGATCAGATGTCATGTCTCACTACCACCTGGCTGGTAAGTAGCTTCACAAGGACGCTGTTACCTGGTGGTTTTAACAAGGGAATGTAAGTACACTGTTTGCAAGGCATGTGCGTGGTGAGGGAACTCCCTTTGAAATGTTCCTCATGTGTCCGACACAGGCACTGGAGAGAAAGCAAAAACTCTGGACCTCTCTGGTCTTGGATGGCAAAAAGAAAAGCTCTGTCTGTTTCTTTTGGAAGTCAACCCAAGCTCTCATTTAATATCTGTCCTTTGGTATTTATATATAATCGTTGAAACGTTAAGCGTTTGTACCTTTTTTTTTCCCCCTTTATCTGTTGTTACCTCCGCCAAGGAGGTTGTGTTTTTTGGGAGAGTTTGTATGTATGTTTGTCTGTGAACAACATAACACAAAAAGTAACCAATGGATCTTGATGAAATCTTCAGGAAATGTTCAAAATGAGATAAGGAAGAAGTGATTACATTTTGGAGGTGATCCGGATCACCATCTGGTTCCAGGATTTTTTAAAAGGATTCTTTATCATAATGAGATAGGGCCGTTTTCACCATATGTGTCTATAACTCCATGATAAATGGTCAGATTGCTTTGCAAAACAATACAAGACAAGGTCACCATATTTTCTGACAGATGTAAAAGTATGATCCAGATCCTAGCAATATTCTGGATACTAAGATCCAGAATCATCATTGTCAACACTCTCAGGTAACAAATTATTGTACAAACCTGCAACTAACACCAAATTGTAGCGGTCTGCTGAAAAGGAGTGTAACATTAAAGTAGGAATAAAGTGTTGCGTGACAATCACAATGTGCTTGGCGGAGGTCTGCACTCTCTGAATAGTTTTAACTGTTTTATGTCAGCGTTGTTTTGTCCATTTATGAATGGCACCTTGTTTCGGCTGTGGTTGTGTTTAAAGTGCTTTATAAATTAAGTTGAGTTGAGTTGAGCCAAATGTGCGGTACTTACTTTGTTTGATTCAAATTTTACTGGATTTATAGATCTTGCTATTGTTTTTCTTTTTATTCATTTCTTTGACTCCAATGATTTTCATTGTATTTTTTGCTGCCTCCTCTTGCTGCATGCTTTTGTGTATGAAAGGTGAGATTTAAATAAAGTGAGCAAGGTGAAGTTGAGCTGAATGGATTGATGGACACTGAAGTATTATTTTTTTCATTTACATTTAAAGCCTAAAACACAAACAACGTGGATGTACTGCATGTTGGGAGGGAGAGGGAAAACCCTAACATTATTGTCAAAACGTGCAAATAATATTCTGGAGACTTAAAGGTCAGTAAGAGCACAGTGTTGCTCTGTTACCATTACAGCCAACACAACCTTACACTAACAGCATCCCCTGTAAAACAAGGGGTTTTAAATGATACACTTGTCAACAAGGGTGATAGAAAATCAATACAATGAAAAAATATATGATCCTGCCAACAGGCAAAAACATTTTAATCAACATCATTCTTTAACAAACACAACCACATACACACTTGCATCCATCGATCTTCTGATGTGCATAAAGCTGGCAACTACACTTTCAAAGGATGTATCACTCTCGTTCACCCGTTCCTTCAACAAAGAGGTAACGATGTGGAAAGCACAATTATGGACATCGAAATGACTCTCAATAGAAGAGACCAATGTGTATGTATACATGTTGGTCTGACAGAGAAACACCCTTAAAGGATAAGTTCGGCTTATACAGCTTTTACATTGTTCATCGAATGAAGTAGAACAAAATACTCACCCAGAAGGCTTTCCTGATCCAAGCAGTGCTTCGGGAGATATTTAGAGCCAAAATCGTGCAGCGGACGTCCGTATAATTGGATCCATCGGGGCATAGACAGCACCGCTCTTAAAACTGCATTAATCGTCCAAAAACTCATGTTTTTCACCAATATTCCATCATGGTCCGCTCCAGGTTAGTCCTCTGCGGCAGTCTGTGTCACTCCAGACAGCGCTGTGTGGCTGTAATGACCTCTGAACTGACGAAGACTTTGTTTACCTTTGCCCCTCCGTGCATGCGCAGTACTCTCTGGAGAGCTGACTCCACTTTCTCCTTTCTCTGAGGGGCAATTGTAAACAAAGTCTTCGTCGGTTCAGAGGTCATTACAGCCATACAGCACTGTCTGGAGTGACACAGACTGCAACAGAGGACTAACCCGTAGCAGACCATGATGGAATATTGGTGAAAAACACGAAATTTGGAAGATAAATGCAGTTTTAGGAGCGGCGCTGTCTATGCCCCGATGGATCCCATCATACGGACGTCCGCTGCACGATTTTGGATCTAAATATCTCCCGAAGCACTGCTTGGATCAGGAAAGCCTTCTGTGTGAGTATTTTGTTCTACTTCATTCGATAATCAATGTAAAAGCTGTATAAACCGAACTTATCCTTTAATCCAACCTTGTACTGACGTATCTTTTGATGCACTTATATAATAAAGAGATAAAATGCTGAAATAAGAAGATAAAAACTAATAATGAAAAACTTGATTTTTCCAGGGGGGTTCACACATGCGGATCCTCAGCATCAACTTCACCCATTTTGGTGTGAGCGGGTTTGTTCAGAGCCTGGCAATTCCAGAAAGACACGTGCAAAATAGCCAGAAGAACAAAACAGAAGAGGCTGAAGTGAGTGTGAACAGTGTGTTTGAGTCTTTCTCTGTAAGTGTGTGTGTGTGTGTGTTTGAGTCTTTCTCTGTAAGTGTGTGTGTGTGTGTGTGTGTGTGTGTGTGTGTGTGTGTGTGTGTGTGTGTGTGTGTGTGTGTGTGTGTGTGTGTGTGTGTGTGTAGGGATGTATCTGTGTGTATTTGATTTGTCTGCACTCTAATTGTCTGCTGGGTCAAGGTGATAATGACTCAATCCATAGAAATTGTGTGGCTCAATCTTGCTGTTAAAACTAAGAAAGTCCAAGAAAAAGGCACAAAACAACTTCCTCTGAGGCTGGATAGTGAAGTGAGAGAAGTACAGAGAACATTGGGTCATAGCCTCTAACACTGGATGCATTTATTTCTTGAGAGAAGGCCCCAAGTCATAAACAGAAAACTCCCAACTGAAACACAAGCAGGAAGGTTGGTGCACAGAAAGCGAGAGTGTAATTTCCCGAGAGCAGCAAGTCCTAAAAATGTAGCCTTCATTCATTTGTGAGAGAAAAGAAACTGATGACCTTCTTCTTATTGATCCAGCTGTCTCATCTTCAGGATGTCATCCTGTGACTCTGATTTTTAAAGAGTCAGTCACATTTCTTGCTCTTGTGTTTGCCGGTCCTCAGGCTGTTTATCTTAAGAAATCCAAGAGGAGAGCTAAAGTGGAAAGACAGTGAACAAACAAGCAACAAAAAACTCTAGATAATCTCTTGAGACAAGTTTGTTATAAGCCATTTCCTCAATTTGTTTTAGTGGCCTCATTTGTTGCTCCTTCACTAATCACCTCTAGCAGAATGTCAAAATGAAACCCCATCAGTCACTTCTCACTGCATTGTGTGTCTCAACGTGGCCTAGTTCCAATGTCTAGCCAAAAGCCTTAGCACTGAACCCTCACAGATATCATTCTGTTACTGACGTCAGGCATGCAGTGTGTGAGTGTGAGTGTATAAGGTGAGTTGGAATAAAATGAGGAATTAGACGATTTTCATGGCATCACACATTGCATAAAGTAAGAGTTCTAAATAACAAGGGAGGAAAAGCCTGTCTCTGGATTGTATTTATGACATTTTTTATTCACCTTGTTTCACCTTTGAAAAAGTTGTTAAAATGTGTTAATGTCATTCATTAATGAACAAAAAACAATTTCAAACAAGAAATAAATAACCACATCCATGCTTTCTCTGTTTACAATGCCACTTAACATTCCATCATGGGTCTGTGGACTTGGCTTGGGCCAATCTGTCTCTTTTTCTCAGGATGAAAAGTCATCCCAGCAACAGATGTGAGTGTGAGTGTATGCATGTGTGCACTGCATGTGTGTGCAGTCTGGTTAGTGATGGATGTGTGCGTGGCAGGTAATTAAAACTGTGATTAGTGGCTAATTAAAAGAGGTCTCTGTCTTCAGAATGTTTAACGACTTCAGACAGAGGACACTCTCACACACACATATGTACATGCACACACACACAGAAGGTGTCAGGTGGGAGTGTGTTAGCTCAGACCATGATGGAGGAGTAATGAATTTTGAGATAATATACAGGCACATACATGCAAGAGAGAGGAGGAGGAGGGTGGAGAGGTGGAGGAAGAGGTAAAGTGGTGGATCAGACATCGACAAAAGACACAGCACCTTTCAAAGATAAACATCCTGAGTATTAATCATCATCAGTACGAGCTTCACAGGCTCACACACACTCCCAGTCACAGTCAAACACTTCTTTTCTCTATCTGTTTCCTGTCCCTCTTTGAGTCATCAGTTCAGACAGAAGCAGCTGCTCTCTGGCAGACAGAAATAGATGAACAGAGAACAACCTTACCCAGAACCCACAGGCTCTCACACACATGGGGACATACAAACACACAATAATTCAAAGTCAAGAGGCATTCTAGTTGTGAAGGAATCACGGCTCTATTTACAGCTGCTACTAAAGTTAATTCACAGCTGGTGCTCACTAACAGGTATCTTGTCTGCTCTGTGACTGCATGTCATGTCATGTTCCGACTTTTCAAAGCACTTTGAAAATAATCAACACCTCTGTGGCTTTGAGCTAATTAAAACTTGATGTGGTTTGCATGCTGATTTCAGCAGCCGTACAGTGGCCCTAACCAGGCTGGCTGAGTCTGATGGGAATCTCATTACAGTTGTAGAAATGAAGCCACGTGCCAGGAAACAGGAGAGTTGGATATTTTGTTTTAACTATAATATTTTGTGTTCTGCGTTACCTTCAGCCTTGTCATGAAACAAATCTCTGAAGGCTATTCAAACAAGAATATAATCAAAGATGTTAAACTCATGGGCACTGAAGCAGGAGCTGATCGATCATCAATGTCAGTGGGATTCACTATTCAGTGTCAGCATCATGAGGGTCAGCATGAAACCTACCAACAGTTGGTGTTAACATAACATTGTTGTCACCAGCAACAATACTGTTATTCTCACAACTGTATGTACCACATTTAGAGGTGTCCCAGTCGGATATTGATATCGGATATCAGTCCAATATCAGCAAAAAAACAAGTATCAGTATCGTATTGGAATGCATCTAAAATCTCCAATATAAGCAGTTTCTGTTACCCATTGGTTAATAATAAATGGGTCAGCTTTTCCTCATACCTACTGTTGCTGAATACTGTTCTTTGTTTGAATAATATCACTTAATCAAGCCTTTTCTAACATGACAGACATACTACAAAATAAGTGATAAAAGTATGCATGTTTAATGCTGACATCGTATCGGATTAAAATCCATATTGGCCAATACTCAAGCTGCAGTATCTGTATCGTATCGGAAGTGAAAATGTAATATCGGGACATCCCTAATTACATTGATTTAAAAGAGAATGTTCTGAAAACTCATAATCAGTAAAACTCATTGCCTTGATTAAGGATGTCCTGATTCAATAAACTGATCTGTATTGATGCCTGATATGGCTATTTTTGGAGGGTCTCAGGATTGGATTTCGTTACGTGATCGGGACCGATCTAGTTTTGCATTTTCAGCACCGTCACGCTTTATGGCTGCAGTAAATCAAACCACATTGTAAACATGTCCGCTGTATTGGACCACGTCTCTTTGGAAAGCAATGAAAGTAAAACAATGTCTTGCAACATTTGTAAAGTGAGTGTTCCTCGAAGAGGTACCAACGGGACTCACTTTAATACACAAAAAATCGAATCAGATTCGAAGTCAAAAATCTGTACCGGGACATCCCTAGCCTTGATAACACTTTGCACTCTGCTTATTATCTGCTAATACGTATCACAGAGTATGCTGTGGGATTGCTGAAAGGATGACACAGACACAATTTATGTCATCAGTGAACCAAAGAGTGGTTGTGATTTTTCAGTATTTCAGACTGTGAAAAGCAGACCCATGCCACTTGCAGCTCTGATACCAAAAATAAGAAAAAAATCTGTATTGGAAAGAAGTTTCTCCCACAGAAGGAATCTGCAGCTGTTGTGAATACTGCCACTATACCCTGATGGTGCCAGTCAGCCTCTGGGAAACTAAGAGCATGGCAAACCTCAGAATGACTTATGATGGCTCTGCATCCTGAGTAGAGCCTCATTAATCTGAACTAACTGCTGAACTGCATGCATCCACGGCACACGACTGAGCTCAGAATCTGGCTTGTTGTACTACATTAGATTTTATCTAATGTTACATAAACACATACAAATTATACTCTTTAAAAACTTAAATATGTTTTAAAAATATATAAACACAAAGGTTAATATTAATTTTTCAACTATGATGCAATTATCTGTGTCACAATCCTGTAGTTTGGAGAGGTTTGTATTTCTGCACTTCCTCTTCCTCCTGCCTGTTTACCTCCCCTGAGTGCATCAGGCAGAATAAGTCTGTGTCATTTGGGATAGTCAGTAAGTGCAGCCTTAGCATTAATGTCGTTTCCACTTTAAAAGAAAAACTTTTCTTTACCTTTGTTGTTCTAAACAAAGACAGCAAAGTAAAGCACTGACGAGAGAAAGAACTGCAAGTAAAGGACAGACAAAGGAGTCTGAAAACCATCATACAGGTCCACCAGACAACAAACAAGACTTATACATAACTTTAAGTGGGAGTTTGAAATTAATGGTGCTATCACCTTCAGAATATTCACACAACTCAGCAACAAAGAGAGGGAAGAAAATGTAATTTGTTGAAACTTTGGGTTTTTTACCTTGGGCCTGTGGTGAAGTCTGTGTCGCCTACAGACTTGGAAAACACATCAACAGTGTCACACAAAGCTACAACAAATTGCTCTTGGCAGAGTAAGCAATGAATATTCATAATCTGACAGCAGGCCCTAAAGTGCTGTCTTCATAATGCAATTCTATCCCACTCCACCTTGACAATGAATAATATTACCAGAAAATGCAATGCAATTAAAGCAACCCCTTGTTCTCTGTCGCCCTTTGCCACATGTGTAGCTCCCCCACTCCCCACGCAGTACAGTGATGACATTAAAAATTTAACAAGTCATCTGATTTCTTTACTGCAAAATTCATGCACAACAGCGCTGTGGTTGGAGAAGGTGCCTCTGGCCCTACTTTTTGGGACTATGTGCCTTGTGAAAGCTATGAGCGGGGACACTGGGCCTGCTTTGGACACGCAGAAAAGCAGACATATGTTAAAAAGAGGCAACTGACCAGTTTTAAAGTGAGGTTAGAAAATCTCTTCACTTACACCGTTTTGTTATGATGGGCGGTAATCGCAACTGAATATATTATGCATGTTTGCACAGATACACTGCGAGTAAAAACACACAGACAAGCCCATGCTTTAACAATTCAAACATTTCACTTGGAAAAAAAAATGAAAGATTTATCTCGATATTCCTTTGTGGGATTTAAATAAGCAGCCTCAACACACATCACGCTCTCCAGTCTGAGCTCTTTGCTGTGAGGTGAAGAGAAACAGCTTGTGATTCCAGCAACACAAAAGGTGTACATTGTACCAAGCCAACAAGTAGGTCAGTAAAAGGGCAAGCTGCAAGTAACGAGACATGGAACAGGAAAGAGGGGAGAACAAAAGAAATATATATTAAAAAAAACCTTTGGGTGCCTCAAGAAAGAAAAAAAAGGAAAATTGTACACCTGGGTTCAAATGAAACTAATACTGGACTATGATCAAATGAATGTTGTTAAGAACATTTTGCACCCATGACCATTATGACCATAAATGCCCCTATTTTAATGTTAACACAGGCCTGATAAATGTGAAGTGAACTAAGGTGAGGTGGAGGTTGAGAAAGAGGAATAGGATTAACCTTTTCCATTTGAACTGGAATCAAATTGTAATGCCTCCTGACAAGAGGGACAACATGAGAGGGGGGCTACGAACAAGACACAAACAAAGGGGAGACAGAGTAACAGACAGGTATTTGTTGAAATAAAGGTACAGAAGCAGGATAGGACACAGTGAAGTAGAAACAGGAGGGAATTTTATTCAGTTATTTGCCGCCACATTAAGCCACCAAAGGAGCAATTCAATTACAGTGAAGGTCTGAGAGAAGGAGAAGGAGAGGGGGGGAAGAAGAGGAAGGGTAAGGGAGCAGGGGCTCAGTTGTTTCTAAAAAAAATTATTTTCTTCTCTAAAATTAATTCCACAGTGGGATATCTCTGAGTCAATGCCTCTTACTGCCACCAGTGTCAGAAAGTCAATTAACTTTAACACAACTCTCTATTTTTTGGCTTATGTACAGTAGACATTTCCAATTAAACCTTTTAAAAAATCAACAAATTTTAATGACTACAATTACAACAGACAAGCTTTATTTGAGCTGTCGTTTAAACAGGGAGAAAAACAGACTAAAGACTTTGTTTTGTAGATTTCATATTCTCTAGAAAACAGTGTAGCTAATATGCAGCATTAACACACAGATAGGAGTGACATAGCAAATAAAAACTTAGATGAGTATGTTTCACACAGCATGGTAGACTTGTGGATTTGGAAAATTCATTATGTATATTACTTTTGACCCTTCAAACAGCTAATTGAGGAGAAGTACCACCATGCATTAACTTCTTCATCAGCACAACTGACAATACACTATGTAGTAAATCAATGAGTTGATCAAATCTGTCCTACCAACGTGATGTAGGAAGAAAGACTGGCCGTTTCTTAGTTATGGATCATCAACAACCAGTGCTTTCATAGACAGACATGGTGCATTTACTCATCTGAATGAACTGAATGCTTTCAACACAACAAAGGAGGAGGTTTTAAAGCCCATTGTGGACAGGGGATGTATTGGTTTTGCTTAACCCAGGCTCAACCCTTTGTTTGAGGCAAAGAGGCAGACGTTTAGCCTCTTTACAGACAGCTACATGGTGCCTCCAACGTCAGGCCTGTCCTTACATGGGGAAAATGCGCAACTTTTCAGATAACAAGTAAAAAAAACCCACTTTTTTTACCCAGTTCTGAGAAAACCCAATGGGGACGACCCAAGGGACCTGACGGACGCACCCTAGAAGTTTCGGTGCCCTCGGGCTACGTTTTGAGGAGTTACCGCCCCTTAAATGAGAGGCTAAATACAGGCCTTATTTCCCTGGTAAAACAGCCCGCACAAAAGTGCGATTTTTACAAAAATTGGACCCCAAACCCGGTTCTGAGAAAACCCACTGGGGACAACCCTAAGGACCTGACGGACGCACCCTAGAAGTTTCTGAACCCTCGGGCTACGTTTTGTAGAGTTACGGCCCCTTTAATGAGAGGCTAAATACAGGCCTTATTTCCCTGGTAAAACAGCCCGCACAAAAGTGTGATTTTTACAAAAATTGGACCCCAAACCCGGTTCTGAGAAAACCTACTGGGGACGACCCTAGGGACCTTACGGATGCAACCTAGAAGTTTCGGACCCCGAGCACTTTGACTATTGTGTTCTATGACTATGTAAACAATGAAACCACCTAAAGAAAGAGTTGATTTTCATCTGTCGTTAGTCCGTAAAAAGTTTGTTTCTTTGTTTTTCCGTTCTTTAGTTATTAGCAGTAGGACATAATGTTTCACCAAAAACACCTGTTTCTGACCTAAATACAAAGAAAACCAGCTTCAAATGGTTTTTAGGCCTTGTCTCCAAAGCTCCATTCTTTGATCCTCTCTCCGATCTCTGATGTCTTTCCTCAAGATTATAACACATACTCTGTTCAAGTCACAGCTGCCTGAACCTGTCTGACTTGCAAAGTTTGGCTATCGTTTCTTTGACATCTCATATCTTCTTCTCGTGACCAATGCTGATCTCTCATCTAGAGAGAGACCTGCAGTCACCTAAAGGGGTTAGTTCGTTAGCACACTAGTTTAGAAGCCTGATACTGATGGACAAGCCCTGCTACATCATCCCCCAGCCCATCCCCCAGCCCATCCCCCAGCCTGCCCTGACAGACGCCATTGGCAGTCAACGGTTATAACTGAATTGAAGTCTATAGGCATTGATAGCAGTCAATGAGTCAATAGTACATAAGATCAAAACAGAAGATCAGAGAATGCACTTTTCATCAAAGCCTGTACAAATATTTTGGAGTCGTCATTCTGAGAAGAGTGTATACATTTAACTGCATGCAGTACATACACATCCTATTTTTCCAGCTCCAAACAGGTTTAATAATCGTGTAAGTGATGTACCAATAAGAGCAAACACAATGTCTTGGATTTAACCACATTAGGCCTTTTTGCCTTGTTCTAAAAAAGTGTGTATAGTTCGACAGGGTAGAGTGGAGTATGACTCGATAATAAAAAATTGTACCGTGAACTCAAAATAAAAGTGCAGAGGATACTTTTTTGTTGCTTGGTTCTTTTTACATTAATAATGATTAGAAGAATGCATTAGGCATAAAAGATGGCAAATGCTAAAGAGTCCACCCAGCCAGAGAATAAATTGAATTAATCCTCAACTGTTGACTCAGTCAGTGAAAACAATGTGCTTTCTGAATACAGAAAAGTTATAAACAGATCATCAGTAATAAAGATGAGCGGTGCCAAACCTTAGTGCTGCTGTTTCTGTGAAAACAAGTCAACAACAAATTATCTATGTTGGATGTAAACACCTAAATCTATTCACAACTTCTAGGAAAAAAAGAGCCATAAGAGCACTCATATTCAAGCTGGTAAATGCAGCAAAACATGAAATCCGGGACAAAACACTACAGTTTAGGGTAGCAGAAAACAATGCATGTCAAAAAAACTTTGGCATATGTTTGTCTAGGTTCAGACATATGTCTTTAAATCCTACATGTCTGGGATGTTTCTGTAATCCTGCAGAAAGTAAATCATATTGAGAGGGGAGTCACATACAGTAGCTAAGCTTCTGGTTGCTCCAGAGATTAAGCTCCAAATGCAATGGATTCAGATGAGCTTACACTCTTCGCTCTATATTCATTTCCTGCTACTTTTTTCAGGTCTCATCGAGCCTCTCTCTCTCAGTCACTTTGATCCTTGCCTTTAGCTGCCGTGAGAAACAGAGTCATTATGAACTGTGGCAAAGTGGTTACTGTGGATGGAGGACCTTTCAGGTGGCCAGTTGTTTTTCTTTTTCAACAAGTAGCAAGATCTGAGTCTTCATGCTTTAAGTGTCCCTCCAAATGATGCTACTTCTCTCTTGATCTTGTGGTTTGTCTAATACACATTCATATGTGCACTCTTTTGCAGACACAAACACACACAACATCTGCTTGCATAGTTCAGACGGTGAGGAAGCTCCTTCTGTTCAGACCTCTGCTCTGTGTGTGCGTGTGTGCGCATGTGCGTGTGTGTGTGTGTGTATGTGCATCAGAGAGGGACCGACAGAAAGAGGGAGAATAATGAATCTCTCCCTCTGCTAAAGTGGTGTTTGACAAATTAAAATGAATGGATTTCCAAACACACACACACACCTCCTCACCATATGGCTGCTTTGGCCAGGCCTATGAAGAATATATTTCCCACAATGCCCGAACCTGACATGGACCACCTGTGACTTCAGCACTCTCTACTTTGCCCATCTCCTCAACAACAAGAACCTACCCACCCTGTCTTCCCTGCCATGGTTCTGCATAGATCACCGGCTTGATTTGATCAATCTGGGCTCCATGTGTCCCTGATGGAAGAAGAATGAAGAGTTCTAATTTTCCTCATCCTGGCTGTCCTCTTGAAGCTGCTGGTTACCAGAGTCATTTCACGTCCATCTGCCACAAGCCCCAGAGCTAATTAAAAACAGCAGCTCACTCTTCTCAACCTGGACTGCAGGTCAGGGCTAAAATATATATCAGCCTCAGCCACTGGGGTACGAGAGAAAACCCAGAGTCATTCTGAAATGCAGCAGAAGCAGAGAAGAGGACAGTGGAGGAAAAAACGTCCAACGTTCAGAGCCCATGTGCAAATGTAGGAGGGATAAAGAGAGAAGAATCATTTTGTGGAATGGATGGGGGATCAAGTGGCATCCTCCGGTCTAAGAATATGAGACAATGCGGAAGTGCAAAAATCTGCTGTTCCTTGAGTGTCCGCTTGAGGCTAGCTCTGGAAGTACTGGAAGTCATATACACACAAAGGCAAAAAAAGCTGTTTTCAGAGCAGAAATTAACCAATTTACAGCCTGGTTCAAAAACCGTCTCCTGTCTGAGTCGCTAATTTTACTATCAGCACACACTGTACAGGGGTGAAGTTTTTTCTAACTTGGCAGTTCAGAGGATACCATTATCACGAGCTCGCCCAATTAGAGGTCACTGCTCAGGGTCACGTGAGCAACAGGCGCCCCATAGCTGTACGCAAAACCCTTGCCACTACCAATATGGACGCGATAGCCAATGTGCTTCATTTCCCCCCTTCAGAGACAAACGGGTGACGTCGGGAGACTACATCCATGTTTTATACAGTCTATGTAGAGGACACAGGTAGACACAGGCAGGTGGTAAGATGCATGGCATCCAAGTGGTAATTGAAGCTATGTGGTCTCCAAATGTGGAGACTATCTTCATGTTTAACATGGTCTAACACCTGAAATATACCAGATACGTTTGCAGTGTGATTCCATTGTGCTGCATCTTTACTGCGTTCGTCAACTTACAGCGGCTGCGTGTTCAGTCTGACAAGCTGCATGACTGACAAACAGCTGGAGTCATGAGGCTGAGGAGTTTCTGCACTTCCCACTACATTGATAAGTCTCTCTTCATTCATGTTGGGCTGTAAAACCTCAAACCTGTTGACTCCTGGTCTGGCTCCACTCATTAAGTCCATTTATCATCGTAGTCAAGCTAATTACAAACTGATTTTGACACAGTCTGTTTTTTTAAAACTCACCGGGTGTTTTTATGTAGCTTCCGGTCACGACTTCTTGTCCCGCTCAATCTTTCCTACGTTGAATTTATGTGTCACAGCGGTGTCTGTCAAAAATAGGACAACTGCGTATTACCTGCATAATGACGGACCAGCCACACAGAAGTACTGCAACAGAACGGATCCTGTGTCAGTTGACGCATTGATTTGAATATAACCTATTTGATTCATTTGCTGTTACGAAACGGAGACGCACTGCAGACGCATCCAGTGTATTTTAGCTGTAAGGTGGGAACAGACAGAGGCTGTGTTATGAGGGCTGCATTAGACAGAAACAAGTTTGAAATCACAGCTTGTTTTTTTTCTGCACGGGAAATGTGAGAGCTTTTCAAAGGATAACTGGAATCAGCCTTTCTTTATCAGCAGATGAACCCTGTTTGATTTCTTTTATGAGCTTTTGAGGTCTGACCAGTTTGTGACTATGAATGCACAGGATGTGCATCTAAGTGTTTGGTTTGGCTGGTATAGATCACATGTGTGTTTGATGTGCAAAGTAAAACAGTGGGAGGCAAATCTATATAAAGGGAGAGCACTGAGAAGGTAGAAAGTCAGACACTGAGATGGGGCTGGGGACTGTGGGAGCAGTACATATAAGATCAATAAACTTCATAAACAACATCATCAGTTTGGTCAACTACGAAGACAACCAACCGCCAGGCACCATCTGGACCCGTCTCAGAGGACCTGGGGATCAGCCAGAGTAACCTTCTACACAAACACAAAAGCCTGCACACACTCATACACACTCAGGGGCCGTGCAAATATCCAGCACTTTGGCTCTAACACGCATGAGCGCACAGAGACTTTTGAGCCAGGTAGACGCAAGCCGAGATTGGTCCAGAGAGACGGATGTGTGTGTGTTTGCGAGTGTGTGTGTTTGTCTACAAATACCGCAGCAGCTAAACAGTTTATTCAGGAACAGAAGTTTATGGATTCCATGGCGGTATATCCTGTAGCGTGATAATGAGTGTAAAATGATGAGAACAAAGTCGAAACAAAGGATAATTTGATGGAAGAAAAGAAGCAGCCAGTGATTGATCTGGGGGGTGAGAAGAGGACACATCTTGAGGAGACAAGAGGAGAGCTGTGAAGAAAGTAAGTCTCTTCTGTGAGAGTTCAAAGGAGGTGTTGTGCATAAATCTTCCTTACACTTTAGAAAGTGGGATGGAAGCAGATCAGAATATTTCATCTTTCAATGCAGAGATAAAGGTGTTCATCCTGATCATATGAATATTTGAAAATGAGGTGATAGACTCACTTCGTAAAACCTTATTAAAGGCAGAAAGAGCAGGAGTAAGTGCAAAACGATCAAAAAAAAGAAGTAAAATGACTTTTTTCTGTGCATGATCCATCCATCTAACATCATGGCTTTGTTACATAAAATGTATCCAGCTTTAACTAGATGCTTTAGTAGCAGAACCAGCAGTCATTTTTTTCTTGTTGCCACAGATTTTCATACTTGTGGAAAAAAGCCTTGAATTTGTGATGAGTTTAACCACAGCCAGGCTTGTTTGATATCACCAAGCAAATTAAAAATAGGAAGGTCAGGGGTTTCATCGTAGGTCCCGCAGTCCACATACTAAGGTGTCCTTGGGCAAGGCACTTAACCAGAAACTACCCCAGGTGGCTGTGAGTAAGTTTATAGTAATGTGCGCTTTCCATAGCTGCCTTTGCCACCAGCGTTTGACTGTTGAGTGAATGGGCAAATGTGACTTATAGTGTAAGAAGTGCTTTAAGAGGTCAGAAAACTACAGATACCACTACATAAGCGCAGTTAACGTATAAAGTCTGCTCTATAGGCCCAGAACGGCAGCCATGTTGATGATAATCTTACGGTGCATATGCTGTAAGTAGTTAGAAAAACCTGAGCTGGTGTTTGAATGACATTACTCTGGGGATTGAATTTTCTACCCAATTAATTTAGTGGTTTGATGCGCTGTGCAATGCTGAATCCATCTCTGTCTCAGCTCTTGACTGTTTTCCTCTCTCATCCATTCCAAGAAAGGAGAGTGTCTTGGACACTGGAGAGACTAAATTAAGACAGGCAAACAATTAATAACAAAACATGAGGGGAGACCTGTCTCTCACACCGTCTCTAACACTGGTATACAGGAGGCATTTACTATTTTTTTTTTTTTACTTGAAGAAAGTCACTCAGATTGTTTTTCTCAACATGAATTTCACTTTAAGTGGAGACACTCAAGCTTTAGATAACATAACTAGGGCTAAACAATTAACCAAATTTAAACAAACATTGCAATGTAATACAATGCTATTTTCAAATCCCAAAGGCTGCAATTAAAAAAAAAAAGTTTGAAAGTGCATTTAAAAAGTGCAATCTACACGTTTACATATTTCAGTGGTTGAGCCAAATATAGGTTTTTATAAAAATTTCTGCACTTTAGTTTGTGATCTGTTACTGGTGAGAGATCAGTAAGACTTTAATACATTTAATATTTATGTTCACACAGTGGTTTTTTTTCATTTTGTAAAAAAGTTCACCCCAAATGTTGACAAATGTTTCAGTAGTTTAGCCAGGTATTTCATTGTATTCACATTTCTGCACTTTATTTTGTGTGACATTCTTAGAAAAGAGGATTCATATTTTTTTTTATATTACTGTTCATGCCAGGTGCTTTGCAGTGCTCTGTTCCTTTCTTTGATTTTCTTTAAGGTAATTCATGATAATTGTATTACATGTCTACAAGGCCTGAAGTTAAATCAATCAGTCAATATTCTGCTGCGATTGTAATAGTTGAATAAAGATGTTATTTGTATCAATTCATGCATCACTTCATCTCATTTCATCATAACATGTGGGCCTGGCCTAGAGCAGAGTTGATTATATGTTGACAGTTTCCTCTGTCATGTTGGTCATACTATAGAATGGTTTATTGCCTGTGTTTAGTGAATAATGTAGAAGATAAACATCCTCCCAAAAACCACATGCTATATTGGAATTGCAAAATTAGTCTAAAAAAAATCGCAATTAGATTATTTTCCAAAATCGTCCTAAACATAACCAGAGGCTGTAGTAGCGTGGCTGAGGACAATCTTGATAACAGAATGTTTGGAGTTGGCAACAAAGAAAGATTATTTTAGTTAAGGTGGCAACATATACAGGCGAAAGCTTCAAATTATGTTAAGATCAGGAGGAAAAAGCTCCATGTTTAACTTACTACACTTTCCACACTGTGACAGGTGGTTGACTTATTCTTTGTTTAAATACTTTGCTAACAGACTGCTGATACTTCAGAGCTTACCTGCAATCTCAACACCTTCAACTTAATGTTCATTATATCTATTATCAACTGCTTCTGTTTAGTGCTTTTGATAAACTAAGTGATTACTCTTTCAGGTGGCACTCAAAACTTTTTGACTTGGAGGACTGAACTTTCATTGGGATTCAACAACTACTGAAAAATGTTACATCGAAAGGATTTGGACAAATTCTCTTTATTCTCTGTTGCAAAGGATTTTTCTTCCACAAAGAAAGCTTTATCAGTAGAAGTGCTGTTATTTGGGACATTATGGTTGAGTAAGACAACAGCAGTGGTGATAAACACTCTGAATGTGAGCACCATCTTCAGCTGCGAGCAGTCTATGATCATTCAGCTGTACCCAATCAAGCCAAAATAAAGATACAGGCCATAAACTGTTGCAGATGGCTCTACCACAAAAGCTAGTTGATTTCTAACAAACTTCAACACAAATGTGGATAATTTTCAGCACTTACCTCGCCATCAGAAAGTCCATTTGCTTTTGCACTGTTCTTGGACTACTCAGCACACTTATCAGCTATACAGATTTATTATGTATGACTCACTGATACAGAATTTCGCTATTATTGCAACACAGTTTGACATCTTTTTTAGCTTTAGATTATTCAGCAGACACAGTGATGACTGTAGAGTAAAGCTCAGAGCTCTTCTTTAACAACTAACACTGTGATATTTTTTTCTAACAAGGTAAACATGTTGCAAGACCAGTTGTGTTGTTATGCATTTAAGAAACAAGGTGAGGCAAGAACTCACTTAGTTTTTTAGATTACTGATTTAACTCTGAACATTGAAGACAGTCAGTTAACAGGGAATCCAGTGGAAAGAGAAACTCATTTAAACTTGATTTTTTTTTGTTTCTTGTGAACCCACAGATGAAAACAGCTGATTACTTTACTGCAGGCAGAGGAACACATGAATGTAGCATCCAAGAATAGTGCGGTAAAAATTGGTTTTCAGTTGTCAAAGTGATGGATATCTTCTATTGTCAAGAATCTTATAAGACCCCACTTTCAAAAAACGTTAAGTTGCAAAGAGGGCAAGTTTTTTATCTGTTCAAATAAACAGCAAACTCAAACTTGTGAAAAAAAAAAGAATGATCAATGGGATTATGTAACCTGACTCCACCTGTTTTCTCAGAAGCACTTTCAGGTCAGTGTGTGTCATTAAAGGGGTAAAAAAAGTACATCTGGTCTCTGACAGTTTCCCTGAACAATACACCAGGGAGCAGTGAGTGGTCTTAATGTTAGTTAGTTATCTCAGAGTGTGAGAGCAGCCTCATAAAATCACTACATGTCATTATCTCAACATCTACCTTCACTGTGGAGTAGATACAAACAGGCATATATTCAAAAACTATTCAATGTTCAGTCTGAAACTCAACTCATATCTTTATAACCTTTCCAGAAAAACTGCTTGTTTTTGCTCTTTCCCAGCAATTATGTTATAAAATCCCTGCATGAACATTTTTCAGTGTAACGACATTGAGAGAATAGTCTGAGCAACAACAAATTTGTATGCAAATGATAAGCATTTCAAAAGGAGTCGAACAACAGCATTAAACAGGAGAGCATGAAATACAGCTCACAAAAATCAGAGACACTCATATCTTTTCTGTGCAACAAACAGAAAATATAATCTTCCATGCACCTAAAATTATTTAATAACCTTGTAGATTAGACATGAAAAGACTGAATTCATTGAAAACTCCATTTCATCCACCCTTGATAATAGCTTAAATCTATTGTACGGATGTCTAATGAAAGGGGTCAGTTATCTAAATGGCTTATTATTCATAACAATTGCTCTGCAAGGATTAAAAAGAACTTTTGTGCTTCCAGAGCACGCTAATTAATAAACCACTGAGGGATAAGAACTGTAAAATTAAAATTTTATCTCAAGCGGTGTTTTGTACCACTTAGTACCAGTGAGGGAGCATAAGTTGTGTGAAAGCTCAAGAGAGACAAAGGAGAAATGGAGAACTACAAAGCTGTGCAGTAGACCTGCAACCCTCAGTAATAATGTTTAGGGTTTTAACTTTTCATATACTGCCATACCAGTATGTTGCTGATGTGCTGTAACAATAGAGGGCACATTCTGACGTGACTATGCTGCTGCACTACCTGCACAACTTTCTAACGTCACATATCAACTGTGTTCCCTTATCACTCATTGTTACAAGAAATATTGGGTTACTATTAATAAAGACTAAAAAGCAGGAAGCAATGATGGACAAGACAGGGTATATGCTGATATCCTGAGGTTAAATTCAATACCTTTTTAAGACTTTTTAAAAAACCTTTCAAAAAGTCTTAAAACCTTATCGTGACAATAAGCTGTTGTAAACATCCAATCTTTGACAGTTGTAGTTTGCATTTTGACATAAATTAGGTAAACTGAGAAGCAAAAAAGCTTGAAAGAATAAATGAAACTAAAGGCAGGTTAATTGACATTAACATTCTCACGAAAAGTAACAGTGGTTATTCAAGGCCAACTTGCAGAAAAATAACAAGAATTTTATATCATCATTGTCAAATTTTAGGACGTGCTTAAGATTGTGTGATTTGCTTTCCATCAGCGCTACATACGGACTGCTAATAAACTACTGTAAAAACATAGTTAGAGTTAGTTGTCACATTAGCCTACGGATATGTTGGGCTGCTAGCGCTACACATAGCTGGTGCCTCACAAAATTACAACTTTGCTTGTTGTCACGTCTCAAACAACAGCTCTATGTAACTGTATTGATAAATACCTTATCTCATCGCGTTGTATTCAGTAAAAAGGTGATTTCAAAAAAGAAAATTTGTTCCAAAACAGCTGAGAATAGGGGAAGCTTTCTCTAAATCGTAGAAATCCAAGATCTCAGGTCATCAAAAGTCTGAGAAATTTTCTCAGGAGGCTCGAGAAACTCTCATGATCTAGTGGGAAATATTTTGAGATGCTAAAGGTTTTTCTAGATCCTCACGCTGGTCTGTGATGAGTGTGACGAGCAGAGTGATCGTCGTATCACCAGGTGTGGTTATTTTTGAAGGTTCAGACCCTAAACACATTTTCCAACCAGATGGACTTTTACCGTGGCAGATATTTGAAACTGTCTGTCTTTGGAGTCAAAGCTTGAACACCAATAAAATTTAATACCACATAACATTAGGGTTAAGACTTTTTAATACTTTTTAAGGGCCTTAATTTTCCCACAGCTGATTTATCAACTTTTAATACTTTTTAAGACCCCACGGACACCCTGCAAGAAGAACATGTGGCCAGAAGAGGAGTGGTGTCTTCTTTTTGGAAGATTTTTGGACACAAAATAGTTGAAATAGATCAAAAAACAAATTATTGTAAAACAGGCCAAATGTTTTTTCTCTACAGTTGTCTGGTTCAGGGGCTGTCATCTTTTATGAGCCTAGGTGAAACAGGGCAGAACAAAATTGAGGAGGTATTAGCTAGAGGCACGGCTTACAACAATAAATGTAAGTAAATGCCTCCACAGTTGTTTTCTGTCTCTTCTGTCCCGCTACACCTGTGCTCACAGAAGAAGAAGGAGAAGACACCACTCCTCTCTTTTCCACTTTGCCACTTTTTCTAATTCTCAGCCCATCTCACCCCCTCCCAGCTGTTTAACAAAACTACAGCTCACAAGGTATACTCAGAATGCCTTTGTTAATTTCAACATTGCAATTAATGCAACCATGAGTGAGGAGGATATATGGTACAGCTTCAACAGTGTGTGCGCTTAATCAATAAGAGATTTGATGTTGAATAGATGTTCAGTGGCCAATGCTTAACAAGAGATAAACCGCAACACAGCCTCAGTATTAAAAAAAAAATAACAGAGAAGAAAATCTTTTCTCATACTGTCGAACACAAAAAAGACACTTACATTCTGTTGTTAGGGACTATCTTGTTTCCATCTTTGTACCATGTGACCAGGGGTCTGGGGAAGGAAGCAAGGGGAGGCTGGTTGATGATAGCTGCTCGCCCCTGAGTCACTGTCTTCCTCTGCTCATTAGCTGAGAAGTTCCCTAAAACTGGAGATAAAAGGGAGGAGGAGATAAAGGGGTTACAGAGCACAGATACTGATTTATTAAATTTGCTTCAGCCAGCAAAAGTATAAGAGAAAACCATAAAATTAAAAAAAGGGAGCATCAAGGCCTTTCACATTAGAGATTGGCTCTAGAATACTTATTTCTGTTCTCATGAGTTATTTGATTGAAGGAGTTTGTTCACAAAACCCCTCCACTCGCAGTGGGAGGTTCTGACACACTGTTGTTTGCGCGCTAATCAGTAACAAGCTGGCTATGTCAGCAACATGATAGTGGCTGACAGATTCTCAGAGCTTCTCTGTATTTGAACTGCATGACACCGTTTCTTTTCCATAGCCACTTCAGACCTGATTGTCAGTTTGTAAGCTAGTAAGCTCAGTCCTTAACAAAAAAGTTACAACAAAGACTTACGGTAATTGTTTGAAAGCTTCCATTACCAGGTCAGCCAGGTGAGGGCTGCTTATTATCAGCTAACAATGTCTATTCATACTGAGAGGATTTCACAGTTTTACTGTTAAAACTGGGCCATTCTACACACACTATCAATTCATGGTTGCTTTTTGGGTTCATTGTGGGCTCAGGTTTAAATATTTTAGTGGTGGTATGATTTTCATCTATTGGGATACAATTTTATAAAAAAAACTGAAAATCAGGTCAGAGAATTTCCAGCATATTCTCAGGACCTTTATCTACTCTACATTTAGTACAAAGAAAAATGAACAGACAATTTCTGACTGCAAATGGAGTTGGTTGAATTTTTGTGTCTCTAAAATGCAGCTGGGTACTTTTTATTCCAAAAATAACAGCATGAGTAAAAATGAAAACTTTCTAGTTTTCTGTAATAATGTGAACACGTCAATACTTACAAGCCACCTGCACCTCTGTTCTCCTCTGTATGACCGCTCCCATCCGGTTCCTCACCATACACTGATACAGACCAGCATCAGTCCTTTTCAGAGAGGGCACAAACAACCTAGAGGTGGAGAAACACAATTAAAGCCAGGTGATTACAGTGAATTTCATCGGGGAGCTCCATATAAACACCATTAAAAGTAAAGAGGGGCAGTTTTTAGAGCCACATTTGGGGAACAGAGGGACAGAAGGTAAAGAAGGCGGAGGTCTGTTTGGCCATATGTGTGCCCTCTTGTGTACTTCACTTAATAGCCTTTCTGAGATAATGCATTAGGCCCAAGGTTTTCAAACTTCCCCGACGACAGAAGGAAAGGTGGAGTGGTGCATTTGTGCAGTATTTGTGTGCAAATGTTTGTGTGACATCTTTTCGACTGTGTGTATGTTTTTTTTTTCTCTCTCTCTGAAAGGGGTTGTTAATGGGGCTTTAATGGACTGTGCTTCACTAATGGGAAGCTTGGCATTCGATCTAGGTTGGTGCCATGCTGGATAAACACACAAATGCATACACACACATGCACACAAACTGGATAGACACAGTAAAACTGGACATCGCTTTGGGGCTCATTATGAATACCAGGACGGCCAAGTATTTAACTCTCAGGCTGTCTGAAGATGCTGCCAACACACACAAACACACGCACACACACACACACACGACTACACATGCAATTCCATTTGAATCAGGGCTGACACATTACACAGCAGCTCTCATCCCAAAACAGATTTTCAAATTGGACACTTTCTAACACACCATTTCTCTCTATTTTTCCGTTATTCACTGCTTTTTTTTTTTTTTTCCTTAAATTGGAGAGTGTGTCGTGCCTGTCACGGCATGTTTTTATAATCCCACCCAGTTTTCATTTCTGTTTGTCAGATAACACTTAGTTCACTGTGACAGGTCCAAATAAGAGCAATCACTCCTCAGTAATTTCTCTGACACAGTCTCAACCATGCGTGTAAAGCCAAATTCCACTCATGATTCAAGATAAGAACAATTTCAGACAGGTTTTACGGTGAGACTGGAGGATTTTTACAGACCATGATGTGAATACAACAAATATGAGCGAAGGCAAGATATTTCACATTTCTTCAAATGTAATAGGATGTAAAAAAGGGCACAATGTGAGTATCCACAAAGTCACCTTTTGTTTGTGAAGTAATATAAAACATTCTCTGAATTTTCCTCGTCTGTGGTGTCTGTGCTGAATGAGAA
This sequence comes from Halichoeres trimaculatus, assembly GCF_033239565.1. Classification (NCBI taxonomy): domain Eukaryota; kingdom Metazoa; phylum Chordata; class Actinopteri; order Labriformes; family Labridae; genus Halichoeres; species Halichoeres trimaculatus. The sequence goes on from NW_027437180.1 coordinate 22,640,421, forward strand.
AGCAGGAGGAGCATGTCGGTACATTTTCACCCTTAAAAAGGCAGCGTGAAATGAACATTAGAGCTTTGCCTTCAAAGCAATCTTTGCAGAAAATAACTTGATGTTTGCCAAATATATTCTAAAGTTGAAGGCCATGCAGTGTCCTTATCAACAAATAAAACACGATCTGTGTGTACCACAAGTATGTCGAGAGCTGGTTATGTTGCACATCAGTGTATAAAAAAGTACAAAGCTTCAGATGCTGAGCTTATGCTAATGAAGGAATACTTCTTTAACATAATTCATTTAAAGTTATTTTTCACTCGTTTTACTTCTACAGAAATGGAACACGCTGCATTTTTGAACCACTTTCTTTTGAGCCTAACAGACGGACAGAACAAACTGTAGTTAGAGCCATTAACACTTTGATTCACTTCTCTACCTGGCTTCGCTTCACTAAATGTGGAAAAAAGTAATCCAGATGGTAACACATTCACACACACTCTGCCAACTCAGCACAGCCTCGGCGTCACCAAACTAAAGCAGCCAGAATGCTGAGAGCGGTCCAGTACTGCACAATGCCTCCTGGCTGGAACAAAGACTGCCTACTACTGGCTCAACCTCTCCATCTCTCAGTGTGCATGTCTGCCCAAGATTCCTTCCAGTTTTGAAGGATATGAAAAACTATTTTGTTTCACAGCTGCAGTTTTCCCTGGGTGATCTAATAAGCTTTTACCAAGCAACACATGAACAGAGGGAGGGAGAGGAGCCCGGACATATTGATTGGCTCTCCTCTTCTTTGCCCAGACTATACATATTTATGCTCCTAATGTAATTATTAATCTCACTTTGGCTGGACTGTCTACATGTTCTGACCTTCTCTAAACACACTCCATCACAAAGTACCAGCTGCTCTTCTACACTAGAGGCATGACAGAATATCAGGAAGGATCCCAGAAAAAAGACAGGAAGGAAAAGTGGGAAAGAGGGGGAGTGGATATAGAGCCAACAGCATGCTCCATGACAACACACTGACACAAAAAGCCAGCAGTGGATACTAACTGACCTGTACTCTGGCGTCCACTCTGTGATGTTGCTGCTGTTCAGAGTCCAACGATACTGCAGAGGCCAGCTGCCTCCAGCCAGGCAGGTCAGCACCAGTCTGTTTCCCTCCAACACCACCTGCTGCCCCAGTCCACCTCCTCTCAGGTAGGGAGCCACCTCTGTCAGATGGAGAAGGGGGAAAATGTGTTATTTCGTTATATGCAATGGTCTACATTTGTTCTGCTCGGACAGTGGAGCAAATTTCATCTGTTTTCATCCACCACAAAAAAAGAATTCCATTTTTGTTCATTCTTATCTTTTGGTAGCACGTTTGGAAGAGAGAAAACTTTGACAGTCTAATGTAGACCTGGATTCTGCCGCTTAAAACAGGTACAGGCTGGAACCTGGAAAGTCTTTAGTAACATAGGCAGGTGCCATTAAGGAAAATGTCAAGTTAGATATAAAACTTAAAAAAAGACATCTGCATCAAAGCAGCAACGAAAATAAATATTACTGCAATAGTAGTACTCAGCTTATTTATATGCACTGTGCTTTTCTCCTGCTCCAGCAGCCAAAACTCTGACTTTTTCACCTTTCTCCCGCTCTCATTTCAACCATCATTAGCAAGGAGTATTTTTAAACAGGATGTGTGTGTGTGTGTGTGTGTGTGTGTGTGTGTGTGTGTGTGTGTGTGTGTGTGTGTGTGTGTGTGTGTGTGTGGTGTGTGTGTGTGTGTGTGTGTGTGTGTGTGTTTGTGAGTGTGTGTGTGTGTGTGTGTGTGTGTGTGTGTGTGTGTGTGTGTGTGTGTGTGGGACAGAGAGAGCAGACCAAAATCTGACAAGCCTCATCTAACAGGATTTAGCAGGACTTTCTCTGGAGACTCACCACTCCATTAGAAAGGTCTGTCAAAGCATTCCTGTACCTCTCTTCCGGGATACTCCGGTCATAAAACTGTCACACACACACTTATTTATTCTAAGTTTCCTTTCAAAAAGTCTCCTGTAAAGTGTCAAAGCCTCACCTGCTCCTTTATGCAAGACAATATAGCTTTAGTTGCTGAAGATTCAGACTTATCCATAACACTCTTCATGACAAATGATTGTCCCAGATGCACTGTTTGATGTTTAACAATCTCACTTTATGACATGACGATGAAATTACACATAAAAGTGCAGCCTAAGGGAAAATGATTGTGGGTCATATGTATGCTACAACTGTCACCACGCAGACACAGCAGCAGCACATGCATGACGACATGCATCATTGTGTCACTGTGCCTGAATTTCCCAGCAGTGATGCGCATCAACGGTCCAGAAAAGCAGCAATTCTATCACAGTTATCTCCTGGAATGAAAAGCCGCTGCTTCACTGTCTCCATAAAGCATCTGCTGCACAATGCTGGCAACAGCTGCAGTGCATCCCGGCACTGTAGGCTTTTCATAAAAAGAAAGGTCAAACTCTACTTTGCTGTCACTTGAAATCCACACGCATGAGGAGTCAACAGGCTCACCTGGCTGAAATGTAACCATGGCTTTTTATCACAGGAGTGCTGTTTCCTTCAATCAGAATATTGAGTATCATTACTTTGAGTACCCACAAAGGAGCCGGGTGTGATGGTCCGGGCTTTCAGTTGTGTTTGAGTTTTTCTGGGTTTTAGATTTTCTTGTATGTCTTGAGTTTCTTGGTTATTCTTTGAAGAAGAAGAAGCATTACAACATATGCACTCGCACACATGGGAGCAGACAAAGTTCTCACTCGCACGAGGGATGGAACGGTTCCAATGAAACATGAAAAATCTGATAGAATGAGGAGGTCATTTAAAGCTTTATTAAAGCGGAGTGAAACATTGCTAGTTTCAACACACCAACTCCTTAGTAAGGAAAGTCACTATTGGCTGTCTCAGAAGTCACTAAAAGTCACCAAATGACGCTGCTGTCTAATTTGCATAATAATCCATTTGCATGTGTTGTCATGGACTGTAGGAGAGAGAAACAACGTGGAAGGGACAGAAAGCAGGTGAAACACAACATCATAAATATTTTTAGAACTAAAAATTAACTTTCTTCTGTCCATTCTTGCTATTCTTATGTCAAAATATCAACCCTGGTCCTTTATCTAGGCTGGGGACCAGCAGAAGTGACCATAATGAGACACACACTTGCGTGATTTATTTGAATGCAGTTGTCTGCTCTGGAGCAGCAGGAGGAGACTGCTGTGAATGAGGATGACTGTCTATCTGTGTTGTGGATAGAGGAGGGACTCACACACTGGCCATTGAGGAGATCAAAACATGCTTTAAAGTGATACTCCAGGATGGAACAAGTTGGGTCCTATCACAAGGTTTAGAGCAGAAATTACCCCTACAGCAGTGTTTTTGTGCAGCAGAAGCCCAGAGCGCTCACACCAAACACCCCCTTCCTGCTTGTCTGCCGGTTTTCTCTGCACTCAGACGGGGCCATTTTTTACGTGACCAAAAACACAAATAAACGGACTCCCACCGAAAAAGTCTGATATCGGTCTGCATTCACACTTTATTTAGAGAATTTTCAGCGCGTTACTTTCACACAAAAACACAGCTGAATAAGGCTCTAGTTCTCATCGTGTTGTAAAACGGCGCTACCTCTGCTGCAGAGCCACAGCTGGCTACGAGGCGCTCGTCGCTTAGTGTATCAGTCCATGCGCTGCGTGCCAGATACAAACAAACGCAGGTAGTCTGCCAGGACGAAGAGACACGATGAGAACAAGAGCCTTGTTTATAGGGATGTCCCGATATTACATTTTCAGTTCCGATATGATACCGACGCTGCAGCATTGAGTATTGGCCGATACCGATATTTATCCGATACGGTATCAGCATTAAACATGCATACTTTTATTACTTATTTTGTAGTATGTCTGACATAGAAAATGATTGATTAAGTGATATTATTCAAACAAAGAACAGTAGTCAGCAACAGTAGGTATTAGGAAAAACTGACCCATTTATTATTAACCAATGGGTAACAGAAATTTTAACATTAAACATAAAAAATACTAGTAATTGAATAAAATGAAGAATAAATTAGAAGACTCAGAAAATAACCTAAATAAATCAAACAAAAACAGCAGGAGCGGAGTCTGGAATAGACTGCTTATATCGGAGTGCTGATATCGGACATTTTCGATGCATTCCGATTCGATACTGATATTTGTTTTTTTGCTGATATCAGACCGATATCCGATATTAATATCGGACTGGGACACCTCTACTTATTTAGCGGTGTTTTTGAGTGAAAGTAACGCGCTGAAAATTCTCTAAATAAAGCGTGAATGCCGACCGATATCAGATTTTTTCGGTGGGAGTCCGTTTATTTGTGTTTTGGTCAAGTAAAAAATGTCCCTGTCTGAGTGCAGAGGAAACCGTGTGAAAAGCAGGGAGGGGGTGTTTGGTGCGAGCGCGCTGGGCTTCTGCTGCACCAAAAACACTGCTGTAGGGGTAATTTCTGCCCTAAACCTTGTGATACCCAACTTGTTCCATCCTGGAGTATCACTTTAACTTCAGATTCTCCAAACTCGAGAAAAGTTGCAAGAATTGTTGTCTTTAAAAAAGCTTGCCAGAGGGGTCTGAAAAGTCATTAAGTGTAGCAACAAAGTCTCCAAGTTGGCAACACTCAGTCACGGTTTTATCCTCCACTTTCCTACCCCCATCATCAAAGTTCACACTAGATCTAAAATGCTCCCAGACAGCAGAATGACACATCGCTACAGGTACACCCTCTAACTCTGTCTCCTCTGCTCGTCATGGAAAACCAAACGGTTCCGATTTTTTTCAGAAACTGTTCCATCCCTTACTCGCACACACAGAAAAAAGGGTCACATATGCTTTCTTTTTGGTCGCAGTCTTGAGCCATAAGGAGTGAGACAAGAAATCCATACAATGTGGAAAAGTAGTGTGCTTTAAAATGATCACATATCATGTTACTAAAGAAATAAACTCCATTTCAACCATCATCACTACTTTCATGGCTTGTCATGGGTCAGTGTTCTTCAGTCCACCCATATACCGTAAAAGAATGGATGTCCACTTGCTCGGCTCGAAGTGAAGTCTCCACAAAAACTGCTTCCCCTGGTGGCTGGCTGCAGTATAGGTTTAAAAATCCGTCTTTCCAGCCATTCCAGATGGGCTGTGGTCAAAATTTAAAAAATTATTAAACCTCATAGAAATGTTTCTCACGTCCGATTTTTGTGGTGATTTGAAGATATTATTTGGCTGTCTTGTATCCAAGTCCTCTTTTTTCTGAAGCGTTTCGTTTTCATTAGGTATACGAGGTTAAAAATAAAGCTTTAAGTAACATTTAATGATGATTGATAGCTGCCGTTCTCGTGTACTTTTTTCTGGGATTGTAAAATATGCCGGAAGGTAGAGTCAGGAAGTGATTAGACACTTGAAAGAAAAAAAAATATATTATTTTTGTCACCCAGCTCCACTCAGATTCTCCCAGAATCCCTCATCGTCTCTACTGCGCAGACTCTGGCTCCAAACTGCCACAATGGTGGCGCCTGAGACGGCGGTATTTTGGCTTCAAAACCGTACAGTGATAAATGGCTGACCATGCTGTCCACTCTATCTACAGTCTATGAGTCCACCATATATCATGATCTATCTTTAAAGGATGTATCATGTCCATTCCATTCTATATAGCATCAAGTAACAAAGACAGAAGATGGATTAAGTTACATAGGTGAAGTAAAAAAGCTTCCTGTTCTACAGCATTACTCTGATAAACCACACTCTCTGCCTTAAAAGGTTCAAATGTTATCAAGCTGAGTCGTGGCTGTGTAAAAAAATTCTATCCCATCTTTAACTCTTGGCTCAGGTGTCAGACCTGGCTCACCGATACTCCGCATAGAGCCATCAAGGCCAAAAAGTCTGTCCACAGCAGCTGGCTGCAGGACCTGTCAGCATGTGTTGCTGCCTGGATCGACATAACAAAACTCAGCATGTGTGGAGTGTGGAGTAAAATGAAGCTAGAGGGAGGGGATGTGAGGGCTTGAAGACAATGATATATTTTCAACCCATCTAACATCATCACACACACACACACACACGCACACACGCACACTCAGACGGGGCAGGCTTATCTGCTGCTACAGTATGGAAAGACAGGCCCATAACTCCCCGGCAGTTTTACTTTCTCTCTTTTTTCCTGTCATCTCAATCTTCTCCTCTCCCTCCTTTTTCAGTTCTGTTGTTCCTCCACCACATCTCCATTTCCTTCAACATTCCCTTATTCCCTATGGATGACTTAAGGCCATCTTTTTCTCCTCTTCTCTTCCCCCTCTTTCCACTGTTTCACTCTCTCCTTTCTCCTTCTCTGTTAAATTGATAGCAGCCTGCATCATCCACAAGTAAAAGGGAAGTGTGTGTGTGTGTGTGTGTGTGTGTGTGTGTGTGTGTGTGTGTGTGTGTGTGTGTGTGTGTGTGTGTGTGTGTGTGTGTGTGAGACTGAGTGTGAAAAAGCAGTGGGGTGATCAAGAGGGTGTGCAAATCAGGTTTTAGTTGGAATATTCCTTCTCTAGGGTGGATGGCTGGCAATGCAGACTCCAACGTCATACTGCTGACCAGTGCTATAACTCACTCCTGCCTGCCGGTGAGAGTGAAAGTGTGTGTGTCAGTGAGAGGGAGAGAGTGTGTGTGTGTGTGTGTGTAAAGCATGAGCAGGAGTGACTCAGTCCTGATAGCCTGCCAAATACGGCCCTCAATTGTAAAGGCTGGTGCTTTGTAGATACTGTACAAATGGCAGGAAGTCGGTGTTTTTACCTGCTCTGGTTCATTCCCACCTTCTACCACGTCTTACATCATGCTTCCTCCAGCCTCCAGTTCCCACTGTCCCCACTCAAGTCCTTTGCCCTTTAATCCTGTCCTCTACTTTAAAGATAGAGTCCATTAGGAGCTACATTTCCAGGCATATCTGAGGGTTCCAGATCTGAAAGGAACAAGGTCAGCTAACAGCATGTTCCCCTCACTCATACGGTTCATCTCTTTCTCTTCCCTCCGTCTGTCTCTCTGTCACTCAATGTCAACGCCTGCTTCTCTCCACTCTCACAGTCTTCTTCTTATCACAAGACATACTGCCCAGCCACCTGTCTGCCTATCAAAACCAACCCTTTCTTGGTTCATCTCTCTATTTCTTGTTGCACCCTGGTCCATCTCTGTCAAAGCGTAAGGCAGCTCAAGGTCTTTGTTTTTCTGTCGCCCTGAGATGAGTGTGGCCCGAGAGAGAGCTTGACCTCTGAGTGTGACAGGAGAGTCGAAGGGCAACACATAATTGCACACTTTCTTCCAGATGCAACATGTAGGTCTTCGCTCAGAGGCCTTGTGAAGTAGGCAGATCCTTTAGAGGAATTCAATTTGCTGTAGAGATGAGCTTGAGAGGATAAAGGGACAGGAGGAGAAGAGAAGGGGAGCAGGGTTGCAGCTCCAGGATTGATTGTCCACTACGATCCCACCCTCCCTTGTCTCTGCTGTCTCTCTGTACTCAGGCACTGATTGGACGTGTGGCAGAAAATAGCCCTCTGAATGACTTGTTCTTTACAAATGGGCCATCAGTCATCGTTATTCTTACATTGTGCTGCACTAAACCTCCCAGAATGAATCAGAGTACGGCTGCAACAGCAGCAGTGAGATGAATTTGTCTGCTTGGACATAAGGTCCAGGTGCTGTCTAATGATAACAACAAGCAAGTTTTTTTTTTCATTTCATATGTTGGAGGTTTGAAATTTGCCCAATTTGGTTAAAGTGGTCGGAAAACCTGCAGGTGGTCTGTTTTTCTTTTTTATACACAGAGGAAACCCTGTGGTGTGAATGTTTCTCAGAAAGCCAACAAGAGTGAGAGGATACAACTTTTTGAGCTGTGGATCTCATTCTAGCAGCGGCCAATTAATAAGTGTGTTTCTGTGTGTGTGTGTGTGTTCATAGTGGTTTGAGTGTGTGTTTCAGGTCAGAATTAGGGGTCGCTCGAGCCAGAAAAATCACTTTATCTTCATCGAGTTGAACCCCCCACTGTGAGGCAGGGCTGGCAGAGCTGATGAGAGGCTATGAATACTGATGCACCGATAGCATGACTCTTTCTCTCACTCACACACACACACACATTCTAACCCAGCTTTTTCATGAGGTTGGAAAACTAAATCAGACTCTTTTATTGCCAGTAATTTCTTTTATGAATAAGCGGGTAAAAGTTGCAAGGCTAAGCAGTTTTTGTTTCCGGGGTAAGAGCAGTCTATTTGATTATGGTGTGCAAATGAGTTCTGTTCCTTTTTAATCTAATAAGTCTGCCAGCACTTGTTTCAACAGGCGTTTAAAAACACTTAATTGGACTGACATTGTGTGAGGCTAGAGGAAGAATTATGGGATGAGCTTTTGGCGTGTTGCTACCAATTGGAAAGCCTGGGTCAAAAAAAGGCTAATGAAATGAACAATATTTAACAGAGAGGGTTGAGAAATTAGATTCCTTTGCCACTTTGCCCCATACTGTTTAGTTTGGTGGAGTTCAAATGGATCCAAATTTTGTTCAAAAAGGGGCTGCAAGCTTTTTGTCCTCTTACACAAAGTGTGCACCGATCATACCGTAGAGGTAATGTTTTAATAGGAGCATTAAGCAGCAACCTCTGGTCTTTAAATATGAGGCAATGTGGCGCTAAAACCTGCACTTCTTTGCGTATCTGCTTGGGACTGGCCTCAGAAATACTGGAAACAATAAACACACCAAATAAAGACATTTTCACAGAGAAAATAAACATTTTAACAGCCTGGTTCAAAAATGTCTCCCATCTAAATGGCTAATTTATCTGACAGCACGCACTGTATGGGTTTTTTTTCTGATTGGCAGTTTAGAAGATTTTAAGATGATGAGTGTACCCAATCGGAGGCACAGCTCAGTTGTTTGACAGAAGAAGGGATGTTAGTGTGGAGGGTCAAAACTAGAGCTGAAACGATTCCTCGAATGATTAGAGGTACTCAATTACAAAAATTACTCGAGCAATTTTCTCCGCCTCGAGGAATTGTTTAATTTTTAAAAAGATCAAAGAGTGGTATTTCAAATAGAGCTGAGGCCATATTAAGAGAGTTTTCAGACCCCTCAAGCTAACTCTTATACAAAATAGCAACTAGCAACAAATCTAGCTTCTTTTCTGGAGTTAGGAGACTAATGGGTCATTCTACGAAATGGGTGCCATTTGGGTTCGCAGCATTTGATGAGATGTACAAGGCACAAAAAATGTGTCAAAGTGTGTTTACAAATTTTGGAGCTACCAAAGCAAGTGCTCTTTTTGACATGCTGTATCAGAAAATTCTATTTCTTAAAGAGAAAAATTTTCATTTGAAAAATAACTGCTCTTTAACTAAACAAAAATGTATTTTATCAGATTACTCGATTAATCAATGGGATTTTCAGTAGAATACTCGAATACTAAAATATTCGATAGCTGCAGCCCTAGTCAAAACCCTACACCATTTCCAATATGGCCCCTGTTGACGATTTGATTGAAAAGTCTTTTTCAAAAACAGACTGGTGACGTCCCAGAGTCTACGTCCATGTATCAAAGTTTATGACAGAGACCGATACCTTTAGAAACATAGATTCTTTATAAAGCAAAATGAGCCAAACAAGGCAAGTCATTTATATCAGTATTAGAGGTGCAAGGCCAGTAGGAAAAAGTTGGAAGAAAAATCACATTTATGTGTGTATTTATGATATTTGTACAAATGCATTAATCAGGGATTTTTCAAAGCATCTAATTACCTTGTCTTTTTGAACTGTTTACTTTTGAATCAATCAAGGTTGAAAAACAGAAAATAGCGAAAATTTGGCATAATTGTTTAGCTGTCTGCAGAGTCTGTGGCTAACATGAGCAGAGTGAGTACCTCTAGCCTTGACATACACATGCCTGAGCTGGTTATGAGTTAGTAATGAGTCAGTTTAACCAGACATACAACTTTATTTCTGGTTCCCAAAATACTGACAAATTTTGTCGTGCTGTGAGATGCTTTCTTTCATCTGTGCCTATTTACATCCCAGTGGTAGAGCATTATAGCATTTCAGCAATAGCAGTTCATAGAGATATAGCTCCACCTTTTATGTACAGCACTTTGTTTCATCTGTGATTGTCTAAAAAGTGCTTTATAAATAAAGTTAAGTTGAGTTGAACTAGTGGAGGCAGACTGTGCTTCAGTTTGGACAAAACATAAGACAGGTATTTCTGTACTACGACTTTCATCATAAAAATATTAACAACTGTTTAACTGGTGAGTAATTCTGGATCCTACTCGTGAGGGAGTCTATCTGCATCCAACTCAGTTTATACATCTGCACCAGCTTCTTTTAGTATATACATATATATATATATATATATATATATATATATATATATATATATATATATATATATATATATATATATATATATATATATATATTTATATATATATTTATATATATATATATATATATATATATATATATATATTTATATATATAAATATATATATATATATATATATATATATATATATATATATATATTTAGTCAGTGCTTAACAACTGCTGGTCTCTGGGTAGGAAGATTTAATAACTGTAACTAATCTACATGAGAGCAAATGATCTTTTTTCACCAAAAGAAAGTGTTTTTTAATAATGACAATTAAGGACATAAAAAAGGCAAGCCAAATTTATGCAGCATATTTTAAGAGAAGAAACCGCTTTGTTGCTATTTTTGGATGAAACTTTGGACTAAGAAATCTGCAGTGGTCTCAAACCCTGCAGAGAGCTGTAGGGGAGAAAACTACACAAGGGTGAGAGGAATTTCATCTGTGCTATCACTCTGACCTGAAACCTGATGATGTAGATTAAAATACAATTCTCTCTCAAGGCACACTGCAGTGGACTTTTTGTGTTAAATCATTTGTTCGGCTAAGTGGTGATGACAGTCCCATTTCTTACTTTCAAAGGGCAAACATACCTTAAGATAACACTAGTGAGAAAAATAGGCAGAGTCTGGATCGAAAGCCTAACGAATGGACTCATTAAACCCAGACAGAGTGTGATTTTATCTCCTGAGTGTCAACACCAATGGGTCCAGACTGATATGGGATCAGTACATCCTGGACTGGTCAGCTCTGGCTCCAGGAATCTACTGAGCTTAGGAGATAACGTTCAGCACAAAACACGTCCTGCCTTTGATGATGATAAATCAAAGCGGCTCTCATGGTAACCCACCAGTTTGCAGCTAACCCACTGATCTCAAAAGGGCCTGCCTAAGCTCAGAGCAGGATCAAGCTGAATGGTGCCAACAGGATTGTAAATGTGGGATGCAGATCATGAAGGTGAACTCATATCTTTTTGTGTTAGGTTTACCTGTGCTGTGCAGAACTTAAAAACATCAGAAAGTAAAGGGAGTGGCTGGTGTTCACAACGTGTTCTCACCCCAATTCTGTGTCCTTCCTCCAGCTGCGTTGTGATGTTAATGGCGCCTAGCATGGCTAGCTTCATGGAATTTTCCACATGTGCCCTGGTACATTCGTGTTTCTTAATTTTCTCTGAAAATGTTTCATGTCTTTTACCTCTATAACAGTCCATGCCCTATCCGTGCCACATGTTTTAAAAAGTAAACACAGAAAGCAAAAAAAAGTGCATCTACACGGCTACATCCAGTTAGCCAAGCTTTTCTTGAATACTAGTTGCGTGAAAATTCTCTGATGTAGCTTTTACCTTTTTTTACTCACAAGTTGGATGTTAATGTCTGGATGATCCAGTCTAGTTTCCTTAATCCACTTTTTTTCATTGAAGCTTCTTCTCTAAAAGGAATTTTGAAGAAGGGATTGTACGGAATTGTTTGCGGTGTCAGCGTCCATCATTGTTATTTCTATCAGACTTCAACCACCAGCACCGGCACTAGCCGAACTAACCCAGTGGGCATTTTCAGAAGCGCACTTCAGAGATTATTTCCAACGAGGCTGATTGGCCAAATTCACATTAATTTGCACTTATCTTGCCCTAGCAACAGTCTGTTGCTGGTTATTTGTCACTGTCTTATAGGTGCTTTTTCCAGCGCCCATAAGACAGAGAGGTAGAGACGGGTAGCCTTAAGCTTGTTTCACACTGGGTTAAGAATTGTCCAACACATTATTAAAAAGGAAGGATAGTTGGGACCCATCGTCTTTGAGGAAGAAATGTGTCCAGAAAAAAACGTGAATGGTTAAACGTTTGGTGAAATCAAATCGAAGAAAAGCAACAGTAGAACTCAGGGCTATGTTTAATAGTGAAAGTAAGAGCATTTCCACACACACTGTTGGGATTGGGACTAAACAGCTGTGTAGCCTTAAGAAAACCACTAACCAGGGAGGCTAACCAGAAAAAAGGCTTCAATTTGCTAGGGAGCATAAAGATTGGACTCTGGAGCAATGAAAGAAGGTCATGTGGTCTGGTGAGTCCAGATTTACCATGTTCCAGAGTGATGGGCGCATCAGGGTAAGAAGAGAGGCAGATGAAGTGATCACCCATCATGCCTAGTGCCTACTATTCAAGCCTGTGGGGGCAGTGCTATGATCTGGGGTTGCTGCAGTTGGTCAGGTCTAGGTTCAGCAACAGTCTGTTCTCAAAGAATGAGGTCAGCTGACTACCTGAAAAAACTGAATGTCCAGGTTATTCCATCAATGGATTATTTCTTCCCTGATGGCATGGGCATATCCCAAGGTGACAATGCCAGGATTCATCTGGCTTGAATTGTAAAAGAGTGGTTCAGGGAGCATGAGACATCATTTTCACACATGGATTGGCCTCCACAGAGTCCAGACCTTAACCACATTGAGAATCTTTGGGATGTGCTGGAGAAAGTTTTGCACAGCGGTCAGACACCACTATGATAAATGCAAGATCTGGGTGAAAAATCAATGTAACACTGGATGGAAATAAATCTTGCGACATTGCAGAAGCTTTTCGAAACAATGCCACAGCAAATGTGTGCAGTAATCAAAGTAAAAGGCGGTCCAACAAAATATTAAAATGCGTGACCTTTTTTTGGTGGCAACTTTTTTTTTGGCCAGGCAGTGTCTTTGCAAACAGTGTCTTTAACTGGCCAGCACAGAGAGTCATGAAGTTCCTCTACTGCAGGATTGAATCAGAAATAACTGAGTGACAACTTGGGTAACATTCATTCTTAAATATATCTAAGTTTAACTTGATTTCAAACTAGTGCTGCACGATTATCGCAATCGCAATCGCAATGTCAGCACATGCAATTACGTAATCACAAAAGAGGTGGGATTGTGCAATTATTTATAAAAAGTGTAAAAAAAATGAGCGTGTTTGTGTGAGTGATGTGTGTGTGTCTGTGTGTGTGTGTGTGTGTGTGTGTGTGTGTGTGTGTGTGTGTGTGTGTGTGACTGAGTAAGAGAGCGAGGGTGAGATGACTAATCAGTCACTGTTTCAACAGGTCATGTGACTACCTGCCCCCCCTGGTACGGCAGTTTAATCAGACAAGATGGAGCACGAAGAAGTAAGTGAGGCGCTCAAGGCAAAAAGAAACTCTACCTCTGTTATTTGGTGTTATTTTGGTTACCAGTTGAATGACACAGCAAAAAGATGTAATTTTCAAAACATGCAAAGCAAAAGAGGCATAAATGTGCTATTTTGAATACAAACAAAACAGTACTGTTGTGCTGTACATTGTTGTTTGTATACAGTAAGTTTGGATGTTTTAAGAAATATTACACAATTAAAATCCTCAGTAATCCATCTCTGCTTTTTTCTTGATTTTTCTCCATGATAACCAAGCAAGTCTGTAGACTCATGACACAACTTTTTTTATTAAATCACAAGCACAATTGCAATCCCAATATTGTCCACCTAATCGCCAATCCCACCTTTTCCCCAAATCGTGCAGCAATATTCTAAACCTACTTTTGGTGCAGAAAAAACAGCACATTGTTACAGACCATATGACTAAGGCCCTCTGTCACAACCATGAGTAACTCAGGGACTTATGTTGTGGACACAAAGGGTCATGGGAGTGCAGGTCCTTGAAGGGGGACGTAGGAAACAGCACTGCAATGGAGGATTAAGGTTAAATACAGCAGGGTGGAAGGGAAGATCCAAGGGGTTGGGTGGAGGTTGTAATCAGGTGGAAGAAACTGTGATCAGTGACATTTAAAAGGTGGGCCACACTGCAGGGCACATCTGCTCGGAAACACACACACAATCAAGCACACACAAACAGCTGTCAGCTTCTATCTTCTGATGAACAGACATACAGACGAGGAGGGAGCAGAATAAATATATCGTCCTTACACACCCACAGCCTCTTATTGTTGTGTAGAAAGTTGTGTGCTCAGGTGACTGTGAAACTCCTCCGTTCTTTTGAATGACAAACACACAGACAATAATTACTCCCAGTGTTTTACTGTCAATGCTTTCTTTTTATCCCCTAGACACCCCTCCTCTGCTTTGCCTCTTCCTGAGTACTTACATCCCCTCATTAAAACAGCAGGTAGAAAACAATCACACACAAACACACACACACACACAGTATCAATCAGTGATGAGTGCCTGGCTCGCTCTAAAAAAGGATGATGAAAGAGGACAGTGAGGGGTGGTGTGCGTGCCATCATGCCACGCTGGATGGGGGGCAACACCAGTTGGTCCCTGGACCTGTCGAACACAATCACTACACCACCTTCAAATCACAGCCACTGGGCTTCACAGGCACACAGGAACACACACACACACTCACATATACACACGACCCAGATCTACACTGATATCGAGAGACTTCCCAAACACGACTGCATTCAGACATGATGTGATAGTCTGACAACATGACTTCAGGCTGTATATCAAGACACACTGATCACACGCACAGAAAACCACGCATGCAGAAACAGACTGATACAGAAATGTGAAGTGCCCCTGAGTCCAATCAGACCTCTGAGAAAGTAGATCACACTGTCTAATAACCTCCCTGTTTCCTTCTCATTCTCACTTCAACTCCCTCTGGCTCTCACACATAGATTTTAATCATTATCCATATCTTTTCTCACCTCTTCACCTTTCATAGAGGATATCAGACTTTAAGAGAGTTTGAAAGCTACATTTTTGTCTGGCTGTCCTTCACCAAAGCGCAGGTCTTCTCTTGTGAGCCTACGTGCGGTGCATGCGCTCGACACCTCTCCCCACACCTCTCTGTGTAAGCCATCATCTCCCCTGACAGCTGCCACTGTCCTGACCTTGGGCATTGTGGGCTACGTGGTCTGGAAGTGATTGACAAATCGTTTCCTTTCATTCATTATTGAAGGTGGGGATCAAAAACGCTGCGCCCAGGATATCACCGTAACACCGCAGCAGATCTGAGAGGAAAAAAGGAAGGGGCAGGGGTGTTGGTAGAAGGTCATAAGGTCAAAAGAGAGCAGGTGTGAAGAAAGGGTGAGGGAGCAGGAGTGTTTTGGTGGATAAAGGAAAAGGAGACCATCCTTAAAAGCTGCAAATCTTTTTTGTTTCGCTTTACGTGGTTTATTTTTATGCTTGAATTAGTTCCAATCCCCTTAGGCTCAGTCTGTCCAGACCTGGGCTCAAGACAAGCTTGAAAGTTCTATAAATATTTTCCAGGAGAGAATTACAGGGAGGAAGGTGATACTGCTACCTCCACTGATCCTGCCTGTTGTGATTAATTCTGTGGAACCTGGATGCTTTAAATAAAACCCCATGTAATTCACACATTCATGTCACATGCCAGTCAATACAGATGAAAATGTTAGAGATCATGAAATATGGGAGGGAAACATTGGGCTTTATAAGGTGTCACAATATGGCCAGCAAGAGATGATGTTTTTTTACTGTGGAGGCTTTTGATTGACTTCAAAACACTGGGTTGTTTTCAAGCCTTTTCGTTAAACAAGATCATACAAATGATCATAAGTGACTTTAATGCTTCTAGTTTGATTTTAAAAAGTGGATTTACCACAGTGGTTTTCAGTCAAGGAACAAACTGGTTTCGTAAATAAAGCAAACATAGAAGTTCAAAAAGCTACAGTTCTTCACCCATGCACTGCAGGTTGGCGACAAAAGCCGAGACTCTTTAGAAAAGACTTGACTTTTTACAGAAGACACATTTTTACAGTTTCTTACAATAAATGGTTTTGGTCTCTTGTTGGTAATAACTGTGCAGTAGAAGTCTACAATAGTTGGATATGACAGTATATCCTCATCTTGACAGGTGGCTCAGTGGTAAAGTCAGTGCCTCTCAATCAGCAGGTTGAGGGTTTGATTCCAGCTGCTGCTCTTACCCACAGTGGTTTACAAGCCTGATGTTGATTGACAAGCTCCACCAGACCCCGCCTCCCACTGCCAAAAAACATAATTCACCTCTATAGACGCTGTAAACTCTTGAAATCAAATCCATAGACAGATTAACTCAATCTCTGCCATTAACATCTATAGACATCAATTGCAACAATGTAGTTAATATGATATTGACTGATTATTTATTTTGAAATATATTGATTATTGCAGTTTCGCTGTAATGTGATACTATCGACATTGTAGGCCAGGTATATCATTTCATTGTCATCAGTAATTCCCACACCTTTTGTACAGGGGTGATCTTTTTTTCTAGGGCTTTCACTTTAACATGTTCATTAGATTAATTAATTATAGCACAAATTAATGCATTAAAAAAATTAATGTGATTAACTCATTCGCTGCCAGCAATTTTTAAGCACATCTTAAACAATCTTTCAAGACCCAAATAGTATTCTTTTCAATGACCATGTAAACACCAAAACTACCTAAGAAGAGGGGACTCTCTTTTTTATGTCTCTCTTCCTTTCTTTGATAAAAAATAAAAAGATCTCTCATCCAACGTGCACACCGCTATCACCCACAGTGGTTTACAAACATGATTTTGATTGACAAGCTCTGCCAGACCCCGCCTCCCCCCACTGAAAAACATAATTTACTTTTACAGACGCAGAAAATGGTTGCACAACTTCAATGGCGCAAACACAGACATTTCAATATTGGCCAGTTGGAATAAATGTGGATTTACAAATGTTTTCTTCTTTATGTATTCATTTGATTAGTCATGCACTAAAATTTTGTAATGTCTTGAATTCAAATTCTTCATTTGGAGACCTTAAGCAGATATGAGATTAGAATGCGATTAATCAGATTAAACCAGATTAATTAATTAAAAATCCTTTAATTAATGAGATTACTTTTTTTATTCCCTGGACAACCCTATTTTTGTTCATAAATCATCTGTTTTGAATATAACAAGGCCTATAAACATTAGGGCAGCTGTGCTGCTTATCAAGGTAGCTAAGCTTTGGTTTCCACTTATTCTCTATGCGGCCTTCTGACTTGTCCTTGTCCATTGAGGTTGAGTCAATAATGTCACTGTGACTGAGACCACAATCATGTCTGATTAAGTTCATAATTTTAATGCAAAAAGAATCTGAGAGACAGAGAGAATTTATGTCAGCTCAATGAGTGAATCAGATCTTTTATCATGGGCACGAAAAATTTCTGTTTTTGTAAACACAGGAGTGGGCAAACACAGCGTACCTCTACACCTGAAAAGGCGATCATTACTGACAGTCTGACATCTCCCCACAAAGGAAATATATCTGTGGAATCAAGCCCACTGGGAAACACTTGCGTCAGTGCTGGCGATAAGTTATTTATGCTCTGTTCATTTGTACTGATGCCAAAAATATTCAGCAAGAATCAAGCATTTGTCTCCAGTGTCCTTCCTCAACACGCACTCTGAACTATGTCCCACAGTCTTCACTGTTTCATCTTCTTTTCCTGTCTTCTTTCTAATCAGCCTTCATCCATCTCCACCAACCTCTGCCCTGTACTCCTCTCCAGCCTCTTTTTATCTCCACCTAGTAAGATTGATTTTTAAAGCGGCTATTCAAAAGAAGCATGTTATAAAGTAGGTTATGCCACTTATCTGTATCTGCAGAGCCATTTAGGACCTCAGGTTTTCTTTACCTCCCTTTCTAGTATGTTCACCAGTTTAATCCCTCGTATCTCCTGTTTCAGGTATTTTCAAGGCACCTTACGTTTGTATCTTGACTATGTACAAGTCCATATGCACTGTCAACGCAAATGTATGTGTGTGCAATGTCTGGTTGTTTACTCCCGTGCTTCCTCCTTGCAACAGCGGCAACATCTGCCACCACCTGCAACAGACACTCCCTTGTCTCCTGCGCTCTACCACCTTCCATCCATCCCTCCCTCCCTCCCTCCTTGCTCTGACAAGGGCAGAAAAGTGACACACTGTTTGAAGGGCAGACTCCATTTCTGTAAGCATTCCCCTTTTCACAGAATCAAATTAATTCAATAACACTGAAAATGTCCTTGCTAAGATACAGAATGATTTTCTTCTCTGACTGTTCACTTGAAGCCACAAATGTGAAAGCTCGTGCACATAAATAGATGCACCACAGAAGGTCAGCCGCAAACCTAAACCTTGCACAGATGTTTCCAGTAACAGCAAACCAGTCAGTTGGTAATGACTAAAGAAGCAAAGACAGAGAAGTGTGTGAGGACTATTGTGCTCATTATTTGCAGAATAATTCATTGCTTAGCTTTTCAATTTCCCAGCATGTCGGTGAGCTGATGGAGTGGATATTTTCAGGTCTCTTTAAACAGACGCTCGCGAGGGTGGTTAACAGAGACGCTCGTTGAAAATATCTTTAATTATCTTGCTGTCACAAATACATTTTCAGACGGACTTGAGCTGTGTTTGTTTGCAATATCTTATTTTATTTTTTCATTTCAGAGAAAATAAAAAAAAATAATAGTAGAAGCTGTCCCAATTTAATAAGCTGGCTGGTGGGAGAGTCAGTCACTGCTTTGTCTTAGTTTTCATTGCTGTAGTTCCTTTAGTGACAGACACACCACATCAGTTTGAGTTTCAAGTCAGGTAGAAAACTACTAATGTTGGGTATCAGAGCAGCATAAACATGCAGGGATTGATTCCAGCAGGGAACACAGGATTTTTCAGGGGTTTCTGAACACATTCTTTTACCATGCTCAAGGGAGAACACTTTAAGAGTGCCCACAAAGACAGGAGGAAACATGATGCAAAGAGACAGGACAAGTCATTCAAACTCTGCATAACCTGAATTCACGTCACGCTAGACACACTGAGACTCTGTGTGTCCCTCAACACACATCGGTGAGTCACCGGACAGAAATAAGACTGACAAAATTGAACCACAGTGAGGCATGTTGAGTCGTTCATCTCCAGTTGTCGTTACGTTGCAGCTCAATTTTTTATTAATAATCTGTCTTAAATCCAAAAGGAAGAGGCTGTTGTCCCCTAATGAATAAAAATAAAGTGAACAAAAGTAGTGAGACTCCGTATATGTCAGAGCATCTTTTACAGGAGCGTAACCACAGACTCAACTTACTTGACCTATCTCAAACATGAAAAAAATGACTGGACACTGGTTTGGCTCAGTTGGTAGAGCAGGCGCCCCATGTACAGAGAATACAGCCCATGATTTGGCGCATGTCACCCACCCTCTCTTTTCTTTTCTCCAAAGCTTCCCTGCCTAATAAAGGCAAAACATCCAAAATATAACCTTTAAAACAGAAACAGAAGAAGATTCAAAAAACTACAATTACAAGAAGTCTTCTTGAAATAGCCCAAATCTCTGAAGCACTCGCATATTTCAGGACGTAACAAAAGGGAGGACTTCGGAGCAGGAGCTTCATGAAAGCAACTTTACTCATCCTTTATATCCAAGGTCTGTTGATCTACAGGTTAAAAGTGCAAGGAGATACTGTTGAGTACCCACACACCACCTCTTGCTTCACTCACTTCATCAAAGCCCTTTTACTGTTCTCTTATTCCTCCTTGAGTTTTTCCATCTCTCTTTCATCTAAGCGTCCTGCCCTGCCATCTCCATCTCACCCTTGGTCTCACCTTAGTCTCATTCTTTCCCTGCCATGCTGTCATCCCGCCAAGGCCAATGATGAAGTGTTCAATCACCCCACCCCCACACAGTCAGCACTTTTATTCATGCCCTGATTCATTCTAATCTCTTTTGCTTTTTCTTTTTTCTTTTTATTATACAGACCCTTCAGTAAACTGTATGATGTTAGCCAGCGTCATCGATGATGAAAGAGAATACAGATTTCTCTGAATATGCGAGTGTTACTGACGTACAAATGGATGATTTTACAGGACTGCCTCAAGTGAAATGGCTAGACAGACCTACCTGAAGAGTGTATGGTGTAAACAAACTGGAGAACAAGTCAATAGAAATGCCAGCCATTGATTGTACATGGAAGGGACAGTGTGGTTTTGCCTTTTACCATTGTATGGTTTTCGAAGCCAAAATACTCCGTTAGAGGCGCCGCCACTGTTCAGGCAGAGTCTGCGCAGTAGAGAATCTGTGCGGAGCTGGATGGCTTAAAAAAAAAAAATTCTGTCAAAAGGCTTGTCTCTTTTCTGGTGTGCGCCACAGCCCCCATGTAGAAATACTTCAGCTTCAAACCGAATGAGCAAGGTGAAGCCATCAACACAGATGAGCCAGTGTGCAGCAACAAAAACAGGCAACACAACAAACTTGCATGCCCACCTTAAACACAACCACCTGATGCAGTTTTCCCAGCTGGGGAAGAAACCGAACCTGCAGATGCATAGCCTTCATCCGGACAGTCAACACTCCATAAGATGTTTGATCCACAAAGTAAATACAAACGGGCGCAAGTGCAAAAAAACGAGGACAGAAAGTGTATTCTGAACGCTTAAAAACAAAACAGCTGGTCTGTTTATAGTTTGGGATGAAGCTGATGAGGCTGATAAAGCCTCATTAATGAAAGGTGAAACGTTTTCACAAACTCTGAACAGTTCAGTGGCCTCGGTTTGGAGGGTTTAGAATAACTATGACCTGAATGAGTGAGAATATACATGGACACAGGATGTGTAGTTTGCTACATCACACAAGAAATGCTGTCCTTTAATACTGTTTTTATTTGAGAGCAATTTTTGACTAAAAGCCCATTCCATTTTTTATTTTTTTAGGATACTAGAAAGTTATTTATATTCTAGTTCCAGAAGAAAATACTTATGAGAAATACATGTTTTTTTGCATTTGAAAGGGTGTATTGCATTATTATGATATATTATTCTTATATTAGTGGTTAACTTGGTGTCAAAATAACATTGTCAATAATATATTATCGTCAGTAATTGTAGGACAATATGTTGTCCAGCAAAATTTGTTATTGGCCCAGGCCTAGTATCATAACACTTCCTAAAATAACTACAGAAAATAGGCAGCCGTTTGGAAACATGTCGTAAAACCCTGTTTTTTACATCTAATAAAAAACTTAATGGGAGCGTCTCTCCAGTCACCATTTTGATTATCGGCAGGCTAACCTCCTCCACTCTGGTTTGCCACAATGACGTGTGCTATAAGGGCTAGAAATGATTTGATGAGAGACCTTGACCTTGACCTTGCATGTTTTCAGTTTTCTCCTTGTGCTTTAAAAGCATGTGGTCAAGCATCTAACTAGTTTTTCTATGATATGCAAGTTCAACACCACACATCTTGCACTGCACATAAACTTCATTGTTTTTGTCAAAGTATTTCCAGACATTCCTTTTTTTGACTGATTCGTTGCAGGTGTCGCAGACGGTTGTGTATTTGTTCTGCTTTTGCTTTCGGTGTATTAGTTTATTTCTAAAGAGTTGCGGCAGCTGCAGTAAAACAGTTTTTTGAGGGTAATATGGCACGTTGTGCTGAACCAGAGAAGTCAACATTTGTATTCCATTATTTACTTTCTAACCTGGTACATTTAGTTCGGCAAAAACAAAAAGCTGAGTCACACATGTAACGCTGTATAAGTTTAAGTTATGTTATGTTTTAAGACTCCCATGTCACAGACAACTCCGATTTTATGATCCATGTGGCCCTCACTGTTTACCTCCAGCTAATACTCTGACACCTGCCCTTAAAAGAGTCTAAAGATTGGCCTCAAGGTGATGATCCGGTTGAGCACAGAGATATGCTCTATGTCTGCTGCCACATCAACAGGTGCACTGCATCCCTTCTAGAAAACTCTAAGAGACATTCACAGTCACAGATAATCTATCTTCTGTTCCAGCCCTACCAAACAAATTGGTGCGGGGTAAAAACCGAGCTTTTTCTTTGGTTTGTTGACAAGATAAACACGCATTCAATCTCCCTCTCCTCCCCACTTTCTCTCCTGGTGACATCACACGCCTGTATTAAACGTGACACTCTCGTTAATCCACATTCACAGGCGCCTGCTCTATCTCCTGAATGCACTCCGCACCTATCCAGGTAAACACAAACCTGAGCTCATGAATAGCTAATGGCGGAGACACAATAACGCTCTGGTTCACAGAAAATGGCCTTTACGCCAGCAGCTCCACTATCGGCTGCTGCTAAAAGAGAGACGGGAGGAGATTGATCGAACATAAAGGGTGAGAGAGTAAAGCGATATGTGTCTGGGAGGGAGCGTAATTGAGTGTGTGTGTGTGTGTGTGTGTGTGTGTGTGTGTGTGTGTGTGTGTGTGTGTGTGTGTGTGTTCAAATAGAAGCAATAAGTGTGAGCATGGGGAGAGAAAGAGAAAAGGAGAAATGGAAGATATTGTGTAAAGTTATTGGAAAGAAAAAGAAAAGCAATTTTACGTGCCGCCCATCTGCTGGTCAGATTTCTCAGCACAACTGGTAAACAAATACATGCATAGCACACGCCTCACTCTCACAGACACACAAACACATAACATGGGTTCAGGGATTCGGGGAGGGGCCTGGGCTGTTGTGGCCCCTTCCAAAAGAAATCAATGATCTGTGGTCTCGCCTGATGTGGATCATGTTTCTGTTTAACTTACGTCCACCATCTTTACTTACATTTTCTCTCTTATCCACAAACCTCATTTTGCCATAAGGATGACTAAAAAAAGCCTCACTAAGATAACTGAATTTAAGCTTTAAGTTCAAGATTTGAGTGACGGCTACAATAAACCGGCTGTGTCTGCAGTGCATACGTCTGTCTGGCTGCTCTGTCGTGTTGCAGGTAATACGCAGCCATCCTATTTTAGACGGACGTGGAGCAGTACACATAGATTCATCCTAGGGAAGATCGAGCAGGACAGAAAGTAGTGACCGGAAACTACCCAAAAACATAAAATGGCTTTTAAAATAAAACAGACCGTGTCAAAATCAGTTCGTATTTAGCTTGACCACAATGACAAACTGACACTATGAGCAGAGCCAGACCAGGAGTCGACAGGTTTGAGGTTTTACAGCCCAACATGAATGAATAGAGACTTATTAATGGAGAGGGAAGCGCAGGAACGCCTTTGTTTCGTCATGCTGCTTGTGGAACTGAACACACAGCCGGTGTGAGATGACAGAAGCAGTCAAGACGCAGCACAATGGAGTTGCACTGCAGACATATCTGTTGTATTTGAGGCATAACTCTTGATGATGAATTGAAAAACAGAAAACAGTGTTCAAATTGTAGTGACATTACATGAAGCTGAGGAAACAGACCACAAATGTGGTCATATTTGAAGGTTTTTTTGTTTTCTTGGCTGGGATGAGTTTATCCCTCATAGTCTGTGAAGGTTTTTAGACATTCAGGTCATGATAACTCTGCTTCAGTTCTGAAAGAAGAGCTGGAAAAGCCTTGGGGGTAAGAAGCAAAGACCTTCAAGAACTTAAACCAAGTCCTGATGCCTTTTGGATTACACTTTGAAACACCTCTTTGTAGTTTTTTTCTCTTTCCTACCAAAAATATTTTTTGCGCTGCTCAGGGGGGGACCTTGGCTGTAAAAGTTGTTCAAAAGTGGCTGAAAAGGTTTAAGAAGTACAGTTCCACAAAAGACCACCTGATGGCTTCTGATGGGATCTGAGTGAAGAAGCCAAGGAGTTTTTGTGCAGAAAAGTGTCTCCATTAGCTCAATTTAACAGCCAAAACTCTGATTTACAAAGTAAATAACAAAAAAACTGCAAAATTTGAACCAAGTGTCACTCATTTCTTATAAAAGACAAACAATAGCTCAAAGTAACTGATCATCTTTGAGAGGATCTTCAGTTAATTTATCATTAGCATTAGGAATGCTTAGGGAATAAACTGTTCATGTTTGTGTCAATGGAAAAATAAACAGGCACAACCACTGCTCACACATTTCAACAGCCACTATTTTGCTGTGGGCCTCTCTGTATACAAACTCTAAATATCACTTTGATACACTCTTGCTCTAATTAATCAGGCCGATCAGCAGGGGACCTGGCAGCCAGTCCTCTATGCTCTGCAGTCTTTCCCCAGCTGGAGCTCTGCAGTAGTTTCCTCGCTGTGGTGAGTGGGTATTGGCTTGGTGGGTTTTCTTGCATATCAATACTGCTCTAAAACACCTAAAGGTATTATATGAACCCTGCACAAGTGGAGCAAAATACTTTTCCTTTCTGATAATATGAGCTTACTGCTCACAACCTCCTGAGACTGAACAAGCTTTTAGTAGAAGTCCAGTTTTTTAAAGAGAATTCACAAAGGGGAATTATTTAAGACTGGATCTACAAATTTGACATTTGTTATTTGGTTGGAAGCACATCAGTACAGGAACCACAAGTCACAACAGATCTGTTTTTTAAGTATTTTAAAATACCAGTTATGATCATCCAGGAAGTCTTAAAAAGAAGTCCTCAGGCAAAAAAAAAAAAGAAAAAGAAATGTGGATTTAATTTTTCTCCTTCCAACAGAGCGTACCATTATGTACAACACAATGTGCAACACTATCTGAATGTTTATGATCTGTTCTTAGAAGCTGTCTGACAAGCTTTATTATTTAGTGCTAAAACCACAAAACACCTCAAGCAGAAAATACTTACTCAAGGAACAAGTAAATTATTTATGTGGCACAGTGAGCTGCCACATCTGCGCTAAAGAGTGTGAAATGCAAGCAACTTCATTATTCTGTTATGCAAATCCTGAGATAAGTTATCTGCTTTCTGCTTTTTATGTCAAATATGATTTATTGTTGATGCTGCAGCTCTTCTAAAATAAAAAATGATCCCAAAAGTTCATGTGTTGGATTGTCTATTTTACCTTAAGAAAAAAAAAAAAAAGAAGCCATAATGGAAAGTAACAGAGCGGAAAAGGTTTAAGCCCCTCTGCATCTGCGTCACCAAAACTTTCAGCAAACCTTCATCTCTCCGGGGATCTCTGCAGCAGACGGTGGCAAATACAGCAGGAGTGTTGCAATCACTGAGCTGCTGTGTGGGTGCTAATGTCATAGCTATGGTGACAGGAACAACATTTTCATTTTGCACAAGAAGCAGAGAAACTCTGCAACTACCGAGATGATTTCTTTTCCTTCAGCGTGACGTACAAAATGTCAACGTACCATTCATTCATACACAGATAGCTTTAAAAAGATGTGCCCAAGAGAAACAAAGCTTGTGGTTGTTTTTGCAGGAGCATAGAAGTTCTGTAATTTTGCATTTATTCAACACTGTTAAGGAAACATGTATATGGACAGAGAACTCTTAAGACACCAAAACTACAGCCTAATTAGCAACCATCTCTGTATGTCGTTTGTTCACTAAACATGCATTCAGATCCCTATTAATCCTTCTGTTCACATGTATACCGATATATTATCTGGATAAGGAAAACTGGTCTGTATAGTACATTACAGTACAGCTTCAGTGATGTCAACCATTGGTTTCTGAAGGGGAGTTTGAAGACTTATTGTCAGAAAACGCATCTAACCTTTGGTTGGAGGGAGGTCAGAGATAGGCTGCAAAGTGGTTGTCCAAAGAAAACGAGACCTGAAACAGAAAGTTTCCTCACCTTCTCAGGACTTGGGAACTGCAGGCTGTCTTTACAGATTTGCAGTCAAGGTTTGCAGAACATTATGTCTGGTGGCTTTTCTACCTGGACTATTCAATGCCTAGATTCCACGCAGCCAATCTCTGGGATCAAAGGACTGCTAGGAACTAGGGTTGCACCAATCCAACTTTTCTGGTTCCGATAACTGGGCCTTTGGTATTGACCAATACTGATACCAACCCGATACCAGTGTTAAACTAGCAAAGAATTCAGAAAGAGCAAACCTCCGCCAAGCATATTGTGATTGTCATGCAACACTTGAGTTCTTCTTTAATTCTTTACTCCATTTCAGCAGACTGTCGGCTACAATTTGGTGTTAGTTAAAGGTTTGTACGATACTTTGTTTCCTGACAGTGTTGAAAATTATGATGACCCAGTACATATTGCATATTCTAGATCTTAGTATCCAGAGTATTGCCAGGATCTGGATCGTACTTGTACATCAGTCAGAAATTATTGTGACCTTGTCTTGTATTGTTTTGCAAAGCAATCCAGCCATTTTTTGTGGAGTTATATACACATATGGCGAAAACGGCGCTATCTCACAATGATGAGGAATCCTTTGAAAAAGTCCTGGATCCAGACAGTGATCCAGATCATCTCCGAAATTTAATCACTTCTTCTTTATCCCATTTTGAACATTTCCTGGAAATTTCATTAAGATCCATTTGTTACTTTTTGAGTTATGTTGTTTACAGACTAACAGACAGGCAAACTCTCCCAAAAACATAACCTCCTTGGCAGAGGTAATAATAACCTGCATGCCCTACAGCAGGATAAGGGTGGTAATGTTTGGGGTAAAAGACCAAAAATAAACTAATAAAGAATTATTGAAGTTAACATTTATTTTAACTATGAAATATCTATATGATTACCAACAAAACAATTCTTCAGAATGTACACGTTATTTTTAAATGTAAACTTTTATACCCTGTTGACTGGTTATGCAGCTAAAAACAAAGCAAGTGCATCAGAGGCAACATTTCAAATCAAAAAGGAGCGCTGGTAAAAAAAAAAAAAGAAAAAAGAAAAAAGGTGTAGAGCGGATCGCCATCATGTATCTCTTCCCACTGATACCGATCAAGCCTTGAGGGGCGCACCGATAACCGGTACCACCGATTGGTATCGGTGCATCCCTACGAGGAAGTGTGCCATGACTACCCTCCACCTTCCCAGGCTTGTTGGAGATCAATCAATCAATACATGACACAACACTCAAACAAGAGTCAATGGCAGAATAAGCTGTTCAGCATTGACAGAGAAGATTTGGAAAAATTTTCTATGGTTATAACCCATACACTCTGTTCCACTGCTTATCTCAAAAATGCATATCCCCTTTATGTGGCACCATGTAAAAGGGAAATATAAAGAAATGTTACAACAAAGAAATAACCTACCAAACACAATTTTTTATGTTTTTGCTTTATTTATATTCTAAGACAATGACATTAAAAGCTTTCTATCCTGCTCTGCTTCAATTACTTGGCAACAAAAAGAAACATTTAAATTTAGAAACAATATAGAGCTTGAATAAAATTCCCTTATTGTTTGACTCATGGCGTCATTACTGAAAGACTCTTCTCATTTCATTAACAACGCACTCTACCTGACAGGGGCATTTTTATTCTTTTGTCACTCAAATACAGGAATGTTTCATTACATGATCGTCTTGCAGTTCACCTATAACATTAAATGATGTCTGGTCGTTTCAGAACAGACTAAACAGCAGCAATATCTCACAGCTGGCCTTCATACAGCACAGCAAAGTCAGTAATAAGCTGCAATCTCACCGTGGATGTGTGGAGGTAGGAGAGACAGAGATAGATGGCACAGAAACACACACATTTAAGCGCACACACAAACACACACCTGTAGTAGCACAGCATTCATTGTTGTTACACCATCTCCGATTTTACTGTTGCCTGAGATGTATCGGAGTGTGTATGTGTATGTGTTGGGCTCTGTTCATTTTCCTCTGCCCATCTTAAAGGACAAACTCAATCACTAAGTACATACTTCACCCATCTGTGATTTGACTCTTGACTTTAACCTTTTAGACTGCTTTCAATCAGGTCCTCATAGTCCTGACTGGCTGACAGAGGCAGGCCCTTATCAGAGTTTTTCTCACACACACACTTGCATGCACACAGAGTGACAGCTCCTGTCTCCAGTTGACAGGCTTTATATCAGCAAAGACATCAAGACGCACCCATCTGCCCTCCCTCCCCCTTGACCTCATGACCATGCCATAATGAAAGACGGGAGAATCTGCTTCGTGACAGCTTCACTCATATGACACACATACACAAACACACACACACACACACGCACACCAAAGGCAGGCGGACCCATAAATCCATCCCAAAATGGAATAATAAGCTCCATGTATGTCGTACCAAGCGTGTGCTTGTATAAAATAAGCATGCACTTGTGTTGGTGTGTGTGTGTGTGTGTGTGTGTGTGTGTATGGGTGGCAGTCTCTAAAGTGAAGGCTTTGTAAAACTCTTGTTCATGATAACTGTGATGCTCTAGCCTGAGGGCTTAGCAGCATAAAGCAATTTCCCTCTCGTTACATGAGGCGTATATTAACCTCCAGAAACAGTCCACACACACACACACACACACACACACACACACACACACACACACACACACACACACACACACACACACACACACACACACACACACACACACACACTACACACCACACTGTTCTCTTGCCATTGATCTGTCATGTCTTGCATAGCAGGGACTTTTCTCTGGAGTTTATTGTTAATACTGTGTCTCTGGCAGCTTGATAGTCTACTGAGTAAGTTGTGTGTCTGGCTGGGCCCGCTGAAGGTTTTGTCAGAACAGTCGGTGAATGTTAAGTCAGACTGACTCCTAAGGTACTTAAAGGCAGTGTGAGTCAATCGCTACAAAGTCATTCAAAGCATATGATGTCTTTATAATAGTAATGACATGGTGATGGGTCAGGCTTGTAATTCACATAACCACACATTCATTATGTAATATACCTGATTAATCAAACAAACATATACAGAAGAATGCGACATTGGCCACCACACCTCTTAGGGAATGAAACTTTTTATACCAGTCTTGAATTGCCTTGTTCCACTTTCCTTTTTAATGGTTCAACGTAATTCACAGCTGCTACAGGAGCATCATTAGTCCAGAAATACAGAAAGACTGAACACGTCCTGTTTTGTTTTAACCAGAATATTTCGGCTAATTGATTATGATAGAGACAAGCTATGCCTGTTAACTACTCATGATATGAGACTACACAGTCATTATGTAAAAGCCCTGGCTTGATAAGGCTAACACAGCCAGAATAAGCACCTGGGAATGAGAAAACTGTCTGCCATGTGCCAAAGAAATGGCAGTAAGTTGGCATAGCCAAAATCATCAGTAACCTGCCTCTGAGGTAAAGAAAGATTATTTCTACAAAGCCTTTTTCATGTGAAATGAATCAGAGACTAAGATTTTGTGACACATTCTTTATTTTCACCATTATTTACGGATGACTCAGTGTTTACATTTTTAATTCTTTGTAAATAGATTCAGGATCAGGGGAAAAATGGGTCTCTTGAATCAAGCATTGAGGTTTCTGGCATAGTCCCAGGTTAGGAAAAATGTATTTCTGGTCCCTGATCCCCTGTACCATAAAACCTTTGGGTTATTCTTGAGACCCCACTTTCCAAACCTTTAATTCAAGGGTCTAGTTGCACAGCTGTTATTTTATTGTGTAGTGTTATGGTGGAATAATATGATTCAATCACTGTCACGCCTAGAGACCCAGAACAACTAAGACCTCACTTTTCTTCTCACACTGTGACTTAATTTCAGGTTGAAAGACATATTTATTGAATTTCTGTCCGTCCAAGGTTCCTCAAATGTCTCGCTGCCTTGCAATTACAGAGACTGTGATCTGTAATAAAATATTGAACGTCAAGCCTTGAGACCCACAACTTGTACAGCTTAACCAACTTTTTTTTCTATTGTGTATTAACCTACATGAATCCTTTGATAGAGCTTCAGGTGTCTTGCTGTGTATAAATGGATGTAATTTTAAAAAAAAACTCCAGTTTTAGGTCTGTTTTACACACAAAGGCTGACCTGCAAGAAGCTTTTCAACCCTTAGGGTGGGTGATTTGTAAAATGTAAAACCAAAAACTACTCAGGCAAAAGAAGTGAGAAGCAGGAGCAGCAACAGGAAGAGGTAAGACCTGACCACAATTAAACAGCCGCTCAGCAGGTTTTCTAAACATTACAACCACAGCTCATGACACAGAGATGCACAGTGGGGGCCAGTATAAAGACAGCTTTAATTAGAGGCCATGTCCTTGTGCATGCATGTGTGTACATGTCTTTGTGTCATGCTATGATTATATAAGTATGATATGTAGATGATAGCTGTACTGTCATAGAAGTGGATTTGGTTGGACTGAAGTTGCAGCACATGATTAAAATAAATTAAGATTGGGAGCCATATGTTCTGTTTGGCATTTACCATTTCATTCTCCATCTCAAATAAAATCATACTGTGGAGCTGCCAGAACTGTGCTGGACACATGGTGCAGCTGTAATTTCACTAGGTCATAAACAGGATGATGCCAGAAAAAAAAAAAGCTATGGCATCCTTAAAGTCTGCAGGATACACCCTCTGGGGAACCTGATCGTCAGAGCAGTCCAGTACCACTGAAATGTGTAAGAGTAAAACTTTAAGGGTGATAAAATGACAAAAACTGCAAATAAAAAAATCAGGGATGGGCAAGTACGGATACCAGGTATCAGTATCAGGCCTGTATCAGCCTTATTTCAAGGCTGCCATTAACAGGCAGCAGCCGATACTCAAAGCAAAAAAAAACGTATATCCAGTAAGTCCTCCTGCCTGTAGTTGGCGCTATATTGCTGCGGTTTGATTCCACAACAAATGTGCATCAGGTCTTGTTAAGAAAATATCAATGAACCACGGAGGGTAAAAAGTTAAACTGTTTTATTTTGCACTCCAGTTTGTCTTTAAAAATTACTAAAACTCTGACAGTTGTTAGTTTTTTTGCACTTTTGTTAATTTATTAAAAAACAATCTTGAACTAAATGTCACAGTGACAGTGCTGCCTTTTTTTTTAGAAATTATCTGTCACAGTTAATTAAAATTTCATTTATTTAAAGTACTCGGTATCGGTGAGTACTCCAGAGGGGGAACTTGTACTGGTATCGGTCTGAAAAAAAGTGGTATTGAACATCTCTAAAAAAAAAAAAAAAAAGGAAAACACTGATGTAAATGAAAAAAAAGAGTGCAACTGAGTGGAAAAAAAGTTTGCCTATGAGGTGAAGTTAGAGAGACTCCACCTTCAGCTCTCTGCCTCTTGAATGTAGGAAATTACCATAAAGTTGTATCTCTTACCCCCTTAGCTCACACAAGACCTGTTGTGACCTCCTCTTTCAGCACTGAAAGGCTGCCGTTCTCATCCAGTCAGCCAACCGTGTGATGTCAAGGTACAAGACACACCTTAAAGTTCAACCTCAGCGCTCTCTTTGGTCAAACACTGGAGGTTTTGATTCAAGAAACACTGTGACATTTTCCTGCTCTGCCTCCCCCACCCTCCACTCTTCTCCTTCTCTCCACCCCTGATCCATTCATCACACAGACAGACAGTGTGCTTTCAGTCGTGCTCAGCAGCCTTTTTGAGAGGAGGAGGAGGAGAAAGAAGGTGAAGAGGAGATGAGGGAGGGAAGAAGGCAGAGGGAGGTGTAGTGAGCGGTCAGACTGTTCAGACAACAGATAAAGCTCAGTGGAACAAAGGGGACAGATCGTCTATTAATACCAAGTGATATCCATCTTTCTTATCCCTGGGTTGGTCTGATTTCAATCCAACAACTGCTTTTTTCATTAACCTAAATGCTTCCTAAATTCTTTACAAGACAAGATGTTTTGATATCACGCTCATTCTCTTATCACTGAAAAAGAAAGACTTTTGAGCGAATTATCTCTGCACGCTGTCTGAAGATGACGCGATGAAAACACTGACGCCAGTTCCTTTCATGAGCTGATGAATCATACAACACAACTGTCAAATTAATCCTCTGAGCAACTTAACGTGAATAATCTCAAACTTCTTTCATGCTTTTGTTCACGCTTTGTTTTTATCTGTTTTTAGAAAAAAATTAATTCCAACCTTGTCTTATTGGTCTCATTGAACCTTGTGTTTGGAGCTTTTCCTCTGTCAGTGTGTGTGTGTGTGAGTGTGAGTGAGGATTTCAATTTGCAGAGATGTCTGACAACACTTTTCTGAGCTGGAAAGCAAAGTGGTGGCGTGGAAGGAAATTACCAGCACTACATACCCGCCCAGCTGATTACCTATCGACCCCTCTAAACAGCCAGCAAAGCCGCAATATTCCTGTGTGTTTATCCCTGCAAGAGAATGAGCTGGTGGTGTATGCACAGGCATGAAGAAGAAAGCTATCACGCACAATCCAATTCCCTGTCCTTCTATCCTTATCTCTGTTCCTTATAGAAATAAACACATACACAAACTACTCCCATTGCCGGACATGAACCTGCTGGTTTGTAAGAACGGATCGAATCAGCTGAAACACGGACAGAGGAATCAATGCAGAAACAAGAGGCTGACATCACCGTGTGAGATGAACTCAGGTTAAACACTAATCTGTTCAATCAGCAGCTCAGCTGACACACTGACCTCAAGGCCAATAGCCCTCAAAGCCAAAAACTAGTTACAAAAAAAAACACATGTGGGTCACTGTTTCACTCCTTTTTTACCATTCTTCAATGGACAATCGACTGAAATTAGTCTCTTTTCAGCTCCTCTCTGCATGAATACCCAATTGTCAGCTCATGAAATCTGAATGTGCCAAAGGTACCCTACAGGTACAAGAAGGATAATGGCTTTTATCTGGAGACGAAATGGATTTTAGATTATATTTGACCTGAAGGAGAGCAAGTGAGATGAGTAAAAAAAAGGTGTGTTGAAAAAGATGAAAGGCACGTGGATCATGCAGTGTAAAATCATCACAATGTATGTTAATTTACTGCTCAATAAAGAGCAAAGCAATGACTTAATATAAAGCAGAAAGAGTGATTGAGAGATACTGGTCTCAAATAAAAGTACAATCATTTTCTAAAAAGCTGAGCAAACAAGTGAACATTATATACATCAAAGATTTAGTCCAAGAAAGAGGAGGCTTCTTTAGTGCTGTTATCTTTTGTCCCAGGGGTGTGTCATATCATACCCTCTACGATAATATCTGTACAATTTTTTTGACTATATAAATTTGTCATTTCGTGATATTTTACATTTACAGTGCAGAGATGCAATGACATATGACACTACCTGCTGTGTTTAAAACAACAATGGCCGAGAGCGAAAGTAGCAGCATCAACTTCGTCCTCACATGAGGATTTAGTGCCTAAAAGAGGAGCTACCTCAGTGATGTAGAGGTGGTTTTGGCTGACCAAAGATCAGACATGCAGCAAAATACATTCAGTGCAAAATGTGCAGGTGAACTATTACCGAGCCAAACGTCTTATCCCTATATCAGTATTACCCAAACACATAAAGCGTGAGTACAGCTCCGCAGATTTTGGCCGCGTGCCATTTCATACTGGATGCGTCTGCCCTGCACAGCGTAGGGCAGCGCCCATAGCAGCTGGATACCCAAGAACCACATGTTCCTGCAGGAATCCCAACCATGAAAACATACTTTCATGGTAATTAATTTGTATGTTAAGCTCACCTGGCCCTCCCAAAACTTCAGCGCCTTCAGGCCATGCCTTCTCCTTTCTGTTGGTGTGCTTACAGAAAGAACGTGTTCCGTCGTATAGAATCATGAGGTCTTTCACATGCAAGAATAACTTTTTCTCTTTCAAAACGTCAGATTTTCCTCTGGATCTGACCTACTTTCTATGTTTACATTTCAGGCTTGTGTAGTAGTAGTAAATGATTGGAAAGGGGCCTCCATACTGTGTGTGCAATAAAATGTTGTTATTCAGAAGCAGCAACCACTACTACTAAGTTGTTCATTTTTTTCCCCTATATTGTCATAAATCACAAATTTCCTTAAAGGGGACATATCATGCTGATCCCTGATTTAATACTTACATATGATATAATAAATTTGAAAACAAGACCTTTCACCCCCTGAATTTTCAAAAAATTAGATATTATATTTTCTCTGATATCCTAGAACGAGATTTGATGCCTCTGAAAATAGGTCATTGACATTTGGCTTCGAGATTTCGACCTTCGTGACGACACAAGGATCCTTTCTTTTTATTGGAATAATCTGAAAAAGCAGCTCCTCCTCTGTGATGTCAGTTAGTCACACAACCGCCACCGAGGGATACACCCACCAAGAGCCGAGCATAAATAAAGCTCCCTACTAGCTCTGGCTAACTTGACTGAGTGCTGGTTGCAGGGACTCTGCTCTGCTGAGCGGCTCGGCTTTACATGGTGAATTAGCAGTTAAAATACTGCAGTTTTAGCAGACGTCGAAATACTTGTGAGACTGTGATATTTGCATGCTTGTTCTGACATGCACTGTGAACCTGGACCACAATAATGCAGCGGTAATAACATAGTGACGAACTGACGGTAGAGGCGATCTTTAGACTACACTTTCAGCATGATGGATAAAACAGACAGAGAAAAGTGAAGGAGCAGGATGGAGCCCTGTTATAGAAATAGTTTATTGGTGAAGTCTGCCTATATTTCCACGTATGAATTATACATGTTACAGTACCGGTTTGACTCACCACACTGAAGCATCCTGAGATGATCTGTGTCGAGGTGGATTTTTTTCCTCCTGAGCTGAAGAACCGTCCGGGTCTGACTCAGGGTCCAATACAAAAGGACGTATCCTACACTCTGCCATTTTATTAGTGCTATCAATGCCTTACGGTGAGGTTTTAGCAAACTCGCTTGGTCGGTATGGCGATTTTGTAAATACTGCCATGCTGCAAAAACCGCCCCCTGGCTCTACCCCCTCCCCCCATCTGATAGAACTGACCAATCAGAGCACAAAGGGCTGTGACGTTGTGAGGTTACTGGAGGTCATTCTCAAAACTGATCGTTTCAACAAGATCTTCAGAATGGCCTAAACTGAGGATATTGAGAACGCTATTGTGGGGCAATGAAGGAACTAAATGACTTGTACTGAGGGCAGAAATGCTTTACAGGCATCCTAGTCTGGCATAGTGAAAAGGAGAAACAAGCATGATATGTCCCCTTTAAAATATTGTGATATAATTTTGAGGCTATATCACCCACCCCTAGTTTGTCCTCTGTATTAATATAGTAG
Organism: Halichoeres trimaculatus; assembly: GCF_033239565.1. Taxonomy (NCBI): domain Eukaryota; kingdom Metazoa; phylum Chordata; class Actinopteri; order Labriformes; family Labridae; genus Halichoeres; species Halichoeres trimaculatus. The sequence goes on from NW_027437180.1 coordinate 22,675,690, forward strand.
AATGAGAATGAAGTAGAAACAAGTAGTTTTGATTTTATCCTTAGTTACTGCAGTTAGAAAAGTACTGTACAGTAAATATAGTACAAGACTGAAAAACAACAGAAACAAGCCATTCACTGGTTTGTCAGGAAGGTTAGTCTAACCTCATTTAGTTTTTATTAAAGTCACTGACGTGAATCGCCCACCTTCACTATGAACAAGATCTTTTACTGGAACACAAACAACAAATGGAGAAAACACAACAAAGAGGGAAAAGAAAGAAGCAGTAGATTAAAAGAAGAAAAAAAAGAAAATAACATTACAGAAATTACAATAGGGAAGACTAACAGAAGACGATAAGAGAAGGAGAAGGGAGAAAGTAAGAAACAGGGAGAGAGATGTGCATTAGTAAGCAGTGAATTAACAGAGAGAAAAGCCCATTGCTCTGATTGTGTTACCCATTGTGAGCAAACCCCTTACTCAAAACCATTCAGTTTATTGCAGTTTATCCCCAAATGGACTGATGAACCACAGAGAGAGAAAAGAAAAACAAGGAGAGAGGGTCAAGCAAACACCACTGTAGCTCTGAGGAGTGTGGGTGATGTGGCAAGGGACAGAGAGGAGGAGGAGGAGAAGAGAGAATGTATGCTAGAAGTGGAAGGCAGACAAACATGTTGCTTTTAAAAGGTTAAAAAACACCAACCTTTCATTCAGAAATCATTTCACATGCACACAAAACTGTGTCCGAGCAGAGACAAAAAAAATGCTTGTGCACCCTCGATTCAATCAAAGCAGCTGCCATTAAGCTGGCAGCACACTATGAATCATGGGATTGATGATGTCCCCTTGCAGAGAGACAAGTAATTTCTACTAGCCAGGAGATGGAGGGAGGGACGAATGGATGTAGAGAGCAAGAGAAAGACAGTAAAGAGGTGGACAGGATGAAGAGGAGAGTTAACAATATGAGTGGTATCATCTGAGAGTCTGCAGTCAGCCCTCCTCCTCCCGCCCCCACTCCTGCCCTGATCGACCCGCTAACAAGAGCACAGAGCCCTCCAACGCGTGAAAAGAGGAGTAATAGGAGGGAGTGGTGGACAAAGCTAATTCACACAGAGAAGCTCCATACATCATTCACACTCTTTCTTCTACACAGTGTGTGTTGGTTGCTGTGTGTGTACAGCGAAGGAGAAAAAAACTCTGGAACATAAAAACTTTTCTTGTCTTTGTTTTGCCCCCATGTCCTTTTTCTGCAGCAGGATTCAACAAAGCCTCAGTGACTCCTTTTCTATATTCAGACCAATATCTTCCTGCTTCACACAGGGGGTTCACACATACACACACACACATTCCAAAATAAATATTTAGACATGGTATTTCACCCTCCTTCAATCCCACAGAGCAGACTTGAACCGTTTTCTACAGATTAGTGGCAGAGGTAGGAAAAGAAGAGGGAATACGAAGGAAAAGAATTGATACAAGGTAAGGTGAAGAGAAATGGGGATGAGGGATAAACGAAAAAAAGGGAAAAAAGTTTTATTAAAAAGTAGTGGTGGGTAAAAATATTGATGAATCGCATTAGTTCCTCACCGAATTCAATATGAATTCAGCAAATCCTCTTAATCGATTCACCTCCTAGCAGGTGAAGGGGGTTGTGCGTGTTATTCACGTTGTATGGAAAAGGGCCACACAAGACCAAACAACAAAAAAAGTGACAGCCAAAGCATCAGCAGCAGCAGCGTAAAGCCAGCTCCTTTAGCTTTAAGTCTGACGTTCAGGTTGTTTTGTTGCTCCAAAATGTGAGGTGACTCACCACATATGTTCGCATGAAAACTTAAAGTGATACTCCAGGATGGAACAAGTTGGGTCCTATCACAAGGTTTAGGGCAGAAATTACCCCTACAGTAGTGTTTTTGTGCAGCAGAAGCCCAGGGCGCACGCAGCAAACACCCCCTCCCTGCTCATCTACCTGTTTCCTCTGCACTCAGACGGGGCCATATTTTACTTGACCAAAAACACAAATAAACAGACTCCTACCGAAAAAAATCTGATATCGGTCTGCATTCACGCTCTATCTAGAGAATTTTCAGCGCGTTACTTTCACACAAAGACACCGCTAAATAAGGCTCTAGTTCTCATCGTGTCACAAAACGGCGCTACCTCCGCTGCAGAGCCACAGCTGGCTACGAGGCGCTCGTCGCTTAGTGTGTCAGTCCGCGCGAGCGGCGTGCCAGATATAAACAAACGCAGGTAGTCTGCCAGGACGAGGAGACACGATGAGAACTAGAGTATTTTTTTTGGTGGGAGTCCGTTTATTTGTGTTTTTGGTCAAGTACAATATGGCCCCGTCTGAGTGCAGAGGAAACAGGTAGATGAGCAGGGAGGGGGTGTTTGGTGCGAGCGCCCTGGGCTTCTGCTGCACCAAAAACACTGCTGTAGGGGTAATTTCTGCCCTAAACCTTGTGATAGGACCCAACTTGTTCCATCCTGGAGTATCACTTTAAACATTGAAGCATTCAAATCAACATGAAAATGATACCGAATCAAATTGCAACTCAAAAAATCGAAATTGAATTGAATTGTGAGGTTCTTAGCGATACCCAGCCACCCAGATACTTTTTAATCTTTTTTACACCTTTTTTATTGGATGTGTATTCATCAGTGAGAGTACAAAAGTGAAATATAACAGAACATCCAGTTCTCATTTTTTCCCGTATTTTCCCCTCCCCCAGTAACTTCCTATTTAAAGCACAACACATACATATACGTACCAAAAAAAAAACACAAACATAAAAAGATACAAAATATTTTGACACCCTGGGTTAATGAAGCTGATCCAGCACAAAAAATACCACAAGATCTACTCACTCAAAGAAAAAAAAAGATTTCTTCTCAACATTTCCTCACTAAACAACATCGTTAATTTACAAAACAACACAGTGACACACACAAGTGCACAGTTAGATGTTGGCTCACTGGTGATGAGAGCTCTCTCGCTCTCTCTTTATCCAAAAATTGAAAAAAAAAAACCCTCATAAAACAGACATACTGTTCCCTGCCAGAGCAGCATACAATCCACTGCTGTAGCTCTTTGTCCAGTCAGTGTAAAGATTACGTCAGCATAAATTCTGCTCTCAGTGCTGCTTTAATATCCTGCAAACATTTGGCCCTCTTACCAGAAAGCAGCTAAAGTCAATTCTAATTGCCATTACTATAATGGCTGCAAATGAACATTCGGGTCTTCAGGCGTCTGATGCCAGAGAAGCAAAAAGCTCAAGGAGCCATCCAACAATCTGGAGGTAAGATTTATATGGAAATACCTCTAATTAGAAAGTTCATGTTGTGGCAAATGCTCTCAGAATCACTGGAAAAACTCTCCTGGCTCTAACTTTGTCACTTCACTGGCATAAGGTCATTGAGCCTCATTCTGTTGGCACTCCAGGCAAGAGTGCTCTGCTTCACATTTTGTCATGAGATGTCATTGTGAGCAATGACACAATAATCAGTACAAATTAGGCGCCAGAGAACACTTTTAGTCGTTGAAATTACAAATCACTATCTGCGCGGCAGTAATTTTCATAAGCATGCCTGAACACAGATCATCCAGAATGGTATAAATCTTATTAAACACATTATTTGGAAACATGCAGTAGCTCAGTATTAATGCCACATGTGTCTACTTATAATTGTGTGCTTACCAAACAGCTGTGATTTATAACAATCCCCAAGTCACAGAGGAATAAATCTGATCCCAACCAAAAATAAATGAATGTAAAAGTTAAGTGGATTGTCTATCAGGCATAAAGAGTTTTCTGTGCTTCTTCCAGCGAGTAGACTTTGATTCCTGCAGTCTGAAGTAAACATGGTTCTTGTAACGGGCAATGCAGAAACTGGGGAGAAAATGCAAAACAGCTGCTGACCTTCCTCCAGCATCCATCGGAGTAATTTATACAAATTCAATGCATGATTGAATAACTGTGGATGGCACTACATCTTAATCTGTCTGCAGAGTTGTAAGATGAAAAAAGCAGCCATTAAAAACACCTTCTTCTGTTTTAATCTGTTAAATATTACATGCTGTAGTCCTTGCTGAACTTTTTCTCAGTGCTTCTGTGCACTTAATTGGTTTCCAACAAAACTTTCAGAGTTTATGCAACAGAAGTGCTAATCTAATCATAAAGGTGACAGGAGTATGAATAATACCATGATGGGAACATAACGGCTGCAGTAGTTCGCACAAATCCATTTTCAGGATCTCTGCTCGCATAAAATCACTGAGCTATGGCAGGACCACCCGCTCCTATCAATCCTCATCAGAAAAAGCCTGACGGTAGGAAGGCTTTCAGCAGCATCTGCTTCTTTGAAACTTTCTCTTATTAGCACATGTGCTGCAGACACAGGGTTTCACTAAAACGCCAGCTTCTTATGGTGAATACAAATACCTGGAAGGTTTGAGGTGCAATGTTTAGCAAAAATGGATGATCTGTTGATCCATAGCTCCAGGAGCCACTTTGGAAGAATCATGCTGTCATCCTCTGACACAGTACAGTGTTCACAATGACAGTGACATGTCAGCATCGATAGAGCTGGAGCTCCTTCTGCAAAGCAAATCATCTGAAAGTTCTATTTCTTATTTCAAACTGTCATATTTTCTTAAACTTAACACAAAAAAGAAGTTAAAGAAAACTTCTGAAAACTTCTGGCTATATCATCTATTCAATCTGCCCTTATGGACCGCAGGTTTTCAGCTCTGCACTTCATTTTGCACTGATGCTTCGCAGGCGAGGTAAGGTCCAATCACTGTTGTGCCTCCTCCCACGCACCCCCTCTCACACTGTTGTGGCTTGACCAGGTTCAAAGTGCAGCTCACACATGGAAGTCAAAAAAAGATAACCAAGAGGCATGTCCGACCAGTGTTGCCAACTTAGTGACTTTATTGCCATGCTTAGCAACTTTTCAGATCCCTTATGTGACTTTTTTTCAAAAAAAGTAACTGGTAACAATTCTAGCAACTTTTCTGGAGTTTGGGGGCGCTGACATTAAAGCTTAAATTGATTTCCAGCAGCTGCTGCTTCTCAACAAGCAGCACCAGGAGCACCCTCCCCTCTTCAAAACACTCACAAACAGACAAGACTCATTGCTCGCAGCAGTCGCTCCCTGCTGCAGCCAGAGCAGACGACTGCATGCAAATGAATCTCGCATGTGGTTGTGTGCTTATCCCAATCACGGATGGAAGTTTTTTTTATTAACCTAAAGAGAAAAATAAAAGAATTGACTGAAAATAGTTAGTTTATAGTTCCAAACAAATCCACAGTGTCTTTTCTACATGCTCTCTCTTTCTCCCACGGCGTTATTTATGTTATAACAACTTTCTTCTCATGCATACAAGTAGTCAAGGAATAAGAGGCAATAAACCATTTGAAAGTGTTGTGTTCAGTAAGTGTTTACTTTAAAGAAAAGTGTTATATTAATTAGTAGGGCTGCACGATATTGGAAAAAATTGACATTGCGATTTTTGGGGGGGGGTTGCGATATATATTGCATTATTAAAGATAGAAGAATTTTCACCAGATGACTTGAATAGCTCTGTTTGAGAAGAATTTGGTTGACTCACAATGACACCATTGTAGTCCTATTATACCATTTAATCCAGGCTAAGGAGGTTTATCTGTGAATGATGAAGTTTCTTGTATATGGAAGGGATCCAGGAGGCCATGTCTCTGTACAAAATAGAATAGGTTTCAATTTCATTTGCTTTTTTTTTCCCATTTCTCCAATAAATGGGGGAAATGCGATGGTCACATCACATGCGTGATGTGAGTATTGGGCATGTGCACATTGCGATGGCGATGTTCAAACGATATATTGCGCAGGCCTATCAATTAGTGCACCAGTGATACGGGAATTTGTTAAATGAAAATTGCAGCTTTTGTTGACAGGAGATATTTTTAAGAGTAAAATAAAGTTGCTCTGTGCACAAAACACAAACCAAAACTGAACTAAAACCATGGCCCAAAAACTGAGGTACGGACCAAACCCTGGGTGACCTGTACTGGTACGCCTCTAAGAGCTCTACCTATCACTAATTCTATCCTAGCTGGCTAACTATATGGCACCTGATGACAACCTCTCTCCGTTTTTTTGCCTATGCCACTAACAAAAACAAGAAAGGCACTCAGAGAGCGCAGACCTCCTCCAAGAATATTGTGATTGTCACACAACACTTTAGTCCTTCTTTAATGTTATACTCCCTTTCAGCAGACTGTCTGCTACAATTTGGTGTTAGTTGCAAGTTTGTATGATAATTTGTTACCTGACAGTGTTGAAGACTATGATGACCCAGTCCATACTTCAAATTCCAGATCTTAGTATCCAGAATATTGCCTGGATCTGGATCATACTTTTGCATCTGAAATCATTGTGACCTTGTTTTGAATTCTTTTGCAAATCAATCCGACCATTTATCGTGAGGTTAAAGACACATATGGTAAAAATGGCCCTATCTCACAATGATAAAGAATCCTTTAAAAAAAGCTGGATCCAGACGGTGATGCGGATCACCTCCAAAATTTGATCAGTTCTTCTTTATCCCATTTTGAACATTTCCTGAAAATTTCATCAAGATCTGTTCATTACTTTTTGAGTTATGTTGTTCACTGACAGACAGACAAACTCTCCCAAAAACTTCAAGTCCTTGGTGGAGGTAACTATTCCCTGCCATTTATATTACACAATGTTAAACCAAGATAAGAACAACTACTGAGACATGATGAGAGGGAAGCTGTGAAACCGGACAGTTCCTCATAAAAATCTGTATTTCTCTCTCCATAAATGTGAGAGAGTTTTTATGGCTGATTGCTGCATCAACTCAAACTTCTGTGTGCAAGAGGGATGGGAAATTATGCCGAAAGTCATAATCACAATTACCATGCTGATGTTGTGATCACAATTATAAATCTGGATTATGACCCTTGGTGGAGTGGAGGGGGTGTGGGCAGTTCAGATTGGATGCAGAGAGTGAGACGGACCGGAGAGAATATTTGATCACAGTTCAGCAGGGACACATGTCATTTAATAGGCAGTGGTCATTAAAACTGAGCCGTGTGAGCACAGTACCAGAACATTTTCTATTTACTATTAGTGCTCAAAATGAGTTTGATTTTATGAGGACTCGTGTTTGATATACAGTTTATAGAGAGAGTTTAAACTCAGTCAACCACATGTGAAGTTAAGACCGAAAGTGTCTGCTCTGAGCACTGGTGTGAGCTGACAGAAAAATATCACTCACCTTTAGGAGCAGATGTGTCCAAACACACGGCAGCAGCAGCAGCAGAGCAGAAGGGGGAAGAAGGGGAGAGAAAAGCAAAATTAGCTTTACTGGAGTCATACATTCCCTGCACAATTCACATTTCCCTTGCAAGGGCAGTGGGAAAATTGGAAGCAGTGGAGAGTAAATATGGAACAAAATACACGACACGAAAATGAGAAATACAAGCAAATTAACAAAAACTGAATTTGAGGAGGAATGTGAATAAATGTAAAGTCATGTGCATCAGTTTCCTCCACCCAACCAAACATATAAACAAATGAAACAAAGATTTAGAATGTTGGTCACAAATTGTGTTTTATAGCGACAAAAGTCTGAGTAGGCCTGTCACGATAATCCATAAATCAATTAACGGAACGGTAAATAAAAACGTCCTTGGTAAGTTTGCCAGCCTCGATAAACTGACACGTGCATGCATATTTGTTTTCCTCCTCTCTTTCGACCAAAGAGGCTGAATGAGAAGATGGCTCACTACGTCTATCTCTCCTAACATCGGGGGGCATAGGTTCTATAGTGGATTTAGCGGATTTATAGCGGAGTGAGCATCTGTCAAAAATGCGATCTTTGGGGTAAAGACGGGGCTGCTCGCGCGTACACACGGAGAGAGCTGAAGCGAGCGTCCTGAGGGGTAAGGAGGAAACACACGCTAATATGAGTGATGGCACGAAAGATACGGTTCTTAAGCCGCCTGCCACAGTCCCAGTGAGGGAATATTTCGTTTTTTATCAGAATGAACAAAGTGTGAGCTCATGAACACCAACGAGCTGATATGTCGCATTTGTTTGAAAATAGTGGCGACAAAGAAGAAGGGGAGGTGCAGCGGAGCCTTGTTCTTTGACAATCCGCTCCTACTGAGGCTTTTGGTCGGCAAAGTAAATAGAAATAAAAGCGCCAAATGGTGGGCGCTCAAAGACAGCTACATTGCCAAAGAAATGCAGCCCTTCAATACGGTTGAAAGCCAGAAATGTTAAAAATGTTTGACAGACAGTACGGATTGACTGGAAAAAAGTACATGTTACAAACAATTCAGGAACTGTATAAACTCCCTTTTATTTAGGCTATAGTTTTTATTGTTGTGGGGGTTTTTTGGAGTTTCATTTTTTCTTTAGAGACAGGGTCTATGTTTTATTGTTTTTGATTAGTATTAATTATTTTCATTGCCATGTATTTTTTTCTAAAAGAGAGTCCATTTCATTTTTATTGTATTTTTTTCTCTTTCTTGTTTGTTAAATTTATTATATTTTTTGTTTAATTTATCTTATTTAAAAGATCCTGACCTTTTAATTACAGTTAAATACTCTTAAGAAATTAAAGTTTCTTGCTTTTGATATGGTGTACTCACTTTATTATCCCATTTTTCATAATTACATCAATGAAAAAATGGAGAAAAAAATCAAAATAATATTGACAATAATATCGTTTATCGGCAATAATATTTTGGAAAATTATTGTCTAGCAAAATTTGTTATCGTAACAGGCCTAAGTCTGAGAGTTGAAATCAAAATCACTGAAAATAGGGAGAGTATGGAACAAGACAGGATGGCAAACAGCTGGAGGAGTGAGGAAGAGTGGAGGTAAATGCAGGGAGAGGAAACAAGCTGGCAAAAGAGGGGAGAGGACAGGAGAAGAAAGAAAGTGGGGGGCAACAGGTGGAGGAGTGAAGAAGACAAGGTGTGATTGAACAGGAGTAGAAAAGAGAGAAGTGGAGGGTAGAAAGATTTGATGAGGAGAGGAGAGGAGAGGAGAGGAGAGGAGAGGAGAGGAGAGGAGAGGAGTAGTTCTTTAAATCTGTACTGTCACGAGTTATATCACAGGAGGAGCTACTTCAGAACAGCCATGGAGTGTCAGTGCGTGTTTTGAGTCCCTCAGTTAGTCTGAAGAGGACAGATCAAAGTCCGGCTTCCTTACTTATCAGAGCTGCCTATCACACACACACACACACACACACACACACACACACACACACACACACACCATCCTGCTGCTGCTACAAACACTGCTGCCTCACTCCATCCTCCACTCTCTGTCTTACACATGCATGAAAGAAACCAGACACAAAGTGAAACACAGAAAGTAGAGACTGAAAGAAGAGAGTAAATGCTGTGTGTGCCCAAGTGTGTGTGTGTGCCCAAGTGTGTGTGTGTGTGTGTGTGTGTGTGTGTGTGTGTGTGTGTGTGTGTGTGTGTGTGTGTGTGTGTGTGTGTGTGTGTTTGTGTGTGTGTTAGAGTGTGTGGGGCTGTGAGCTGCAGCATCTGGGCTTGCCATTTGAGACAATGTCTACTGGGTGTTGAGCAGGGACTTGGCAATCTGCCAACACATGCCTCACACAGGAACTGTGCTGGAGAGTCTCTCTCTCTCTCTCTCTCACACACACACACACACACACACACACACACACACACACACACACACACACACACACAGAGTCAAACTTACAAAGGGACACACCAGGTGACACAAATCGGCAGAGACCTTTAAAAGGAACATAGAGCAGCACAAAAAGTCTCTCTCTCAGACTCTCTCACACACACACTCAACACACAGACACAGACACAGACACACACACACACACACACACACACACACACACACACACACACACACACACACACACACACACACACACACACACACACACACACACACACACACACACACAACACAAATATGTTCCTGCTTTATCACAGTCTCCCAAGATCCAACAGAATAAATGAGCCAATCAGCAGACAGGGGCTCTTTCACAAAAGAATTCCGGACAACTATCATGTCCTCATGCTGAGCTTGCATCCGCATCTTTGTGGACAGTCATTTGTGTGTGTGGGAGTGTGTGTGTGTGTGTGTGTGTGTGTGTGTGTGTGTGTGTGTGTGTGTGTGTGTGTGTGTGTGTGTGTGTGTGTGTGTGTGTGTGTGTGTGTGCCTGTTCAAGCATGTGCGGTACCGATGAAAAATCATGAGTCATTGTGTGCTGTGCTGTTCTGTTCTGTTCTGTTCTGTTCGTTCCTGCGCTGTGCAGAGCCCACTTCCACCTATCAGAGGCCAGTGGCCCGATCAACCCTCTCATCTGGCTGTCCTGTCAAGCAAGAAAACAAGAGAGAACGAGGGGCAGAAGCATCGCTGTGTCATGTAGTGCAGGGCAGCGCAGGGCGCCCTCTCATTTAGCTGCTCTGTTTACCTCAGATTTCACTGTTTTCTCAACCTGCTGTTTGCTGAAGCAGGGACACATTCAAATGCACCACATCTCAAATTTCAGATCAGATTTTTGCAGGAATTTTAGATTCATTTTCTGTTAAAAAATCTTTTTAACTTCCTAAAATTACAGAAATGCTATTCTTCTGTTCCTGTCCATGTTGACAGATATTTTGGTGTGTTTATTACAGAAACTATGAAAATGTAACTAGCTGCTGCTTGTTCTCAAAATCCTCAGCATTCTTCCTGCTCTGTATCTGCTCCATGACCAACAATGATAGTTGCCTTTTAAGTAAACAACCAGTGTGTTTAACTGCAGTTTCTTAAATTAAACTTTGAGCTTAGTCAGCATGAGATCCAACCATTATCCTGACTACTGTCAGAGAACAGACTGAACATAGCTTGACTGACGTACAAACATAATGCCATTCCTGTTTGGTTCAAACGTATGTACACGCCACTATACTGTGGTTGGACTTGGGACAGGTTTTGGGATACCTTGGTGTTCAGCGTGAGAAAATTTCAACCAGAAGAAGAAGTAGATGACCATGAAGAAGGCAGTGTTATAAACACCACAGCAGCAAGTCTCACTTTTGGAGCGAGGAGAAAACAGCCTTACTTGTAACGTAGCTCAAAGAACTCAACATTCTTAGGTCCGTTGACATGACAACAGTTTTAGCGTGAAACGCGATAGTTTTGTTGTGTTTCAGCCTCGTGTTTACACGGAAATGGCATTTTAGCCAACCTTAAGCGCAAACTTTTGAAAACGGCCTACAGAGTGGGATTTTTCTGAAACGCTGCCGACACTGTTGCTGTGTAATCAGTAGGGGTGTAACGGTACATGTATCCGTGCCGGACCGCTCCATAAAACCGTTAGATTCGGTACAGTACAGCATATCATGTGGATATGACGTCTCACGGTGAACCAATCAGAAGATGAATATCAAAGAGCTTCCATAGCCACAGGAGCTTGTGTCTGAATTGTGCATCATGGCTGCTGCCAACGACCAACCGGAGCTTGAAGAGCCTCCCCCCTCGCTGTATAATGGCAAGTTTTTGGTTTAATAAACATGCTAAACAAGCAAATGGTTTTGCGTTGTTCCATACTGTACCGAAAATGTACCGAACCGTGACCCTAAAACCAAGGTACGTACTGAACCCTGAATTTTGTGTACCATTACACCCCTAGTTAACAGTAAGTCGGAGTTTTCAGTGGAAACGTTGACATCACACTCCACTTCACCTGAGCGCATACAACAGGAAAACAGTACCATTTTTACGATCGTTGCAAACTACTGTGTTGTGCTTGTGCTGCTGAATCTGCTGACTGTCTTTCAACAAAATGTGCATCTGTTGCTCCACTTCACACTTAGTATTCACCAATACACCAGATGATCGGCCCAACTCTACTTTGGTGAAGATCTTCCAAAAGCGGCTTCTTGACAAGACAGTTGTAGTGCCGACTACAGGCCTGGCATGCTTACTACAGCGTTTTCAGTCCCTTGGCGTTTCTGTGTGAACGCAGATTTTTTTCACTGCATTTTAGCGTTTTCAGATGAAACGTTGTTGTGTAAATGGGGCCTTGAATTCATGGATGTGAGACAAACATTTAACAGTGATCTGTTTAAAAAAGTTGCTGACACATTGCTGCAGCATAAGACGTTCTCGGCCAGAGGTCCAATTTTTTTTTCTGCATGTATACACAGACGAGGCTAGATCCCCCACTGTGACTTGACGATCAAGCTATGACCTTAGTCAGACCACTGCCTGCATGTAAACGCACTGACTGAGACGGAACGGTGGTGGAGAAGTACACAAAGCAGCTCGAGTACAACTTCCTCTTCATACTGATGTTGTTGAGAGAGGTTTTAAAGAGAGCAAACAGACATGTTTTATGTGACTGGCTAACAGCAGGAGATGGTGAAGTGATGACATCCAGGCTGCGCATTAAGCAGCTGAATTTGTATTCCAGTCCCTCAACAGCCTTTTTCTTCAAGTCATCCGATAATACCTTCCAGCACGGGGAAAATTTGTGGAAGCTTTAAAGGTATCAAACCTCAGATACCACCCAATCCTAAATCCCACTTCCTATCCTTTGTTCTCTGTTCAAACATGACACACTACCCCCCACCCCACCCCCAGCTCACTTCCTCTTTTATAAACATTTATCCACTTTGCAAATCCCTCTTTACATCCATCAGAGTCCCTCCATTCATCCTCCCTCTGTTATTTGAGACACGGGAAAGACTGATGGCATGGCCTGCCCTCTGCCTCTCGACCTCTTTTTCTCACCAGCTCTCAAATCAGTCTTTGTTTGAGAATGCAGACACATACAAGTTAGAAGCAGACACAAAAGCCCATTTTTAAATTTCCCTTATGTACTGCCTCCTCACCTTTCCTCACCTCCTGTCTCCATCCATTTTTCTTTCTCTGCTTGAGGAAAAAAAAAACATCTACCTAACCCCTCTGCACCTCTCCTCGCAGTCTGTGCGCACAAAAGTGATGAGTTGAAAGCCAAAACTCCCTCTCGTTTCTGTTGTCTTCGAGCTGGCTTGGAACTCTGAGGTTGTCATGAGGTCTCCACCACGATGCTCTTTGTAGTCGTCGGAGGAGCTTAAATACTGTTTTTAGTGCTGTCACAGCAAAACACACACGCAAAATCACTGTAATTGACATGCAGCTCCTGAGTCCATCAGTTCCCGTCTGTGTTTATGTTATGTGAGGGTGGACGAATGTCCCATTCATCTCAAGATGGGTGAGGACAACTGTGTTAAACTCGCTTATTTTGTGGCTCTGAGGCCTCAAAGAGGTGTTATAATGAGACGTGACAGCTCACATTCTCTGTGCTCCTCCAAACCACATGGTGAGAGTCACACTGTCGCCTCACACACACACACACCCACACACTCTAACACACAAGCATACAGTTGCCAAGGTTAAGGTTACCAGTGAATGAAAGTAGGGTCTGTGCAGGCAGTGACAGTGGAGATGAATTTGCCCTGAATTTCTGCCTGGACTATCACTAATCTCCCATGCTGAATGAAAGCCTGCAGGCATCACACACACACATTGATACACACACACCTGTCAGAGACCACAATTGTAACCCCCGCAGGGAAACCCCATAATAACAAGCACGAGGTCACTTGGCTGGAATGGTAGACAGAAACAGATGGAAGGGGAAGGAGGGCTGACGGAGAAGGGGTGAGATAAGACGCTCAGAGGGGAGACGGAGGTGAGGGAGCAACAGGAGGGAAGGAGGGAGTTAAGCAAAAGCTGCTGGGCATTAAGGTGAGGCAAAGGAAGATAGTAAGGGATAAAGAAAGATGGAGATTGTTAAAGGACTAACAGATGGGAGAGTGGATGCTGACAGACAGGTGGAGGTACACGGCTCAGAGCAGAAAGTGAGAGAAAAATGAGCAAAGGGTAAGAGGGAGCCAAGAGGTGAGGGAGGTGAGGGTTTTGGGAGTACAGCAGGAGGAGATGAGGTCGTAGCCTGTGAGGCGGCTAATGAAGATGGCGGTGTCAGAGTGGAGATGAAGAAGGCATTGTGGGTAGGGGAATGGTCCATCTGCTGCTCAGCCTGCTGGGATATCACACTCACCTCCCTGACTCCCACTTCTCACAGCCATTAACAAAGACATGGTGGGTGGGGAGGCACCCTGTGTGTGGTTGCCTTGAATCCAGCTGGATCAAAGTGTAACAGACAGAAGTTTATTTTTCATAAACACGCAAAATCCTCAAAAAATCAAAAAGCTTTGACTCTGAACAAATTCCACTCTGAGCTGACATTTAAAAGCCACCGACGCTAAAATGAAAGAGGGTAAAAAAAATCACACAGTTGTATTTTTGCTGTGTAGAGCTTTAAAAACATTTGGTTTAGTATTAATTTACAAAATGAACAGCTTTAGTGAGAACACTTATTTTTAAAAAGTTGGTTTACAGGGACACCCATCTAAAGCAGTAAATCACTGATTCTTTCAGGAGGTGCCTGTTTTGGTCATGAGCATTTTCATTCATTTTAAGAATGACCTAAAGTTTATGAATGAAAAGAAAAACAAACTAATGATGGAGATCCCAAATTGTTTGTTATTGTTGATTGGTTTTACTTTAAAGGGTTTTTTTTGACTACTCTTCTTTATTTACTGTAAGAAACACAGTAACAGGAGATGCTTTTAGATGCTGGTTGATGGAGGCTCAGAGGTTTGTATTTATTGTGGTTTCTGTGCTGATTAATTTGGGGCAACTTTGTAGCCTCTTTTTGTGTTTTTTTGGGCTTTATGTCAAGGTGTTTTTGGATAGCTTGAATGTTACAACAACCACGTCATGCCAAAAGCTAAAAGAAGTTGTTAAATTATTTTAGTTGACAAGGACAATTTGGTGTCATTTTTGTTAAAGGCAGGGTTGGCAGTCCTGAAAAATTAGCATTAATTTGAATGTAGCATCTTGTCAGGACTCCGCCTAGTCCCTCCTCCCCCTCCTCTAAAGCAACGCCCCCGCTCACATGAACAAGTGCCGCTGACTCACTATGATTGTGAATGACTGAAAGACGGACTCAGCACATCATTTTATGTTTTGCACTACCTCGAGTCATGCCTCATTTTGAGGTAAGAAAACACAAAAAGGTTAAAATGTAAAGCTAAAAAACAAATACACAAACGTGACTTTTGTTAGCACTCGCAACTGCCATTCTAGCATCATCCACTTCTACCTGTGACATGATATCAGGAGTTAAGTTATGATACAAATAATATATGTACATTTTCTCTAGGACTTACTAAGTATCACAATTTTTTTTGCTTGTCAGAGCCTCTGTGGTGAGAGTTTATTAGACTCTGATCCAGACTACAGCCCAGAGCCAAGTACCTCATCGGGTCAGAGGGGACAGGCCCGAGGTCGAGTGAGAGGGGCAGTAGTTAAGGCAGGGGAACAGAGCAAGAAAAGAAAGCCTCCGTCTTTCTTTTCTTGCCCTGTTTAGCCAAAGGAGCGGTTACCAGTAATCGGGGTGTGGGTAGTTTCTCTGCCCTTCTTCTGCTGAGTGTGAGCCTGTACACCGCTAAACTCAGGAACACACATTGAGTCAGGGGCAGTGCACACCAGCGAAATGTACGCGCAGGAGGAGGGCAAAACGGCAGGGTGGGATTTGATTGGTTTAACTGATTGGATCCTAATCGATGTGATTGGCTGATGTTTTCCTGGGTTTTCTCCTGCTGTAGATAGCAGATATTACTCACTCTCATTTAAGAACACATCATGTATTTCTTGCCATCGGGACATATAGATCATTCTAACCAGTATAACAAAAAGTGTGTCTAAATCAAACTACCAATTATACCTTTAACTAAAGCTAAAGCACTGTCTCCCTACTTTTTTTTTTTAGAAATCAAATAACAGTTAAAATCTTTAATTTCTTTTAGCTCCTACAGCACTTCATCCATAGAGGAACAGCTTTCAATAAAACTTTGTAAACCACTGGTTTGAGAGTCGAATTACCAATTCTACAATAGGGCTTAAGTTACTTCAGTTTCACAACCACATCTGGCTTTTACATATATCAAAGATAAAATTTGTTATAACACTCTGATTTTCAATGAAACAAGGAATATTCAGGAATTTAAAAATCATGTTGATTTCTGTGTACTACTTTATCTTCTTTTCTTCTTTTCTTCAATCAAATCACAAAGATGTCATTAGCCATGTATAAATGGACCCAAATATTCTGCTTGCATTCGGTTTATTCGCTCAAACTGAAAAAATTTAACCTTTGAATACACCTCATTCTGAAAGAAAAGAGCCAATACGAATGGACATTTAATCGGTTTCACAGGGGTGGAATATTCCTTTCCCCAAATCGATTGAGGTATCATGTATCCACTCAAATGGAAAGTTGTCAGGGTGCGTTCTTTCAGCGCATGCTCAGATATGACATAAGACACAACTAGAGACGTTCCTCAATTTTAAAAATGTCGGCAAGCAGTCAGCACTGGAGGAAAGTTTGCTTTTGATCCAAACTTTGAAGAACTGAACATATTTTCAAGACTGGACGGACACTCACAATACGGAGTATTGCAATACCATGAATAAAAAAATAAACTGTTGTTCGCCGTTTTTGATATATCACCTGATGTTTACGTTTTTCTGCACATGCCCCATTGACTATTCTGTTTGATTATAGCGGCGAATGTAGACCAGAGATTGGAACATTCCTTTCCATGTATACTATTGTTTTCGGAAAAGTCATTCAGAAAGATTCCATTCGGAAAGACAAAAAACTCCTTATGTAAATGTGGCTATTGTCATCTGTAGATGTCAGCTTCACACATGTAGCCATCAACTGGAGCTACAGCTCTGGCTGGTAGAGGGTGGCTGCAATAGGTAAACATATGAGGACTGGAGTGGGTTAGAAAAACTAAATATATTCATCCTTGCTTACATAATGTTGGCAAAATTGTGCCTGATTTCTGCAAATGCTTGGAGACGCTGGTTAAGATATTACTTTAAATGCCCATCCAAAGAATACAAGTGATGTTATTGGTGTCTTACACAGTTGAATCAAA
Source organism: Halichoeres trimaculatus (assembly GCF_033239565.1). Taxonomy (NCBI): domain Eukaryota; kingdom Metazoa; phylum Chordata; class Actinopteri; order Labriformes; family Labridae; genus Halichoeres; species Halichoeres trimaculatus. The sequence goes on from NW_027437180.1 coordinate 22,692,736, forward strand.
CCCAGAGACACAGCACCGAACTTTAAAAGTGATCTCATTTGAGGCACAATAGTAAATCTCTGTGAAGCAGTTATTTTCTCCTCAGTTTACTTGTTTGTGAGCAAAACAGAAAAATTAGCTACAGATTATACAGGTTTTGTCCTCAAAGGTCCTCTTCCCTGTGCAAACAGCTGCACATATTCAAACAGGTAATGGGCTTTATAGGCTGGTAACATTCCACAGTGGTGTGGAGCCAGGAGAAACAGTTCACTGGAGTTTCCTAAGTTTGTGTTTTGAGTTGTTGATGCAGTAACATTTATGCAACACAGCACTATGATCTCATTTAAATGAATACAAAATCTGACAGTGTCCTACTTTCACTCCTCTTCTTGCTACGCTAGTGAACAAAATGTCATTTTTATCATTTGAAAAAGTAGCAGTGAAGGGCTTGCATAAAGTTTCGGGGTAAAATGTCATATAAGGTATCACAGAATAAGCTGTTCAGCATTGGCAGAGAAGATTTGGCATTTTTTTAAGGGCACAAGAGACATCAATTTTTCAACAAAATAAGATTTATTGTTACAGCAAAAAACTATCTTCCAAACAAAAACGGCCTTTCCTTGTGCCAAGTTTTTTTTTATCTTCTATTGTTTTGCAGGCCATGGAGAAGATGGAGAATGGAAAACAATCTTAGTCACATCTCATCCTTTTTCTTTTCACATCTTTTTTTGCCTCCCTCTGAAGTCATAGAAAAATAGAGTGCTCTAGAGTCAGGAATGAGGCTTGGAGGAGAGATTTTGACAGGCATGTGAGTTACTCCATTAGCTTCAAGCTGACCACACTTTACCTGAAGAAGAGACAAAAGTTAAAAGCCCTCCAGTGTCACATTTCAAACTCACAGGAGCTTTTGTGTTTTTCAACCAAAAAAATACAGGTTTTCAAAAATGTTGTCGTTTTTATATTCCTTTGGCTGAGATCTAGCAGCAGGAAATATCTGTCATGTCCATCACTTAAATCCATGCTCTGGGTAAGTGATACTGGCATGACTCCTGGAATAACTTTTGTTTTTAGGGGAGCTGATTTTGTGCTCTCATTCAGTCATTAACAGCTCTTCATACCTGAGAAGTGTATGTTTAAGCTCCCATTCAAGCCAGAGGGGATAACAACATATAAAACACTTCATCCAGAAAGCCTTTCTCTGAGAACATCATTTAAATCTGAACCCCGTCTCTGGGAAACAGCACTTTCTCCTCCTCAGATTGAAGTGAAGCTGCTAGTGAGGGACATGTTTTGAGAGGAAATCAAGGCTTTTATAAAAGCTGAGAATAACACCTTAGTATTCTAAGCAGTAATGCTACCCACTATCTACACAAGTAGTGTGTTTAATGGGGCTGCTGCTTCGTCGTCTTCTTCTTCTGCTGTGTACATTGATGGATTTTTGAAGGCTGAACTGAGGACTGAGTGCTCAAGTGTAAGTGGATGCATCAATAACAGTGAGCACATATTCACGTTAAACTTAAAACTTTTCAAAAAATGTTTAATCTGGGACTTTGGAGGTTATTTGGAGAAAGCAAAAGGCTGCACATCATCAGCTGCCAACTCTCTTCTCGGCTCTCGCAGCTCAATAGCGATTCATTGGAAAGAAACAAAGTTAGTGTGAAAGAAGAGCAACAGGTGGTGGGATTGATACAAGCTCACACGCTTTGTTCGAGGTGTCCTCAAGCAAAGAATTGGATTTATAGGAGACTAAGACTAATAAGCTAAAAACTTTACTCACAGCAAGTTCAAATGACCCCTGTCTTCCGCTTCCATTTTTGCTTTTTTTTTTACATACATACAATTACATGTAAAACATACGCGGTGTGTAGAAAATATTTAACAATACAGAGGTCAGCTATTTAAATAATGCTGATGATCTTTTGTATTTTTTACTGTTTAACATTCTGCTCAGTTGGTAGCAGATCTTTGTCATTTTGAGGTGGTATGTTGGGTTAATGTCCTTGTTTTGACCAATATGCAAAACAGCAGCCACCACACTTAAGCAGCATGTGTCATGCAGGAGATACGATAAGGTCCTGAAACTCAAAATGACAAACACTGAAACAAACCTGCTTGAAAAGAAAGGGCCCTTTGGGACTACAGGCAGTGTGACACTGAACACTATGAAGAAAGGAATAAAAAAAAAGTTTGTTGGCTGCATTGACATTCTCTGCTCTGATGATGACTCTCACTCACAACTAGAGCCTGACCGATTAATCGGGCCGATTAAAGCTATCACCAATAAATCAACAATGGCCCAAAATGTAGACGATTATAAAAATTTTTGCTCCATGTCGCTCCTGCTCCTGTGTGTCTGTGTGTCCACCATTATCTAATGTAAGACTATAATACAGGGCTTTAACGTTGTGTAGGTTGCTCATTGTGTGTTTACAGTTTGACTTCTTTATTTATCATTGTGTTTACAGCTTGCTCTTATTTATCATTGGTTTACACTATAGTTCTTATGTCGACAGTTTTATAATTAAATTTCCTTGTTTTAATTTCATAGTGTTCTGTCTCTGTCTTGAATCATATGGGTATTATAATAATTTGTGTTCGTAAACATTATATATCCTGTGTATATTAATGAATTTATATTAATATAATATATCGGTCGATATATGGGATATCGGCTGATATATCAAATACCTTTTTTTTTTTTTTGCCCCCAGTATCGGTATCAGCATCAGCCCCAAAAATCCCATATCAGTCGGGCTCTACTCACAACCCTGCAACAAATGAAAGTTGTGAGGAAAAGCCACTTCATTGAGCCCTGTGTCGAGCAAAAAAAAAAATGGATCTGAGACAAATAACCGGTATTCTTCTTCTTCTTAAAAGCTTTCCATCAGCATTCTAATCCAAAGCTGGCAATCTAAGAGAGCATTTAGGGTGCAAAGGCCCCAATGAGGACTACCCAAAGGTAGGGGTTGGATAAATTAATAATACATCTATACATTGCACTACCAACCATTCAATATCAACTCAGCAAGTCCTTTGAATTAATTCACCTCCTGGCCAGTAAGGGGCGCTGTGTGTGTGATTCATGCCGTATGGACAGAGGACACACACTCAAACAAAGAACGATATGGCGACCAAAGCAAGCCTCCTGATGAACGTCTCCAAGACTAAGGAGGTCATCATCAAGGTACTACCCTCAGGGAGGAGATATGAACACATCAAGACCAAGACTGACAGAAGGAAAAATAGTTTCCTCATGCCATGAGACTGCTCAACAAATGAACTCTTTGACGTCATGACTGTATATTGCCTTGAGTCTTTAACTGTTTTAATTATATTTTTTTTAACATACCAGCTTTTATCCCTTATTTTATTATTATGCATTGTGTTTTAAACCACGCAGCAAAGAACCCAACACAAGTTTTTCACAGTGTATGTACTTGTACATTATCTTGTGACAAAAAAGCATCTTGAATTTTGAATCTTGAAGCGGTAACAAAGCAAAGCATACTTCAAATTTTGAAGTCATTTTGGATTCTGATAGAAACACAAGAAGAAACGGACAAATATTAGGTTTTTGTAAGCTGTACCTGGCAGAACTAAAGCACTGTAGTAACATTAACACAACAAATTTGTGCAACCACTTGCACCGACACCATGAGGATGCTCTGCAAAAACCCTGGGTAAACCTATTGACTCAAAACAGATGCAACTCAACAAATCCTCGGCCTACAAACTGCCACCAGTCTCTGTATGTGCACAGAAGATAATGGAGTCCATGGCCGTACTGTGTTGATGAAAAACCCAAAGTTTAAGAAGATGATACAGACACTGGAACTGTGAAACACAATACTAACACGTAAACACACGACAGAGGCTGCTGTCCTGAAAGCTATCCACAAAGGTAAAGATGGTGGTTTTGGGGTCTTTAAGTCAACAATGAAAGTGGCTCTTATGTGATGGTTGCACTTCCAGAGTGACTGACGTCTATATAACTATCACCTCTCATTTCATTTCATCTCATTTCACTAGTGTCAAATGTTCTGCAAAGAAGCCACACAGGGAGTGAACTTTAAGTTTACATGCACTTTACTTTTTGATGTTTACACCGATTTTTTAATGATTTTTACTATTGGCTGCCTTATAAAAAATAAGTTATTATTGTGGAAATTTATATTTTCTGTTATTTTATTGTTTGAAGATGTGAAGTGAAATAACACATATTCATGAAAATGAATATTTAAAGGTGAAATATGCTTGTTTCTCCTTTTCACTATGCCAGACTAGGATGCCTGTAAAGCATTTCTGCCCTCAGTACAAGTCATTTAGTTCCTTCATTGCCCCACAATAGCGTTCTCAATATCCTCATTTTAAGGCCATTCTGAAGATCTCGTTGAAACGCTGCGTTTTGAGAATGACCTCCAGTAACCTCGCAACGTCACAGCCCTTTGTGCTTTGATTGGTCGGTTCTATCAGAGGGGCGGAGGGGGTAGAGCCAGGGGGGCGGTTTTTGCAGCATGGCAGTATTTACAAAATCGCCATGCCGACCGAGCGAGTTTGCTGTTTGCCAAAACTTCCCCATAAGGCATTGATAGCAATAATAAAATGGCAGAGTGTAGGATATGTCATTTTGTTTTGGACCCCGAGTCAGACCCGGACGGTTCTGCAGCTCATGAGGAAGAAAATCCACCTCGACACAGATCATCTCAGGATGCTTCAGTGTGGTGAGTCAAACCGGTACTGTAACATGTATAGTTTATACGTGGAAATATAGGCAGACTTCACCAATAAACTATTTCTATAACAGGGTTCCATCCTGCTCCTTCACTTTTCTCTGTCTGTTTTATCCATCATGCTGAAAGTGTAGTCTAAAGACCGCCTCTACCCTCAGTTCGTCACTATGTTAGCACTCAGTCAAGTTAGCAGTAGCTGGTAGGGAGCTTTATTTATACTCGGCTCTTGGTGGGTGTATCCCTCGGTGGCAGTTGTGTGACTGACTTCACAGAGGAGGAGCTGCTTTATCAGATTACTCCAATGAAAAGTGAGGATCCTAATGTCGTCATTGAGGTCGAAATCTCGAAGCCAAATGGCAATGACCTATTTTCAGAGGCATCAAATCTTGTTCTAAGATATCAGAAAAAATACAATATCTCATTTTTTTGAAAATTCAGGGGGTGAAAGGTCTTGTTTTCAAATTTATTATTTTATATGTAAGTATTAACTCACGGATCAGCATGATATGTCCCCTTTAAGTTTAAATGCATTTTACTTTTTGATGTTTACACCGATTTTTTAATGATTTTTACTATTGCATGCCATATAAATAAATAAGTTATCATTGTGGAAATTTATATTTTCTGTTATTTTATTGTTTAAAGATGTGAAGTGACATAACACATATTCATGAAAATGAATATTGAAAAAGTGGCAGCAGGTACTCTAGTTGTGTATCTCTCCTGAATCAACAACAGAGCATTTTAATCAATATGGAATCAAACTGAATTAAATCACAACATGAGGAATCAAAATCTAATCAAATCGTGAGATTCATTACGTACCCAGCCTGACTCAAAAAGAAGATTTTCCACAAAGAAACAGTGCAATAGTTCTGTAAAACACATGTAATATCTTAGAATAGCTTCATGTTTATTTATGTTGGCTAAAAAAGTTAAATTTGGATTAAAAGAAATGTAGCAGGTGTATGCAGGACACAACAACTGTCCGTGACAAAGAAAAACAGCTACAAAGCAACAGCAGGGCCAGATGAAAACATTCACTCAGTACAAAGAGAAGAGCATGTGGCACTTGGTCAAGAACAATGTGAGGTATTTTCTCACATGGACGACTGAAACAGATTGTACTGCACACCACAGAGAACACTGACCATCTTAATTAAAGGTAAAAACCAAAAAACACCTGCTTTAACCTCTCATCATGCCTGTCAACAACAAGCGCACCAACACGTCAGCGCTCATGAGAAATCTCATCTCAGATCAATCTCACCTCACTTACCCTTTCTGCACCCACACAAAGCAGCAGCAGAAGTACAGTAAAGTCCTCTTTAAAGAGTGTTTGTTAGCTTTGTGAAGGAGCTGGACACAAACACACACATCTTATCTTCACACCCAACACATCCCTCAGTTTTCCACAATCTGTACTTCTCACTTTCTCTCACTAATGAGGTACAAAGTAAAAGGAAAAAGTCTCAGAACACATCACCAAAGTAAACTCATCTGAAAAGTTCCTGCACTGTCAAGCAACGCGGAAACTTTTGCATCTTTATTTTCCTTTTTGGTCTTTGTCTCAGCCTTCTTCAGTCTGTGTTGGCTCAAATAGACAGATGGAAAGACAGAGATGTTTGATAGGGTCAGCATCATGACATCTTCCTCATGCCATGACACACACATTCACACACACACAGGGACACACACACTCTAACTGGCACACACTAGCACATGCAGAGAGTCACGCTTCAGCATATCAATTTCCCAAAACCACAATTTTCCTGGAGCGCAAGGAAAGCATGAGGTCGTCAAGAACACGCCAGTTTTTCCCTGAAGGAATGTTACCAGCCTGGTGGTGAGAGAGAGAGAGAGAGACAGGGTTATTGCTCAGTTGAAAGTGACAAAACAGCAGTGAGCAAACACACACGTATTTTAACACATACACACAAAAAGAAAAGAACCATTTCAGGCAGCCCTCTGGATGGGAGCACTGAAGACCTTAAAAAAGCGTATGACGTTTATTCCAGCACCCGTCTTCTCTGACAACAAAACAGTCTCAGAAAGAGCTCTGGCAATGTAGTAAAATAAAAACATTTAAGGCAGGGCCTCATGGGTGGCAGTGGAGGTGGTGTGAGGTTGGACGGAGGCATGAAAGAAGAGAATGAGACGGAGAAAGTCTGACGCTGGAGGAAATGTAAATACCCAGCACAGCATTCATGCTATAATACACACAGATCAACCCAGTGTGTGTGTGTGTGTTGGTATATAGGTACTGTGTGTGCCTGTGCCTTTCTGTTTAACATAGAGCTTATCTCAGTGGATTATGCTGACTTGCAGCTATTAGGAACTTCAACACATTCAAACCAGCAGGGAGCGATTCCTCGCACTCAATCGGCCGTCTATCACATTATTGTCTGTTCCCCTGAGTGTGCCTATGAGGATCTATGTGTGTAAAGCTATGAAACGAGTGTGAGCCAGGATTAAGAAGAGGCAGATAGTGAGATATAATAAAGTGGAGATGTAGAGGATGCACACAGGGGCAGAGGAAATGGTTGGCATCATTCTGGAAACCTTCTATCAGAAGAGACAAAATGAGATCTGATCTGATCTGATGCCATGGCAGATAATGCTGGAGATGTTTCCCTGCATGAAACAGAATGGATGTGAATCAGAATTGCACAGATCATCTCCACACGTCAACAACACACACCCATTGATGCACAACGGTCTGCGCGTCCATCTGTCAGCATGTGTTTGTTTGTGTGTGATTGGATTTATCTCGGCCTGAAAGGGAGGAACTGTAGCTCCCGGAAATGTTTACCCGACGCGGAGAAAGATCCAGTCTCCTCGTGTTGTAGCCTTCGGCGACGTGCGTACACTTCTTCCAGCAGTACAGATTTATGATCACACATGTCATCACTCAACCTGAATTGAAGAACTGCTTCGAAATTTAAAAAAATGCATGCACAAGCACGATGAATCACTCGGTGTGTGTGTTTTTCTGCTGAGCTATTGTCTGAGCTGCGTATGTAGATGTGTGTGAGCTTAAAGACAAACAGGAAGGAGCGATATACACACATCATTGAAAGGTCTCATATGCATACTCATATAAAGGTGGTCAAATGAATTCAGGCTGTGATAGATGAGAGAGGCAACATAATCAATTCTGCAGGCGATTAAGTGATAAGATCTGCACCAACAGCCCATCAGAGCATTTCTCCCTCTGTCACACACACAGATCTAAAAAGCACCTTTCAGAGTTTGTGCCCACTAAACTTTAAGACTGTCTTGTACCTGTCAGAGGCTACTTCATGACAAAATAACAGCTTAGGGCAGTGCTTCTCAAATAGTGGGACGGGCCCCCCTGGGGGGGGGGCGGTGCGATGCTGAGGGGGGCGCGTGTGACCCTGGGGAACATGCTTTTTTTCCACCGTACCACAAGCTGTGCGCTGCAAAACGTGCTCATTGTAGCCATTAATCTTGGCTTCCTCATTTTGATATAAAAATATCAGCACAAATTGTTTTTTAACCATTTTTGTTTTGTAGGTTAAAGTGTTTCATATATTGTGCTCCTGAGTTAATGTTGCTGAAGTCAATTTGAATTTGTTATTATTTATTGATTTTGTTTAATTTTATTTTCAGTAGAAAATGGTGCAATAAGTCTGTCAAAAATGTTAACAGCTTAAACAAGGATATTATTATTTTTTGAATTTCAGGCAAATTGATGCACTTAAAATCTTTTCTCTTACGGACTAATAAACAATGTTAATAAGGTTATTCTTGTAAGTTGAACTATATCTCTTTCTTTTTGTTTTCTTTATGTAAACAAGTATACGATATTATGCAGAGGTGTACCTATAACTATTTTATAGACAAATGCTATTGTTGCGACGGAGAGTGGGTGGTGGGGTGGGGGCGCGAATTGTTTTCTTCTTGCTAGGGGGGGCGTAACAGAAAATAATTGAGAAGCACTGGCTTAGGGGAAGTAAAGTGAGAGATGGCAGGCTGAAGGAGTACAGGAAATAGGAGGGAGGGCAAAAGCTCTCTGGAAGTTTGAGTTTGTATGTTTATGTAAGTGTCTGTGCCCTGCCCTGTGCCATCAATCTTTAAGGTGATTATTCAAAGATGGAGCAGAAAGCAGGAAGTGCTAAAATGACCACATTGCCCTTTCTCTCCATCTCAGGCTGTTGTTGAATCATTGACGATAAGAATACGGACTCGAACAGTCACAATGTGCTAAAATGTCCATCCTCTCACCAGGTTGCATCTCTTCCCCCCCTTACTTTGAATCCACATTTTATGTGAGAATCTATAAAAACTCCTTTATGACAGGTGTGAACCGTCTTTAACAGGCTGCTATTTTAGTTCTGACAGAAGCACTTCAGCTCTCAGTTCAGCAGAGCTGGAAAACAAGCAGAAAAAATAGATGAATAGATGCCGAGGGTAAAGAAATGGAGCTTAAAAAAGAAACATGCATTCAAAGCATGAAAGTAATGCTCTGAGTCAGTTCAGTTAAATTTGAGGAAATGAGCGCATCGTTCTTTTCTTCGAAGCAGAAACAGAGCTTCAAACTGCTGTCTGTGATATCATCACAAGCAGAGCCTGGAGATGCTTCATTCAGAGGACATAAAAGGCCCGACACCGCAGATGATGGGGAAGTACTGAGGGTGATCCTCCAAAGGCGTTGGCATGTTTTGTGGTGAAGAACTCTTGAGAAGTGGGAACATTCAGTAAAGGCGCAGAGTCCCTCAATGATTTGTTTCATTTAGAGGAGGCTGAAAGAAAAGGGTGCTGCCTCTTAATGACAGTGATGTTTGGAGTTTTTTTAGCTTCAGCTCAGGCGTAATTCTGCTCTGAGACATCAGTGTTTTTCATTGGCTGTGTTTCAGAGAATTTACTTGGTAAACAGAATTCTGTGTCCCACAGCCAGCGCTACGTTAAGACACAGAGGTGGTGAAGCTGAAACTCAACAGGTGACCCTTTGGTTCATGCTGACCTGATCATTTGAACTTCAACATAAGTGGAACTGTTCAGTTTAATGGAGTAATACGCAAGCACGGTGAGATTAGCGAGATTTTATCGGTGATTGTCTGGATAGTTATACACCTGGGTCCTTACAATGAAAACCAATATTTTATACAAATGGTGAAAAAAAAGCTTCATCAGTGGTGTGCATGAGGTTAACGCCCCAGCAGAACATTAAATTTGCTGGCAGTAGACCCCAGGGCAGGATTACCACAGCTGTTCGACTGTTTCAAAGATGGTGGACATCATGCTTATGCGTTACCACAGGGTATATGCTAAAATCCTGAGGTTGATTTCAATACCTTTTTAAGACTTTTTCAAAAACCTTTGAAAAAGTTTTCAGACTTTATCGCAACTTTCAGTTGTTGTTGGCATCCACTTTTTAACAGTAGCTCACATTTTTACAGAAATGATGTAAGGGAAGGAGGAATAAAGCTTGAAAGAACAAATTAAACTAAAGGCAGGTTTATCGACACTCCCACAACAAGAAACAGGAGTTATTCAAGGCCAACTTGCTGAAGAAAATGAGAAATTATTTAATAATTTTTTAAATTTAGGACAGGTGCCTGAGATTGTGTGATTTGCTTTAATGTTGTATTTAATTTCTCTTTATGAAACTAGAAATGACGTTAATTTATAGCTGTTGTTTATACCGCTCACAGTCCTTGTTGTTGTATTTTATTGTAACTAGAGTCTTTATGTATTTTTTTTATTCTATTCTTTTTTATTTTTGTATTTTTCTACTGACTCCATCAATTTCTGCTGTTAACACAACAATTTTTCAGTGTTGGATCAATAAAGTAACTCTATTCTTTTCTATTCTATTCTATTCTATTTTAGAACTTTATCGGCTGAATGTTCAACGTCCAAATCAGGGGACAGTTGCAAGGAGGAAAATAAATATTCATGGATATTTTGGGGGTCAAAGCTTGAATACCTATGAAACTTAATACCTCATAAAACCACAATTAAGACTTTTTAATACTTTTTAAGGGCCTTAATTTTCCCAAAATTGATTTATCAACTTTAAATACTTTTTAAGACCCCGCGGACACCCTGTACTATCTAAGAGGAAATACTCAAAGAGAACTATTGCTTCAAGATTAAAGGATGGAAAAGTATGACAATCTGGAGCTAAACAGCAAATATAGCTTCAGGAGATACAACATTTTTCAGTAACCAGGTGAGATAAGAGAAGCAATCAAAGTCTCAAACTGGCAAGGCTCACAACCATTACTTTAGTGAGTTAACTTTGCTCTTGGCTTTTATGTGTGTGGTGAAATGTTAAGAGTTAAAAAAACTGCTTGTAGAGATATTCATGGAGTTACTGGGGCATTTCTGCAGTGCTTGTTTCACTAAGCAGCTTCATAATGCTCAATTTATTATGATATCCCCTGCTATGCGCTCACCAACAACACACACATTTACCCAGGCTCAAGATCTTTAGCCAAACTGTTCCCTTTCTCTTTGTTTATCTTTGATGACTGACTAGCTGATAACAACTGATCCTTTATCCTTTTTTTCTTGTAATAAGATTTCCATATGTTCTGCCGAAAAAAAAAAATCTTGTTCTGCTCTCAGTCACACCAGTACAGCTCACCATGTTTATCACTGTTGATGTGTAGTCGGCAATTGCACTTCAAATATGATGACCTGGGGTTTTCCAGGAAGTTTACCAGACATAACGATATCTGCTCCTGCCTCACTTTCATTGTGCAACTAATTAACTGGCCCATTATTTGCAGTCATGAATGCAGCTAATGCTACGGCCCAATGGGTCTTAACTGTACATTAGGACCAATGATCCTGTTTGTGTAATGACGATATACATGCGAGCCCTAGCGAGTTTACATAACTGTGTTTCACTTTCTCTGTAACAAACTTCTACCTATAGTCTGTTCAACTAACTATCAAAGGTGAAAACACCAGACTGTTTAGTCGCATTAAGCACCTTTGTGAGAATCACTCTTTGCTTTCAGTAAGATGGAAGTTCTGATGATCCCTGGCCAGTAGCTATTTTAAAAAACACACTTTGTCTGGATGTAAAAGTGTAAGCATGTTCTTTTAATGATGTTTCCCATAGGCGTGGATCAGTGCAGCCATGTGAAAACCAGCATGCTGTGCAGGATCCAGAGGATTATACTGAATGAGCTGATTTGGGTTTTGTGTGTTGTTTATTTATTTTCAGCATTTCATTGGCCTGCTGACGTCGTAACATAAGATCCTGAAGCAACTCCTCGGCTCCAGGAGCAGCTTGTGAATTCTCTCTGTTCTCCACACATTCTTTATTTAGTCTCACAAGTGGGAGAATTAGCACGGCTCCAGGGCTGCTTTTTGTCTTATAACAAGACTTTTCACAAGCAAGCTCAACAAAAAATATGTGTGAGACTCACTGTGACTGTTGGCTACATCACCAGTTAGTGACAAATTCAAAAAATGCAGAAGAAAACTTCGGACTGGGCGTTGGGATAAATAAACGGAGCTGTGTGACTGTATGCCAGCCTGAGTCACACACATACGTGGTATTTAAGAGGTGGTGATGCTCTGAGAGGTCAAAGAGGGAGAAGGTCCTCAGGTTGGTAGTTTATTTAACCATATTTAGCTGCTGTAAATCAGTCTGACAACCCGTGTTCAGCTAACACTCATCTCTCTTTCCCCTTGTTATCTCCTGACTCTGCTCTTCTGCCTGAGTTTGATTCACAGGACTAATCTGTTCCTGTGATCAAAGTCAACCACAGGCATGTTGGCAGAAGCTGACATGCTGAAATACCGTAATAACCTGACATCATCATCATCATTAGCGATGTTCAACCGCTCTGCACAAGCAGCAGAAGTCTCCTGCTCCTCCTCAGTGGGAGTGAGGCAGGGTGTGTTGAAACACGGGGTTTTGACAGCCAGCTAGTCGCAGTCAGCAAGGGTGTGTGATGTGGAGACACTGGGTGCACTGCACTGTGGGATGGGTTCCAGAGACTGCCACGAACTGGAAGACATTCGCTGTTTTATCATCTGTGTTAGTCTTATTGTGGGAAAAAAAATCCTCCCAGCGACGCCTCCATATGAATTTGTCACATTTGATCAATTAATTCAAACATGATGTGGATGTGTTGATAGGGCCTTCCTGAGATTATATCTGACCTGTTTGGGACACCACAAGGGCCACATTCATACTGCAGGCCTCAATGCTCAATTCCAATTTTTTGTTTGTTTGTTCACATTACATTTTTGAGGAGAATTACTTTCTAAAGTGTAGCTGCTCATTTGGGTTCACTTTGCTGCCTGTATGATCCCTGCCTGTTTCTCTCCCACCACTCCACAGTGAGAACAAAAAGGCACACTTTGCACCATTCACACAACATTTCATACAAAAATGCTAAAACACAGTGAAAAAAAATCTGCATTTACACAGAAACACTGAGGGACTGAAAACGCTGTAGTAAGCACGCCAGGCCTGTAATTGGCACTATAACTGTCTTATCCAGGAGCGCCCTTTGGTAGATCTTCATCGAAGTGGAGTTGGGCTGATCATCTGGTGTATTGTCAATAGAGGTTGACAGATATGGGTTTTTTGGGGGTCGATGCCGATGCCGATGCTTTCCAAATTTGGGCAGCCAATGCCGATATGCATAGCCGATTTTTCCAATTTGATATTCAGGCTGATTGTTAAATAAATATATATTTATCACATTTTTGTGAAACGCAGCAATTTCTGAGCAACTAAAAGAAATCTATTACAACAAGTCGTGTCCAGTCCTCTGAACATTTATTCAGCTTTCAAAACAATGAAATATTTTGTCTGAGTAAACACACAATGTAACAAGCAGTAGTAAACATTCACACTCTTCTTAAAATGTCAAAAAAGAAATTTAAACTTATTAATATAATTTGAACAAAAGTATGTAATGTATCCAAGTGGTTCCACAAGTTTGAGGTGCTCATCTTTTTTGTGCCTGATCAAAAATTGCGTCAGTTTTATACAACGGATCAAAAATCGGCTTTTTAAAAGAAAATACGGCCGATGGCCGATAGAGACAAATGTCCAAATATCGGCCCGATATATCGTCCGGCCGATATATCGGTCTACCTCTAATTGTCAAATACTAAGAGCAGAAGTGGAGAAACAGATGCACATTTTGTTGAAAGACAGTCGGCCGATCCGGCAGATTGAGCAACACAAGCATAACATAGAAACATAGAAGTCTGTGATGATCGCAAGAACAGTACAGTTGTAGTGTTGTATGCACTTGTGTGAACCAACCATAGACTGTATAAAACATGGACGTAGCCTCCGCAACATCACCCGTCTGTTCGTGAAACCGAGAAATCAAGACAATCCGCAGTCGCAGCCACATGTGAGATGACGCTGGCTATGAGCTTTCTTTCAAACAGCTACAGGGCACCTGGCAGTCATGTGAGCTGAGCGGTGTCTTTGATTGGACAATCAAATTCTAATAACTTTTAACCAGTGGAGTAAGAAAAAAAGTCACTCACCATACAGTGTGTGCCAATAGTGAAATCACCAATTTAGACCCAAGCCATTTTTTAAACCAGGCTGTAAACATGCTTTTTAATGCCGTAAAAGTCTGTTTTTCTGGCTGGGTGTGTACGTGACCTTCGGTCTTTCCACAGCCAACCTTAAGATGATCCTCGATGAACAGCAACTTTTAGCACTTCCCCATTAGCTTCATTTTTACTAACAGGATGTTGCCCCTTGGTTTTAGGTCGGCTAAAACGCTATTTGCGGGTAAAAGCAAGGCCAAAACAACACTTTTGCGTTTTCACACTAAAACTGTTGTTATATTACTTTCAATCTCACTTCTCTCCTTGCCCCCCCTCCATCTCTACTTTCTTCCATGTTTGTGTCACTCAGTTTCACTACTGCCCCATAATGACGTCAAAGATGCAGTAAATGCAACCTAGCTCTTCAGCCTGCAGTCGCATTTTAAAAAACAATACATCTCCGATTCAGGACCACATTTAAAAATAGTCTGGCTCCAATTGAAAAATGACAGATTCAGTGTGACTTGTGCGGCTCAGACTGAAGCATTGGCTTCCTCCTGTCTTGCCTCGAGCATTGTAGGTAGAGGTGTCCCAGTCCGATATTAATATCCGATATCGGTCCGATATCAGCAAAAAAACAAATATCGGTATCATATCGAAATGTATCTAAAATCTCCGATATAAGCAGTCCATTCCAGACTCCGCTCCTGCTGTTTTTATTTGATTTATTTAGGTTATTTTCTGGGTCTTCTAATTTATTCTTTATTTTATTCAATTACTAGAATTTTTATGTTTATTTTAGAATTTCTGTTACCCATTGGTTAATAATAAATGGGTCAGTTTTTCCTCACACCTACTGTTGCTGACTACTGTTCTTTGTTTGAATAATATCACTTAATCAAGCCTTTTCTAACATGACATACAACAAAATAAGTAATAAAAGTATGCATGTTTAATGCTGATATCGTATCGGATTAATATCGGTATCGGCCAATGCTCAATGCTGCAGTATCGGTATCGTATCGGAAGTGAAAATCTAATATCGGGACATCCCTAATTGTAGGTAATGGGTATGTTTACAAATTCATGTATTTATTTATTTTATTTTCTTCCTTTAATTGAATGTTGCTCTTGTTATCTGTGGGTATTTAGATTGATGTGGCATCATTGCTCTTGGGCAATGGATTGTGTGGTATATTTTTCCTGCTAGCAGTTTCCAAATGTTTGAGAAGAATAAAAACCAAATTAAATTAGGTGTAAAAAATGTTCTTAAAGAGTTGCTGTAGCTGCTGCAAAAGAGATGTTTTGTCCTATGTTTGTATCCTGTAAACAACTTTCCTATCAGGTCAATTCAGTTAGGTAAAAAAAAAGGCTGGGACTCACATGGAACGCTGTGTAAGGTCAAGTTTTTTAGCTTTGTTTTTATAGAAATGTTGCTTGAGTAATGGGGCTTACAGCGAGTACTGGAGTACTCGTACCCATCCCTAGCAGTGACATTGTGATTAAAAAACACAGACATTGTGGTTTCCTGTTTAAAAAAAATAATAAGAGAGTTACACATCATTGGATACAGCCGAAGGAAGGAGTGAGAGGAAGTAATCCTGTCCTCCCTTTAGATATGCTAATTCATGCTAATCTCTGTTCACATGCTTAATCTCTTAATTGCTTTAATTGACATGAAAGATGGTTGAGTGCTTGATATGGCAAGTGTCAAAAGCTTGCCTGCCATCCTGCCTGCAGCACACATGTATACAAGCTCATGTTGACACGTATGATATGTATCAGTACATATAACTAGGACGAAAATACACACTGTAATGAAAGGAGATCCAACTGAATTGATCCAAAAACTCAAAATATCTGTTGTACGGAAACATACACAGCCCCTCAGAAAGCAAAGCTCTTTTCTTTCAAAGTCTTTGATAATAGAAAATGAAGCACAAAGCAGAGACAAAAATCCACACAAAAACAAAAACAAAAAAAGCCTCTCCTTTTTAATTCTCCCCAATCCACAACTTCTCATCCTCTGCTTTTTGGGTCAGGTTTTGTGTGTGTGTGCATGAATGTGTTTGTGTGGGGAAAGAAAAAGCAGCAAACAAATGCAGATTGAGGGTTTTTCCATATAATTTGGTGAGACAAAGACTGTTATTGTGCTCATCTATCATTTTGACTTAGGGCCGAGATCTCAAAGTTGAAACACTTGTGTACAAACACACATTCTACCGCACAACAGCAGCCAGAAATGTATTTCTAAAGGTTTCAGCTCCGAAAAATAGGATTGGATGCAGTGAGATAAAAACATTAGCATACACTTAAAGCACAATGCATACACAGGCTCCAAAAATATATATACACACACACAGCGCTCAGAAGACCCAGAGAGCAAGATGAGTAATATGAGAGAACAAAACACACGTCCACACACACTGTTAAACCTTTCACAAAAAGAAAGACGACAAATAAGACTTTCCATGACCCTCTTATCTCCTTTGTTTTCTGCTTCTTCTTCATGGTTCTACAATCACATCCCACTCCAAGAGGGGGAGGGGAGGGCGCGGATAGACAGAAAGAGATAAAGACTGAGTGAGTGGCAACAAGAAAACGGTTGGAAGTGTGTGTGGATTTGTTGTTTACATCAGACTGAGGTGTAATGGCACAGGATTATCAAAGAGATGAAGAAGGTGGGAAGAAGAAGTGCCGCCAGTGACCTTGAGGTCAGCGCTGCAGCTCTGCCACTTGACCAACCATTTGACCTCATATAAATTACCTACTGTGTGGGTTTGTTTGTGTGTGTGTGTGTGTGTGTGTGTGTGTGTGTGTGTGTGTGTGTGTGTGTGTGTGTGTGTGTGTGTGTGTGTATGACAGTGATTCATCTGTCCTTTGATGAATCTATCCAGTGCACATGACCAACAAATTCAATTACCTCCACAAGAAAACTGATTACCACTTCCCAGCATAACCGGCCGCAAACACACTTATGAGACACGTATGCACACACACGCACACACGCACAAACACACACACATACACAAACACACAAACTGAGACAAACGTCATATATGGTGCCAAGGAAGGTCAGGTATTGGTCATTGGCCTCTGAACTCAACCATCAGTTACAAAGACAAGGTGATGATTTGTGTTTGTGAGTGTGTGTGAGTGTGAGTGTGTTAGTGTGTATGTCTGCTGACACCAGGTCTGTATCACAGCCCCCCCCTCGTAAATTATCCGTCGGCTGCAGAAGAGAAAGGAGCAGAGAGGAGGACAGAGGCAGAAACAGAAAGGAGAACGTTTCTTTCTCTTCTTGAGGCGTCAGAGGGCGTCGACTGAGACAACAGCTTCTGAGAACAAGCTTAATTAAGAAACACAAACTGCTTTATAAACCAGTAATGAGAATACAGCAGGTGAAACATCAAATAAGGTGCCTGTCAAAATAAAACACCCATCCTCATAACAAAACAAACACAGAGCTAAAGTAACACATGTGCAACCAGCCTCGACAAATGACAGAAATGACTTCAGAGAAGGAAAAAGCACAAGAAGGGGAAATTAGAGAAGCATCAGGAGAAGGAAAGGTTGACTTCTCCAAAAATATTAAGAGGTAATGAACTGATAAAGTAGAATAAAGGCTGTTCCACAACAAAAACAGACATCTCCAGAGATGTTTCACAACAACAGGCTTTGATTATAGCTTTGGAAAAGCAAAGAGGCTTCACGTTTTGATTTCAATAAGCTTCTCTGATCTTTACTTTCTGAGACAGGACTAAGCTGCTCTGAATCCTCAGGACATTAACTAAAAATGTACTCACAATCACACCTGACCCGTGACTCAGCTCCATTCATTGCTGGGAAGATTAAGCTCTTGTATACGACCCAAACAGAACGAGGAGTCTGAACATGTTTTCAGGACGGCTTTAGCCCAGGACTTTTTTGATTTGACCAACAAGTGTCTGCCTCGCAAAAGACTAATGTAGGATTATAATTAAAACTGGCCTGCCGAGAGCACTCTGAAACATATCGGTGTGAAAGTGACCCCTGGTTATTTTGCAGAAAGGCAGCAGAGGGAGAGAAAGAAGAGTTGGAGGGAGAGGGGAGTGCAGGACATGGAAAGAGGATTAGAGCGTC
The DNA here is from genome assembly GCF_033239565.1 of Halichoeres trimaculatus. NCBI lineage: Eukaryota > Metazoa > Chordata > Actinopteri > Labriformes > Labridae > Halichoeres > Halichoeres trimaculatus. The sequence goes on from NW_027437180.1 coordinate 22,711,080, forward strand.
TGCCAGTTTTAAGAAGAGAGAATATGAGACCTGGTATAACACCCTCAATAACACCATAGCTTATACCCACACCGATCAGAGGGAGAGAAGCACAAACAGACACTCATGACCAAATTTAAAGGTACAGAGCGTAGAATTGAAAGTACTGAGCAGTATTTAATGGTCAGATTTCAGACTGAAACACTTCTTTGCTCATCCCTGATCTGTAGGGCTGGGACAATATGTTATTGTGGCGATTGAAATTGCGATTCTTCCATATTTACGTTTTTTGCTATTTTTAGTTTGCTTTTCTAAAGGATAAGTTCGGTTTATACAGCTTTTACATTGTTTATCAAATGAAGTAGAACAAAATACTCGCCCAGAAGGCTTTCCTGATCCAAGCAGTGCTTCGGGAGATATTTAGATCCAAAATCGTGCAGCGGGCGTCCGTATAATGGGATCCATCGGGGCATAGACAGCGCCGCTCCTAAAACTGCATCAATCGTCCAAAAACTCGTGTTTTTCACCAATATTCCATCATGGTCCGCTCTGGGTTAGTCCTCTGCTGCAGTCTGTGTCACTCCAGACAGCGCTGTGAGGCTGTACTGACCTCTGTGCTGACGAAGACTTTGTTTACCTTTGCCCCTCAAAGAAAGGAGTCAGCACTCCAGAGAGTACTGCGCTGTCTGGAGTGACACAGACTACGGCAGAGGACTAACCCGGAGCGGACCATGATGGAATATTGATGAAAAACACAAGTTTTTGGACGATTAATGCAGTTTTAGGAGCGGCGCTGTCTATGCCCCAATGGATCCCATTATACGTACGTCCGCTGCACGATTTTGGATCTAAATACCTCCTGAAGCACTGCTTGGATCAGGAAAGCCTTCTGGGTGAGTATTTTGTTCTACTTCATTCTATGAACAATGTAAAAGCTGTATAAACCAAACTTAACCTTTAACACCAGACCATGTGAAAAAGTTAAATAATAACAACAATGTCTACAGACTACATCGGGAGTCATATTTTCCCATGAAATGCACATCACATAAGTCAGAGAGAAACATTTCAGCCTCTGCTGATGAAAAGTGGTAACTGTTTTCCAATCCAGTTCATAAACAAAGACTGAAATGAAGAATTTGAACTTTAAAAAAAAATCATTTTTTTGACAAAGAGTCCCGATTTTGATATTGTCAAACAAAAAATCCTAATACATAGAATTTCAATTTTTTTCTCCCACTTCACTGATCTGTGAAGCTCCAGGAGCAATGGAGGTTTTTAAGGACAAGAAGCTGCTGTGAGGCAGAAGTATGATCCACTACATGTCCAGATTTACACTCAGATACAAAAGAACTAATTCTCCTGTACACAAAAACCACTTAAATCTTGTTTGCCTTTTTCTTCAAGAAAGAGAAATTTAGGCAGTTACTCAAAAATTAATTTGTCTGCTCTGGGCTACTGTAGAAAAAAAGAGTGATCAGCCATTATTGTCTTTTTCAGGGTTGATGCCAAAACGGATAACCTCTGTGCAACCACAGTAACCACTGTGGGGGTCTAGGGTGTGTGTGAGACCGCCTAATTGACACATCAGACCCCTGAAAGCCTCAGCTCCAATTTTTCCATTTATTTTATTTTTTTTTATTTTTTTTTTTTGGGGGGAGGAGTCTCTTGAGAAGTACAATTTGCAACTTGTTGGCTAGGGGAAGCACAAGTGTCCTGTTTGCACATAGAGATGAGCGAACAATGTACAGTGTACAGCAGGGATGGAACGGTTTATTAAAAAAATCAGAACAGTTGGATTTTTCTTTAGGAGCAGGTTCAAATAAGCTTTGAGCTTCCCCCTGTCCCTTCTCAAACATTGCAGGTATGTTTGTTTTTTGTCTTGGCTGTTGCTTTCATTGATGTAAGAGACTGGACTATTGTAACATCGTTGCTCTTTAGCAACAAATTGTGTACTTATTTATTTTTCTACTTCACATTTGTAAATGTTTGAGATGAATAAAAATCATATCAAAAAGGTTGAGCCCATGCAGAAACATTTAGTTTAACAAGTCAGCCTCCATAGAAGAGCACACACTCCTTCTGTAGATCTAGGGCTCCTTTGAAACACACTTTTGAAAATCATATTCCATTTCAAGCAAGTTCAAGCAAGTTACAGTAAACATAAGATGTCAAATCTGGAACCAAAAGAAGACAGGTTCAAACAGCATGCAACGTAAAGATTAGAGAATGGAGTCATTGTAAATAAACCAAACATCAGCCATATGTTGATAGATTAACCAGTGACCTGACCTGCAGTTACCTGTACAAAATAACTGATAACACCTTATAATAGTAGTGAGACCTACATGCTGGAACAGCGTGATTTATGGAGCTGTTTTCAAAGCCTAGTTGAGCTGCTAATGTACTCTAATGAGGCGTACCCTTCCACTGAGCACAAGGACTAAGTAATATAGAAGATCGCAGACAGCCAGTGTTGCATCACTGTCGACAAACAGACACGACTGAGCGAACTGAGCTGACCTCCAGCTGCTGAGGCTCGGGCAAGGACAGAAGCAGCGCAAGAAAATGATGAAAAACCAGCCTTATTAGACGTACAATGTTCCCACAAAGGAGATAAGTGGGTTTGAAACTCAACATGAAGCACAAACGTTTGGGTGCGTTCATGTTCCTCTGGGCAACAAATTCCCTGTGATTTGAATTCACAACATCTCCCATGACTCCACAGGCACAGTGAGTCAGAGGGTGTTAAATTAAATCAGCTTTGTTTTAGCTGTGCTGTTAATCAGAAATAATGCTGCATGTCTCCGCTGAAGCTTTCTGAATAAAATTAGAGCTTTTTCAGGAAATATGTAAATGCTGGGAGAAGTAGAAAACAATTACACCAGTGATACTTTCAACCATATAAAGCAAACGAGTTGTGAGTGGTTAAACACCTACACAACATTCCCAACAAGTGAGTGGAAAGCAGCGTCAGGCAGCTGGTGGTGGCGGTGGGGTCGGCTGATGGAGGGATGGGTTGAAAGAAGAGACTGATGGAGAGTGAGAAGGAGGAGGCTCATGAAGAAGCTGGTCACTGAAATCACTCAGGCATCAAATGGTCTGTCTGAATTCATTCTGACCATCACACTTCCACTGTCACACCCACACCCACACACACACACACACCCCTGTCCCTGTCCCTGCCCTGTGGCAGCAGATGCCGGCAGACAGAGAGGCTTCCTCTTTGAATCTCTCTCTGCTTCTATTTTTCTGTCCACTTTTTTTTTTTTTGCAGCTCCTCTGCTGCAAGATAAAATGCCAGTCATCCCTCGCCCTACTTGTTGTAAACAACAAACGAGGGCGCAATAGAGTAAGAGGAGAGCGATGGGCAGTGGGGTTACACAAGGAAGAGGAAGGGCTATAAAACGAGAGAGAAGGGCAGGAGAGATTTGATAGTGTCAGCTGTATAGAGGAGATACAGACAGGCCATTCATCTCAATGGATCAGATAGCGCTGCTCCTGGAGTTTGCTCATCCAGACACACACTTATACGCAGGAACAGAGAGTCCCAGACTCACAAAAAACTCCCCTCATACACACAAAGCAGTCCAGGTTTGAAGCTATAAAAAGCACCCTGGGGCTTCAAGGCCTGGCCCTAAAGAGTTGAGAGAGACTGAAAAAATGGGTTCAGAGTCAGACTCTGCTATGTGAGTAGTTATGTGTTTTAGTGTGTGTGTGTGTGTGTGTGTGTGTGTGTGTGTGTGTGTGTGTGTGTGTGTGTATGTGTTTCTTTCCATCCTCTCAGCAAGACATGTGCCAGGGCTTGCCGTAGAGAGGGACAGAAACTGAGGGAGACAGGAAAGAAATCCAGAAGGCCTTTACATGAAGCCGGTTTTCATTTTCACATCACAGAGGAGTTTGGGTCTGTGCGGAACCAAGCGAGCTCTTTTAAACTCGCCCACATTTAGAAGTTACCTCTGAACCCCGACACACACAGAACAAGTCCATTGTAGAACTGTGGGCCTTAACAGCTGGTCTCTCAAGCTCTAGTTTCTAATGAGTATGAAAGATGTTGAGGCATGCGATGTTCAGCCAATACCTAATTAGGCTGGCCTCCCTGACCCTGCTGGACTGCTCCCGATCCACTGAGTTTCAGACCTTCTTTCTCCAATTGGAGCTCATTTTGTTAATACTCCACCACAGAAACTGAAAACTGAGCCATAGAAATAAACCCACATATAGAGTTAAAGATACTGGACGTTTAACCAGAAGCTACAATTTTGATCCTGTTCTCCATCCCACTGAGTTCTTACCAGTAAGGTTTGTTTAAATCTGTACATTGGCTTGTAATGAGATAGGAGGCCTTTTAATACCATCAGTTAAAGGCACATACACCACTGTAAAATCCCACTTTTAACCTGAATGTCTCTGATGCGTGACTGTGGGACTAAGACATCCAATCACTGTGCTCTGTGAGGACTTTTGAAGTGATCTTGAAAGATTTCTCATTTTTAGATACATGCTGGATCGTAATACCCAATTCAATGAGACATTATTAAATGTTTTCTCAGCTGGTTCCTTTGTTGTTGGTTTTTTTTTTTGTAGAAATGGTGGACACTGGAGCTAAACTGTCAAAATGAAAAAGGACAGAAGAGCAGAAGAAAGCTAAACGGGGGAGTGATAGAGCACAGGCTAAAACATGGCTAAAACATGGGCTCAACTGTTTGTGATAATGTGTATTATAACCCACATGCAGCAGTTATACTGAAGTGGTCTGTTTAAACTTGAGAGAGTATCAATAAAATGAAGAGTGAGGTAATGTTTGCTCTGCTTGGTGTAGTAGTTGGTAGATAAGCACTGGCAGGACATAACTACTTGTTGCGGACATGCCTCAGAGCACTGGGCTGTGAGTAACACTGAACAGATAATCTGCTGCCCTTTTGGGCACTTAACTACAATATAAACTCAGTTTGCTTTGCTTGCTGTCATGTTTCAAACAGTCGTGCTTTGCACCAATAAATAAATACATTACCTCGTCAGTTTGCATCCTGCTAAAGTTGTCTTGAACCAAGAAAGGTATTGGTAAAGAGAAGATCCAACCTCCATTCATCTGGTTCAGGTCTTATGACAGTAGATGATAGTGTGCATTAAAAGTGAGTCTTACCCAAAACAAAAAAGCTCTACCCAATCTGGATAGTCGTCTTCAAAATGCAAATATTAACAGCTAGCTTGTCACTTACTCGCATCAGAGGGTGACTCACGGGTCACTCATGGTTAGGAATGGTTACCTTTAACATCTGAAACTATGTACTATGGTACTGATGTCCGTTACCTGGCAATCAGTATTGGTACTCAATGGTACCAATTTTTGGTACTCTTTGGTGTGTTTATGTGGTAATAAAGTATTTATTTGTTTAATAATAGGATCTCCACTTTTTTTTAAATGTAACACATTTATTTCTTAACATATAAACTTGCAATGCTGTGGTCATGCCCTGCATGGAAAATTCCCCACTCTTCCACCCCCTCACAGTCAAGGATGTATTCAGGTGCTGAAACATGGTGCCGTTTGATTTTATCTGTACAGGTACTTGGTACTACAAATGGAATTTGGTTGGTACCTATAAAACTACCTAATTTGGTACCCACTCCTGCTCATGATACAATAGTGTGTCCAATAAATCATCTGCCATTCTAAAAAGTTTGTTATGCAACTCTGATAAGATGGAGGTTTTCCACCCCATTGCAAGGAGTCATGAAGTTATAACGTTGCAAGTCAAATTTCAAGAAAAATCTGTTTAGAATCTAATGTGATTTTTTTCATCATAATAATTGACATATTAACCCTTTATGACCTACCATACAAAGTCTGCCAGAGCATATCTTTAAACTTTTACATGCCGTCCTGTCATTTTTTGCATAAAACTTTTGCTATACATCAATAAAGCCATGATATTTCAAACTTTGATCAAATACAAAGACTTATTTTCAGACTTAATAAATTGCAAAAAAGTGCAATAAAACATAAAAAATGTTTTTTTTTTCTAAAAACATAAATGTCATGTCTGTATCCCCTAAAAATGTAAATGTAAAAAATGTGATGAAGTGCATTTACTGTTGGAGGCAATGTGAGAACCTGCAGTCTGGATTGTACTGTTTTTGGTTTTTGGGCTTTCTACCAGATTTCTGCAAAAATATTAGTGGAAGGAAACAGCGCTCTGAGACTTGTTAAAAATGTATTATGAAAGTGTAAGTGTAACTGAATTTGCAGCAAGTCACAACTTCATGCAAATTGTAGTGCCAGCACTATGCTGGGTGCTGTAGGGTTATACAAATACTTACTCACGATGCAAAAGTCACCTCCTACATTTTGAAGTGTTTTGTAACTTGTGTTTCCAACTGATTTTGAAGTATGTTTTATCAATTGTGATCCCTGTATTCTTGATCAGTAATGTGTTAAAAATAAATCATTTTAAGTGTTTCCAAACATCCTTCAAAGGACGGATGATTCACCACCAAAGAATGTGTGCGCTAATAGAACACATTTTTCGGATTAATCCAGGTTTTATGTGCGGATATGATTCTGACATCTCCCACAAAAAGCAACAGATGAGAAATGCCACACAGAGATCAGTTTGGTTTCAGTCACACATTAGTCACCCAGTTTTGTTTTCTTTTTCTTTTTTTTGGAGGGGGGGCTCACAGGTCCACATGAGCCAAAAACACCCCCCCCCAAAAAAAAAAAAACTCAGGGACCAGCGTGCCGAGTGAAATCAGACATGTGAAGTCAGATACAGATTCCCCACATTAAGCGAGGGATTTTGTAATTTTCTGCCAGCATGAAGTCTGCACACAAAAACAGGCTCGTGTTACCGGATGAGAGTGATTTTAAAAGAGTAGGAGTGGTGTTCATGGTTTGATTAAAGTATTAAGCCTGAGCGCAGGTGTCCACATATTGTCAAAACAGTGCTTCTCTTTTGTACGGGTGATACTCCTACACACAAGCACACACTTCAGCTTGTCTGTGGTGAGATGAAGAGATATGGTTGGTTTAACTCCTCCACACAGGGATGTTTACATCTGATCTGGAGCCAGCAGGCCTATCTGATTTAAGCCCCCACAGTGGCATGTAGTGGCAGAGAAATTCCCCTGACTGCACCGAAAATCTTTCCCTCAACAATCGAGGTGTGAGGTTTACACACAGCCCACAAAGACTGGTGGTTACAAATCATTTGGCTGCCCTAGAGAAACATTATGACAGAGGTTTTTATGAATTGTATCCACAGAGCATCCGTTTGGTTGTGTTTGTTTGTTTGTGTTATTGTTTTGGTCTGACTCCATGAGCATCCAGGCTGAGCTGCCCTCATTCCTTCATCCCTCAAAATCCCCTCTACTCCCCTCTCCCCATCTCAACTTATCTTTTAGTTTCATCGTCCAACCTGACTTATTTACCCCAAATCCTCGCCTTAGCTTCTTAAATATAAGCCTCGGCTGCCATCACACTGCAGCTGCTAGTCCTGAGTTTGCTCATGGAAATCTTCACAACAAGAGCACATTAGTCCATTTGAAAGAACAAAAAAAACAAAACAAAACCGCAGGGCAGAGAAAATTTAAATCACAAACGATGTACAAGCAGGAGAGGGGAGGATATGACACAACATGTGTACTGAAGCTGAAAAGTAGCATTACAGAGGCCGTTAGGGTCAAAGATTTGCTGCTGAAAAGTATCACTGTGAACCACTGATGCTATGCAGTGAGATGCTGTGTATGCCTTCATGATTTGCAGACATGAACGTACAAAGAAGTAGGCAGAGCAGAAAAATTCTGACCAGCTAAAACTGTGTCCAAGGCTTTTTGAGTTATGTATGTGTGTATCTGTGTGTTTGAGAGAGAGAAAGAGAAAGATAGTTTTTGCGTGGGTGCAGTGCCTCAGCGATCAGGTCTAAAGCTGTGTGTATGAGATAAAGGAAGTCATTAGCGAATTCTGCCTCTTAAGACCCTATAATACCTAGGATGGGACCCAAGCCAGAGGTTGGGTTGCCTGTGTGTGAGTGTGTGTGTTTATTTATGTTTGTGTGTGTACTGTGTGTATTGCATTGTTAACCCACTCCTCTGCCAGTTAGAGCATATCAAACTGTAGCGACTTCACCAACAGTTGCTGTAATTTCAACTAAAGTCAGCAACTTTTTCCAGTCAAATCTTCTAAAGTTTCAAAATTCTCTGCCCAGCTCAGAGCAGCAGCAGGGAGAATGATGCAAATGTTAAAAGGATTGGGAACTAGAAAAGCACTCAGAGAGCGCAGACCTCCACCAAGCATATTGTGATTGTCACGCAACACTTTAGTCCTACTTTAATGTTAAACTCCCTTTCAGCAGACTGTCTGCTACAATTTGGTGTTAGTTGCAGGTTTGTTTGATAATTTGTTACCTTACAGTTGGAAATGATGATGACTCAGTACATATTTCATATTCTGGATTTTAGTATCCAGAATATTGCCAGGATCTGGATCATACTTCCACATCTGTGAAACTATGGTGCCCTTGTGTTGTGTTGTTTTGCAAAGCAATCCGACCATTTATGGTGGAGTATACGCATATGGTGAAAATGGCCCTATCTCACAATGATAAAGAATCCTTTAAAAAACAGACAAAGGCTTTGTCCAAAATGGCATACTAACGTATTACACACTACATGGTCGTTGTGTATAAACTGTATACTACATACTATGAGTATGATTAGAGTGCCAACCATTTACACTGTAGTATAATACTCAGTTTCCCATGATGCATTTCAAAACCTCCGACGACAAAAATTGGTAGCACACATAAGTCTATGGAAGCACACCAGGCTATCAAATATCTCTGTTGATTCACCACCTTTGAAAGTTTTAAGAACATTTTAGGCAAGAAAGTCATCATGTAGAAAACCAAAATGTGGTCATTTGGGCCATAAAACGCACGGATACAAATTTAATTTCGACATTTCGGACATTCTGTTAAGCGCGCCAATATGCTATTGAAGAAACTTCCAGTTGGCTCCAAAACAAGAGCCCAATTTACAAAAACGTTAAAGAACTTAAAAGAGATAATAAAAGATGCTTTTATTTTGAAAACGGGAAGTTCGCTAGTGGCTGATTTTTAGCTAACACCGGTCTCAAGACGAATTCATCACTCTTCAAAAAATTAAAAAATGTTTACTGCTCGCAGACACCGAAGACTGGCACTTTGTTTCTATGTACTTACGTTTTGGTTTCCCTGTAGAGGTAAGTCTATTTTAGTTGCTTCTCATTTTGTCATCTCATTCACTATTTATGTTTATAAATATGGGGCTTGCAATGCATTATTGGGCGTGTCAGTGCGACTAGTATGCCCACCTCCCATACTTACAATTTTTTCCGATATAGTATACATCCAGGTATTTCTTGCGCACACAATCTTTTCATACTATTTAATGTGAACACACTACATACTATTTTTTCACACTTAGTATGAGTAGTACGTTAGTATTCCATTTCGGACACGGCCAAACTGTCCCAAAAACATAACCTCCTTGGCAGAGCTAACGAGGGAGGTGATTGGTTCTTGTTTATCAGAGTCTATCTGACTTATCAGAGGCTTAGATCAATATAACAGCTAATAGATACATTGCTGCCTTCCCCATATTCTAACCTAACAAACCCATTCAGACACACCCCTATGCTTACACACACACTCACACAAGTGTGTGCACAAGCATAGGACCAAGACATCCCTAAATCAAACAGTCTCAGTTGTCGGCAGAAGTAAGAAGGAGGATTTCAAAAAGTCTGAGAGGTAGGTGAAAGTGAAAGGAATGATGCCAAGAGACATACAAGTACACACAGCATAACACTCCGTGTCATAAATAAAAAGAGCAGGGAAAAAAGCTCAACCTTGGTGCCTTTTGCTGGAAAGCTTGATATACACAACTTCTCTCAGAAGCGGATTTTTTTTTTTTTACCCTGGTTTATGCAATGAAAACAGGCTGAACACAATTCAATTCAGCACCTGTCACACACAGACACGCACACACACACAAACATGCTTGCACACCTCACATATTCCATCCTGCAGAGAGTCAAGAAACCGATCCCAATCACACACCCTTCCACTGATTTGATTCAGAGAAAAAGCAATTTATTAAGACGCCTCTGAGGGGCTGGACTCAAACTAAACTGCTTCACTGGCCTACTTAGACACACACACACAAAAACACACACTAACACACATGCTCAAAGGAGGGGAGGCACTTCTTTATTTTTTACTGATACACTCATTCACACTCTCATACAAACACAGGCTCCAATAATTCTTAAAGTGCTCCCAGAAGAGCCTGATTGGTAATCTCCTAAATAAAGCAACTAATAGAACTGGCAGACTGTTATAATTTGATGTGATCCAAACTGACACTAACAACCAATTCCCGTCTCTACACACACACACCAGCTGGATCCAATGGCGGCTTAGTTGCGATACCTTCTGAGGGGGAGATCAGAAACTTTTCTTTTCACCTCTCCATACCTCACAGGCTCAAGGTGAAGATGAGCTGGAAATTAGCCCAGACCTAATGAAGGCGAGGTGTGTGTCTCTGCTTTGCACCAATATGTTGAATTAGGGGATTAAATTGAAAGCTGGAGAGGGGCTGTGTGTGTGTGTGTGTGTGTGTGTGTGTGTGTGTGTGTGTGTGTGTGTGTGTGTGTGTGTGTGTGTGTGTGTGTGTCTGAGGAAAACTAAATTACAAAGAAGGCAGCCAAGCCAAAAAACTGAAATCTGGTCTAAACCTACAATGTTTGGCAGAAATGCCGCAGCCCTGTGCAGCGTATCCACTCGTTCACACACACACACACAAACACACACAAACACACACACACACGCACACATTGATGCGCTCATAAATAACAGCCATGTGCATGTTTCATAAACACCCCTCAAGACGAGGAGGATAAACGGGTGCCATGCTGCATTCATTTGATGGTCATGCAACAAATACAAACCCTGTAGCAAATAAAATCACACACAAGACTTAGTAAAATCTCACTGATGCACTGATTCAAACGTGCATTTCTACAAAACGTCCCGGCTACAGACACTAAATGCACAAAGCAGCATCTCATTCCATTCTGCTAATACGGTCTCAGTATTTACAACCTGCTTGAGAAAGCATGTTCCAACTTAATAACATTAAACAACGGTGTGAGTGTTTTTCTGTTTGTGTGTTAGTGTGTGTGTGTGTGTGTGTGCTTGTTTACATGCATGGAACAACAGGTGAGGCAGGGTGACAACCAACGCAGCCTGAAAAGCGAGGAGGGAACAGACAGCAATGGAAGTGGAGGAGAAAAGAGAGGAGACCTTTATTCTCTGTTGGAGGAGGTGTAGATGGTTAGTTAAATAAATGAGAGCCTCACGGCTGTGGATATCACACTGCCATATGTCAGGGAGAGAAGGAGGGAGAGGAGGGGGTGGAAGAGAAGGAGAAGACTGGAAGAGAAGGGGAGAAAAAAAATCTGTTTGCATCAACAAGTGTGAATAAATACATACGAATGGCAACAGAAACAGATGTGGCCTCGGCTTAGTGAGGAACAGTGGGATGGAGGGGAAGAAAAGGAAGGGGTGACATGAGGAGAGGACAGGAGCTAATCCAGTTGAGTTGAAGTGAGACCAGAGTTAAGCACATATAAGCTTGTAGTCTGCCCTGGGCCTTCACAGCACACATAAGCACACGCAGATAGAGTGTGCTGGAGATTTAAAAATCAGTATTAAGTGTTTGGATTAGTGTAAGGGAGAGAAAGTGATGGTTCGGGGCGTTGGATGACCTTGTCATTGACTTCGATAAGTATACTACAAACCCATCTATTAGAACTACAAGACTCATAAGCCCTTAACAACCAACCACTGCCAGACTGTCACAAACTTCACAAAGCTTTTTTTGCCACTTCATCTGGAACGCAGGATGTTTAATCAATTTCAAAGGTTAGATAAAAAATGATTCACTTGCACACAATTCATGAAAGTCGAAGGCCATGTCCACACGTAGCCGGCTATTTGGGAAACTGCATATATTTATATATGTTTACGCCTGTCATTCACACAAAACCGCAGCTTTATGTCACTAAAAACGATGTTTTCTGAAAACTCTGGCCAAAGTGAAAATTTTGGAAAACTCCAGTTTCATAGTTTCGTGTATGGCAGAGTTTTGGGTTCTAAAATTTCACAGCTGGGGGGCTCATTCTGATTGGCTGTCACAGGTTTTACGTCTGGAAAACACTGCCGGATATGGGTTTGGCATGCCTCGAGCCACACTTGTCAGCAGATTTGCCCGCTGTGTGTGGACGAAAGTACTTTTACAAACGAACGGGGGGGGGGGGGGGGGGGGGGGGGGGGGGGGGTACTCTTTTTTTAGTAGAGCCCGACCAATTAATCGCTCGGGCCAATTAATCGGGCCGATTATGCCTGTCACTGATTAATCGACATCGGCTGAAATGTAGCCAATTATAAAAACTTTTGCTCCGCAGAGATTCTGTAGCTCCTTCTCCTGTGTCTGTGTGATGGGCTGCACACTGCCCAAGTGTCCGCCCCTCCGTCCACCATTATGTAATGTAAGACTATAGAATGACGTTTTAATGTTGTGTTAGTTGCTTTTTGTGAGATAAACACAGATAAATGCTACTGTTAATTCACACGTCCATCATTATCTAATGTAAGACTATAATATGGCGCTTTACCATCATGTAAGTTGCTCTTTGTGTATTAACAGTTTGACTTTTTTTTTTCTTACTGTGTTTAAAGTTTGACTCATTTATTTAAGGTGTTTACAGTTTGACTTCTTTATTTATTATTGTGTTTAAAGCTTGTTCTTAGTTATCATTGGTTTACACTACAGTTCATATGTTGACAGTTTTATAATTAAAGTTTCTTGTTTTAATTCAATACTGTTCTTTCTCTGTCTTGAATCATATGGGTATTACAATGATTTGTGATTACATACAGTATATATCCTGTGTATATCAATGAATTTATTATATATATCAGCCGATATATCGGATATCGGTTGATATATTGGATATCAGCTGATATATTGGATATCGGCTGATATATTGGATATCGGCTTTTTTTTGCCCCCAGTATCGATATGGGCATCGGCCCCAAAAATCCCATATCTGTCGGACTCTAGTTTTTAGAAATACCCGTGTGGACATGGCCTAATTCTGATATCCCTCTGTCCATGTGTGATGTGCTAACAGTTTGATTTCTCGCACTCAGAAAAAATACATGTCTTATTTGGTTATAAAATCCAAATTCATTACAGAACACCATTTGATCTGTCTGTTGACAGCGTTGCCAACCATGAAAACAACAGCAGTGGACAGCAGCAGTAGTGCAGGTGGTTGTGTCATGTGTGGCTCAGGAGTGGGTGACTGGGTTAGCAATTTTTACTGGCATTCACGTTCAGCAGCAAAGAGGCTCATAACTGCCAACAAACTGCATTCATCCTGCCTGCCTTCCACAAACTCTGTGATCAAGAACTACGTCTAACTCTAACAATATCTATAAAATAAAAAGGAGCAAAATGAACTCTGTAATTCTCAGAGGGAGTGAGCACTAATGTATACTCAACAGCCACAGCCTTCAATCTGAGGGGAGTAGTGCTAATGTTAGCAGCTAAGGCTATTTTGAAAGCACACTGGCCCTTAACAATTTACCATCAGCACTTACTGTATGGTGAGTAACACTAATATAAGAAGCTCTAGCTACACTCAAAGCATATTAACCCTGAAACCCTCTGAGCCGGACACTTCACTGTAGTCCATAAACTGCTGTATCATCATAAGACACCCTCATATAACCAGAACTAGACCAGTGGTTCAGGTCTAAATCAGATAAACAAGAACCAGTCAATCACCTTAATGCCAGAGGCTTGGTAGTTTCCTTTGGTTTCTGATTTTTTTTTAATACAGACTGAAATAAGAATGCATTCAAAAGGCAGAGCGGTGGATTATAAACATGTGAACTGTGAAAACATGACACATGTTGGATGAAATCTTCTTATCCAGAAATGATGGAGTGATGATGGAGTTCTGTGTAGCCTCACCCTCTGCCTTTCATACTTGGCCGTACCTGATTTTTATTTATTCTGTGTCTGCATTAAACTCAAGTACAGCACATTCAGGCTGTCGCACATACACAAGCACTCACAGGTACACACACACACATAACACTGCAGCATCAAGAGGGGATTAAAGGGCTTAAACATTGATTAGACGTACTTGGACCTGGGAGGGAAGGGAAGGTGGGGTTGACAGGAGGGAGAAGAGCTGGTTGATGGAGTGGGAGTGTGCGGGGTGTCTAAATGCATGTTGGGAGAGGAGAGAACTGGAGAATAGGCGGTGAATAAAACGCGTCTGGGTTGAGAATAGGGAAGAAGAAAATATCACATGAGCAGAAACCAGGGTGTTAACGTTTCAGAACATGTCCACGAGGATGGAGAGAGCAGTGAAGGGAGGGAGGGGGGAGGAGTGCTGTCCACACACGCTGCCAGAGAGGTTTTAACACTCCTGTTTGTGGCCAAGGTGTGAAGGCACGCACTCTTACACATATTTCCCTATCGCCATATATAACCTCAGAAGTAAAACCTCAGAGAAGACCTTTTTCCACAACAATCAAGATTCCACCCACAGCTATGAGCACATGAAAGGCCAGAAGAGGGCCTGGGGTTATGTTGCATATCTGAGTCTATTTATAAAGTCCTGCAGCCTACACAGGATTTTAACATAAAGAAGTTTACCCCCTTAGATCTCTTTTCTTTGCTACCACCCTCGCATTTCTCCACCAAAAGAGGAGGAAGTTTCCTTTAATGACCCCAGACCCTGTCTTCTTTTTCTTTCTGTAAAACATGTTGTGTATGAAAAGCCCCAGTTCAAAAAAGTAGGAACTAGGCGATAATCAATAAATCGATTAACCGAACGATAAATAAAAATGTCCTAGGTAAGTTTGCCAGCCTCGATAAACTGACACATGCATGCATGTTTGTTTTTTTCCTCTCTTTCGACCAAAGAGGCTGAATGAGAAGATGGCTCACTACGTCTATCTTTCCTAACATCGGGGTGCTTAGGTTCTATAGCAGATTTAGCGGATTTATAGCGAAGTGAGCATCTGTCAAATATGCGATCTTTGGGGTGAAGACGGGGCTGCCCGTACACACGGAGAGAGCTAAAGCGAGCGTCCTGAGGGGTAAGGAGGAAACACACGCTAATATGAGTGATGGCACGAAAGATACGGTTCTTAAGCTGCCTGCCACAGTCCCAGTGTGGGAATATTTTGGGGTTTTTTTTATCAGAATGAACAAAGTGTGAGCTCATGAACACCAACGAGCTGATATGTCGCATTTGTTTGAAAATAGTGGCGACGAAGAAGAAGAAGGGGAGGTGCAGCGGAGCCTTGTTCTTTGACAATCCGCTCTTACTGAGACTTTTGGTCGTATAAACGACCAAAAGGGAGTATAAACTCCCTTTTATTTAGGCTATAGTTTTTTATTGTTGTTGTTGTTGTTTTTTGGGAGTTTTGTTTTTTCTTTAGAGACACGGTCTATGTTTTATTGTTTTTGATTAATATTAAATATTTTCATTTTTTTTTTTTTTTTTCTAAAAGAGAGTCCATTTCATTTTCATTGTATTTTTTTCTCTTTCTTGTTTGTTAAATGTATTATATTTTTTGTTTAATTTATTTTATTTAAAAGATCCTGACCTTTTAATTACAGTTAAATACTCTTAAGAAATTATTATTGATATGGTGTACTCACTTTATTATCCCATTTATCATAGTTACATCAATGAAAAAATGGGGGGAAAAAATCAAAATGATATTGACAATAATATCGTTTATCAGCAATAATATTTTGGAAAATTATCGTCTAGTAAAATGTGTTATCTTGACAGGCCTAGTAGGAACATTGTTAACATGTAGATAACAATAGATTTTGATGGTTTAAACCTTATATTTAATCAGAAATGCTGTAAAGACACATGCTTATTCTTTTTTGATGCCACAAGCACATTTGGAAGTGGATTCATTCTCCAAAAAAGAAACAACTGGATTCATTTGAAGCATGTTAGTAGCATCCAAAGTTCCTCAGAAGCAGAGCTCGGAAAAGGTTAACTAGTTTGTGAGAGGCTGTGTGAGCACTAAGTTCAGCAGTTCAGACGACATGTTCCTCAGCAAATTTGTTGTTTTGACTTCTTGTCTTACAGTAATGACTGAAACACACCCATAGACACAAACACCCTGTGTGATGCATAACATTAAAGTTAGCATTACATACATGGGGGCCATAATGAATGAATTAATGAGTAATTTGCTCATTTGTGGACTCTCACGCAGAAAGCAGCAGGCAAACACTGTTCACTCACACAGAGAAGATGAAGTTTCCAGACAAGTATTAACATTTATTCACTCAAGGCACTCACACACACACACACACACACACACGCCACTGTGACCCAATTTGTACACAGAGATCTATGGATGGTTGGCTGAGACCTCCTTGTTTACTCTTTCGTGTTTTCACCTCTTTATCACAGGAAAATGACAGCTAATGTACTTATAATCTGATCACGGTTATGTAAACACTGCTACTAATCTCACAGTCCCTCTCTCTCCAGGATGATCAGCGATTTATGTCTTTAAAAGGAAGTATAAAACCGAAAGCAGCGGATGAAACGAACTGTGAGATTAAACTAACCCTCCTCCACCACTTTCTCTCTCCCCCCTGAGCTCTCTCTCCCTCCTCTCTAAATTATCTGAGAGCTGTAATTAAAAAGTGCACTTTAGAACTTGCATGGTGCTAACAAGCAGACCAAAACACACACATTCACTCACACTAAATGAGAGAGAGCTGAAGCTCGACTAATCATCTGAGTCCAGGTCATAAGAGTGGTTAGAACATCTCAACTTCTCAAGTTTATTGAAACAAAGTTGCTCAGTTTTATCACGGATGAATTCCAGTTGATATGAAAGAGTGAATAAATGCAAACATGAAATAAAAACAGAAAAACCAAGATGTGCATCTCGCAGCAGTGCTAAACAAAAGTGGTACATCATTTCTGCAGTGGCTGTACCTTTGAGCAAAACAATTGCAAAACCTTTTTGTGCAAACAGAGAATAATCTCCCTGAATACTTATGATTAAAGTAAGGGTGAGTATAGGCAAGAACCTTACGATACGGGTCACTATACTTGGGTCACTATACGATAATATCACAATATAACAATATTGTAAGTCACCTTAGAAACAAACAGAAGCAGTGGAATGTGACAAAACTTTAACATATTCATGCTTGATTGTGAGATAGTTTGATAAAGCTGCATCCTCCACACTTCACTTGAAACACTTCCTTTCCATTGTAACCCATTCTAGCATACAGCCTGTCATGCAGCATGTTTTGACGCCACACAAATAAAAACTCCTTCGTGTCAGCACCATCTTTTTTATCCAACGCTTCTAGCCCATACTGTGCTGCTTTTTTCTAAGTTTCCCAATGGTTTTGCTTCACTGACTACATAGATACCAGACAATCTATCCCATGTCCATTTACGAGCATCAAGGACCAATGTGTTCTTGTGATATGCTTACTAACTAGGTGGAAAAAGAAACGTTAACAGTCTTCCAAAGAGCCCAAATTTTCTTTTTTTTGCTTTTCTCAGTCTGCAGCTCTTCAAAACTGACTGCTGTCTGCGCTAAGACATATTTTTCACCTCAGGCTGGCTCAGCTCAACAAAAGACTTGTGCAACTTGAATTCAAATCAATAATTTTGGAGAATACGGGGCTCTTAGCAAGTGCTCCCTGCTGATGCTGGGTGCATATTTAGTGTTTCTGGGTTGCAGCTGAGTGGGCAAAGGGGAGGGTTTATGAGAGTGACTTTAGTTCTTTGAAGAAAACTTCCCTCTTGGTTTTTAAGTTGTCTCTCGACTTCCTTTTGAAACAGAACCAAATTCTAGTTTGTTAAATGTATCTTAAAGCCTCATCATTAATAGTAGGTGGGTAATGCTATCAAAGCTACAGCATTTAATGACAATCAGCCAAAGGATCCAGACATCAACCAGATATCCAAAAGAAATTATAAACCTGCAACAATTCCAGTTGGGATGTAAGCATTTAGTGTAGTTTCCTAGAGGGTCCAAAAAATCCTGCTATGAAGAGCAGAACTCTTTCAAATCACAGTGTTTAGAGTAATAGACTATATAAAACACATAGGGCTGCAGTCAACCAATATTTTAGTATTTGAGTATTCTACTAATAATTCCATCGATTAATCAAGTAATCGGATAAAACAAATTTTTGTTAAGTTAAAGAGCAGCTATTTTTTAAATGAATTTTTGGTTCAAGCTAGTGTAAAATCAAGTGACTTTTGGTGATAAATTTTAGGTACATGAGACATTGTAACTAGAATTAAGACATTCTTGAAAGATGTTGAGTCGTTGCAGTGTTCAGACTAAAATGATGATGCCTGCTGTATTTGAGCACATGAGGCTTCAGTGCTACTTGATAATTTTATCCTTCACCAACCTGTGAGCTAAACTTGGCAACTCCCAGTTAGCTCAATTATGTTTTTGTTTTTTCATCTTCTTCACTCTTTAGTGCTGTGTTTTACAGATTAACTACATCACTAAATTATGTAATCAACTACTTTGCACATCAAGTCATTTGCATGTAACAGTGGTGGACGCAGAAGAAGAGAGGAATAACATTGTAGGAGGGAAAGAAAGCATGTAATATTACACCAGTGTTTCCCCTAGGTTTACAGCCTTGGGTGTGTGTGTGTGTGTGTGTGTGTGTGTGTGTGTGTGTGTGTGTGTGTGTGTGTGTGTGTGTGTGTGTGTGTGTGTGTGTGTGTGTGCGTGTGTGTGTGGGCACGGTGAAGTTATAAACCAAGGAGTTGCATATCGGCACCCACTGTACAGTGTAGGGATGTCCCGATATTACATTTTCACTTCCGATACGATACCGATACTGCAGCATTGAGTATTGGCCGATACCGATATCAATCCGATACGATATCAGCATTAAACATGCATACTTTTATAACTTATTTTGTAGTATGTCCGTCATGTAAGAAAAGGCTTGATTAAGTGATATTATTCAAACAAAGAACAGTAGGTATGAGGAAAAACTGACCCATTTATTATTAACCAATGGGTAACAGAAACTGCTTATATTGGAGATTTTAGATTCCGATATGATACCGATACTTGTTTTTTTGCTGATATTGGACCGATATCCAATATCAATATCGGACTGGGACACCTCTAGTACAGTGTATGTGCCAATAGTGAAATCAACGTTTTAGACTGGGGATGCACGATATTGGATTTTTGCCAATATCCGATATGCCGATATATCGAAACCCTTTTTGGCCGATACCGATACCGATAATCACAAGTTTGTTTGTTTTTTTCTCTGTAAAGAAAGCTAAGTCTATCCCGTACTGGAATTTATATGTTACTCTAATTGTGACGGTCTTATTTGTTTAAGAAACACACATAAAACAAGACAAAAAACATTTGATTTTACCATAAAGAAGAAATGTATTATTTTTTCGAACTCAAGACATTCAGTATTGAAATACAGAAAAATAATTTCTTTAGATCACATGAACTTTAAATGTACAATGCATTTTTAAACATAACCAAGTGGCATTTGATTATTTTAGAGATACTGTAACAACCTGGTGACAGACACAGAGCTCTGCAGTGCAAATAAATGAAGTGCTACATTTTATTTAAGGAACTTATTTTTCAGATGGAAAATAATAATAATCCTAACTGAATAGCACCTTATCGGCTGTGCCTATCGGCAGAAATTTTCATATCTGCAGATACCGATAAATGAGTTTTTAAGCTTTTATCAGCCAATACTGATATTGTGCTGATAATATTGTGCATCCCTATTGTAGACTCAAGCCATTTTTGAACCAGGCTGTAATTATGCTTTTCAATGCCATAAAAGTCTGTTTATATAGCTGGGTACGGTCTTTCTGCAGCCAGCCTCAAACAGATTCTCAGGCTGAAAGTTTTTGCAGTGGGGTATCTTAAGCTGGTTCATAACCCGAATATTAGCTCTCAACTCTAAAATGGTTCATATCTCAAAAAACTTGTTAGCTAGGACACACGTAAGTCAATGCACCACTGTATATGAGAAAAAAAGGTGTTTATTCTCCCAGAAAAAAGGAGTTTGGGGATAGTTTTTTTTTTTTTAATAACAGACAGTGCTGGTATAATAGAGCATTCATTGTTACTATCCTTGAATTTCTGACACCATCATCCATCTCAGGTGAAAGCTATGACTCAGATTCCTCGGTAAGAACAGTTGCTTAAAAAATCAACTGACGAGCTTCTTTGTATCAATACATCATGGCCACAATCAGTTTCATATTGAATAAACTGAAGTTATACTTTCACAGCTAAGTTAGGTAGCATTAAAGAAAATCTCTTGTTCTCTTGTTACAGAACTCTTACCGATGTGTGTTTGTGTGTTTGTGTCTGGATAGCAGCTGTTGGTCGTAGAATGGCAGCAGGATTTAAGAGCCACAGTCAGAAAAGTTCTCTCTGCCTACAGAGATCTTACATCTGTGATCAGCCCTGCTGCTGTGGGTTTACAGTTTTGATAGCCTGCCTGTTTATAGCTGAATTCTTTTTTTGTGCTTGTGTCTGTGTGCTTTTGTGAGTTCTGTCTTTGAGGGGTAAAAGACACTAAGAAATGCTGCTTGTCTTCTGCAAAGTAAAACCCACCCACATGTGCCCAAACTCTCCCACCAGAGAGCATTATAGATTCAAGGTCTTCACACACAAACAAAAACAGAGATAAAGACAAACTCCTGTAACAAATTATTGGCAATGAGTGTGCTGACTGCTGAAAAAACTAACCCCTCAAACAGCACTTAAATAATTATGTGCACAAAGTGGCATTGTGGCACCATGGTGGTTCCAGTAAGATGCCTTCCCTCTGACCGAGTGGAACTTGTGATTGCAGCCCCATGTGCCAGGCTCTCAGGCTCCCAGGCAGCACGCGATTGGCTGATTGAAGCTGACTAATAATTGACTGCGCAAAGAAGCTGGAGACTTTTCTGCGCTGATTAATGTGTTTTCCTCAATGCCAATTAAACACTGATTACACAAATTAACAACTCCACCGCCACCGTAATCACTAAGTGCTCACACAGTGACTGGCATTGATGGAATGGGCTACAAACATAGGCACACACACACTTTGAGAGACATAAACACACACACACTCACACACACACACACACACACACACAGCTGTAAGAAACCACACCCCATTTGTCCTTTCTATCCTTGCCCAAAGCTCTGTCAAATGCTGCCAGGCCTGGCAGTTGTTATAACCTAATGCTTTTAGCTCCATGTCCTCCAAGATAGAGTTACCGACCACATTCACCAAACACCCTGCCTCCCTCGCTCTCTCTTATAACACACAGACAAGAAAAAAGGCCATCACCCAGAACCATGCAAGATACATCAGGCCTCAGACAGACAGCTGGTGCCAAAGGCTGCAGTTAGTGAATCCCCCCTCTGGGATGGGTTACCAACTCCCCCCCCTCCAATGGAGCCAGAGGCAAAGAGGGACAACAAGAAGTGAAAGAGCGAGATTAAAGGAAAGGAAATAGGGATGGGTGAAAGGGGAAAGTAGGGAAGGAGAGAGGTGACAGACAGAGCAAGAAGTGAGGAGTTGGAGAAAGGGAAAGGAGAAGGAGAAGTTCCCGTAGACTGACTGTAATGTGACACCACAGAGGCAGGGGAAAATGACAGCATGGAAAGACACAAGCAGTTCAAGATCAGGGAGAGAGTTAGAAATAACCAGAGAGAGACAGAGAGGAGAAGGAGGAAGGAAAATTGGCAGGGAACTTAAAAAAAAGACCTCTTTGATATTCAAGGTTTGGATGCTGGGATGCACTGAGCCTCTGTCACCGTCTTTTGCTCTCTTTAAATGCTTGTCACCACATTTCTGCAGATGTGTTCTCTCTGAAAACGACTCAATTATTCACTTTTTCGTGCATGTGTAATTGTTACACTCCTTCCAGAATTAGTTGGTTCATCTCAACTGGATGTGTCGTGCTCTACGGCCAGCGTTCAGCCCTGGTGTCATTTTGTGACTTGTGTTTGTTTCTGTGTGTGTGCCACACGGTGCAGTTCACAGACTCAGCAGGGCTGTGTAGCAGAAAACTGAAAAAGTGGAGAGTAAATGTGTTGTGCTCTATCGAAGTGGAGCCAGACAGGTATCTTATGTCTAAAGGGGAATTGAACAAGCTGTAAAGACATTTTTTATGCATGTTTTTTTCTTAATGAATTTCCATTTGTATAACTCTGATTGCTGCCCCTCTGTTTTGCTCACAGTTTTTTAATTCATTAGACAGAATTTTCCAATACATTGACTTAACATGCTTCTATCAGGGCTCTGGAATAACTTTTTTGCATTGGCTGCACAGGTGCACCTGACTTTTTTTCCAGGTGCACCAGCACAACATTTAGGTTCACCCAAATGTTTCACTGCATCACTTTTAAAGTGATACTCTGGGATGGAACAAGTTGGGTCCTTTCACAAGGTTTAGGGCAGAAATTACCCCTATAGCAGTGTTTTTATGCAGCAGAAGCCCAGAGCGCACGCACCAAACACCCCCTCCCTGCTCCCCTGCTGGTTTCCTCTGCACTCAGACGGGGCCATATTTTACTTGACCAAAAACACAAATAAACTGACTCCCACCGAAAAAATCCGATATCGGTCTGCATTCACGCTTTATTTAGAGAATTTTCAGCGCGTTACTTTCACACAAAAACACCGCTATATAAGGCTCTTGTTCTCATCGTGTCTCTTCGTCCTGGCAGACTACCTGCGTTTGTTTGTTTATATCTGGCACGCCGCGCGTGGACTGATACACTAAGCGGCGAGCGCCTCGTAGCCAGCTGTGGCTCTGCAGCAGAGGTAGCGCCGTTTTACGACACAATGAGAACTAGAGCCTTATTTAGCGGTGTTTTTGTGTGAAAGTAACGCGCTGAAAATTCAATAAATAAGCGTGAATGCAGACCCATATCAGATTTTTTCGGTGGGAGTCCGTTTATTTGTGTTTTTGGTCAGGTAAAAATTGGCCCCGTCTGAGTGCAGAGGAAACCAGCAGACGAGCAGGGAGGGGGTGTTTGGTGCGAGCGCCCTGGGCTTCTGCTGCACAAAAACACTGCTGTAGGGGTAATTTCTGCCCTAAACCTTGTGATAGAACCCAACTTGTTCCATCCCGGAGTATCACTTTCAAGTCAGACATTGTGTTTTATTTAAGTTTTATTATTAAACATTTTTGACCCGCTTACCACTATCACCAGCCATATTCTGACAGGAATCCTGACAGGAAGTGCAGTGCATTGCGTTCTGTCCTTTGTCGTTACTCAGCCAGGGAAACTGTGTGAAGCAGCCCTGTCTGGAAGAAGAAATTTGGGGCTTTTTGATTAAAGTTTTGGGGCCGGGCTCTATCTCAGACTTGGTTGTCTCCCCTGCTTCCAAGTCTTTTGTTGTCGCTGAAGGACTGAGGCTCAGCATCTTACCAGAGACCGAGGGCTCTGCGTTTTGGCTGGATGGACTCTCAGCAGTTGGGCTGGATGTCACAGTGGGCTTAGTTGTCTGAACGAAGAAAACAGTTTCTACCCTTTTTCATTTTCCCACGTTTGTCACGTTTATTTTCTTTTTCTGTTTCAGTTCAGCTGCTCTGGTGCTCAGGTCGCTCGGAATTCTTAAACACACTCAGCTTAGAGCAGTGAGCAAACAGGGCCACAGCCAATCAGAGGCAAAGACCCAACCAAGCTCTGTCTCTTATTGGTTTAGCTTACGACATGGTCTTTCCATGTGTGTGAGAAAACAGAAATGATGTGCAAGCGAAAGAAATCTACATTTTCACCTGAGCAACATCAGATACCACCTAAAAAAAATTCTGGTTGCAATCTGGAGCCCTGTATTGCTATGAGAACAAGACATACAACACCCTATCTCCCCCTATTCATCTGTCATAACACAGGTGCGTGCTTGTGTGTGTGTAATGATTATGAGAGCATTTTTGTGTTAAAGACTGACAAAAAAGGGGCCAGCTGTGGCATTATGCAAGCCTAATACATCTATGTTACAAGCTAATTAGATTTAGCATAGCAATGGACAGGAAGATAACAGGTGAGGGGAGAGAAAAATCAACACAAAACTTAGGGGGGGGAGCACGAGGTTGGTGCTGAGATGTTTTCAGCTGTGATTGTGTCAGTGTGTTGAAAGCAGGTTGCCTAATTGCTTATTCACTCACACACAAGCTCGCAGACAGACCTCAATTATCTGTACACCTGATGCACGGATACAGAAGTTACAAACACAGCTCCACACACCCACACACACACCCACTCAACACAGACACACATTAATGAACAAGTGACAGTCTAATAAGCCACTCTGTCAGATAAAGGGATTGTAAAAGCACTTATTAAAGTAGATTTTGTCAAGAACTATAAGAACAGTAAATCCTGATAACACACACACACACAAACACACACACAATCCTCTCAAGGAGAATTTGTCGAGCATGAAGAGCTGTTTGGACGTGATGGCTGAAGTAATCAGCGAGTTGTTTGCAGAGAGACATGGCTGACATTTAGAGCTGAAGATTGTTAGAGCAACCCTGACCCCCCACCTTCACATAATTTAATGATAACATCACAAAAAAAACTATTACTGATCAGGTCATAAAACCAGTGTGACAGCAGCTGCATTTACTTTGAAAGGATGACTTTGTTCACATGTACAAGCTGGGTCTCCAACACTCAGCAGATGGGTTCAGGACTACAGCACAAAGGTTATAACCACATCTGAAGCAAGATCTTCGGAGACCCGAGGACTTGGGGACAGAGTGTGAAGTTTTGTTAAGATCAAATGAATATTCTGACTGTGCTGAGGGGAAAATGTAGCATCAATTCGACCGTATCAATCACAGTCCACCCTGGAGGAATATCACTGACACCAGCTAATCCATCTTTTCTGTTTTAGTGAGTACTGAATGAATATGTAGCTGTATCACTGAAATTATTTGTGAAACACCTCTGCTTTTCACTCACATCAACAAATCTCAAGTTCATTCAAACACACCCACGATAAACAAAATTCTCTATCAGTGAATTTTCAAAGGTGATGTAATCGATCATGCCAAATGATTATTCAACTAGGGCCACACGATATGACCTAAAACTAAAGTCTTGACATTTCTAAGCTGTATCGCGATACATACATTTTGATATTCTGATTTCTTATTTAAATCCCCATATACATTTTTAATTCAACCCTTTGATGCACAAAATGACAGGGTGAGAAGGTGAGCTGCCGTGACACAAGCACCAGCAGAAAGTGAAGGAAGTGAAATTCGAAAGAGAATCATCCAAGTCTTAAAACATTTTTTTGACAATTTGTACTCAATGGTCACAATATTGTCATTTCAAACATTTCACGTGCAACAACCCTGAAATATACTTAATAAATTCGCCTCTAATTGCAGCCCTATTAGAATCAGGGTTAACTTTATTCACATCAAGATTTTTCATCCTACTTTTCACAAGAAACAGGTTTACGGGCCGAGATGAGCATCAAGGTAATTTTTGTGAGGAACAAAATCCAGTTGACATCTCAAATGACATCAAACTCCAATTTCAAGTCCAGTAAGGTCAGATCAGACCAAAGCACAAAGCAACGACTAAATTTTAATTTTCTTAAACCACCAAAAATCCAATCACACTGACATTATATAGTAACCTTTTCAATGTGCTGGAAGAACTTCATTAACAACCCTAAAAGTACTCCTCTACATTATTCACGATGTCAAAAAGCTAGTAATTCACCCGATTTGTGAGGCTGTAAACTTTTTACAAGTCACAATTGACTTTGCCCAATAACAACCTTTATAAGGAAATGACCGCTCTATAAACTTTTCACAGTCTCAACTCACAGCTTAACATGAAAGGTTCAATACATACAGAGCTGCTTCTGTGAGGCTGACTGTGGAGAACAAGGTCATTCTCAGTGAAAACCAAATGATCCTATCTGAGTTATGCTCCTTTGAGTAAAGTGATTAATTTAACGTTCTGCTTAATGGGAAAAGATGATTAAAGGTGAAAATAATTCAAGATTGTATTTTAGGCTGTGGTGAAAGCAGCACAGGGTACATACGTGAGGTAATCCAGCAAGGGTTTGAGCAAAAAGGTTGAATTTTATCATCATTATAGCCTTATTTTCTTACCACTTACAAGCATTATTTTTAACATTATATATAAATTGATTATTTCAAGACATGAAGTCAAGTTTTTAGTAATTACAGTGTAAATTTGCACTACATTAGTATTAATTCTATAGACCCAGCATAGCGCTGATGCTACAATTTGCATATTATGGTTCAATTGGATTTGAAACCAGGTAGCATAGATCGATCATATGTTTTTGCATTTAAAATCTGAAGAGTTACACTTTTATACTGTATTTTCAACATGTCTCAAAGCACTGATTCTTTCCACTGATGTGTTTGCAGAAATCCATTATAAATTGTAAACAACAAAAACATCACGATCCAGACCACAGTTGTTCATAGGGATGGGTACCTTTCACATTTGAAACGATACAGGTACCGATGCCCGGTACCTGGCAATCGGTACCAGTACTCAACGGTACCAAGTTTTGGTACTTTTTTGTGTTTATGTGGTAAAAAATATCAATTTGTTTAAAAAAATGATGATGACTCAGTATCCATTTCATATTCTGGATTTTAGTATCCAGAATATTGCCAGGATCTGGATCATACGTCTACATCTGTCAGAAACTATGGTGCCCTTGTGTTGTATTGTTTTGAAAAGCAATCCCACCATTTATGGTGGAGTTTAGGGATGGGTACCTTTCACATTTGAAGCGATACAATACAGATTCCCGGTACCTGGCAATCCGCATCTGTACTCAACGGTACCAATTTTTCGGTACTTTTGTAGGTTAATCTGGTAAAAAATATCAACTTGATTAATAATAAAATGTAAATTCTTTTCAATTTAACAAATTTATTCTTCAATATATAACCTTGCAAGGCTGTGTTCATGTCCAGCATGGAAAATCACCTACTCTTCCTCTCCCTCACAGTCACAAGTATGCATTTAGGTACCTAAACATGGTACCTTTTGGTGTTACATGAATTGATACCCGGTACTTTTGACAGAATTTGGTTGGTACCTATAAAAGTACCTAATTCGGTACCCATCCCTAGTTGTTCACATCCCTTCCCACGTTAAATATAGACGTCTTTACATTTTTTACATTCACATATGTGCGGAACACAGCCATGACATTTCTGATTTTAGACAAATATTTGTTAATGTTTCAATTTTTATGCACTTTACAGAAACGTATCTTATTAGTCTGGACATATGTCTATACATGTTATTAAAGTTTGGGATATAAGAGTTGTTGTCTAGCAAAACTTTTATGCAAAAAAAGAGACACTACAGAATGTTAAGATGTAAAGATATGTTCTGGCAGACTTGGTATGGTGGGTCATAAAGGGTTAATAATACTTGCATACTTTTTACTCCTGCAGATTAGCACATCCTTACCTCAGAGTCAAAGCTGTGTGTGTTGCAGTGAGGTGGTGACAGTGTTGGAGTCAAACTAAGCCCTGAGTGGCATCGTAGCTTGTCAGTAACATTCTGCTGAGTCAAACACAGCCTCCATACCAAACACAGCTGACCCTCCAGGTTGGACAATAACTCAACTTGACTAAGGCTGTGAGAGTGTGTGTGCCAGCTTTACAGCAAGCCCAGCACTGGGTTACTCCCAACAGCTTCGCATCGACAGGCAAACAGGATAATTAATTTCTCTCTTTCGCTTGAATGCTTTCGTTTATTTTCATTTGTTTGCCTTTCTCTCATTCTGCTCCCGCATTCACAAGATAAAGTGAATCCTGTGAGATGACTTGCAATTCCATGCATACACATGCACATCCATAATACTACAGGAAAACAAAGCAGCTGTGTATGTATGTGTGTGTGTGTGTGTATGTAGTGTGTGCGCCTAATGAGATGAATATGTGTACACTGACCATTCCCAATTAAAGAAAATGTAGAAGCAAAATAAGTAGTAGAAAGGAGAGGAAGATGTAAAGCAGAAAGAAGTGATACACAGCGAGTGGGGGGAAAGATCATGAGTTAGAGAGGGGGATTAGAAAAATGGAAAAGAATATCTAAAGCAGATCCATTAATCAAACAAACGTTTTCTCTTGTCTTTCCCTTTGTGGAAACTTCCTTCATCCATCTTTGCAAAGTATGTTCAACTCTGTTTTGATTAAGTCGGCTCATCTCCGTGCTGTCCTCTTTTATCCATCCATCTACTTTCATGACCCCAAAACTGACAGCCTATTCTCTCTTTCCACCTACTTTCTCTTTGAATTACTAACTTTGATTACTTTTCTTCATAACAGCATATCTTTTCATCTGTCTGTACTGTATCCCTTCATTTCCTCGTCCATCAATCAGCAGCAACTTTCTCCACTCTTGTAAGAGGAAAAGTTCATTCTAATCAGCATCCGCTCAACCCTGTGTCAGTCAGAACATTTATTTCAGGATGGAGGCAAAACATTGTAATCATCAGGGAGGCTTGAAGTATTTGTTTTTTATTATTCATAAAAACCTGCCTTAAAGTCATCTTCAAAGTGCTTATATGTTTAGAGGTGGGCTGAGTGTAAACCTTCATACAAGAGAGAAGTGTTTAGAAATGAACAATAGTTAGAAGCAAGGAAGTATAAAGGGTTGTGGGGGCATGGAACCCTCACACAAAAGATCAGGTAATTTCTGAGTACAAGTGCAGCACAATTTCACGAGAGCATCCACGTGATACCAGCGTCTGTCAGTCAAAAACATCTGGCTTAATAGAAGAAAGAGTTTTAGCTTTCTCAAATACTAATACTAAGTGACAGACACCCTTTTGCCTCTGAAGCTGCTCCTATAAGTACAGGTTAATGTCCTTCTGCATCTTTTTTTCCCTCTTAAAATAAACTTTTTTTTCCCTGACAACACTGGTTGTGTTCTTGTGTTTCCACTGAAAGCAATCCCAACAAAACAACTCAGATTCATAGAAAGACAATCACTCTCAGTGTTCATTAAAGAGTCTAATCTGGCTGAGAGCTTGTCAAGACTTCCTAATTGTCTCAATGGGACGTGATTGGTGCTTCGTGCGCAAATATGATTGTAACAGTGAGGTCATACAGCTGATGGTGAGCACGGCTTCAGAGTTCTGCCAGCTCTAATGCAGTGCTTCATTTTTGCAGAAAGCCTCTTAACTCTGCATGGAGCTGCAGATATAGAATGAACACAATGAGGTGAATGTGTAAAATTACAACTGCAGCTGCAACAACTTAAACCACTGACAGAATAAAACAATATAAACTCATCGTTTGTCACATATAAACATCACCTTAGCAGGCTTCCCAAGTGGAATTTTAGCTGTCTCAGTATAACCCCTAACATTCTAGTTGGGCTGTAAAACCTCAAACCTGTTGACTCCTGTTCTGGCTCCACTCACTATGCCGCTTTGTTGTAGTCAAGCTAAATACCTTTTGATAATGACACAGTTTGTTTTATTTTGAAATTCACCAGGCGTTTTTAAGTGGTTACTACGTGCAATTTCCTGTCCCACTCAATCTGCTTCTTGTCAAATTGACGCGTCACAGCTCTGGCATCAGATTTTGTTCATTGTAAAATTCTATGTCATCAACCTCTTTATGTGATATATGTTACATAATATTTAGCTGAAGGTTACAAAAAATTTAACCTTGCAGAGCAGACGGACCTGCCTGATTCAGTTTCTGAACTCCTGCAGGTCCATCTTGCCAGGCTCCAATGACCAACGATTTAACTCGGCTAAATTCTAACCGGCCCAATCAGGGAAGAGAGGCGGGAGCTGTGGGAGCAGACGTGACGTCAGTAGACTTTCGCACTTGTCAGCGTTCATTTGATTCTTAAGTTAAATTTATAAAAACGGAAGCTGCCGTCTAACGCCTTTTTTACAGCTGTTTCTCGTGATTCAGTAGTTGTTCATCTATTGTTTCTTAGATGCATCGGCTCACATAAGCATGCCGTGGCTTGATGTGGATTGGTCCGTGGTGAGTGTGTTAATCAGAACGGTCGTCCAATCACCAGCTGCAGATTTTTTTTAAAGTCCCGCCTCTGAAAACAAATAGGAAGAGCTGCTACCCAGATGGACTTGTGAAATAATTCCGTGGCGGATATATGAAACTGTCCGTCTGGCGTGTCAGGTTACAAAAATTAGTCCCATGTTGTAAAACAGATACAGAAAAGGGAGACAGTAGAAAGTAGGGTGGGATAAGACGCTGGGACGATGGGCTATCCTCGTGATTCAATTCTAGTACAATTTCTGGGAAGCTGATTCTTTGATATTTACATTTTTTGCACGTTTTACTTCGTTTTTTAAGACCAGACCATGTGAAAAAGTTAAATGATGATAAAAATGTTTACAGACTATACCAGGAGCCATAATTTCCCATAAAATGCACATCACATGAGTCAGAGAGAAACTCCACCCTCTGCTAGAGAAAAGTGATGACTTTTTTCCAATCCAGTTTATAAACAAAGACTGAAGTGAAGAATTTGAATTTGAATAAAAGAAAATGATTTTTTGACAAAGAATCCCATTTTTGATATAATCAAACAAAAAATGATATATCACTTTTTCATTTTTTTCTACCACCCCTAATGAATAGGGGAAGCCCATATGTGCCTGACCTTGGGCAAACTGCCTTGATGATGATGAATATGATGATGATGATGATGATGATGATGATGATGATATATAGTGATGAGCTTATGATCTCAGGAGACCAGTGCATTAGTTCCTTTCAGAAAGTAAACTGTAACACTGAAGTTGAGTTGAGACCAAGACACAGACAGAAACAATAACTTCTGAGTCTGAGTATTTTTTGTGGTTAACAATTCAACTCCTTTACAATCCAAATGAGTCATTATGTCCCTCAAGCTATTGTAGATAACAAGCGCTGTATAAAACAGTCTGGAAAATGAGAGAGTTAAGACATCAAAGCATTGATGAGGCTAATCCCAACATGCAAATCAGCAGGGATTTGGCTGTGTGCTAAACACGCACTAATGCACATATGCATGAAGTGCAAACACAAATAAGTCACCGCTTTTCAATTCAGGTCATGCTCTTCTGCTCACACACATACAACAATGAACACACACATCTGTAGCACAGGCCAAGTCTCCATCCTGTTGGCTAGAGTGGTATGCCCACCTCTAGTGTGGATCAAAGGACCAAGGTAAAAACCTTTGGCCAGACACACACACACACACACACACACACACACACACACACGTACAGAAGACTACTTCCTGCCTTTTCTTGGCTGAGATCAAAAAGGTTTCCTTTCTTTGCTCTACCCCATAGCATAAATCAGTATCAAATATACACACACACACCCTCTCAAACACCTGTTCCAGATCAAACGCAGCAACATAAGAACACACACACCTGCAGCAGGTTAAAGCCTCTGCACTGAACAAGTAAATCATGTTGCTCTAACACACACAATGGTGGACACTCCCTAGTATAAGTTCAATCAGGCCTGACCTCAGTAATGCTCCACGGCTGGAGATTCACTATGCAAAGATCACATTCAAATAGCCTGCTGGCCTGACCACACTCAAACAAATGCAGAGCCTCAGACAGGTGCATGTGATACACTGAGTGCAGAGAGGATGAAGAGGAGGAGGAGGAGGCACATCTGACTTAAGCCTCTACAAGTCGCTCCACGCCCAGAGAATTTAACAGTTAAAATCATTACCGCCTCACAGAAAGTAAAAACAAATGAGACAAGGGGAGGCAAAGACAGGCAGACAGAGCTTTGGTCCAGTGGAAGGTTGCCAGTTTTAATCCAGATACTGGCTGAATTTTACATTAGAAAAAAGGGTCACCATCTTCACCCCACAATGACACTGCTCTGGAGCCTTCTCCTGGCAGTGCAAGGATGGGGTTTTAAAGGCATTTCCCCTGGATCACAAAAAGAGAGAGAAAGGAAGGGGGAGAAACAGAGATAGGGTGTCCTGATGCATCTCCAGCTGCCTGCAGGTTTATTTGCAACGGTTGTTTCTGTAAATAGAAAAATCGTTGCTATTCGAGTCAGACACACCAAAAACCAGATACCATTTATTTCAAAATCAATTCACACTCAGCCTTAACTCATAAAGTTCATGTACTTTTTCTATAGTTCATCCATGGTTCTCCTGTGCCATGAAATATGATTGGTGCAAAGTTTAACAATAGCACACTTTCTTGCTTCACATAATGCAACAGTGTAGACGTTTTAAAATCTGGCCACTTTCTCCACCTCATGGTACGTGTGATCAATATTTACTTCAAAATAAGGCTTCACTTCAGTTCCGCTAAGATATATTCTTGTTTACATATGACATTAAGACATTACTAATTTGTTCTTGTAGTCCTAGTTAAGTCTCTAAACAAGGCCTGTCACGATAACAAATTTTGCTAGACGATAATTTCCAAAATATTATTGCTGATAAACAATATTATTGTCAATATTATATTGATTTTTTTCTTTTTTTTCCATTCCATATTCCATTTTTAAATGGGATAATAAAGTGAGTACACCATATCAAACGCAAGAAACTTTCATTTCTTAAGGGTATTTAACTGTAATTACAAGGTCAGGATCTTTTAAAATAAATTAAACAAAAAAATATAGTAAATTTAACAAACAAGAAAAGAGAAAAAAAATACAATGAAAATGAAATTGACTCTCTTTTAGAAAAAAATACATGTCAATGAAAATAATTAATACTAATCAAAAACAATAAAACATAGACCCTGTCTCTAAAGAAAAAACGAAACTCAAAAAAAAAAAAAAACAATAAAAACTATAGCCTAAATAAAAGGGAGTTTATACAGTTCCTGAATTGTTTGTAACATGTACTTTTTTCCAGTCAATCCGTACTGTCTGTCAAACATTTTTAACATTTCTGGCTTTCAACCGTATTGAAGGGCTGCATTTCTTTGGCAATGTAGCTGTCTTTGAGCGCCCACCATTTGGTGCTTTTATTTCTATTTACTTTGCAGACCAAAAGTCTCAGTAAGAGCGGATTGTCACAGAACAAGGCTCCGCTGCACCCCCCCTTCTTCATCTTCGTCGCCACTATTTCCAAACAAATGCGACATATCAGCTCGTTGGTGTTCATGAGCTCACACTTTGTTCATTCTGATAAAAAACAAAATATTCCCACACTGGGACTGTGGCAGGCGGCTTAAGAAATGTATCTTTCGTGCCATCGCTCATATTAGCATGTGTTTTCTCCTTACCCCTCAGGACGCTCTGTTCAGCTCTCTCCGTGTGTACGCGCGAGCAGCCCAGTCGCAAAAGATGCCAAGGATGACATTTTTGACAGATGCTCAGTCCGCTATAAATAAACAAACATGCATGCACGTGTCAGTTTATCGAGGCTGGCAAACTTACCGAGGACATTTTTATTTATCGTTCGGTTAATTGATTTATAGATTATCGTGACAGGCCTACTCTAAACTAATGAATCGGTAGGTGTCAGTAGTGAATGAAAGGTAAGGTTTTTTAGAGCTCCAGATTTGTCAGCTACCTGTGTCCAAGAGGGACAAGACTTAGCTCACAGATTCAGTGAATTCTGTCATAACCTAATTACCATAACTAAATATGAGCAGCTATACTGGCTGGCTACACAGACACCACTTCTTGCTTTCGCCTGACAGTGTTGATATTCTGTCAGTCTTTTTGCTTTCTGATGCTCTCTGGTGTCTTGCAGTTTACTCAATCAATAGAATTCATGTTTTGTGAGGGCGGCGCGCTGCTTACTTTGGAGATTTTACCTCAGAAACCGCTTCATAACTGCAAGAGCTTTCATGCCACCTTCAGCCCTTTCATCCTTCAACCCTTTCACATGTGTAAACAGCAGATCAATAACAACCTCCTCCCTCTAACTTACATAATAAACACTGAGGCCTAAAAAGCAACTGTTCCACCTGTGTGGCCCGCAGCAATTGAATTCTTTGGTCCCTTACAAGCAGACTTAAAGAATGCCATGAAAAGGCAGAAACAAATTTTTCAACTCCTCACCCACAGAGTTTAACCTTTGTTAATAGTTAATATTGGACTAACTGTGTCTGAGAACACACTGCCAAAAGAGGTTGACCTCTTAAAGACCCCACAATGAAACTTTCAGGTTAAGCTTCATCTTTTACTTTAACTATTACAAGTTTTCTGGTTGTGCTGCATGAAAAAATGGAACAGGAAAGATACACCTGTGACACTCATTTACACATATCAGCACCATCACGCTCCATCATGCACACAAACACACACACCAACAGGGATGATTACTTTGCGCTGGGACTGAAGCTGCCTCTATGTTGCTTACACTTCTAAAGCTGTGCGAAGAAAACACTTAAAGCTGAGAAAAGGTTAGCATCAGTCTGACACACACATACACACAAACACACCTGCTGGCATGTATGTGGTCTTCAGTCCCATCACATTCGCACCTCTGAACACGGAGACAGGTAAAGCACACACACACACACACACACACACACACACACACACACACACACACACACACACACACACACACACACACACACACACACACACATACACACACACACACACGCACAAATGCTGTCCCTCTCAAGAACAGAGGTGTTTGCACACACATGGTAAGATGTCAGCTGGATGTGGCAGTGTGGTGATTTGATTCTCCTGACAGACAGGAAATAAGGGAGGCAACCAGGGACCTTACTTCCTCTTAGACGTCAATCACACACGCACACACACACACAAACACAAACACATTTCCCACTGACTTTACATCGGGCTGCTTGCTCCTCTTATAATATCTATTCACAATCTAGCAGAGACTCTTTGTGTGGATATGTGTGTGTGGCTGTGCGCGCATTCAGCATCCCAGTCTAGACCTATTTTTTTCCACCATCCTTATGACTCTACAGCTAATCAGACCACCAAGTGAGTACACAATTCATGTCCAAAGTTATCTTAAGCATGCTTTTCCATATATAGATCATTTTTCCCCCAAAAGCATTAAAGGGCAACTCCAGTTTTTTGGCACCTGGACCTTATTTATAGGTGTGTGCATGCTCATATACTCACTCAGACAAACATCGTGCAGCTCGGAGTCCTTCAGAAGTTATTTAGATCCAACCGATTTTAGCCGCACTTAGCGGGGGCCACGGCAAGGGAGCTTCAGCGCGGGACATAATCTCTGCAAAATCCCTCATTTCTGCTATATTTTTTCATCTATCGCCAGTGTTATCATAAACACACTCCTCTTCTGTTGCCATAGGCCAACACTGTCCACAAGCGCACCACCAGTTTGCGTTGAGTCGCGGACGTGCTCCTGTTTGTTGTTCTCGAGCCAGCTCTTCGTCTCTCTCCCTCTGCATCCTTCTTTCATGGCGCTCCTTGTCCGTGTATTCAGGCTCTAACTGGTAAGGACAACCGTCAAACGTTTGTTTACCAGGTCAGCTCTGGGTCAGCTGACCCACCTGAAGACGGTAGACGAGCTGACATTAATAAAAAAAATATAGCAGAAATTAGGGATTTTGCAGAGATTATGTCCCGCACTGAAGCTCCCTTGCCGTGGCCCCCGCTTAGTGCGGCTAAAATCAGTTGGATCTAAATAACTTCTGAAGGACTCAGAGCTGCACGATGATTGTCTGAGTGAGTATATGAGCATGCACACACCTATAAATAAGGTACAGGTGTCAAAAAACTGGAGTTGCCCTTTAAGGTGTCCCTTATACTTTCTCTTGTTTCCAGCACAAACTCATCTGTGAGATTTCACAATTATTTATACATGTTGACATAGTGTATAAACACACTGCACAGTTCCACAGTTGGAAAAGTTTAATTTTGACACTATGGAAACGACAAAAGTTTAGGAATCATTTTGATAACTTGGAGTGCAAATGTATGAGACATGGACAGAGGGAAAGAGAAAAGGAGAAATGGGTGCGAACTTGTGGCCCATGGGCAGAAATGTATTGCTAAACTAGAAAAGCACCCAGAAAGCACAGACCTTCGCCAAGCATATTGTAACTCTCAAACAACACTTTAGTCCTACTTTAATGTTATACTCCCTTCAGCAGACTGTCTGCTATAATTTGGTGTTAGTTGCAGGTTTGTACGATAATGTGTTACCTGACAGTGTTGAAAACGACGATGATCCAGTACATATTTCATATTCCAGATCTTAGTATCCTGAATTTTGCCAGGATCTGGATCGTACTTTTACATCTGTCAGAAATGATCGTGACCCTGTCTTTTATTGTTTTGCAAAGTAATCCAACCATTTCTCGTGGAGTTATATACACATATGGTGAAACTGGCCCTATCTCACAATGATAAATAATCTTTTAAAAAAAATCATGGATCCAGACGGTGATCCAGATCACCTCCAAAATTTAATCACTTCTTCCTTATCTCATTTTGAACATTTCCTGAAAATTTCATCAAGATCCATTGGTTACTTTTTGAGTGATGTTGTTCACAGACAGAAAGACAGACTCTCCCAAACACAACCTCCTCGGCTCAGGAGTTCATTAATACAAATGATACTGTCTTGTGTTATATCACTAGATGGTCATGTGACCAAACAAACTGTTAGAACAGCTGACAGGTAAAACAATGAATCAGAGTGATGGTTAAAAAGTTTAGAAACACACTTGTTCTAAGTATTCAAACAGCAGCTTTTCATGTGGTCGTGTTATTGCAAAGTCTCAAATCCCAAGTGTGATTGGATAAATCAGAATCAATGCAACAAGGTGTGTATCCTCTGTATGAGGGACGCCTGTTCTGTGAAGCTTAACTAGAGCTTTTACATCCCTGTTAGTAAGAGAATCATTTTAACGTCATCCAGAACTGTTACTTTCAACAGTTTTTTTTTAAATCCTTTCCAGAATCCTCTGCTCAATGTCTCAGAGTGAATTAATGCTGTATTCACATAATTCTATGGAGCTTGCAAGGTTTTCATTTTAAAGCTGTTATATCAAGGACAGAGAGGCATTCTAGTCTCTCTGGTGGTGATGTGGTACATGATGTTGGGCTGAGGGATAAGTTATGAATACAGAAAGGAGGTGGGGCGGTGCACAGATGAGAGGTGGAGGAGGAGAGAGAGAGACGGTAAAATGCTGCCGTCACTTAAACTCTAAAATGAAAGATCGATGAGCTTATTTAAATGTGCTCCCAGAGACAAGAGCTGGCTCATATAAAGCCTTGCATTCATGAGGACAGGTGGGGGCATCAATTGCCTCAGAGATAGGAGAGGGAAGAGGGAGTGAGGAGAGGGATCATGGGATCAACTTTCTCTCATGCATTTCATCCTTTTCCTACTAAAATAAAACATCTCGATAAATGTGGGAGATAGTCGGGTCAGAACCTGAATCTACCGGCATTGACTGGCCGCTTGGCATGGACTATCAGATCAATAATTCCACCCCCTCCACCGTATCCTCTATCTGTTTCACTAGTTCCCAGTTCACCCTCTACACCCTGAACACACACCAACACAAACACAAGCCCTGTCAGTTATCCTGTCGTATATCTGCAGCGGGGGATCCCCGGCCCTCCAGCTGAGACAG
The DNA here is from genome assembly GCF_033239565.1 of Halichoeres trimaculatus. Taxonomy (NCBI): domain Eukaryota; kingdom Metazoa; phylum Chordata; class Actinopteri; order Labriformes; family Labridae; genus Halichoeres; species Halichoeres trimaculatus. The sequence continues at coordinate 22,748,835 of NW_027437180.1, forward strand.
CTGGAAGGTCGGTTCGTGAGAGTTTGGTGGCTTGGGTGAGACCTTGACATTAGGGACGACAGAAGCAGCTGACTCTGCAGCCACACCATCCCTCTGTCTCCCACCTCCACCTTAGTCCCTACTAATGAGGGAGGAGAGTGTGATAACTGGGGAACGAGAGGAGGGAAGAGCAACTTTTGACACGCACACAAAGGTGTTGTCATCCTGTCATCATCGATTGAACTGCAGGCAGGGTTTTTGGAGTGACAAATATAGTGCGCCGCATTTCCCCCTCTGCCCTCCCTCACGCAGTTCTTTTAATCTCACCCCCTTTCCCCTGCTGCCCCTCTCTGTCACCATCTCCTGTCCTTTTTCTTCACCATCCTCCTCCACTTACCTGTACTCCCTTATTTTCACACTTTCTTCTCACTTAAAGGGCACACAGACATTTTCCATGCGTTCACAAATAGCTCGCCCCTACCTCTGACACCCACGCACACACACACACACACACACACACATGTAGGCACACACATTCCTAAGACCCCCTCCTCCTCCTCCGCGTGACCCCGAGACTCAACCACACATTCTGCCCACCACGCCATCTGTGACCCAGAGAAAACTGAGAGCCGACACCAGTCTGACCTTTTCTGGGCTTTTGTTTAGCCTCTCTGACACAATCCCATGAGGTGCACACACACACACACATACAAAGACACACATAGATTCACACAATATCCATTCATCTGCTCTCTTCATAGCTAGATACGGAGAAAAGGGCTCTAAATGCACGTTCAATACACAAGTTACACAACCAGCCTTTGTCATGACTCCATATTTCTTCATATGTCTGCTTTCAGTGTGTCAAACAATTACCACTTGACCCTCAGAAACCACAGGTCACACTCTGATCTGGACACTTGCCAGCACAACTCTGCACTTATAGATCAAACTTAAATTAATACACTTCTGATAGATGTATTTGTCCATGTGTTGGTGTATTTTTGCCAAACAGGAGATGTAGTTAAGCAGGTCATTGACTAAGAGGGGGATTATCAATGCTTGGAAACTAAAACAACCCCTCCCCATAGGCATACTCAATACCTTAATCCCCCCATCATCATTTAACAATATATGCACACTGATAACAATAACAGCCATGTTTCATTCACCCTGGGTCATTCCCTCCCCCTTTCATTCACCCAGTGTTTTAACTAAAATAATCCATTTCTGTATCTCCCTCCAGCAGGGACACAGACATATCCAAAGTTACAAGTAAAGTGCTTCTCCTGCTCATAAATCACACCCATTTTTTCCAATGTAGAGCTCTCTATCTCACTTTTCCCCTATTCACTATGGTCTCTGTGACAAATGAGTCAGCCGTTCAGTGTGTTCAGGCTGTGCACTTATCCATGATCCGTTAACCCTTTAAACATGTACAGAATTGATGGATCTCTGTGCAAAATGTTTGTCTGTGTATCATCTGACATGTAAACCTTGGTCTCCCCTGGGAGTAAATCTCTTACCTTGACCATGCAACATGTGGCAGCTGCTGCTGAGTAGAATCAGGAGAAAAAGAGGCGGACACCGGCTCCCACCCCGAGTCGCCCCTGTCACCAACATCTTGGCCACGCTCCGGGGAGTCCTCCAAGCAAGCAAAATCCCTGTTTCTTCAGACAGGAGGAGGTTGACCAACACTGCCCCCGGTCCGCTTTTGCTTTGTTTGCTGCAACCGAACCTTTTATAATAAAGTGCAAGCAGACAGAAAAGCTCTGTGCAGTCCACGATGAAGATCCGAGCTCCAGGAGTCCACCGCTGTGACTCTGACTCCCCAGCCTCGGTGTCCAAAAACTCAGTGGGCTGCTGAAGAAAGAGAAAAGAGGGGTGGCGGGGTGAGGTCCTGCTTCACCGAGTAACACCAGAGTGATCTCTGTCTTCTATAGAGTCCGACTGTTCCTGCGTCCTGCGATACCACATTTTCATCTGGATTGATCCGAGTAAAGAATTAATACAGTTGAGTGTGTTTTATACTTATCGGCTTATTTCCTTCTATCGACCTCAAATCCGCGCTTGTTTTGATGTCTTCACTGGGGATTTGTACCGCGGACCATTTAAACAGTGGTCGCATTAGCAGAATCACAGAACACTTAAATTATCCATCCGTGGATCCATCCTCTTAAAATACAATCCAGTAATTGATTCTCAGAATACCTCGGGCTTTTTGAACGCAAAACTGGGCATCGACTTCCAGAGTAGTGGAAAGAGGAACATGAGCATCAGTCATTTACTGAAGTCTGATATCCTAATTAACGGTTAGCCCTCAGGTCTAAATGCTCCGCAACTCTTCCAGAGAGGGGACTCTGTCCTCGGATACGAGAGCGGCTTCCTCCCCCTAGTGCTCCGGGTCTCGGGTTACGCGGGTGAATGACACAACAGGTTAGAAAAAACAAACAAATGTAAACTTCCTCGGCAACAACCGTTTTTTTCTTTCCTTTGTGTACACACAGCGACCAAGAGAGTTAGCACGAGCCAGAAAGTGAGCGCGAGCCAGCCGTTACAAACATTACTCTCACCGCTGCCAATGCGACAGTGGAGCTTTCTTCCTTTCCAGTCCTTAATGCTCCTCCAAAGTCCGAAAAGGAAAAGAGATGGTCTCTTAAAACGTCTTTTCCTAATCCTTTCACATTTACACGACTCCAAAGTCCACAGCTCGCGTTGTTTTAGCCCTTTTCCGTCTCGGCGCCTTGCTTGGACTAGTAGTAAGCTGACCCAAGCGATGAGTCTCCCTTAACTGAACACCTGCCACTCTCTTCGACAGACTTTGGGATGAGAGGGGGCTGTAGTCTAGCCTTGTTAAAGCAGTTGCTGCGTTTTCGGTTAAGTTTGAAAGCAGAACGCTGATATCTTTGAGTTTTATTTGACTTTATCCGCTATTTTCTCAGTTTCTTGTTTGCCTTCTCCTCTTTATCTCCCCCTCGATCTATCCCAAACTAAAACGATAAACTTCATTTCACTTTCATCCGTAATCGTTGATTGGTCGAACTGAGTGCTATCACTGCTTTTATTGGACAGTCTGAATAGGTGGGCGGGAACTATTCATAGCTTTCAGAGTATGGGGAACGGCGCCCCCCGAATCCACACATGGAGGGGCTGAAAAAACTATTTACCAGCAAAACTGCCGACTGTTCAGCAATTTAAAATCCTAAGAGGCTGCATGTCTTAAGATTAAACCGTCTATTTTAAAACATAGAGAACTTAAATGACAAAAAAGTAGACGGAGAAAGGGCTAAAATGAGAGAGCCATAGCCTGGGATTTTTTTTGTTTTTACCTTACTCACTTTACTGACAGTTGAGTGGGTATTATCAAACTGAAGAACTCTTTTAAGAATCACTGGTGGTCCAAATACACCTACAGCCATTTTCTTTATTACAAAATAACTGCCTGGAGCTATATCAAAGTACAAGTGATAACCTACTTTCTTCAGTGGTGATGTTCATTTAATGGGACATTAATATTAAAGCCTACAACACAGTGACCTTATCTTTTATTGCTCCAATAAATCCACAGAGACAGTTTTTCCATCCCAAGTGCCCAAATAGTCTGCCTTCACATTTTCTCTTTATAGGTACCTTCACCTTAGCTTATACATCCGTTTTCCATCAAGGATTATTTGGCAACTGGCTTTCAACTTTCTGTTTCTAGCAGAGCAGTGATGATGATGATGGAGTTTCCATGAAAGGATTCTGCCACTCAGTGTGCCATGCCAAACCAAACCAGGTCGCTCTGGATTCCACATTAAATCACCAAAATCCCCATTTGATGATTCCGAAGAGCTGTCTGAACTAGATTACAATTTATAACAAGAGACAGCTGTTGGAAAATCCTCATTTAAAGAGGATAAGCTTCAGGAAAGGGATGATTCAAGTCATGCATTATGGCCTTGTCACCTGTCTACACAAACTTATCTTACCAATGTAAATTTAATTTTGGCAGCAAGATGGGGAAAAAAAATATCAACTCCAGCCGATTTGATAAATTCAAGATATCTGAAGATTCTGTCTTCTCTGTCTTACAACTATTATGACTTAGAATTTTGTTTCTGTTTAAGAAGTTAAAAGGGCACCTTATAATTCAAGGGATTTACTGCACTGATACTTCAAATTAGTGATGACCATGACACATTTTAGAGGGTGGCTTTTGCTTTATCTGAATTGAAGAGAATTTTACGGTATGTTCTCTGTTTATAGAATTGTTGAAAATATTGGGCTGCACGGTGGCAGTGGTTAACCCTGCCTGCTGCCTCAAACAAGAAGGTCACCAGTTCTCTCTTAATTGCCGGTGGGCAAAGAAAAAAAGAAAATAAATAAATATAAATGCGCATGAGAGGTTGTCTGTCTCTGTGTGTTAGACCTGTGACTGATTGGTGACCAGTCCAGTGTGTACCATGCCTCTTTCCTGAAGACAGCGGAGATCAGCTGCAGGCATCCGCAACCCAAGTATTAGATAAATGAATTAATGTTGACAACAGCACAAGTATTTGGATTGAGAAAGTATGGATAGGAAAAAAAACTTTATGGGAGAACAAGAAGGATATACTTTGCACTGTAAGATTGCTAAAGAAAATCCTGAAATGATTTTTGAGAAAGCGAGTTTACACAGGGCTAAATCTTGCCATTAAGAATTATGGGGCTACAGCTTCCACCATAAACATTCCCAGTGATGGGGTAACTTTTGTCCAACTGATGTTTATACCAACATTAAAAATCCAGAATTTCACTCTTACATGTCAGCCGTAGGTGACCAGGCACCTTTGTTCCATGCTGATGTTGTTGTTGCTCAACTGCATATCTGTCACAAATGTTAAAGAAATCTTTTCAGATATTGTTTCCTCACACTTTTTTTTTGTTTAGTTTGACAGAACAACACGAAAACCCCTCTGGGTCTCTTTTCCTCACCTTGGTGATAAAACTAGAGCAGCTGCACACCTGGCTGACCTGTTGCACCCAAATTGCCTGTCCAGGGCTCTTTGCACCTCTAGATCTTGACATCCTTGTCTCTCCCTCACAGTCACCCATCTCCACCTCTTTTCCCAGTAGGCAAGCAGCAAAATGTGTTTTTGAAACAGAGAAAGACCGCTCCGGAACTTTGGAAGTCAGCCAGTTGCTATGATACCATCAAATTTAAATATTTTCAATACGCTTTGGGTTCGACGTTTGGACGTTTTCTGTCTCTCGTTACTTATTTTCCTCTTGTTCTTTAATTGTCCTTAGTGCCCTTGAGAAAATGGTTTTGTGTTATTGAATGGGTGATCATGCTTTACATGTGATGATACCATTATTAATCTACAGCATCTTTAACTTGAAATGTTCTTCAAACTAGCTCTGATTTCTTTTTGAATTCTCCATTATTGCTTCATGAGGTCACAGCTTGCTCATTTACTCCAATTTGGTCTTTGTCTGCTGACCATAGAGGCAGGTCATGAATACTGCAGTAACATTTCGGTGAATGAATGTAAGCGGCATTTTAACACAAACAGCTGCAGGGAAAATTATTCCATGAGAATTGGCCTGAATCATAAACTGAAAGAAGCCTGTAGAGTCATCAAGGAAACTGTTCAGCATGATGGCTCATCTATATTTCACCCTCTGGCCTATCAAGCTATTTTTATTTGACAGAAACCTGTAAAAGGAATGTATTGAAAAAAATTCTGATATTGCTGCTCAGTTATTCAGATGAGATATAAATTCTCAAAAAAGTGAAGATCTTGTTCAAAGCTGTGTGAAGTGCCAAGTTGTGCTGATTAGAAACTGGATTTACTTGAGTTTCAAAGTTTCCTCAAGGTGATTTTAGCTCATTATGAAATGACTGAAAGTGAAAGTAATGCCTTTTCATGAGCTATTAAAGCAACCATAGCTTTCAGGAACAAGACTGAACATTTCTGTATTGGTAATGATACTTTTGACTGTTTCAAAGCAAGATGAGGTTTTTTTTTCTTTGTCAAAGGACACAACTTCCATGAGTAAAAGGGAGCTAAAATTCATACAGAAAGTTACTCAGCAGCTTTGATGACTGGGATGGTGATATTTTAAATTGATCCTGTCAAATGCCTAATGTTGTTCACCTATTCACTTTAATCTTTAAATAAGAGCAGAATTATGGTTGTCTGCGGTAACTTAACATTAAAACATTGAAGCTCAGGTTAACAACATCATAAGTGTAAGATTACTTTCCGATATAGAACACACTTCCGCTTTGCAATTATGTCTGCCACTGGGTACAATAGTCCAGGAAAGGGAGGCTTAATTTGTGTAGTGGAAATGGCCATCAATGGAATAACAGGAGAAGGTAGAGAAAGGTGATAAAAAAAAAGATCTAATACAAGTTAACCTCAGACCTCCATTGACTTGATAGCTGTGGGGCTGCAGGGTTTCATAGCTTTAGCTCATTTGGCATTTTTTCCACTTTATCAGAGCAGCCTATGAGCATTTATCAAGAAAGCCAAATGAATCATAATCCACAGTGTGTTTACTTGAGATGGCAGGAGTGCTGATCAGTCACATCGGCTGTGAACACTACCTGTGTCATACAATGATATTAGGGTTGCAAGTTTAAATGAGCATTGAAATGGTGCAGGTCAGAAATAACAGGGATGTGATCGGTAATACTGAAAATCATAGAGAGACAGTGCAGTTAAAGAGATCTTTGTACTAATTCTGATTTTATCAGTAAGATAAGAGTAAAGGGAGCTTCAACTTTTTACTTTTTCTGAAAAAAATTCTAATCTGACACTTTTTTAATATTATAGGATGTCACACAGATTCCCAAGCACAGAGAGCTTAGGGATGGATGGATTTGATTAAATGCTGCATTAAAACAGGTTGTTTAGTTGACCAATGTTTATTAGGATCCATGGCAATATCTGTCCAGTCTCCCTGTGCTGAATCTAGGCATGCAGATTTACCTACATAAAATAAAAAAAGTCCTCTTGTTCAGTTGTATCTACTGCTAAATGGCTCAGCTGGCGATGACCACATCAGTGCTGTAGGACTTTCTTCAGTTGTTAAAACATATATTATAATGAGTGCCAGGTTTGATGAAACAGAATGTTTAAAATCAGCATGTAGTTTTTTTTTTTTTAATTTCTTTCAGCATTTATTAGGTTTTACATTATTGAGTCAATTCTGTGATGTGTCCAGGTCCATTAGTCCTTCAGGTCTGTATATACCCCCTGTGGCACAGACAGACAGACAGTCAGACAGACAGACAGACAGACAGACAGACAGACAGACAGACAGACAGACAGACACACACACACACACACGCACACACACACACACACACACACACACACACACACACACACACACACACACACACACACGCATTCACACATGCAGGGATGCACACTGGGACAGTTGTCTATCTCAGACAGACTGAGCTCTCACAGGTTCTAATTCTGAAGCCAATTTGGCTCCCAATTACTTGTGCATCCAGGACAATTACCACTGCATTTTCTGCCCCCCATCCATCTATTGCTCCCTGTCAACAAAGCATCCTTTAATGGCTCCTCACTGGGGGATCGAGACACTCACAGACACATATAATTACAAAAGCATATACATTTGTGCGCACAGACTCATCATATGTATGCATGTGGATATCTACACCAGCATGTGCATGACTATCACATGACACACACACACACACACACACACACACACACACACACACACAAAGAGACCCCAGACCCCTCTCTCTCTCTCCAATGGACTGAAACTCCACAGTGGGATAACCTCCGCAGGGGGGCCCTATGATCAGTCTGAATCATGACACCAATCTCTGTTATACTCTGAGGCAAACACTGAGACTGTCCCCTGTCTCTTTAACACCTGTTTGACTGGACTAATGCCTTTGGTCCAGGCAATCAACACGGACCAGTGCGCACACACACTACTACTGAAACACACAAGCACGTACAAGCACATGCAGAGCTAATGAGCTGCTTCCTGCAGCTCGGTCTGTCACGGTGGAGGAGGGAGATAATGTCAACATTAACTGACCTGTCATAGCAGTGGAGTGCTGGGAGGACACATACACAATGGGGGAGAGTGGTTGCAGATGGAGGTTTTTTAGCAGAGCAGTGGGACGCTGATAAACAACATCAATTGCTTATTCCATTTTCTTTTTGAACTCTGGTTCCAATCAACACAATGCCTCTGTTTTTTCCCTTCTATCAACATGTAATTGCTACAGGCTGCTGGACTCAAATTGAGCGTGTGTGCCACACCTAGTCTGAGTGAATGGACACTCTTGGTATTGTATATGTTCTCTGTAGAACTAGAAATGGATAAGCATGATGGCCGTTATGTGGAAGCTTTAAATGCAGCTTTAGAGTTATACCAAGGACAAGAGCTTTTTCAAGACGTTGGTGTATTGTCAAAGGGTGTCATTCTGTATGTTGACAATTTGTCCACTGTACTTCTTTTGCTGTTTTCTCAGGAATCATTCTCTTTCTTCTATAGTCTCTTTTATTTTACTTCTTTCTTGCAAGGACAGTATCTGCTGCAAAGTTTAAAAAAACAAAACAAAACAGAATGAATAGAAGCTGACCACTGTCATCAAAATGCAATTATAGTAGCACAACAGAATGAGCCCTTCTTTGTGTGAATTTGCCATGAGACTGTGTGGTTTATTGTTTTGTTTCATACTAGCCCAGGGTGAGACTGCATTCTTGCATTTCAGATGGTAACATGAGCCAAGAAAAACCAGCGGCTCCACCTGTTATCCAAGCTTCTCCTGGGGCTAAAGACAGGGTGAGGGTGCACCGAGAAGAAAGAGCTGGGGATGAGGGTGTGCTGGTGGTAGCAGGAAGCCTTTCATGTGAAAAAAGGGAGGGAGTAAAAAAGATGAAAAAAGGGAATTGTAAGGACTTAGGTCACACCTGTATTGGACTCAAAGAGACGGGGAGGGATGGAAGGATCGGTGTAACACTATTGGGAGAAAGGGAGGAATCAGCATGGAAGGGAACACTTTTTAGAGAGTCAAACAGATACAAAGGGGTGTGAAAATCATAGCCTGGGTTTTCAGGGCTCTTTCATGGAAGGAAAGTGAAAAAAAAGTAAAATATAGAGAGCAAAGGGAGTGAGGCTATTGAAGTTAGAGACAGGGAAAACATAGCCAATGATTTCAGGGTCACTGTGGGGAATGGGCAGAGAGAAATACTAAACGAAAGGCTCATGCTGTGCACTCGTGGATGAGTCTAAGAGTCTATGATTTTTTGTTTGTTTTTCTTTCTGTGTAAGTGTGTGTGTGTGTGTGTGTGTGTGTGTGTGTGTGTGTGTGTGTGTGTGTGTGTGTGTGTGTGTGTGTGTGTGTGTGTGTGTGTGTGTGTGTGTGTGTGTAAGTGTGTGTGTGCCTGAACTCTTAGCTCTTGCTGTGTGTCATCCCCACAGAAACAAAGCCGACAGTGGATCTGGAGCTCCACCTTGCCTCACGCTGCCTGACGCCTCATGAGTCCAGACAGTGGGGCATCAGCACTGGTCTCCAAGAGCCTCGGTGCAGGCTGCTATGATCTCTCTGGGGTTTTCCTCTTTGCACCTGTGATCACACAAATATCCTGCATCACACTGAGAAAAGGGGAGGAGATAGAGTTGACGCTGTACTCTCTGAAAATGCACATAAAAGCAAAGCAAACACAAGAGGGAAAAACAGAACTCAAACTGCTTGAAAGTCTAAAAGAGAGGCTGCAAAAACATAAACAACCACATAATTAGTATTTGTGTGCATGCCTGTGCCTGCACCCACAGGCATGTGGGAGCATGTGTTCCTACGAGGGGACACCCATGGGCGCTTTCACCCGGCTCTCCCAGTTTAGAGAGTGTGGATGGTGTTGCAGTGATCTCACAGAAAAGTGATGCTGTGCCCTGAGGGGAAACGCACCATGAGCTCTAATATCCCTTTTTTTCAATCCAAGCATTTCTCTCTCTACCTCTCTACCCTGCTGTCCTGTTCTTGTCCTCCTACAGCTCCTTTCTTACTTTCAATGAATTTCACCATTCCCCACATTTAATTCAGCTGCTCCTCCCTGTGGAGATGACAAACAGAGAATCTTTTTGATGCCTTCCCTTGTTTGTTGCACACTTTTCTATCTTGAATATTTTCAGCCTAAAGATGATCTAAGTGGGTACAAGACCTGCATGATGGCACAATGAAATGATTTTTCAATCAGCATAGCATGTGGTGCATGTGTGTACCAGAACACATTTAGCCATATGTGATGCACTATTTAAAGAGCATGAAAACTGATAAGCAAGCAACTGTAAGAGTTTCATTAGTGATATAAAAATACCTGTATTGACTCCTCTCCTCTGCAGTGGAAAAGACTTCAAAAACACCTGAAATAGAAACAAAATTCAATACCACAAAGACAGTTCTAAATGCAGCACATAACACTGACTGAATCAGACTTAATGTCTCCAGATGTCAGGAACAAATTCTTCAGGAAGACAGGAAAGCTTGTTTTCCTCTCGAGATTTAATGGGTAAAGTTTGGTTATTTTTGTTCAAAACAAGACTTTAAATGTAGAACACAGTAAAGTAAGATGACTGAGAACTTCCTCAGTGTCCTGACCTTTAAAAGCTAATCCAGAACCATCAGTTTCATCATTTTGTTAATTACCAAGCTCTCATTAGACCGGATCATTACATTGCTTCATTTTGGTGCGACTCCAATCAATACAATGTCACACAAACTAAAGCTGTTTAATATGCCGGAATGGTTTTTACAACTGATCAATATTTATATATGAAAGCTGGCAGAAGCTGATTGAGTCTAGGCAGTGAGGTTATTGAAGGGGCTTATAGTATTTAACCAGAAAAACGCAGTGACACTGCAAAACTATGTATGTCTGTGTTTGTGTGTGTGTGTATATATATATATATATAGGGCTTGCTCAGCATATTGAGCCATAATTTGACCATGTCTCAAGCTCTTTTGATCTTATTCTATTGTTGGAGCTAAGCTTACTCCTTATATCAACCAGAGGTGAGAGTAGTTGCATTTTAAGGAATAATCACGTTCTCCCCAATACTATACTCTTTCTTACAAACACAGCTTCCTCTGTGTATACCAGAGTTCAAGAAAAGAAAGATCTGCTCTTTCCTTTCCATGTCATGCATGAAGGGATGACTTCAGGGTTACCCTCCACACACACCAACTGACACACTTATATTTACAGTACTACCACATGCACCTGGCTGAGCTGGTCACTGGTGCATGTACACCCCTGACATAATTTCTGTGTCATGCACATCTGTCACATATTCACATCATAGCATCCCCACCCCCACCTCGTCTCCTACCTCAGCCCTCCATGACTCTGCTGCTGAAACACCACTCAGTCATTCAATGAGGGAAGTGTTTTCTGTTCAGTGGCTGATCTATTTTTTTTTAATCGCTTACTTTAAGCATTCATTCTGTTCTGTTGGCCATTTTTCATTGAGGCATACAGCATTTCTGAACTGAGCAACACCATTGTGATTCTTTTTTTCTTGACCCTGAGTCCTTGAATAGACAAGTTAATCTCTTCACTTTACTGTATGAGAAAAGACCTTAGGCAAGTTAGGCAACAACAACAACAAAGAGAGGACACATGTGTCCTGTTTTGAAGTTTCACACGATTGTGAGGAAAAGTATTGTGTGACTGTAAGTGTTAAAGCAACAAGGTGAGGGTATTTCTGTTATATCTACTTCTTGTCCCTCACTGGACCACAGAGCTACACTGCCCCCCTCAGGCCAGACAATCCTCCATCTTTTCTGTAGAAAAGTGTCTCTTTAAACAATGTCCAGTTTTAAAATTTAAATATGTCATGATTTGAGAACAAAAGTAGTGTCACATTGAAGAAAAGAATGACATTAAATGTTTCTGGGTGTGCTTTAAGAATGATAATTTAATAAATTTAATAAATTTAACAACATTACTCCTTTAAAAGAAAGGGGTAACAAGTACTTAGCCAGTCAATAGAGAACACATAAATAAGGACAAAGCAGATAAACCCAACAGCAAATGCTTTAACAACAATTTAATCCAAACATCAATAACCCATAAAGACCCTGAGCAACACTTTAATCAAACAAAATAAAAAATCCATCTGAAGTTCTGGGTTTGTTTGTTGGTTATCCAGCTCAGAGCCAGATCACAGGCAAGGGTGTATCCTCAGGGGTGGCCAGGGATGGCATGGGCCCCAGCATCTGATTGGCTAATCAACAATATGGGCTGTGTTTAAACAGGGCTGCTGAATTCTTTTGATATTATCACAAATATTTAAAATGTAGAAATCACAAGCAAAAGAGAGAGAGAGAGAGAGAGAGAGAGAGAGAGAGAGAGAGAGAGAGAGAGAGATAAAGCACTCCATCCAAAAATTCAGATAAACTAGATAGAATAGACTGTTCAAGCACTCTCATGGGTAATGTACAGACATGTTGCTATTTTATGTAATTCTTACAGTTAATGCAATAAATAAATAAATAAATGAATAAATAAATAAATAGATAGATAAATAAATAAATATACAAGACAAAACAAAACCCCAAAAATGCAAAAACATGTTTTTAATTGTGAAGATTGGGAATTTTTCAAAGTGCTCATAGATGTGATTTTGAAAATACTTCTTCTTTTAAATCCTCCTATAGACTTAAGCTGATGGAGTTCTATTCCTTTGCCATGTCACATCAATATTCATTACACTTTGTGGAGTTAGAGTAAATCTGTACTATCTTTGTGTATGCCTGCTTGCAAATACTTAATGCTCTCAACGCATAGAGCACAACCAAAAATCTGCTCCCATTTATTGGGTTCTGCAGCCACACACTTCCTCTCACTCAAAGCATTCTGGGATATCTAGCAAAACAAGCAACACAGCTTCCTTAAAAAGGATATACTGATATACTTTTCAGTAAATCTGTTATTGATGTTGGTTTATTTAAGAGTTCTCAGTTCGAGACAAGCAGCCAAAGAGGGCAGCGTACGTCAAAAGTCAGTGCCCACAGTAAGCATGGCCACCACATTCAGCAAAGTCTGTACACAGGGCAGTTTAGTTACAGACCCTTGGAACACCTGCTGTCTTAGTCAGAGGATCTAACTGGATATTGATTTTACAAGCTTAAAGTTGAACACACTGTTGAGTGTTGTGCATTATCCAGTCTGTGTGAGTTCTCGAGTGGTCTCAGCTGCAGTAGTTGAGAATTCGATTTAGAGCCCTTTTTCTCACTATACATCATTTTCTTCTTTACTATCACCCGCTTAAGCATTCAGTGTCTATCCCATTGTCTTGCTCCAATATGCTAGAGGCTCATCTTCAAAAATGGAGGAACAGATGCCCAGCTGATGTCGAGTCCGGCCATCCAATCAGTGACTCATTTACTCCTGAGATGTGGTTAAATTGTCAATAAAAGAGGAAACAAAAAGACGTGGAACAGCAGCTTGTTTAAGTGCCGCTCCACTTTCTGCTCACAACAGAATCCTCTCTGTCATTTTACAGGTGGATGCTGTTTCTTGAAACCATAGGCCCCTTGAACTCAGCTTATTGAAATGTCACAGCAGGTGTGAGTAAAAAACCTATTGTTAGATTTGAATAAACTGCCAGTTTTAGGGTCCTACAGTGACAAACATTTTGGCTGCTTTGGAAAAGGGTCTACCGAACTTTCTCAGTGTGTTCCTCCTTGGATTTGTCTGTCTTTGATGTGCTCTTTAACGAAAAGGCACACATCCACAACACAAGTGGACATGAAAGCAAAAAATAATGATCTGAGAAATTGTCAAATATGTAATGAATGAATAAAAATGCAAACACACCAACTTGACTGTCAAGGGCTGTGTGGCTTATGCAGCCAGACAGTCCGTGAAGCAGATTTTTGAAGAGGCAAGAGAGTGTCCTAACCTTTTAGCATTACCCTCTCAATGCCCTCTTCTTAATGAAGCAGCAAACACAGAGACTTCCTTATGATTGTTTACACTTCTCTCTACACTCTCTCACCTATGCATTCTCTAAATAGCAGGGGGAAAAAAACCTTGCACGGTTGACTTCAGACTGATTTTCGTCCATCTGTTCTGCAATGCAGATGCCTTCTGCATCCTCAAGCTAACATTGCACCACCTGTGTGTTTCACAAATTCTTTGAGACAGCCTTAACTCCACCTGTTGCCAGCTTCCTTAAAAAACTGAAGTAATCTATTCCAGTAAGCCAGCCTCCCCCTTCTGGCCTTGTGACACCTTATTGGGAACCAGATAGGTGACATTATTACCGCCCCCAAGGAGGTTATGTTTTTTGGAGGGCTTGTCTGTTTGTTTATCTGTGAACAACATAACTCAAAAAGTTATGGACAGATATTGATGGAATTTCCCGGAAATGTTCAAAATGGAATAAGGAAGAAGTGATTAAATTTTGGAGGTGCTCCGGATCACTGTCTGGATCTAGGATGTTTTTAAATGATCAATGTGAGATAGGGTCGTCTTCACCATATGTGTCTATAACTCCACGATAAATGGTCAGATTGCTATGCAAAACAATCCAAGACAAGGTCACCATAATTTCTGGCAGATGTAAAATTACTAATGTGTTATCTACACTATAGAAGAAAGAATTTCCTAACAAGTGGCTCAACTAGCCCCATCTTATAAGTGTATCAAATGCTAGATCAGACATGAAACAAATGTTTGCCCTTGTTGCAGCCAAAAATTAAGAACTCAATAGCAAGATGTGAGTCCACATTTTTTCCCTGTTTCCAGCTCTATCCATCCAACATGTAGAAGATGGTGCATGATATCTCACTTGGTAAGCATCCAAGAACATTCACAATTTGGGATTGAGGATAAAAAGTGATTAAAGTGTCTGTTCTTGGTTACAGAATTTTCTTTTTCAGGTCAGCCTTTCCCGCGTTCTTTCTCATTCTTTTTCTGTAGTCACTGAAAAATGGAAGTGCTGCTTCAAGCCTGAATCTGGATGTAAAACAGTTTTATGTGATCGTATGTGTACATACATGTGATTGTAGTATGGTTAATGAGACTGTGTGTCCACAGACAAAGGTGGTTTTTAACAGGGATACATTAACTATATGTTCTTTTCAGCCCCTTCTGTTTCCTTTGTATTGTACACCAACAAATACAGGTACCAGCACAACGATCTGTCATAAGAATAAACATTTTCACCAGATGTAGAACATATCTTTTAATTTATATTTTTATGTGTCATCCGATGCTCTTGTAGGAGCATAAAATCATGAAAATCCACCTGTTAGGGATCTTTGGTGTCTGAAGGAGAAAACCACAAGAGGAAAAAGTAGAGAGGCACAGGCAAGTGACAAATTAAAACACAGAGAAAAGACAGAAATTTTTCCCGTATGGATAAAAACGTGTTTGGTGCAATGTATTTGATTTGTGGGTATAATATAACTGTTAATCTGACACAGCACACACTGAGTGTGTTTTCATGTGTGTGCAGGGCACATCGCAGCATAAAGTCAAGATTTAACTTCACAGTAGAAGTGTGTGTTCTGTTTGTGCGACCATTTTTCCCCCATTGCCAGAGGCATGGTGTCATAGCTGGCATATGGATTACTGTTGAAACATTTACAAGTTGCGCTAAAACACAAACAGATGGAGCACATGGAGTTCCCCTTTGTTTTGGAGAGTAGCTGTCAAGGGCCATTGATCCGTTGTGAGCGTATTCATCACTGAATACAAACACACACTGCTTTGTAGCTCTTGGCTAGAACACTGCGCAACTGCATCACCAAACAAGTTGCAGTGCAGAAAATATGTGTTTTTATTATAATAATTATTTTCAAATCAATATTTTTATTTATTTTAAAAGGATCTTAGAAGACTTTCCTTATTTATTCATAATTCATATCACTCTGTATTTCTCTATCCCCTCCTGCTTTCCTCATGTTTACCCGTTAAAGTATCAACCAACCAGGCAACTAACTATCCTGCCGATGCTGCCAAACTATAAATCTGCTTCTTTCTATTTGTGTATCAGTGTAGATGATTATGACCCCCTTCCACCCAGTATTTTTTGTCCTACTGTCTCCTGCCATCCCATCCTACGTCCTTCCTTTAATACCACCACCAGTGTTCAGGTGCATTTTAATCATCCTTTCCAGTCGTCAGCCTCTTCTTCACCCCTTTGAGAATAGAAAAACATCATGATGGGGCCTACTCCCCTCATTCATAACTCAATTGACAACCTTTTCTTAGTTTAATAATACAGATTTGTTTGATGTGGAAGTGAAAGGATAAATCCTGATCAAACAGAACTCCCAGATTCCTGACAGTGGTGCTAAATGCAATCTGAAGCCAAAAATAAATAAATGAATAAATAAATGAATAAATAAATGAATAAATAAATAAATGAATGAATAAATAAATTTAGTGATGATGACTCAATGGAAAACAACTCCAGTTTTATCCGAGTTTAGCAATAAGAGATGTTTGATCATCCAGGTTTATACATCTGTAGTTTTATCTCTTGTTTAGTTAACAGACTGGTTACTTCTGGCATCATTGACAGATACAACTGGTGTTTTCCACATAACAGAGAACATTTTGGAGTGTTTCCTCATGTACTACCTAAAGGAAGCATAAATGAAAAGAATTGGTCTACACACTGAGCCTTGTGGAACTACATAACTAAACTTGGTGCACCCCCTTAAAAAAAAAAAAGCTTATTGGTCGGATCACTGGAAAGGATTTTCTCTTTGCTTGAAATTTTGAAAATTTTGTTTTTATTTAGCAAGACCCTTAACCTTCTTTTAAATAACAGTGAAGATCTGATAAAGTTCATTAACAGGATTTTATCCTGTTGCATGTACACATTGTGCTGTGGTATTTTGTATTTTTTAACAGACATGCCCCTTTAACTTCTTGGGAATGGGAACACACAAAAAGAATAGAATAGAATAGAATAGAATAGAATAGAATAGAATAGCATAGAATAGAATAGAATAGAATAGAATAGAATAGAATAGAATAGGAAATACTTTATTTATCCCTGAGGGGAAATTCAGGAGTCACCGCAGCATTTAAGAAAACAAAAGTAAGAAAGTGTATAGAAAGTGCAAAAAGGTCCATAAGAAAATAGATGACGACATCCCGTCTACCACTCTCCAGCCCAGCCTGTCTCCACCTCCACAGGGTCCAGGACTGAGCCTCCCCGGCAGTCTGTTCAGTCTCTGCCTCCTGGATCCTGTCTGTTCACAGCAGGCGAAGCTCCTCCAATGTGGCGCCGGCGTCCGATGTCAGCTCTGTCAGCCACGTCCGTGAACAGCACAATGCTGCTGGGTTAGCATGGCTAGCTCATCCATCCCCCGGAGCTAGATCCCACGTTCCCAGCAACGATGGATGGAAGGACAGGTCCACTTCGTCACCTCCCAGCTCACACCCGAGAACCAGCACCTCGTCCTTACCTCCTCCTCCTCAAGTCGAGGGAAATCATCAAGCCCTACACTAGTTAGCATTGACATGCAACAGGCGGCTTACAGCTAATTTCACATGTAAACAATGCAGCCATGGTTACATGTAGGATCTCCAGACAAACACAGGAGAAAAGTAGTAAAAATATCGCTGAAGCCACAAAAAGTTTGGTGTCCGTGACCAACAATGAATCATGCAAAGTGATGATCCACTCCAAATACAAAGATTACGAAAAAGAGACAAAAAAAATTTACAAGAAACAGACAAAGACGAGAGAGCTGCTGCAACAGGCAGCTACTTGGGCAGTGCCAAGAGGCTGGTGTCTTTTGGTTCATCCTATGGGCAATGTACCGTTTGAGATTTGATGTGTCTTTTCAGTGCACCTGGTGTGTGTCACAGAAGAAAATTGGATTTAAGTTTATTTTGATAGGTCTACCTTAACAACAAGCCTAAAAGCATACTCCGAGCATCTGGTCATTTTCTTGTGTGAGCTAAACAGGCAATTTGAAAAATTCCAGGTTGTAAACTCTGAAAACAAACTGATGACAGTCTTCATTTGAATTACACCTCAGCCTACACTGGTCTCAGAAAACTTTATTTTTGCATAGGAGGTTACAAAAAAAGCAGATATTAAAAAGCTAAATTCTTCAATTCAGTGATTTAATGGCAAAGGCAGCAAGTTCAGGAAATGGAGACCTAGCATGTAGCAATACAATTTAATAATAAGAAACACAGAGGAGGAAATTTTAAAAAATATTCAACAAAGACAGCAGGGATCACTTCCATCTAGATATCAAACTTGTTTGATTGAAAAGCTCAGACCTTCCAAGGACTTCATTAAGTATCCTGGAGGAGCCACTATGACAAAGCCCCATGATAACACACTCTCCACTGACACTTTCACATTAGCAAGGTGATAGTGGAACAGGGGTAACTTTATTTTCATCTCTACCTTCTGATAGCGGGCTGTCACACATCTCTTTCTCTTTTAAATCCTTGACCTAGCTCTTCATCTGTTCCTAAGCTCTTTTTTTCTGATTTGTTACTTCTTTTTTCTTCATTTTGGGCTGGGCAACTTGTGATTTCAGAAAGTGAGGAGTGCTGAGTGAAGGAACCCACTCCACTATGGTTTACCCTGATAAGTTTGGTTTGTTGAGCTGTTTATCCAGGGATATCATTATCTCAGCTTGACGCAAGGAAACTGAAATACAACGACACGTGCAATGATAGCTGCTGGGTTATTCGAATCATCTCTACCATTTTTGCAGTAACTAGGTCTCTGGAAGGATGATTGGTTTGCATAGACAAGCAAAGGATGATGGGAGTTCCCTCTTCCCTTCACTTAACAATATCCCAACAGTTGATGATACTGTAACATGCTAAAAATTTTTGTATTTTTGTAAGAATTATTTTTTTATTCATCATTAAGCAGTGCTGTGAAGCTTCCTGTCAACGGTGGTCCAAGAGGCAAGTAAGTTTTCAAGTTAAGGGCAAAATCTAAAGCCATGGTTCTGATGCTGAAATTTTTCATAATTGCTGCCAGGCCTTTTTTGTCAGAGCACAATCTGCCTTTTCACTGAAAAGAGCTGATCTGAGGACACAGTGAATGATTTTGTTATGTATGAGACTGCCAAAGACTGAATTACAAGGCCAAATGAGGAGTGTGGCACCCTTCCCAAGATTGAAATAAACACTTCAAATCTGAGGCATTACACTCACACATGCACACACATATTTATACTGAGGCAGGCTACAAAAATGGATTATGTTTCAGAGGAATTGTTTCCATTTCATTGGCTGAATGTTGAATCTGAGTCCAATTGTGAGATTCCAAGATTGCTGATGAAATCAAGAGAGGCTGCATTGATTATCTTTAAAAGTATGTTTATGTGTGTGATAGCAAGAAGAGAGAGATAGAAAGGAAGAGGGAATGGTAACGTGTGTGTGTGTGTGTGTGTGTGTGTGTGTGTGTGTGTGTGTGTGTGTGTGTGTGTGTGTGTGTGTGTGTGTGTGTGTGTGTGTGTGTGTAAAAGAGTATCCACACAGAGGAACAAATACGTGTGCACATCACTTATATTCCATTTCTCTTAAACAAAACTACTCTTCATTAAAGAACTCCTAACCTCTCTCAGAAGAGATAAAGGGTAATTACTGAGCTATCATCAATTCAAAGGGGTCTCTTTCTCTGTGAGCACAGGGACCACTGATAAGACCACTTAATTAACTTAAGTGCTTCTGTTCCATCACCTCTCATGCACAGAGAGAGACCCTCTAACGGGCGATGGAGGTGCAGAAAAGGCTCCATGAGGTTTACAGACTACCATTTAATCATTGGTATTGTCAGATCTGATCAATTTCACAGTTTAACTTCAGAATTCAGCTCACTCACTGGAGTCTTTTCTCTGTTGTGTTGAACACAGAAAGGCTAGAGAGTGACAAAAAAGGGTGTGTAGAGCTAAAATGAGGTTGCTGAGGGGAATCACAAAAGAAAGTGCACTGAAGTCAAACAGGGAAATATAATGCATAAAATAAGCTTTCTCTCTAGTGCCACATAAGTGATTCATTTTTAGTCTTTGCCTTCCAACAATGGCACACCTGTGGCAACGGCACCAGGGAAAAGGAAACATCAACCACCAACCAAAAAAAAACAAAAAAAAAACTTTTACACAATAGATTACCATGTATATGACACCTGAGCTTATACAGTATACTTTGTTAATTGAGCTTTATTCTTTTAATTTTCTCTTCATGTTTGTTCACAGATGACTTTAAGCCACTAACCCACTCCTTTTCACCTCTCATATCCTCTCTCTCTCTCTCTCTCTCTCTCTCTCTCACACACACACACACACACACACGCACACACACACACACACACACACACACACACACACACACACACACACACACACACACACACTCACATACAAACATTGTATATTCAATTCTGATCATCAATACGTCAACTTTTGTTTCCACAGGTAACAAAAGGTCAACCTCTCAGCTGTGACCTCTGTGGGAGCCCTGCATGTTTCTTTCTGGAGGGCTATTTCTGACCCTATATGAAATTTCTTACACACAGTGAACTTGAACACCAGCTCAGCTCGCTGTGAAATCCTGGTTCTTTCTGGTGCATCCACTATTCTATTCTGCCTGTTCTCTTTTCACCAGTTGAACTATTATCTAACTTAAGGAGGTGAGTGTGTTAAAAAAAAAGCATTGCTGAGGGTAACACAAGGTCAAACAAAAGGTCAGCAGAAAACTGATAACAGCACAGTTAGAGAATAACTAAAGATGTGCCTGCTGAAGCACAACAACTGAAAGTGGAGGGCACTGAAACCAAACTTTTACCAAAGATTACCGGTCTGAGGAGGAAAGCTGGCCAACAGGGGCAGATGATCATTGTTGGGAGAAACATGCTGCAAATGCTGCTGCATTTTGACTTTTGCATAGCTTTAATCTAATATACATCCTTTACAGTACATCTACTACTACTATGATTATTACTACTACTATAACTACTATCACCACTACAGAATGAATTATGTTGTGTGGGTGTCTGAACTAGTATTACCCGTTTGCTTCTCTTGATCTGGTATAATATTGCTGTCTGGATGATAAAAACTTCTCAGTTTCACAAGAAATCCTCATTCCTCAACTTGAAAAAGCTAAAATTACAGTCATGTGATTTTTGACTTGCTTTAAAATTATTCTCCCACATCAGATTGCTCTGCCTGACTTTGGTCAGTCTAGATGAATCTTTTGTGTGTCCTCCTCCCTCTGTGTTCTTCTAACTCTGTATCTCCCTTTCAATCCGAACTCTTTCAGGATGAATTGGAGTCATGCTGCTCTGATTGTGTTTTATTTATCTCGAATGAACTTGGTCTCTCCGACACCCTTCTGTTGTTCCCATCATTTAGCATTTCAATTTCTTACACACCTTTTGTCCTTCCATTATGCAACACCTACCAATGACCTTGACAAAAGGTCTTTTTTTTCTCCAAAGGTTCGATCCAAAACACGGTTGTGAGAAATAGCCCACTGTGGCTACTCCTTGGGACCTCATGGTGGCCCCCCAGGAGTGTCAGAGCACCTTGAGGTACATCTGGTGGAGAATCCGGCCAACAAGACAAAGGCACAAAAAGAACATTTTTGCCTTGCCAAGATGGCCCGGGAAAAAGGCATTTTTTCCCCAAAAAAGTTAGACCTGTTTTGGACCTGATACTCCAAGGGGAAATCAAACCTAATACTTCTATAGTCTATCTATAATCCTATGGGGACCTCACAGTGGCCCCTTAGGAGTATCAGAGCCCTTGGGCTACATCTTGCAGAGAATCTGCCCAATTGGAAAAAGGGCAAAAAAGACCTTTTGCCTTGCCAAAATGACCTGGGAAAAAGCATTTTTCCCCTAAAGTTTGACACAAAACTCGGTTGTGAGAAACGTGCATCAAAGGATGTTTTGACTCTGCCAAAATGGTCTGGGGACAAGGACTTCCTTGTTGGACCCAAAACCGGGTTGTGAGAAAAACCCACTGGGAACACTCCTGGGGACTTTGCGGTGGCCCCCTGAGAGTATTGAAGCCCTCAGGGTATGTCTTGCAGAATTGTCCCAATTGGAAAAGGGCATCAAATGTCCTTTTGCCTCGTCAAAATGACCCAGGAAAAGTCATTGTTTACAGAAAGATGGACCCAAAACTCTATTGTGAGAAACCTACTCAGGATGCTCCTGGGGACCTCACGGTGGCCAGTCTAGCAGAGCCCATGGGCTATGTCTTGCAGAGTTTTGGCCAAACAAGAAAAAAGGCAGAAAAAAGGCACTTTCCACCCTGTCAAGATGGCCTGGGTGAAAAGACTTTATTGCACAGGTTGGACCCCGAACCCTGACTTTTCAGAAAACCCACAGGGAGGGCTCTTATAGATCTCAAAGTGCCCCCCTAGAAATATCAGAGTCCCTAAGCTACCATTCAATGCTTTTTCTTGTCTTCATTTTCCTTTCCCCTTGGTTACTTGTTACTTTCAAATTCAGATTGATTATTCGTTCTCATCCTGTATGTTGCCTCTCTGCCCTCCCACTTTGACTTCTCCACTCCTTTAATCTCTCTCATCTTTCTGCTCTGCACACCTTATGCTGCCCTGCCTCTGTTCCCCATCCCCATATTTCTCTTTCATCTGTAATCTTTTATCCTCCTTTACTTCTGTCTTTACATGTGGCCCTGCATCTTTTTACTCTAAGCATTTTTATTACATCCACCCACATTGAATTCTTCATTGTGTGTTTGTGTGTGTGTGTGTGTGTGTGTGTGTGTGTGTGTGTGTGTGTGTGTGTGTGTGTGTGTGTGTGTGTGTGTGTGTGTGTGTGTGTGTGTGTGTGTGTGTGTGTGTGTGTGTTAGAGAGAGGGTTCATTTGTGTTTGCATTTCTGCCACATGGTTTCTTCAGGGCACGATGCTTGTTACTGCAGCTGTGAGAATAATGACGCTGGTGATAAAAAACGTCCCTCGAAAAGTACTAATCAAACATCTCCCAGTGGCAGTGTGTGTGCTTATGTGTATGTAAGAGTGTGTCCTTTGCCATGTCGCTTTAGGGAAAACATTCCCTCCAAAAAGAACAGAATTTAGAGCGACCTCTTTTTAAAGTCCTTCACATTTACAGAACAGAGGAGTTTTTGCTTTTGTTTAGTGCGTGGTGCTGTTAATTGGTGTTGCTCTGGGCTTTCCTGAGGCTATTGAGTGGAGCGCATGTTAAAGTGTGTTAGTCTCTGTGTATGTGTGTTTTTGTGCTTTTTCAGAGTGGTTGTTACTTGGACCCCAGACTGAGGGGGCAGAGAGGGAAATTAGCAGAGCTGCTGCCACCAAAGTAACAGCGGTGCAAAGACGCTTTCAGCAGTGGAAATTAAATCGGGTTGCAAGAATTTTACAAATGATGTGGGGAAAAAAAGCTCACAGACCATCATTAGTAGAATCTGGCATGAGTTGCCATGTTAGTTTAGCAAGTTTTAACAACTTGTTTGGTCTCTATTGTATCTGTGTTCATAGATCAATTCAGATCTTCAAAGTCCCCTGTAGACTTTTTTGTTGGCGTGAGGCCTGGCATCCCTTTCACAGCTGCAGGAGTTGGGACAAAATGTATGGGCGATGAGAAAATGCCATCCACAGAGTCCCTTTAATGGAGCGCAGACAGAGCTGATGAAATGTTGATGCCACGGGTCAGCTGGAGTACTAGGAGACTGAGGGTGAATGAACATGCTTTCCTGAGCGTTACGTCAAAGAGTTTTCCATTTTAACAAAATGCTATATGATCTCTATCTTTCCACACACACACACACACACACACACACACACACACACACACACACACACACACACACACAGTACAAGTTTTCCTCTTAATTATATTTTGCCTCTGGCCTAAGTAGAAGTAGAAATAACTGTAAAGATTGCAGAAACTGTTTTTATTGGTCTGTTGTCACAGTCTAAAATAAGTTTGGCGATTAAATATGAAGCACTCAGCTGTTTGGTCTAACTTTGTTGCTCAGAGCTGTTTTGATCCATTTACTGAGAATTTGTAACGTCTTTTTGTCAAATGAAATTAATTTGTATAATTACCTGGCTGTGTTAAATATTTGAACGTGATTGGTCAAAGCCCCATAATGATGATAATGAATTCTCAACAGTAAAAGCAACACCAGGGACAACATGATCACATCAAAGAAGTTAGGTACATATCACCTTTGTCTGTTGCCACCGTGGTATAAACTGCTGGCATAAATTGCTAGGCGCCGCCCTGTTGGGTATGGCTGCCTTTTGCAGCAGCTCTCTCTTTTTTGTTCGTTTCTTGTAATTTTTTCGTCTCTTTTTCGTCATCTTTGTATTTGAAGTTGATCATTACTTTGTATGGCTCATTTGTTGGTCATGGACACCAAACTTTTTGTGGCTTCAGCGATATTTTTAATCCCACATGTAACCATGGCTGTATTGTTTACATGTGAGCTCAGCTGTTTGAAGCCTGTAGGATGTCAATGCTAACTGGTGTAAGGTCTGGATTTATAGACTCCACACAAGGAGCCAGCTGAGATATTTGTAAAGGATGTGTTCAAGACACCTCCCCTTATGGCCAAATCACACCAGCTCTGTCTCTCACAGCATTGCATCTGACAGCTTTCAATTAAAGTCAATGTGTCAGCTATAGACTGTATGGGGGTGTCCATTACGTCATCCATCTGTTCTTATACAGAGTAAGAAGGTCTATTGTTGGCTGGGGCCACAGTGGAACTGCTGATTCAAGAGGCTAGCCCCGAGCCTCCTCAGTAACAGCTACAGGGTGCCAGACCTGTCTGTAAGTTGTACCTCTGATTGGACTAACTCATGATCTTTTTTTTACAGCTGACTAAGAAAATAATTCATTCCCTGTATAACATGTGCTGATACAGAAATGAGCTATTCAAACCCAAGCTGTTATTAAATGTGGTTTTTTTAACATTGTGAAAGTCTGTTTTTTGGCTTTTGTTTAGGTAGACTGTTGATGAACTGTGGCTTTTAGCTCTTCATTTTTAAAACCGGATGCTGTCCCTTGGTGTCAACTCGTCCTGGCTCCACTCTGTTGGAGTCTGGCTCAATGTCAGCTCCGGCAGGTCAGAGCCCTCTGGATCAGATACACAAATCTCCTCTTTTTGCCCAAAGCCAAAATAACAAGGCATCAGCTTGCACAGAACAAATCACGGGGGAGGGGAAGTCAGGCACTGAAACCACATTAAATCATCCAGTTGACTGTCGAGATGAAAAATACTGTGTTGACACCAGATAGTTTTTAACTTTACTACAACAACAAACAGACATAATGATCTGAGCCAGGCCAGGGGTCGACAGGTTTGGGGCTTTACATCCCACAAATAATATGGAGAGATTCATCATTGGAGTGGAAAGCGTGGGAACTCCTTGATTTTGCAAATCCAGACTGAACATGCAACTGGTATGAGAGATGATAGAGAACACTAATTTAATTTGAAGTTAGGGGTGCTCGTGGGGCACCTTCATGCAGTATGTATGGAACTTTAAACGATTGCAGAGCACTAAGTTTCCTGTTAAAAAGTGAGAGTGAAAAAGTCGTAATTTTTAATGGCTTACTAGCTGTTCAAAATTGCTGCTCTGATTGTTTGATTGGCAATCACACTAACGATCCGTGCTTCCCCCCTGCAGGTAAACTGTGGGGTGACTGATCACAGCAGAAGTAATCAACAATAAAAAGGAGGCTGGATGAGTCACTACAACAGCAGAAATCAGTTGTTGAATGACAGTATGATGTAATTAAACTCTTCTATTAATTATTCATGCAGGAATAGAGCACAGAGGTAGAGTCATGCTGAGAGAGCACATCGTCAGGTTCAAGATCAAGTATAATCTCCTGTTCAACTTGAAATGTGTTTGTCTATATCCATATCATGCTGTCACCCTGCAAACATAAAGCTACCAGTATCAAAGAAAACATCATGCACTTTTATAACTGAAACATTTGAATTTTCA
The DNA here is from genome assembly GCF_033239565.1 of Halichoeres trimaculatus. NCBI lineage: Eukaryota > Metazoa > Chordata > Actinopteri > Labriformes > Labridae > Halichoeres > Halichoeres trimaculatus. The sequence goes on from NW_027437180.1 coordinate 22,774,803, forward strand.
CTCTTGATTCATCTGCTACAAAGGTTTATTCCTGACAGGCACCCCACAGCTGACCATTATTCCAATAATGAGAATGACAAAGCACAAGACAAAATGAGACCAGAGTTAAAAGTATAACCACCCTCTGTATCATCAGAGAGACAGCTTTTCACAAGAGCAGGTAAACTGAGTGAAGGATAAAAAGGAAGAAATAGTTAATTTTTAAACTGTGACAATAAATCTGTTCTCCAGACATCTTACATCTTCTGTCACAGGATACTCTTGTTTAGATTCTCCTTTTCTGGTTTCTGGTTATAGTTTCCTTTGTTTCTTTTTTTTCCTTTTTCTTTTTTTTAGTCCTTCTTCATCATGAGTGACTGTTTTAGTTTCCCTGGTGCTTTTGTTCAGTGATAATTACCTTGGTTATTTTTTCTGTGATTACCTTTCTGCTCCAGCACTTTTCATGTGTCAGTTAAAACCCATGCTGCTTGATTTTCTGTGTTGTTTTATGAGTTCTTAGCTAAAGCTCCCTTGCTTGTTCTTTTTTTCTCTTCCTCATGATTGTATGCCCTTCCCTGTGATATATATTTTTTCACTGTCTAACACATGTCTGATTGCTCTGGTGGTCTCTGTGTTTCATCCATTCTGAGACATTTGCTGCATCTTACTTTGTACTTGCCTGCCCTAAACTAAAGTAAGTGTTTTGTTTATTCCTTTGAGGTTTATTTTGGTTTGATATACCTTTTTTCTGTCTAAATTAGTTTGTTTTTCTTTTATGCCAAGCATAACGTTTCTGTGTCACACCCCCCCCCCTTAAAAAAAGAAAGAAAAACAAATTGAAGAAACATTAGTGTCCAATTAAAAAGCAAAAATATTCTCATGCTACAACACCTCAGATGCTTTGTAAGTAACAACAGAACTGTGTATCATTACATTACATGAAATCTGCTTTGTTCCAAACACTAAAACACGCAGTAATAGGTTTGTCATATATACTTATATTTGTTGATGTTGTTTTTGATTGTTTATTTACCGCTAATGTCTGTCCGCTTTCCCCTTTTCTTCTCTGTACTACTGTTTTTGTTACACAGTGAAGGCGAAATGAGTTCACCCAATCCGCAAGGTTTAAAAATCAAAGCACTGACTTCAGAAGATTGAAGCTTTTCAGTTGAAACCTCTCGTGCAGTGTGTATACCAAATGTGCAAATGGGAAATTGTTTTATCCCGCGAGCAAAGTACATTGAAAATCAACGGTTGGCATAAAGTTGCAGCAGTGAATGAAGCCTTACATGAAATTGTCCTCACCTAAGTTAAAAAAATCCTCTTGAATGAAAAATTATCTTGATGCTGTGGCGAGATGATGATGATGATGACGGTTTAGGAAAGGAGGACTGAATATCATTTCTTGCAGCATTTATCTGGTGCTTCACAACTTGACTTAATGGACAGAAATTGAGCCAAAGAAGAGATAGGCTTCATCAAAGTCATTTAAAAGGTTGGAAAAAGTATGTTCAGTAAGTTTGTGTTTGCTACTTGTTTTTAAGAGATCGATTTGACTTTGAGCCAAGTCAGCTAACGTAATGGCAGTTAATATAACAGTATTATACCGTTGTATTTCCCAGCTTAAAAGTAGTCATTAGTGGGTATTCAAGTAGTCAGAGTTGATAAAGATTGTTTTACTTTTTTTATATTTTATTTTAATCAGAGGAAACCTGCCAAGTTAAAAGTCCCGTAGACCCTCCTGTTCCCTCTTATGTACATTTCCCGCATTCATTCTTTTAAACCAAGACAGAGACAAGCTGTGAAGCAAGGGTTTATAAGAGGAAAGTGGTAGATGACAGACCAGGACCAGGGGAAGAACAGACCCAAGGGGCCAGAGCAGGAAGAGTTTAGGACCTGAGAGCATATGCTGAAACAAACCAGGCAGCTGGAGCCTCACAGGCTATCACAGTCAGGCTGACATGTGAGGGCACAAAGCCTGTCAGCAGACCCGAGTGGAAAACATTTGATTTTGCGATAAGATAGATTACTGTGTTCTTCATAGCAGGACCAGACTTGTCAAGAAAAGTGTTTTTGAAGTCTGCCCCCGTACAACTCTTAAATCAACCTGCAGTATGTCCTGTTGTTTTGGGACAATTTATACTCGACTAATCCACTAACATACAGTTGAGGTTCTGTAAGACATCTTTCATGCATTTAAAGCTTTAGATGAGCTTACTTTAAGCTGTTCAACACATTCATGTCACAAGAACAGATCTTAAAGATTTGCTTGTTTCTTCACATTCTCAGATGTATGCCACCCTTAACATTCATGTCAACTTAACATGAGAGTCTTAGTTATTACAAAAAAAAAAAGCATGACATATTTCAGATTTAGTAAAGAAAACCTGCTGAGTCAGACCAGGTGATGTTTATATATCTCTTCAAATAGATTTCTAAATTGACACATACACACTTCACATATAGAACATGCATACACAACTGTGTGTTTGATCATTCTTAAAGCTGTGTGAATATTATTCAAACAACCAAATCCAAATTAAATGTCATTCATTCACATTTTAAAACTCTAAAACTGTTGCACCATGAAATTAGGTCTCTGACTTCCGAGGCAGTCAGAGAGAAACAGTCTGACTTCAGGACCTGAGTCTGAGCTCTTTATTTTGCCTTTCAGGTTGATCTGTTCGGGTAATATGCCACCACAGAGACTTGCTGATGAGTTTGCAGGAATTTCTTAAACTAGTTTCAGGTTGCTTTGAGATATCCTGAGCTGGGGATGTTTGGTTGACTTCACAAACATCAGCTGTGAGCAGCTATTGCCCTCACCGGTTGGCATCAGCGGATGAATAGTCAAATTATGAAACTTCTTTTTGTAAATCTGAAATTTGGATCATGTAATGTGTTGACACCAAAATCCCAAACAGGGGGGTTGTAACCCTGGTTAATGGTCTCTGCAGTAATGCTATAGCACTGTTCCACCCTGAATTAAAAAAAGATGACAGACGGTCTTGTAGCATGCTGCAGGCTATGTATGTGTAAAGCAGAATACAAACAATTGTCCAGAGCAAAAGCAAGGGATGTGGACATCAACCTGCAAGGACAACCAAAAGAAGGCTTTGCTAGGCTAGGCGCCCCCCTGTTGGGTATGGCTGCCTTTTGCAGCAGCTCTCTCTTTTTTGTTCGTTTCTTGTAATTTTTTTCCTCTCTTTTTCGTAACCTTTGTATTTGGAGTGGATCATTACTTTTTATGGCTCATTTGTTGGTCATGGACACCAAACTCTTTGTGGCTTCAGTGATATTTTTACTATTTTTGCTCTAGTGTTTGTACTACATGTAACCAAGGCCACATTATTTATATGTGAACTCAGCTGTTTGCAGCCTGTAGCATGTCAATGCTAACTGGTGTAAGGCCTGATGTCTTCCCACAGGGTGAGGAGAAGGAGGTGAGGACGACATGCTGGTTCTCAGGTGTGAGCTAAGAAGTGACGACATCGACCTGTCCGTCCATCCATCGTTATTGGGAACATAAGATCTATCTCCAATAAGATGGACGAGCTAGCTGTGCTAACCCAGCAACAGGGGTAATACCAGAGGGCAGAGTAGCATCATGCTATTCACAGACGTGGCCAACGGAGATAAAATCAGACACCAACGGCATGTTGGAAGAGCTTCACCTGCTGTGAGCAGACTGGATCTAGGAGACAGAGATGGAGCATGACTGAAGAAGCTCAGTCCTGGACCCTGTGGAGGTGGAGGCTGGCTGAACTGGAGAATGATGGACAAGCTGTCATCCTCTATTTTCTTATGGACCTTTTTGCACTTTCTATACACTTCCTTACTTTTGTTTTCTTCATTGCTGCTGTGACTTCGATTTCGTTGTACTTGTTTCAATGACAATAAAGTTTTATTCTATTCTATTCTATTCTATTCTATTCTATTCTATTCTATTCTATTCTATTCTATTCATTATCCACACTTCAAGAACCAACAGGGCATTGTTTACCTGTAAACTCTGTGATTCTGTGTTTAGCTGTGGTAAAGGATTTGTGCTTTTATTGTCTGTTTTCTAACTGTATTCTTACCTTGACTGGGGATGGATAATTTTCTGAATTTGAAGCAAGAATGCAAATCCATAACCAGTGGGTACAATTCAAAATAGACAGTTTGTTCATGGTGGTGATGTAAATTGTTTGTGAAATCACTGTAGAGGGCAGCGACAATGTCCCTCATGCTCAAAATGATCACGGAACGAGACCACAACAGAAAATTCAGTTTCAAAATCCATCAGCGATGCAGCAAAACAACATTTTGCTTCTCTTAAACAACAATTTTGAATTTGTATTTCTTTCCCTCATGCATCAGGTTGCAATTTTCATAAACTGGCTGCTTTTTTCACAAATGTATTATCAGGCCTGAAAGAAGCGATTACCTGAAAAGGTAACTGCAACAGTTGTGTATTTAGTGCTGAGCAGTAAGTGTCTTTATCATTAGTTTTTTAAACATGGTCCCGCTGCTGCTCAACATGAGGCTGATGAGTTAATGAATCAAAACTGTGCAAAGCTGTGTTGAAAAATTAAAACAATCTGCTTACAGAAAGTGAAACACTCTGTTGAGCTGAGGGGACTGCAGAGGTCAGTTATTATAACTGCAAGCAGCACCAACTATATGAAACATCATTGAAGCCATTCATTACACCTAAAAATGATGACTGCAGCAGCTTTCAGGGCTAAATGTAAACTTATTTAAGTGAGGAAAGCTGCTAATTACTGCTGTATCCATTTGGTGCAATTCACAGCTCAAGTATTTTTTATGATGTGACCTTTTTTTGGACGAAGCACACACACACACACACACACACACACACACACACACACACACACACACACACACACACACGCGCGCGCACGCACACACACACACACACACACACACACACACACACACACACACACACACACACACACACACACACACACACACACACACACACACGCATAAACAGACTATCAATCATCCTAACCAAACACAAAAATACATTATAAAGAGGGTTATATGTTTTCATGTGTCTCAACAACATCACATTCCCTGTGTCACATACATTATGAAACAACATGCTGTCCGATCAATAAGAAAAATATCTCCAGACATACGGGCGCTTTGTCAACAAACGGATAAATCACACACTGGACAGATCATTTTGAACCAACACTAATCACTAACATCCTAACACCCTCTATGTGTAGCCTGAATGGACTTTTAGAAAAACATAAACTGGGGTCTCATTCACATCTTTGGGCTTCCTGTTTGCTTTTCAGGGACACTGAAAGATATTTCACATCATTTATGATTATGATCTGTGATGATCTGTGATCTGTGACATCAGCTATTTCAAATGTCAAAAGGTCATTGACATTTGAAATAGCTAAGCTGTTATCTGAGTCAGCCTGATAAAAAGTATTATTCAAATAAGTTTAACAGTTACAACAGGGAAACAGGTAAAGTCAGTTCCAGAGGTGGGCAACATGACTGTAAATAAAGTCTGTGAAGATTAGTTTGAGTCCTCAGTTCATCTGTTTTACTTTTGTAACAAAGGCTGTGAGGATGGGGCAAGTGTTCATTGTGTACAGAAGCATGTTTTTAAACTTGTAATTTCAAACTGTTTCACATGCAGACAGTGCATTAAGAACCTCACAAGCCAGTGATGCTGTGCTCGCCTGTGCCACTTCTCTCTGACTCAGATGGTATTTCTACTTTCTACAAGTCATGTCATGTACCAGTTTGCTGGAAAGCAATTTAAGAGCTGTAGAAGTAAACCTGACCTGAAACCTTCTGTATCCTCAGAAATAAAACAGACACGCAGGCTCTGTGAGGCTCCAGTACAGGCTGTAAGACACGGCTCCAGTATTGCTGCAATTATAATCCTCTTCAGCTGATTTTAGAGTGATCTATCAACAGGGAGAGCCTATAAAATCTTTTTATGATCTTCCTGACCTCTGTTTCAATTACAGAGCAATAGAGGCACACACACGCTTACAAACACACATGTATGTCACACACACACACACAAAGGGAGCCCAGAGAAGATTACTTTTCCTTCACTGTGGAAATCAATGGGATCACTCCATCGCTCAATTCAACAGCCACACACACACACACACACACACACACACACACACACACACACACACACACACACACACACACACACACACACACACACACACACACACACACCTATAGATCAGTACAGGACAAGTAGATCTGGTTGCTTGTCACTGTGTGAACAAAGGTCCCGTTGTCCCTCCCTGGTGACAAGAACATTCAGAGTACTGTCTCTACACACACTTTCATTTCTCTCTTTCCTCATTTTCCCTTTCATAATTTATCTGGAGCATCATACACAGAGTATATCAGAGACAGCTGCCAGTTTGATACTAAGCGGCATCCTCTGGTCTAAGAATATGGGACAATGCTAAAGTGCTAAAATCTGCTGTTTCTTGAGTGTCCACTAGAGGCTGGCTCCGGAAGTACTGGAAGTCATACACGCCAAGCCAAAAAAAAGCAGCTTTCAAAGCAGAAATTAACCAGTTTACAGCCTGGTTCAACCAATGTCACCTGTCTGAATTGCTTAGTTTACTATCGGCACACACTGTACAGGGGGGATTTTTTTTCTTACTTGGAGGTTGAGCGGATATTAAGATTGCAAGCTTGCCCAACCACAGGCACAGCTCAGGTCATGGGACTGATGGGTGCTCTATAGCTGTACGTGAAGCCTTGCCACTTCCAATATGGCTGCTATTCACAATTTGCTTCATTTTCCGTTTCAGAAACCAACAGGTGATGTCGGGAGACTTCACCCATATTTTATACAGTCTATGTTCGATACTCAGCCCTTTGTTGCTTGTCCCCCCATAATTCTTCTTCAGCTGTCAGCAAATCACCAAAACAAAACTTCCAAGACAAAAATCAGATGTCTAAGACTTTTTTGAGATAAAGATCTTTCTGATGTCTTTTGTATTCAAACCCACCTGTCCTGTCATTCTCTGCCCTTTCCCACAGAGTGAGTACTGTTAAAAGTCATGTAGTGTTCTCAAGTCACTGTGGGCGACTGTTGAATTCTAGTGTGGGAGAGAGAGAGAGAAAAAGTCTGTGTGTGTGTGTGTGTGTGTGTGTGTGTGTGTGTGTGTGTGTGTGTGTGTGTGTGTGTGTGTCAGAAGCACTGAACCAGAGTAATGGGTTTGTTCAGCCGTCCGTTGCAGTTGTTTTGCTGCTGAATGATCCAGCAAACTAGCCAGAATCCTCAATAACAGACACTCTGTCCCACTCTCCCTCTTTAACACACACACACACACACACACACACACACACACACACACACACACACACACACACACACACACACACACACACACACACACACACACACACACACAGAGTCTTAAATACTCTCTCGCTGTAAAGTATTTTTTTGCACTTAAATTAAACCCAAATACCTCTTTACACAGACTGTAGTATCTGTAAGCGTGAGGCAGATCAAAAGCTGTCTGATATGTAAAAAGGACAAAAAGAGACACAAAAGACCGACTGCAGCTGGTTGACATTCTCTCCAAATGTTTAAAAGCTGAAATGATTCTGTCTTTCAGCTGCAATCAGAGCTCCTCTCCCATGAGTGAATCTTTAGGAAGCGACGTGCAGAAGCAGCCATTTAGGGTTCAATCCCCGTGACAATGCTAGGCAGGACTAGAACTGAGGTTATCAAACGGTGAGTTTGCTTCCAATCCAACAGGGAGAATGGATACAGCCATTCTGAAAGCGAATGAGATATTTAACCACTGGAGAATCTGTTTCAAAGGAAGTAAGCGCCAATATGGTGCACAAACTTCTTCTTATTCATTGGCAGATAAATTCAATCATCTGTGTTTGTCTAGCTTGGAGAAGGAAAGACGTGTTTGGAAGACAAAGGTAGATTTGTTGTTAATTAAAAAGTTTCAAGTTAGTTAAGAGTTTGAAATGTTCACTGAAGATGTGGTTCACATGCCTCCTGCAACTGCAGCATCATTTAAAATTTTAAATGTAAGCTTTTTACACAGTCTTTAGGGATAGGATTGTTACATCTATTTGATGTTTTTTTATTCTGCATGTGTCACTGGAAGTGCACAAACCTACCATTACACTCACTGGCCACTTTATTAGGTACACCTTGCTAGTACCGGGTCAGACACTTTTGCCTTCAGAACTGCCCTAATCCTTCATGGCATAGATGCAACAAGGTACTGGAAACATTACTCAGAGAGTTTGGTCCAGATTGACATGATAGCATCACACAGTTGCTGCAGATTTGTCGGCTGCACATCCATGATGAAAATCTCCCGTTTCACCACATCCCAAAGGTGCTCTGTTGGATTTAGCTCTGTCGACTGTGGAGGCCATTAGAGTCCAGTGAACTCATTGTCATGTTGAAGAAACTAGTCTGAGATGATTCCAGCTTTATGACATGGCGCCATCAGAAATGGGTACACTGTGCTCATAAAGGGATGGACATGGTCAGCAACAATACTCAGGTAGGCTGTGGACTTTAAACCATGCTCAATCAGTACTAAGGGGCCCAAAGTGTGCCAAGAAATATCCTCTTCACCATTACTCCAGCAGCAGCCTGAACCGTTGATACAAGGCAGGATGGATCCATGCTTTCATGTTGTTGACGCCAAATTCTGACCCTACCATCCGAGTGTTGCAGCAGAAATCCAGACTCATCAAACCAGGCAATGTTTTTCCAATCTTCTATTGTCCAGTTTTGGTAAGCCTGTGTGAACTGTAGCCTCATTTTCCTGTTCTTAGCTGACAGGAGGGTCACCCTATGTGGTCGTCTTCTGCTGTAGCCCATCTGCCTCAAGGTTGGACGTGTTGAGATACTCTTCTACATACCTCGGTTGTAATGAGTGGTTGAGTTACAGTTGCCTTTCTATCAGCTCGACCCAGTCTGTCCATTCTCCTCTGACCTCTGGCATCAGCAAGACATTTTCGCCCACAGAACTGCCGCTCACTGGATATTTTCTCTTTTTGGGACCATTCTCTGTAAACCCAAAAGATGGTTGTGTGTGAAAATCCCAGTAGATCAGCAGTCTCTGAAATACTCAGACCAGCTCGTCTGGCACTAACAATCACGACACGTTCAAAGTCACTTAAATCACCTTTCTTCCCAATTCTGATGCTCAGTGTGAACTGCATCAGATCGTCTTGACGGTGTCTACATGCCTAAATGCATTGAGTTGCTGTCATGTGATAGGCTGATTAGAAATTTGCGTTAAGGAGCAGTTGAACAGGTGTGCCTAATAAAGTTGCCAGTGAGTGTCAGTCCATATGTTTACAGATTGTTGTAAAACACGAAAAAAATAATCATTTTCACTCTCAGATTTTAAATGTATCCTGAATACACCAGAAACATTTTTCTGTTGTTGTTTTTTTCTTCTGCTTTTACAATTTGTACAAGAAACAATGCACTGCACAGAAAAGGAAGTCACATCTGGGGGTTATTGATTGGTAACACGTTATAAGATTGCACTGTAGTTCCAAAACAGCCTGTGAAAGCGTTTATTTTCTCTGTTGATTTTTTTTTAAGTGTGATTTCTGAGTTTTGTCTGGGTCAAAACACAGGTTCTGTGCTTTGTGCTAATTCAACTTTTGAGTGAGTAGTCGGTCATTTGACCTTTCAGCTTTCCAGTCACTATCCAATCAGCTTTGGAGACCTGAATTGGCTGTGTGTGTAAAATGCTCGCCGAGGCTTTGTGAGCTCCAGTAGAAAGAGAGGGAGAGGAAAAAGGGAGCCTAGCAACCAGTTCTAATCACAGACTCTGTCTCGATATCCTGTGTCATCTCGTTGAATCTCCACTGATAGCAGCGCCTCCATTCACTCTGTGCACAAGGGCTCATCTGACCCTGAGTCACACTCTGCAGTCACAACACTGCTGCAGTAATGATCCGCGATCACTGAGGAGTAACCTAACAAAACAACAACAACAATGCCCAATAATCTATTCTGAGATTCTCTGATCGTCACAGTGGCTAAATGGCATTTGAGAAAAAGTTTTTTTAGACCTTTACAAATTTCGCTCAGAGACACTGAACAAAGCTGTTAGAGTTTAATTCAGTTTTTGAATTGTTTTGTGAAAGTTGTGATTTTGTGTTGGTAAGTTTTGCTGCGAAAATAAATTTAACAGTTTGTCTTGAACTTCTGCTGGCTGGGTTCAGTTGATAACTTCTGCAAGATGGGTCTCATCCCATTTATCTAAAGGAAAAAAGCTTCTGAACTGACTTCCTGGCTGTTTATGGAGAATATTTGGTACTGGGGTTAAAAAACACATCTGAATACTGAATCTACTCATCTGGCAGAGCTGTTTGTCTTTCTGAATGTTTGTATGTGTGAGTGTGTTGGGTTGGTGTGTGAGCTTGTTTGAAGTTATAATCTGTCTTAGACTTGTCTAAGTCCAATGGGGAGGAGCAGGTGTTACACAGGGATAGATATCTGTTGGAGTTTATGGATACCAACACTGATACTGTGCATTAAAACTGTTATCAATACTACTCTCTATTATTTAGTGTGAAAGATAAATCTCTAGCAAGTAAAGATTTAAAAGGACATATTTTTATATATAACAGACTTCCAAGAGTATTAAACCAACTCACAAACCTCCTAAAAGCCAAACCCCCCAAAAATATGTAAAGACACATTAAACCTAAAACTGGTATAATATTCTATTTTTAGTTCACAAAGATGACATTACAATCCAAATATACAGTCACATATCAATGAATTAGAGTATCATGGAAAAGCTTGTGGCTGAGATAGAAACTTAAAATTTAAAATGAAAATTAGGACTCAAAGTCCAGCAGTAGTTGCATCAGGTGAACTTGAAATAAAATACATTTGATTAGGGTTTGTAGATGATTACATTTGGCTGCCTGTTAGAAATATGACCAAGTTGAGTCAAGATAATTGTCCAAAACAGTAATGGGAAGAGAAACAGGCAAATGGATCAAAATAAAAGTCAATCAAAAGAACTGAATGCACCCAGAGATAGAATTGGAAGCAAAAATTTGATGTTTCAAAGTTAAACCTGGACATGGACGCAAAACTGAGCTACAGAAAGCTATAGGTTGTCAAAAACCATCAAGTGACCTGCCACAAGACTTGGTGACAGCAAGCACCAAGGGCTCAGCATGCACAGTAAGAAGATCCATTGTTGAACTCTAGGATAAACGCAATGACTGACCCACAGACTGGACTGTTTTGGACCTCTGGATCAGCGGCATTTCTGGAAAAGGCAGAATGAAGCATGTGTTTAAAAGAACACCCTGCCTCAAATGAAGCATGGCGGTGGCTCTGCGGCTGCTCAGCTTCATTTTCACACTGGAAACCTGCAACATGTGGAGCACAAGATGGATTCAATCAAGTACGAGGAAATCCAAGGATAAAATGTCATTCCATCTGCGAAGAAGCTGAAGCTTGGGTTTTACTGGACCTTCCAACAGGAAAGTGGTCCAAAAGATACCCTTAAGTCAACCAAGGCTTGGTCTGGGAGAAGAAGTCTTGGAATTTAGTGGCACCCGCTGTCCCCTGACTTGTAACCACTAAAGAATCTGTGGTGGAAGTTGATGTCAAGTTGGTGCTGCTGTCTGTCATTAACCATTAGGCATGGACTTGGGATCCTGAGGAACGTTGTCAGATGCTGGTGTCTGGCTGTGCATGTTTGCAGAAGGACTACGAAGTACTAACGGTGTTTGTCAGGCAGGGGCTGAGTAGTTTTGGGAATTAAATAGTCATCTAGTTGCACTTTTTTGTTGAAAGTTCAGAAAATATTTGCAAATATAATTGCTGTCACATTATGTTGGTTGTTTTGTCTGATTGGTGGTGGTCAGGCAGGATACCTTCAAGCTCTCGCTTAGTTTTACTGATCTCTTTAAGTCAACTATAACCAGGCTCCTTGAGTGCCATAACATCTCCGTCACTACACAATGTACATGGGGTTTATGTCGACTGGAAAAAGAAAAAAAATTGGCAGCACTGTTTCCCAAAGCATATTCCCCTGTATATAGTGCCTTCTGCTCTTCTGTGAGGTTATTGATCGTTTTATTGAGGTCTTGTTTTCTTATTGTCAGCATTAGTCAAAACCAGAAGAGTTTTTATAACCTCAGCTTAATTATTCCATTCAACATTTAGAGTTTGAACAGAAATGTTTGACAACTTGATGAATATCACCCCTGACTGCACAGGTTTTTGTTGTAGCAGTTGGGTAGGATGTTATCGACCACTGTCTCATGTTCTCTTGATTGAACTGCAGCTGTGCCTGCCATCATTCACCAAGTCAGCTTTTCTGATCACTGTTCCACGTTGACACAGAAAACCTGATCTGAGAAAACACCACCATTTATCGTGGTGCCACTCTGCCGGAGCAAGAAAGAGCGGTCAGACCAGTGTTGGACGACAGTAAGAATCTCTGGTGATGAATGGATGCTGTAAATTCAGCAGTGGGAAACATTTACATGTAAATAATAGCATCTGTCTGCAGGCTACTCACGCATGACATCCGCAAACGTGCAAATTCTTACAACATATCTCAACAAGCACAGGCAAACAGGACAACACAGAGAGAGAGATTTGAAAGCACACACACGCAGAAGAGGTAATGAAATGATGTACGAGAGCTCTCAAGCCCTGATCCAAAGCCTCCTTCACTTCACTCTCCACTGGTCTTTCCACCCAAGAGTGTTTCTCTGTTTCCACTGTCTCTTTTCATGTCTCTATCCCCCATCAGCACTGCTAGGATATGATTGGTGTACTCAAAGGCGATGTGTTTTGGTTGTACAAGATGAAAAGAAGAGAGAAGGAGGGGTGAAAACAGCTTCTGACAGCTCCAGCTTTGTGTGTTTGAAATCAGAGGATAACTGCAGGAAAAGAAAACTGACTTCAAATTAGGGATGCAACAATTCTCCATGCGTTATTGAAACACTCAGTCCAATTCATGCACTTCTGAAGTGCAGAACTTTGAGTAATACTGGCTTCAGTGCATTTTATCACTCCTTGAATTGAATTGCTTTTTTAGTGTTTGAGTCCACACACTCGGATGAGAAGGAAACTCAATATCAGGTCACTATGTTCTTAAGTTAGAGGTAGCTGAAAAACAATAGACCCTCGCTGATGTCATCCAACAAACATTTCCCACTGGTTCAGAGGGACTCAGAAACAAGTGAGGGCATGAATGGTCAAGGACTTGCAAATTAGAGCTGAGCGATGCTGGGGAGTTTGGTATGGATTCGATACCAAGTAAATACAGGGCCAGTATCGCCGATACCAATACTGATACTGATACTTTTTAATATTTAAGGTTGATGTATCATCAAACTGCAGACTTTGAAGTGTTTTTATTTATTTTTTCTTTTGATAATGTTGTAAAAACCTAGGACAGAATTTAGGCAAAGTTTAAAGGTGAATACAAATTACTTTAGTGTCTTAATAAACATTTATGTTCAGAAACAATACAACAGTAACAAAACTAATTTTCCCCAAAACATTGTTGTGTGGAATTCTTTTCTTAAGAAAAAAGGGCAAAAAGTTATCAATTGAGGGTACGATTACAACTTTTTTTTTTATGTAGAGAGTTGACGACTACAATACAAAAAAAAAAAAAAGTTCTCCCATTATTGCACTCATTTTGTTAAATAATAAAATATAAAGAACTACCAAAGCAAATGTTGGGGGTGGGGGGCGCTGCGACACAGCGGCACCTACACAGACACAGACAGGTCGCCACTTTTATAAAACCACAGCAGTCGTCATGGAGGAGAAAAAAAAACTAGAGTATCAATCTTTTTGGTATCATTCGATATTAATACAAACGTTGGTATTGATATTATCAAAATTTGGATCAATCCGCCTACCTCTATTGCAAATGTTCTTTGTGGTTGGAGATATGGGTCAGAAAAACGCTCTCTCCCATTTTCCAGCCACTACAGCTGTTGCAGTCTCACCAACATCACCACTGCTACAATGCCGATGGTAACCCCTTGATGCCGGTTGTCGCCTGTCAGGTCTTGATGCAGCTGAAATGACCTTTGTAGCTCATTATTACCTATTGATTGATATTCTACACATGGCGTTGATCGTATCAGATCCACTGTGTTACCATGTATTGGTCAGGGGATGAACTTCTCATGTCTATATATATATATAATATAACTTAATTATAACAATTATGTGTACTATACTCAAATTTACAATCTCCACTTAACACCTGTTATGCATGTACCAACTATTAGGATGCTGGATAAGTACAAAAAATGAAGTCAAGTTTGTAGTTTATGCTTTGTTCTTAACTTTAAAATGTGCATCTATCACTTCCATGGCATTGTTCAATGAGAAGAGTGAGATGTGAGGAAAAAGGAGAGGGTTAACTCAGAGAAACTGTTGAACCTTTCACATGAAATTAGATGAAACAATTAAAGTGGCTTAGAGGAGAAACCACTTCTTGTATCAAGTGTTCTCAAATCATTAGATTGAGACCACTGACACTGCTTCACAGTGAGGAGTTACTGCACAGAAAAAAAAACAGGAATCATTTTGTCGTACCATGGGCTGGCCTCAGAGTGGGGTCATTTTTGGGGAGCAGAGGCTTGGACTGTCTCACTTTTGGTTGCTGTGCAGTGAAAAGATGTTGAAGTGCTGATGAAGGATGAATCTGGTCCCCCCTCACTGCCTCAACAACTTATTAAAATGATGAAATTGCATGACTTGAACGAGCAATCTCAACTGCTCAGGAGTGCAGCTAAAAACATGGATATTTAAAATCAGCATGCCGAGAAAGTCTCAGTCTGAATTAGGTTTCTACTCTGAAAGACAGGATCTTTCGATAAGCTGTTTACAAGTTTGGACATTTTTCAAAGAATCACAGTAAAACAGCATTTGACCTCAACTGTTGACTTGAATAGAGGTTAGAGAAATCTCTGATAAAAGATGTTTGACCTTTCTTGAATCATATATCTAATATTCAATAAACCAGTTTACCATCAATGCATGAGTAGCATCTGTTACCTCTAGAGAAGAACAAAGAGGTCCACCGTGACATCGCTCTGTTTCTAAACTGACTGCAATTTAACTAATGAATAATATCTTTTAATGTCATTTTTATCTGCTGATGGTATTTACTTTCTTGGTTTTTCTACAATTCAGACTTTTACACTTACTTTGTCATGAAAACTTTACCTGGTAATCCTACAAGCAATCTTTCAGCAATCAGATAACTTTATGACACTGAACAACAGGTTTAAAGTCTTCCGTCAGGTTTCCTCATCACAGCACTGAGACTGCTCTGGTTAAGGTGTTTAATGACATCCACCTGAACACAGACAGTGACAGAGTTTCAGTAGTTGTGCTGCTTGATCTCAGTGCAGCTTTTGATACAGTAGACTAGACATACTGTTGAACTGACTAGAGAACTGGGTGGGACTTTCTGGCAAAGCACTAAGTTGGTTTAAATCTTACCTGAAGGACAGACACTGTTTTGTGTCTATAGGTAACTGTACAGCTGAGTGGACAAAAATAACGTGGAGTACCCCAAGGATCCATCCTGGGTCCTCTTCTGTTAAACATCTATCTGCTCCCACTGACTAAGATTATAGAACACAACCAAGTCAGTTACCATAACTATGCTGACGACACACAGTTATACATTTCAGTGTCACCAGGTGATCATGGCAACATACAAGCTCTGGGTAAATGTATTGAACAGTTCAGTGATTGGATGAGCCTAAACTTCCTTCAGCTAAACAAAGATCAAACTGAGGTTGTTGTTTTTGGAGCCAAATCAGAGAGAGTCAAACTCAGTGAGCAGCTCCAGATATTAAAGTTAAAAATCACTGACCATGCCAGAAACCTGGGCGTTATCATGGACTAAGGACTGATGGATCCCGTATGATCCATCAAGACCACTTAGGTCTTCTGGATCAGGTCTGCTTTCAGTCCCCAGAGTCAGAACCAAACATGGAGAAGCAGCATTCAGCTTCTATTCTCCAAATATCTGGAACAAACTGCCAGAAAATATCAGGTCTGCTAAAACTCTGAGCTCATTTAGATCCAGGTTGAAAAGCCACCTTTTTACAGCTGCCTTTTATTAGAGCATTTCAACAATTCATTTTAATGTCTTCTCTTTAACTCTGCACTGCCACTCTTATCTTAAAATCTGTTTTAAAATCTATTTTAACTTTTTTTAATATCATTGTTTTACTGTATCTTGCTAATTTAATCTGCTTTTTATTGAATTTTAATTGTTTTCTTTTAATTTGTTCTGTCTGTAAAGCACTTTGAATTGCCAAGCTGAAATGTGCTATATAAATAAACTTGCCTTGCCCTGCCTTGCCTTACAAACCAAAAAGTAATAACTTGGCATTATGTTGTCTTTTCATAATGGCAGAGTTTTCAATCTAGGTTGAGTTTTTGTTGTGTTGAAGTAAAACAAATTAAGATGGAGTTATGCACATCTGTTCAATGGTAAAATCTTGTCACAATACAAGGTCAGCTATTAACAGCGCGTTCTGTATGAAAACATTGATTTGCACACATCTGAAAATTCCTCCTTCATCCCACACAAATATGCAAATGGAGCAAAACATTAAAATTGTTAGAATTCCTGTGCATGCATCTATGCACAAACTTACAGAGGCAGAAACTGCACACTCTTTCCAGTTCCTACTTTATAAACCTCCCCAGACCATCCTCTGCTTCCTCTTCTCACACAGCCTGCAGGGCACAGACGGCAGAGTCCATGCTCAGGTCTGATGAATAAACTGCTCAGAGCATCCTCTTACCTTGACTTCTGTCTCTGGTCTTTGTCTGGGTGCCTGAATTATGTGTGAGCATGTTTTTTTCATCTGTTTGTAATCTTACATACCCACATCCTGCAGCCTTCTGTCCAATTATATCCCTTCCCTTGAACTGTATAACTCCAGTTGATGTTTACTCCTTCTCTCTGCTTTGCATATAAATAGCTCAACAACATTTCATGACGTCTGTCAACCGCTGTACTCAAAAGAAAACACACACACACAGCAGTGATGGAGCAGCACAGCGTGCAAAAAATGCCAGAAACAAGGAAACGACTTAGACTGGATTCAATCCTCAGCACAGTCTGAAATTCTCAAGCTATGATAACAAACACCTTGGGGTCAAGTGTCCAGTTTGTATCACAGTACAGTAATCATAAAGCAGACAGTTCATCGTCTCAGTGATTAGTTGTTATGATCATTGTCTGCTTCTCCACAATCTGAATTTCTTTAACACAGGATTGAACCATAGAAGACTACTGTTCTAATACTACTGTTCTACTACGTGGCTAGGCGACTCCCTGTTGGCTATGGCTGCCTTTTGCAGCAACTCTCTCTTCTATGGCTGTTTCTTGTAATTTTTTAAATCTCTTTTTCGTACTTTTTGTATTTGGAGTGGATCATTACTTTGTATGGCTCATTTGTTGGTCATGGACACCAAACTTTCTGTGACTTCAATGATATTTTTACTACTTTTTCTCCTGTGTTTGTCTGGAGATCCTACATGTAACCATAGCTGCATTGTTTACATGTGAAATCAGCTGTTAGCAGCCTGTAGGATGTCAATGCTAACTGGTGTAAGGCCTGATGTCTTCCCACAAGGTGAGGAGAAGGAGATGAGGACGACGTGCTGGTTCTCAGGTGTGAGCTAAGAAGTGATGACATGGATCTGTCCTTTCATCCATCGTTATTGGGAACATAAGATCTATCTCCAATAAGATGGACAGGCTAGCTGTGCTAACCCAGCAACAGAGGGAATACCAGAGGGCAGAGTAGCATCATGCTATTCACAGACATAGCTAACGGAGCTAACATCAGACACCAACGCCACATTGGAAGAGCTTCACCTGCTGTGAGGAGACAGGATCCAGGAGACAGAGATGGAGCATGACTGAAGAAGCTCAGTCCTGGACCCTGTGGAGGTGGAGGCTGGCTGAACTGGAGAATGATGGACAAGCTGTCATCTATTTTCTTATGGACCTTTTTGCACTTTCTATACACTTTCTTACTTTTGTTTTCTTGATTGCTGCTGTCACTTCAATTTGGTTGTACTTGTTACAATGACAATAAAGTTTTATTCTATTCTATTCTATTCTATCCTACTAACAACGTTTGACAGGGTGATATTTACTCGGATTTCAAGTGATGTGAAATACTGACTTGTTAAATAAAAGGCAGGGTGAGGGGTCCTGCCTTACAGTGATATCAAGCTGCATTATATTGCAGAAAAATCATGGAAAGTGCAAAAGTGATGACAGCATCATGTGATTTGGGTCTTATGATTTATATCACATTTTCCAAAATGTGACCATCAGTATGCACAAATCAAAACTAAGATGTTAGAACAATAGATTTGAAGTTTAAAATTCTGGTATTGGGCAAATTGAACATGCACATGCACTAACATTAATCCATATCAATTAAGTGACTGATGACAGGAGATGATAGATAGAATAATACTTCTCCCTGAATCTTATCCAGCGCTGTCAAAGTTGTGAACATGAAAGCCTGGGCTGTCATACACACACACACACACACACACACACACACACACACACACACACACACACACACACACACACACACACACACACACACACACACACACACACACACACGCACAAACATAAACAGAGAAAGGGAGCGAGATGTTTTCTTGTTTTTCAACACTCACCAGCTCATTTCTCTGCTGCTTTATTCTGATTCATCAAGTATTCCATCAGAAGTTGTCTTTGAAGACTTTGGCTCAGCAGTGTGCTCTTGTCGTCCTGGTTTTGTTGATATTTTTCTTTCTAAATGTTAATCCGATGCTTATGTGAGCGTGTGAATGTGCATTACAATGAGTGTATGAGGTTTTTGTGGAGTCCTCAGGGTCATGTTTACAAATGCTGCCTGAAGCTGCCTGACAACAGTTCTCATGGCTCTCCAGTGCTGATTAACTTATTACATCATCAACAAACGGGAGCGTGGTGAGTGGACGCACCGACAGTTGATGAGCTGCTGCCTGTCATTAACTGAACCTATTCACAATAACACAGACTCGTCCTCTTCCTGAACGATCCCAACCTGTCTGCTCCTGTTTCCCTCCTGAACCAGAGGAAAGTAAATGGCTGGCATTGACATATTCAACAAGAAGGGCACATGTCCTAGTCCTAGTCCTAGTTTGGGTCAAGAATCTCGGAAATTTAAAAATGTCATTTTTTCAATCAGATTTTCTACATTTAAGAAAAAAATGAAGGTAATCAAAAGTATGAAACTGGTGTCCAGCATTCTTACTCATCATCCTGCTGGGTTTTAACACATGGGCAAAACTCATAAAAGTAATTAATTCTCAGTAGCAAAGGCACACACTGTGGCAAAACACTTTTTCTGTTAGCATTCTACATCAAGGCGTAAAAACACAATATTTTGATATTAGATACCCCACTTTTTGCTTTTGATGAAACACACCTAAGACACTTGTTGTCAGGTTATGTTTACCCTTACTCTCTTACGCTGTAAAATCTGATCTTGGAGAACTGCAGAAAATGGGTTGTGAGGTCCTTGCTGTTAAAATTTTGTCGTTATGTATGTAGGTCTAGGAAAAATATTCACCTTTTTTTGTGTGAATTTAAAAAAAAATGTAGCTTCAACCCTTTGCTAAACTCCCCTCAGCAAAGTCACTGTAGCAGCTGCAGGGGTCTTTCTCTTGATGTAACATTAGAGCCCTTTCATTTGTTTGTATTAAAAAATATATTCTGTTTTTTTTTTTTTTACACAGTGAATCCCTCTAGCATTCAGAACTGAAAGGTAGCTAGTACCTTGGGGCTATGACTCATCAAATCTGCTGTGTAGATTAATTGCACTTTAAAATAAAAAAAGTTATTTATTTATTTATTTGAAAGGAGACAATATAAATTAAATGACATTTGTACAATGTAAATGCATCCTAGTTAGTCAAAAAGGCTAATTTGCATTGGCAATCGCATCACCAATGTTGTTTGGCAACAATGAATAAATAAATTAATTAATTAAGATGTTGTGTTCAAGAGTACAATGCAGAAATACAGGTTTAAGACGATTAATGCACTGTGGCTTGGTATCTGTTTTCATCAACTGAACAGGTGAAAATGGTAGGTAAATAATTACAGTGTGAATGCAAAGTCAATCATTTTTCCCACACATGAAACAAATAAAGCAAAAATTGTTGACATGTTATACCTATCAGCAGTGAAGTGAAATATCTTGGTCATGTGATCACCGACCAACTGACAGATGACGAGGACATGTATCGTCAGTGTTGTATGTTGTATGTGTGAGCTTACATATTGTCTCGTAAATTTGGTCCTTGCACTGGTGATGTGAAGCTGACTTTGTTGAAAGCGTATTGTTCACCTTTGTAGTCTGCATATCTGTGGCTGAACTATAGAAAAGCTAGCCTTCAGAAATTGCAAGTGGCATACAATGATGCTTTGAGGATACTTTTGAAAAAAGGCCCAGATGGACTAGTGTGAGTGAAAACACTGCAAGCAAATCTGAGACTTAATGCACAGGTTCATCTGCCGATTAAATGATTCTGAGAATCAAATTGTTAGTGCACTGGTGAATATTATGTACAGTGACATACGTTGCACATCCCAGTTTTAGGGGCATTGGTATGAGTGCCTTTTAAAATAAATTGTTAGTGTTGTTTTTTGTGTATTCTTATTCTTTTTCTTTTTTTACATATGGACCCTGAGTCTGAAATAAAGCCTGCCTATCTATCTATCTATCTATCTATCTATCTATCTATCTATCTATCTATCTATCTATCTATCTATCTATCTATCTATCTATCTATCTATCTATCTATCTATCTATCTATCTATCATGCTAATAAAATGCATTTTAACAGTAATCAGATTAAGATGGGTCAATTTATCTACCTAACCTCACACTAGCTCTCTGCAACCAATCTGCATGTTTAAGATGTGAGTGCTGTCAGGAGGCTCACTATTAAATCACAGTAAGGTTTTTGTGTAACAGCAAAATTTATGAATAAAAAAACAATTACTCTATCGAGCTGCTTTGTTGGATATTGTAAAGGGTGGTGGGGTCTCAGTTCATTTTGATGTTGAAGTGTGGAAGTGTAAATTTCTAACGCACAAGTGAAAAAATAAGTAAACCAATATGTGGGGCTTGAATATCTAAAAGGCCCTGGTGTTAACACTTACAGCAAATGATTACAAATTGAAAATATTCATCATTTTATGAGCCCAATCTGTAATCTGGGTGAAGCATGACACAACTCAAGTGTGTCTGATTGCAGATTATCTCAGAACATAACAGAAGCAAAGCAGTATCAGGCTTCAGTGATTAGAAGGAGGGAAATTAGGTTCAGGATCAACATGATGATCCTCGAGTGTGTGAAGAGCAACAAAGAGCGGGCTGGAGAAGCACAGTGTTAGTCACTCTTCTTATCTAGAAGTTATTCATGTAGGATGAAAAACCAAGTGCCAGATGTAAAGCCATTTCATTTGTTATAGTTCTTATCATGTCTACATCTTTACATGTTCTTGCATGCATGCATGCGTGTGTGTGTGTGTGTGTGTGTGTGTGTGTGTGTGTGTGTGTGTGTGTGTGTGTGTGTGTGTTTACAGCCAGGATGGCGACAGGAACCAATAACAGACATGTAGGTCAGACGGGTGTGTTTTGGTAGTTGCGGGTTACTTGGACAGCTGCATTGTGTGTGTTCATTCATGCAGGAAAGCTGAAGTCTTTGTAAAGCAGACAGGGGTGAGAGGTCATACATGTGTTTACATGTGGCACACAGATAGATGATCTGAATAATAGATTCAAAGAATGCTTTAAAAGTGTTAAAAAGTGAACCATCAGGCTCTCAAGATTGAGATATTCAGCTCTAAAATGAACAGTATCAGCGCTGTTGCACAGGTAGTGAATAATAGGTCAACGTAAATAAGCTGATACAGTCCATGCAGTTTTTAGAATGTGAAACACACAGAAACACAGTCTTACACAGCCACGCCACGAAAAGCCACAATTCATTTTAACTTTTTTTCTGTGCCAGTGTTGTTAAGAAAAACACACCGATAGCTTTGGATCTTTATTTGAAATTTGCATTAATGACAAAACCCTTCTATATATAAACTTGGTTCACACTTGTTTCTTTCATAAGAAGTATTACAGTAAATTCACCAGGCACTGTGTATGAAGCATGCAACAAACTGACAGTGCTTCCTCTCCTCTGCCAGGCTGCTGTGGTTGCAAAATGCAAACTATGACAGATTGAGATAGATTTCCTGTCAAAAAGTTGCTGAAACTAATATTGGTTAATTTTTAATGTTTTTGAATGGTGTAATCATGTCAGGTGTTTGTGATTTGACAGACCAGATTGATTTTTTTATTGGATTCTACAGCCTTCACTATAAAATGTCGTTGATCATTTTATGTTCCATGTTTGCACGATGGGTCTTGTGATGAAACCTCTGAGATTCAAATTTTTAATTGCTGCGTAACTCATTACAAAGTTGAAGTTGAAGTGTACCAGATTTAAAGAGCTTTTCTCGGCATTTACAAACAACAGTGTTTTGCTGTTCTAATACTACTGTTCTACTACGTGGCTAGGTGCCTCCCTGTTGGCTATGGCTGCCTTTTGCAGCAGCTCTCTCTTCTATGGCTGTTTCTTGTAATTTTTTAATCACTTTTTCGTAATCTTTGTATTTGGAGTGGATCATTACTATGTATGGCTCATTTGGTCATGGACACCAAACTTTTTGTGGCTATTTTTACAACTTTTTCTGTGTTTGTCTGGAGATCTTACATGTAATCATGGCTGCATTGTTTACATGTGAACTCAGCTGTTAGCAGTCTGTAGCATGTCAATGCTAACTGGTGTAAGGCCTGATGTCTTCCCACAGGGTGAGGAGGAGGTGGTGAGGACGACGTGCTGGTTCTGTGAGCTAAACAGTGAAGACATGGACCTGTCCTTCCGTCCTTTGTTATAGGGAACATAAGGTCTATCTCCAGTAAGATGGACGAGCTAGCTGTGCTAACCAAGCAACAGAGGGAATACCAGAGGGCAGAGTAGCATCATGGTATTCACAGACATGGCTAACAGGGCTAACATCAGACACAAACGCCATGTTGGAAGAGCTTCACCTGCTGTGAGCAGACAGGATCTAGAAGACAGAGACTAAACAAACCGCTGAAGAAGCTCAGTCCTGGACCCTGTGGAGGTGGAGGCTGGCTGAACTGGACAATGATGGACAAGCTGTTATCATCTGTTTTCTTATTGACCTTTTTGTACTTTCCATAGACTTTCTTACTTTTTTTTTCTTGATTGCTGCTGTGACTTCAATTTTGTTGTACTTGTTACAATGACAATAAAGTTCTATTCTATTCTGTTCTAAAAACAAGAGCAAAGACATTTCTGGTGTTTTTGCTCCCCAGTGTTTTCTCATGTAAAAAGAAAAATGTACACACTCTCAACAACACTAAACTCCACCTGCTACCTCTTCCATTGTTAAATGTATGAGTTCTTTAAATTAAGTTATGGTAAATCATAGAGAAAATTGTAACTCATGCCCCCCACCCCCCACCACACCCAAAATAAATAAATAAATAAATAAAATAAAATAAAATAAAATAAAATAAAATAAAATAAAATAAAATAAAATAAATCTGTTTCAGAAAACTGTCTTTGGGTTCCTTCCCCAAAAGACTATTTTTTTTTCGTCAAAGCTGAGGCAGATTTGAATTAAGACCAAGTTAACTGAAGGTATGCAAAGACATCCACACCCTCACTCACTCAAAAATGACCAAGAAATAAAAAGACAGGCAGCATCTGATCACTGAAGAGGTGAGGGAGTGGCAGCTGCTGGAGCACAACTGGAGAAAAGCTAATTATTTGTTCACATGTCAAAGTCTCTTGTTCTCAAATGCAAAGTTGCTGTTTGCTCTTCTGGAGAGATGCAGTGTGAAGAGCCAGGGGAGGAGGAGGAGGAGGAGTGAAGACAGAAACGTAATGGAAATGAAGAAAAAGATGGAGGAGAAGTGGGGGAGTGTTCCTCTGTGTGGTGACCGATAGAAGCTGGATGAATGAGTTGTAATTATAAACTCGAAGAATAATCAGGAGCCAGCACAGGAACACTATAGAATGAGGAGGGAGTCCACAGGCAAGGACTAGAAACAGTCACTGCTTGACAGAAGAGCTGCGAACAAATATAAAGTGAGGGCACGCCCTAATGAAGATTTTAAGCAGGGAAATTCCTCAGAAAATATGAAATCTGAACTCCTCACCCACTGTCCTCTCCCTGCTCTGGTGCCAGACCTTTCTCATCCTTTGCCCTCCCTGTGTGTGTGTGTGTGTGTGTGTGTGTGTGTGTGTGTGTGTGTGTGTGTGTGTGTGTGTGTGTGTGTGTGTGTGTGTGTGTGTGTGTGTGTGTGTGTGTCCTGCACACCATAAACACTGTTCTAATGATGATTCGTACACTCCAGCATTTGTTTCCCTATTCCTTATTTTCTACGGAAATATCTCATTAGACATCAAACCATTTCAGGCCTTGAAGTCCAATTTATACTCTTTAGAACATAAGCAAATCTTCATTGTTCATTTGGATAACTTGGTATTTTTTCACACAAATTTGCGTTGGAATTTTGCTTACAATGGAAGAGAGTCCATGGCTCTTATACCTGTAAGACCAAACCAATCAGAGACCAGGAAACTTATCTTATGATTAGCACAGAAGTCAAGAGCGGCAACTTACAGGAATTACAGAGTAATTACTGAAAATCAGTGTCTCCTCTTAAATCTCTATCCCGTCTTTTAACGTGTTTACAACTGATTGTGACACCATAAGTAATTCCAAAACAGAGACCGACTTTCTTTAAAAGATACACTTTTTTGAAGGAGAGATAAGTAAATGAGGCACAGGTATGAATACATTTGCCTCGGGACATTGGCAACATGTGATCCAGTTTCATTTGGGGCATGATGAGGATATGAGAATGATAAAAGTAGAAATTCCTGACTTCAACAGTTGTACCAGATCTCACAAGAGGAGACTGATGGGAATTCCAAATGAGACCAGTCTGTTTATGTCTGTAAGTCCTGAGAAGAAGTCCAATCAGTCAAATTAAGTGGTGCATACAGATGCATACAGGCTGTAAACCCTGCTCTAATAGATTTTCTGCTTTCACTCTCTGTCCTCTGCCTCATTCTTGTGCAGAGGGTCAAACAAGGCTTACCTGACCTACCTACTTAGCTGAGCCCCTGCCTGTAAATCTATCAGCTCCACCCAGCCTTTTCTCTTTCACTAAAAGCTACCTTTCTGAGACCACACTTAACGATCTGCTCTCCTTTTCTTTGGCTTTCTTTCACATCACCCTTGTGTTTCTTCTCAACTTCGTCATCCCCCGAACAACATCTGTAGGGTCATAAGCACACTACCTGCTAACAGCATGATGCCCTAGCGTTGCATTTCTTTTTTTTCAACCATACAGTATCCAGAAAAAAGTCTGTTATTATATCCAAGTCATTTTATTCCAAATAAGAGCGCCAGCTTAGTGCCTCAAGTGACAGATGGGAAATGTTGGCCTGCAGACGGGGGGAAAACTGGTGTGTGGTGAGGTGTTTAAATGCAGTGTTCACATGTATTAATGTGAGGAGTTGGGCAAAGCATTGGCTGCACTATGAGAAAACCAATGGACCCAAACATGACAGATGGCTTGATCATTAGTTATATCAGTAAATATAGTATCAACACTCAACATCAGGTAAAAAAGAAAGAGATTGACTTGTGTAGGTCTGACACGAGTCAATCAGTTTTTATATACAGCACCAAATCACAACAAACATTATTCTTGAGACGCTTTCCTAAAATGCTAACAGGTCTACACCGTAGACTGTAGATAGAGTGGACAGCGTGGCTCCCATTTATCATTGTACGGTTTTGAAGCCAAAATACCCCCATCACAGGCGCAGCCATTGGTAGCAATTGCAGCCAGAGTCTGCGCAGTAGAGACGATGAGGGATTCTGGGAGAATCTGAGTGGAGCTGGGTGACAAAAATAACATTTTTTTTTTTTCTTTCGAGAGTCTAATCACTTCTTGACTCTACCTTCTGACATATTTTACAATCCCCGAAAAAAATACACAAGACGGGCAGCTGTCAATCATTGTTAAACGTTTCATAAAGCCTCGTTTTTAATCTCTTATAACTAATGAAAACTAAACTTTTCAGAAAAAAGAGGACTTGGATACAAGACAGCCAAATGATATCTTCAAATCACCACAACAATCGGTGTGAGAAACGTTTCTAAGAGGAGTATTAATTTTTTAAAGTTTGACCACAGCCCATCTGGAATGGCTGGAAAGCCAGATTTTTTTTTACCTATACTGCAGCCAGCCACCAGGGGGAGCAGTTTTTGTGGAGACCTCACTTCGAGCTGAGCAAGTGAACATCCATTTTTTTTTACAGTCTATGGTCTAGAGTCTAGACCATTTAATGTTATATATTAACAAATACCCAGTAATAAAAAAGATAGTAAGTCTTATCCCACTATAACTCAGTATTAGAACAGCACTTGGCAGCATTTAGCCAGTCAAGGTGAAAAGGAGAAACTTCCCTTTCCTGACAGAAACCTCGGGCAGAACCAGACTCATGTTTGACAGCTGTCTGCCGCGAGCGTTTTTGTTTATACATCTGCAGGTGATGATAGTTTTTGTCAAAACTTATTAGAATATTAATTTTAAATTGTTTGTTGATCAACAAAATCAAATTGAGCGTGATAATAACGCATCTGGTTAAGAGGAGGGTCAAAGTTACCAAGTTCTGATCCTGAATCCTAAGTTCATCGAAACTGTCTTAAACTATCCCAAAGATGTTACAGACTAGGGCTGGGCGATTATGGTAAAAATAAGAATCCTGATTATTTTAAGTGATATTGAAATCACGATTATTATACACAATTATTCATTTATTCAAAAACTTCAGTAAACACAACTTTAAAGAACCAGCAAGTGGCACATACAGTATTATTGATACACATAAGTCACACACACTCGCTGTGGCTGCACATAGAACACAGAAGAGCTATAAAGCACAGGAACTTGCATACATCTACACTGTGTGGCATATTAATTGTTTTTCTTCGATTATATTGTTTTTATGATTGTCAGATGGCAAAATTGAAATCACGATTAAAATCTGATTAATTGTCCAGCCCTATTACAGACTGTTTAAACACAGTTCCAGATTTGTAAAAAAAAATTTTTTACTTATACAAAAGTCAAAAGGGGGATAGTAATAGACTACAACAGGCTTGGTCCTCATCTACAGATCTTTAAACTTGTGAAAATGCTAAAGATATTTCAAACCTGTTGACCAAAATAAATCTCAACATGTAGAAAGAAAAAATAATCACAAACTAAAACAAAGGTTTCACTATTCACAGTGTTTTAAATGACCTCCAGACCCCTTAGATAATCAAATCTAAATCTTGATGTGTTAAAAACTTTTTTTTCTGACTATATCAGCAGCAAGATGAGAGACCACCAATCAGATTATTCCTACTGCGTCAACCAGCCAACCAACACAGCCAGCACACAGTAAACTGTCTTGCAGCAGAGCAGATTAAAGTTTTACAGTCATGTACACATCCTACATCCCTTCCTGAAGCTTTGAATTAGTCTATTTTTACTTTTGTCCAAAGTCTAAAGTGAAGCTGCGAGATCTGCAGAAGGAAAATACCAAAGAAAACATCTGAGCCACACAATGATGAAATGTAACATATGGACTGTTTTTCGTGAGACCACAAACTGGGGACAGAGGTTGTGAAAGAGGTGGGCATTGCAAGCGGGAAGATGGTTACTGGCAACAGCTTTTTTGATCGGCAGGGGTGACTCAGACTCAGCGGAGCTGGCTGACAGGAGCAGCAGATGTGTTGTCGTGGTGTATGTGGTAAAGGCAGACTGGTTGAATTGAGGCAGCTGTGTGTGTGTTACTTACTGTTCTAAAGGTGTGAGGCCAGGTAGTGTGTAGTTAGTCACTCAGGGTCAGGGGATGAAGGGACGGGAGACAGAGAAGAAAAGGGAGAAGCACAGGAAAATCACTGCCAATCTACATACCCTTTTGATCCACCCACTCTCTGCCACATTGTCAGTCACCTCATTGTGATCGTGCTCACCAGCCTTGGTTTTCTCATGTTTTTGTGCCAGCAATCTGACCTTTGCTTTTAACTTTGAATTTTGAGTTTGTGAATTAGTTCTTGCTGGATTTGTCCGCCTTCACTGACTGACGTGAACTGAATAGGTTAATAAACTGTATTCTACGTCCTGGACTTTTTTCTGCACCTAAGTCAAAATGTTGCCCTGAATTGTCAGTTTGTCCTTCACAACTTCATTCAAACTTCATTTAAGTGAAGAAGAGCTGCCATTCTGCTATTTCCTAATACGTTATTTTACAGAACCTCAAACTCAACTTTACTGATACAGCTTTCATACAGAGGCATGCAGTCCAAAGTGCTTCACAACAGAACAAACATAAAACATGACAGGCATGGATAAATATTCAAAGACTAAAACCAAAAAGAAGATGGCTGTCATTAAAAATACTCAAAAAATCAAACAAAATCCATTAAGTAAAACTAGTAAAATAAGAAAGGGTAGAAGACTTAACGAAATAAGATAATAAAATCAGCTCATGTTAAAATAATTAGACAATTACAATAAATAGTTAATAAATAATAAAACTAAAAAGAAAAAATATCTTTAAACATGTTAAAATGATTTAAAAGATTATTGTGATAATGCTGCGTAGGGCTTAAAGGAATAACTCCTGATTAAAAAGATTAATCAAAGCCTTTAGTTACAACTTCTGTCCTGTAAAATTGCTAATCTGTTTATTACAAATTGTTTCCTTGAAATAAAAACTTTTAATTTTAAATGACCCTTTTTCTTTACATTTTGAATGTGTTTACTAAACATTATGACTGTAATTAATTTGATTTCATAACTGTAAATTCACAGTTTTATATTTTTCATTCATGACTTTCATGAAGTTATTTACTATTAGAGATAGAGGTTTTATAAATGCTGTGTGTGTGTGTGTGTGTGTGTGTGTGTGTGTGTGTGTGTGTGTGTGTGTGTGTGTGTGTGTGTGTGTTTGTGTGTGTGTGTGTGTGTGTGTGTGTGTGTGTGTGTGTGTGTTCCCATGCTCAATGCGGCCATGCAGTAGTCAGTGAAAAAGTTAAGCTACCCAACAAAAGTGTGTACCAGCTCCTGCTTCTGGTTGAAGTCTTATCACAAAACCTGTTGAGTTGGGCCACTCTGGTTTGAAGTGAACAGGTTTATGGTTACTTTCCAGACCATCACCTTAGACCCAGAGCAGAGTTTGATGAACCAGATGTACCTTGTCACAAACAACACAATTAAAGTTAAAAATCTCCAACCCTGACTGCCACTCAGTCTGCTGAATCTGTGTCACCAAGACAAGAGGAGAGCAGAAGAGGATAGAAGAGAGCAGGAGAGGAGTATGCAGTGTTGACTGGAGTGTGGGCCTGTCAATCACTTCCAACAGCTGCAATTGGCATTTCAGTCAGGTACAAAGGTGTGTTTGGTGCCAAAGTACTTCAAGTCAGACAGGCATTTAGATGGTGTGCCTGAATAACAACATTTCATCAGAGCAAAGTGGGAGAGACAGGGCCGAGGATCAGGAGGTGGAAACATAGCTGAGGATGAAGCTGCAGACGTGCTTTTATGAGTCAAAACTGAAACACAACACACGCACGCACAAAGTTCTCCTACATAGGTATTAATACCCCCCCCCCACGCGCACACACACACACACACACACACACACACACACACACACACACACACACACACACACACACACACACACACCACTCTTCATGCTTATTTATTTATTTGCGGTAAATAACTCACACAAACATGAAAACACTCAGCAAGGTGATGAGGCCATAACATGGATGCCTTTTGCAGCAGTGTTTCGATGTAAATGTTAAATATAAGTGGGTGTGAGTGGACTGGGGTGATGTTTGTGTGTGTGTGTGTGTGTGTGTGTGTGTGTGTGTGTGTGTGTGTGTGTGTGTGTGTGTGTGTGTGTGTGTGTGTGTGTGTGTGTGTGCGCGCGCATGTGCTATCACATTTGATGAAAAGGCTTTCATGCTTATTACATGAGAAGAGTGCGTCGCTGTCTGGATGTATTTCAATCTGGTTGCATCTTGTAGCATCTCCAACAATATTGAACCTCACTTTAGTCTATAAAGAGCATTATAGTCTGAACACAGCTTCCTCTTGATCAGTCCACCTGCTGACTTTGCATTTCTTTAAGTTCCCTGAGAAGGGATCTGTTTTAATCAAAGGCTGGGGAGATTTATCTCAGGTTAGTCATCAGCCTTTGTATTCAAAGGTTATGTAAGGTTGCCCTCTGTCTGTAGTAAGTTAAAACTGCAACCAAACATCTTGTTAAGCAGTGGCAGGTTTTGTTTGTCTTCCCTTTTCTTAACCCATGTTGCAGCCTTAAGAGTGTGGGGATAGAGAACCATGGATGTGGGGATACCTCTAAATTCCTTCCAGAGTCCAAAGCTTCTTCTGCAAGACCACTTAAACCAAGCATGCAATCCATGCAGAAGTATGAATCAGGTTTTTACGTCCCTGCAGAGGTTCCTCTTGGGCCATCTCTGGGAGCAGCCTGCAGCACACCCCTCAGGTCACCAACTAGACGGCAGGCAATCAGCTCCCAGGCCATCACAACTTGCAAAAAGAATGCACTGTTGTAATAGGACTGACAAGCTGGATAATGTAGAGGAGGCACTGTAGGCAACAAATCTGAAAACACTACACCAAGGCATACCTG
Organism: Halichoeres trimaculatus; assembly: GCF_033239565.1. NCBI lineage: Eukaryota > Metazoa > Chordata > Actinopteri > Labriformes > Labridae > Halichoeres > Halichoeres trimaculatus. The sequence goes on from NW_027437180.1 coordinate 22,805,731, forward strand.
CCTGGAAACAGACTAGGGACCTTCTGACCACAAGGCACCAGCACTGACCACTGCACTACTGCCCAAACAAAGCTGCTTTACCAATCCAGCAGGATTGGTCAAAAAACATCATTAAAACAAACTGTTAAGTCGACTTTGTTTAAGTTTTTTTTTTTTTTTTTGCTGAGGTCAACATGATAACCGAAGCTTCAAAAAGAAAGTCACAAAGTCAAGCCTTTGGACAGATGAAAGACACTGTTGCTGGGGACAACATGTGTGCACTGGGCCCAGGTGTACTAATACTAATATGTTGCAAGGAAGGTTACATCTAAGACACACCTCCACCATGACATCCAGCAGGTAACTGTGGCTTAGTGGTAGAGTTGTTGTGTCTAAATTGGAAGGTTGTGGGTTTCAGTCCAGCTCTCTGTAGTAAGTGTTTGTCAGTGGTGTGTGGATGAGTATGAATGTGTTAGCTTAAACAATGGGTCCAAGTTTTTGCCATTTGTATGGGGACTGTGAATATAGTGTGGATGGGTGAAAGAGACAAGAGATGTGAAAGTCTAGGGACCAGACTTAGAGAGTAATGACTCCAGACCTGATGATGAAGATCATGAAAAAGTAATAATTCCAGAAAGACCAGAAAAGGCCAGGTATCAAAACTGAAGAAGATAACAATAAACTGAAAAAACAAGTTGAATTGAACAAATTTATGGACATTTTAAAGGGAAAAAAAAGTCTGTAAGTGGAATCGTGCAGAATCTGTAGAACTTGAAGCAGTTTTTGGCAGAACTAAAGAAATCTTTTTTCTTTTTAAAGGGACAAAAAAATGTGGAAAATGTTGAATATTTTAAAAAGTAAAAGGGTAAGAAATTTGAAAAATAAATAAATAAATAAATAAATAAATTAATTAATCAATTAATTAATTAAAATTACAAGCACATTTCTTCTGAACGTGCTGAACATGATGTTGAATGGTGAAAATCAGACAAGCTATGAAGACTGTGAAAAGTGCCTCAAAGGTGAAAAAAAAAGAAAGACAAAGATACAAAAACAATATGTTGAAACAGCATGTCAATATAAAAGAAAAACACTACTTTTATTAGGGAGAAGGGGACTTTCCCTGACCAAAGCCTGATTTCTGACCTGACTTCATCTCTTAAGAGTCAACAGACGCCCCCTGGCGGTGAACCCCAGAACAGTACTGGCGCCCCCCACCCCCTGTCAGCCGGACCATTCCTCCTCCTCCTCCGCCAGGAGAAGCTCCACTCTCTGCTGTCCAAGTTCACAGATCCGCTGGCTCTGTATGGAGGGTGAAATTAGCTGTATCGAACTTTTCATTTCTTTTGGATGGACAGAACCTGTTAAACTGTGGCTCTTTTTTTCTGGATTTTGCGGGGACTCAAACTTTTACAGTTTTTCAACTTTTTAAATATTTGTCGACATTGTTTTTTCTACATCCAGACGAATATTAGTTGATGGCGCGGTCTGACCAAGATGGACTCGGGTTGTCTGGCGGATGGAGACTAGATAACAGCTTTGTTCATTAAATCTAGATGTAGACTTTATCTAATTACCGCTGTAAACTTGTTAATAGTTAACTGGATGTAACCGGACTGGGTCTTTTCCACCCCAGAGGTCACATCCTATGATGAACATTTTCTCACTGAAGTTTCGGTGAACTTTTCCCACGACTCGACATGTCGGGAGTGGTCCGCACCCTGAGCCGCTGCCTGCTCCCGGCCGAGGCCAGCCGAGACGCGGGCAGCAGCAAGGAGAGGAGCCGGGAGAGGGACGCGGCGCAGGAGCGGGAGGCAAGGCGAAGGAGTCGGGAAATAGACGCGATGATCGCCCGGGAGAGGAGAGCCATCCGCCGGCTGGTTAAGATCCTGCTGCTGGGGGCCGGAGAGAGCGGAAAGTCCACATTTCTCAAACAGATGCGCATCATTACCGGGCATGAGTTTGATAAAAAAGCACTTCTGGATTTCCGGGACACCATTTATGAGAATATACTGAAGGTAAGAGCAAGGTCTGACGAGAACTGAATGGTACTAGGCCTGTTGACAAACTTTGCAGGGGTCAAAGCCTGAATTCCTGGATTTCTAAACAGTGCAGTCAGCTCCCGTTTGAAATGGAAGATCTTATGTTTATTTGGATGCATCTCAAACGCATAATAATCATATGAAGTTAGAATAACTTAAACCTAAAGTGTGTTTAATAACAAAAAACTCCTGACATTTATTTACCTGAGTAGAGAGATGGTGAATAACCAATTAGACTTAGCTGGGCTGGTAGACAACATAATTAAGCAATTAGTGAGGTAATCAGTAATGAGCACCATGGCCAATTAAGTGTCATTAACTAAAAAGTTAAGCCTTGATTCAGGTTCTATCAAAGTTGTTGTTTTTTTGTTTCCAATGATATGAAACCGATTTTATTCCCAAAAATTTAAGCCAAAAAACAACAACAACAACAACAACAACAACAAACTGGCTAAATAAGCAATTTGGCATCAATTCTGTAACTTTACTGACAGAACAATGTTTGATTTGTTAACACATTAGAATTTTTAACATTTGTATCCCATAGTTGAGAGTGAGTCTTACAAATACTCACACACAAAAAGAGGTTTGTTGACATAGTACATATTTTTATCCTGCAGTCTGGTGCGTGATTGTGTGCGTGTCAGTGTGTCTATATGCGAGCACAGCCCCTTTGTTTGCTGTCACGGCTGGGCCTCCTTCACCAGCTAACAATACCAGACTATTCCTGAGGGATGAGCACATCCGCCCTGAGTGCCACACAGCTCAGACCAGGATGATAAGAGCTGCACTTCAGCACAGACAACGCAGCAGTGTACAATAGCCCCCCCACCCCATACCAGAATACAGTGGCACTGCTGTTGCACCACATCGAGGACAGGAGCCCCCAATACACACATTTCACCACATCTGTACCTTCTAAGAAAAATCCTACACAATTAATCACACAAGACAGGAAATAGAAGACAAAAAGTGCAAGAACCCCATGACCTGCTCAGAGTCAAAGATAGAAGTACTATGTGCCTTTTTATCTCTGTACAGAAATAATAAAATAATACTGTAAGGCTTTATGCCTTCAATCAACCCTCTATCCAAAGGAACAATTGAAGACTTCTTTCCTCTAGGGTTGTGATTAAAGTTAATAAAACTAGATCCCATGATTATTCAGTCAAATGAAACTATTTTTTAAAAAAGTAACACAAGTTTTAAAATGTGTTATTTTATCCCATTAAAAGCACAAAATCCTAAATTATTCAAGTTATGTTTGACAAAAAAATCTGAAATTGGGGAAAAGTGTTCATAACAATTTAGCTTACTATTTATCCAGTTGACTGTAAAAACAAAGTCCTAAATATTTCCAATTTCTATAAAAGAAAGTCAACCAAAGCCTCATAGCCTTACATGTGAGAACCAGTGACTGATTAACTGTTAAGATTATGTAAAGATTGGCATGGTGTTCTTTAGTGAGCTGACTTATTTATCAGTGCTAGTCACGTCTTGGCTTGCTATAAGGTTGTTTGATCGTTTTATTGGAAACGAACTCTTGGGCCACATCTAAAGATTTCTCTTTTAAGAATCTGTTGATTAAAGGTCCTGTAAGTTTTTTTAGCTGGTTATGAAACCGACTAAACACGCTTAGGAAGGTTCCACATTTGTGTCTGGTAGATCTAGTGTCTTGTATTCATCAAGCTTAACAAAGTAGATCATCCTGGTCAAGAAGTTGGACTTATGAACAGTATAGAGCGTCAAAAACAAAACCCATGTTCACTGTGGAGTCAAAGCATTAGCTAAGACTGATCATTTCTTTACACAATTATTTTATTGCCCAAAACTGCTTCTTTTGGATTGACATCAAACTCTTTTCTGTTAAAAAGAGAACTTCTACTTGTACGGGACAAAATAACCAAAAAGTACCACTTTGTCTAGAGTGGCGCAAAGTTGTCAGTAATCAAAATTTCCTAAGGGGAGCTTTAAATATTGAATTATACCTAAGCCTTGAATATTAACTTTACTATCACATAAGTCAGAATTTATGACTTAAAGATTTATTAATTTGATTTTTATTTGTTGTTTTTTGGGAAATGACTTAACTTATTATTGATCTTTGAGAGTTTCCAAATATTGTTGGTCATTTGTCTGTATTTGCTTGTTGACGTTTACACTAAGATACTGAGCCGATGGGCTCAATGGGCCTCATTCATTAATAAATGCCTAAAAAATGTTCTTACTCTGCACATACAATAAGCAGTAAGGAATCACTGTCAGATTTATGACATGTTCCTGCCAGTTTTGTTCAGACACCTAACAACAGTTTTGGGTTAAAAGATTTGTTTTTGGCAAAGAGTTTTTAATGACTGCCTTTACAAGACCACTTACTTTTGTACAACTCTTGCAATTGTAATACATTATTGAAAAAAAACACACATTTTAGCTGAAGCGAAAGATGAAATACAGAATCAGGAGTAGGGACAGACGTAAAGTATATCCTCAATGCAGATCAGTGATACTGATGTAAACTGTCTGTGTTAAGTGATGAGGTCCAGTCTCACCTACCAGGTGTATGAAGATCCCTCCACCACCTCCTCTGTGGTATCCTAATGAGAGAGAAAGAGAACAAAGCAGGAAGGAAGGAGGGATTACATTAAAGGAAAACACAGACATGTAGGATAAAAGGATTATAAAAGTAAAGTACACACAGGTTCGGTTTAGGTGTGGTCCTAATCTTTCAATCCCAGTAATTATACCACTGGCTGCAAACGTATGTCTCTTGTAGTCCTGTTAAAATTAGAGTTAGGGATGTCCTGGTCAGCATTTTTTGACCCCAATTCCGATCCTGATTATCTGATAATGAGTAGCGACCGATTCCCGATCCGATTTTTGGGTTTGGAGATAATCTTTGCTGAAGAAGTGAGAAAGTGAAGCAGCAAAGTCTTTTTTTTTTAACAATTCTTAATAGTAAACAATAATAGTTAAAGCTTATTAGGTCCATTTAACCTAGTTCGGCTAGCTTTGAAGTTAAAACCCTCTGGATCCCAAACCCGTCAGCGGGATCAGAATACATTTTATTTTTAAATGACGAGCATTTACAAACCATTTGTCCAATCCAAAAAGTCATTACACTGTGGCAATCGTCGGATTCTCGAGTTTCCGAGGGTACCTGAATGCATCGCATGCAAACCTGGAAACATGTCTTAACATGATGCAGAAGACAGAAGAACTTTGAATTTCTTGTCTTTTCAGAATATTTACAGAAAATGCCCGGTTTGCTCGCTAAATCTACGCCTCTTACGGCTTTCAGCAAACACTGAATGGTAGACAACTCTTAGCATGTAATACAGCACTCTAAAATCAGAGGCTGCCCTGAACGCAACTCTCCGAAAACGGCGAGAGACTTCAACGTACATATTGGACATCAATAGGAATATCTCATGTTTTTCCCCTTTCATGGAAATATTTATTTTGCTACAAATCTGATTATAACTTTAGCTGACCTGAACTATCCATGGCAAGGAATCTAGTGGGCTGCGAGGCCCAGCAGAAACACAGGACAAACTTCTGCTGTCAAACTGATCACACCATCATGACATCCTCACATGCTGCTACAGACTGTGCTGTGCAGCACCAGTGAAGCAGGCTGTTAAACCAAGTGTCTAAACGGAGGGACATACCGTGGATAACTGAGATGGCATAGACTTGCTTCCCACCGTCTTCTCAGAGCTTTTTGGTCGCTGTCGTCCTCTCTCTGTGGATATTTAGCCGTTCATTAAAGCTGAGAAACAGCGGAGCAGCCTTTCCTCTGTAAGTGAACGATGTTGCATTATGTTTCAGGATGTTTTAGTCGAGCTGAAAACCTCTTGAAAAGATCGCAGAGCATAGATGTGGTTGTTGTGCTAAGCTAACGGACTACCGTGTTTGTTTTCGCCTTTGAGCAGTTTGTCCCAGTAGAGTTGCCATAGGGTGCGGTATGTTCTGTAATAAAGCTAAATGTGGCTGCCGTTATACATCACTATACCATAACGCGTCGGCTTTCGGCAATTTTGGCTCTTTGATGGTTAACGTGCAGAATTGGTTCAGTCGATTGTTTAGAATTCCTAAACACCGATACTTAAAAAAATGCAAAAAATCGTCCCGATCCCGACACTAGGGATCGGGATCAGGACATCCCTAAATTAGAGTTTTTCATTGCTCAAAGTGAAACAAATAAAACGGTCCGGATTGGTCCAGTATGTTGAGATTTGATGGAAAAATTTCCTTATCTCTGTTTATATTTCTAATTTTCCGTCCAGAGCTGGAACTGTTTGTAGATTTAATTCAGATACATCATTTTACAGTCATTCAGAATCCTTTTAAAGGAACTTCAAGATTTGGTGAAACCTGTCCTTCACTGACAGATTTGTATATCATGGCCTCTATTCTGTTTTTGCGCATTTCAGCTTCCTAACTAGCTATAGTTATCCAGAATATTCAGCATCTTAAAATAAGTTGGATTATTATTCAAATGTGCCTCTAAGTTCCAATTTCAACACTTTCTGTACAGATAAAATAGCACTCAAGAAACAACATGGATGTTGTGACAGGACTAGGGAAGGGGCTGTCGTCACTTGTCTGTTTGGTGTAGTTGGAGAGTTTTCTATCTCTGTATGTTCTTCAGCTCGAAGCAGACCTTTTGTCAAAGCTGAAGTGGATCAATAATATGAAAGCAGGAATAGAGCAGCTTTATCATTAACTACAGTGCTGAACGAAACTGAGACTCTAGGCCTCAGTCAGCTTAGGCATCAGTTGGCTTTTTGTTTTTATCTTTAACTGGATTTGGATACTACAGAGGGTCAGTGACACAGAAAACAACATATCAAGAGCTCTTCTATTATCTGTTTCCTATAAAAGGTGTCTCTGTCTGAGATAGTTCAGATAGCTTCAGAAAACCTTATCTGGCTTTGTACACCGTATTGGATTATTTAAAAAATCAATATCCGATTTCCCCACTCTCAAATTCAAACCCAGCTCACACCAGGATTGGTCAGTCTTGCTCTCTTTCTTCATTCTTATGGTGCTTTCAGTTTTTCCAGGAAGTTCATCTGTTAATTGATGCCAAAAAGAGAAGATGGGACATCAAGATTAAGCACTCTGTTGACAAATGAGGCTAAGGGTGTGGCCACACTGGCCGTTAGACCTGTGCCAGACTCAAGCATGATTACTGCCCCTTGCTGACCAGTCCAGCCCGTGGTCACACTACTCCAATAAGAATCAGACTTAAGGCTAAGATTTTAGGGGCTTTTTGGCTTATGTCAAGTCGTTTTGGTCTAACACAGCCCTCAAACGCCCCTGTTATGGTTTAAAACAAGTGTTAAAACAGTTGCAGCGCTTATACATGTCGACCTTGTTGTGTCTGCATGCTTGTGCCCGTGCATAAGGTGTACTACGACGAAGCACACCCCTCTGAAGTAGTAAAAATGAAGCCTGTGTGGAAGTGCTAGAAGTCGCTGTTCGTCGAGAATTTGCTCGAGGCTGGCTGCAGAAAGACCGGAAGTCACATACACACCCAGCCATAAAAACAGACTTTTACGGCATTAAAAAAACACTCTGTGCCGATCGTGATTTTTTTTCTATCTCTGTGGTTTAGAAGTTATTAGGATCGTTTGATTTTCCAATCAGAGGCACGGCTTAGGTCACGTGACCGCCGGGCGCCCTGAAGCTGCTTGAAGAAAAACTAACAGTGGGCGTCCTATGGAATGTGGCTGCGTCCGCGGATTGGCTTGATTTCATGGTTGAGGAACAGATGGGTGACGTCGCGGATGCTTCGTCCATGTTTTATACAGTCTATGGCAGTCACACTGGCTAAGGAAATTGGACTTCAGGGACTTCACAGATTAGAGGAGGATCAGAGAGGAAACGTATCATACGCAGTGTTTCAGATCAACACATGGATCTGTTTTGCTGTGAACTGTACCAACCTGGGGAATCTTTGAAGTTTTATCAATAAGTTGAAGGATTTTTGGTTCACCTAAAAGTCCTGTGCATCTCTTGCCGCCCTGTTGGGAGAGGATGGAGGCTTGTGAGAAATATTCATATCAAGTCAGTGTTCTTTCCCATTACTTAAAGTCTTGAAGAAAAATTGTCCGTTCTAATAGAAAAAAAAAATTCTTTGGAAAATGATGAACCACTGCACTTATAGTCAGTTGAAATAAAAGCATAATCTAATGTTGAGGCACCCAGGAAGAGAGAAAGACTGACCCCAAGAGGATTATGCAACACACACACACACAGATTACCAAATTGATGAAGTTAAGGTTTGCTCACAGACAGAAGAGCTGCAGATGATTACATGTGTGTGTGTGACTCAGGGCGCGCTCACAGCGACCCTCTTTTGTTTTTTCGTTTTTTTTACTGCACACATGCTGCTGTCCTCTGCATGTGTGTCACATTAAAGATATGTGTGTTTTTGTGTTCAGCTCTAGTTTGGATTTGTCAGTGTTACTCATTCTCACTACAAAAACAAAGCTAGATTCTTTCTGCCAAAACGTCTGAAATGAGGGATCAGACACACTTAGTCACACACACACACACATATACACACACATGCACACATTGTAGCTGTATTAATAAAGTTTTTTAGTCACTTCTAGCTTTGTGGTACTCTTAAGACGGGGGATCTTTGCCTGAGGTCTCTCACAGATTTATTCCTCGTCTTTGTAGAGACAGGCTTGAGCCGGGGTTGCAGCTGTTGTGGGTCTCTTAAAAGCCTCTTTATGTGATATTAAGCTGTGCAAATAAACTTTAGCAGACTTGACTGTGACTCACTGACACATACAGACACTCAACCTTTAACCCACAGCGACCTTTGAAACACTGAATATTCACTGAGATAGTTTGCTGCTGAGACCTCTGTGGATTGGATCAATAAATGATGCTAACAGGCGCTGATCAAACAGCTGATTTTGAGCCTCAGATGCTTGATTAGTAATCATCATGCCGAAAAACAAAAGAAAAGGTCAACAAGAATCCAAGTATACTTAAAACGGAAAAAGTAGAGTTGGTGAGTATTTGTTTTATGACTAACGCTCCAGGCAACTTAAAAAAGACAGGGTTTTTGGTATTTCATTCTTGAACACAAATACATAACACATTTTGTTGCTTTTTTATGATATTTATAATGTAATAAAGGCTCCCAATCAATTCCAACCCAACTAGTTTTCTAGGGTTTCAAATAGTAAGTGAGCACAGCTTGTGCTTATTGCTCAACACAGGAACACAGATGTGTGGCTAGGGTTAGCAGAGCTAGCACCCCCAGCCTTCAGTCCTTGTTGGTTAGCATCCACATGCCTTTGCTGTTACACCATTTCCCTCTCCTGGTGTTTAATGTTTAACCAGACATGGCCTACATTCAGCTTTATCTCCAGCCAGGATATGAGAGGTCATCTGTTATCTGTGCTTGTTTACATCCGGGTGTGGAGTATTAAAGCGTCAAGTCTGTTGCCTTTTAACTGGAGGCCCTGCTAGTGCCTACACTACAGCTAAGGCACAACATATGACTTTTTTTTTTGTAAAGCTAAACAATTAATCGAATTGAAACCAACATCACAATGTAATATGGTGTAATTTTCAAATCGCAAAGGCTGCACTTTAAAAAAATAAAATCAGAATAAAGATTCATGTACACAGACCTGAAGGAAATATAGTAACTTGTACTAGTTCTTCCTTAAACCCAGCAAAAGTCAATATGCTGGTTTTTCTGGCAGAAATATTACATGTCTACAAGGGTTGAAGAAAATCAATATGTAAACATTCTACTGTGATTGTAATAGTAAAATAAAGATATGTTATTCATATCAATTCATGCATCAAATCAACTCATTTCATCATAACATGTAGATCTGGCATACAGGAAAGAATTGTTTGTATGTTGACAGTATCCTTTGTTGTGTTGGTCATGCTATAGGATGATTTATTGTTTGTGTTTAGTGAATAATGCAGAAGATACTGCCATTCTGATCCCAAAAAAAATCCTAATTAGATTATTTTCCAAAAGTGTTCAGCCTTACTTTTTGGGCTTACAATAATGAAAAGATTGATGCTTTGTTGACAGCCAAGTAGCATAGGGTTGTGATGTTTAACTCTTTAACTGGCAAGACATGCACATCCACTGAATACATCACGATTTAATGTAAAGGAAAAACCAAAATAATGAAGTCAAAGCTCCTGGGAGGAACTTTCGTTTGTGTTGATTTTGGCGCCTCTTGATGACAGAGCTGTACCAATGACCTCTTTTCTGATCTTGTACATGTTTAAGTTGTGTTCTCTAGTGAAAAATCCATCCTAAATCCTATCCTACTTTAACTGTTCAATTTGATTAATTTCTTTCAGTTTAATAACCATGTAAAGGTCGTCACAAGTAAGACACAAGTTTAACTGAAACCAAGAGAAAGAAATGAGGAGCCAGATTTGAAACATTTCAAATCTTTCTCTGTGTGTTGGTTGGTTTGATCACTTGGCAGGGGACCTCCCACACAGATCACTCTGTGTTCCTTCTCTGTTAACCACCAGCAGACACACATGTGCGTGTCAGAGAGCTGTTGTGAGGTGTCGACATTTTTCCCAGGAAGTAGCACATGCAGTGTTAGTTGTTTTTTTTTTTTCTTCCTCTGTGCGGTTTGTGAATATTGCTGAAGTCTGGATAGTAGCCGTTTCATTGCTGCCCCACACTCACCCTCATGTGATCTGGTTCGGTGTGTTCTTTCTTTTTCTCTGCAGGGCATGCGTGTGCTGGTGGACGCGCGGGACAAGCTGGGCATCAGCTGGCAGAGCTGTGAGAACGAGAAGCAGGGCATGCTGGTGATGTCTTGGGAGGGGAGAGTGGGCGGCTCGGGGGTCGAGCCCAGCGAGTTTCAACTGTACGTGATGGCACTAAGCGCTCTGTGGGCAGACTACGGCATACAGGAGGCCTACAAACGAAGATCTGAGTTCCAACTGGTGAGAGGATAGGGTCCTACATCAAACAATTACTCCAAACAGCTGTCTCCTTAAAATGTTTTCCTTCTTTTCGATTCTTCCAGACACTGATTTCTAGACTTGAGTTTTTCACAACACTCAATATAAAGTAATATGATAAGTCAAAGAAGGACAGAGGACACTGATATTTTTTAAAGTAGTTTTTAAGCCAGAAACTGCTGCCAAAGAAAACTTCTTGTGCTCCTCAAACAGTCGTCAAAGGTGTCCAGTCAGTCTTCGCTGCACAAACTAAACTCTTGATAAAATAAGCTCAGAATGACTGTCCGCGTTAGAAATCACCTTTCTGTCTGATGATGGAGGAGGAGTCATCATCAGTCACAGGTTACTCATTGTTTGACCTGATGCTTCACAGTTCATGTATGTCTGTAGACAAAAGTCTTCCAACAAGTGACCCTAACACACTGGGCTTTATGAATTCATCAGCATGAAAATGTTGCTGCTTTTTTTACTTAAAAGTCAATGCACTTTTTAAAATAAAAAATGGCATAGCAGGCTAACATTTTAGTTACCCATCATGTCTCTCTGTCATTCCTCTCTGTCTCTCTCCGTCTCCGCTGCGAGCTCTCTTGGCTCCAGTCAAACCCTTTTATAAATAACCCTCCCCTGAATGTTTTCCGTTTTTGTGTGCTCTCTTGCTGCAAGTCGTAAACATATTTGTGGTCTGGCTAAGATGGGATATCTGAATAATAACTGTTATACAGTACAAGACAGAAAACTTTGAACAGAAACCTCTTTACTTCCATGTTTTGTCATTCTTGTGTTTTGTCAGAGGACCATGGATGAAAATCAACTCTTGGGCTAAATCTGGCATGTTTAGTTTGACATGTTCCAAATTTTCCATTAATCCGCGTTTCACCTATGAAACAGCCTCAGTAAAGACAATAGCATAAACCTCAGCCATAGTTTGCTAACACACACTTTTCATATCTGTTCCTAAAGGGATGGTAATGCAGCAGTGTTGAGGCTGGTAAACATGACCCAGCTAGCTAGCTAGCAGCTATATCATGTAGTTAGTACCTATGTTTACAATTATATCAGAGACCTGTGGTTTTTCAGTTAACACAGCAGTCAGGGTACATTTTACCTCCTGACACAAAAACAGGCTCTCCCAGTAACTGTTCAGATGGGCACACAAACATATCTCCTGTTGTTTTTCCCCTCATCAGTTAAGTAAATCTTTCTCTCTACTCCTCGAAGAGAGCCAAACAAACAGCCATTTGTTTTACAAAACCACTTTGTGTGATTTAAAAAACAATTTATGGACAGCAGAACAGCTGGGGAACCACTTTACGTCACAAGTTATCCTTCAAGAGTCTACAAATCAGCTGTAATGGGCCCGACAGGCTGTTAATGACACTGAATGTTTCAGCACAGTCATGAAGATGTTCAGTTATATAATGTGAACATCTCACAGCAGCTGCTGTCGTCGTCTGAGTGCTTTCTAACAGTCGTATTGGTTAAGTATGCATGTGACAGCAGATTTTCTCTCTGTTCAGGGCTAAAGTTTGACCTTTGACCTCCTTGTTACACTTTTATCAGTGTCAAAACAGTCTGGAGTCAGGCAGAAGCTACTTTGGTCTCAGCCTCACTTAACATACTGTAAGTGTGTGAGACATCAGCCCACAGCTCCAGTCAGACTGCTTTGTCTTATCTGGAGCGTACTCAGATAAGTCACTGTGGCACAGCTGCAGCGGCTTTCAGACGTCACTCTGGTTCAAAGGATCAGACTGGTGGTATTCTCCATTATTTTAATTTTAAGAAAAGCCAAAACACACATTTAGTTTAAGCGCTTTGTATGTGTCAGTGCCTCACAGAGGGGTCTAATCTGTGTAACATGTGGCTTGGTGGGTGGATAGAGGAGGGTTCAGTCTTGGGAGGTAGGACATGCCACTAAAGCCACAGCAAAATATTTACACTATGTTGTTAATGATTACAGTTTTTTTTTCATTTCTATCAGTACAATGTGTAAACAGATGAATGTGCAGATACCTTGGATGTTTTTGTCCATCCTGCTCGGTATATCATCATCATCTGTGCCTACTCTCTGGGAGTGTGCTTAACTAAATGCTCTCTGCTGTGTTCTCACATCGGAGTTGTATTTCTGTGGATTTTTACCGGATCACTTGCAGGAAAAGTCTCAGTATAGGTGATGTGATCCTTTCAGCTGTTTATATTTGCACATGCCTAACCTTAAAACTTTAGGATGTTGGAGGAGGTGGGTTGGAAATTGGATTGCAGGGGAAGCAGCAAAAATAGGCAGGCTAAAGAGGTTTAAATGGACTGCCCATTTTGCTATTTGATAATTGGATTCTTAGAAGTGATCAGCTGAGCTGTCAGCTGATAGGGACTGACGTTAGACATAAGAGCTGATGATGCTGAGCTTGACTCAAGGGTGGTGTTTGTATACATGTCAACTTCATTTGGGGAACAAAAACAGAAGCTGGTGCCCTGAGATCTATCGTTTTGCTGGGATTGTGTTTTCTCTAATAGTCCAATCCCCAAAAAACGGTATAGGGGCTAAAAATGCTTGAAATTTCTTGAGGCTTTGCAGTTGAAAGATCAAAAATGTTCTTTTTTTCCGCTCAGTGTTGCTCATCTTGTTTTCAATAAGCTTGTGCAGCCTTTTTTGAGGAAATTACTCAACCCTCGGAAGCTGTTTGTGTATCTATTGTAGGCTTTTGTTTCATCTTTGGATTAGTCAGAAATGAGAAAAATAAATTGTAACGTCAGCCTTATCCTTTGGAAGGAAAAGAAAAACAAAATGTCTGCTGTGGTGTGAATGTGCTGAGTTAGATATCTCCACCTCCCCCCTTCTCTTAGCGCTCTGAGAGGTTTTCCGGGGATACCACAGTCAGCTTTTCCCAGGCACGGCTGGAGCAGGGCCACGGGCTGACAGGGAGAGCCAGGAAAGAGCTGGAGAAATAGAAACAGTGGAAAGTAGAGTAGAGGAGGGGATGAGAGAGACGAGTAAAGAGAAACGAAGAGGAGATAATGGGGAGGAAAATAAACTGAGACTAAATACATGCCAGAATTTCGTTTAATTGCAGGTTTCTCTGTGTTCCCACCACACCCAGATAACACACAGTTTACTATAGGACGCACACACATCATAAAACCTCTTCAGCTTCACAATAACAGGCCTGTGTCTCATGCTGAGATGCTTTTTGTCTTCAGTTGTATTCACATCCTGAGGTAAAAAAAATACTGTGAGGGGAATTTAGAAGCCCTGCAAAGATGTAAAGAGGCTTTAAGCACTGAAACACACACGCACACACACTCCCCATGTGGTTGACTAAATGAGATTTCAGTCTGCTGTCCTGGCTGTGCAACATATACAGTGTGTAACTAATCCGTCAGAGTTGAGTGAGTGGAAAAATCTTCTGTTTTCTCGTGTCTGGTTTTGGTGTTTTGTTCCTTTTTCACAGTTTGTCTCTACTGGCTTCCTCATGTTTGTGGTATTTTTTGTGTTATTCCTCCTTAGAAACAGAGATTATATTGATAACATAATACACACCAATTTCCTTTTGCTCTTTGGTCTAAATTCTTATATCTTGTGTCCTTTGAAAATTGTCAATTATATTTCTTTTTTTAATCCAACTGTAGTTAAAAATTTGTATTTTAAAGTTCAGAATAGTGTACCTTTTTGGCGTGGCTTGGGAAATTTAATGTCTCAATATGCTATAGTACGTCATCCATAGGTTTCAATTTGTTGTTTGGATCAATGAAAAGTTTAACTATGTTTATAAACATTCCCCAACAACTCCCAACAAATGATAAATATTCTCTCCAACTGTGCGGGGCTGTTAGTGCCAGTGTTGGAGAATTAGCTTTTATTTGCTATGGACTCATTGAATAGAAAAAGGTAATTTAGCTCATTCAAACAAATGCACAAAGACGCTGTTTTCTCTGCAGCCCAGTGAAGGGAGCATTTGGCCATTTGTTTTGTGAATTAGACAAAATCTTTTTGTCTCATTTTCACAGGTTTTATGAGCCCAAGAGCTGCACAGTCTTTTAAAGAATCAGGCCCGACATGTGTTCCTAACACCTCAGTGAAGGTTTCTAACAACAAAATGCTTGAACGTCATTTTACTCACTAGTTGGTGTGAGTGCTTAGTTACAAGGATTAACTTACAGTCAAACTAATTTTTGTTTATTTTATTATAGTAGACCTGAATTGCTCGTCATATGTTGTTTCTAAGCTGTAGCGCAACCAACTACCACACTTTACGACCCGGATGTAAACAAGCATAGATAACATATGGCATGTCATAGTGTGTGCGTCATGGTGTGTGTATCTGGTTAAACTGCACAGACATGTCGATGTTATTCTGCAGATAGAACCAAGCAGCAACCTCCGGTCTAAGAATATGACACAATGCGGAAGTGCTAAAATCTGCTGTTCGTCGAGTGTTCGCTTGAGGCTGGCTCCAGAAGTAGCAGAAGTCACATACACATTAAGCCAAAAAAAGCCGTGTTCAAAGCAGAAATTAACCTATTTACAGCCTGGTTCAAAAAACGTCTCCTGTCTGAGTCGCTAATTTTACTACTGGCACCCACTGTATGGGGGGTGAATTTTTTTCTAACTCGGCGGTTCAGAGGATATTAAGATTGCGAGCTCCCCCAATAAGAGGCACAGCTGAGGGTCATGTGACGGCTGGCGCCCTATGGCTTTAGGCGAAGCCCTTGCCACTACCGATATGGCCGCTACAGCCGATGTGCTTCATTTTCCGTTTCAGAAACAGACGGGTGACGTCGGCAAGACTACAACCATGTTTTATACAGTCCATGATAGAACTTAAAGCTGGTGGTGCTAGCTCTGCTAACCTTAGCCACACACAGCTAACTCATTGGACATTATTTACCCGCAGACAAAGCAAACAATCTTAATGTATCAGCTACACCTATCACATTTGTTATTTTATTTATTTTACTCATTTATTTTACATTTTATAGACTTGTTATTGAGATTTACAGTGGTATAACGGAGGCACACCCAGTAACAGACAAGGCCCACACATACCTGTGGACACACACGTGCATACACACACACACACACACTGTGCAGAATGTGAGCTTATTCAGGTCTTTGCTGTGATAAAGCCCCTAATCTGCCCATACACGCCATGAATGGAGACATTCCTCTAGCCTTACTCAACAGCACACATAAACACACACACACACACACACACACACACACACACACACACACACACACACACACACACACACAAGCACACAGAACTTTAGTTTGGAAAATCAATCCTCCTAATAAGGTTCTCAAAATAATGTCAAAGTAATAAAATTAAAGTAGTTTGATGGCGCTGCTGCATCATCTACATTGCTGTTTTATTTGTGTTGATGCAGTTGAATTGTCTGGGGTAATGATCTCTGTGTGTAGGTGTGCGCGTGTGTGTCTGTGTGCTAGCATGTGCCTGTCTCTATCTGTTTGCATGTCCCCTTCATCTCTGGGAAATCCCCTCTCCCTGCTTTTTACCTCCATCCAGCCCCTCCTCCTGTTCACGTTGAGCTCAACCAATCAGAGCCCCTGGCTTTGTGTTTCCTATTGCGGTGACACTGTGGGTCAGCAGTGGGGTCAGGGGGTCGCATCTCACCAGCATGGGGGTCTCATTTCCTGGTTGTCCTGGGACATGTCAGGGCCAACAGAGATGATTTCTACAACCAAGAGGAGTACAAAACTTTCATGGATTCTGCTTGATCAGTTAGAGGGCATCTGAAAAATTAGCCATTCTGAGAAAAATTAGTTTTTGTGGTGCTTTGTTGTTGTCATTTTACATGTGTGTATGTGTGTGATGAGAGTGTTAAAATGACTCTGTATCTGGGTTCTGTCCGACTGACTAATCCCTGCCTCCCTCCCCCAAGTCTTCACCCTGTTTTCACACACACAGCTGTTTCCTGTTGGGTGTGTTTTAGAGAGAGGGAAGAAGAAATAAATTTACTTTTAAAGTTTAAGTATAAGTTCATTGAATAAATGAACAGTTAACTGAAGCTTCAAAATAGTTTTAGTTGTTTCATAAATTCTGCTCCTGTGCTTCAAGATTGTTCCTCAGGTTTTTTCCAGGCTCCCACTGGTTTTTCTTCATTTCTAAACAGTATGGAACTTAATTAGGAGCCACCGCAAACCTCTCTGCAGTGAAGATTAACCTGCAGTTACAGGGGGGCGTTCAACTCTGGTAGTGGTATTATATGCCTCAATCTCTTGTTTGAGACGCCTCTTAAGTTTCACCATGTACAGCTGTTATTTAAAGGTGATGATTATTTAAAGTAAAATAGTTTAAACGCTTAAACACAATTTTATGTCCACCAAATAAAACCTCAAAATCACTTCCATATCTTGTGTGGCAGGAAGTACTTTCTCTGTCTTTGATGCATTTTCGTATTCAAAACAAGAAATTAAGTAAACTGGGTGTTGATGCCAGCAAAAGAAAAGTATCTCAGGACACATATTATGAGGCAGCTTCTTCTCCGTGTTACATGATCTGAGAGGGTTGATTGGGTTATTTTAAAAAATGATTAATAACAAAACTGTTAAATCAGCTTTTAAAATGTATTATTTTTTGGTTTTGTGTATATTCCCTTCTGAAGATGCTCCATCTCAGGCGGCAGGTTTGACTCCTCTTTTAGAACAAAGTACATCAAAACAAGTTAAAGGTTCACTGATCAGATTTGATTTAGTCTGGTTTGTTCATTTGTTACATGGTTTGGTCTAGTTTAGCCTGGTCTTGTTTGGTTTAGTTTGGTTTATACTGGTTAAGCCGGATAAATTCAGTCTGATTCAGTCTTTGTTCATGTGCCTAGACTGTTGGGTGATAAAATCATAGCGTGTGTTTAATTTTCATGCTTAAACTCTGAATCTATTGTCTCACTGGTAAAGATTGTTCAACCAGGAATCAGGAATGTTTTTATTTAGTGGAAAGTGTTTGTTTTTTTTATAATGTTGGTGACACTTGTGCAGCTCACAGTCTTTCTAAGACGAAGTGTATTTTAATCATTTGCAATGTGAGTTTTGTGACTGCGAACTGGCAAAACAAATTATCAACAGCCCTGTTAAAGTGAAGTCACAAAAAATGAAGTACTGGGGGAATTTCTTCTGTTTTTTCCACACAGAAGGTAGAACAATAGTCATAACTTGTTTGATTTGTGCATGTTGTTGTCTCTTAAGACTAAAATAATCCCTCACATGTGAGTGTAATGAGTTGTTTTGGGTTGAATGCCGTGTTCTTGAAGCTGTCATTAATCTCCAAGCTGTAAAATGTTTTGGTTCTTTTAACTCCTCATCTGGAGCAACAGTGACGTTATCACCTCATAAATTTGTTATGGCAAATGTGATAGCTAAACATGTGCCTGCACATCGAGGTAGAAATAGCTGATCATTGATGATGTTTGTATTCACTCAATTAGAACATGTTGATAGTTGTTCCGATTCACTTTTATTTTGGGGTCTCTTCAGCCTCCTCAGGGGGAAAATGTCTGGCTCTTTAGCTGACTAGTTCCCTTTTTTTCTCAAAAAAAGCAAAATGATCATCAGTTAAAGGACTAGACTTCCTCATTCTTGTTAATCGGGACTAAAATGAGAACTCAGTCTGTTTGATTATTAATGTTTTTTAATATTCTAAATGCTGGTCATATGTTCAGTCTGAGCTAAAGCTGAGACTCCCATCACCAGCCAGAGCTGTTTTTAATGCCCTCTGCAAGAATTCTTACGTGCCCTGTCACCTGACTGTGAACTAGATGGCAGATGGCATCGCATGATGTGTCACTGTTAGTATTTTAATCTAGAGAAAGGAGATAGAGCTGTGATTAGGCTGTGTCTGAATAAACCACTCGATCGGACAATGTGTCAACAGCACAGGCACGTTGACCTTCAAGCAGGATTGAAACCTGGGGGTGCTAGCTCTGCTACTATTAGCCTCAGTCAGCCATCAAATATGGCATTGTTGACCCACAGACTCGGTGATCCAGTATTTAGCCATGTCAAGTTGACCACATCAAATTTCAGATGTTCTCTCACCTTATGAGTCATCATTTAGTCCAAATGGAAATTATTTTTTATTATTGGATGAAGAAATATTCCCATTGGAACATACAAATAAAGGCTCTTTAGTGCTTGATTAGGATGAATAAATCTTTTGCAGTTTATTTCAACAAGAGGCTCTTAGAAACTAAGGTTACGTAAGCTTATCATACACCAAGCTGTTATCTGGGGAACTTTAAGTTGTCTGTGCCTGGAGATGTCTGTTACATTACGTCCAGGAGGGGTTTTATAAAATCCCCTAGAATGTCTGGGTTGTGCTCAGCTTGTTATCCAGACCGTTACCCACTTGTCAAGATGTTGAGCATTGGAGCACAGATGGTGTAGGTTGCACTCTGTGAGGTTCACCCTTGTTCATGCATCCCAGGTTCGAATCCAGTCTGGGGTCTTTTTCCAGCATGTCACTCCCCACTCTGTTTCCTGCTCCATCCCCTGTTCTCTCCTATCCAGGAAAAAAGAGTCCCCCCCTTCCAAAAAAATCAAAGGTTTTAAGCATGGATGCAACGTAAGCACAGGGCTTGTTGGTGATTTCCATTTCAAACGGAAATGGAACGTTTAGAGTAAATTCATTCTTTACAGAGCTTATTTGTCATCTTCGAGTGTCTTTGGGCATTACCTGCAAAAGCTGGGTAGGGTATGCCCTTAATGGGGTTTTCAGAATATGGTCACCCTTTGTCACCAGCTAGAGGCTGATGACCAATAAGGTTGTGTATTTAAATCCAATACTGATACTGATACTGATAACTGGGCTCTGGTATCAGTATGTTCTGTCAGGTGAGGTTGTTGTTGGTAGATGTTCACTGGTTGGACACAACAAGGATTCTCTAGCACAAGTATAAAAAAGTAGTCTGGTAAGCTAAACTATGGTATAATTTGAGTTTACAAAATTTGCTTGCAAATAAGATCCGATCCTCAATGATTTGCTTCCAATGCACGACTTGGCAAGAGTCATGTCCTTACAACAGTGAGTGAAAGTGCTCAGGGGAAACAGAATCTTCATCCTGGAAAAACACTACTGATTACAGATAGTCCTAGCAGCACCTTTAAGCTTACTCTATTATTATTATTCAATGAGATTGTAAATGTGCAAAAGTATGGTGAAAAAATATCTAATACTAACAGGAATTACAATTAAAGGTCCCATATTCTGCTCCTTTTCTGCAGTTTAATATGGATCATTGATGTCTTCATGAAATGGTAGCAACATGTTTTGGTCCAAAAAGCCAATAAATCAAGCACAGCAGCATTGTTTCCAGGCTCTCAAAGCCCGTCTGTTCAGAATGCTCAGATTTAGTGGGCGTGACCTTCATATGTAAATGAGCTACCATTGATACCGCCCCGCTCTTCCACATCACTGAGAGCGGCACCACGAGCTCCGTGTGCACAATGTTTAGAAAATAACGAAGCTCGTTTACCATAACATTACAGGCTAAAACAACAGGCTAACCACAGCTAAAGTTAGCGTCCTAAAGCTAACACAGAGACAGGGGGGACACTGAGGAAAAGCTCTTACATCTGCTCCACAGCACACAGCATTTGAAATACTCACATTTCCAGGGTCCGAGGATTGTTGGTGGATGTTTGGTAATGCGCCTTGATTCCGGACCAGTCTATTAGCTAGCCCCCTGTTGTACTGTCCAAAGTTGGAAAAGCAGTCAGCCATGAAGTGACTAGCACACCCATGCACAGTTTTACTGAGTGTAGCTGGCACATTTCCTTGATGAATGAACTCCAGCCACTTGGTTTTGTCTTCTTCCGAGATGGGAAGCTTGTGCATGGAACTATGTGGCTGTTTACAGCCAAAAACAAAGCCGTGATGGCTCTCCAACTTTGGCATTCTTCTCCTCAGGGAGTGGCCGGGGAGGGGGTTTGGGGGTATCTGCTCCGGTGGACCAGTTAGGTTAGACTTGCTCCTGATTGGTCAAAAAAGTGAATCCCTGACGTTGGCAAATCCCCAAAATCCAAACAGCTCGTTTTAGGTCAGGATTTTACATTCACAAGCACTACTAAGTACAGGTTTTGTCATTAAATGTCACATTTTGTGGGCTAGAGAGGAATCAAACTTGCACATTTAAAAGGCGTGTTTTCTGGCACTTGATGGCAGTACCTGAAGCCAAATGACATTAAGTACTTCATCAAATCCTTACTTGTTCTTTATTGTATTGTGCAGTTGCATAAATTGTTGAATTTTGCAAGTTGCCATCAGAGTTCTTGGTGAAACAGTGAAATAAACTGCTGAGCTGTTGTATTATGGCTCTATTTTAGCTCTGCCAAGCAAAAACACACGGACCTACTAGTGTTGATGATGTAACTTACGCACATGGCTGTTGTAAACACAGAGGGGCATATAGCTATGTTGAATAGATCTTTTAAAGGTGTCTGATCTAACTTTTTGAGTGTGTATCAAACCCTGGTACACATCTCCCCTCATATTGATCCCTGCAACAAGTAAATATTTATGTATTTACCCATGTATGGGCTTTTACAATGCTTTACCTGGAAATCCAAAGCAGGCCACTTGGCTTAATCAGGGTGCACTTTGAAAAACAGAGCTCTAGAGGCGAGCAGAACTGGGTTTACATTTGGTCATAAATGGTCTAAATGTGTTGCTGACTCAACGGATGTTTGACATATTCATACGGAAATAAGAAGTGCAAAAAAAATCCAGTTATATTGATCTATTTCTAAAGAGTCACTTAAGTTCACAGTCATCTACAATCAGCACAACTTGTTCATCTTTTATTCAAAAGACACAAAATGGATTAATAGGATCATGGTTGGCTCTTGTTTTCAGCTCCTTGTTGCTGATCGTGGAAAAAATGACAAGTGGTGTTTTATTAAATCAATAATCCCTGCGTAATAGTGTCCGTTAGAATTTAATAAAGCAGATAAAATACAAGAAATTTTGTTCTTTTTATAATCAAATCAACTGCTCAAATTAGATTATATGGGACTTTCAAGTTAAGAGTTATGTAAATAAGCTTACTGTTGACTGTTTTTTTTTTTCTTTCTGTGTGCAGAGTGAGTCAGTGAAATACTTCTTGGATAACTTGGATCGTATAGGTCAAATGGTAAGTCACACCAACTAGTTCAGTCAAATCAATTTTTCTTTCTCTTGTCATAAAAAAAAGAAATGAAAGAAATGAGTGAGCCACTTTTTTTCCCACAGAACTACATCCCCAGCAAGCAGGACATTTTGTTTGCGAGGAAAGCCACCAAAGGCATCGTGGAGCACGACTTTGTCATCAAGAAGATTCCTTTCAAGATGGTGGACGTAGGAGGTCAGAGGTCCCAGAGGCAGAAGTGGTTCCAGTGTTTTGACGGGATCACATCAATACTCTTCATGGTTTCATCATCTGAGTATGATCAGGTAAGCGCTCTTACATTACCCAACCAGAAGATATCAAAAGGTTAGTCACGTAGTCTGATCATTAATCCTTCGACTTTCAGAGACAAACTGCACAAAAAAGATCACAGAGAAACAACATTTGAGGTTTACACAAAGCTCTCTTTGTGGTATGTTTTAGAAACTTGATTGTTCCCTCAGTCCTGGCTGTGGTTCAAATCTGCAGTCATATGACTATGACTGAATCTGTAATAAGTGCGTTGATAGAACCTGAATAAAAACACAGACCATCGTGTGTGTGTGTGTGTGTGTGTTTCTGTGTGTTTCTGTGTGTGTGTGTGTGTGTGTGTGTGTGTGTGTGTGTGTGTGTGTGTGTGTTTCTGTGTGTTTCTGTGTGTGTGTGTGTGTGTGTGTGTGTGTGTGTGTGTGTGTGTGTGTGTGTGTGTGTGTGTGTGTGTGTGTGTGTGTGTGTGTGTCCCAGGTCCTGATGGAGGATCGGAGGACAAACCGTTTGGTGGAGAGTATGAACATCTTTGAGACCATTGTCAACAACAAGCTCTTCCTCAACGTCTCCATCATCCTCTTCCTCAACAAAACAGACCTGCTGGTGGAAAAGATCCGCACGGTGGACATCTGCAAGTACTTCCCTGAGTTTAGAGGAGACCCACGCAGGCTAGAGGATGTACAGGTACACACCCACACACACACTGAAACATACAACTGTTGCATATTATGGCTGGCCTCCCGCAGATGGGTTAGGACTCCTGCTTTTAACAGCACAGCAGCAGCAAACTGACACGAAGGTCAGTCATGCCTGTTTATCTTTCTTCATGTTGAATCAACAACTGGACGTCAAGACTGATGTTTTCCTCTTGAAGAGAGTGACGTAAAGGCAGTGTGAAGAACATGTCATGAGTGATAAGGGAGCAGATGTGGGTGTCTGCGTCACACTGAGAGCACTAAAACAGACTTTAAACAACACCCAGGAGCAACCATTTCCTAACAGCTTTGAAAGTCTCTTTTTGAGAAGGTTGGATCTGACAAAAATAATTCTTATGAATGTTTATGTAGCCAAGGACTTCTTCTTTCATTCCTTCCAAAGTCTGTCTTTGAGTTCACACCCTGCTTGTTGGTTTAGTCATCTTCAGACCCGTTTTTTTTTTTTTAAAAGCCACTTTCTGTTTTTTTGTTTTTTTTTTGTGTTTTTTTCCCTTTTTTTCCCTTTTTTTTCTCTTTTTTTTCCTTTCTTTTTCTCTTGCAAAAAAAAAAAAAAAAAAAGCCACTTTCTGTTGACGCCACACATGCTGCATTAGAATGTCCAGTGCTTGAAGTGATGTTCATCTTTTGCCATTTTAATGGAGTGTGCAGCTTTATGGTCAGGTTGCTTTCTTGGAGTGTCATCTATTCATACATACCAGGGCAATTCATTCTAATGCCATGTCCAAGAAGGTGTTTTTCTTTGTCCTAGTAGTTGTTTTAACCTTAATTTTAGAGCACTTCAGCGTTGTGCTTCTGCTTCCCTTATTTTGGACTTTTAGGTCAGTTTTAAAAGGATGTGGTTACTAATTTTTGTTTAATTTATTATGAAAAGTATTAATTGGAATCGCTGACAGCATTAGCAGCAGTTTAAGACTTTGCCATTTTATCCTGAAGCAACAACTTTGGTGACTTTATTCCTTTACACTGACATCCACCGTTGCTTCTGACAAAGTTGATTTCAGAAGTCCCACCCTTTCTTGGTTCTGATTGGTCGGTATCAATCAGAACCAAGCAGTACAGAGAACTTTAACCAAGGCCACCTGGATGACTAAGAGCCTGCATAGATATATCATTTAGATATTACATGTCAATATTCATTGACAAAAGGAGATTTTGTAAAAATAGTGTTTTCCTTTTGGCTCAAAAGTATTAAATTTTAACAGAAATTTTCATATCTTGGTGCATTAGGATGTAAATGTCTGTAATACATATGTTACATTGTCAGTGTTTCAAGTCTGACAGCAGATGATAATCCTAGTTACCAGAGGATGGATTTTTCCCGAGAAAGCCAGGTTAGGACGCTGAGGTTAAGTCCAGCCTCCTTCCTTGATCAAGGAACACCGGATTTGTTTGGATAAAAGACGATGTTTGAGAAATCAGATGAGCTTTAACCAAGTGTGTCCCTGCTGTTCGTCTTCCAGGCATTTTTGGTGCAGTCATTCAGTCGGAAGAGGAGAAACCGGGGGAAGCCTCTGTTCCACCACTTCACCACTGCCATAGACACAGAAAATATCCGTTTTGTCTTCCACGCCGTCAAGGACACCATCCTGCAGGAAAACCTTAAGGACATCATGCTGCAGTGACGTTCGCCCTGCAGACATTGTTTCAACTGTGAAAAGACAGCGCAGACGTGATCCTGCTTTAATCTGACACTCCAGCCCAGGAGGGGTGCATTAATACTGACCTGTGGAGTCAACACAGCGTGTGAATTTAACTGAACTCTAAACCTGTGGAGCCGTTAAGCGACTGTGGACCTTAAGGCCTACCTGTGGAAACTTTGAGGGTCTCTGTGGATTAGACCCTCCTTTAACCTGTATAAATGTATGTATGGAATGACAGTCATCATCTGTCTTCCTGTAGCTCTGAAGTACGTTTACCTTTACACACAGGTTGAAAAATGTTTTAACTAAAGAAGAAAAAGACAAAAAAAAAAGCACCACCAACACTCAACCTGAGCACTGAAAGTGTTTTTTCTCCAATGATCTGTATATATATGAAAAATGACTACCCTGTCACTAAACAAAGCCATACTGCTACCGGTTCAAGTTCAGACAGTGTAAAGAGAAGCAGGGAGGACTGAAAATGAAATAAAGGCAAGATTAGAGTGAGCAGAAGAAGAATGCTTTGTCCTGGAATACATGTGATAGGAGAGAGGGCTGGGGGTTTGGGCTCAGGCCGGTCATATGCCGTGTTATGTGATAAGGTTGCACAAGTGTTCCTGTCAGTGAACTTTAAAAGAGGAAAGAGATGAATCTTTCTTTTTTTCTCCTTCTCTCTATCTTTACCTCTCCTCCTCTGCCATCATGCCAGAGATGAACAGCTGCAGATAACAAGTCTTCATCCCTCTTCTCCTCTTCTCTTCTTCTCACCACTCCAGCACAATAGACACACTGTTCATCTCTGCCCTCTCAAGCTGAAACAGTAGACTCCTAAATTAGAGACGTTTCAAGTTGAAACACACACAAAGACACACACAGCTCTTGTTGTCACATGAATTATTGTTTTATCCATAAGTATTCTACTTTTTCCCACAAGGGGAAAGTACCACAGAAGTCTGAACTTTTCAACAGATCACAAACAGCTTCATACACACCAGAGCTTTTATATATATAAAAAAACAAGCTTAGCTCTTCCTTTTTGCTTTTAAGTAAAGAGACCAACAGAGCAAGACAAGGCTGGACATGACATTTTATTCTTACTTGTCATTAATGGAGACGAGTGTGGGTTACTGTAAGTAAGAAATTGTCCATGGAAATGAACGAACAGGCAACTGTAACATAACCCTGCATTTTCACTCAGCAGTGCTGGTCATTTTAGAGTCTTTCAGCTTGTTGTGCTGGTCTCATAGCCTGAGTGATGGTTCATCTGGACAGAGGGTCAATATTTCCACTTCAACAGAGTCAGCTGAGAGGTGTCAGCGACAATTTCACTCTGTTTCATTATAAGTTAATAGAAGTCCCCACAGGAGCTTTCAAAGAGGATAAAAAATGTTATAACATCATAATTAAACCTGATCACTGATGTGCATATTTCAGCAGCTCAGATTATGATTGTCAGCCATTGTGGTGAAGTTCATTAACAGTCAACTTTAAACACTGCTGTGATCATCGCCATCGCTTATGGTTTAAATTTTATTCATCAGTAACTAAAGGTTTCTCTCACCTGCTGCACCTTAACAGGATTACTGGACAGGATTCAGTAAGAAAATATCCATGTTGTTATAATTATGACTAATAACGTATTTGTCAGGTTGTTTACCAACATGATGCCAATGAAATCTGCAGGTTATACCTCACCCTGTAGTGCAAAACGTACTGAACGTTTCTTTGCAAACTGTTCCAATTCCAGCCCATATCCTCTATCTTCTCTCCACATTACCTCCTTTTGAAGGAAAGAAAGTGTTGACTTCATTACCACTATTTGCATCATGTGCATTCTGGTACACAGTTCCCCCATCCTGAGTAAAAGGTTTCCTGGAGGAGAAGGTCTTAGTTTATCATGAGCACTTCTACACACCTCATCATTATACTGTATAAACTGTTGTTTGTATGTAGTTGTGTATTTACAAAGTGACTTATGACCCTGTTAATGTTTATACGTGTTGTACATAGAATACTTTAAGTATTGGACTGACTGTGTGTAACCTTACAATACAAATACCACTCTGTCTAACAGTACCACTGTAACTGTAACATTTGTCTTTCTCCATGCAGCCTACCTTTTCCACTCACAAGTTTTGTTTTGTAAGTTTTGTCATTGCACTGGAGAGAAAACAACTCGTACAGATAGAATATCCAGGGACAAAAGCAGAGAAACAAACAGAGACGTCAGGATTTTAAAGTTGAACAGGACAGAGGCAGAGGATGAAGAGAGGGAGGTCTTCTTCTGCTGTTGTGTTTTGTTTTGTTTTTTTTCTGTTTCCCACTGCCTTGGCTCTGTGCTCTGTGGTGAAATACACTGCCGTTTGCTGACATGCTGTTTCTTTATTTTCTCAGAGTGGGCGTCTGTGTGTGTTTGAGTGTGTGTGTACTGAAAAGCAAAAGGGTCGAGACCTCTTGAGCTTGAGAGATTAGCCGAGAGGGGGAAGTAGAGGGGGTGGAGGAGAATTTAAAAATGAAATTAGAGATGTGGGGAAAAATGAAGCCAGACGTGTTTTTCTTTCTCAAGTCTGGGGACGGCTTTATGAACTTCTTACAAAGTCAGCAAGCAGAGATTTGAGTCTTCTGATGACTTATATCAAACTGATGTGCTGCCTGAAGGCTAACTGAGGGCTCTTCTTCCACATCATGTAATATGAGGCTCATCACACCACTGGGTATGAGAGCAAAGCTGAAGCCAGGCGATATCTCAGTTACCCAGCAGAGTCTGACCTTTGCTTTGGCTTTTAATCAGAGCAGCTCTGATACATAACAGACTGCAAGTCTCAGGAGAGAGGGAGGGAGCCCAGAAACAAGCAGAGCAGATCTTTAACGTTGTTTTAGGACTCACTGGTTAACATGGATTTATTTATACAGGATGTAAGCAGAATGTGATTTACAGACATACACACACACACACACACCACACATGAATGTGGCAGCCAGAAAAAGACAAAAATGACCCTGTGAATGTGTAGGCACAGACTGGGGGAGGGACAGACAAAGGGAGGAAGAGGGAATACAAGAAAAAGTAAGAGGGTAAAGGGAGGGAGGAGGGGGAGGTCATGTTTCCTCTGTTGAGCCCACTTCCTGTCCTGATCCCAAAATGGAGAGACTGTAAGAACGACATCCCTCCGCCTGCTTCAGTCCCACTCACATACACACACACACACACACACACACACACACACACACACACACACACACACACACACACACACACACACACACATCAGAGAAACCCAAACCCGCCTCCCATGGTATCCTGCAGAAGAGATGAGAGGGGAAAGCAGGGAGCAGAAAAACATCTCCCCAGTGGTCCCTGAAACATAAGGAAGCCTCATTTTAAAGAGACAGTGAGGGTGAAGGACATTTTGTCCTCAAGTTACTCTGTACTATTTCTGAGTGACTGTCTGGCCTATACACGTGTACATGGGTGTCCCCTTCTTAAATGGAGCTTATCTTCATTTTCTGTCCATGACCAAAACTTGAGTGCTCAATAGTTTATTTTAACTCAGAGAGCCTACATGAATTCATATTTTAGTTTTCTCTTTTACATTTTGAAATAAACACATAATTAGCTTGAAATCAGCTCTAATACCTGTCACAGTAAACAACCTGCAAGGTTGTAAAAAACCTATATTCCGCTAAATGTTTGAGCTATTGAAAGAATCAGATATGCCCTCCACCGACTGCAAAGGCTGTCTTAATACACAAACAATCATTTATTTACTTGTAATTCAAATATGACACATTTGTTTCAGGGGGCAACTTTGAAATCATAGAGCAAAAGGTATAAAGACAAAAAAAGACAGAACAATAACCACACAGCAGCAATATCTATACCCTTACATATACGTTTACACACAACATACATACATTTATACATTGAACCAAATTTGCAACATGCAGGGGATTTGGCATGGATAGAGAATAAACTAACAAGGGCAACATACATGTGTTAACAAAGCAGTATAAGGCAGAGTAGTAATGTATGACTAAAGTTAATGTAGTGTTCACAGATTCTAGTTCAATCAGAAATCCCCATTTAACACACCACAACACAGTAGAATACCTCTCTGCATTTTACACATGTAAACTGGTGACATCTGTTTATAGGATGCAGCTCATTTTTTAAAGTGGCAAAAAAGTCTCATTCAGAAGGTGTAGATCATAGGTGGCCAACCAGTCAGAGACCAAGAGCCACAAAAACTACCTTGGAGCCACACACCACACACACACTTCCTCTCACACATAAACAAAAGGACATAAAAGTAAATACATTTCCAATTTTCAAAGTAACATTTATTTGTGTTCTTAAATGTGTTTAAATTGTTACTTGGAGCCGTGTCAAAGACAAGTTTCTGTTTTTACTGCTGAAGACATTAAGTTCCATATCTAGATAGCTATGAGGACATTAGCGATGTAGAGAAAAGAAACTGAGACTTAAGTATCAATTCCATCACCCAAGAATTGATCAATACTGATCACAACGCTGACATCAATATATCAGTATTTTGGATTGATCGGCACACCACTACTCATAACAATATTATTAATATTGTTTTTATGAATGGACCAAAGAGCCGCACACAAAAAGGCAAAGACTGCATGTGGCTTGCGAGCCACAGGTTGGCCACCCCTGGTGTAGACTCACTAAGGATGGGTTGTGGCTGCTGATAGCACCAAGAATTGAGTATCACTCACTATCTGCTCTATTTCAAGGTCCAATTCATGATGCAAATTACTCCAATGCTGTCCAAGCACAGAAACACCTAAATGCACACACAATTCAACATGGCAAGGACTTTAATGACAGAGAACAATTTTGACAAAAGCTCATTTGTGGTTTTATAGGTTGACTCATGCTCTATCTGTCAACATGGAGGAGGCAGGCCTTATTATTTGTACTGCAAACTTTCAACAAGGGGAGCACCAAGAATTTAGAGTTTCACTTTTGGGAAGCTCTCATGTTATCCATCGACACCTCTACAGCCATGGGGAAGATTCTTGGTGATGCTAAAGGAAAAATCTAGCAATCACCTACAAACTGTTGATGCTAACCTTAGTGGGCTGCTCATCCTGCTCCATCTCAGAAGTCTGACTAAAATGCAGCCTTCCTTCATCTTTGAACTTTATAGATTGATAGATTATGTAGTACTCGATAACAGAAGTAGATCTAAGAAATTCTCAAGGATTAAAAGAGTCCCATGGAGAGTTGCTGCAGTACACATTGACCTATGATGTTTGTTAATAAGTGTGTGTGGGCTTTAGAGGTAGTGTTTATACGGCTGCATGTATACAAGCTAATTGATCCCATGACTCTGGTTGTACTGATGTTTCTCTGGGGCTGTTTTTATTGGATCTACAGCTGAACTTGGATTTTTAATAATGAGACAAGTACTCCCTCAGTTTCTGACACTGCCCTCACACAGACGCTCGCACACCAAAGGCTTGACTCATGCAACGAAATATAAACAACTAGGGCTTCATTAGCTGATGATTTGGCCGTGACACATCACTGGACCCCGGGCCATCATTAAAACACGTCTGTTTTGGTTCACACTGATGGTGGACTTAACTGTGTGATTCCTGGCATCTTATCTTCTCTGCAGGATGTGTATTTTCTCTCTTTTGGAGCAGAGCCTTGTGGGCTGATTGTTTGTTAACACAGGGAGATCAGCCCAACAGATCAACACATACACATGAAAAGACAATAAACATATTTACAAATAGATACATGAAAAACCCAATTTTATGCATTTTCTATAAACAAATCTGTTTTTATGGAATTAGTTCATGAACAAGCTAGTCTTTCTGTTTGTGTCTTGCTTGTTACCTCCTGAGAAAGTTGGTTTGGAAAAAGGGAGAAAGAAATATTGATGGATGTCTCCCTCTGCTGTCACAAAGGAATACTGCAACATTTTAATAATGATAATTTGTTGAAACAAAACACAATTGTGATCAGATCCCAAACCAGAGTCACGACTCTCGTATTTAAATAATTTCACGAGTTTTTCTTTTTCTTTATTTAACTATTTTTGAACTCTTTTTTGATTTACCAAAACAGTATAAGCCATCTTATAAGATCACTAGTGCAGCATGTAACGATGTGTATCAAGTGACCAAAAATACAACACCAGGAGAATAGATGATGCTTATGCAGGTGCTAATGTGGATCCAAATGATGAAAGAAAAGAAAGCGTATGATTAAGAGCTCACACATTTTTGTGTGTGAAAGAGAAAGTACCTAGTGGGACAAGTAGAAGATTGCGTTTTTACTCATACAGCATCTTTAAATTGAGACACAAAGGATTTTGTGTAATGGAGTGAGGGGAACTAAATCTATTTTATTTTCAATTATAATGTGGTGTTAATAAAGTCTCAGAATGCATGATTTACTGTATAACCTGCAGGCAAAATCATGGTTGTTATTCTCTGTTATAACCAACACTAACAGCATGTTTCTTCACTGCAACAAACAGAGAATGCACTTAACCACAAGCAGTTACCCTGTGTGTGAAATCGACAAATTTTAAAAACTGTGTTTTTAAACCCGAGGGGACTTGATACAATTAAGAAAAAAAAAAGATGTTTTCAAGGCCTTTAACAAAGGGGCTTTCAAGATTAGTAAGTAAAAAAAGAACCCTGCAGGAACATCATATTGGTGACATGGCCTGGTATAAAAAACACATTAGAGAAGAAGAGTCTCTCCGAAGGAAAGATGTGGAGATGTTGATCAGTCTGAAAGAGACTCAGTGGGTAAAATCAGAACAACGTTCCTCAGGATAAACTGCAGTTTTGGGTTTTCATAATCATTCACAACAAAATATCAATTAAATATTCTTAGAATCTTTAGGAGTCTCCATACAAATGAGACAGGCCAAAAACTAGTACAGGATGGCGCCGACCCTTTGGGCCCTAAAGCAGCACTGCATTAAAAACAGACATGACTGTAGTGAAAGTCACTGCCAAAAGCCAGTGTCTGTGAGCACAGATTGTTGCTGCATCTGTAAATAAAGGATGTAACTACCACAGAAAGAGAAAACCACACATTTATGATCCAGAAACACTAATGACATATCTGGATCTGAATCCATTTAAAGTGGACTGCAACAAGTGGAAGTGTGTGATGATGAATCAAAATCATGGAAACAAACCCTTTAGCTGCAAAACATGTTTCTTATCTCTGTACAAACTGACAAAAGACCCCAGCAAAACTTGACTTTCCTTTATTCTTTGGCACACCCAAAGTATCAATTTAATCCACTCATTCAAAAAGGTACAAAAGTTTTACTCTTCATCATTCACTCTACTGCAGACCAATAAAAATCCCTCATCCAGTGGTTACAGTGAGTGGGTTCACACGGCTCTGAGTGGCACTTGTCTGGATATGACCAACATACAGGAGTGTTAAGATAAACAAAATTTTCTTTTTAAAAAGTGGTCGTTAATAATGTCTTTCTGCCTAAACCTAAAGGACAAGGCACTTCCCATTGTTGTATTTGTGACAAGAAGTCTTGTTACATTCTTCAGTCAGTCAGTCAGTCAGTGTAGTTGCATTAGACAACACAGTAGCATAAACAAAACAAACAAATACATCAAATGCATAAAACAAACAGCATCAGAGGAGTCTTTGGCACTTTCTACAGAGGAGCTGAAAGAAGCACATCAGAAACAAGGACAGGGAAAGTAAATCCTAACATGAAACAGACAACATTCTGCTTCTATGAGCTGTCCAACATTAAACATGTAACAGCCACACAAACATTATCAATACATGTTGTCCATTGTGTGCTGTACTAACAGTACTATGACAAGGTTTGAACATACTTTTTTTAAATGATCATGAAAAGATGTTATATAAAGTTAAATTCTGTCACTCTTCTTAAATCAGTCACTATGTTGCACAGCTTCTCTTCCATCATGACCATTCCTTAACTTTGATATTATTCATCCAATAAGAGCAAAAATCCTGAATTTTCAAAATGATACAATATTAAAACTGTAAACAGTTTAAATTAATCTGGTGGCTTAACATAGAATGAGCTCTGTGTTGAGAGGGACATTTGTCAGATATGCATATATTTATTTTATTCTCATGAACTTTTTTTACCTGAGCAAAAATGTGGGGAAACCGTGGATTCTTCACCTATGAAACAAAACTTAAAGGTCCCATATTATGCAAAAATCACTTAATTGAGTCTTTTAGTGAAATTTGGGGGTCTTTGGCTTTCCTCCCAGCCCACAAAATGTGATATTTAATGACAAAACCTGTACTTAGTAGTGCTTGTGAAAATAAAATCCTGACCTAAAACAAGCTGTTTGAATTTGGGGAATTTGCCGACGTCAGCAATTCCCTTTTTTGACCAATCAGGAGCAAGTCTGGCCTGATTGGTCCACCGGAGCAGAAACCCCCTCCGTGCTCACTCCTCTTCCTGCTGCTGGAGAGAAATCCCTTCACCAGAGGGAAGGAGAATGCCAAAGTTGAAAAGCCATCCCTGCTCTGTTTTTGGCTGTAAACAGCCACATAGTTCCACGCACAAGCTTCCCATCTTGGAAGAAGACAAGACCAAGTGGCTAGAGTTCATTTATCAAGGAAATGTTCCAGCTACACTCAGTAAAACTGTGCATGTGTGTGCTGGTCACTTAACGGCCAACTGCTTTTCCAACTTTGGACAGTACAACAGAGGGGTAGCAAATAGACTGGTCCTGAATCCAGGCGCATTACCAACCATCTGCCAACAAACCTCGGACCCTGGAAATGTGAGTATTTTAAATGCTGTGTGCTGTGGAGCAGATGTAAGAGCTTTTCCTCAGTGTCCCCCCTGTCTCTGTGTTAGCTTCAGGATGCTAAATGTAGCTGCGGTTAGCCTGTTGTTTTAGCCTGTAATGTTACGGTAAACGAGCTTCGCTGTTTTCTAAACATTGTGCACTCGGAGCTCATGTCGCCGCTCTCAGTGACGCAGAAGAGCGTGGCGGTATCAGTGGTGGCTCATTTACATATGAAGGCCACGCCCACTAAATCAGACCGTTCTGAACAGAGGGGCTATGAGAGCCTGGAAACAATGCTGCTGTGCTTGATTTATTGGCTTTTTGGACCAAAACATGTTACTACCATTTCATTAAGACATCAATGATCCAGAAAAGGAGCATGATATGGGACCTTTAAAACTGAAAACTGGAAACTGGTCTACAATCTAAAATAAGGAAGAAGAAATCTCCATAACACTTCTGTAATAGACAGAATACCATGATGTTTCAAATAGTTAAATAATACTTATAAGTATAAGTATATGGATGCCAGTATCTGTTTTAGGGGTAGGTAATATGTCCAGAACAAATTGAGCTGACATAAATACATCTTGTAGTTTGTTTGTGATTTGTTTTAAATAAATTTAGTAATCATTTAAAAACATTTCCTACAACATCATTAGTTTATCTGGATCTGGGAGTGCTTTCTGGGTCTGTTTTTAAAATAATTTTAGGCTCTACAACTGCAGTAAAAACAAAATGAAACTATAAAAAATCTCAAGGCATATAAAATTTCTCCATAGCACAGTCTTTCCCTTCTAAAAACAGACAAGGCTTTACAAAAGCAGTAACGGAGTGCTGAGCTTAGAAAAACAGTACACTAAAGGAGTGCAGTGGTCATGCTAATGCTACTTGGTATTAGGGGGCAGATAGTAGGGGTGAAACAGTCTCTCTTGGGCACAGATGTGCAGAGCAGCATGCGTGTGCATCAGTAATCGGGGAAACCGTGAGGTGAAGTAACTGATGAAGCCTTCAGGCAGCTCGCCGAGAGTCTCCTGCACTTCTGGTGGTAACTCGTGGTAGTGGTGCTTCTGTAACGTACAATTTACACATAAGAGAGGTCAGAAAAAAATAATATTTGTCTCTGTTTGAGGATTAAAACATGAGTGTATTAGTCTGACCTTATTTCTCATGGCTCTCAGCAGATCTCTAACTGAGTTTCCCTTATAGGTCCTGAACCGCCTCAGGTCTGAAATGCAAAGAAAGAAAAAAATAGGGCCAAAATGACACGAGTGAGAGAAATACAAGGTTCCTTCAATCAAATGTTATTTTCAGCTATCATTTATTGGCTGTTCAAATTATGAATGTCATGCTAATGAATTACTGAAAATTGCTGCACAATACACACCAACAAATGACTGAGGAGAGTACCATCAAGGGTTTTCTCTAACAATGGTTCCATGTGAACTCCAAAGAGCCCTAAACAACCACTACCCTACAGCATGTACCTTGAAGCAACAAAAACGTGGAAATTCATTTGGACTCTTGCCAGTGCAGCAAAAACTTGAGGACCTATGACCTTTTCTTAGTCCCTGAGGGAAGATCCTGCAGCTCACTGTGTGTGTACCTGTTTGTAGCGGCACAGAAATATGCATTCTCCAGTTGGTTCGAACCACTGCTCTTCCTGCAGTCTCCAGTCGAACCACAATCTGACTGTCTGCTGGTTCCTTCTCTATGCGGTCGCTCACATCCTGCATAAACACACACACACACACGCACACGTACACACACACACAAACAAAATGTTACTGACAAGTGCTGGTCATTAGGAAATGAAAAGTCAGCATTTGTGTTGCACTTTTAAACCAGGAAAAAAACTTCTTTCAACAGTTAGATGTATAAAATCACACAACAGAGATGGATGTTCATTTGTGCTATGGATTAAATGATATAACACACCTGGAAAAACAGCAGCTGTTTCTCAGGGCTCCAGAAGAAAGGATGTTTGAGGACACAGGCAGTGGAAGGGCGGCACTCAGGCTCAGCGTGGATCATTTGCTCAATCAAATCCCGGGCTATGACATCATCTGATTTCAGGGGGACACAGTTTTTTAGGTTTGTGAGTATTTTAGAACTTGAACTATCAGCAGATCAAGAAAAAGAAATGTCCTACCATGTATATCCTCCATAAAATGTGAGAGTGAATATTCTCCTGACAGGATGTTGACCTGGCGTCTCAATGAATCACCAAAAGGATGCTGCCCCCTACTGACCACGTAGTAGAACACACAGCCTGCAGAGAAAACGTCCACCACCGCCGTCTGTTCAGAGAGAAGAGAAAAACACTTGATCAGAGGTTTAAAGTAAAACAGACATGTCTCAATACTGCATTACAAAAGCAGAACTGAGGGAACAACACCCTTTTCATCTCGGAGGATGAAAAGAAATGCAAAGAAAGGCATTTCTGCTGGGTAAAACTGGAGTATGAATCCTACTGGTTTATTGCCAGGGATGTCTCGAAGGACTTCAGGAGCGATCCATCCTTCTGTTCCAGGGATTCCTGAGCGCATAGAGAAGCTGCAGCGACCGTCTGGGATCTTCTTACAGAGCCCAAAGTCGGAGATGAGAGCTCGCACTCGGCCTAGGGCACTGGGACCAGAGAGGAGGATGTTTCTGGGCTTCAGGTCACGATGGACTAAAGGAACAGTTAGGTGAAAGAAAATCAGATATAAGGATCAGAAATAAGGAGAAGGAAAAGAAAAACATTTTTTTGTAACATGCCTGTGAGTGTATCTCTGACCTATGTTCAGTGAGTGCAGATGTGAGAGGCCACACATGGTTTGTTCCAGCAGAGTTATGGGACTCAGCTCCGGGAAGCGAGACGGATCCTCCACATACTGCAGAGGAATTGAAAAAACAGTTTCACTTATGTCATTTGAAAACTTATTATTAAAACATGGACACAGCCGACTAAACAGGCCCTACGGCGCTAACCTGCTGGAGGGTTGCAGCACACAGCTCGATGGCAATGTAAGTGAAGAGGCGGTCTCTCTCCGTGCAGAAATACCGGATGACGTTGGGGTGTGTGTCGGACTCTCTTAGGAGCTGAACCTCGCGCTCTGCGACTTCAAAACACTCGGGAAGTATTCTCTTCACCGCAACTTGACGTCCATCAAAGTTACCCCTGAAGGAACAAACACACCGTAACAACTTGAATAAAGAAAGACAGATTCAGAGTCAAACTGCAGTTTTTAACACAAGATAATAAACAAACGTAAAAGTATAGAAGTATGTCCATTCTCCTCTTTTTGACAAATACTTCAAATCTACAAGCCATTTGCTGACTTAACACACTGTACCTGAAGACGAATGTTCCTGCCGTGCCGTGTCCGAGCACCTCAGCTGGACTGAAGGATATTTTACCTACATGCACCTCCTCACTGTTTCCTTCTTCGGGAGCTTGGAAGCAAGGAAGCAAATGTTAATCTAGTGTTAATACCAAACAACAGAAGAGGAAACATTCGCAAAACAGTTTGGTTTGTTACCTGCTGTAGGATTCGGCTCAGCTATTCCACTTTTGTCAACATTTGAGTAGCTGTTGCTGTGGGAGTGAGGACTGGGTGGAGGATCGGCAGGAGCTGCCTGAGAGTCTGAATAGAAAGATTGGGCTTCACTTGAAACTTCGCAGAAAGAACAATAATAATAATTCGGGGTGGGAGAAATGCTGCTCTGTGACTTTAAGAAATCTTGTGGTTCCAGAAACAGAGAGCCATAATTTAAGACCACAGGAAGCATTAAAATTTGCTGCGAAAGTGACTTACTACTGGAGAGGTTTACGTCCACAGGGAGGTTTACGTCAGATGAAACCGTTTGTGTGTTTGTCTGTGTGTATGTCTGCATCCTCTGGAGACGAGACTCCAAAGCCTCCTCGAGCTGCCTTTGAGCTTTTAGCTGCTGAGCTGCTCGCTGGAGACACAAACACACAAACAGATCACAAGGAATCATTTTGGAAGATCTGAGTTAGGAAACTGAAATATTTCCTCATTTTACATCATTTATAGAAAAGACAAACATGCAAACTCTTCTCTGAAAGGCCCCAAGCCGGTAACTTTTTCCATTGTGAGGTAACAGCTCCAACCACTGTATCGTCGTTTTTTGACAGACAAAAAGATTACAGCTAGGTGCATCTTCAGTGCCTCCTCTAACATACACAATGCAAATCTTGCAGTCTAAAAACAGAGTTTGATTGAATCTGGATAAAAAATAACCTCAAATTTTGGTTTGTTTTTTTGTGAATTGTAAATATCAATGTTAAGGAAATATGGGTCTTCATCTTTCCTGTGTTTCCTGGCACATGCTACATCTGTTCAAAAGTTGAATACCAAAAATTCTCAGGATACCTTCCATACTTTTGCTACCTCTTGCTCCAACTGTGTTTCCAAAAACAACTGTCGATAAAATACCCACACTGCTTTTTTAAGTCTAAAAGCATGTATAAACAGACAGACATAAGATAAACACACACTCACAACTGGGTAGGTAAGTGCGAAGGCCAACCATCCTCCCAGCAGCAGCGTCAGAATAGCCAGAGTGAGACGGTCCTGAGTTATAAAGACAGGCAGCACAGCGGTCGGTCTCTGGGCCCGCTCTGTTTTCTTCCCATCACCCCCTTTTCCTGTATCATCAGTCTTATCGTAACCATTAGCATCAGTCTGGGTCTGAAAGAAACAAAAACAATAATGAAGATGGAAACAAGGGAGATATGATGAAGTTTGACTCCTCTTTGTGTTTGCTCTTGGAGCAGTTTGAAGTAGACTATGATAAACAGTGAAAAGCTTGAAAGGTGAGGATTACCATCTGATATCAGTCCTGTGATGGACTGACCACATGTAGACATAGCTTTGACTCACGTGGCGCTCAGGATAGTATGGTGCAGGGGAGGCAGGGGGAGAGGGGGAGGTGGTTTGTCGAGGGGGGATGATTGCCTTGTTGGTGTGCTGCAGGCTGGCTGGGAAATCCCTCAGAATGGTGGTGTGAGCAACGGGAGGGAGCTCGTGATGACCTTAGCCACAAACACAAAAGAATAACACATTTAGAAAAGAATATGAATTTTAAAACAGGACAGACTTCCTTCTTATTGGGTCAGTTGAAAAAAATTTTAGTTTTAAGAAAAAAAAAGTCTTTATTTCTTGGAAAGATGTCTTTTATTGGGACACACAGAACAAAACATAACCGTTCTTTAATATTTGACTGGTTTTAATCCACTACTTTCTCATGCATCCAATCAAAAGTTAAACACCTTTAGTTTTTTTAGTTTTTTTTTTAATGCACAAATCAGTAACAAATTGCTCTGGCTAGGAATAGGTCAATAGGAAAATACACTCATTTAGTATATTTCAGAACTACTTTGGTTCAATGAGTCCCCTAACACCTTCTGAATGCTTTTAAATGATTCACTGTACTGTCTGTTAAGTTTCTGTGTGTAAGCTGTGTGTCTACATGTTCACCTATCAACAGCCAGTGGTTCTTCAGGCTGTTTATGGTCCCTGGTGGGTAACGCACATCAGTGGACGGTGTGATTTCACACTCTCCTTGCTCTCTGACTGTCACTCCAGCTGTAATCGGACCCTCAATCCGAGCCAGGGTCAGTCCTCGAGGCTGCCATGGAAAAAAAAACACACAACAGGTCAAATTACATCAACAATGTAATCGCTCAATGATTACAAAGTACCTTAACAGAAAAGGTGAGATCACAAAAGCACAACATCTGAATGTTTGAGTAAACTGCATATAAATATATATTAGGGATGCACCAATATGAACATTTTGGCCGATACCGAGGTTAATATTGCTGTTGTGGCCAATAACCGTTATTTGCTGATATCAATATTGGTTAAAAAAAAAGCAGATGTGTGAGTGATGTGTTGAGGCAGTTTGTTCAGCGAAAAGAGCCATCTTGAGACAAGACGACCATAGAGAGGATCAAAGGATGAGATGAACGTGATCAAAAAAGTACGTTTTGTCTGTTTTTTGGATCAAAAACAGGAAGGGAGACATAAAAGAAGAGAGTCCACCCTTCTTAGG
This sequence comes from Halichoeres trimaculatus, assembly GCF_033239565.1. NCBI lineage: Eukaryota > Metazoa > Chordata > Actinopteri > Labriformes > Labridae > Halichoeres > Halichoeres trimaculatus. The sequence continues at coordinate 22,845,388 of NW_027437180.1, forward strand.
TAGTTTTGGTGTTAACATAGTCATAGAAAACAATATTATTTAGGTCTTGAAAGATCATACCAGATGCTCTGAAAATGGCTGGCAGCCAATGAGTAAATATCATCCCACTTTAACATATCGGCGGATGCCGATATGTTAAAAAAATGACCAACATTGGCCGATACCGATATTGATACCCATATATCCTGCATCCCTAATATATATGTTTGAACTTACCACCAATGACACCCCATGATGGACAAGTGAGGTGGAGGCGTAGAGGCGGGAGTCCAGTTCACCCACATAGAGGGTGGGTCTAAAGGTCGTCAAAATATAAGAATATACCTTCAGTTAGTTCAGGGTTTGTGCATGATGACTAAAAGCAACAGGATAAGCCAAAACAAGAAATAATTGGTCACATTTCAGGAATGAAAGGGTAATGTTGTAATGCATTTTCATAGCAGAAATTAAACTCATATTATTTGATTTAAACTGTAGTGTGTCTCAAAGAAACACACGTTTATCCCATGTCATTCCTCCCTCTCTTTTACAGGTTCCTACTCCATCCACTGTCCTCTTCCCCACAAAAAGATATAAAAGCTCAAAAATAAACTAAAAACACTACCTATACATAACATTTTAAAGAATCCATGACATTTAAAGCATTTAAAACATATTAAAATCAGATGTGTTCACATACATGCCTTTCAGGAATACCTGCCTTTCAGATCTAAACACTAAAATGCAAAACACACAGTAAATCTAAATAGAATTTTTTGGTTTATTTTGTATTATTTCCACAAAACATCTCTGATTGGTTGACATGTTGGCCTTAAAAATCTGTAACTTGAGTTCCGGCCAACAGTGAAACCAACTGACCTTAATACCGTTTCACATGACATAACAGACACAGCTGCTCCTACTTCGCCTCACCCAGTAATCTCTATCTCTGGTTACCACTGTAATAAATTAAAGTGTGTGTGTATAAATATATGAGTTCTCTTACACAAGTTCAGTCTGTGCAGTGGCCTGCTCCTTCACAAACTGATAGCTCCACTTCAGCGTCGACTGGGCATCTGCCTGGTCACTGGCGGAGGAGAAAGTCAAGAAGCGGAGCGTTTCCATGGCGAGGGACAGGTGGGGGGCATGTCTCAGTGAGTCACCTGAGTATAGGTAGACCCCGACAACAGGTGAGCCGTAGTTCTGACTCCACAAGACATCACCTTTGAACATTAAAAATATTTATAGTTACACAAATACACACATTAACTCGTCACAATAAAAAAGGTATTTAGCGAGTAAGAACCACACACCTCTCCCTACCTGACTCTCTGTCAACAGTCACAACCAGACCATCGCCACTTGACACAAGGTGGGCCATCTCTAAAAATGCAACAGGTAAGACTAGTCAGGTGAGTCATCTGTTGTTGAGATTTCACATATTTTTAACATATTTCTCACTGTAGAGGTGAAGTTAGATTTCATTATTCAGGTCCTCATTATTTCTTCAGACATTTCCAACTGCTAACCGCTTTGAATGATGTCCTCGCACAGAGAAATTCTCACATTAGTTTTAATCTATATCTATTTAATTAATAAGTTATTAAAAGAAACAACATTTTATTAAGTACTGTCTCACTGCTGAGATACCTTGACTCAGATTTGTCACTAAACATAAAGACATTTCTTTTATCTTTACTTGGCCTTTTTCTTCATTTAAATAGAAATATTTTTGAGATGTTCAGGACCTCTTCTGGACCTTTGTAAAAATGTTGCATGTCAAAATGTTGTATATCATTGAATAGAAATAATTTAAGTGGAAGAAAAATTAGAATATATTCTTACAATTACACCAGTTCTGCACACATACTTATAGCATGTTATTTTCTCAGTGTGTCCCTATGTTCGAAAGTGTTTCTACCGGGCTTTTATTAGTTCCATTTCACAGAATCAGAACCAGTTTAATAACCTGTCTTGTCAGTCTTTGTAAGTGAGAATTTGCATGGATATGTGTGTGTGTGTGTGTGTGTGTGTGAGTGAGACATACTGTAGTCTTGTTTATCGTCATATGGTGGAGCAGAGTAATCGTTGTATGTGGCGTTCCATCTCAGCTCCTGTGTCTTTGTGTCAAACATGGTGACCATGTATTCTGAAAAACAAGCATGTGCAAAAACACTTAACTCTAAAGCTCAGATATGTACAATCATGTGTGTGTTTTTAGGTTTGTGTGTGAGACATACCTGTGCGTCCAATGTAGAGCAGAGGAGTGTTGGGGCAAATTGATTCCGAGGATGATGTGGTTAAACTGGTTTGCTTCTCGCCTGTCTCAGGATCCACCACAAACCAAACATCCTGCTTTTTACCTTCATCAGCACACAACACACACATCATCGTTACCAAGGTATATAAAATGATATATTACACCCAACATGAACATATAAATCATACACACATGTAGGCCAGGGCTGTACAATAGATGCACTTTTGTCAGTATAATACAGCAACGAAAATAATTATGCAACAGGACAAGTCTTGCACTTAAAATAATTCTTAAAAATGCAGCCAAAAATACAGCACAGCTAAATTAGCTTGGCAATAAAATATTCCATTTTTGACTGCGACTACTTAGAGTTCAACACAAAGTGTTGTGTGACGTATGCCCTGACTGTGCACACTGCACTGAAGTGCAACTGTCTCAACAAAGAACATAAAACTGGAGCACAGCCTCACCTGTGTACAGTATACCATCTGAGCTTCTGCAGGGTGCTGACTGAACCAGCTCTGGGATTGTAAAGGGTAGTTTCTGCAAAAATATTGAAATAGTGGGTTCAAATTTGAAAGTGACACACAAACACATGAGAACACAAAAAACAAACTTCAGCTTTACCATTAGGCCTTCCTTGTGCTTGCCACCCAGGACATACAGACTGCCATCATTGGGGTCTGGCAGAAAACCCGACCTTTAAAATATAAAATAAGCAAAATTTAGATGCCATCAAGGAGCAATCTAAGCCAGGATTGAGTAAGCAGAGCTCAAACCTAAAAAAGTTTTGCATGTGCAGTGTTTATGTGTAGGTGTAACTTACTCTGTGAGGTAGGCTGGTAATTGTATTATGGGGTCTGAAAGAAATCAAAGAGCAACTTCATCAGAAAAAGCTCGCAGTGGGATAAGGATAATAGTAGGATTTGGAAACTTTGTTGACATCAGTGTTTATGAACCTTCTCTTAGGGTCCACTTGATGTCCCCTGACTGCTTGGAAACCGCATGAAGACTACCATCCAGTGTTGAGACAAACAGTAGGGATTCTGGGAGAGTGACTGTCCTGACCCCTCCAACCTGTCAGGTCGCCAAAAGGAAAAAGAGAAAATCTTTAGACCAGCTGTCTGATAGGGAATTCTGTGAGCGTCAAGTGGGTATCCAGCATGTGTGAGTGTGTGTCTTGGTGGGTGTGAGATCCGAGTGGGTGTGTCAGACCCACCAGTAACTTTCTGATTATTATTGATGTTCCTCATTTAGCAGGATATCCTTCTACTCCCCACCTCCTTCCAACAGTGCTACACTGAGAGCCTGTCTGTGTTTGAGTGTGTTCACCGCTCCCATATTTACCCACTAACGGGTGGCAAATGGTACGGCACGTCTACACTGTGGTACAAGCGCAACATGGCAAACTTTAAGTCAATAAGAGCAGAGTGGCTCGCGCGCACTCGTCAAGACGTTAAAACATACGCACACAAAGTATTAAATTTCTTCTGGCAATTTAGACTAAACGTCCAATCATATCATGGTCACTTCGCTTGAGCCTGAAATAGACACAGAGGCGCAGTGGGATGCCAGTTGTTGGCTCGACTGCAGCATAAATAGCAAGAAATAAACAGCGTTCACAACAAACACAGCCACACATTGACGCTACAACGTTTACCTGAAGCAACTTGCCTTCCCAGGACAGCAGGAGAAGAATCAGCAACAGGCGCCTCACAGCTCCCATGACCCCCGACACTCTCTCTTTCATGGCTCTGAACATACGCGAGGACTAAAGCTATTGATATGACAACAGAGGTCGAACTCTCTCTCCACTTCCAATAGCATGGGGGTCCATTTGTCAGAAAGTTAGCACAGCTCGTTAAACATCATCCAATCCGCGCTGACCGTGGAAACACTGTGAAACTCGAGCAACATGAAATTCTGTAAACTCACAATCACAAAAACTCCACCGTTCTTGCTACCACTCCATATTTCCGTGTTGGGACGGAACCAGTGACGTCAGGAGCGAACTGTCAAGCAAAGAAGTGGGCGGGGCAACTCCAGCCTCGTGCTGAGTGATACACTGAATAGCCAATAGGCGAAGAGATTCGGAACTCATGGGGAGGAGCGATGGAAACGACTGGAACACGTGGAAAGAGACAGCGGGGCAGATGTGATGACAACAACAGAGACTTTTGTGAGATAGAAAGTAGTGGAGGGCGTCATTGTTTGTTCTGTACTGTCCCATATACAGACACTTCATTGTTGGAAAGTACCTATACATCAAGGTCGGCTCATGTACTTCAATGCTTTATATTTCGGAAAGGTTTTATTAATTAATCCGTCATATTGTTTGTTGAAGGGTTGATATTGCAGATAAGGACTTGTATTTTTTTGTAATTTGATTGTCTTGCTATTTTTATGTATTAAGTTTATGTCTGGTTTCCAATAAACACTAATAGAAACGTTACATTTACTCCTTTCTGTTAACCCCTTTATGATAATATAAATAAGATAACATAATTTAAGATTATGTTAAAATTTTAATTCAATTTAGCTGAATGGACAAAATAGAATAGATTAAATTCAACAGAATCAAGATAGAAAAACATAATATAAAGTTAAAACTTTATGCAGCATTTACACACTAATATGAATGAAACTAAACATTAAGTAGTTTGTGAATGTGAAGCAGAAGTGATGGCTATTGATAGCCTATACTGTAGTGTCATGGTGAGTATAATGTGCAGTATGAGGGAAACGAAATGAAGGTCCCGTGGTGCTTCTGATGAGTCCAATGGCTGTAGGCACATAGAAGTGCTTGAAGTGTTCAGTCTTGCACCTTGGTGGAATGAGCCATGGACTGAATGAGCTGCCCATCTGCCACAGTTCATCATAGAGAGGGTGAAAGGGTTATCTAGGATGGCATCAGTATTTGCAAAGCAGTTTATGCCTCCAATAGGGTCTTTTATACTAACTTTCAGCTTTAATTGTTTAAAATCTCTTATATAGTCTTATATACTTGATTTAATTTTGATGTTAACTTTCACACACATTCATGAAGCTCATTGAAACACATAACATATAAATCAGTGATTGTGAATGAATTAAAAGTAGTAAATGTCAAAATATGCTAAACTTTAACCCTACATTGGTTTAATGATGATGATTGATTCTAACATTTGACTAGGAAGTGCTCAGAATTACATTTCTATAAGGCTCTTGTTACTAAAAAGTACACCTGTTCAACTCATTCAATGGTCCACCACAGCTGCAGAGGACATACAGAGCTTGGTGTTCAAAGGCCAAGTTCTTCTCTCTGGACTGGGAACCATGGCGTAGCTCTTTAAATCAAAATGAACGGTATTGCAGTTTTTTAAAATAACACACCCCAACACCAAAAAAGTCACACATTTAAAAAAAACCTTTTATTTCTCTGCAACATTTTTCCCTTGAGAAATGTCAGCCTACTGCCAGACCGGTCTTTCCCCTGTGACTGCCAAAAATTCTATTCAAAGTGCTTTAACATGGGGGGAAACACTTGGATACTGTAGCTAGTAAGCAGGTGTGCTTCAGATATGTAATGATTGAATAATAAAATAATACTGGCAGGCACTTCAGTCATTTGAGGTATGCACAAAACAAATAAAACAACAGCAAAAAGACGGGTCCTTAAAGGCATGTGCTGGCTGTGCACAAGTAGGTGGGGCAAAGGCACTACACACAGTGCAGCACCAAGGCCTTTGGCACTGTGAGGTCTACCGGTGGAGCATGCTGTCAGGTTTTGGGTATCCAAACAGTTCAAAGTCAGGCTCGTACAGTTTGTACAGATCTCTCTTCATTGACATGGGAATCTGTCTAAACCAGTCTCTCTCCCAGCTTGTTGCGGTGCGGTTTCGGGCTCCTGAAGGGAAGTGTAGCAGATTATTCACCTCCAGGAGCTTCAGCAGGTGCTCTGCATCTGTTTCCAGGGTTTCCAGTTGTCCAATGAAGTCGTATTTCACCTGGCATGGATGGCACAGACGGTACACCTAAAAAGCAGAAATAGCAAAATGTACAGATATTATTTCATAATTTTATAACTGAGAAACTGTGCATTTTGTGTATGTAGTTGTACAACAATTATGTAAGGAGGTCACAGTTTTACCACTGATCTGTTCCAACCGAAATCCTCTCCAACATCCATCAATAACCACACAGTTAATAAAAAGGAATTTTTAGATTTAGATTTTGGAAAGAATAAATCATGAAAACAAAAAAGAACAATTACTTATTGTGAGAAGATACAATATTCTCTTTTAATTTGAGCTTCGCATGCTAAAATTCCTATGCTTAAAAAATCCCAGCATAGAGACACAACTGGTTCAGTACCTCTGAGTGCTTTATTGATTTATAAAGTAGTGCCACAGCAGCTGCTCTGAAATTGATTGGATGAAATGTTTATTTTTGGAAGTGCTTCGTTAGCAACCAAAAGAGAAGCTGTCTGTTTATTTTTCCATTTCTTAAAAACAATGTAACAATGTAAACAAGTATCCCTTTTGAGATAACTGTTGCACAAAGTATAAAATAGTGACTTGACAAGTGTAAATGAAAGGAAACATCTTAGGTCAAAATAAGCTTAAAATGTTTGAGTTGCAGTCTCTTAAAGTTAGTGTGCAAAAAAATAGTGTGCATGCAGCTATGCGAGTCAAATACCTGCCGCCAGTGTTCATTAAAGATACTCTCTTTCTCTGTCTCCTGATCCAGCAGGTAAGAGACAAATTGCTGAAATGTTGGTTTGATTCCTGCTGCAAATGCCTCAGCTGCTGTCTCTGGCAAACCACCAGAAACATTACCAAAACGACGCAGCATAACTGAGCCAAACTGTTTGTAGAAGTCCTCGTTGGGCCTTAAAAACAAACACATAACACACACTTTAATTATTCAAGAATGAAAAGGCTGCTGTGTTATCAGTGTGAGAGTTAAGAACATTCCTTTGAGGAACATACAAAAACACACTTAAATCATACACACACACACCTTCCAAACTTGTTCCTGAAGGCTGAGATGAGACGAACAAAAGGGTCTCGTACAAAAAGAAACTTGGTGTAGTGCTGCAGCTTGAGTGCCATCAGGTGGCGGGACAGAGAACCATAATGGCGCCAAAACCTGTAAAATACATGTAAAGAGCACCATGGGTACTGTTTGTTTTGTTCAGAGTTTGCACAAATCCAACTGCTGTGGTTGTCCTGTGTCATATACACATGAAATGAAGGCAGTTCAGTCTTTGGGGGGGAAAAAGATTTGTTGGTGCTGATAGAAAAACACACATGCAAACAAGGACAGCTCCCGAGGGGCAAAGAAAGGTCTGTCTGTGCTGCAGCACTGAGCCCCGCCTATCATTTCCACTCTCCTCTTCCAAGAGTCAACCTAGTAAATAACTCCTGAACCACAGGGAGAGTTTCAGCACCAGCTCTAATAATTATGAAAGGGTTATGAAAAAAAGTCAGAGAAAAAAACTAGATGGGTGCTTAAAAGTCATACAGGAATCAGCCTTCTGAATTAGCTTAAATTAGATAGTTATTGAGATATTTTGTGTCATTCTAAAAGTTCTTACATGACAGGTTAAAAAGATTTTTGGAATAAAAAGAGCCCTTTAATACAATCACAAAGTTGTCTTGTACTTCATCTTGCACATCCTAATTTATTGGTTGTTGAGTTTTCTTATTCATTATCAAAGTATTTTGGTTTACTGAACATAAACTGTACTTAGAGATTTCATAAATGATATCTCTCACAGCTAATCAATATTTTCCATTAATATCTGAAAAATAAACAGTTCAACAACTCATTGAACTTTTTGTTTGAGGACACACTTCACCACATGCTGTGGCTAATATTTTCTATTTGTGGAGTGCAGTTAATGATAATATCAAGATATCTTGATTGATCAAGCTGGATCTTCCTCTCAGCAAGTTTTACAACTGATCACTTGTCTGAATTTTACTCCCTCCTTACTCCACCTTCCTCCTCTAAGTATCAACAGGGTAAACTGTATAAGAAAAAAAAATCAGCTTTCAATGATTATAGGCCTGTGTAAATAAACTTAATTAACAAAAAATAGTCTTAATTACAGAAAAAGTTTAATCTGCCTCTTAAGTTGTAAGTTTATTTTTTGTGTGTGTTAGTGTGTAATGTAAGTCCTACTTGGCAAAAGTGAGGTGTAAAGAGGAGTTGTGTACGAGGTCAGGAGGGACCGCCTCTGGGTCAGTGTAAGGTTTTCCTGAGGAGGGCGAGATCAGAGACTGAGAGAGAACCACCATCACTCTCTTCCAGTTGGTGCATGCTACCTGATCAGAGAACAAGGACATGCAGAGAAAGAAAAAGAAAGGCAAAGTAAGACATTAAGACTTTAAACCTGTCTGTGTGGAATTGAGTTTTGACCAGCTAAAAACAATGAGAGAAAAAGAAGAGCTGTGAATTCAGGATGTTTTTGACTTCTCATGTTCTTCTTGCTGTTTTTAATCACTTAAACACCTTCACACTTGAAAACTGAACAAACTACAGCAGACTTTTTCAAAGATTTAGCTCCCATGGTGCCATCCATCATACTGTAACTGAAGAAGATTTGAGACTACAGACTGAGACCACTAACCCTTAAAATGCTGAGCTGGGCTAGAATTAACAAGAAGCAGGCACATTTTCCTCACTGATCTGTATGAAAATTGACTTCTGTATGTAACCAGTTAAGCCACTCCTTGCTGGCCATTAGAAATAATGCAGGTCTAATGCATTCTAAAAGCCAAACACAGCTACATATATAGTGTAAAGAACAGATATAAAAGGCTGCATTACCTTGGGGACATAGCAGTAGATGATCTGATGCGTGTCGTCCACTATCAGGTGATCCAGTTCTCTGTTTGGAATCTGCTCAAATGCCCGAGTCCTCCCTGGGAAATCTACACCATCCTTGCCTGAGCATACATCCATGATCCTCTGCTTCCTTGCCTCCTGTTCCCTTTCCTCCACTGCAGCACCACTCCTTTTTGTCTCCTCACCATCCTTTGTTCCCTCATTCTTTTGTTGTTGTGTTTCCTTTCCCTTTACCTCACCATGTTCCTGAGCTGCTCCTCCTTCCTCCTCAGGGACCAGTACTGTACTGGGAGCAGTAGTTTGCACAGTAAAGGCAGAACTGGTGTGTGCTCTGCTGGTGGACACAGAGTGGGTTGGGCCTGTAGCTGCCTGAGGGTAAGAATCCGAGTGCAGTGACTCGTGTTTGGGGTCCTGAAGCGGGTAGAGGTTGAAGCCCCCGACATCATCCCAGTATACAATAATCAGCAGGATCATAAACAAAGACCCCAGGATGAACGCCACACGTAGACCCCGCCATGTTCCCATGGTTACACTGGATTGAGCCGTGATTGGAGCAGAAGAGAGGAAGAGGTTATCTCAGCTCCATGGTGGCTGTCTATGGTGGAAGAAGGCGTTTCCTGCAAGCCAGCTGCAGCTGTAAGAAACAGGAAATGTGACTGAGACCCCTGTTCCTCTTTCAAAGAGTATAAGAAGGATGATGATTAAGCAACTAAATAACTGGGAAGACAGGCTCTTGATATATATTAATACATATTTATATGTACACCACAGAAGGAAAAAAACAATTTGACATTAAATTTGTGAATCTTGTTGTTTAATTGACAACTGACTTTCCTGCTCTAGTTCATGATTTTTATTATGCCAAAATCAAGCTTATTTGTTCCCTACATTGCTGAATTTCCTTACTGCTAATAATTTAATTTAATAATTAAATTTTAAAGCTCCTCTAAGAAACATTTGGGTTGTGTTGATTTTGGTGTCCCCCTGCAGACAAGGCAGTGTTTTTATGTGTACTTACAGCTTTATTAACAGAAATCTTATCCTGCTCCCATTTACCAGTGAATTGAATCTTTTGTTGAGAATCTTTGCCATAGTTCACCATCCACTGCCTGTAGTTATACATAGGGATGGGTGCCTTTCTCATTTGGCATGATACAGTACCAATATCAGGTACCTGGCAATCTGTATCAGTACTCAAAGGTACTAATTTTTGGTACTTTTGTGTGTGTTTATATGGTAATAAATATAATTTGCTTAATAATAAAATCTAAAAGTTTTTCAATTTGACATATTTAATTCTCAATATATAAACTTGCAATGCTGTGCTCGTGTCCAGCATAAAAAATACCCTACTTTTCTGCTCCCTCACAGTCACAAGAATGTGTTAAGGTATCGAAACATGGTACTGTTTGATTTTACATAAAGCGGACTCAGTACTATAGACGGAAATCCATGGGTACCTATAAAAGTGCCTAATTTGGTACACATCCCAAGTTACACACATTAAAAATCACTATATAGACATAGTCCCTGCTCCAATTTGTGGACTTGTCTGCTTTTTAAGTTCAAGAAGTGACACCAGTATTAGTTTTAGTGTGGTTCATAACCAGTTCAACACTCCTCCTAGGACCTTAAAGTAAAAGTAAAAGTAAGGAATTATAATGGGTTATTTTTGTAACGTGTGGACCATAGATGTTATCATGGAAACAGAATCTGAAGTCAAATTATCCTGACAAAAGCAGTTCCATTTATTCACACCTAAGCCATTATCTAAAGGCGTTATGTTAATTTTAATTGACTATTAAATCTGTAATAGATGTAAGAAAGCTCTAATCAGGACTAAAACAAGAAGGATTCAAGATTACAGCAGCAACGTCGCAGTGATCCCAGTATGATATTTACAGTAAACAAGATGAGACCAAAGGGGCAACATAAGTGTGAATGACATGTCAAAATAAGCTGGCAACCCTCCACTGTGGCTTCTACTCTATAACTTTGAATTTTGTTAACTTGTGTTTATGTTTGTATAAAGAATATATAAACAGATTCAACTTTCCGGGTACTGAATAATGCTTTTATTATTTTTGTTATGTAAATGAAACCATTTTGAAGGTTTTACTTAGATTTAAGATGATATCCAAAGTGCTCATCCAAGTTAAGACTTTTTATTATAAGCTGACTCACAACTGTGTTTAAGTTTTTAAGGTTGTGAATGTGTGAAAAAATCCACTGGTTGATGTTTTTCAGTGATGCTGTTTTGAGAGAAGGGAAAGAGGCTCTTACTTTATAGAAAACCATTAAGTCTGCGCTACAAATTTTTATTAGTTAAACTGGGTTTTGTGGCTCCTCGTGCTTAAGAGTACAAACTGGTAAAAGTCTGCTTTAATAGAACAGTGGCGTAACTTATCTGGGTGCATCATCAGAAATTACAGTATGAACTTCTCATTGAAACATAGTCAGAACAGATATTCAGTGTTCTTCCTCTTTGTTCTTTGTTTTCCCTCAGAGCACGACACTGCCATGTTGCATTTTGGCTTCCTGTTTGAAAATTAAATACTAAAGTTATGTATCCAGAAAAATAAGATGAAAAAAGTACACCAGTAGTGCTCTGAACCAACTTTCAATGGTTAATGTAACAGGTGCTCTTTTCATTTCTAATAGATATGCCAAAAAACAGGCGAGGGGGCGTGAATGCCAGCACATTGAACACATAGATACAGTGTGAGGGAACACACCAACAAGTGTGAGCTTAGTTCTTCATCAAATCTTCATATTTTCATAGAGGACATTACAATATTTCAACTATTTATTCAAGTTAGATCTCAGTATTCACCATGTAGGGTAGCAAATTAAGGGGCATTAAACTGAACGTGTGATAATGTGGTTCAAATATGAGCTCAATAATCTTTAAATGTGTGTTTTTGTCTGGAGTGAGTTGTCCCGGGCCGTGGGAACCCCAGGCTCAGTCCGGGGCACTCAGCTGTCACGGAGATGTGAACAAACGGGTGTGTGGGGGTTGGAGCTGCTTCAGTCCAGAAAGCCTGTTAGAGGGTTAGGTCCCCTTATTGTCTGTCCCATAAAAACACATCTGCTGTCAGAGTTTTTCTGTGGAAAATGAGGTATCTAATCAGAAACAGGCAGTCAGGAATAAGCCAAAAGAAGAAAATCCCCGGCTTTCATTTTGACAGAGAAAATTGTTGTTTTGACTGCGGTGTGTCTTTCCACTAGGTTTTAAATCTAAACTCCACGTTGTCTGGAGGCTGGCCTATTTTTGAAGAATCTACATCCAAATACGCGCTCGTGTCCTGGCACGCGCAGTACTCAGACACACACGTGCACACGAACACTTACAAAATGGAAAAATACATAAAAATGAAACTGTGAGAGTGTTGGGGGTTAAAATCAGTGACTATAACAAGTTGTAACACTGCTATTAAACGTATTCCTGTTAAAGAAGGCACAGAGCCTTGTATTGAAGTGTTTTTCGCAGGGGTTTCACCATCACCTCCTTCAAATCTTTGGCTGGAAAGCTACCTTAATTTGTACAGCACACACACACACACACACGCACACACAGGTTACAATGTGCCCTTTCACTGGACATTGTACCTCAATAATGAAACGGACACCTTCCTTTTCACTCCACATCGACAGAAGACGACAAAACCGCAACTTACTACCCAGTACAGTCTTCTTTTCCATTTCTCCCTTCAAAGTCCCTCATCATGCTTCCAAAGAGCAAAAAACCGGTTCAGTTCCCTTAATGCCCTTCACACCGGGAGCATCACGGCGACAATTAAACCAGTCTGAACATGAATCTGTCTGAGAGAAAATGGCCTGAGTTTCATGTTGAATCTTACCCGGCGGATGAGGTTCATGGTGCCGGGCGGCCAGCCCTTTGTCGCCTGCCTAGTGTCCCCCTCTCTGTCTGTTCGTGAGACCAGTGATGGGACCGGGTGGGCACCACAGAACGGTGGTGGTCTGCGCTCACGCTGCAGCAAAGTCACGCGAGATTTGGGGGACAAGCCGGACTCCTCAAGCTATCATTTTACAGACTGCACACACTCACTGCACACTCACTGCTTCCAGTCAGGATTTAAAGCTTTGAAACCAAACCCCTATCATCGCCTGGGGATTCAGTGGCCAACATAAGGTCTGTGGACTGAAAGGCGGTCCACTGAAGAAACAGGAGGAGCTTTACTGCAATAAAACTCAGATATACAGACTATAGACTTTAGAAAATCTTTGTGGTGTTATGGCAGTGTTTTTATTATGTGAAACTCTGTTAAACCCTTTAATTCTATGTCAAATCATGAACAAGCTTATAATAATAAAGATTCTAACAGACAATGTTACCTTAAGAATGCACTGCAGAAATACTGAAATCTTACTGTTTTTGTCTGATTTCAGTGAAAAATGTCTTCTAAGACTTAATATGAGCCACATTCACTTGACCTGTCCAGAAAATTATTTATATTTTATTTATAGACAAAAATGAGGTCTAAATTGCTCAAAAAAACAAACAAACAAACAAAACATCTGCCAAATAGGGTAAGAGTACTAGTCAAGACTACAACAATGTCATAATACACATACTTTTTTGGACTTCTCAACTGGTCAAGTGAATGTGGCTCATATTTAGTCTAAAAAGGCATTTTTACTGAAAGTAGTCCAGAAACCTGTATTGTGGAACACATTTGTTGGAGATTTGTGTTTTAGAAACTGGAAGGGAGAGTGATCAAATCCTAGCCTACAGGATGTTGATAGTATTTTACAGATTTTTACTGAAAAAGTTTAGTCTCAATTCACAACTGGATAGGAGGATACTAATATTGCCATTTTCTGATCTGGGTAGTTGACTGAATAAATAAGTAAAACAAACAAAACAGCAATAACAACGACAACATAAAATCCAAGTAGGCTTATATCTAATAACGGAAAAGTACAATGAATGTTCAAAGAGACCATGATTTTTATTTTTCTAAAATCTCACCGCAGTATGTCACAAAAACACCCTGCATACCCCCCACCCCCCCAAAAAAAAAAAAAAAAAAAAAAAAAACAGAACACATAGTATTTAACATATCACACTTAGCTGCAGTAAGAGTAAATTACATATCTTGTGCACTTTGAGATTTTGAGATGGTTGTCTTGTGGTTTTGCATGGTAGTGCTGTTTATTTTCAAGTTCCCTGTCTTATTGTAAGCTCCAGCTGCTCCAACAAAGTCATAGTCAAAGTCATAAAGTTGCAAAAGTAATTAAAAAATACTCTTCTTGGCTGAATCAAAAACAGAGTAGAAAGTTGCATACTAACAGTAGTAGAATATTTTCAGACATTAAAATTACAAGACTGACTGATTTTCATAACTCTCCGTTTTCCTGAGTGTGTTTTGTTCTAAAAGTCTAAACTTTGTATCTTTCTGTTCGAAAGAGGCCCCAGGCGCTCTCTCCTAATGACTATTTATAACCTCTGTGAGCTGACAGGAAAATGAAGGGGTGACTGTCCGCTGCCTCCGCATCAAAGCTCTGAGAGGCTCTCCAGCAGTAGCTGAAAGTTAAGACCACACTGATCGTGTTACTAAAAAGTCAAAAAGTCAGAAATGTTTTGAGGGAAAGAATTCTCAGTTTTCTCAGGCATTTTTGTATTTTTGGTGCATTTTATGCACCACGACAAGTGCATAAGTTTTGACTGCCTCTATCAGAGACCAGGAGGATTCAGGTCTGAATAAGCCTCTGCCTGTTTCCTGACAGAGCCTTCACAGATCGTAAGTGAAGGCATGTAGAAGGTCTCAAATTATGTCTGGTATCATAGAAACTAAAATGTAATTGAGGGTCAAAATTGGGTTCTATTCTGGCATGAAATCTGGTGGAATTAGGGTATAAACCTCTAACACTTATCTTACAGTCATTTCAAAGTGCATGAAGAAGAGGAAGGAAACATTTCTATATGTTAAAAATTTTAGAAATACATGAAATACATGTAACTCAACAAGACCAACCAGTCTTAATCAGGTGGTTTAGGGTTTAACAACAAATGTACAAATGGCCTGCAGCATCTTTTCCCCAGGGAACAGAAGACATGACAGGGGCATCCTTCATTACTCAACAAAATTATAATCCTTAAACAGTTGCCTGCCAATGCAAACAAAATGTCATCCTGATAGTACAGTGTTAAATTATAGTTATTGGTTTACATTTAACATTGAGCCAAACAAATGTTACAAAAGACAATCAAATTGAACCATTGCATCTTTGAAATGTTGGTGTTGCTAGCTATGCCAGGTAGTTACCCATGTCAGCAGCTCCCTACAGAAAAACCTCTGTAGACCTGAAACATCTTATCAGTCTACAAGGAGTATAAAGGCCATGTATTTAGTTCCCCCCGGGACCTTTAATGAGTAGATAATGTGGTGTATTCTCTGTGGAGCTCTCAGTTTTGTCTACTTTGTCAGTGCACACAGAGAATTTTTGAACAAGAGCGGCATCAGCTTCATCTTTCTGAGGGGTTTTTTGGTAGAGTGAAAAAGCAGAACAACATATTAGATCGTACAATAAGAGATCCTAGAACTTTCCCGTGAAAGGATTTTCTGGTAAAAATCTCATGAAACTTTTTAACTTCCTCAGTGTAGTTTTTTCGTAACATTTGAACCACATATGATTCGAAGAAAGATTTTTCTTCTGTACTGTTAAAAAAAAGAAGGGGATTTCATAAGGTGGGTGTACAAGCTCTTTTTCTTTTTTTTTTTTTTCTTTTTAAATATAGTGGAAATAAGCTCTTCAGAAACCCAACGCAAACCACCACTGAATAATATACAAATTTAATTTACTGTTCTTTTGTTTTTGGTTGGTCCATCACTTCTCTAAAGAGATTGTTTTATGGCTCCTGCCCCCCTATAGGTTTTCCTTATTTCAGTTAAAATAAAGTCTTAATTGAGCTTTTGTTATTATTTCTCAGTCATTAATTATCTCTTCTGAAACTGTTAAGTTGGTGTCAGTTTCTGTCAATTTCAAAGTTTATTGTTTAAAAACATCAACAAGACATTCAAATATGAACCATCAACAATGTTTCTGAATAGTTAAAGTTACTGGACCTGCTCAGTCAGTGATATATATACTTCAAATTCTATCCAATGTGCTGACACGAGTGAGATCAAACACTCATTGGTATTGTATCATGGTTCAATACTTGACAAGCCTCGTAAAACAAATGTAGTTTGTTTGCACTCAGTGGTAACACCTCTGACAAAAATGTGGACTATTGTGTGGTTATTTGCTGTTTTACAGCAGTGTCACTTCGTAATCAATGTGTTATGGTGAAATTCTTTGACACTCACCTTCATCTTCATGTCCATACAGAGGCGATGGGAGTGGCAGAGAGGAATTTTTATTTGAAATTCAGGGTTTGGTCGTCTGAAAAGACTGTAAAATATATAAACATGGATATTTATCTCATTAAAATGGCTCTTAAAATGCTGAAACAGGGACTAAGTGTTCTCTCTTTGGGGAGACTGTCTTGGAAAAGTGATCTGGATTTTAAAAGTAACATACCAACAAATGTTTTAAATGAACATATCAAGTGACTTACTATATTTGAGAAAACCAGCCTCAGAAACTAACAGTCTGTTTACTTCACAGACCAAGAGATGACACATGACTTACTTTCCATAAACATATTAAATTACACATTACAGCTAACTTGATGAGTGTAATGGAGAACACAAGGAAGACTTTCTCTTTAAATGATGGACCAGATCTCCAACATAATACAGAGACCCATGATTTTACCTGCATGCCATATTTAGGACTACAAAAACAAACACTATGCCTGTTAAACAGTGAGTACATAATGCTGTTTTGGACACTAAAATACTCTGAGCAGAGAGATATTTACATGTACAGACAATCCCCTTCAATTTGAACCTCTAGCAGGGAGGGATTGAGTCAGCAGTTCAGTTTTAAGCTGAAATACAGCTGTGATTCTGACTGCAGATTTATTTCATTCAGGACCATAAAAGTTGAGAAATGAATCTTCATTTTCTGATGATCTTGTGAACCGCTTACCCCGTTCAGGGTCGCAGGTGGCTGGAGCCTATCCCAGCTGTCATTGGGCGAGAGGCGGGGTACACCCTGGACTGGTCACCAGTCAATCAAAGGACTGACAGACAACCATTCACACACACGCTCACAACTACAAGCAATTTAGAGTGATCATTTAACCTGATGAGCATGTTTTTGGACTGTGGGAGGAAGCAGGGGAACCCATGCATGCACTGGGAGAACATGCCAAGTCCATCGGCCAAGCTGGGAAGAAACTTAATTATTTCACCACTACACAGTCAACTGTTAAATTATGACTACAGATGAGGGAACACTAATTGTGTCTTTACAGTGGCAGCTGCTGGTGGGTACGATGTGTTCAGCAGTGTCAACATTTTATCCTTCAAGGTGATGTGTTGACAGCTGGAAAAACTTTCAAGGGTAAAGATCTAAGGGCCTCTGTTGGCTTGATGACTGTGTTATAGTTTCTATCAACCCTTGTCCAGAGCTCAAAGTCCAAAGCTTAAAAACTGGACCACATAGCAATAAAAGAGAGGTCTGGAGGAATATTTTGAGTTACAGATGTTGACTTCATCTCCAAATTCTTGTGTTGGATCAGCAAGAGTCTGATCCATGGAGAACTTATCGCACTTTACAGGACTTTGAAGGAGCTTTTAACCAGATATCACAGCACACCTGGCAAAGTACATGTCTGATCAGGTCAGAGATGTTTTGGGACTGATCTGGTGAGTGGGGACTACATAATAATAGAAGTGTTCAGTATAGTAGTGGCTGACCAGTCAATGATCTTTGTGTGGCTTAACAGCTGTGATACTGTTGATTTCAGAGGCAGGACTAGAGCAACAAATTAAGCATCTGTAATATAAAAATTAAACACTTGGACACAAACAGGTAGTATCATATTTGAATGTTTATTTAAAGTTATTCCCACGGCGCACCCCCTCCCTGTGTGAAAGCTGAGTCTGAAAGGAGGAGGATACAGGCCACTATAGCGCCACATCAGCACATTTATTAACAAGGCTACTTGTTTGATCTCAACACCTCCAGCCCCGACTGGTATGGCACTCTGCGCTGCCCTGTGATGACACACTAGCATTGCGAGGCTACTTTAAAGACAAACCCCGGCTTGAAAAGGTCCAATAACAGATTGTAGTATCTCCAGTAATGAATAGAAAAAGAAGGCAGTATTACTAAATGTCAAGTTCCAGAGAAGTAACAAATTGAGGTGGGTGATGGTGAGGAAACCAAGAGAAAATATTCAACACCAAGTATTTTCTCTCGTCCCTCGATGTGGCTGCTGATCAGTAAGGCGTGCTTTGATGATGTCACTAGAGTTAAATTTTGAGGCTTGTGATGTTAAACCTCAAGATTCACAGCGTGGTCGTCGTCCTTCTCCAATCAATGACGCAGTTCTTCTCTCCTCCTTCCACACAAAAATGGATGGACTGAAAGAGAGGGTGGACAAGTTAGACTCGGGAAAAAGATAAAAAGTGCATAATACAGAAGCAGTGGCCGTTGATCTCAAACATTCAATTTACAAGGATGATGTAGGAATGTGAGTGATTTCCTAACAGAGCAGCCTGAAGCGTCTGAAGAATACATTCTTTCATTCAATCCAGCGGCAGCACAAAGGATGAATTTGTTGGTCTGCAACCATTGCAGTTTGTTTCCATAAAATCAATATTCAATTTTAAACCCTGACGTCACTGGGGTGGTGTTACCTAAGGTGATGGGAACATTTTCATTGAAAGATTGTGCCGAGATCTAAGTGCTTTGTGCAGAACATCTAAAAAAATAAATCTGCCTCCTCTGAACTGATCTGGGGGCTGACATCTGTCGTAGCTATCAAGAAATTACTCTCAAAACAGCTCCACTGGCCCACAGTTCTTCATATACAGTCTGCTTTGCCCAGAGAAGCAGCTTGCTTCTGTGAGCGCCATCTTCTGGGTAAAATAGAGCAACACAATAAAGTACCTCTGAATTATATGCTGGCATACTGGTGGCACTGGTGCACAAGTACTACTGTGGCATAAGTCTGATTCTACTTCCAAGCAAAATGGACTGAATGTAACTGAACGTTTCTTCCTTTCAACATTTAAGTTCACTTTCTGTATGCTACTCCTCCTGTGCCAGGTTTTTCTGCAGCAATGTTACCTGCGTAGGGGACTACAGATCTCCAAGGGGAATGATTTCTTCGTTGATAAAAAACTCAATGGTCTCCTCCTCCCAGTCATCCACATTGCTGTCCAGTTCATCACTGTCCACTCCTGGAAGGCAGAAAAGCAATGTTTTTTAGCATACAAGATAACAGCCATGAAGAGAGGAGAGGAAAGGTTCAAGGATAAAGCGCAAGAGAGTCCCTACCTCCTCTGAGCTCGAGGCGGAGGCTCTTCTGTTCCTGATAGATCTGCTGCGCTGCCTCCCTGTAGCGACGGTAGTCCTCCATCATGGACCTGCGCTTGTCCACCAGCTCCTACTCGCAAACATTGAAAATATTTAGCTTCATATCAGAGTGAAAGCCTGCATTTTAAGCATACTCATTATACATCTTCTCTTCAAAGTTAAAGAAAGGAGGTTAAAAAAAGTTAAAATAAAAGAGGTTATACCTTGGAAGCCTTGGATTGGCTCAAACGATCCTTCTGCTCGAAGATCTTTGAGTACTTCTTGAGATCCTTCTTGATCATCTGTAAGAAAAAGAGGAAGAGTTAAGATGAAGGCATAATATAATGGGTAAAAAATAATGAAATGTGTAAGACATATTTCATTATTTAGAAAACATTGTAGTGATGAGCCTCAGACCAGATTCAGAATCAAGGAGCTGCACTGCAGCCCTCATACGAGGTGTCAGAAAAGTTTGTTAGTTTTTGTCATCACTGGCTCTACACACAAATGTTATTTTGACAGTTTTTTGTCTCATCAGATATGGAACTGATCCAACCAACCTAGCTTGTTTATACTGAAGCTAGCTTGACTGTGAAAGGCTCAGAGGATGAAGAGCAGATGCGTCTCTGAAGCTTTGGAGATGATGTTATATGAGCTTGACACGTGTTGGCATGATAGACTTATTTGCGAATGAAAACCCAGAATTGTATCAATAGCAGGTTGTAAGATGGCAAGTTGTGCCATGCAAGCAATGCATTGCTCAAGCATTGCAAAGCAAACTGATAAAATGATCATTACCTTGATCTGCTCTGCGCTGAGCAGGGTAGGAGGTCTGGGTCTCCAGAGCAGCTGGCAGAAGCGGTCTTTGTTGTTCTTCTGAAGAAGGCGGCCCTGGAATGTCCACAGCCAGTACGCGTTGTCCACCTGGAAACAAACATGAGAAGATGAGGAAACAAACTGTATGACTCTTCATCTTCCAACAGGCAGGAAGGGGAAAGCAGCACGTACCTTGTGACTCCACCAAGAAACGGAGGTGACGACATAGCGACCGGTAGGGTCCCACTCCACGTCAGAGGCCATGTAGTGCTCTGCTATGTTCATTAAGGTGCAGTCTGACGTGTCCACAAAGGCAAGAGCTCCATTCATGCTGCACAAAAAGAAAACCACAGATCTCAGGTCAAAGACACATTCAGGAGCTGAGCTCTCATTCGAGGTGTCAGAAAAGTTATTCGAGTTGTCATCAGTGGCTTAACGTGTTCATCACTACCGTATGAACAGAGAGAGTGAGTTTGACTGACCTTCTGAGTCCAGCCAGCACCAAAAACTGTCCCTGTGGGCTCCAGAAGATGCTGTTGGCCTGCTGCTTGTCAAACATCTCTGCAGAAAAAAAAAGACAAACAAGGGGAAAATAAGAAGAAACCATGGACTGTGAATCACAGAATCAACCAAGATTTTATCACGTCCACTCACTTATGAGCTCGATCTTGCCGTTGTTTTTGACATGATAGAAAGACACACTGATTCTGGGAGCCTCTCCGTGAAGAACAGCAAACTTGCTGCCGTTGGGTTCCCATGCAAAGGCAATGATGCTTTCTGGTTGGACAACAAATATTAGATTAGGGTGTGTATTTTTGATAGGGAACAATCATCACTCAGTGTATTTATTGTGTTTTACCTTTCATCTCCACCACATCAACAGGAACTTGCTTCTCTCTCATGCGGAAGATTTCAAAGTTGGTGACCACACCCTGAAAAAAAGAAAGAAAGAAAGAAAAAAAAAAAAAACATTTTTTCAGTTTCACACGTGAGATCTGTGCTGTTTCTCCTCCCTCATTCCACAATTGCATACCTGTGTTCCTTTAGGAGTCCTGTCCACCTTGACGCACAGGTAATCTCCATTTCTCTGCCAGTGCAGTTTGCAGTCGACAACGTTGAAGAGGTTACGAACACGGATCTCCTGACGGGAAGGTAGCTGCATCAGAGTCACTCTGGCTGGGATGTCTTTGTCCTCAGGTACCCAGAAAGCTATGATGTTGTCACCAGGAGACCAGGAGAAGTCCCTGTAGACAGACACACACACACAAATGATTTTCGTTAATATTACTCAACAGAGCTGAATTAAATGTTGAGCATTTCATAGAATCAACCCAGGACTCTTACTTGATCCCATTAATCTTGAGACTCTTCTTGTCAAGCAGGCCCATAGACTAGGAAAAGCAGAAAATAGCTTTAATAGAACTTGCACATTTAACTTTGAAACATCTAATTCTTTTAATAATACTTTTGTCAGTCAACTCACTGGAGTCTCATAGATGCTCAAAGTGTCTGTGGTCATCCTTGCAAAGAACTTCCCATCATGGCTCCATCTGAGAACAAACAGCGGTGATTAAATATTCAGTTGCTGCAGGAGCAAAAAAGGTGAGGGAAAAGTGAGAGGGAAAAAGACAAAATCTCAGAGCACTGACTTAAAAATGGGCCAGTGTGCAGAGCTCTCGCAGTGAAACCCTCTCTTCTTCTGTCCGGTCAGAATGTCCCAGATAATGATGGCTTGTGGGTCCTCCTTGGTGTCCATCAGGGGACTAAAGGTCACCACATACCTGGAAGAAAGCACAAGAAAACACTGAGCCCCCGAAACTGCAAAAGACACTTGAATTTATATCTATCTTTAAATTAACCTCATCAGCTTGAAAGTATAGAATGAGTGGCCCATGGTGAGAAGCTGTATCGGATCTTGTTTGTAATGATGACTCGTTATAAACTGAGACACATCTACTAAATCTCCATGAACAATCATTTTGGCAGAACAAAGGTTTCAATGGGGCCCAAAATATTGATCTCGGCACCCTTATCTCACACTCTGCAAGTTCTTTATCTTCTTTATTAAAAAAGCTGAAATTTCTTCATTCATCTGGCATGGCAGACTGGTATTGGAGGAAAAAGTAGTAGAAGATTTTTTCCTTCATGTACCTGTCTTGCATTTTGACAGCTGAACCAGGGAGTTGAAACAAAACTCCCATCTCAGATTTTATTAATGACCTGGTTCATACCACCCAAAAACACTTCCATAAACCCACAGAAGAATCCCATTACTGCTCATGTGTTCATTACCTCTCACATGGTGAGAAGTCGATGAGGGAAACACCCTGATGGCTGAACCTCTGAATCTGCTTGAACTTCTCGCCTCCCCACAATGCAATGCCCCTTTGATGGAAGGTGGCCAGGTAGGTGCCTTTAGGGGACCAGCGCACATACGTCTCTGTCCAGCGCTGCAACCAAGAAATCACAACATTATTAGTCCACCAGCCAACCATTCCTATGGTATTAGATTCCATGCAACATTGTATGCTCAGTTCAAGGTGAGATTGACTGCTCACCGCTCTCTCTTCATTTATGATTGGGTCCTTTGGATCGTTATTGAAAATGGCCGTCCTCTCCCCTGCTTCATAGATCACACTGTACTGATCACGACAGTCCGGGTCCTCAATCCAGTGACGCATGTTACCCTAATCAGGCAAATATTCAGAAGGCACATTTCATAGATTAGCATCTTCCAAAACCCCCAAATGTCAACCTCGTTAACATCAAGTGTGAGAGATTAAATTTATCAATAACAAAAAAAATCTTACAAAGTCCTTGAAAGGCTGCTTCTCTGGAGTAACCCACTCATCACTGATGTTCATGTACCTGTGAAAAGAAGCATGCAGAATTAATCCACTTGTCTCACATTTTTCACACATTTTCTGCATTAGCTTTTACAGGAGGCTGCTCACTTACTTGTCAAAATCAGTGAAGAGGTTGACCCTGAACGTATGCTGTTTGTCAAGTTTGTATCCGTCAGCATTCTTCACCGCCTCAAGGGCCTGCGTAGGAGCAGCATACTCCAAGAAGATGTACCTGTATGAGTTGGCATCAGGACTTTTGAGTTTTTCTGACAACATTAATTACACATTAAAGCCAAATACAGCCAGAGCGGGGTATAACAGAGCAAGATCATTACACATACCCTTTGGTCGTGCCATCGGTCTCTGGGTAGAACTCAGTGGTAATTTTGCCAAATTTGGAGAAGATCTTATGGATGACATTTTTCAGTTTCTCTAAACGCTCTGGGCCAACCTGCGGGACATTGTCCACCACCACCACCGAGTCGATGCCGTCAGCCTCCTGGGGCTTTTCCCTCAGGATGTCACCAAGGAGCTCTGAGGGGACACAGAAGAGTAAAAATATTAGGAGGGGAAGACAAGACTTCAGTTTTTAGCATCATTTAAGTAATAATCAGCAGAATATTATCTATGAATCTGCAGTAAAAATAATGAGACAAATGAAAGGGGACAGAAAAGCAATGTGAAATGTGACAAATGCAGGCAGCAGCAGTCAATGAATGACATTTCTGAGTTACAGCATGAGCCTTTACTGATACAGAAATAGTCAGCCTCACAAGATCAAATCACTATGTTTATCTATAGTCTATGTAGGAGGTGGGCAACTACAGACAGCAATAGCTCGTTTGGTTTCTTAATTCTTAGCTTGGCTATATTTTGGCCTTCATTAGTTGCACACTTCAACGAAAGATTAAAAACATCAGATCTCCACCTTAAGATTAAACTTTTTTTTACATATGGAGTGATGTTTCTACTTTTAAGCAAGCTCAAGAGCCTCCATCACTACCTATTAAACTTGTGCAATCTTCTGATCTGGATCACTGTTAATTCATTTAAATGCAGGTAGCAGTGTGATGAAATACTGGTTCATACTTAGTGCTGAAAGGTACTCTAAGATGGATGTGCCAGTATTACTCATCTAAGCTAGATCTTAACATGACTCACTGTATTCAGTTTTGCACCACAATCCACTTCAAAGACAACTTACATTTCAATACGAATAATTTCAGAGCATCTCTGTGTTTATTTTGCAGACACGTAAGGGATTATAGACCATTGTACCCTCAACACGGAGCCATGACACACTTAACACTAGAAGTCCCAGGGTTTTCTTACCCCTGCTGCAATGCCCAGAGGACAGCCAAAAGGCTGCTCAGTTAGAATGTACAACTGAACGGCCTTCAATTAGCCACCATTGTTTTGCAAATGCAGCCCTTACCTGACAGATTGGCGGTCCACAGATGTGATACATGATCAGGGGGGAGGGGTGTGCCTGAAAAGAGCCTGGAAGCTTCCAACATCTACTGAAACTTTTTGCATCGGGCTGTTAGAGTGTGAGGCAAGTGTAGCTGTAAATATCTCTGATATAATTAGAAAAAAATATTTCTTGCATAACCCATATTAGAGTGCCCTTGTCCAAAACAGCTGTTGACTGTTTAGTTTAAGTTTACTAAATTTATTTTGAAGTTTTTTTTTTATAGCTATACTATCTCTATATTCTTCTTGACTTTGTTTATGTGTGTACAGCCTTTTGTGCAACTGTGAACATTGTAAGCTGCTAAAAGAAACCTAAGCTGAACCGACTGCCTCTGTCACAAGCTCCCGTCAGGTCCACTGTTTGCATGGCTGCTATTTTTTTTTGACAATATATCTGCTTGTATAACTGTTGGTTCACATTTCACAAATGCACACACACACACACACACAAACACACACACACACACACACACACACACACACACACACACACACACACACACACACACACACACACACACACACACACAGGTGCCACCCAAAGATCTAACTTTGAAGACATGCATATTAAAAGAAAAAGATCCTGTGTTTTTTTTACTATAATAGAGTGTTGAGTCTCAAGCATGCAAAGTTGCCATGGGGTGCTTTGAGTAGCCTGGATAAAGTTTATCTTCATCTACCCATATTTGACATTTACTCCTGAGAGACACAGAAAATCCTGGTAAAAACAATAGAATAAGAAAAGAAATAGTTAGAAAGATGGATGGAAAATGTAAAAGCAGGCCAACTGGATGTAAGGTGGAAGGGTGGGTGTGGCTGTGACCGATGGCTAAATTAGGGACCTGAAGTGGATAAAAAGCTCACTCACAGCCAATGATAGTTTATTTACTCAACCTGTGCATCAGCAATAACTCTCAGCAAGAAATAAAAATCATAAACTGTGTTGACCTCATACTGAGAAGGGAGGGGAAAATAACTTTCTGTCGTGATCACAAAAGTGGACTAATTATAGCTTGTTGAACATAAAATGAAGTCATTAACATTTTATACTAAACCTCTACCTCTCTCTCATAACATTACAACACATTGGTTTATTCAGGTAAAGGCATAGCAACATCTTTCCTTTTTCAGTAGTTCAGGAGAAAGTAATTGCCTCATTTACAAAACAATGGTGATCAGATGGCTGTTCACACCTAAAGTAGAGATGTTGATTCCAGACTAATCCAGCCACTTGGCTGCCCCTTGGGCATGGAAGGTAGAAAAGCCAAATGGCTGGGCTGTGGGACTTCTAGTGTTAATACTGCTGTGAACGCTGGTTTATGTTACTAGCTGCTCCATGCTCTATGCCGCAGTGTAGTTCGGACTGTCACATAATGTACAATCATTATATTGCTTTAGCAAATACAGCTTTTAACCAAATGACAGCGAGAAGGCCACAGTGAGTGGTTGCCTGGGCTCTGGGTGAGGCATCATAGGCGTAATGTGAAACTGCGATAACAGCGGTTAAAATTACTTCTACGTTGGGGACACAGCTGAAGAAATTGCGATGCAACTCTGTGGTTCATCTTAAGCAGCCACAAAAAGTTAGAAATTGAGGCTAGAGGGGAAAATGACATGCTACATTAAGCTAGCATTGTAGCTTCTAGAGCATCCCCGCCGTTGAGCACCTCTAAGCTAACTGTTAGCATCAGGCCAAAAAGCCGGCGTTTTTCCTGCTGCTATTCACCCTCATCATCGACGTCATCCTCAAAGTCCTCTGGGTCGCTGAAGGAGGGCTCTTCCTCTTCATACTCTGGGTCGTCCACCATATCCACCGTTTCTTGCATTTATCGCGACAGCAAGACGGATTTCTCACTACTACAGAGCAGAATCCGAAATTTTCAGAGGCTGGCGGTCTTCGACCGGTGCGGCACCATGTGCGACTCCGTGAAAATGGACGATGTGACGGAAATGTAACACCGGAACTTGTTCGGCAGAGAGACGCGCTGCGCACAGAGCGTAAAGTTGTAAACCATATGGATGGTAAGCCTGTGGAGATGGCGAATGTATTGTTACTCATCAACGTGTATATAAATACACTAGAAACGCAGTTGCTGGTGCTATGAGACTCACATTTTACGTGGAGAAAAGGAAAGAAGGGGGAAATCAATCGCCGGTAACTGTGAAACTATTTTCCCGCGACAGAGAGAGGCAGTTATCAAAACTTCAAGGGGTACCAAGGCTTTTTTGGACATCCGTCCTTTCCCCGTCGACTTCATAACACAAAGCTAGAGCCACGCTTTACATCTCTGTCAGTGTGTTTTTTTTGTCATGTATGCCTCATTCTAACTGAACGCACAGTAGTCCCATGGACACAGAGTGTGTGTTGCTGCTCCCCGGAGTGTGTGATGTCCTGGCAGACTCCGGGAGGCCGCTGCCTGATGACACCAGTCTGGAGAAACTGCTGGACTGGTTCACAGGGCTCACCGAGTCTGGTTAGTGCCGTTCAGAGTCAGTGTGACAGTTGTTTGGATTTGTTGTCTGCCTTCTTCCCATGACAGTCACAGATCTTTGGTTTTACTGCCTTCTATATTGAATTATTATTACTGGATATTTGGGGGAAGTAAAGTTAGCATCATATTTGGGATATTAGAACCACTGCATTTTTCTTATTTTACTTTGAAAATTAATTCAAATAATAATACTTAATCACTTGAGTATTTCTTTATCAATTTGGCCTGAGTGGGTAAATTTGTAACTGAGCTGCTGAGGACCATGGTGCAGCAGCACAGTGTAGGGTAGATGTCGTATGGCTTTTGTACCTCCATTATTATTCCTGATACTAAGCATTGGACAAATTTCTTTTACTTATTTGAGAATGAAGGTATCATGTGTTCTGACACAAGCAAAATGATTGACGCCAACCATTCAGTGAAATATAAACATCTTTCTGCTCCACTTTCTGTTATCTACTTCCTCTCCTTACAAAGGGGGATCTCTGCTGGAGTCTTGCCCATGTCTGAATATATTCATTTCAACTGTGATTGATGACAAAGATTCAGACTCCAGTGTCCTCTCCTTCACTCTGAAACTCACCGGCTTAATTGCAGCCACTGGGGACGGCTTCATAATGCTCCAGGTAGGGTCGTGTTCAAGCACTTAACATGTACTTAAACTATGAAAATTAATCTGAAATCCTGCTTACGAGGTCTGCATTTGTTGTTGTTGTCCACCTCATTCAGGAAAACTCTGTTCTGGACAAAGCCTTTGGTCTTCAGCACTGGCAAGAAACAGGGCTGTGGGAGGATCCCTGTTTAAGGATTGGATGGATCCAGGGGTTAAAGAACATGCTGCAGCACCCAAAGGCTCTCAGTTTCTTTGTTCAATCAGGTAACACTTCATATTGGAAGTATCGTCCCTTCTCAAACGCTGTAAATCATTAAAAAAATGAATTATTTGAGAGAGACAGGCAGAATTTGGGGAATAAAAGCTTATTACTGTTACATTTTGTATCTGTTATCTATTTACTCTACCTTTCAGATTTTATTGCACCACTCCTCAAACTCAAGACAGACACAAGCTTGTTTGTTGCCTCAGCAGCAAATCAAATGCTCGCCCACATCATGCTCTTCTTTCAGCCGGCCACATCTGCAGGATCTATCAGCATGGATAAGAAAGATGACAAAGTAACTGGGAGCACAAAAGCCTTTAATGCAGACCTAAAACAACTAGCAGCAGATTACACAGCTGTTGTGAAGGTGATCTCTGAATACCTCAGGGAGTCACTTGTACCCAAAGACAACACAAAGCTTCATCAGAGTCTGCAGACCCTGAAGCTGCTGGTCTTACTGCTGGCTGAGGCTGGGCCTGAACTGAGGGAAGAGCTGCTCCAGTGTGTCTCAGTGTCTCTGGAAGAGGTGGTGACAGCAGGCTGCAGTCAGCTCACTTCCCCGCTAATGAACGTCCTTCTGGCTGCATACAGGTGAACAGCTTTACAGACACCAGTCAAGGGAATATGCTATAATGAATAAGAATAAACTGACAACACCTGTTTTTCAAAATTGCTGTTATTACTGTTAAACATCAAACCCATGTCACCTGCCTATGCTGCTCCTCTCACATTTAAGTAGCTAAAATTCAGAACGCACATGTTTAAGATAAAAGTAGGTTTTGAAACATAGTTTTGCATTTCAATAATGATATTGTATGATCAACGGTCTAACATTATCCATCTAATGTCTACAGAAGCTCAGGCACTGACGACCATGTCCCAGACCAGCGTGTCGACCGTCTGCTGTCGTCAATGTTGAACATTAACAAACCCTCTGACCTCATTCAGGCAGCAGCTGCCTTTCTTCACAGCGGTCACCAGTAAGCCTCTGTTCACTGCAAAACTTCACACTTGTTTTCCTGCAAACGTGTTTTGACCAGCAGCACTGCAAGTTCATATTGAAGCGTTTTCCTGTTTTTATATAACCCCTAAACACTTAAATCTTCTTTTTCTGTGTAGAGATGCTTCCCACACAGCCCAGGCTTTAAGAATACTACTGCTTCCTCTTCAAATTATAACTGGTCACAATCTACTGGGCTCAAGCACCTCTGGTAAAACACTCAGAAACAAATAGTGAAAAAAGAAAATCACAATTTTGGCCGCTTGATGACAACTTTGTTCCTGCAGCTACAGACCACCAGATTTCCATGGCAGAGCATCTAAAGCGTAAAACCTCCTGCATCTCTGTGATGTGTACCTGTCTGTCAACTGCAGCGAACATCACACTCCTGGTGAGGCCGTGACAGCATGACAGCAGAAATAAGAGGTTTAAGGGTTTAATGTGAGGCCGTATTACATCACTGTCTCTCTTTCTTTCCCTCGCAGCCCTCTGGCCTCCTCCCCTGTCCTCCAGCTTTAATTATTCCTGCAGTTCTTTCCTTATTGAGGATTTGCAGTGGCATCTCTTCCACCCCCATCTCTGGTTGCAGTGAGACTTGCAGGAATGTGATCGGCAGTGGCAAAGTTCAGAAATGTGCCCTGGAGGCTCTGACATCTCTGAGCTGCAACAGAGGTAAAACTAGGTTTCTGTGTAGGATGATCCAAATAGAAAAGAAGGACAATCTCACTTCAGCTTCTGAGACGTAGACACTCACAATTTAACTGAATGTAGAAAAAGTGAAACAAAAAAAGAAAAAATACTGATAAAAAGAAGATTAATAATCTTAATTTGTCAGCAAAATGCATCAACAACAAAGAAGAAAGCATCTTTAAAAATAATGTTAAACTGACTCCAGGCCAGACACAGTATGTTTGTGTACATGAAATCTCAGCAACTTCATTGTGTCCTCAATTTTGTATGTTTTAGGAGCTCAGGAGGACGCCAGTGAAGTTTTTGCAGTTCTGATACAATATCTAAAAAATCCTGATTCTGATCCCACTGTAAGTCTTTTTGACTTCATTTTAATAAACATTTTTTTATTGTATCCCTCCAATTGAGCTGCTACCTCTAGAGAGAGCAGTGATTCAAAGGAAATGTCTTTTATCTCTTGTCAAAACAACTCTTTCTCTTTTTTGTCAGGTTCTCCATAAGTCCTACCAGGCCTTAGTAAAGTGGATCAGTGTGTGTGCAGATCTTTTCTTTTCCATTACAACAGACCAGATCAGACAAGGTAAGCACAAAAATTTCTATGTTTGTTTATTGTATTTCTGAAATTAACTGCACGTGTTTCCCCATCAGATCTTTCAAACGTGGTGAAGAAGCGCGTGTGTGACATGCGCTGGGAGGTTAGAGACTCAACAGTAGAGTTTCTGGGACACATGGCCGACATTCATGTCCTAAAATCAGCTGCAGAAGTATGCTCAGCGTCTGAAGCTCTGCTGGGAGAATGCTGTACCACTTCACTTTTGAGAGAGGCGCTTCAAGATACGGAGAGTTATGTTAGAGCAAGTGCCATCTCTGCGCTTGCAAAGACACTGACGCACCACTGGCAGCAGGGGGCAGCACCCTCTCAGGAGGAGGTGGGTAGACTGGTTAAAACTGGGATATTTAAAATCAAGTGATTTAAGAATTGGCAGACTTTCCTGCATAAACACCGCTGTCATATTATTACATGTTACATACATTTTAAAAATAGCCTGCATGTTGGTGCATTAAACATGCCAGAATATGACTTTATTTGAAGTCTTTGTATCTTTAGAGTAGCTTTCCAAATTTTGGCATGGCTCTGAAGAAGCTTTTTACTCCTACAGGCAGACTGCTCAGTCTGGCTCCACAATGAGCTTTTAAAGTTAATGACAGAAATAAAAGAACAGGAGGTTCAGTGTTTTCTAAGTGCTACAGACGGTTTGCCAAGATAACAGAAACCAAAGCTCTGAAAAAGCACTGTTGTTAGAGTAACAATCACAGAAAGGATGTGTCTTTTAACAACATACCAAAAAAAAAAAAAAAGGATTATTCTGATTTGAGTCAGTTTTATAATCCTACATATGTCTTTTAAAATTTTAGATTTTAAAAAAAGTAACGTATGTAAATGTTACTAAAAGTTTCAGCTTTTTTTTACCAATTTTTTAAAGAATTAGAGTATTTTTCTTTAGCTACACATGAACATTTGGCTGTTTTTGACTGTCCCCACCTCTGTGTCTTTTCAGAGTGAAATAATGAGCCGGCTGCTTGAAATCCTCTCACAGGACACAGAAGGATTTGCCAGGAGAGCTGTGGTGCGATACTTCATCGCCTGGTTCTCTTCTTCTCCATCTTCCTCTCCCCCGATGCCAAGTTTGCGCTCCGTTCTCTCACAGGGAAGTGCAGATCTGGACTGGGAGGTCAAAGTTCACACTCTGGAGCTGGCAGAGCAGATCATGGACAAAGCGTTTTCAGGTCAGAGAGGTTACAGGAAGGGCTCAAATCTGACCCAGCCACACCCTTATGGTGTACTTTCTGAGCAGACCTACACCCTCCATGCTCACACAGAGGGTGTGGAGTTGGATTCGAGTGAAGCATTGAAGGATCTGGTCGAGCTGGGAGTCGTCTCAGCACTGTTGAGTGGTCTGGTTGACTGTGACCGTCCTGTGGGTCTGAAGGCCTGTCGACTTTTAATAACACTCAGGGAGACAGTCATGGCAACAACCACTCAAGTATTCTGTGATCTTCCTGGTCGGGGCTGGGGGCAGGAACTCAGAAAGGTACTGTCAGTGAAGATGAAGGATTTGGCTGGAGGTGGGGGCAGATGTGTAAATGGGGCAGAAAATGGTGGCACTGAGGATGAATGCGTGGTTAAGGAAGGTGAGGATGTGACTGTTGATGTGTGTGAGGTGTTGAGGTCTCTGGATTTGAATGACAGGCTGGACGTCCTGACTCAAAGCAGTGACCACATCCACAACTCTCCCCTCTCTCTACTGCAGGATATTCTGACCGCAAGGCCTGCTCACACTCACACAGACACACAACCAGGGCAGGAGGTCATAGTGGACTGCTACTGACACACACGTGATAAACCACCACTCACCTTACCTTAAGATGGCTGCTATCAGTGATCAGCACCACCCTCTTTCTTCAGGTTACAGTTGCCCTCATATTTTATTATCATTATTTTTTTCTTGAGTTAAGATGGATTCACTTTATTACTGATTTATAATTAAAATCCAACTTGTGACAGAGCAATGAGTGTGCTGGTTCAACATGGAAAGATATCCTGACAAAACTAATGTGAACAGAACATTCCCCTTGGGTTGGCTTTCCATGAATCGGAAGGCAAATACGAATCACACCTGATGAAAGAATTTAAAGAACATTTTTATTAAAAATCAAGCGGATTTTTTTCTTTGTTGGTTTTTGTTGTGATACTGGGTTCTGATAATGTGAAAAATACAGAAAGGTTATATTTGTCCTGACTGCCAACAGCAATTAACTTCAATGACAGAACATTTATTCAATATATATTTACATTTTTTAAAGTTTGATACCTTTTCCATCTGTTTATATGATGGTTTATGACCTGTAGTTTAGTCAGTTAGCAGAGGGAGCTCTACATTTTTTGGCTTCACAGTCAGTGAAAATTCATGACATCCATTTTGATAAACATTGGTTGGTTACACATCTTTTAGGTGTTCGACCTTTACTTGAGTTGAAGTTACAAGAGAAAAAATCTAAAAGTCGATTTATTGGGATTTTTTGTTTAAAAATACAGAAATTGGGGTTCTTTGTAATAAAAAATCATTTTTTTCCAAGTTCAAATTCTACATTTCAGTTATTGTTTGTAAACTGGATTGGAAAAAAGTTACCGCAGGGGGAGAAAAGTTTATCTCTGACACAAGTGATGTGAATTTTATGGGAAAATATGGCTCCTGATATAGTCTGTAGACATTATCATCATCATTTAAATTTTTCACATGGTCTGGTGTTAAAAAAGCAAACTAAAAATCATAAATATTGAAGAATCGCAATTTAGATTGAATCAGCACCCCATAGGTAACAGAATCGAGTCTCGAGAATAGCATGTTAAAGCATATTGACCCAGCTCTAGTCTTTTCTAAGGTATTTAAATGTTGGCGAAATGAGCGCATTGAAAACCCAGCTAAAGCAAAAGTATTAGAATAATGCCAAAGCTTCATAATTAGGTTACTTTAACCATTCCTTTGTCTTTTACATTAATATAATGTGATGAAGCTGATGGGTGGTAACATAAAAGTTAAAAGTTGTATCTCCTTGAGGTGTGAGCTGTAGATGATCACTTTTGTATCAATAGCTAGTTTGACTGATCGGATCTCATCGTATGGGCCTTATAGGACTGTGTTGGGATAGGACCAAATCTGATGTTAGAATAATTAAATACATTTTTCTTTTTTTTTAAGTGTTTTTCATCTCTTTAGTAGTATATTAATAACTCAAGCTACCTGAGTCTCCAAATATCAGCAGCTCACTCACTGGAGACTGTAAAGTGAGAGTCTTACATCAGTTCTTTGAAAGCAAAAAAGCTTGATAAATAAATAAAATGTACAAAGGAAAATATGGTGCTGTGTAAATATTTCAGATTTAATTAAAGAACAGTACACAATTTTGATAGAGGAAATCGCAACCATATTTTTATGCCCAGTATTTTTGTTTTGTTGGCGTTAATTGAAATTCATGAAGCCTTTAAAATGTAAACAATGAAGAGATCCAACTGGAAGAAGTGTGTTGAACCTGCAAAGATGTGTTATAATCAAATAGGAATTGACATAAACACCTTAAGTCATCGCACTCTACTTGGAATTATTTTTATTCCTCCCCTTCCCTTTTTTCTTTCTGTCCCTGATTTCCCTTGAGGAGATGTTTGGTTCGAGCCACAGAGTTTAAAGTGTGTGTAGACTTCCACGTGTTCACACGCTCTCTGACAGAGTCACATGGAGGAACAGAGGGACACACGCGCAGAGCCAAACTCTCCTCATTAACTAATGAGCAGCAACTACACACACACACACACACACATACACACACACACACTGATTATCTCATCATGTCCCTTGCCCGCTCTGCTGCACTCACACAGCTGTGTATTCCCTCTCTTCATTCATGAAGTGAAACTATTTTTGTAGCCGACTCTTCATTTGTTCATCATGGAGGCGGTGGCTCTTTTCTCCTTCACGGCGTCAGAGGCAGACGAAATCAGTTTCCAGAAAGGGGACATCATTAAGGTAAGTGTGTGTGAATGAGTTTTCGTGCATGTGTGTGTAAATTTATCTACACATCTGAAGTGACCACAGTGAAGAAAAGCATTGCATGTTTACTGTAGGGGAATAATTCTGCATGTGTGTTATAGGTGACAGAAATGGAGGATGATTCTTGTTGGTTCACAGCAGAGATCCAGGGGAAGCGAGGCTACGTTCCAGAGAACTACATTTCCCTCCTTCCTTATCCGTAAAAACTCACTTTATTCTATAGTTTTAATTCTAAATTCTGTTTAAAAGAAGTCTGCAATTTCTCTCTGCAAGTGATGTCATGCATGTGTTTTACCCCCAGTGTTGGCTTCAGTGGTTCCCAAACAACTTTGCTCGGGCCCCTTTAAAGAACACTTAAGATTATCCTTCCTTAGATGTGTCTATTTGTGGAATTTTTGAGGCATAGATTAAAGAGTTTGGCGTTCCACGAAACTGACTACAGAAGTTATCACTAAGTCTTGTGATCAATCAAAGCTGCCACTTTTTTGGTGTCCCAATCCTAGTGTTGTAACCACTGATGCGTTAAACTCCATCTATTTGTTTCATCCTAAAAGCTCCTCTACCTCATGCTTATACCTTGCCTTGATGTTCCATGCTCCATAAAGTCTATTTTTAGTGCAAGATAAGGAAATAATTGACCTGATTTTGTGTGTTTGTAGGTGGTTTGCTGGACGAGTGTCAAGACTCAATGCTGAAAAACGTCTCCGCTGGCAAGACGTTGGAGTTTTCCTAGTGAGGGAGAGTGAATCAGCACCTGGAGAGTTTTCTCTCTCTGTTAGGTCAGTAAATGCACCACACAAATACACAGAAACACATAATTCTGAGAAATGAGTCCCATGCTACAGCCAGATGACACTCCTCTAATGATATTAGTAAACCCTGAAATATTTGTGTAGTTGTAACTTTTATTGAATTTGACACACATCTGTGTATCTCTGCAACCAGGGGTGGAAGCATATGTCTCTTTCTTCAATCTTAAAAACATAATTCAACACCTCATAGATAGAGTAAAAGGCTGAACTATACTGAAGCAGACAGTAGTGTCTCTTTTTTGATGTTCTGCGTTGCATTAAGTTGTTTGTTTTGCTTAACATGGAGCACATTTGCAAGCCAGAGCATCCACGTGTCTCTGAGTGTGTCAGGCCAAGTCAGACTATTTAAATATGCTCTAAAAAAACCCATTGCACCAAAAATATAACAGCCACACAGACAGCAAGCGTGTGTGTGTGTGATGGAGAGAGAAGGGGTGTAATTAGGTCACCAAAAGTGACGTGGGACACATTTAATCATTGAGGGTACATTCAATAATCAGGGCGTTACATAACAGCACTCATTGTTTAATTAAACACAGGTACATTATGCAATTGACACATAACACATGCATGCATGTACATACTGTTTGTGTATTAATGTTAAGAGGCTAAACATCTGTCTACCTTCAAGGAAAGAGAGCTGTTTTCCTTTAAGTGAAAGGACAGATTCAGAGGTGTAATCCTGAGAAATGTCAACAGAGGGAGGTGATGTAGAAGAAGATTCTTCACAAGATGTGCTTTATGGTTTGAAACAGCAGAGACTCATTAGAGGAGATCGTTCAGTTCTCAGCATGTCTGCAGTTAATATGAATGACACCATGGAAAAGGCACTTGTGAGGACTTCCTCTGAACCAGTCATCAATTATCTACACCTGCCTGTGTCCACATTACATCATCTTTACTAACTCTGAAAAATCTTCAAGGCGCGACGAGTCTTGAGTTTTATTGAGACTGTGTACACTAAGGTTCACTTTGTCTCATCTTTGAGAGACACTGTATTCGTCTGGGTTATGTCCTAAGGGGAATGTAGGCGCTGCTATCAACGGGAAAACATCAAGAATACCTGTTTGTCTTGGTAAAAGAAGGGAAGAGACACCTCAGAAAACTGAACTTTTATGTGCTTATGCACTTTAATTGCTCTTTTTTGCTACATCTAGCTAGTATTAGAATGCCAAAAGTGTATTTGTTATGGTCTTACTAGGAGTCTTTTTTATTTAAACATGGCGCAGATCTATTCTAACCTCGGGGCTTATGTTGTTATGCTAATCCTAATATTACTTAAAATACACCTACCAAATAGATTTTTTTAATGCGTTTTCATTATAAGTACAAAATTTAGAGTGAGTTATGATACACTCTTCAGAACATAAACCCTCAATATGGTTACTATCACCCTCATCATCTCATCACAACAGAGACTATTCTATTTTAGTAATATTTAATTGGGAATTGGTAAGCAGCATTAGACAGAAATGTTTTTAGAAACACACCTTCATGCAGCTTGGATTTGGTGATTAAACTAGTCAGGTGTCTTTGAACGGTGGGGAAAAACTGGAGAAACAAGAAGTCTTTAAAAAAAGAACCTTGTACAGACAGGAGAAGGAACCAGAGTCATGATTTTCTTTTTTTGAGGAAACCAATGCACTTGCCCCAAAATATCACATCCAATGTCATTATAACATCCATTTTCTATGCCCCATATACGTTTTCAGAGTTGAAGGCAGGTGAAGCTGAACCCTTTGAGTGAGAGGTGGGATACATCCTGGACAGGTGGCCAGTTTATCACTGGGTTAACATTTATCGATTAACAACCATGCATGAACACAGTCACACCTGTGAGCGGTTTAGAGAGACGAATGAAGAACATTCAAACTCATATGAGAAAGAGTCTCATCCAGCCAAAAAGAGAAAAATCCAAACCACAAACATTCCTCCTGATAGGCTGCACCAAAGCGTGGCGGCCATATTACCCAGGGCTCAAAATAATCCTGACGTCACTTAAACGTCTCGACAAACAATCTTAATAAAGGAACCCTGAGCAGTCCCATCCTTTAAAAGTCATCAAACGATTATCTTCAGGCGTGTGAGGGAGGAGCACAAGGATTCATTGTGTCTGTTTGTTTTAAATTTGAATGCATCTCAGTCTTCAAGTGAGAAACAATACAAGGGCAGGTACGCTCTGCAAAATTGTCCAACAGAAACAATGTAACAACACATTAAAGGTTACATGAAGGTGC
Source organism: Halichoeres trimaculatus (assembly GCF_033239565.1). Taxonomy (NCBI): domain Eukaryota; kingdom Metazoa; phylum Chordata; class Actinopteri; order Labriformes; family Labridae; genus Halichoeres; species Halichoeres trimaculatus. The sequence continues at coordinate 22,882,752 of NW_027437180.1, forward strand.
TGGTTAAACCTAAAATCATTACACCACTCCTTACAAAAACTGTGGTACACGTGATGAGTTATGTATTAACTAGGAATGTCATTACAACAAGTACAACTCGTCATCATTATTTTTTTCATTATTTTTTCATTATTTAACATTTAAAATCCCTAGAAGGAGACAATTTTTCTTGTTCACCGACAGAGCATCAGAAAGACATTTATATTTACTTTGATAATTGCAAAATAATATATAAGTGATCTGAATAGTAAATAATCCATCTCAAATCAGTGTTTTATATTGCACCTTTCATACAAAAATCATGTAGCCATAAGTGTCTTCTTATAAAAAAAGATAAGAAGACATGCTTACAGCAATTCCTAAAATGATTAATGAATATGTTTTGAAAGAAATAAGATAAAACATTTTAAAAATAGAAGTGTAATCAGTAAAATAGATATCAGTCAGTACTGTCAGTCAAATCACTAAGGTTGGAATAAAACAAAATAAAATACCAGAGATAAAAACTTAAAATCTTGACATCACTTTGACTTAAAAAGGAGAAATTTAAAAAAAATGTTTTTTAGTTTCCTTTTGAACATTATTTTCCTGTATTCATAGCTTCTCTATTGTGTGGATTTAATATATACCACTTTATTTATACCACTGTAAACCACGCATCTCAGTGTTTTGTCATGCATTATTTTCATTAAGGTCAAAACACTTGGCATATTTTAAGATGTTTTGACAATGATTTTAAAAGTAAACAGTGAAACTAACTGTTCACAACTATGTCAGACATATTTTAAGGTCTCCTGTACTCCAGCCATGTGCTTCTGTCTGCTTATTTAGTCCCTTGTTGGGTGAGACAAGCGTCTTACTCACCTCTGAACTACTGTGAGCTCCTGAAAACCGCCCTGACTACATTAATCTGTGTTTATTCATCTGTCTGCTGACATTTGAGTGTCAGAACCTGTGAATTTACCTCCTGGGATGATTTAGGAGAAACAGCTACGCACTCAGATGACTTTGGTTGCTTTCCCCACACTGGTTTTGTGCACAGAGAGTTTGCATGAATTTGTAGCAGCCAATCACGAACTAAATGCTTTACACTTGTTGATACTTCCCTCACCTGACTTCTTCTGCAGCTACGGGGACAGGGTGGAGCATTTCCGGGTGCTGGAGGGGGGAGGCCAGTACAGCATCTGGGACGAGACTTTCTGCTCTCTGAATCGTTTGGTGGATTTCTATAGGACTCACAGCATCGCTGTGGAGAAAGTGGTCTACCTTAGAGACCCCCCTCTGTCTCCTCGCCTGCTGTCCCACTCAGGACGTAACCCTTACCCCAACCCTTACAAAAGCAGCTCCCAGGAGTCTCTCCCCTCCCTCCCCTCCCTCCCCTGCCTCTTCTCTCACCCCTCTCACCCAGAGAGAGAGCGTCTGCTGGAACCAGTTATGGCGGTATGATGAATCATTGTGTACACTTTTAAAATAACACACCTCTTTGTGATGTCAGGACCTAATCTGCTCTGTCTTTGTGTGTAGAAGCCTCGTCTAGCTCACGCCCTCTGTGACTACACACCCCCTCACACTGCCCACCTCCACTTCCTGCGTGGCGACATCATTGACCTTCTGGACTGCTCGAGTCATCTGTCCTGGAGGGGGCGCTGCAGAGGCCGGGTTGGAATCTTCCCGCCAGAATTTGTCCAACCGCTATACCACTGACGCCATATCAGACTGTAGTACCATGGCTGAGCCACAGCTATTCTCTGTCAGCCTGTAGTGACCTTCCTTTTAGATCCAGTGACTGAACTACAGATGAAGCAGGTGGTCTTATCAAAAAGTCCATTAACAGCAAATAGCTGACAGTGGTTACTGTTGTTGATTGAGCAATGTGTCAACCCAATGAGGTTTCAGGTCAGCTTAAAAAAAAACTGTTTAGAAATACCTGTCCACTGGTTTAAAGTGAGTAAGGCTTTAGTTTTCCACACACCTCTCACATAATGGCTGATAAGACTAAGAAAGAAAACTTCAGTAAATACTATGTGATTGTGGAAAAAACTTTATTGTTGCTATATTGCTTTATGCTCAGTGGTACAAGTTGTTGCTGTAAAGCTTCTCAGAGGAGCTTTGTATGTGTTAGAAAACAGACTAATACTGAGTATGCTTATATAAGACCTATAAAAGAAAACAAGATCAAAAGCAATGAGGCTGATTATTCCAATATTGGGTGATTGTTTTTCAATGCCAGAAGTATGGTAGCTGGTAGGTGTCAGACAATTTTATGAAAGCCACAGCACAAATACATACGGAACAACACAAATGTGAATGCTACAACACAACAGTAGTACAGCTACAAGTTTAAGAGGTCAGTTATTCCACTGGACACAGAAAAGTTGTGAAAGTAAGACGTTTTCTCTTTCAACTTCAGCTGTGATACATATAGCTTTGTAGGTAATTTAAGAATCAGTCATGCAATAACATTATTATAGCTACATTATCATAGCTGAATGAGTTTACTAACGTTTGTGTTGTGTGGTTTTGTGCTGTTTGCATTTGTGTTGTTGCTTCTGCAAATCGTCCGACACCATAGCAAAGAGTCTTGATAGCACTGTGCTACACTTTTTAAAAGATTAGAAAGAAAGTTGTGAACAGGATAGAATCAGTAGTGATAAGCAGTACAAAATTTGTTATAAAAGAATATTTACAGCAACCTAATGAATCATGTTGCAGATTTTAGAGGTTATGCTGTGATAAAGTTGTTCAGAATTAAACAAATTACCCGAATGGAGTCATCCCAAATGCCTGACTCACTCAAGTCATTTGTTAGCGACTAAAAAACCTCAATTCAAGAGTGCTAATAAATTAGTTTTGCTTGGTCATAAGATTTTGTCCCCCAGGAACATGCCATAAAGTCAGCAACAGCTGTAGACTGGAAGATTGGATTTTTTTTTTAAAAAAAAAGGAGTGAGAGTGGTTTCTCCTATGTACAGGCATTAACCATTGTTGTTAACAAAGTTTGTAGCAAAAGTCCCACCCCTTCTTGATTTTGATTGGTCAGCATTAGAAAAGGGACAGTGATGAGTGGTGCTGCAAGAATTTTTTAATACTATTTTCAAGTAAGAGGACTGTGATTCCATAAAGAAAAAACAGCTGACACACTGTAAACTGTGCTGCAAATGCAACAAAAAACAAAGAAACAAACAATCTGTGGACACAAGTCCTAATTATCTAAAACCAGTGACAAGTTAATTTATCACACCTTTATCAGACATTAGTATAACATAACACAAACAACATTCAGTCTTGCGTTTATGAATAGATTGAATCATATTAATCGAAAGTTAAATTTAACTTAATGTATGCTTTTTTTACCATCTTGTCTGTCCCTCTTCTTCCTCTTTGGTAAATGCAAGTAAACTGTACAGAAGCCAAATAAAGAACTGTATTATCTGCTTATAAATCATCCTACATTGATTTCTTTTGTGGACAAATGCTGCTGCATACTGCCAGAGGGTCTGTGGACATTGTGGAACATTATTTGATTGGGTAATACACAAAGGGAAAGACTGACACAGACCAAGACAGTTGTGTCTGGATTATAGAATTGGGTATGTCAGAAAAGAGATTACTTTGGATGGAGATTGTATTAGATCAGTGTAAATCAGAAACAATCCAGTAGTTGGTTTTTATCCAATAGTGCCAGCTTCCATCAAACACAATAGCAGTAGAAATACACTTCTGGCTTCAATGCAAATATTTTAAATTTATTTGAGTGTACACAAGGTCATAAAATACACCATTAATAAACTCCATTGGATATATAGAATCAAAAGGGTATATATATGCAAGTAACACACAACAAAACAACACCAAAAATCACATTACTGAATAAACTGACAATGTTTGCTAAGTTTGTAATGTCCTTATATTTAAATGTTAGTTCAATCCAACATTTACTGCATATTCATTTCAGCTTGCAGCAAGCCACAAGCTTTATTTTATTCTTTGCGATACATTTCAAAGATGTTTCAACTACTATAGTCAGAAAAAAGGACTCTGAAGCCCCTCTGTCTTGAACTGGGGTATTAGTAAGATGATAAAAGTGAAATGAAACATGCAGAAATTCTGCATGACTAAGAGGTTTAAAAAAAACCTCTAAACATTTAGATACTTCACATTTTGACCCTTGACAATGTACATCTACCCTTTGAAAAACTTGACTGTGAATTTGATGATTTTCTCTCATTATGTGTAATTTTATGGAAATGTAGAGGTGATTAAATTATTTTCCCAACCAAAATGAGTCATCAGAGGTTTGTGCAGCCCTTAGCAGAAGTGTGTGGTCTCTGACTTTTTGTCTGGTCGCAAATGTGTGTCATCTTCAATTTCACCCGCATGATTTACTCTAAACTCATTACCGTGGTTGTGAAGTAATGTCTTATATCTGTGAAACAAAGTCACAACGTGCTTCTACTCACTCATGTACCTGGGAAAGTCAGAGACTGTTTGTAGAGTTTTAGGTTCATGTTAAGAGACTGGCAGGAGTTCAACAGATTCGTGACACCGGATGTTAAACTGAATCCTTCACTCAGGCAAAGTATGCATAGAGAAAAATGTTAATGCTAACCAGAAGCAGAGCGTTCGCACAGCAGAACCTGGACCAGAACAAGCTCTCTCTGACACTGAGCACTCTGGGAGCTGGAGTCTCCTCTGACCCACGTGTTGCTGAGATACAGAGTCCTGCAGCCTGACCACATGTAACCCGGCGGGTTGGCTCAGAGCCTGCAATGTCAAACACACACACACATACATACACACACACACACACACACACACACACACACACACACACACACACACACACACACACACACACACACACACACACACACACACACACAAACAGCAGTCACATTCACAAAGCAGAAACAGGAAGTTACTCAAGTGATATCAACTGAGTTGACTGTAAATCACATGATGGTGGGTTTTATTCCAAGCAGCCTGAATAGTCAGAACCTCACCCTGGGAGCTACGGTGGCTGATAGAGGACACTTTCTGAAGAGGAATCTCTCTCTGTGGCTCTTCAGTTATCGTCCACCAGGTCAGATTACAAATCTACGGGGCGGGATAATGGAAATGTTGGAAATGTCACCAAATTAAGTATCAAGAAAAGCAGTTTAATTAATCTAAAGGTATAAATTTTCCAAAACAAATTAGTTTTAAAAAATCACAATGTCCACTGTATGTAACTATAACTGGAACCACAGCATTTAAGGTTAGCTTAGCTTATCTTAGCTTAGCTTAGCTTAGCTCAGCTTAGCTTAAAAAGTACAGAATTATCTGTGGTATCTTGGTAATATCCTTGGAAAAAATAGATCTAATCAAGGTAGAACTGGTTCATCATGAAGCCTTTAGTGGGCTCGGTAGGTGGGTTGTCTACCTTTTCAACAAGGCCAGGGTGGCTGTTTCTCCTGTTTTCTGTCTTACTGCAAGGCCAAGCATACCAGGACTTAACTAGAGCTTCATGTTAAACAAACTAACAACAGATTGGTTTCAGTATCTACTTTGAAGTCTCCAAGAAAAACAAACAAGTCACGTTTTTAAAATGTCAAATCAGCTCATTAATGGCACTGTATTCAGTGACTCATTTTCTTTTCAGGTCAATCTTACCTGGTTTTGTTTCAATGTTGCTATGTTCACTATATTTGCTTCCCTTTTCCTTAAATACATCAGCCCTGAACTACTTTATGTTGTACATCACTGCTCACAGTTTTCTTTAGTGTTTTGTTTTTAAAAATTTGACTCTTCACCATGTTTATATTGGAAACACAAATTTGTACCAAAAATGGATGCTACACCTGTAGCTTGTTCTCTTCTGATTTGTCTGCTCAAAGATGAATACAGAGCTACTAAGTTGTTCTGTGGTGTGCACGATATTATCCCATCAGAAAAATGTCAGACAGATAAAAATAAGATCCATCCAAAGTAGCATGGATCATATTTTGAAGCCATGAGAATTAATTAATTAATTAATTAACCTCTAAAAGACTGACATTTTTCTGCAGCTATCCTTGACAAACAATAAAATAAGTCAGTGTGTGTGTGTGCGTCCAGAATAGATTGACAGTCGCTGAAAATATGTCTCTGTTGCATATAAGGGAGGTGAAAATCTGCCCCTTTGTAGTTTTGGCTAATCCCCACTGGTGTATGTATTGTGACAGAGCTTTTCATTGGAGCAGCTGCTGTTTGCAGTTCACACACAGGCCAGAGGAATGTCAGACAAGACAAATGTGTGACCTGCTTTAATAAAGCTTGAAATGTTTAGCATTCAGGATGTATATCTTACTGATGTGTCTGACAATAGCTCTACTATACTTTGGGGATTTGGTCTGTGTTTTTTGTTCTTCTGGGCCTCTTAGTAGCATCAAATAATGTCTGTTTCTTTACCTCACATTTCTACCAATGGCAAACTGAATTAAAGGTGGTATTTGCATTCAGCGGCAAAATTGAACTACCCTTTGAGTATTCTTTGTGTCCATGAGTACATACCTGTTCAAGGCTGGGTGGTGGTGTGAGCAGTGATACTATAACCACCACAACAGCAGTCAGCCCACACAACAAGATGGCAAAATGAAGGTAATGGACGCTTCTCAGCACTGCAGGAGCTGAGTCCACGATGCCACATCTGTGAGGAGGGAAGGCAAACTCCAGCACCATCCTACACACACCTACAACCAGCCCCACCATAAGGCCCCAGAATGCCCCCTGGATAAATGAAAAACACACAGCACATAAACACACTCAGGTGACCTAATATGTCTTATAGATTTATAAGCTGAAAGTTCTGCTGAGTGTCACAGTAATTCCTGCACCAGGTCACACTTAGGTGTGTTTAGCTTCCAGCACTCTCACTTTCCCACCATGATAATCTGTCATTGTCGTGTCGTTTTTCACTTAAGTACACGCACGTGCTCCTGTGACACAAATATTTCTCTCTCCCCTTTCTTTTACCTTCAGAAAAGAATGTGATCCAGGCAGTTGGACTAAATGCTTATAAAAATAATGAGTGTCACGAGACACAAGATAAAACAGCTTTAGCCTACTTTAGATATCTCACTTTGCTCTTCATCTCTATGAAAAAAAATTGAAGTTCCTAAACCACAAAAGTATAAAAGAGCAATACTTGCTCAGAGCAAATTCCTGAATGCTAAATTCCGGGATTAAAACAGAGAGACATAGGTACAAAAACATCCAATGAGCTTGATTTACAGCTATAATTACAGGGTTAATACAAGTTTTATGAGTTAGGTTTGCAGCTGTGGTTCAAAGACACGTCATGTTCCTCTTCAAATAGTTCTGCGTTGTTTGCTCTCTGCAGTGCCAGACTAGTCAGCATGTGACACATCCTGTACACTAACATTTGGCCTTTGACCCCATGAGTCAACAACATTTAGGTTCTTACAGGGATTTCTTGTTGCGTTTATACACAGCGGAAAAAAAACCTCACACCTTTCATGTAACAGTGCTATTGACCCCTGTAAATAACGTTTTATGAGTTTAAAGTGACATTGTGACGGGTGGCTGTGATATTTTACATCTCACAAGTGAGAATCAGTTAGGTCATTTTCAGGTCTACGAATGAGCCCCTCAGGTTTCAACAGTGCTACATTTGGTTAAAATGGTTTGTCATCATCATTCAAGCTCATCTTTAGGAGGTATACATGTTTCCTGAGTCCCTCATGAAGTTACAGCATGTGATAGCGGGTTCATAAAACATCAACTGCATGCTAGTTTTTATTTGTATGATAACTCAGGGATTCAGCAAAGTCACTAATGATTCCTCCTCTGAGGAACATGATTAACCTTCCCAAAAAAAAACTGGACCACAGTCTGGAATAAAGGGGTGGGATCAATAATATTGCCATACACGTGACTGCTTGCACAGCCAATAGCTAGTTCATGTACAGGACATACTCCCTGTGTTCATACATAAGTTGGAAACATAGAGTCTCAGAAACTTAATTCTAAATAACAAAATTGAATTATTGACAGTACGATGAAGAGGAAACCCATTTGATTCTGAGAAATCTCATTCATTTTATACAGCATGTCCACAGAGGGTAGACACACCCAGTTCTTTCTCTACCAAAACAGAGGGGTAAAGTTTGCTATTGAACAGACCAGTCATAACTTGTTGTCGAAAGATGTCTCAACATGAGTTATTAAACTCTGGGCTTATATACATTCTTACCCCAGAGCTTTTATCTCATTTGTCTCACTCTGTAAATCTTTATCTTCTAATAATCACACTTTCCCTTCCTAGCACTTTGTTATCTGCCAGCAGCAGTAGTTTTGATTGTTCTTTGAAGGAGCTGCACAGTCATATCGGTGACTACAGAGGAAATGATAAACAATACACTTCATAAAATGAGTGTCTAACACACACAGATTCTTGTGTAATGTGTGCACACACACTGACAACCCATTCGGCAGGGAAAGATATTGGCAGCTGGATCCCATGTGAGCCTAATAAAACTGTCCTGCAGTACGGTGTGGGAGAGAGGACAAACAGAGTGCTCAGGAAAAACTCACAACACTAGAAGTTTTTTGATGACTGGTTCATTATAAACAATCAAGTAAAATCTGAGTGAAGTGCTGTATTTGTGCTAATGTATGATTACCTTCTGTATTAAAAGCAGACTTAGTAAAAACACTTGAAAAAACAGTTTTGTGTATTTTCTTTTAACTGTGATTGGTGCCGTGATGATTTGTTTGTAATTGGATTATTATAATTGACAAAATTGTACATCTGCTTGTTCTACCAGCTCAATGACTACTGGATTGTCTCTAGTTCATATTTGTTTGAGTTTAACTTATTAGGGTTTTGGCCTGTTGATGATGGATAAACAATTCAAATATATCTCACTCAGCATTTTAAACTAACTTATGGACAAAACGAATGACAAATTCATCAAAAACTGAAAATAGTTCCAACTTGTGGCTGTGGTTGTATCATAATATGAACACTTGTTGGGCTTGTGGGTGTGTTACCTGCTCATTGGTCCTCTTCCAGAAAACAGCCAGAGTGAAAACAGCAGTGACAGGTGGAGCGAGGTAACTGGTCACAGATTGGATGTAAACGTACAGCTGTCCACTGTTGGCTGACTGCAGGATGGGGATCCACACCACACTCACCACCACCAAGATCACTGTCACGATCCTGGAGATAAACATGCATCTCTTTTACTTTCTGTTCCCACACAAGCTTCCCTTTTATTTCAGTTATAATAGTTAACCCTTCCCTCACATAATCTGAGTAAGTGTTTTTGGTCAGGGAGGCTAAAGCAGTCTCACCTGCCAACCAGAAGCAGCTCTCGCTCGGAGGCCTGTGGCCGATGCTTTTTCCAGATGTCCATGGTGAAAAGAGTTGAACTGCTGTTGAAGATGGATGTCAGTGAAGACATCAGAGCCGCCATCATCACTGCTATCATAAGTCCACGCAAGCCTGTAATACACACACACACACACACACACACACACACACACACACACACACACACACACACACACACACACACACACACACACACACACACAGATGAGTGGGTGGCTTCTTCTTGAGAGTTTAAGAAACTTGCTTTGCTTCCCATAGCGACAGCAGTATTCTCACCGCTTGGCATGAGTTCAATGACCAGTTTGGGAAAGGCGATATTGGAGCACCCAACCTCAGCTCCACACACTCGAACACACTCTTCTGGATCCACACAGCCCACAGAGTCTGAAATATGAAGACATAGGTCACAGGATGTAACAAAATATTCTTCTCATGCAGAATTCATTATTCTTTGCTTTCTCAGTGGAGGGGCAAATTCTGCTTTTAGAACAAAGATAGCTCACATAAAAAAAGGAAAAATGTTTTGTGCTGAATATATCTAAAAGACTTCAATGTTGGACTTCATGTTTGCATTGCAATAATCTTGATGATACCATTGTTATTCAGTTATTGATCCTAGCCACCAGGTACTATCACAGGTGAAGACAACCATCAAATGTTACTGCACTGAAAAATGATGATCATTGACTGATCGAATGATAGGAATTTATTTCCAGTCAGTCTCATTATGTCTTACAGCAGCTTCATTTACAACAAAGAGGACACGATACAAAGCTGCACAGTGGTCACTATATTTCAATCTACTGACAGCCTATTCATACACACATTTCATCTATGATTTTGCTCTTAATTCAGTTTCAAAACAGACTGGTACTAAAATTGAAAAAAGGAACTGGAACTGCCTGTTTGAGCTTTATGCTTTTATGTTAAAAAATATAAATAAACAACTATGATATACATCCTTTGTTTTAATACACTCAAGTATTGGTGAGTGTACGGTACAGACTTAGGTTGAAATGTCTACAATACAAAAAATACTTATGTACTAAATTGCAATGAATAGCAACATCTAAAACTTGTTTTATTCTAAATTTAGTAGAGGCATATAAGAACAAACAACTCAGTTACACCCTTAAGTGGCACACAGCCTAGAACTTATCAACTAATTTGCAGGATGTTAAACGTTTCAAGGTTCACTGATCATTTTATAAACAAAGCTGTTTCAGAAAGGATGGGCAATCGCATTACGGTTTCTCAATAATAAACTATTATGTAGTGTGAGGGTACTTGACACAGTGGTTTTGAAACTGTGGAGGCTTTCAGTTTGTCTGGGCAGGCAGGAGGGTGGGGTTTAGAGCCTCTCCTTCCGAACCAACTACCGGACACCCCTCCTTTCTGTCCCGGTACCAGAGCTTCCGTTGCTAAATTCCAGGGTCAGATACTCACCGGCTGCTCTGCTCTGGACTCGGATGAACTTTCTGTCTGGAGAAACTTTTCTGAGAAAAAAACATGTACGACAAACGGACGTGATCTCGACAAGAGGAAGTTGAGGCTCGCACGCGCCACGTCGGTGTTGTGAACAGTTTTTGGGGCTTCGAGAAACAAAACAGACGTTTCCATTTTTGTGCCTGAAACAGCTGTTACTTTCAGACTTCAACAAAAGAAGAAAAGTGGCTCGTCAGCGCAACAGTTCGCTTGAGTCACACGGAGTTTCAACACATTTTAAAAGGAGGATTAATGACTTATTTCTCTATCTCAGGGACGTCTTCCGCTCAGGCTTGACTCACTGGCAGACGGTACATCTCAGGCGGCCGCCTCCTTACATGTCTGTCGACCCCGCGGCTGCAGCAGCTGGAACGGGCCGCCGCTGGCGTCGCCCGGCCCCTGTCAGGTGAAAGGCGTGGCTTTTGGCGGAGTCGCTTTGTTCGGAAAACACCTGAGTGTGTGTTTGTCAGTAAGATGAGCTCCCAGGTGAGCTCCGGTCCGTTTTGAGGAACTTTCACATGAAAACCTTTTCCCAGCGGAGGGGTCTGTTTACCACCGCAGAGGGACACAGTATGGACCGTTATGAGAAGCCCTGTTTCCACGAAGTCTGAGTGTTTGGACGGACAAGAAGAATCTGGGTCAGAGTGGTTCCGGTTCTTAACTGTCGACTGACTGGTGGTTAAAGTTTATTGGCGTAATGGCGCTGTCCCAGATTCAGTGTCTGGATGACCACCACGTCAACTGGAGAGTCAGCGAGAGCAAGCCGGAGTTTTTCTACAGTGAGGACCAAAGGCTGGCGCTGGAGGCTCTCATCACCAAGGGCCGCGATGCATTCATGGACTACATACACGAAAACAACGTCCGGGAGTTCCTCTCTGAAACGGAGCTGGAGCGTATCTCCCGGACAGTGGAGCTCTACCGGCCTGGGCATGAGCACCACCTGAAACCAGAGGTGCTCAGCCCGGGGTGCACTACCCCAGGGCAGGGGAACATCACTCCGGGGTCAGGAGAAGAAGGGGGAGACGGTGAGGTTTCGCTCCAGTACTGGCCAGACCGGTCTGAGGCCTCAGTGGCGGAACTGGACCTTGGTTGGCCCGAGGCCATCTCATACCGAGGGGTCACGCGCGTTACCGTTTACACACAACCTCCAACCGGGGCTCACACGCACATCAAAGAGGTGGTGCGGAAGAGCATTGCATCAGCCCAGAAGGTAGGTCGAGAGGAATAACGTGATGATGACGATGGTGATGACTGTGGTGTGTTTACAGAAAGGATACAGCAGTGACCAATTAATCAACATCAAAACACAGAACAGAATTGTTACTTTGAGAGGAGAAACAGTACAATGTGCTTCAATGTAGTCCAACAGCCATGTTTTGAGTTTTCTTCTTTTTTGAAACTTAGACAATAACATTCAACAACTTACTCTTTTTGCATTTTCCCCAGATTTTACTTGTATTGTTTTATTTCCATCATTAACAAAAAAAAATACTGCAAAAAACTTTAGTGTGGAATTTATTTTTCAGTTGTACTCATTCACATTGCTGAGAGCCAAGTAGTAACACAAAGTAATCTAACGACAGATATCTGAATTTCATCCCATGCCTCTCTAAAACAAAGCAACAAAAACGCATCAAATTGTGATGATGTGTCAGTCTCCTTACAGACCTACTTTTCTTGCCCCTATATTTCATACCTTATGCATTCAAACTTGCCAACAGCAAACTTAAATGCAACAAGTCTAATCCTGACCTGTCAGAAATGCCATGAAGTCATTAAACACATATTTCATCCTCCCCCACCCACCCCCATACATAAATTGCTTGCATATGTCAAGTTTTGACCTAAATCAACACAGACTCAAATGAATTTCACTAAGCACAAAGGTAAATTACTTTATATGACTTGGAAAGTGTTTTGGGCAGCGATCCAGCCAATACAAGTTTTTTACACAGTGCTGTTTTTCAGCTGAGCTCAAATTGTTCTTGTTTTTAAAAGTTTGCACTCAAGTTAGCTTCTTTAAACCATTTATTTCTTCCACACGCTTAGGAAAACGCTTATTCTAAATACATTGCTCACTCTTCCACATTTGTAACCACTAGTTATCCCCTGTACTTTTCTGCTTCTTTTTTGGGCATGTTCACTAAGTCACCAGTCTTTGGGGCCACATTTGTGCTGTTCTAAAGCCCAAACTGGGTCAAGCAAAGAGTGAACAGACAGCACTGTGTGAAGAGGTGCCATGCTGTCACTTAGATTTGCTCTGTTGTTGAACCCACATTGTCCACACTCTATCACCACTCTGTGAAGCTTTCGTAGTTCCCAGCGGTCCCTCTATGCGATCTTCATGTTCTGACAGATTCTTTCACTTTTCTGAGTTTAATTGACTTTCATCTGTAGTTCTCACAAATGCACTTTGTCCTTTGATGATTTATCAGATCTAGAAATGTTTAAAAGAGTAGCTCAGATCTAATCACACCCAACAGACCTGAAAAAACTAACAGCTTCTCTGGTTTCCTCTGTTTTATTTTTTTTAGGTGATAGCCGTGGTAATGGATGTGTTTACAGATGTGGATATCTTTCGGGACCTGATGGATGCAGGCTACAAACGCAAAGTTCCTGTATATATTATCATTGACCAAGCTGCAGTCCCGAGTTTTCTTTCCATGTGTGGTAGAGCTGATATGCACCGCGGACACCTGAAGGTGTGTATGCACACGCACACACAACCAGATGATGTTTTGATAAGTGGGGGGATGAGTTAGTCACATAGACGGATACTTTGGATTGGAATGTAATAGAAGACTGTTTGTTTAATAAGGCTTAAGGTCTAACATTTAAAATTACTTTTTTTTCCATTGAAGAGACTTTTTTAATAAGCACCGCACTATAAAAGGAAATTAAATGAAAGTAGGGCAGCTGAGGATGAAGGTGTGACATGTTTTTGCCTGCAGGTTTTGGCAGTGTGCATGCACCAGCTAGTTTTTCACCACAGGCTGAATGTCTTTGTTATTCTTTGCCTCCCCAAGCTGAACTGGTTAAGGCACTAACAGAAAATACTTTACATGTATTCGGGGGCTTTCTAGATGTTTTGGACTGGAGTCCAAGATCAGACTCTCAGGCACATTCCCTTTTGTGCTGCAGGCAATTAGAAAAACCCAGCACACGCTCTCTTTGCTTCCTGTTACGTGCTAATCTTTTATTTCTCCTCCTCCCTTTCTCGTAGCATCAGCCAATAGACATCCTCTCTTTTTCAACTCCTTTCTTATCTGCCATCTCTGCTGTCATCATGAGCGTTTATGACTTTTGTGCTTAGCGTCTCCTGTGAGATTTTGCTGCTCAGAACGTTTACTTACGAGGCAACGCTCAGCCTGGAGCCACACCCTTATCACAGGGCCAAAGGCAAACACAGCAGGGTGTGTCAAACAAGCATGCACATACATCAACACAATCCGTGCTCTAACCTGTAGAGTCAAGAGGTGATGGTGGTATTAAAAGTGGAGGGCTGTTCTTGAAAAGTCACTCTTTTCTGCTTCCCCATTCTCTTCGTGCATGTATTTCCCTTTTGTTCACGCAAATCCTTCCTCCTATTTGCACCAAATCCTCAAGAGCCTCCTTTTACACAGGATTAACCCTTTAGCTATGTATGTGTGCACATGCAGAATCTGCGTGTCCGCTGCTGCGGAGGTGTGGAGTTCTTTACAAGATCGGCGCAGAAGGTGCGTGGATCGCTGAGTCAGAAGTTCCTCCTGGTTGATGGAGACAGAGCCGTCTCAGGCTCATACAGGTGAGCAGTTAGTGTACAGATAGTGATCATGGGTATTGTAACTTAAGCAAAGGAGCTCACTTCTTTGATCATTTTTGCAACCATTTCATTTTTTTATATCAGCTGTTATTTAATAAATGTGTTCTTCCTTTCACTGCATGTGAAATATTTCCAAATTAATACATAAGGGAATACAAATAAACAGCTGGAATGATGATAATGATGATGATGATGATGATGATGATTTGAAAGTAGTCCCTCTTAAAGACAAACCCACTGAAAGTTAACACCAGAATCTACACAGCTCCCTTTCAGCCCACGGATCATCTTGGTATTGTTTTGGAGTGTGTCCGGAGTGCTGCTTCATTTTACCATTAAACTTAAGTTTTAAAGCGGCAGCTGTTTCCTGCAGCAAAAAAGTAAACAGGCAGCTCTAAGCTAACATGTTTCCCTCAACAATCCGATAACAAAAGATTATATGTCAATATTTAGCTTTCTGCTTTGTCCCAAAAGGCCAAAAACAGTTTAGCCATGCTTGGTGCTGCATGTAGACCTTTGTCTTCATGCTCAAATTTCTGATTTTTTTTAGCTTTTCTATCCTGGAAACTTTGGTTTGTAGCACCCCACAGTATTAATCCTAAATGAGCAGATCCCGGAGAGTTTAAGAGACGTGTGAAAGAAACATGTGAGCAGAGGTGATAATCTCAACTGTAATGTAATACATGACTTTAAAGTAAATTATGTTGTGTAATCATTAACCTATAAGTCTCAGGGTATGAGGTATGACTTCATGGAGAGTTTCAGTGTAAACAAACTCAAGAGGACTTTTTGTAGATTTATTCCATAAAAACAAGCTTGACAAAAAAAACTCCCTTGTATCTGCACTCATACTTTGCCAGTTTTATTTATGACAACCTTATTGAAGCAGGGAGGCAGGACCACTAAGAGCACTGAGGCTACTTTTATAACGGCGATGATTGCACTATAAGTAAAGCAACAAAAAAGGCACTGGACACAGCAATAAAACAGGCAGCTGACAGGGCAAAGAGATCATCATTAGGTATCATTTTTAAGAAAGCACATGATCACACTAATGTCAGTTACAAGAGACTGTTAATATCCTGAGGCGCTGAATCTGCTAATTGCAGAAGCCTAAGTAGATTGTTTGATATAAGAGCCAGTTTCTAATCAGATAATTACAGAGAATCCAATCATCTTTTTTCCTGATACGGTGTGGAATTTATCCTTAGTTAAAAGGGCATGTGAGACACCGGGATGTTTGCCAAAAGGTTGTTTATAACTACAAAGAAAGATTTTCTTTTTCACTACCCCTTACCACCACCTGAGGTATATTTCTTATATTGTCAACAGTGTTTTCTGAAAAGTTATGATATACTGCATTTAAAGCTTTTAAAATACTTCCACAATGTTATGTGAAATGTCCAGGTCAGAATGAAGCCACACATGATCAAGTCCAGTGAAAGGTATCAACCTGGGCTTTTCTGTACTTTCTGTGTTCAGCTAAACAAAATGATCAAGCCAGTTTAAATACTGTGAAATAGAAAAAAGAAAAACAGATAATGCAGCTACAAACAGCTGCCTTCCAGAAAGTTGGTGAACATTCCCTTTTAGAGTAGATGCAGTACATACATTTTTGCCTGCACTGTCAAAACTAGTTAAATAACGTTTCTTTTCTGATTGATAAAGATTGTGTTGGTTCTGGTTCTAATTGAGCATACATCCTTGTCTGTGTTATCCAGCTTCACATGGTCCTCTTCCCGTCTGGACCGTAACCTTATCACTGCCATCACAGGACAAGCAGTGGAGACCTTTGACCTGCAGTTTCGTGAGCTCTTCCTCCTGTCCAGAGGTGTGTCTCTCAGCAAAGTACCCATGGAAGATGAACCAATCCCTGACCCTGTGCCTCTTGCCGCCCCTGCTCCAATTCCAGCTGCTATTGCAAGAAAACTTGTCAATCCCAAATATGCCCTTGTTGCAACAGGAACCCACACAAGTCAAACTTCTTCTGAGCAAAACTCCAGTAAGCAGAATCCCTCTGGGTTAAAGATCCCCAAGGCACGTCTGAGGGGGGTTATTGAAGAGCCACCCATACATCCTGGGTTAGCTAATCTGGAGAAAGCATACCTAATCCCATACCTTCCCACCTGGCCAGAACCAGACCCACCCAGTGATGTTATCGGCTTCATCAACATCAGAGATGAAAAGCGAGCAAATCAGGTTCACTTACAGAGGTCTGAGAGGTTTGAGGTTAGCCAGGCTATACGCTTCACCTCACCACTGACTCTCCCTGCAAAGCCTGAGGACCCTGCCCCAGGCCAGCTTAAACCCAGAGCAAGAAAAGCAGAAAATCCCCCTGGGAATAAGGGTTCGGAGGCTTCAACTCCTGTGACTCCAACCAAAAAACAGGTTAAAAATCAAACACAGCCAGTTCCTAATATGGACCAAACCGATGCAATAGATTCAAAAGGACCTTCTCAGGAGCAAAACACACCTGTAACACAAGACGCACAACAAACAAATGCACAGACCCCTGCACCAACAGCCAATGATACTGCTGAATCACAACCAACAGAGATGTTGAAACAAACTCCACAGAGCCCACAAACTGCAGCACCCCCCATTCCTAAGCCCCGCACTCTGCAGCTCGTCATAGACCCCACCCCTTCAGAGCAGCCTGGCCAACCACAAATCACCCTGATGAAAATGGACCAGTCAGAAGAGGAGGATGAGATGGATGAGATGGGACCAGGCCGCAGCACTTTAACAGCAAATGACGATGGCCGGGACTCAGGCAGCAACGGTAACGACAGCCAAGACAGCACAAAGGTCATATGTGACCGAGCAGCCGTTGACGATCCTTCCAGCAACTCCACAGCTTCAGAAGAGGAGTTTTATGATTGTTCCCAACCGGAAACAAGAGACCCACTCACCAATGGGGTGACTACGGGGTCAGGTCACGGACAACGTCACGGGGTCAACATGATGGCTCGCCTCTCCCAAAGCATGCTGGACTTAAGGGAGCCAAGCAAATCAGATGACAGTGCTGACTTAATTCGTCAATCACAGCTGCTCCGCAGACAAACACACGCCTCACCACACAGGCACATAGGGCAGGTAAGCATCTCGTGAAAATTCACCTGATAATTCTGATTGGTTTGGTTTGAATAGGGCCTGAACCCTGATTTCTTCCTTAATCGCAACAAAAAAACGTCGAAAAGCTGGTTTACTGGAGTAAATTAGTGTAAATGTATAATGAAAGTGTGGTTATGCAAAACTGTAATCTAATGAGGTGAGCAGAGCCTGATTGCAAAGTAGAGGGGTCAGGTCGTCCCAGGCATCCATTTTGCTATTGAGAATAAATTACTGTTGTTCCGGGACTTTAACCAATCAGAATCAAATAGCAAACGCAGCTAACATGAAGAGCAACAAATTATGTAACTAGCTATTTGTTTTCACCTAGCATGTGAACAACATGCCCTCTGGATGGGGACCTGGATATATTGACCTCCCTGTCTTATCGTTTTAATGCAGTCAGGTGATGTTCAAGCTTTGGCCACTCTCAAAATTATTAGTGCAAATTTGGTGTTAAAAAGATTAATTCTGAATTTGTGAGGCACATGTTGCAAACACAGGCTATATTTAAAACATAATGAACAGCAGACAGACATAAAACTAATGATTTATTGCTATGATGAGGCCTAATAATTGTTTATTGCACTTTATATGGTTACTGCATTACCAAAGAATTCAATTAGAACATTGCGCACCTGCCCCAGCGTTTCAGGCTTTAGCACCAGGCTCTCACAAAAATGAGTGTTTAAGTGACAATTAATTAGGCTTAAATTATTCATGATGCTTATTTATGTGCATTAAAAATCAAACCAGACCATTGGGAAGGAGACTGAAAAGTTATTTTTGGTGGCTGTAGCTGCTTTCACCAAAGGCAAAAAGAAAAGATTACTTAGTGCACAGGGATCAGCAAATCCTCGCTGCAGCTTGAGACATTTTCAAGTGAAAGTCGAAAGTTTCTATTTATCCGTTAAAGTTTAGATTTTGGTGTCAAATTTTTTGTAATGCTGGTCTGACAAAACCAGCCAAATGAAGGCCCAATCATAGAAAGTTATGATTGACTCACTATTTTCATCATAACTTCATAAATCAGAAATTTATGACCATATATTAAACTGAAAAGTAGATGTAAATATAATACCTCTCTTTACCTCTGACACAGCCTTTCAATTATTCATGAGTTATCCTGAAGCAAGAGTGCACAAACCTTGCAGCACAGTTCAGTGGTTCAGAAAAACATGGTTGAAACAAATTTGCACAACCTTAAAAAAGGGTGTGCTCTTCAAGTGATGTCAAAGCAGGTTAGTACCTGCTTACAGTAAACACGTCAACCCTTTTCCCTTTTATAAGATGTGTGTGTGTCTGTGTGGGAGGTTCTCTGCCCACATCTGTGTGCACGCACCTGGGTAGAGAGCTCGGCTGATCATCCCAGGAAGAATGATGAAGATGAACGGCAACATTTTAAGATAGGCGGCCAGGATTGATGCTCCTTTTACATGACTCATGTTCTTAGCACTCAGGGATCGTTGTACAATTACCTAAACACAGAGACGAAATGAACCATTATACTTGACAGAAAGAAATCCAGGAAATGTATGCAGTGAGTTTTTGGTTCTTTGAAGTAAAGATTCAATTAGTAAGTTGTAGGAGTTCGACAGGAGTTCTTCTTTCAGGTTGTAAAAGGTAGATGGTTTATCATTATCAGGATTCAGACAACAAAAATTACCCAAGGTTAAAGTAAATCTTTAAATATTTAAAGACGTTTTATCAAAGTTGATGCTATTTTTTGTATTTCAAAGAGTTAAAAAATAAGGATGCGCTGATCCAATCTTGGTATCAGGCATTGGTCCCATAGTGACTCACAAGGCTAGAACAGACATTGGTGCCAAACAACTGATCCATTGGGCATAATCATTGGGTTCATCTTCTCAACTTAAAAAATAGATACGCCTAAAGATCCTCAATCGTCATCGTTTTCTCATCCATATATTTGGGAATAAAGACTGTTAAATTGATACTGGTATCAGCCAAAACCACAGCTAAGGTATTGGTATCAGGAATTTTATTGTTGTTTGGTGCATCCGCAATAAAACCACGGACATATTTGTGAGCATATAGCTTGGTACTTTATTTAAACTTTATTTTACAAGTGATATATCCACTGAGACTCAAAAATTTATCCGAAGGAAGTCCTGTCCAAGAAACACAAGGTTTCACTCACAGATAGCAAACCACAGATGATATCGAACTGAATTTAAATTCAGCATTCCCCGGACATATGATCCTTGATCCTTGTTTTAAATTCTTACAAGACAATGATACTGTCTTGACGAGGTGACTTCAAACCAAGACATTCCTTCTGTTTAAGAAGGAGATATATGGTGTGATTAGTTTGCAAGGATCTTCTAAATTGAGGTTTCAACTGAATTAAAGTGAAAATGGATGGAATTGTTTTGGGATATTAGAGGCTTTAACTAAAGAATGATGGGAATTGATCTGTAAAGTTCTCCATGTGTACATTTGTATGTATTTATATTGTTATTTTAAAATGTACAAGGAAAATGGAGTTAGTCGTAAGGTAGTATGCCCCTTGACTCTATGATAACCTAGATGGCCCTCTCTTTATCCTCTCTTTGTCCAGTTGTTCCAGTCCTCAAGATCTCCAGGTCGTGATGGACGACTGAGAGGAAACAAAGTAGTCCTAGCTAAACCAGGAAGTTTCCACCGTCCTGCCCGAGCAGCTGGCCCTGTGATTGGCGGGCACCGTTACTGGCATGGTCAAACTCTGCAGCCCGATTCGTCTCAGCAGCCAGTGGGAACACGCACCAGTCGGTCGCCAAGACGCCACAGTCCTGGTTACAGGAAGACAGATCATGCCACGCAACAGCCCCAAGCCAACCCTTCAGGGTTACTTGGAGTTTCCTTCTCAAAACTGAATAATTTAAAACACTTAAGAGCCAGAGCTGGGGCGCCGCAGAAGAAACCATCACAAAATAACAAGGCTACCAGGTAGATCTGTGGGCGAGCACATGTACAAAATGGTGATGTAATATTAACAACTGGTCGCCCTGAGTGGGGAATCTCTTCACTGTCTGACATGCAAAGTTATTTCCTGCTTTTAAACATTTAGGCTCAACATACAGGGCCACTGTGATTTGCGTCTTTTGACTATGTCAACATGGGTTGGCAGTTGTTTTTAGATGATTTGTTTGAAGAGGTTTTGTCTGTAGATAAATGACGTAACCTTTCCATCAGGTGTTTGTTAGGTAATGGTTTCTGATTGTGTTGGTACAGTTTTGAGTTGCTGCTAAGGAATTTTAGAAGCAGAAAAACACATTTGGGGAAAAATAAGCTCTGATGAAGATACATCAGAAGATTTTTTTAAGTTTCCAAATATGTCAACAAAAACTTTTTATCTTGGTTTCTTAAAACTTGGTTGTCCAAGAACTTTACTAAGATTTCTATCATAAGCAGGGTATATTGTATATTTGTTTTGCAACAAGTCTTAAAGGACACTGAAATGGTGCGATTATTGTAAATAACCCTTTGAACAAGTATTTCTTCATTACCTCAGCTTCTTCTCATCAGAATTTGTACTGTAACCAACACAGACAAATGTGTTGTACCTATGATGTGCAACATCAGTTGAATAGGTCTCCCCACTGGTTTGTGGGTTATGCTGTAGTGTTGATATTACTGTGATTGGTTACTGGTATTGCAAGGGGTTTTTGTTTGTATTGTGTTAACATATAATGGACTACCTGTGCAGAGAGAAGTGGTTAAAGTGGAATTTCAATCACTGATGTGGGACCAAAAGAGAAGGTTGTAAATAAAAGACAGATTATTGCTGACTAAACGCTGTTGTTGACTCTAACTGTGCAGGTAAATCAACTAATAGCACTGTAAGACTTTTAACAGTTTGAGGCTCTTTGAAGGTCAAGAATGAAAAAGATAAAAACACATATCTTGTATGCAACAAAGTATCAACATGTAGAAGTTTTTGATCATCAAAGATCTGCCTCTACCAGTATTTTGAAAAGCAGTTTGTTTGTCTCAGAATTCTGTAAACCTAAGATGGTTGCACAAAACCTCTGATTCAAGGCCTGACCCGGCACTCAGCAGCATGAAAGCACTTTTCCAAACCCCTTGTACCCAAAGTGTTTGGTTAATTTAAACATATTGAAGCAGAGGCAACAAGAGGGGAGACTAGGAGTCCTTTCCCAAGAAAGTATCAGCATGCATTGGAAGTTTTTAGGTACATTTATTTAACATTTATGCATGAGATGAATATCTAAAAAAGGCACAAAGGTGCCCCACTCTCTCACCCTCTGCCACACCACACTGCTTATCCAGAGGTTGAGTAGTTCCAAATACTTATTTCAGAGTGGAAACAATGACACAAACAAAGAGAGTTAACAAATCTGTGAACTCGGCAAATGTTCCACTGAAATTTGGACGTACAAGATTTCCAGATCTTTTCACGCCAAAAGTTAATTGTTCCAGGAGAATCTAGTTAGGGGAGGGGGCAGTTTCTACCAGACAAATGTTCAAAAGTGAGAAAAACCAAGTTAAGTAATGTTAGACTGCTAAACAGGAAGCTAATCATGCTATCCAACTGATAATGTGATACACAATGAATCTGCTACTGAATCAGAAAAGGTTCAGGTACTGACACATCAGGGGCTAAGCAAAGACTAAAATAATGTCTTGCTATTTTAATTGGATTGTGAGAATAAGTTACTTAGCAGCTAAATGATAATTTACACCTGCTGTTACCTGGATTCATTTTAGCATTCAGAGGTATCTTAGTTCATTATTTTATTTGAAGATTAAGTGTTCTTCCCAGTTTAGTGAAAGCAAAGACTGATGTAACCCATTGGTTTCTGATGGGGTACAGCATTTACTGCTGTCTTGAAAATGCTTGACTCAACCGAGCATCATTTGAGTTGAGATGAGGCAAAGTAGGTTTTTTTACGTCTTCTTGTTTTTGCCTTTACGTTTGCCTGTATGTGTAGCAGTGTACCTGGTCAGAGCACCAGTACCAGGTAGCCAGTATGGTGAGTCCCAGAGTCATGCCAGGCCAGGGTAAGTCTCCTGTGACAGCGTCTCTGAACAGATGCATGGCGTCCTCACGGGGCAAGTGGCATGTGCTGTTTGGAATGATCTTACTTGGTATTGCCATGCTGTACACACGCTCCAGGTTACCGTAGCCGCCAATCTTGTTAAAGGCTGTGGATTTGAAACACACAACTCCATCACAGACACAATCCCTATTATTGTTCATCAAAAATGTGAAATTTGTACAAACCAGTTATCGTTAGGATGATTGCTCCAACAATCATGACAAATGTCTGCAGAGTGTCGGTGTAGATCACAGCAGCAAGACCACCTGAGGGGAAAGTTGATAATCTTTCGGTACCAACACACAGTAACAAAAATCCAGTCAACCACAACAGAATGAAATGGGTTGTATGAACTGTAAC
The DNA here is from genome assembly GCF_033239565.1 of Halichoeres trimaculatus. Lineage (NCBI taxonomy): Eukaryota > Metazoa > Chordata > Actinopteri > Labriformes > Labridae > Halichoeres > Halichoeres trimaculatus. Next base: position 22,905,949 of record NW_027437180.1, read on the forward strand.
ATTTATGTGTCTTTGGTTGTTTGTGTACCTGCAATTGTGTAGAGAGCAGTGACTACCAGCATAAGGACAGTGGACAGGTAGAGGTTCCATCCCAGACACACCTGGACAAACAAGGCTCCAGAGTACAGGTCAGTCTGGGGATGTGACACAACACTGGTGTTAGTGTTTACACAGGTTCGGGCTCATTCATAGTCATGAAGCATAGTTGTGAAACTGCAGAGTGTTGTTTCTTATGCGTACTGATATCTTTGTGAAGACAGACAACAGCAGCGAGAGGACAGCCAGGTAGGTTCTGATCCTCTCTCCTCCAAAACGACGGCCCAGGTACTCAGGCATTGTCACGATCTGAGCACACACATTTTAACATCTTTAATTCAAAAGCTTCAGTGGAAATACAAACTCCAGACTGCCTATATGATCTGTGTATCTGCAGCTACTGAGGGAAGTTTTGTTTCACTTTTTTTTTAGTACAGTGATGAGGATCTGAGAAATACAGTAATTTATGTTTCCTAGAAGACAGTTGTATGTGTGTGAATGTGTGTGAGCAGTAATGTAACAGCCAGTTGGGGAATTCTGAAGGCGGGGAATGGTGATAACGGGAATGTCACTTGGCACCCAAATGTACCTGCTGAACCTGCCTTAACAAGCAACAACCCTTTGTGTGTGTGTGTGTGTGTGTGTGTGTGTGTGTGTGTGTGTGTGTGTGTGTGTGTGTGTGTGTGTGTGTGTGTGTGTGTGTGTGTGTGTGTGTGTGTGTGTGTGTGTGCGCAAACTAACCCCTGAGGAGATGTAGACAGGCACAAACACCCAGGCCAGGGCCAGAAGCACATAGGTGGCCTGGGAAAGGGCGCCAGAAGTTAAACAAAGCAAGGTTAGACTTCAGAAAAATGTATGACAGTGACCTGAGGAAGAAAAATTCTCAGTTGCCCTACTGATGATTAAGTTTATCTTTTCTGCTGCAGCTGGATTGCATTAAAAATGTCTCATGCTGCCCCCTGCAGCAAGCAGCATGCAACAGCTGGCAAAGAAAGTAATAGCGCTCTGCGAATAGAAGTCCTCGATCTGCACAGCTTAAGTTTATAACAGGGGACTGTTGAATTTGAACTTAGTTGTCAGAAAGGAATCAGTGTAGCTGTGTGTAGTTCTTTTATGAAACATATGGCTTGTGTTTATCCAGACAGACCCATAAATACTTAACACAACAACAGAAATAGTGTGTGGACAGATTAACATGCTTGCCTAGCCTCATTCCAACTCTGTTTATAGGATACTAATAGATAGTTAGAAAGCATCTCTTAATGTTTTGTTAAAGCTTTGAAGGTGATTGATGTGAGTGTATGTGTGCGTGTGTGTGTGTGTGTTTGTTTGTTTGTGTTCTCACATTCCATTCAAAGCCAGTGACAGCGATGCCTCCAGCAGCTCCAGTCCCAGCCAGACCAATAAACAACCCAGAGCCCTCTGAACTGGCAAAGAGAGATGCTCCAATCTGCGCACAGCAGTGACAGAACAATTGTTACCCAAGTTAACATGTTTGAGGTAGTTTCAGTTCCCTATTATAACCCACTGTTAACAATGCATGTGATACAGAAGCAGTTTTTTCAAAGCTCATTCTGACATCTTCATTTAGAGTTGGGTTTTTGAGTCCAGTGGTTCCAAATTGATGGGTTGAAAAGACCTCGGACAGGTCACTCAATAATTCAAAGAAGCATGTTGTGAGTGTTAAAAAGTCATATTATATTATTATATATAATTTGTATTAATTCATTAGAGTAAGTCCTTAATGTCTGTAGACCGGCATTTTCAAGAGGCTCCTCTTGTATGGCTTAATGTTGACCATAGACTGACTATAAAACTGGACACCATACTGTGAAGGAAAACATTTTGCTACCTCTGTTGACTGGCTGCAGTGTAGGTCACAAAACCCCATCTCCTTCATGTTAACAGATGGAACAGGGTTTAAACCATTTAAAAAGTGACATGCATAAATCATATAGATTTAATACATGCAGAGTGAAATATTTTCAACATTTATTTATTTATTTTAATCACAATAACAGTTATGCATCTTATAAAATTAGAAGTCCATTATTGTGAACTCATGTTGTCGCACTCTAATCAGCCATTTAACCCAAAAGTTTCCTGAGCATTCAAATGGTCACTTACACTGGCTAAGTAGGTGACACAAACATGTGGAAGACTGCTGACTTGACAGTTGTTTGAAATACAGTCGTTGACCCCCTCCACAAAAAGGGTAAGCTACCAAAAGGTTAATTTCTAAAGACGTTGGCTTCTCGTAGAGTGCTGAATCCAAGCATTTTTACCAGAAAGTTCAGTGAAGGAATAAGTGGGGTAGAAAAAATAAATAAGAGCAACAGGGATAACTGCAGCCAGTCCATTTTTCAGATTAAAATAATCTTTGCGTCACATTTTAGAATCAAGAACCCAGGGTCTTGAGGAAGAGTGGAGAGGCACAGAATCCAAGTTGCTTGTAGCCCAGTGTAAGATTTCCACAATCCAAAGTCAAGAGTCAGCTGTTCACCAGGAAACTTTAGAGCACTTCATGCTTCCTTCTCTTTTCCCATAGATTCTCAAAGGGGTATTGTCAAGAGGCTGATGAGAGACACAGAATCTGGTAACACAAATGACCTGAAGGCTGTGATCAAAGCAAACAAGGCTTTCACAACACCTCAGTGGTGTCACAGCAAGATGCCTCCAGAAGGATTTAGTATACAAAAATGTACATAAATTTTAGAAGGCCAACATTTCCGTAATTAAAAGATATCATTTAATTTGATCTTTTTTTTCATTGAGAAACTGAATTGAATGGTTTTCTTAAATGTAAGACAGAATCATCACAAAGGCTTGAAATATTCCACTTTGTGTAAATTGAATCTTTGTAGGCTATGTGCGTTTCACTAATAAGTTAAACTTATTGAGATATTTTGACTAGAATTAGATAAAGATGTGAGCTTAGCTTTGAGTTTTCCAGTGCAGGTTATGAGCAAACAGAACAATCACAGCTTGATGGTGTTTTAAACAATTTTTCTCCCAACTTCACCAGATTATTATAATTCTTTCTTGCCTCTGTCCACAAACATCAGTGTACAGACTTACCGGCCACCACGCCATGTCCCGTCCAGCCAGAAAATATCCACTCAGAGTGTTCCTGCTCACCCTGCATGATGACTGGTAGAGGAAGCTGTTGTAAACAAAAACCCACATTCACTGAAAATACACACACACATTAAATTCTTCAACACTCACCCAGATGCCAACAGCAAGGTTGAGAAGAAAGTAAGTGGCTATGACGATAATGTCAGAGATGCTGAAGGACTGAGGCAGGGCGTAGAAGTTGATGGTGGAGTTAGACATCCTTACTGCTCACAAAAAGATTGAATAACAATAATAATAATAATAATACACAGCTCTACACGCTCACACACCCACGCGCACTGGATAAACCTAACTCTTCCTGTCAGTCTGTCAACTCCCTCACATTATCTAACTCCAAAGACCAACTTTGCAAACACATCAAACTCAAAAAACAATACATTACACTCCCTTAAAGCTAAAAAACCACCTGATGCTTTAATAAAAATTAAAATGAAATTTAAGGTCTCACCTAACAAAAACACAAGTCTTTCTAACTTGAAAACAAACACTCTGACCCTTCCTAAAACTTCCTTCCTGACTGATCTACAAGAAGTATGAAAAATCAGCGCCTAGGATGGTGTGTGTGTGTGTGTGTGTGTGTGTGTGTGTGTGTGTGTGTGTGTGTGTGTGTGTGTGTGTGTGTGTGTGTGTGTGTGTGTGTGTGTGTGTGTGTAAATGGTGGGCTGTCCCCTTGCTGAATTGATGATTAAACACATCAACTTAATGTGGCACCTGCAGAGCTGACATACACACTGTGCTTGGAGATAATGGAGTGTCCAGTGTGGGTGTGAAGTGGAGTACAACAGATGCTCATGAAGACCAGAGTCCATGCTTTTTACACACACACACACACACACACACACACACACACACACACACACACACACACACACACACACACACACACACACACACACACACACACACACACACACACACACACACACACACACGCACACACAGATGGTCAATCATTGGCGATGTCAGGTTTATAATCATTAGTGTCTAACCACACAAACATTTGCTGGTAAAAGCTAAGTGAGGGATGTGAAAGTGTGTGAGACTGACAGAGGGACAGCTTTATTCACTTTTGATAATTCATTTTGTGACTTTAAGGATATTTTAAAAGAAAGACTTCCTGCAATAAGAGAGCCAACAGCTAACTGTAACTCCTTAAATTAATTACAACTTACAAATTTGGAGTATTTCACACAATAAGTAACTGAATAAGGGTGTTTGTTTGTTTGTATGTGCTGTGGTTACTCTTTTTTGTCTGAAGCCTTGCTTATTGAGTAGCTGCCTGTCTTGGGCAGGATGTTTATTAAAAAAACTTGCAAGCTCATGGAGTTTCTCCTGGTAATTAAATATGAATTATGTCAGATTTTTTCTGTCCATATTTTGGTCGATCTAGTCATAATTTTAAGTCATGGATATCAATAATTTGTTCCTATTTTTTGTATTTGAATATAAATATAAAAATGTACTCTGCATTGTAATAATAAACTGTATCTTTTTTTTTTGAAGAACTAACCCTGGCTGACTCTTTATTCTGAAGTTTGCTACAAGACGACTGATTACAAAATTTAATTACTCCACATTTTTCTTACTTGGTGGGCATATTTAGGAGCTCTGTTCAAATGGTGTTAAATTAAAGTTTAATGCCAGATTTAAAAGGTTGTAGGGCTCCACTTACCTTTAAAAAATGTAAGAAACTAACAAGAACAACTTGTTTCTGGGTTTTTATTTTTATTTTATTTATTTATTTATTTATTTATTACATTTTTTGGGTAATTATTGGCCTGTTTCTATCTAAACTTTGCATAATGTCTTTCCATAAACCCTTTTTATGTTTCTCCTATCACCACACACAGCAGATGTATTTAATAAAATAAATTCTTTCCTTGATATCTGAATGAATAATTTAACTTTGATTACATTTTTACTTTTTCTTTTCTTTTAATTTATCTTTTTTTTAGATATCTTCATCAGATATCTAAAAAAAAACTTTGGAAATGTCATTAATTCAAACTGAAAGGATAGATCAGTCTTTTAGCAACTGGAATCACCAGACACCATCATAAGCAGCTGAATAACTTGAATAGATTGTGATAAATAACTTAAATACCACTTTCTTAATATGAAGATACTTCTTTTGAAACTCAGACTGGTTTGGTCATTATTTATTGTTGGACAACGTTTTGGGGACGAGGAGTTCTAGAGGAGGACTATAGAGTGAGTTTGCTTTCGTGCTCCCTGGTGTGAAATTAACACAGTGTCACACACGAACTGCTGCTCACTGTTTGTCTGCTATAAGGAGCAGATGGTGGCAGAGGAGGTGCACCGACGTCACATCATCATCATCATCATCAATCTCTCAGACAAATGCTGAGAACAAACTGTCAGTGCATTAAGTGAGCTTTATGTGCATTAAAAAATATGAATAAAGGTTATTTTGCAATTATAAGAATTCAGGTAGAAATGATAATTCATGGCAAATAGAATAGAGGAAACATTTAATGTCAATTTTTCTTTGTACTACATGTTATAATTTGACTTTGCAGAGACAAGCGCAAAGTTGTTGTATGGCTTAATGTTTCGCATCAGCCTTTATGAAGTGATGAGATGGTCTGTGGGGTCCAATTTTATCAGACAAGCATCAAAACCGACCAGACAAAGACAGTTGAGCACATTGTTTAGCATAGTTTAATATCGTAAGTAGAGCATTGTTCTTTAGCTTTGAAGTATCACAGTTAAGTACTGTAATATCATGTGAATGATATAAATTGTCATGTTCATTGCCTGGAGAGTTATGTTTGTGTATTACATCAGACTGAACAAAATCTCACATTCAGTGTCAGTGAAACCTTATCAAAACTATGAACATATAAGAATGTGCCTCAGAACAAGTACATTAAATTAAACTTTAATAAGTAGTGGGGGTGCAATTAATTTATTCTGTTTTTCATCTGTGACAAGCTCTCCTCTGCTGCTGTTGTCACTGGATGTTAAATGTATGACTCATAGTGTCCATTTGTCAGTTTTTGTTTGGTAGACTAAATTTTTAAAGGAAACCAATTTAAATAGGAAAAATACAGTATTATGCCCCAGTCTCCACTTAAAAGTGCGCATATGGTTTGAAATAGCCCAAGTTTTAAAAAAGAAAATGTAAGCCAAAAAATGGAGGGGAAAAAAGTAAAACAATGTTGAATGCAATGAAAAGGAATCTCGACTTTGTCTCTAGGCCAAAGCACGTTATATCATATCATCGTGTTACCAAAGACTGTAAAAATTACGTGCAGTCTGTGGGTCATATGTGTTGGAACCACGGAAAACATAAATAAGTTATAATTTGTCTAGTCAGTATTTCTGCTGTGCATGTTGGTAACGTTACTGAGAAAAATAACAACCAATCAGAGGACGGAACACTGTTGCAACCCGGAAGCAGTTTGTCACAACAAAAAATTGCCGCGAAATCAGCCCTGTTGGGTCAGCTTCTGCGGTAACGAAGAAAACAACTGAAAAACAAGCCTAAAGGAGGGATTTCTTTTTGACTAAAAAAAATTAACGTGTCTTTGCTTGTATGGTGGACGTGTCGGAGCCAAAATGGACGAGTATGACGAACTCTTCGAGATACATGACGACTTTGAGGACCAGTTCGCCGACGAGCTGGAAGTGTTGGCTGAGATGGAAGGTGAGACATAATGCCAACTTCTCTGTTTCGGATTTCGGAATAGCAGGCATTGCTGGTCATGATCGAAGCACTTGTTAGTTCGTATTATAAACGACCCTAGCCGAGGTACAACCCCCGACCCTTACACGTTTTTGCACAAAGGCAAAAACACAAAGATCATCGCTCCAGACCCCATCTACAGCTTTACTTAGTGTTAATGAAATGAACAGTCAAACGCTTTAAAAGCCTTAGTTTTAGAGCAGAACATCTTCAATAAACTAGAATAGCTAGCCAAAATAGTGCGTAGAGACAGTGTAAATTAATAACTCAAACATGTTTAATTTGTACAACATTTTCCTATGACCGTAAAGATAGTTTTTGCCATTTTCTTTTGATTAATAGTACATGAAATGTACTTTTAACTGTGACTGTACACTGCTTGTTTTCTGTGATTCTTCCTTTCAAAACGACGAAACAACTTCTAATCCAGGTTAAATTACCTCTTTTCATGTCATAGCAATCACTCGTCATGTTCTCTACCTTAACCAACAGGAGAGGAAAACACATAGGGGTATGGAGTGGTTAATATAATGAGGCAAGAACAGTGACATTACATTTCTCAAATGTTACAGTTTTTCCAGAAATTGTACCCAGCAGATATGAGTGTTGGTGATTTTTTGTGCATTTTGTGAAGGTTTATTTCAACTCCAGAACTAGCAAACACTGTATTGTTATTTTGCCACTTTCCCCTCTGTTGAAGGATACCTATGACTAATTTCATACATATATGACTATAAATTTGATAGCCCTCATTTTCTGGATTTACAATATCATGCCAGGAGCATTTCTGTTTTTTTTTTTTTCGACCCCCACAACCAAATGGCTCTGGGTTCAGAGTGCTCATTATTGCCTTGAAATAGCCCAAGGTATCAGTAACAGAGAAAAAGGTAGCAAATTATGTCCTGAGGGCTGGACTTGGGTCTCAGCCTAAAGATAATAATAATAATAATAATAATATGAGCATCAAAAGTTTTATCAGTGTGTTTTTGTTTCTGACTGAAAAACTTATGGCTTCAGTAACATAATGTTTTGTCTTTTTTCTATTTTTATTTATTTTGGCAGAGCCTGTAAAAACCTCTAAGCCCGCGAAACGCCAGCAGCAGGACATTTCTGACATAGAGCACCTGCTGGATGACCAGCCCGTCAGTAAGTTGACTCTCAAACTGTTGGGTTGTTATGTTTGCTTGTTTATCTCCGTTATTTTGTATCTTTGATGTAACTTTTTCTTGTTGCAGCCCCCAAAGCAAAGCGACAGAAGCAGGATGTAGGAGTGGTTAAACGTCTTTTCAATGTAGCTAAAGAGAGCAAAGACCTTTCACAGAGAGAAGACATCACTCCACCGTCCTCCCCAGAGCAATACGAACCCTCTGACAAGTTCAGGTACAGGAGATGCATGGGCAGTGTCAGTGTCAGCATGAGCAGTCAATGTTAAAATTTCTTTTAGATTTATGTATTCTAACATACTTGTTTCTGCAAGGGGTGAATTAATTGGAACACAAAATGTTTTACTGTGATAATGGCAATTAATTAAGAGAGATGTACAATAATAAACACTCCAGTATAACATTCCTAAGAGGACTATATGTCAAAAGAAAAACTCTGAGAAGACATTTCAGCGCAGATAAACTAACATTTTGAAGGTAGACTGTTCACAAAAAAAAATCTCTTAAAGGCAGTTTTGTCTTTTTTTTTACCAAGAAAAGAAATAGAAAATGTTCTAGACATAGGTGATGGAAAGCTGCAGAATCAATATTAAATTTTGTTTTTTTTTTTCTACAAGATTAAATCACTGTTCTCGACCTTACATTTTTTAAGTTGAATAAAAGACCTTTTTCACAATATGTAGGACTACCTCAGCCCTATTGGACATCAGTGGCTTGGCTCAAATCCCAGACACTCCTGCACGGCTTCCCACTACAGCTCCAGCATCCCTGCATGTGCTAAAGCGACCTCCTTTAGAGGGAGAATTCATCACTGTGACAGACTCTTCAGGGAGTCGTGTCTACCTCAGGCAGAGAGAAGACACAGAGAAAAAGGTTAAACTTCTCACAGTTACTCTGCTATGATCGTGAACTGAACCCTTACATTTCTGACAGCAAACTCTGATTAAGGGTCTGTTCTGTTTTTTTACATGAATCTTTATGTTTGTATCCAGGTTGTGGAATCCAGCATTGTACCGAACTCCCAGGGTTCACTGGGGCTGCTGGCTCTGCCTATTGGTGTGTTGAGAGAGCAAGAGGCTGACAGGGTGAGTGACCAAGCTGCTGTTTGTATTAAATCTACGTAACATCCACTAATTTTTCCTTTTTTTTCCTTTGTGCAGCGTCACCAGCAGGTACTGGAAGAATCTCAGCGTCTTTCAGACCTGCTGACAGGGTAACTCAACATTGCCTCTCCATCACATTCACACTGGTAGATTTTAAAATGTTATGTGTTGTGTTTTAAACTTTTTTTTCTGATTTGTGTCGCTCCTCAGGAGTGTGAATGACATGTTTGTTGAGCCTGAGAGAGAAGGGGATGAAGAGAATGCCAACCCTGAGGACACAGAGGGCCTGACATCTCGCCTCTGGGTGGACAGATTCTCTCCACGACACTACACAGAGCTGCTCAGTGATGATGTAAATCATATTCAGAGATGACTGTACCTTTGCATGAGTAAAAGTTCCATTTTATCGACTGTGCAGGCCTGTTTTCTTCCAGTTTACCAACCGCTGTCTGCTCAAGTGGTTGAAACTTTGGGACACTGTTGTTTTCGGGAGAGAGAGGAAGTCTCGGCCAGCTCGATCAGATAAACAGGCTCCGACTCAGAACAAACCAAATCAACCCAATCAGAATCCAAATCGCTTCAAGAGCAAGATCGAGATGACTGAGGAGCTTCTGGAGGCTGAACTGGACCAGCACAAACGACCCAAATTCAAGGTTAACATTTCAAGAAAGTTCATCTTGATTATTTTTCATTGTTCTGATCATATATAACACATCTGCTCCTTCTTTAGGTAGCGTTGTTGTCTGGTCCTCCTGGTTTGGGGAAGACCACTCTAGCCCATATTATAGCAAAACACGCTGGTTACAACGTGGTGGAGATCAATGCTAGGTGAGACAAACCAGATGAAGAGTGATGCAGTAAAAGCAGTTAATCATTGACATTGACTTGATATTAATGGTTTGTTTATGCTTTGCAGCGATGATCGAAGTGCAGAGGTTTTCCAGAAACGCATAGATACGGCTACGCAGATGAAATCAGTTTTGGGAGCCAATGAGAAACCGAATTGCCTCATTATTGATGAGATCGATGGTGCACCGGCGGTATGTGCTTAACACTGAACGAACATATCTGGAACTTAAATTTTAGAAAAAAAGTTGGCACACTTGTCCTGATTATTTCTGTACAGAATTACAAAACTCTTGGCTTGTCAGACCAAAAGTTATGTCATTTTGTCAAAAACGCTTTGTTTTCTTCTTCCTTTGTCTGACAGGCTGCGATCAACATTCTGTTAGCGACCCTGAACAGAAAAGACACACAGGGTGGCGAAGTTAGTACGGGAGCAACCAAGAAGAAAAAGAAGGAGTCGATCCTGCTTCGACCAATCATCTGTATCTGTAACGACCTGTAAGTGACACTAAGGCATATTCGCAGACTCATCAAAATGGAAACAGTTTATTCTCCTGTGCCCATTGTCATTATTTGAGCTGCTGAATGTGTAGATCATCTTATTATGGATCATGTCTGAGTACTTCTCTTGGCTTCAGTTATGTTCCAGCTCTCAGACCGCTCAGACAGCAGGCTTTCCTCCTCACGTTCCCTCAGACTCAACCCTCCCGCCTTGCTCAGAGACTGGCAGAGGTTACCGCACACAAACACGCTCACACATACACGCAGTTAACTTACACACACAATCACTTGTAGACACCCTGACAATTGAGATTTATATTGAGAATTTGTTTGCAGATCTCTGTTCGACAGGGCATGAAGACAGACACTGGTACTCTGATGTCACTTTGTGAGAAGACAGACAACGACATTAGGTCTTGTATCAACACACTGCAGGTGAGTGACTGCACTGTGGGGAGGGAACACCTGTATGTAACAGAAGCAGTTTATTTATATAAATTGTTGCTTGTGCAGTTCCTCCATGGTCGAGGCCTTAAGAAGGTGGACACAAGGACCGTCCAGAGTGTCTCTGTGGGACAGAAGGACCAGAACAAAGGAATGTTCCATCTATGGCAAGAGATCTTCCAGTTACAACGTGTGAAACGGTACTTCAAACTTCTTATACATGTTTTATTGTATTTTTAAAATACAAAGGCCTTATATGATTGAGAAATGAATGCATTTATGAACTCATTTAAAACCAGAGAAAACTTTGTACATACTCCGAGAACTGTCCAATCAAAGTGTGATTCAAATGGTACAAATGTATACTTCTTTTTCATGTCATTCATTAAATCTACTGTACACACCCACAGGCCACCGTCTCAGATAGGCCTGGGTGATAAATCGATTATATCGATTAATTCAAATTTTTCCATGTGGACGATTTAAAAAATGAAGCATTCAATTTTTTCTCCCCGCTGTGGCGCACCTTTTTTTACCGCAGCAAGGGCTGACTCCGCGTGTGTTCAGCGTGATTTCACAGTTCACTAACAAAACAACAGAAACCTAAATGTCATAAAAATGTTCTTGTGCGTCTTTGAGACCCAGCACCTTGACAGACACGTGTTCCTTATGGTCTGTGTCAACAGCCCAAAGAGATTGATATAAACTAGACCTCTCGTCAGTGAATGTTCAAATCCCTTTCCTCCAACACTCTGTTTTCTATCGGTCACTTTTCAGGAGTTTGTTTAGATCTTTGACTGAAACATTTACAAAGCCGGGACCCTTTTAGGTTCATCTGCAGATTGTTGATGATGTGATTGATGCGCGTAAAACCTGCTGCTCTTCGAAGTTAAAACTCTGATCATTTTGAGATTTAGACAGTAAAGAAACATAAATTTGTCTTTCTCAAAACACCCTCACTGTATCAGAGAAAATCCCCTCTTATGGTAATTTGGATGGATCATGATTTGTGAAAGTAGACTGAGGGTTGGGGACGGGACAACAAAAGGCGATCAAACAGAGCGGCGCGCTGCGTGGACAGACATGACTGAGAAGTTGTTAAACTTTTACCTGAGGAAAGCTGAGTTCTGCCTTTCCCTCCAACTCCTTCTTTTCCACCAACTAAATCCTCCATTCAGCATTAATCCATCCGCTGACGAGCAGAGCAACATAACGAACCAGCATCGAGGTGCGCTCTGTTAAGCAGGGGCGGACCAGACTTTTTAGACTGGGGTATTTTTACTTATTTGTTTATATTAGAATTAAAGGATAAACAGGCTAAAGCCTTAAAAAATAAAACAACACAGAAACAAAGTGGGTTTTTTTAAAAATAATTTAAAAGTAGAATATAACTAAATAGTGCTTTAATTGTACACTGAAACAGTACTGTACATGCTTTTCCTTGCAGTATTTTTAAATTCAAAATGTACAAAATGGTGCAGTTTTCACTGTGAATGTAAATAAGTCTGCCTCCTTTAAAACTACAAAGTGAAGTTACTGAAACAGAAGAAAAGCTGAAAATTCAATTCCAAGAGTCAAATAGAGGTTACTTTCATTAAGTTTTTGACAAATTAAAACAAAACTAGTTTTGAGTTATCTCTTTCATTTGAACTTATTATTTTCTTTAAAAGGAAAAAAAAATTGTCAAAAATCGTAAATCGAATTATTTGTGAAAAAATCGGAGATTTTTTTTTAGGCCATATCGCCCAGCCCTAGTCTAAAGCCTCAAGCTAAAAAAATTCTGAAGTCCTGAGGAACTGCTGAAACAGAGAGTTTTATGCTTATCAAAGTGACTCTTTTAAAGTGGTTTAATGGAGAATTCATCATGTCCAAGATGCCAGTAAAATACATTTCTTTTGTTCTTGTAGGAAACGTATTGGTGAGACGTTTGAGGAGGCGCCAGGTTCAGGAGGTACAACTCAGAGGTTTCAGCACATTCTTCACTTGGCTTCATTCAGTGGAGAATATGAAAAGGTTTCTCAGGTAAAGGAAACACCTGGAAATAAAACACAACAGCGTTAAAGAAATGTTGACTAGAAATGTTGTGTAACAAGAATCTCACTGAGTGTGCATTCATGACTGTGTGAAATGAAGCTAAATATGGACTCCTCCTCAGGGTTTGTATGATAACTATCTGTCCATGCGTGTGAGGGATCCAAACATGGAGAGCGTGAACGAGGCTCTGGATTGGCTGATGTTCTCAGACAGACTGAATCACGTGATTCTGCATGGACAAAACTTCTCCCTGATGAGATACCTGCCCTTCCTGTCGGTCTCCTTTCATTTCCTGTTCGCACACACACATGTGCCTCGGATAAGCTACCCACACAGCCAGCATGAGGTACCAATCAACAGTTGTGTTGCAATAAAGGATACAAAGACATGAGATGTGCTGTAATTAAAGTTTATCGCTAAATTCTTATTGTGTCCTCTCCAGGCCTCCTCAAAGCTCCTCAGCAGCAGGAACGCTTTGTCCACCATGTTAGCAGACATCCCAGCATGCATCAGAACAAGGATCAGCCAGCTCAGCCTCACCCTCGATATTCTCACCCTGCTCCTCGACATCATATGTCCCAAACTACGGCCTGTACGTAAGTTCACACAGTATACGAGCTAGAACTCCCCTGACCCTTTAATCTCAAACTGTTTCCGTCCGTCAGGTGAATCCACAGCTCTTTAGCACCAGAGAGAGGGAGCAAATGCGAGAACTGATCGACACCATGCTGGCTTATAACCTCTCCTACAGGCAGGACCGCACACCTGAAGGACAGTACATGTACATGCTAGAGCCGTAAGTAAACACCCCTACACACAAACGCTTACACACCTGCACACAACTCAACATGGAGCTGTGATGCATGCTGGGCTGATGTGTGTTTCTGGGGATGTTGAAGGTCACTGCTCTTGTCCAAACTGTGGTTTCCTGCATGGAGGCTTAGAGGGTAATCCCTTTAACACCTTGTGTGTGAGTGTGTTTGTGTTTGATGGTGAGGGAGCTCACAGAGTAGTAAGCCTCAGAGCCTGTCAGGTAGGGTGCAGGTAGATGAACGAACAGATGAAATGAAATATGAAGGGAAAGAGAAAAAAGAAATATGACATCATCTCATAAATAAACGACAAAAAACTGGTCCTACAAGAGAACTTTGAGACTTGTGAGACCATCATTTATCTCCGTTATTTTAACCTTCTGGACAAAGCCTGTGAGGTTAGTAAAATGGGATAAGTGGTTGGACATCTCTGCCATGCCGTCCGAGGTCGATCATCAGCCAAGCTCTCAGGGCGGCTCCTTCCTCCAGGCTCGCTGTGACGAGGTGCTGGTGACCAACGACTGGTGCCTTCCTCTGGTGTTAGCTTTACTGCTGCTTCTCCTCCTCTACACCTTCCTCTATCTGCCCTCTCTGGCTCACCACAACAACACGCTCTGACCCCTCATGGAGATACTTGGAGCGGCATTGTGGACGTAAACCTTGTACATTTCACAAACCTGATAGGTCCACACCGGACTGGATTATTTGATTGGACTGCTCCTTTTTTGGAAATGGTTGTTGATTGGTCAGACTGTGTCACCAGATGTTCTGGCTTCTGGATGCCCGAATTCTGAATTTTTGACTGTAGCAGAGTATTTTCAGAGCTCTGAAAAAAATGGATGAAATCATTTCTACATCTACAGACTCATTTGCACTCCACTGATGTAAGTGACTTGAAGCAGATTTGAACTTCTTTAGATTATGTTGATTTTGTTAGTCCTGGTTTTTATACATCTGTTGTTGCTCAAACCATGTTCTTGTTTTTCAGTCACTTTTTTATTATACAGCGCTAAATTGTAACAAAAGTTTTTATAAGGACACTTTACAAGAAGAGCAGGTCTGGCTCATACTCTTATAACATTTTTAAAGACCCAACATGAATCTATCAGGAGAAAATGCCACACCAGTTTAACTTTCCTTCATCAGGCAGAAATCCCAAGAGAAACCAGACTCACTGATGAACAGCTGTTGCTCAAAGCCAGGACTGAGTGAGACAGGAAGTGAGCTGGTGTGTGGATTTGATTTAAAAGCTGTGAGTGTGACAACATTTTTTCAAAGCTGATTTTTTTATGAACACAGCACTTTGCAGCAAGATCAGATGAAGTTTTTATTTGTGGCTTTTTAACTGAAATATGACAAAGGTATGGTAAAGTAGCATGGCCAGCATAATCTCCAGGTTTTAAGGCTGCTGCTTGAGTTTAAAATCTACAGTGATACCCATGGATGAAGCAAAGCCAGGTCTCTAGTTTACTTTTTTAATTTTCAAATAATTTTCATTTAATTTAGAGTGATACCATATGACAAAACTGTGACCTTTGCTGGTTTTGTGAATATTTTTCAGAGTAGTAGCTTTTTAGGGGTTATACTGTTCCCCTTGTACCCTGTTGTATCTGAACGAGTTTAATCATTTAAAAAGCCTTGTTTCCCACCCTCTGTCTGAAACGCTTCATTTTAGCTCATCTCTCAAAGGCTCCCCGCCCCACAATCCCCCTTCCTCTGATTCGCCAGCTTTCTAGAGGCCAATCAGGGACAGACCTTGGTGTTTGAGGCCCACACCATCCAAGACATTTATTTGTTTTAAGGTTTTTCGGGGGACTTTTGTGCTTTTAACTGCCTGACAGAACAGTGGGGAGAGCAGGAAACAGGACGAGAGTGAGGAGTGATGTGTGGGGAAGTGGCTGTAGGCTGGAGTTCAACCAGGGCAACCAGCTGGAGGCTTGGCATCACTGGGCGCAACTTAGCCGTTAGGCCATGTATCTGCATCCTCATGCTAGGCGGTCCTTTGTGTTATTATTTCAGCTGGTCTTGTAAAGATGACATGTTATTTGAAGAACTAGCCATTTTGAGCAGTCAACAGACAGATTCACAACGTGTAAATATGTAATATTTTTAAAATGTGCTAGTGTTTAGTGCAGCCAGCATTGTCACTTTTTATTCATGTTCCAGGAGACCTCAATTTACCACCCCAACCCAGTCAGTATTGTCACATTGAAAGGACCCAGGCTATATGCAGTGGGGAAAATAGGTATTGAACACGTCAACTTTTTTCTCATCACATTTATTTCCAAAGATGCAATTCAAACAAAATTTCTTTCAAAATTTGGTATTAACTCAAATGATCCACACATGAAAAGAAATCACGAAGTTCAGGTCCATAAATAATGAATATGTGGAATTAAGTACAATAACACAGGAAACAAGTATTGAACACGCTAACTGAGACTCATCTAATACTTAGTGGAGAAACCTTTGTTTGCAATGACAGCTTCCAGATGCTTTAACTAATCGCCTACACTGCTCAGGTGTGATTTTGGCCCATTCCTCTGCACAGATTGTCTTTAACTCTTGAATATTCTTTGGTGCCCTCTGGTGAACCCTTTTCTTTCATTCTTTCCACAAATGTTCAATTAGATTTAAGTCAGGTGATTGACTACGCCATTCTCACAGATTGATTTTCTTTTTTTGAAACCATTTGAGAGTCAACTTTGCCGTGTGCTTTGGATCTTTGTCCTGCTAGAAGGTCCAGCCACGTCTCATCTTCATCATCCTGGTGGATGGCGGCAGATTCATATCAAGATTTTCCCGATACATGGCTTCATTCATTGCCCCGTAAATTCTATGAAGTTTGACAAGACCATGAGATGAGAAACAACCCCATGCCATCCACCTCCAAACTTCACTGTTGGTTTAGTGTTTTTTGGATGATGTGCAGAGTCATTTCTCCTCTAAGCATGTATGTAGTTTAACAGCCGAAAAGTTCAATTTTTCTTCTTATCTGACCGGACAACATTCTCCCAGTATTCTACAGGCTTGTCAAGATGCTGTTTAGCAAACTTTAAACGAACTTCAACATGCCTTTTCTTGAGGGATGGAGTCTTGCAGGCTGAGCGTTCATAGAGGCCATGGTGGTGGAGTGCATTGCCTATTGTTTTCTCTGTAACAATTGTATCTGCTGCCTCCAAGTCTTTCTGGAGCACTTTCAGGGTGGTCCTTGGCTTGTTGAGTACTCTTCTGACCATGGACTTGAATGTCATGATTTCTTTTCATGTGTGGATTATTTGAGTTGATACCTATGTCTGGTAAAAGAAGAAGAAGAAATTTTGTTTGAATTGCAGCTTTGGAAATAAATGTAACAAGAAAAAGGTGACACGTTCGATACTTATTTGCCCTACTGTACATGTGAGCTCCAGGTAGTGATAACACTGACTTACCCTTTCACACTGCTCCCAGGGGCCTTCACCACCTCAAAAACAACAAAAAGAAGAAGAGTGTGTGTGGGAGCACAGCCAGGAAACAGAGCCTGTTTGTGCCAAATCTCATCTCCTCGGGGTTAGACTGTACACTCTGCCCCTTTACAGAGGGAAAGAAGCGAAGAATGTGAGAATAAGCATAAACAGAAGATGGCTCTTTTGTATAATATTAACTGTAAAAGACATGTAGCTACTCTGTGTGAATGATCTGTAAGCTCTCATTACTAAACTGTTACTGTAAACATGTTAGCCAGAAGTTACCCTGCTTAAGTTTGGCACATTGTTTAATCTGGGATGTTTTAGGGGGCGTTGACCCGTCAAACTGCTCGTCATCCCTGGTCTCTGATGAAAACCCATCTGTTTTCTCTGTTTATGTCTGATAAACATCTCACAGTCACACAGATTGTTTTCATCTTATTTATGATTTATTAGGTCACTCAGACACTCAGCTATTGTGTGTTTGTATATGTGTGTGTGTGTATGTGTGAGCGTGGGTGGGTGATGGAGAGAGATGGGGATCAACTGTAAGAGGATTAAGGTTTTAGAGAGTGACAGATTCAGGTTTTATTCTGCTAAACATAAACCAAGGCATCAAAACTCGAACCTCTTTGTCTTTTTCTGTGTCCTCCTGAAAGATTCAGCCCTCTGTCATCCCTCTGCTGATACGACTGGTTTGATTATAAGTAATGGTGTGTTTTTGCAGATATATGCTTATCATATGCATGTGTTTGCAGACGGGTTGAGGAGGTGGTGAAGTTCCCCGGCCTGCCCCCGCGTCGTCAGCTGACGTATCAGGCCAAACAGACGATCAGCAGAGAGATGGAGCAGGAGAAGATGAGGAGAGCTGAGCAGATGATGCTGCAGAGAAATCCTGCAGGGGTGAGAGCTCAGACATGTTATCCAACAGATGGTGGCTTGTTTTAGACAATCAGGTCACAGTTTGTTAATAATGTAATGTTTTTATAATCCACTGTGTCCATGTGTGGCAGAGAGAGGGTGATAAAAAGAGCGCTGGGCCAAAACCAACCAGGAACCACGAGCAGAGGCTGGAGAACATCGTCAAACAGACCACAGTGGAGAGCAGGGTGAGAGTCACACAGCTGCACTGAAAAGAAGGAAACGTGGCTGCATTAATCCCAGGAGAAGACTGCAGGTTGTTTCATAGCATGGTCACACTGGCCTTCCTTGCTGTGCCATACTCTACACCGCTCCCATACAAACCTGATTTAAGGCACACACATGGCCTGACGATGTCATCATGAAGCATCTGTTTACAAGAAGCACAGTCTCATCAGCACAAAACAGAGAACATGGCCACAAATGTGGTTACTTTTTTAGCTTATGTTGAGTCGTGTTGGTCCAACACAGCCTTCAAACACCCCTCCCACTGTTCAAAATGATTGTTAAGAGGAGCAGTCCCAGGGAATATACGTCATCATGTCTGCTTGCTTGTGCTCATACTTATGCCTGTGCTTGTGCATGAAGTGTACCACGCCAAAGCATACCTCTCCAAAGTGTGCCAAAGCCAGCAGGGGTAGGAGAAAAAAAATCAAAAAATCGATGTATCTGGATATTTTGTTTGACAGGATCAGAACCAGGATTCTTTGTCAAAAAATCTTTTTTTTTTTTCAAATTCAAATTCTTCATTTCAGTGTTTGTTTATAAACTGGATAGGAAATAAGTTACCACTTTTCTCCAGCAGAGGGCAAAATGTTTCTCTCTGACTCACATGATGTGCATTTTGTTGGAAAGTAAGGCTCCTGATATAGTCTTTGGACATTATCATCATTATTTAACTTTTTCACATGATCTGGTGTTAAAAAAGCAAACTAAAAACTGGAAAAATAGTAGTTGTGAAAGAATCGCAAATTAATCAGCACCCAAAAAATTGTAATAGAATCAATTAGTGAGAAGAGCATATTGTCCCAGTCCTAAGAGCTAGTTGCTGAATCTCCTTAAAAGGGCAAATTTTTCATTTTAAAAAGAGAAAAACAACTTGTTTTTTGTGGCAACAGTGCAGGAGGCTTCTAGAATGCTGGATTAAGGAATACCAGGTTGGCCTTAAAGACACAGTGGTTGAAATGAAGCATTCCTGACAGAGTTGGAAAAAATGGGTTTCAAGGACACCAGCCTGATAAAGGAAAAGTGGTTTCATGGAAATCCACTTCAGCTGTATCAGAGGTGCCTGGGTTTAAAGCAGCCAGTTTAATAAACTTTAGAATATTATATCTGCTTCTCTCACGGAGATGAGCCCTAACTCGTTGTCCAGTTAATAGAGGATGAAAAAAGGAATCATTTTTGCATATTACCTATTAATATTTTTCTAGATTTTCTAGATTAGAAAAAAAGGCACTTCTTCAGAACTTGACGGCAGCACCTCCAGCTAAATAACTTGAAGCACTTCAAACTTCTTTGCTGTGACACATAAACATGTTAAGACAGGATTTGTTAATTGAGAGCACAGTTATGTCAGATGTATGGGGCTTGGTTTGGATTGAGCCTCCTGTGGTTAAGTGATGTTGTGCCAGTAGGTGGCGCCAGAGAGGACCTTCAGGAATCTGTTACACTGAGTATCCATCAGAGCCTCTGTGAGCTGAGCTGCAGGGTTATAATGGATCAGTATCTGGAGAGAGAGAAAAACCCTGGAGGGCAGAAACAAGGATAATGAGAAGCTACTGGGTTAAAGTCCCTGATGGTGAAACTGTTAAATGAGGCTAATGAGAGTGTGTGTATGTGTGTGTGTGTTCCTGTTCATTGTTATTGACCTCATTAGTAAGGACGTAGGGCAAACGTCATGATTGACAGGGTCTTTAACCTCCCCTTATGTTTGTGTGTTTGTTTTCTGCAGCCGGAGGTGGACTTCTTTGGTCGAGCCATCGCCCCCAAACCCCAGAGACCTCAGCCCTCCTCAGACTCAGGTACAGTTTGACATCAATGAGCTTCTCTTTTTCAAACGCTCACAGGCAGTTTGATGGAAAAATGCTTTGAGGCACATCTGGTCCAAACCCACAGCAGAGGTGATCACTGATGCGTATTATGTAACGCTGCTAATTCAGATCTCTAGGGACAAACTGCAGTCAGGAGTTCTCCACTTTGACATCAGTGCTGCCCTCACGATGGAGGACATGTCATGTCTTTCTTAACAGTAGACCTGGTGTGTCTAATGTGCAGCCTTTTTGATCATTTGTGGACCTCTGCTGATAAAATCAGCCAGTTAAATGTTTTAAAACATGAGAAACATATATCATAAAACATTTTGTTATAATTTTCATCAGGCCTCATGCCTTCGTAGCTGTCAAAACCTGACAAAAGTTTGCAGATTAGTTCCTATAATTTGGTTGGCTAGTAGCTTTGTGTCACTGGAAACAAACGTAGCTGCTGTGTTCGGATGCATCACGGTTGCAGGCTAAAAATAGCACATTTGCATAAACAATAGAGCTCTTAAGCAGAAGCGTGTCACCCTTTCTCTCTTCTCCATCATGGCCAGCCGGGGTAAATAAAGTCAGAAGGGTATTCTTCTGTATTCTTCTGAAGGGTATGATATTGTGATTTTGTAAAAACATCCAGAAATATGTACAGCATTTCTAATTAACACCAAGAACATCAAGTTATAGCACAAGGGAGACCGGTTCCTGTCAACATGGAGGGTTGGAAATATCCCAGTTAAAAGCCCTCAGCATTCATTGATGTGTTTGTTACTCTCTGGTTTCCAGGCCTGCAAAGGGCTTGCACATTGGAAGTTGATCAATATTGTTTTTTTTTAACAACAGAGCTCAAGAATGCAGTTACTAAAACACATGAAAGCAAATAATCCCATGTTGCAAATTTCAGAGAATTGAGCCCAGAGTTAACGATAAAGCACTCAGGCCCCAGGATTTAAAGCTGTGCCTGTTTGATTTGTTGCTCGTGCTTTGACCTGAAAACAGCCGCAGCTCCGCATTAGCACCACCATTAGGCTGTTGATCAATCTCAGTAATGCAGTGCTTTTAGGAAAGTTAGTCATTTCACTGGATGCACTTTTATTTCAGCCCCTGATCTGGTTCTCTATCACTCACTGCTAAAAAATCGTGGAGTGTTTTTTTTTTAAATTTCATCCAAACTGGATCAAGTTACCGCTGCATGTATCCACTGGGCTGATCAGTTTTATTGTCCATGTGTGTGAGCACGGTTTTCAATATAAAGCCATAAAATACACAGAAGAATTGAAACATAAATCTGCTATGTTCAGACATTTAGGTGTACATATTATGGGGTGCAGCTGCTCTTTCACCTGATGGTTATGTAGAGTGGGTTTTTACACTGTATATCCAAAAGGTGAAAAGTTTGTAAAACTGACTTAATTGATTTTTTATTTTTTTTACAGGATTTTCATTTTTATTGTAAATACTTCCAAATATCAGTTATCAGTCTCATGAACTTCTAATGTTAAGTATTTTGGCATTGGCCCTAAAAAACAATATCTTTAAACCTTGGAGGTTTTGAAAGCTTCACAGCTGAAAACCAGTCACTTTCACTCTCCTCAAAGTTTGCCTTCATGCAAATATCCTGCTTACATCCACCCCATGTAGATTTATGCAAAGCAGCTTTCAAATTATGTGGATTAATCCCTGGACGGTGAGCTTTAACTTAAAATACACCTCTAACATCTTCTCAGGGCTTCATGTAATTTATGTTTTCATTATGAATTGCGGATATGTCAGAGTTGCCGAAAAATCTTTGCCATGGGCACAAGCAAACTCCAATCTTTCATCTAGTCAGCACTGTATTGTTTAAAAAAATTACCCACAATGCTCTTGTGCTCTCTGCAGGTGAGAAACCTGCTGAGCTTTCAATGGGGACAGCTGTGGGCAACAGTGACGTTTGGTTCCGCTTCAACGAGGGAATGTCCAACGCTGTCAGACGAAATGTTTACATCAGAGAACTACTGTAACAATAAAACACACACACACACACACACACACACACACACACACACACGTGAACACTTCAATAAATCCAAAAGGCCTCTGTTAAATTCAAAACAGTCTTTATTTTGATTGACAGTGTAAAGAGCCAATAAAAAGGTGTTGTTGAACATTTCTCAGCAGTCCTTCAAAACAAACCTCCAGAAAGCTACTCAGTGCTGAACGCTTACACACACTCACACACACACACACACACACACACTCACACTGTCACTCACACTGTCACTCACACACACACACATACAGTCGTCTTCACTTAAATTAAAAGCATTCGGGGGTCTCCCAATAAATAAACACAAAAATGGTGTGTGTGTGTGTGTGTTTGTTTGTGTGTGTGGGAGGGGGAGAGGCTTGCAGAGTGTGTCGAAGGGTGCAGAGTGAGTGTGTGGGAGTGCATGATTCTTTAGTTTATATGCATCCGGGACTTTGTGTGTGTGTGTGTGTATGTATCTGTGTGGACATGGACGTGTGTGTGACCATTAGAGGATCACACACTTGCCCTTCTCCACCCAGGGATTGGCTCTCATCAGCTCCGGGTTCAGAAATGGATCCTCACACACACAACCCTCGATCCACTTCACCAGTCTGCAAAAAAAACAACAACACACACATGAACACACACCATCAGCTTGATTCTGATACATGATACTTTAGAGGACTTAAATGTGTGTGTGTGTGTGTGTGTGTGTGTGTGTGTGTGTGTGTGTGTGTGTGTGTGTGTGTGTGTGTGTGTGTGTGTGTGTGTGTGTGTGTGTGTGTGTGTGTGTGTGTGTGTGTGTGTGTGTGTGTGTGTGTGTGTGTGCGTGCGTGCAGACGGTATACACTCACTCAGTTACAGTGATGGAGGATTTCTCTCTGTTGATCGCCAGCTGATATTGAAGGCTCTCCACCTCTCTCCTCATCTGTGGAACATCCAACTCCTCCATGATGCTACTGCTGTACACACACACACACACCAGGGTTAAGACACATTAATAAAACATAAAACTAAACAGTAAAAACACACACATCAAGGTTAGCTATCCTTATTCTTGCTGCAGTGCAAAATAACATGAATAAAATTGAAACTTAAAGCTACCTGCAGGGTTGTGTTGACGTGTGGACAGAGCATAACAGTTTATATAACCAACTTTCCTCCACTCTGAGGCTTTCATGAGTTTGTGTCTAATAGTTGGTCAGTAGTTCCACATCTTGTCACTGTAGCTTTAAGCAAACATTAGTCAATCAGTAATAAGTCACATATTAATTTGAGGATTATTTTCAGTGGTGGATTAATACACATTTTGTGCTCTGCTGAGTTCACAGCCTCAGGATGGTGTGTGTGTGTGTGTGTGTGTGTGTGTGTGTGTGTGTGTGTGTGTGTGTGTGAGAGAGAGATTGGCTCTAAATGAACTGAAGTCACTGTCACTCAGAAGAGAAGAGTAGTAAGGCTCGTTAATGTCTTTTTAATAGTTAATGGATGATGGAGCTCTGTGAGGCTGATGAAAAAACTGGTGTCAGGCTTTTGCTCCAAAAAAAGTCCTGCTGTCTGTATAACAACACATTGTTTACTCTAGCCTTCCTGTTTTTTGGTGTGTTTAAAGAAGAGGTAAGGAACAAGAAGTAGTCATTCAAACCTCAATATGACTGAGAAAAGTCGATGGGCAGAAAAAAATGTCCTTTTACTTATGATTTATCAAATTAAAACCTTGAACCATGTTGATTTGATGTGGGCTGTATTGTCAGTTTAAAAGGTTGTTTTGTGACTGGCCTTTGGTGTGTCTATCATTTATTATTAACCAGCATTCTGACAATCTGATTGGTCAAACCCCTTTACAATTGTAATTTTTAGCATCTATATGCTTGGGAAAACCTGGTCACACATGTTACAAATCAATCCGCAGCAAGTAGTTCCGGCACATCTGCAATGATGATAATTTGACTAAAATGTCTACATCAGTAGACAACATGCAGCATATTTTTACTCTTTTATACTACACAGATATTAGTGAGGGATGTTATAAATAGGGCTTTGACTCTAACACGTTAATTACAATTAATTAATTATAGATAAAAAAAAAAGCTGTGTTAGATGCCAGTGCATTTTATCCCTGTCTAGTGTTGCTCTCCAGACAACATGAAACGCTGCTCAGTGCATGAGTTCCAGTCATATCAATCATTGCCATGCACAAGGAGACACCTCAAATGTTGCCGGCTTATGACAAACAAGACAGAGGAGACAATGTTACTTAAAAAAGAATAATCCAATAGAAGTGTTGATCGCTGCATTGCTGTGTGCAAATTGTGCTACAAAGAGTTCGCTATCACTTGAGTAATTCTAGCCCCCAGTATCACTTCAGCGCTTGACATGTAGCAGCCAAAGACTTCATATGGTAGCAGCAAGCCCGGACACCAACCCACCGACTCAAACTTAAGTTTACAAAAAATGTTTAAAAACTTGAATTTATTAGCTGAGCTTGGCCAACTTTGCCTGGTCAGATTGCTGCAATGATCCTTGTACTACACTTCACATTCAAGAAGAACATCTGATTAAGGACAAACATGATTTTGTTTAAGCTTATCTATCCACTGACCGAGTCAGCTACCAAAATCTATCTGAATTGGAAATGTTGCTCCTTGTTTCGAATACACATATGCGATTAATTAATTCCAAACCTCTAATTTGCTTATTTTTTAATGGAGTCCCACCAGCAGTTATTACACAATAAAAAGCTAGGGGACAGAGACGCTGACCACAAATTGAAGAAAACACTAGCAACTGTAAACCTGGAGGTGACATGAACTTGGCAACATTACAGTACTGGTTTCAGGGAAGAGGACCAACATAGGTGCTGCTGTCAGCTTCTTAATCATGTTAAGACTTCCTGTAATGGAAATTTTTACTTTAATGTGACGCGCTCGTGCATACTCGCAGTACTATATTTGTCAAATGAAGAGGTGATGTAGAGGAATAAGAGAAGTTAGTGGCACCAAAATATTTCATTTTGATATTTGTGTTTCTTAGGAAGATGTAGGCGTCAAACTGAACTAGCCCAAAATATTGGAGTCTTATCAGTCCAGGTTTGCGGCTCATAAAAAATCAACTTTACATTGTGGACGTCTGATCTATCTTTAATCTCTACTTGTTGTAAACTGTGCCCCACCCTGTCCAAACCTCACACCGGGAAGGGGGAGAGAAAGAGAAGGAGACAGTGGAGAGTTCAGGATCACTTTAGTTCCCTCTACTGGAAACAGTCACTTGTCCTCCTCTTCCTCCCCCTCTTCATCATTTAATGGATGTGAGTAAGTCTACAGCTCTGAGCCCGTTTCCTCCAGCAGCATCCATCACATCCATCCTGCTGGAGCCAGCTGTTCCA
Source organism: Halichoeres trimaculatus (assembly GCF_033239565.1). Lineage (NCBI taxonomy): Eukaryota > Metazoa > Chordata > Actinopteri > Labriformes > Labridae > Halichoeres > Halichoeres trimaculatus. The sequence continues at coordinate 22,931,525 of NW_027437180.1, forward strand.
TAAAAAGGCCTCCCTCCTCCTCCTCCACCTCCTCCTCATCATTTAATTATAACATCCTCTAAATGTGCTACAGTGACACATCATCTCCATCACTCGGCGATCAGGGATATTAAATGCTCCTTCATATAGAATTGACGGTTTAATAAGTCCATTTGTGACTCGTCTGTCTGTTCATAGAAGAATAAATCGAATGTACATGCTAGCTGTGTCTCTTGAAAACACCAAAACACTATTCATCGCAGATGGATGGGGATTTTATGAGCATGAAAACGACCAACACCTCCCACACGAACAACCGCTCTTACCGTCAAGTCTTCCAGGGAGGACCGCGGGTACTTCAGCCGGCTGATGGAGGACGAAGACGGGGCCGTGGCAGCGGTGGTTTCAGCAGAGAATAGGTGGAGTTTCCCCGGCAGAGGAGTCCTGCTTCAGTGCAGGCAGGGGAAAGAGGAAGACGAAGAAGAAGAGGAGGAGGTGGGGGAGGATGTGTGTCGGCGCAGGGCACTCCCCTGCGCTCCTCTCTGATAGCGACTGGATGCGGGAGGCGCAGGGCGGAGAAACGGGAGCCACACCGCCTGCTTTGACACTTTTTGACAGTCAAACGAGGTCTGGAGCAGACGACGCACCTGTATGGAAATCCAGGAGCAGCTCTGAGGCCGAGTGGGGGATGGAAGCACGCAAATTAGGACACGATCCAAAGGGAAAACATGCCCGCATGTAGTTTTCCATTCAGATGACTGCAGCTGATGTTGGTGTCTCCCGGAGGAGTTACAGGGAAATGAGATATGACGCACAATGCTGAGAGCGAATTCAAAGGGCTCATGTAGATTTACTTTTCAGGTCCCTCTGTTTCTTAACCCTATAATGCCAAACGTATCATATTTGATACATGCCTTTTTCAGCCCTCCACATAAGCAGTGTGGTATTTTTCATCCTGAAAAACCTGATGTGTACAATAAGATACATGCAGTGCACAGATAAACCAACACTGGGTAGTAAGTCACTCATTAGCCGCCCTTCCAGTGACACTCTACTGCCATGACTCAGGAATTGGACACAGTTGGTTTTTTAAGAACTTTGCAAAGTTTAAGGTTGAGGTAAGAAAAACATTACGATATTTACTGGCACATCAATAGGAACAGTTACTGGGTTCATGCAAAGTAAAAATACTAAAAAAATTCACAATATATGATAGAGTAAACCCTGTTGAAGATGGTTGAAAATTTGATACAGCGGGTATATAAGGTCACGTAACTCTAAAACAGTCAATCGCCTTTTACTTGTATTTCATGCATTATATCTAAAATCAAGCAACAGTCTTTTTATTTTTAAATTAGATAATTTGGTACATTTAAAATTAAAAACTAGGTATGAAACTTGCTGTACTGCTGTATGAAAGGATGGCCTGGATCGTTTCCCAACATGGGAAACCCGACAGAGATGCAAGCAGTGCACAGGCCACTTTGCCCATGTGTACTGTCAGAAATGCAGAGTGCATCTTTGCCTAAACAAGGAGAGAAACCGTTTTCAGGCCTTCCACCATGCAAAATAACAGGTTGTGAACTGCAAAATGAGTAAAATACTAAAATGTTATTTTTTTTCCAGGCTTCCACCCAGCCAGTTCCATTGGTGGCTTTCTCACTACTGCATGATGGTGGCACTTGCTTGTGATTTATGATGTTTTTGTTTGTTCAGGAAAAAAACAATCATTGAGCATTGTGACCTTACGTATCAAATATGATGCAAATTAAAACTTAGATATGGAAAGTGATCTTTGAAAAAATGTTGGGGGGTTGTTCAGAGGGACCAATCAAGGCTCCAAGTTCAAAGAACTGGAATTTTCTGTCAATTATTTAAAGGTTTGGGCTTTACAGGGTTTAAGAGATGTTGCAGTACCGTCAAGATCAGTGTAAATTTGAGAAATTTATTTTGCGTGTCCTATTTACAGTCAGTGTAATTTAAGTGGAGGCTTTCAGTGGGTAAAGCCATTAATTCCCTTACTTTGATATTGTTAAATTTTAATTTCAATGTCAATAGGATGGGCAAGAATACAAAATCCTCTTGCCTTACTGATTGACCCGTTTTTCCCCCAAACATCGAAAAAACCATACAGATAATGTACAAGAAAGCAAAGGTTAAAAAAAAAAACAAGACAAACAGTTCAGTTCAGAATTTTATTACACAAAATTGAACAAATACTTGCAACACCAAAATAGCTAGTCTTAAAAGTTCCTCTTTAGAGAGAATCAGACTTTCACTTCAAACTTTTAATCCTCTCCTTCACGAGCTTTGTCTTTTATTTTCTGAGTTTTCTGACCATTGATACCTGTAGGTTCACCTGAAAGAGACAGAATCAATTATGACCATCGGTGATAAAACACGTGAGTTTGTTTTTTAAGAAAAGAGCTACAGTTGCAAGACAGGCTGTCTGTGGGGGGACAAAGACTGACCATTGAACGTGCAAGATTTCACAGGACCACAGCTGCAGTGTGATGAGTCACATTTGCCTGTAAAAAAATAGAAGAGAAGATGTTTCAATTCACAAAGAAACTACCAGAATCATGGGCGAGTTTGGCCGCTGCAGCCTCAGAATAAAGTTAGAATCAGGAGCTGGAGTTCAGCTGTCATAGTAGGTGTCAGAAAAGTTTATTTTAGTTTGTCATCACTGGCTTAGAGGATTATACAAGAGCATAAAACGCTGAAGGGAAACTCACCAGCTTTTGGATCCAGTGAGGCCGCAGCCAACACAAAGTTTGAACCATCCATCTTCTGCCGCCTACCCGGGGTTGGATTGCGGGGCAGCAGCCTAAGCAGGGAAGCCCAGACTTCCCCTTTCCCTAGCTACTACGTCCAGCTCTTCCCGGGGGATCCAGAGACGTTCCCAGGCCAGCCGAGAGACGTAGTCTCCCCAGCGTGTCCTGGGTCTGCCCCGGGGTCTCCTCCTCCGAGTGGAATGTGACCTGGACACCTCACCAGGGAAGCGTCTGTATCAGATGCCCGAGCCACCTCATCTGGCTCCTCTCAACATCGCAAGTTTGAACCAAAGACCTTGAATTAAAGATGGAAAAAACGTCAACCAAAGTGTAAAATCCAGGAGAAGATACAAGTCATGTGCTGGATAACAAGCCTCAGGTTAGACTTAGAATCAGGAGCTGAAATTCAGCTGTCATAGTAGGTGTCAGAAAAGTTTATTTTAGTTTGTCATCACTGGCTGAAACTGTTTATAAGACAATATGGCAGAACTCAACAGTTCTTACATTTAACGATGCTGTTTACTTTGATCACCAGCACACTCTCTCTCTCGAGTGTTGAGTGATCGAGTTCAGGCATCTTCATAGTCCTCGGTCTCCCAATGCAGGTAACATCCAGTCCTCAGCATCGTTGCTAGCTGTAACCGAGACAGGGAATTCAAGGGTGATAGAAGTTAGATGAAACATCTAAGTAGTAGTAGTAGTAACAGAGACTTAAGATAAGTTTTTTGCCATGTGTCGGTATCACAGCGTGGTCTGTGCATCATGGACGGTAGCTCCTGCTCTTTCAGTTGAGCCACGTGCTGCTGTTCAGACTTACTCTTGAAGCAAATATCAGAAAATAAAACTCACGTGTTTAATTTTACCAGGTGACCGGTTAGGCTTCCCTCAGCCATACCGACCTGCCCCATCGCCTTTGTTCCAGGGCAGAAAACTTTGTTGTGCATGACCAAAGGACCAACGAAGAACCACTCGTCCAACCATGCCATTCAAAGAGACCGGAATTGCTGCGAACGCTTGGTTTATAAACGGCTTCCGGAAGTCCCGCCCCTTTTCAGGCCAGCTGCTGAGCCAGCTCCGCTCTTTGTTCCCGCAAATATTAAAAGAAATTTTAGTAATTATCCTTGGCTATATGCCACGCTCGAAAGAAAGTTGTTTGTGGCAAAGCTGCTGGTTTTTAAAAAGAAGATGCAGTGAAAAATAGTTTGGCACTTAAGAAACAACATCTCCCATGAGCCTTCTTCGTAGAGGCTACAACGAAGCGTCATGGGAGTTGTAGTTGAAAGTTAACAGCGACGTAACGAAATGGAAATAATTTTTTTCTAAACTGGCGAGTGCTTACATTTGTCATATGCTAGTTTCTATCAGGAGACATGATATTTTAAACTACAAAATTTGCATGAAAATAACGTAAAATTACTTTGGCTTTTCAGAATTGGAGAGCAAAATATATTAATGAAGTAAACTTTAATATGTTTTTTATAGTAGTAAAATAATAATAATAATAATAATAATAATAATAATAATAATAATAATAATAATAATAATAAAACTTCTCATAGAAAAATATTAAGTTTAATTTTTATTTTGTCCAAAGCCAGCCTTGGGTTCATATTGTGTATATTTTCAGAATGTAATTTACTCAGAAACATCATTATCCCCTAAACACAACAAAGATGACGTTTGTTTAAAGTTGTTTAAAGTGGTAACTTAGAAATTTAAGTCACACCTCCAATTTGTTGCTGGTTTTAAGATAAGCTTTTTCCTGATTTATCTGGGCCAGGTCACACACCTTCTAAACACTGAGAATAAAAAAAAGAGGAAAGAAAGATGCACATCCCCATACCGGGGAATATATTTAAAATCTAAAGCATAGCAGAAAGACACTAACAGCGTCATGTAAGATTTGATTTATACATTTATTCTGATCACAGCTGTACAGGAATGCATCATCACAGCAGAAACACAACCTAAACCCAACCATGGCACAACAGCCATCACAACACATCCAGAACTCAACCAGAAATGTACAGGCTCAATCAACTCACCTCAATTCATTATCTATAGCTAGCATAATTGTATCATTATTATTATTAATATTTTTTATTCACATAGAACCATCTGTCTCTCAAATATATCTTTGTTTTTCAAAGAGCATAAAAATACAAATGGACTCTTCATTGGGATGAACACTGGTGCTTGATCCACTGTCTTGCCTACATGGGGTACCACCGAAAACTGGGGAGCCGAAGAGGAGCAGAGCCATTTTATTACAGCTTACAGGGTACTGGGGGGTTGATAGGAGCTCTTAAAATGCTTCTCAATGGTTGCAGGAGGACTGCAGATAGGGTGATTAATTTTCTTTTAGGACACAAAACTCAACCTATAACCTACTTCTGACATCACATACATACACAAGGATTCAGAAAAAAACAATGAAACATAATGTCATAGGGGTGAAAAAAGAAGAAGACAGGGCAAAAAATAATAAAGAATATATGAAAGAGCACTACCAAGGCACAAAGAGATGTAAAAAGTCACAGAGGGAGATTAAAACAGAGGAGAGAGCATGTAAGGTGGGCCAAGTAAAGGCAGATTCACTAACCAACACTAGAGGGAGCTCTAACAGCTCAAATACTCAGGTATATTATAAACTCTATGTATGTATACTGGATGTACTATATAAAGCATTGAAATATAGGATTATCTTTAAAAACACTGTTCACTGCAGCAGGACAAAGGGAAACACTGCATGAGTGTGTGTGAGTGTGTATTTGTCTACATATGTGTCTTTGCATGTAAATGTGTGCAAGTGTATGTGTAGATTTATTTCCAAGCAAACCTCCATAGATGGAGCTACACACCAACAAAGCAGAACACCAGCAAAGTCACAACCAATGAAAAGTTTATCCACATGTGTTTGTGTGTGCGTGTGTGCGTGTGTGTGAGTGAGTGTTTCGAGTCATGGACACACATCTATATTGTCGTTCTGTTTGTTAGAGTAACTACTGTAAGAGTGGGAGGACATTGACATGAGCATCAGCAGGGACTACACACACTCATCAACGACAACAACAGCAACAGTAACAACAACGGCAACAACAACATGAAGAAAGACGACACACAAGTCAGGAAGTTCCGGCTAACCACAATCCTCCACTCACACAGAAGAGAAATCTGGAAAATGCATCTTTAATGACATCGCAGGAGTGAGAAAGACTCAGGCAGCCTGTCTTTCTGTGTGCTTTTTAAAAACTCTCGCTGGTATCTCATCTGTATGCATCCTGTCTATCGATTGAGCTATCTTATCCGCCTGTCAGTCAGTTCATGTGCTTATTTTTTGCAAGCAATATGCTTATCTGTCTGTCTCCCTGTCTGACAGAGTGTACATCTCTGTCCCAGCCAGAGTCTATGGAGATAAAAGGATGAGGAAAATGATTGTGCTTCTCATTCCACACACCCATCTCTGACTCTTCTTGGAGGTGGTGGCGACTCACTGGGCTGCAGAGGTCAGAGGTTGTGTGGGAGCGGCCTCCTGACATCAGGAGGCGTTTTAGAGCTACCGCACCAGATGAGGAGGACTCCCCCTCCTCCATAATTTGCTATACAAGGCTACATGAGAAGCGCTGAAACACACACACGCACACACTGTCAGAGTGCCAGCGTCGAGCCTCGGGAGAGTTCTCTTGATACACCTACACATGATGAGGAAGAAGGGAGGGGGATAAGGTTGGGCTTGTCTGAGACAGGACGTGGGCAGAGGATCAGTCAAGCATTGCATCCAGTTGATCTGCTAAGTCGTCAAACATGCTGCCGATGTCATCCAAGATGGAGGCTGTCTCCTTTTTGTTGGAGAGTGCACTGCAAGTTGAAGAGAGAGGAGAAGAGGAGAGTCAAGTTGATATCAATGCTAACAGTAAAATATCAGAGGTGGAGGGTGTGTAACTGGTTTTAAACATTTCTGATCAGCATTTTACAGATCCTGTCCAAAGACAACTGCAGTGTTTCTCAAAAAGGATACACAGGACTCTCCTGGACAACTCAACAGCAGAACAACCAGCGTATGGAAACAAAGAATTGATGAAAGGCAGGGGATATTGGACAGAAAATAATTCCTGTTTTTTGCACCATAGTTTTGTCAATTAATTTCCAGCTTTTCTGCAGGTGTTTTTACAGCACCACCCCCTCTAACCTTAGCTGCTTAAGATCCTCTACTAAAAACAAACAAACTGGTTGCTAATGCGTGGCAGCTGTGGCTAAATTGTGGCCGGTCATTGCCTGTGATTAAGTGCTCTTGAGTTCATTCATTATCTCTGGAAACAGGGTTTTTTATTGTAGTGCAGCGATATCTGTTTTGCTTCTTAAGTGAGTATAAAGGGTTGGGGCTGTTAACTGAAAGCAATTTCTCCCTGCAGGCTCGCTGCTCACTCTTTGCTGTATTTAGTAACAGCTAATGCAAATCAAATGATTCCCTCTGCTGCTGTTTTACATGAAACTTAACTGTTAAACAGACAATGTTACACTGAAGCAACAAAAAGTAACAAGCTGGAAACATATATATCTGTTCAGTTGTTTCTGGGACAAATGGAGTCCTGAGTGTCCTCCATACTTTGACAAACACCCTCTGTAGTCATAGTAACCAAGAGTTTCACACATCTGACTGTGTCACTGTCACAGTAATCGGTTATGAATACACCAACACTGTTTCCATCTGTTTGTTAGGACCGTGGGCCCTTAGTTACCAACGTACACATTGGCTTTAGCAGTGGCTGTTGTGATGAAGCTGGCAGCCAGAGGCAGAGATCAGAAACTGTACCACTGACCTACAAACATGAATGAAAGTGACTTCAGCTATTGACTGTTTTATCAGGTTTCTGCAAAGTGTTAACCTTTAGCATCAGTAAGCCTTCGACTCAGTGGTTTAATTATATGAGAGATGTAATTGACTTCTTCCTTTCAAGAAGCGCTTCAGAAATGTGCTTTTATTTCTGTGAGTGAGGGAGGATAGCTGTCAGAATTTGTTCTGGAAAAGCTTTCTTATCATTGTCACAGCTTTAATTGCCCATAAACACTTTTTCCTTGTTCTTGCTTCGCTTTTTTTTGCTTTAAGCATTTAAAGCTTTGACGCATACATCAACAATTCTTTGTTTCTACAGTAAAACATCACAGGGTTTACAATAAAAATTATGAAATGAATGTCGAGAGCAAAACAGATATAAAAACTCCATTTAAAATAACAGTATTTGTCATTAAATGCCTGGTTGACAGTGATTTAGTGGTAATACTGAGCTTAATATAATCTAATCTTATGCACAAAAGAGGAAAAGGACCTTTTTAGGACACCACAGGATAAGCTAGGCTGAATAGTTCCTGACCAGACTTCTGCCACTGTGGAGAATTTTTTTAAATGTTTTATCTCAGCGTATACAGCCATCCTTTCAGTGCTCCTTCAACTCAAAGCATCACAGAAACTACTCCAGCATCTGATCCCTGAAGGTAAGTTTGCTCCACCGTTTCTTATTTGCTGAGCATGCACTGAGTGGTTTCTCTTTCTGAATCTTCTTTGATTGTTGCCTTATCATAAAGCCAGGACTGTGTGTCCCGGATGTTTTCCAGTACTTTTACCATAGCTCTTGAAGTTTCACATACATAGATGAATGGCTTATGCCACTCACTCAAGAGATTAAATGGATTTCCAGAAGTCCTCTCAACTTTTCAAAGAAAATCTAAGTTATGATCCAATGTACTTGTCAACAACTTCAGTTCCTAAGTGATTGTTGTTAGATTTAAAAAGTTGGCATAATTTGTTAATACTCACTCGTTTTGAACATCCTCTTCTTTGATTTTATGTTCCACAGCCTGCACAGCTGCAGCCAAAGAGGCACTGGTCTCCTCCAAACGATGCTGCACCTCCTCCTCCACCTGCCCGTCCTCCTCTGCTCTTCCCTCCACTTGTCTCACATTTTCTTTTTCTTCTTCTGCTCTCTTCCTCTCCTCCTCCTCCTGCTGCTCTATTTGCCTCTTGTGCTCCTTCTCTTTCCTTCTCTCCTCCTCCTCTCTCCTGCCTTCTTCTTCCTCCTCTGCCTCCCGTCCTCCTACTAGATCAATGGAAAGACCTGCGATGGAGGAGCGGGGAGGCTTAACAGGGTGTGGAGAGGGAGTGGAGGGGCTCTGAGCTGGAGAAGGGAAGGTAAGGGGAAGTCCTGGAGACAGTGAGGGACCAGATGGGGTATCAGGAGCTGGGAGAGGAGTGGTAGAGAGAGGAGAGGAGGGTTTTGGGGCCGGGGTGGGGCTGGCTGCAGCTGGGCTGGTGGCAGCAGGACTCGGGCTCTTTGTAGCTGAAGCTACTTTTGCTTTGCCGGGTTTAGGAGCTGTTGGAGGCCCCCTGGGTTTGGGGGACACAGGAGGGGGAACGCGTTTTGGCTCTGATTTGTACAGAAAAGGAGAGAAATATAATTATTAGTTAATAAAATCAAACATCCTGCATTTTTTGACCAATATTCTACTAATCTTCTGAAATAAGTTAAATTTTCCCCAGTATTTTTTTTATAGAGATGCATCTGTTACTTTTCATAGATGATTGGATAATTATTTGGTCAGAAAGACCACTTTTCTGCACTTTTTATTTATATATCAAGGAAAGCAGCAAATCCTCATTATTGAGAAGCTGAAACATGAGCACAATTTGAAAAAATAATCACTTAACAACACAGTTGCAGATTTATTCAGTAAATCCACTTATGACTAATTATTTCAACACTAGTTTATCCCCAGAGATGTTATTAAGATCAGAAGAAAACATTGGAAATTATTTAATTAAAGCCCCAGTGTGGGGAGCATGCGATAGCAGGACATTTAAGATGCATGAAACTTAAATGCAACATTTCCTGTCTAATGAAGGTCAAAACCAAAATAGTTACATGGAAAAAGGCACATATGTGTCAGAATAATGACAGCTTCTGTTTTTTTTTACTTCTCACGTATGGGCTACGATTTAAGAGCATTCGGGTAGTTCACGTCCTCAAACATTTGGCAAACTTTTTTGTCTGAGTAAATACAACAGGGAAACAACAACAGCAGCAAAAACATATCACACACATCCTGCAATCACTGGCTTCCTGTTTCACTTACTTTAAATACAAAGGTTGTTTTCAAAACCGCCGCCTACATACTTCCTATAAATGCACCATGCAGTACGTACTGCAGTATGTACTGCGTAATGCATGCTGCTTTTGAATGTAGTATGTAGTATGACTGTTCAGTAATCTTCCTAAAATTAAGTGTGTCCTTGGCCGTACACAGAAACAGAAGGAGAACAACATTCATGTCATGCCTTGTGGGAAATAACGCATACGATGGACTGTTCTGTTTTATTTTGAGATTTTTTTTCCCAAATCAGAAAGACAAACAGGTAATTTTGGCAAACTGCACATTTTTCTCTTTTTCATGTACTGCATTTAGGCCAAAGCAGCATAAACTGCTAGTATGGCAGGCGGTTCCAAAAACAGCCCATGTGTCTCTGCTAACACAGCAATTTCATAGAAAAGCCCTCCTTCCAACTCATCCCACAGACCACTACAAGAAACCTCCCCTCCACAAACACCAACTGCCACCACCTTCCCAGGATTTGTATGTATTATTTTTATGATCATTAAGGTCCTGTCACACTTGTTGGTCTGGCCTATTCATTTTCCCTCCAAAAGTGCAACTAGATAATTTTAAAGCTGTAACAACTAAAACATGATAAACAGTCATTCCTAATAGGCACTCAGCTCTGTTAAGATTACAGTATTAGATTGGCATTATTTTTTTTCAAACATGAAAAATCATAACAATGTTAAAATGTTGGATGTCAGTGCTTTGCATGGGTGAACTTTCAAATTTGAGGTAAACGTATGCTGGAGTTATCCTACAATGAAACTTCAAGCCACACAAGAACTCAGGGAGCTAAAATGAGGGTTTTTGGAGACACTGGCCTGAGATCAGTCAACTTTTTCAAGCTACAATCGTGAAAAGATACAGAGCCAACATAGTGACGATATCAAGACAAAAGGAGCATAGTGCCCTCTCTTTAGTACCAATAACCTGACATGTTCCTGTGGGCATATCTTACCAGTGCTTGGTGCTGTCTCAGCGCTATCTGGCCCCGGTATGGGGACTCTGCGTGTTGGGGTTGGGGGGTCAGCCTGTGTCTTCCTCAGGGCAACTGTGGATGGTTTGGGTGACACGGGCGGCTTTAGAGACTTCCTGGCCTCCATCCACTCACAGCTCTCTCTGTTTGTCTCTGGCCTATCAGAGACCTCAGACACGGGCCTTCTCCTCAGGACCACGCCCCCATTCTGCTGCGGCTCGCTCCCTTTTTTACGGCTAACGTCTGTTTGACTGCTGGGTGATGGCTTATTGCTTTGAACAACACCTTCTGTATGCTCAGATGTGCGTTGTCTCCTGCGTATGGAGTCTGAGCTTGTTGTCATTGTAACAACAGTGGTAGCCGTGGAAACGGGTGCCTCAGAGTCTGTTTCAAGAGGACGTGGTTTTCTCCTCAGTGTCGCAGTGCCATCTGTGATGTCTGACGTTGTGCTGGAGACCACTGTAGAGCGAGGACGGGGCTCTGGACGCGGCTGTGCTGGTTGCCGTGGGGTCAGGTCAGTCTCATCTACAGGTCCACTGATGGTTCTGCGGCGACTCAAGACATCATCATCCTCAGAGCCAAGACCACCTGCTCCTGCCTGTCGCCGAAGCATGGGTGGGCTCACCTAGTGGGCACATGACTGTTACACATTGATATAAGTAAAACAAGTAAATGTAATGTGAGTGTCAGTTGCACCCACCTGCAGGTAGCTGTTGCTGCTCCCCAGATTCCTAGGCAGGGTTTTGGCTCCACCCACCATGGATGTTTCCAGCAAAGCGGCGAGGCTGCGGACACTCCCAGAGGCCCCCTCTGATCTCTCCAGGCCCCCTGACTCTTGAGGTCTTCCCAGGCTTCCACAGTCACTGGCTCGCCGCTCCCGATAGGTTGGCAACCCGAGAAGCCCCTCTACTTGAGCCTCTACCTCCCCATCTCCACCAGTAATGGAAGAACAGGACCGTTTCGGTGGAGTGGGGGGCCTCCCTTTTCGACGAGGCCGGAGAGTGACAGATGACTGGCTGCGGTTAACTGTGACATCATTGGAGGCGGCAGTACGTGCGGAGCTGCTGCGGCACACGGTGGCGTATCGAGAGTCTGATTCTGAGCCGATCAGACTGTGGGTTCTCCGACGCTCCTCCTCCTCACAGGGCAGGCGCAGTAAAGGAACCGGTGAGTCTGCTGTTCCCATCTGTGTTGAAGGACGCGGCCGAGCCCTGGGTGAGGCCTGCTGGGTGGTGCGGGTGTGTGGAGGGGTTTGTGGTGGGGTTTGTGTCGGTGTAAGGGGAGGGGTCTGTGAGTGTGTAAGACCTGGGCGAGGTTTGGCCAGTGGGCTTGGGGCACCTTCCCTTAACTTCTTTGGCTCTCTGTGGGGCTCTGAGCCGGCGCTGCTACCAGGACTGGAGGGAGGGGTGGAGGGACTTTGTGGAGGCTCTGAGCTGCTCTCTCTTCTCTGCAGCTCCTTCAGTCTCCTAACTCCCAACATCAGCTTCTTCTGGTGGCCTGGGAGGAGGCAGGGTGTGAAGGAGAGGAATGGAAGAGTTATTGTGATGGCAATAGACAAAAAGACACATTCAGACTTTAAAATACACTCCAAAGTAGTTTGAAACTTTAAAATTGACAACCTCAGCCATTTGAAAAAAAAATCCAAATTTACTTTTTAAAGTTGTTGATAATATACACTGCTCACAATTAGAAGGTTTCAAAACACTTGCTCCAAGACTTTATGGTGATTGTTATACTTTTCTATCCATGGTGTTATGAGAAAGTTTTTGTTATTATCACCGCAAGATCTCTATTTTGAGTCCAGAGAGTAACCACAGTTAAGTATACAGAATATAAGGATTATTGTGTTTATTCTAATATTAATAAACAATTGAAATTTGGGTTTCTTCTACACCAGAGACACTGTATACATTTTGGTCCAAATATTCAAGATAACAGATGCAATAATTTTATCTTATGTGTTATAAAGCAACACAAAATTTAATAAAGAGGGTACTGAAATAATTTAATTGTTATCGTTAGTTCAGAGTTTTCAAAATATTTCATTATTTTTTTTGAATATCTTAAAGAGATACCTAAAAATCACAAACTACTAACAGCTTGGGCTAAGGAAACCTATTTTTACCTTCATGACTAAACACCACTCAGGTAAGTTGACAGATGTGCCTCTAATTGCGTGCGGTGGATGTTTGGTGTCACTGCTTTAATCAAATAACTAAAATCGAAAAGCTCTATTTTCACGTTTTCTATTATTTATGTTTTTCCAATGCCAACTACTTAGCTGTTCGTTACCAAGTTTAGTAATGCCAATCTCTTGCAGATCCTCCAGGCTGATGTCGGAGATGAAGTCGATGTTTTCATATCCATTCTGCACCAGAACCTGATAGTACTGACTGAGACCCAAGTGAGACAGCCAGTCTCCTAGATTGGCCTAAAAAAAGCAGGCACAGACACACACAAACATGAGATAAAGTATTATTCCAGTGCAATGTAATATCAAAACACTGTGTAAATGCTTTGGTCGGTGCAGCTGCCGAAACAAAACATGTCTTCCTTCTTTTAAGTGTGTTATGTAGTACACGTGCGAGCCTTACAGGCTTGTGATCCGGCAGCCAGTCTGTGGAGGGCAGCTTGCTGATCTCTGATGTCAACTTTTTTCGATGTCCAGGCTTCATGACCCCGATTGCCGTCAGGTCCTTCAACAAAGAGCACACTTGGTCACATCAGGAACTCGCCACAACCACTGTGAGTGTTTTTTCTCTTTTATATGTAAGCAATTTTATGTGTTCTTTTGACATTTGTATTAGAGCTGCGTGTGATGTGCCTTCAGGAATACTTTGTGTGGATAATCTCTCATGAGTGTCCCCGGCCTTGAGGCAGTTTACGTCACACCACTGTGTCCGCTTCGATACACACACACTAAAACACACACTGGCACTGAAAACACACTCAAGGACAAACACAGAGCAGTGTTTACAGCACAAACTGGAGCACACGGCCATGTGTAAGCACAGGTATGCATGAAGCAGACTGAGCATGAGAAGTGACTGGTTGAGGCTCAGGACTCACACCGGGGGGTCAGGTGACAGAGACAGGAGGGTCATGATGACATCATCCAGGTCAGTGGGGAGCTGATTTGAGAGCTGAGCTGGGCGGAGCCTTGACAGACATGGGGGCGGGGCGTGAGGGGGTCAGGGGTCATGACCTTACCTCAGGGGTCATGCGGCTTATGGTGTCTAGATCATATCCCGCGGTGAGGAAGTGGGTGGTGTAGAACTGCAGCTGAAACTCACCCAGCCACGCCACTACTGCCTGCTTCTAGAACACAGAACACAGAACACTACTGCCTGCTTCTAGAAGAGTACACAGGCTTCTTCTAGAGCACACACCTGTTCTAGAGCATGGCATTACAGTCTGCTCTAGAACACAGGAGAGAACACTGTTCTAGAAAACAGCAGAGAAACATCCTTTTAACCCCAGAGAGCAGCCTGCTCAACAACATGACCTGGACGTTTTCCTGCCAGCCTTGTACGGATCAAATACTCTGCATGCTGACGGCACAGATTCTAAGAACTATTCTGACAATTTGTTCACTTGCAAAAACAGAACCATGTCCACTAAAGTGCAGTAAAAACTCTGTAATAATAGTTGATGGGTATATAAAGAATACACATTAGTACCAAACACTGCTTGTGATCCTGAGGCAATGTTTTTGCAATGCAGTGTGGATTTTTTCTTAACAGAATTTCAAACAGTCCCCCTTTAAACCAATGCCTCTTCACAACTTACTGAATTTCAGTGCATGCGTTTGGGTTAAGTTCCTCAAAAAAGCCAAGTAGATTTGTACAGTGGCTATGTGTGAAACTCTGCTTGTAAAGTTTAGCCGTAAGAAGAAAGTTAGCTGGCAGGAGCCTTTTGTTTTTTTTCTTTTTACATTATGTTTAGTACTTGTGGCTGGTACTGCATCCTGATTAGCAAAAGGATGTATGTTACCTGTATTGTTTTGGACAGACATACTACTGCTGTCTTCATCCCAGAGAAACAATAAGGAATCAACCAAAGAGGTGACTATTTATAAAAGTTCCTCACGGTTCCTTTCAAAATATGTGACAGGGAGTAAGAATTTACTGAGTTATGAAAAAGATGGGAAAAAAAGTCTGATTCAAACTTAAATATTGACTACTATTGCAGATACAGTATATCTGGTAATGTTTAGGACCTCTGTTGTTAAAGCTTCTAGTGCATGAAGTGCATGATTGTGGCCAATGGAATACAATTTATAGTGTTTAAAAAACGAATACATTGTTTTAGAAAAATTGCAAAGGCAAGTTGTTTATTCCAAATGAAACTTACTGGTTAGGGCCCGGGTTGGGCTGGTGCAATGCATTCACTGTGAGTGTATTGCTGTTGCTAATGGAACCAAAAAATGCGTATAATTTGCCCCCGCTATCTGGCAGCCCTGTGCAGTTTGCTCCAGTTTTACACCCGACTGTGAATGAGATGAGCTGCCACAACTTCACACACACATCTGCGCCATGTGGTACTCTGACTACACTTCTATCCACAGACAGTATATGATGAGCTAGCTGGAGAGGGGGAGTCATTAACTTCTCGTCTATTTATGATTTATGTGACACAAACTCCACAATTACTAACCAGATTACTTCCCAGATTAAGTCAGCCAAAGCAGATCCTTTTATTTTTATTTTTTTAAACTGTTGTTTTAATCACCAAAATGTTGAGTGTAACATTACCTATAAAATCATGATGCAGTCACAGCTCTGAGCAGAACATAAATATCACATTAAGCTACTCGCTCTACAGGGTGATTTACTGAGCATTTGCCTGTGCTTCGTGAACTGAACAAGGCCTTTTTTGGCACAACTGCACAGGTTGAGCAGGCTTTAAAAATTGCATCCTTTGGTGAATCAGGTCCGAGGAGCAAAAAGACTGTAAGAAATTAGCAAAATTTCTGTTGTTTTTGTAATTTGGAGACTTTTGTCACCACTAAGAAAATTAATTCACCAGTAATGTATCTAATGACAGTAGGAGCCTGAGCAAAGGTGGAAAATTCACGGATAACGGATACTGTAACCGATATAATTATTTTTTTTTTTTTTAATGTATTACATTAAAAAAAAAATCTCATATCGGTGCACATCACAGTAAAACGAGCTGATACAGTATGTCCTGAATAGGCCTCAATCAGCCCAACTATTATGGACAATCCATAAATTGTGTGTGTTCTGCTTATAAAGCATGCAAAAGGAAACTTAGGGCCAATCCCAGTTGCTCCTTAGCCCTTGGTTTTGCACATGCATACCTAGTGAAGTGGTGTTCTAATTCTCCATAAGGGGAAGGGGAAAGGCTACACAGCTCTTAAAACTAAGACAAACCGGGGCCTCACTTGAAACTAAGGTGGATGACAAATTCTCCATGATATCAATATTTTTTTCTTCTATCAGATATCCAATCCTTTGCTACGGCATGTAAATATTAGCCATGTTTTGAACTGTTGGCTGTATTTTGAAATTGCTTATTGTAATGATCTACCTAACGCTGCCATAGCGACAGCTACAGCTAAAGCTACATAATATAGCTTCTGATTACTGTCACACTTTTATAGCTTTTCATAGCTTAGCTGTCTCATTGCTCATACAGTACATCATACAGTCCATTTGCTGTGAATTTGTTACCCTCATCTGACATCGGCTTTGTAAAAATGTGTTCAGTTTGGACATGAATAAACAGTCCCTCTTCGTACTACACAGCCAATTAGGGGTGATGGCATAGCAAGAATCGAGTGGCATCTAGTTTCTAAGAAATGTGTTTTCACCCCTTAAGGGGGAAAGGGTAGATGAAGAGGTAAGACGAAAAGTAAGGGAAAGAGCGAAAATTGGGATTGGCCCTTAAGTTACCAGTAAGGCTTAATACCACAAATATAACCATTAACATGTCTGCACATAGATTTCTATATGAATTCAGAGTCAAAGAATGAAAAGGAGATCAACCAATCACAGAACACTTCAGAACTCTTCACTGTCTCCTGGCAACTGGTAAATACTATAAAATAAATAGTCTGCTTGATTCTAGAACACAAGCAGAGAATTTAACCCTCAGCTTCACAGAACACACACACACACTGTTGGCAGGTTCTAGAGCAGAGCAGCATGTGGCTTCCTGGTTTCTCAGTTTGGTGTGAGGACAGGGGGCTGGTGGAGGGATAGAAGGCAAGACTGACTCCTCTATGTGTCTGTCACTCTGCCTGTCTTCACGGTGGCACACCTGCATGCCCATCCTCAGTGTGTCATCTGTTCAGGTGCAACACAACCATGCCTGCTCACACCTCATTGGGTCCAATGAACCCACACTTGTAGATGTTTTTCTCTCACACCAAAACACTGGTTGAGATGAAGCAGGTGTAATAGAAAGAGAAAGCCACAGAGTGAACCAATCTGCCATCCAAAAACTCACTTTCCCATCATCTTCCTCTGCTTTCCGATCAAATGACCGCTGTTCATGAACTGTGCAGCTGGAGGAGCCTTCAGGTTAAGGTGAAAAGCGGAGACAAGAAGAGAGAAAAGAGGGAAAAGAAATGAAGTACATCTCATACAGCTGCAAAATATAATTCAGTCATTTCACTCTTTTCTATGTTGTTAATTCAATCTAAGAGAGGATTCATACACACCCATTCACAGCAAACAATGATGACACTAAAGAGCACTCAAGACACTGAAGATACTGATTTCTACCTAATCAAACAGACGCTGATAAATGGCAATCGACTTCCTGATTCGTGAGATATCAGTGAGTGGACAGAAGACATCAACAAGTAGACAAAATTTCAGGTGGTAGGATGTTTTTGATGGAGAAAGGCAGGCAGGCTGAAATGAGGGTTTTCAAATGAACCAGCCTGAGATAAGTGAAATATTTTATGAGAGTAGTCTGAAACCAGACACCACTTATCTAAAATAAGAATTCTAAAAAGTACAGCTGCCTGTTCCAGATGAAGCTCAGAATAACCAAAATGACGGAGAATCTTCACAGAGCCTCTGAGTTTGCCTTAAATCAAAAACCTTACTGAGCAAAAGTTAGGCAGGCAAGACCACCATGTGTGAGACCTGCGTCCCAATAAACAAGCTTGAAACTATATTCCAACAGTGACCTGCATTTACAAATCAGGGTAATGAACAGCTTGTGTTTTGGGCTTGCCAGCCAGCATAGTTAAGTGTTTGATGCTGAAGTTGTGGTGTCATCAAAAATTCTGGGCAGTGTTATTAGCTTCTGCGTCTTACAGTTCATTAATACTTGGAACAGAGGTTAGGGCATGTAATCATTTATTTGTTGTAATGAGCATAAAGAAACTACATCACTTCCTTCTCTGTGGTAAATAGAAGAAGTAATTGCATTCAGTGATCAGCCCAAACCGTTTCAGCTATTTCTGGATAGTAATCTAAGCCATGAACCGCCTGTTATGAACTCTAACTCATCCGACAGGTCTGTTTCGGAAAATATTTAGGATATAAATAGAGAAATAAATATTAAGGCAACCTCTGTCCTTCACTGTTGTTTCTATAAGCTGTGTGGAGTGAGAAGCCGCAGATATACACAGTAAATGTTTTGATATTATATTCAACGCTCTCTGCGATCCTTCCTATCTGTGGGAACAGCTTTTCTGCTTTGCCAGATTTTGTGTTGGTGTTTTAGCACTTAACTTCCCACGTAGCACCTAAACCAGTAGAGGCTCAAGTATGCTAATACGTCTGATTATATTCAGAGTGAGATAAGCAAATGGAGCTCAACAACACTGTCCAATTAAGTGTAGTAATTATGCAAACTGGGAAATGAAGGAAAAATGCCTCTGAAGTTTTTGGACTGGCCAGACAAATCTACTGTTAGATCAGTGTGAAAGCATTCATGTCATGGCTTTTCCTTCCTTAGGAAGTGTTTATGGTCGTATAACCCTAAAATGATGCTGATTCTGTAGTTGGAATACTTTGACAGTTTTGTAGATATTGTAAAGAAAAAGCGCAGTCTCTGCAAAGGTTTTCTTTTCTTCTGCTTGATAAAGCTGAGAAGTTATGAAGGAGGCAGATTAAGTTTCAGTTTTAGTCTATGATCACACCAGCAAGACCGATGGTTGGTTAATGGTTCAAATGCAATAAAAAAAAAACTTTGGATTTTAAATTCAACCTGAGAAATGCTTCAACTTAGCATTGATGATTTAGAAAATCTGTCAATTTTAAGAAAATTTACTGGAGTTAACTATGTTCTATATATTTCATCAGGCCTAAAACATGCAAATTCCTGTCACTATAAAACCTTTGATTAGCTTTTATAATTGCAGAATTAGTAAAAATGTTTCATTAAGGATGTAGGCGGTAATTGCAGCTTGTGTCTGATGTGAACAGACAGGTGGTGTTTAGAGGGCAAGATTTAGTTAAAGTGAAATGAAGAAAAAATAATTCATAAAATCAATGATCCAAAGACGCCGAAAGACACTTGTTTTGCTGGTGAACATGTCCTTAATCTTTTTTAATTGTTATAACTTCACTACTGGCAGGCTGGCTTTATTAAAAGCCTCACTGACTCACTGCTGAGGACAAACTGCAGCTTCCTTTAAAATCACTGCTGTGTTTGATCACTGAACAGACGGCAGCAGCAAAGCAGACGTTCGGCTTGAATAGAAAATGACACAATATTTCACTTCAAGTGGAGCTGAAGATATTGCTTGGTTGCTGTTGCTGTATGTGTGTGTGTGTGTGTGTGTGTGTGTGTGTGTGTGTGTGTGTGTGTGTGTGTGTGTGTGTGTGTGTGTGTGTGTGTGTGTGTGTGTGTGTGTGTGTGTGTGTGCGCGCGCACTTACTCGCTGACTGCTCAACAGACTGAGACTGCTCCAAAAGATGCTCCTTGGCTTTTACCGACTGAGACAGCACAGTGGCCAGGAGCTAAAACACAAACACACACACACATGAGTAGGCTCTCTCTCTCTCTCTCTCTCTCACACACACACACACACACACACACACACACACACACACACACACACACATTTACTCAAGCATAATCATTCAAATCTCAGAGGTGTCCTGTGACTCAGCTCAGTGGACTAAGTGAGCATTAAACAGAATGATTCTGGCTTGTGACCCTCTTCCTCCTGTGACTCCTGCAGTTTACCAGTAATGATTCATCAGACATCCCAGAATAAATAGTGCCAAAAATACATGGTGTCTCTCCAGCGTTACATGGAAATAGTGACCAATTTGGCTAACTTTAATAGGGTATTTCGCAGAAAAATCCAAAAATAGCTGTGACATCTAATGACATAGTTACAGTGTCAGACAGTAAACTTGCAGTGTCATAAAATATATCCATCTTTTAAAATTTTATTCTAAGGTGTCTGTTGACCTGGTTTCTGTTTGCAGTACAGTTGTAGTCAGAGTAGTAGTCAGTGTGTTGTAACTTAGGCAAACTTCAGGCCTGTTAGTTTTAAATACATCATGTGAAAATGAGTTTCATTTTTGGTCTCTGAAGTAAGCCAATGTAAAGTTTCAGTGTGACTAACTATTCAATGTTGAACTGAAACTGATTAACAGGCACTACTCTGGGTGCCTTTTTTTTTGTTTTTGCAAGTATTAATGATACACTGAAATAAAAGTACTTATTGGAAATCACTCCAGGCTGACTACAGCAGGATTACTGAAAAGTTAGCATCAGTTTTCGGAGGCGTGCATCATCTAGCCTCACCAGATGACAACAGAGAATAGTAGAAATGCATTCAAGACAAACCAAATAGCTTATTTAATTAAAAAAAATAGTTAGCAAGAGTATATTGTTATTCAAAGAGAATTGAACTTGTACAATGCTCAACATGTGCTAGAAAGTAAAGCTTTTTGGGGGAAAAAAAACAGTGAAGTTGATATTGCCGATGCAAGAAAAAACTGAGCAGAAAGTTGATCTGTGGTAAATCTTGTGGAGAGGCTCATGTTTGTTTCCTGGAAATGTTTCGCAGTTTCCTGGAAACAACAAATGTTTTTCTGATGTTCAGAAGACCCAGCAGATATGCTTCAACACATGCATACAGGTATAGGTACAGAGTGTCTTACCTTAACTCCCTCAGCTTGTGCATGCAGACCTGGAGCGTTAAGGCCGTGTGTGTTGACTCCTGGTGTGTTCGCTGGAAGTGGACTAGGTGCAGGTGTGGTCAGAACATGAGTGTTTCCAGAGCCCTGCAAGCTGCTTGACGAGCGGACGCTGCCGAGGCTGCCCACACTGCCACTGCGCTCACCACCTGCACACGCAACATTTATATACAAAGAGTGCTACAGCTGTAAACACAACACACACACACACACATTAAAACCTTCCAAAAATATAAACAGGGGATTTACCTGCTAGCGGTTTGCGTAGCACCCAGATATCCTCGCTGGTGCTGCTCTGGTGCCCAAGAGTTGGAGAGCCTTGAGGACTCAGCTCTGCAGTCCGTGAACCTGTCGCACACACACACAGACAAATGCACACAGACACACACAGAAACACACATGTACTTGTTACTGCCGTCATATTTGTTGTTTATTCAGACAGTTTTTACAACCAAAAAGACCAACAGCACTATAGACACATTTTATACAGTGTCAAAAAATCTTTAAAAGTATCTACACTGTATATAGTGTTATAAACATAATTCATGTATGCTTAACAAGAATTACAACACTACACAGCTCATAAATGTGTCTTCGATGAACACCATCAAACACTCAGCCTCACAAAGATTCACTCAGCCTCCTACATTCATTAACATATTAATCCTTTGCTGGTGGCTCCACCCTGTAACTTGGAAAACTCTACAGACCCTTGGACAGGTTTGTTACTTTGTGTTTTTTTTGTCTGCAGACAAGCACTGCTGCTTACACAACTGACCTATGGCTCAGTCCTGCCCTCAAATGCGATGAGCGAATCACTGTATGTATAGCTATTTCCACAACATGGACATTCTCTGCCCAGAAGTCCATTGAAATGCATTGCAGAAAGTCAGTTTTCATTCACTTTTATGCAGTTTTTGTGAGAGTTTAAGTTTAAAAATGGACAAAGATGGGATGTAATTTTTTTAACCTTTCCTAGGCTACACCTCAAATGAGAAAAACGTCTTCTTTGGATAAAGTTGTGCAATAGACCACAGCATCAATAAACCATGATGTCTCCATCTGATTTAATGCAAGTCAGCATTATATTCAAGACATTGTCCCTTCACTGGAAAGGAACACAAAGTTATCTTTAATGTCTCTGACATTAGCTACAGTTAGCCTAATGTTAGCTCCTAATGATGCCACTTTGTGTGTAGGGAGTTCATTGGCCTAATCTGTTTTAGTTTTTTTACTTTGGTGATCATACATCATTTTGAACAATGCTGATCCTCTGTCTTGTTGTCTGGAATGTTGATAACAATCAGATGTAGCTTATCACCGTTGCACTTGGACCTTTAACTGAAGCTTTTATATTGACCCTCTCAACAATAAAATGATTCATATATCCCTCCAATGTGTAGTTTAGGCCCCTTTGGTGACTTTCACATGATATGTGATCTTTCTGTCTCGTAAAAATCTGTGAAATGGCTCTTACTGTGACACCTGCCATAGGGCCTGTCTCTGAATGTTCAATGTTTGTCTGAGTGAGTGAGTGAAGGAGGTGCAGCTTAGCCAAAGGTCAATTACTATACTCAAAACCCCAACTGTAGTCTTCTCACTCAACCCAGTGAGTATACTATGAATAACTTTTCTTTGTAAATGCACCGCAGTAGAATATTTTTGGAAAAAGCTCAGTGTCACCTCCAGAGGGTCTACATGCAGTTTGGAGACGTTCAAGATAGAAACTTGTAGCAGCCATTGAAATGTGTATACATCCAATGGCATGACCAAACAAACAAATAAAATATTCATATAGCGTGTTGATGAATCTACAATGAGGGGTCAAAGATGTAACATGATGCACGCTTTGTTGCTGTCTGTTTATTGTTGCTGCATTATTAGATATCTATGTCAGCATAGTGTCCTCTGCATGCATAGTGCCATTTTAAGCAATTTATTTGCCAATATTTTTACTTTCTGCTTTTGGAAATAAATGAAAAAACGATATTCTCAATATTGTGTGGCGTATAAATCAGAGTGCTCGTATAGAAATTTGGATACAGAAGATGTCTACATGTTGAATAAGAAAATCCAAGGGTCCAAGGCATTAACAAATGTTCATAAAGTATTAAAACTGTTCTCATATATTTTCTATGATGGTTACAGCATGCGAAGTATGTGCCCTTTAAATATGAATGCTTCAGTTAAAGGGTCAGTTCACCCAAACTACAAGAAGGCTTTTTTAAGCACAGCTGCGCTGAATACATACTCAGGGGGGAAATGTGTTTTAAAACTTAAAGTGACCCCATTGCTGAATCTTTTTTAACAACGTGTCCTGCCCTATCTCCAGTTTCAAGGAAGGAACCTTTTCATTCCTGAAAGTCTTTTCTGTTTGTGTTGCCCCTTGTGGACAAAGCTGGACATCTTTCAGCATCTTCCATCTTTTCTGATTTTGTTCTTTGTGTTTATGTGTTTCAATACTTATCTTTATTGTTTGAACAGTGACATGGTCTCATTCACTGTAAATACTGCAGTAGGAGAAGATTAAAGGGCATATGTTTAAAAAACCTAATCACAGTGACTTTAAGTCATGGCTTTGTCCTCCCCTTTCTCATACCTCTTATTGTGTGTTTTCTGAACTCTAAACTTGAACTTGTCACTTGGCTGTTTAATGAGACGCCATGCTGTAATATACTAATCTTTTTTAGACTGTTTATGCCTGTGATCTTGGAAATAACTCTCTTACAGTCACTGACTTGCTGTAATGGACAAAAACAAAGTCTCTGCAGTCAATAGATTAATCTTCAGACATGTTTAAGGACGTTAAGAGTGTCATCAGTTAGTTTTTATGATGTTCACTCTTGTCTTTTGACTCCTTTGTACTTGATGTTTTAAATAAAAGGTGGGGTCTATGTCTAAATTTGGATTCATTACCTAAGAGGTTTGACATACTTTGTTACGATGGTTGTAATAGCTAAGGAGATAATATTTTGACCAACATCTTGTTTTTTTCCGTCTCTCTAAAGGTACAGTGTGTAGAAATAGGAATATTAAACGCCAAGCAGTCAGATTGTAAACTGAAATGTTCATCCTTTTTATTGGTGAAGTGATGGTGGCTTTAAGGACAAGAGGCTTTTGTGACCAGAAGCATCTATCAATGCAAACTCTTTTGCTTCCTCTCTTTTAGTTTTCTAACCAGCAAATTTTGGCCAAACTGGCATGCACGCTGTTCAACAAATGCATATGACCATTACCAGTTTGTCTGTTCTGTTTTTCTGCAAGAAAAATATGGGTGCCAGATGGCAGACTCTGTGGAAGGGACCTGCTCCTGCGGTAGATTTAAAAGGCTCATTCAATGTTAACGAAAACAAAAAGCTTCTTATGTTCAGTTAATTACATTTCAACCAAGTTTTTTTTCTAGTTAGTGTCACAAGAAACTTCACACTGCACCTTTAAAGACAAATATCTGAGATGCGAGACATTGAAAGTGTATGAAAGGAGGTCTTTTGTTTATCAGTATCTTCTATACATTTATCCTGGTAAGATGTGACTGAGAATAGTTTTGAATCAAATAAAATGGCAGTATATACTAATTAGTGTAGCCAGGCACCAGCTTGAAATGACGTTTAAGGGTGAACTGATCCTTTTTTTAACCGTAGAAACATTAACACACACACACACACCCATGTAGCTGCGGTGAAGGACAGAGTGAGGCAGATAATAGTCCTTATGTGTTGTAGTCAAACAGAGTGGAAAGGATTCTTATCTGTGATTCAAAGTGATTCTACAGTATGTACCTGTCTGACTCTGCTGCTCCTGAGAAGTGGAGAGAGGAGGAGGAGGAGGAGGAGGAGGAGTGGACAGAGGGGGAGTAGACAGAGAAGGAGGAGAGATGGGAAGAGGAACGTACCCAAATGAGGAGAACCGAGGGAGAGACTGTGTGTTTGGATGGGAGGGAGAAGGGGGAGGCAGATGCAGGGGGAGGACTTTGGAGGGGGGGTATGAGTGTCCGTTGGCCGAGGCAATGGGGCAGGGGTTGGGCCTGCGGAGGAGGAGGGTGTGGCACTGCAGGGAGGGGGAGTGGCCTGGTCACAAGCCAGGAGGAGGAGGGAGGTGCAAAACAACAACAACACAACAACAACAACTGATCAGTCAACTTGAAACAAAACAAATCTAATCATGAACGAAATAATAGTTGATTAAAACCAAAATGTGAGAAAAGAAAAACATCCACACATTCACAGGGAAATACTTCTGTAACTCAAAAAATTAATATTACTACAGGAACAGAGCAAACAATATGAACACAAGCATCACAAGCTAGCAGAGCAGGCGGGTTAAAGGGTTTATAGGTCACGGAGGGAGCAGAAAAATTGAGGAAGGGAGGAGGGTCAGTAGGGGGCAGTGTTTAATCTATAAAGATGATTGACAGGTGGAGAGAAATGGATGGACTACCTTAAGATGCCAATGATGCTGCAGCTAGCTACAACTAATGGTAAGCTATAGCTACAGAACAGCTGCTGAACTCACACACACGCGGTGCACACATACCCTCCCTGAGAACACACACCCACACACAAACACACACACACACACACACAGCTGTGATGCGGGTGGTCACCTGCCCTCTTGATGACTTCCACCATGTTGGAGGGGAAGTAACCAACACGGTCATTTCCTGTGCGGTTGTCGTGAATACAACCTTTCCATCGGCCATCAGAGTGCTGCTCTAAAACCTGTCAGCCAATATACACAAGCACACACACATAGTTCACAAAAATAAGATCAAAGCATGTTTACACTCACAAGGTTTCTTTGTGATTTCACTCCAAACTCAAAAGAGCTAGATTAGTGGCTTGCAAAGGTGGGTTGCAGCCAGACATAGGAAAAAAAAGGAAAGTCTTAAGCTAAAATTATCCTACCCCCAAAAGATTTGTGTTTCAGCTCCCACATCATATTATTATCTGCTAAAGGCTGATAAGGTCCCACATTTTTTACACAGAACACTCATCATGCAACAATCCAGCTGGGTCTGCAGGTCATTCAGGACTGTGGAAATGATTCTCTGGATGGCTGAAATAGTGCTGTAGCGCTCTTCATTTAAGATAAAAAAAAAAGCAGACAACCCCTCCCACCCACGCAAACAAACATTAATGTAAAACACTTTCCAAAAAATTTTACGGGTCTGGACATGCCAATGTTCTGTTTATTACAAAGTCTGAGTAGCAGTAATGAAGTTTGGAGGTTGATGGTAGTTAGGTAAAATAAGAGAGTTGAGCTAATTCAACTTCCTGTATAAAACTTAAGGCATACAAGCTGATACTAAGCAGAGAAGGCAATTTTTACACTTAATGTGTCTTTAAAAATAACTGCTTCTTACATCATACAGCAACATGGAAAATCTGTGAGATTACATGTGAAGTGCAAAAACAGATTTGAAAATTTTCTGCTCGAGCCAACATAGCTGATGTTAACATGGTAAGCAGTTTTGGTTGTCTAAAATATTTTTCCTGTTAGCATTTTTATTAAATAACAATTTGGTTGAATAAAGTTAAGAAACTGAATTGTAAAAATGTATGTCTTTGCACCAAAAGTTACACCTAGTGGTGAGCTGACTGGTGAAGATATTTATTCACAATTTATTATGAACCAGATCTTATAGCGCAATCCACTTAAATAAAGTGATTCATCAACATAAATTACCTTCAAGCTAATACCTTGTGATATCTTAATCAGCCTAGTGAGACCTTATTAACAGCAAATGCGGCTGTATTTAAAAATTTACACAAAGGTTTTTAGTAGAGTTCAAATGGCTCTATTTAAGGTTATAACTACCTAGACAGATTTTTTTCTCTTAAGGCTGATAGACAGACAGTAGATCAAAGTGTAGTAGTCATAGTACAGGCTCTGAAACTTGTAGTAATATGTGAGAACTGGATTTATTACCGTGATTATGTCTCCAGCTTTGATGTTGAGGCTTGTGAGGTCGTAGTTGTTGCAATAATCCTTCAGCGCACGCACCTGCATCGCAGCTGAAGCATCTACAAAGACAAGAGTTTGTAGTGTAAGCGAAAAGCGGGGTCGAGTTGAGTCAAGTAGGGAACAAGTGCACAGCAGTGATTTTCAGGTACTCGACAATGTGACTACATCAAAGGTGTGTTTGCACTCACCTCTCAGCAGTTGTTTGATCTCACGGCTGGCCTGTGTGGTGGTGAATTGGTTAACAATGTCCAGGGCAGTTTGGCTCAGAGTGTTTCTCACTCCTGCGCTGATACCACTCTGGGGGGAAAGTGGAGAGTAAAAAAGTGATTGGAGCTGCAGCATGACATTGTGCCAGATAGCGTACATAACAGAGATAAACTGTGCATTTGGTGTCAGTCTGCCTCAGTGTTGACTACATGTGTGCAAGTTATATTTGTTGTGAGTGTGCTACTACAGCAATGACATCAAAGTAGAGCACAAAGTAGTGGAAGAAGTTCGCAGATCCTTCACAGAAGTAAATGTCTTAGTCTAAGTTCTGCATTTAATGTATGATGTGTGTGTTATCAGCCAAGTGCCCCTGTTAGTCTTTAAAAATTACACAAGATGTTATTAATTATAAACCTACTAGTGTCGCTCTGGTTCAAATAGATCAGGGGTGGCCAATCAATCAGAGACCAAGAGCCACAAAAATTACTGTTGTACTACAAAGTGTCACAAAAAAACATGGTCTTGCAAATGCACTTCCTCTCACACATAAACGAAATGACATAAAATGAAAATCAATCAATTTCCAATTTTCAGAGCAAGATTTATTGCGTTTGTGAGTGCGGTCAAATTTGTACTTGAAGCCCTGACAGAGACAAATTTCTGTTTTACCGCAGAACAGACAAAGTTCTATCTATCTATCTATCTATCTATCTATCTATCTATCTATCTATCTATCTATCTATCTATCTATCTATCTATCTATCTATCTATCTATCTATCTATCTATCTATCTATCTATCTATCTATCTATCTATCTATCTATCTATCTATCTATCTATCTATCTATCCATCCACGGGCACATGAACGATTGAGAGGAGCACATGTACGGAAAAGAAACTGAAACTTAAGTATCAATCTCATCACCCAAGTATTGATCAATACTGATCCCAAAGTTTGCAACAATTTATCAGTTTTATGAGTGGATCCAAGAGCCGCACACCGAAAAGCAAAGAGCCACATGTAGCTCACGAGCCACAGGTTGGCCACCCCTGAAATAGATGTTTAAGATTACCTTAATTTTCTTGATACAGTTAGATATGTTAACCAAAGTAATTATTGTTTTCTTTAGAAAGGTCACAAGTGTAAAGCTAAAGAGATCTATCAGACCTACATCTATCTCTGAACAACTTAGAAGCAGCTTAGAAAAATATATTTCTTCAGAATTGTTATATTTTTAACCAATTTTAAAAGCAGAAAACTCTAATTTCAAAGTCAGAATTCTGAGAAATGGGGATTTGACTTGAAAAAGAGTGTAAAGAACTGTATTCTGAAATACAATGCACCCAAAGTGCATGAATTGCGCCTGTTGTGCAAAGCAGCATTGAATAAAATCAAGGTGCTTCCACTCTCCTGTAAATATGCTCAGTTACATTCAAAGGGAGAACAACAAAGACCTGTCCAAAAGCCAAATCCCTGTTCATGCCAAGGTGACAGGGTGGAAAAAGAGAAATAAAGCAGAGCTGGTTGGCAATGATTGCATGACAGTAAGGCTGCTATCCAGTCTGCTACGGTTTTATATAACAAGCAGACGTATCCCACAGGCTTCATCACACAGATCGCTGGGAAGAGCGCCAAGTGCTGAGGTGTAAACTTGCTCAGCTGAGGAGAGGGAGCCCGCTTTAACAACAATTGCTTTTGTAAACACATAAGACAGATAGACCGACAGACAGAGAGACGGGCAGATGGTCTTACATCCAGCAGCAGGCGTACTACCTCCGTCTTCCCACAGAGAGCTGCCTGATGTAGCGCAGTGCCTGACTCGGACTGTCTGTTGATGTCAATGCCAGCCTGAATGAGCAACCTGAGGACACAAAACAACATTTATATTCAGCTGTATCAGAACACATATTTGAAAAAGGCAAATGACAAGCAGAGATGAAGGAGACTTCTACTTTGTTAAAACACAAGAAAAACCTAACTTAGTGGAAATGTTTTGAATTACATTAAGAGCGAGCAAAAATCATCCTAATATCTTTTTCAGATCATAATCCTGATCCTGGTAAAAATGAATAAACTGACAAGTTAATCAGACAGGATTAAGAACTGCAAAATTCAGGGTGAAAGGATGAGTATTTCAGACTTTATAACATCAATGTGTCCGTTCTTTGCAGCAAGATGCAGTGGTGATACTCCGTTGGGGTCCGATGGTTTAGGTTCCAGCATGGCTGCACACATGTTACTGCTGAGAAGGAGCTGGACCACCTAAAACACAAACAGAGAGCATTCTACTCTATGATAGAAAGTTACTTTTACATTACAGTAACATTTTCACAGTGCATAAGTTCACATCTTTCTGTTCACAATGTGGCAATGTAGCTAGTTTCTTAAAGCATTGTGAAAAAAAAAACATTAGGGATGTTTCAAATATAAGCCAAATTTGTTTGAGACTTCTGCAAAACTTGATCTGTCGTTGTCACTCACTGCAAATTCAAATCATGGCTCTTTCTTTTCTTTCTTTTTCTTTTCTGGTAGCGAACATTTGACATACCCCAGGGTCTAAATCTAACCACCTCATTGTGTGACTGTTTAAAAAAATCAAACTTTTTTGTTGCTTGTCATCTGAAATGAAAAACGGCCTCATTTTCTTTTCTTCTTGTGTTTTCTCACTTAAAAGCATTTTTTCAATGTTATGAGTATGATAGTGTTACCCTATATGTAGCTAACCCAGTCATGTAGGGGTTAAATTGAATAAGATTTAATTAAACATTAATATGACTTTTCTGTGACTTGCTATTATTCCTGTGGTACTCGATAAGATGTACTCACTCCAACTCGTCCAAATTCACAGGCCAGGTCCAGAGGTGTTTTCCCCGCTGTGTCTGAGATACACGGGTTGGACTGGTGTTGTAGCAACATTTCTGACTGTAACACACACACACACACAAACATTTTGCTGCTGCCTCTGAATTTCATTGCCAGTAACAGTTACAAATCATGCATGCATCATCTGGCACACATAACAGATATACACACACGCACACACATTTACACACACATACCTGTGCGCAGCTACTATTCACACACAATCATCCAAACTGTACACACAAGGACAGTTACCCCGTCGTAGTGTCCGTGCTGAGATGAAAGGTGGAGAGGGATCTGTCCTTCATCTGACTGTCCGTTGACAGACGAGCCTGCCTTCAGCAGCATTTTCATAGGCTCAGTCTTCCCCTGCCACGCAGCGTAATGCAGAGGACGCATCCCTGCACAAAATCACACACACACACACACACACACACACACACAAAACCAAAGATGACAGCCCAATAAAAAATTACACACAGAAACACACTAGAGAGTATAAAGACACAGGAGCATGCAAACACACACGCTCTGTTTTTGTAATCTTATGGACAGTAGCCTCCAACCATTCAGCAGTCAAATATAATTTCTTCATACATTTTATGGAGAATCCAGAAAACAAAATTACTGTTGAACCCACATGCTGTCAGCAAACTCGTGCTGTAAAAGCTGATACTACCCAAAGTGTTACTGGAACTAAAACAAATAGTTAAATGATCAGTAGATTTTATAGAATCATGAGAAAAAGTGTACAGTGAAGCTCTTTTCAAACATTTCTTTTTGCTTTTGCAGCATTTTTTTGCTCAGACTCAGAATACCTCCTGGAAATGCAATCTTATTGTGGTTGGCATGTTTCTGACCTTTTGACCGTGGGGGTATTGTTTGTGAAAGCACTGAAACCCTCGGGACGTCAGAGACAAACTGCTTCAGACAAAGGGCAAAAAAATCCCCTTCATGTTGCCTAACCAGTCCCCAGAGGACCTCGCACGAAACTGAAGATCGCAACCCACACCTGGAACCATTCAGGAAATGTAAGGTAAAGCACAGTTCACTTCAGTTCAAGATGAGAATCCACCATGGAGTGTTTTAAGTGCTTCTAACTTGAAGACATTAAACACCACTTTGTAGCAGTGGCTGCAAGGAGCAACGAGCATATTTCTGATGGCAGTAGCCCAAGACCCCCAGACTTGATACCAGCGATGAGCCACATGATGGAGTTGAATAAAGAGGCCCTGCAGGCCTGGCTTCCATGAGGGAGTCCTGACTCAGATGAGTGGTGCTGGCAGGATGAAGAGACACAGCGGCTGTTGGAGTTACAGAAGCTAAAGCCTCAGTGTATGAAAAGATGTGATGGAATATGATTTTCAGGCAGCAGACTCACAGAGCCTCCAGAGAAGAGAGGACTTTAGACTCCAAACCGAGCAGGGAGAGAGACTCTGAACTTTTTGGAGGACTGGCACAATGAAACAGACAAACCAGGTTCTTTTGGAAGACTGCCACAGGTGATATGACCTATTTCTTGTGCTTGTGTAGTCAATGGGTTAGTTTTTCCTGAAATTCTGAAAGCTTCCTTGTAGAAGTGTGAGGTTCACATACGACTTTCAAATGGTCAAATGTTTTATTTGGCAGACAATAAAAAAGACAGAGGAGGAACACATTCATTTGCCTTCAAATGAAGAACCAGTCAAGTCTGAGGACAAGAACCATCTGTTTATTTTTACATTGAATGCGCTAAAATGCTATCATTACAACAGAGGGTTTTTCCAGCTCCTGAAATCCCCTGGACTACATCCTCCCAAGTTTCCTGCCAGTTTCAACAAAAACAAAGTTGTTTGCCTCCTTCTCTTTTAATTGTTTTTTTGAAACAGGATATGCAGTCCAGACGCTCATTCCTGCAGGATATGCGAGTGAGTGACCTTAAATTGATGACAATAACAACTCCTAGAAAAGATTGACACGGTCTGGGTGAGGACCAGAACTTCCAAATAAGAGGAAACAGCTTCTCTCAGGAATTATTCTGAAACCTGCAACTTTCTGGGTGACTTGAGATGTTGAAAAACAAGCTGTGAACACAGCATTGATGTAGTTGAGTTAGAATGGCACAAATCATCGTGATTGTTGAGTCTCTGATATCCTGATAAATGTAAGAATTCACTCCTTTTTGACTCTTTTTTTAGGCTCCACCAGTTTGGATGATTGTCTTTTTTATTAAGTCTACAGTTAATATACCTAGCTTCACAGATCCCTCAACTTGGGCTTAGTATCTTACTTTAAATATCAACATTCAGCAATCAGCAATGACACATTGACTCAGCTGCTGCAGTCACTCCGTGATTCCTCTTCCCCCTTTTTGATTTTTCTGAAAATGTTTGCTGGTATTGATGCTTTTTTCAAAGATGTGGAAGTGGAGGCAAACTGGTGACACCGGCAGCTGTAAAGGAAACACAGTGAGCTGAACACTGTTTATACCCTGAGTGAAGCTGAAGAGAGAGTCAGCCCACTCGAGAATTGGTTGGAGTTTCACTTTCACCTTCAAGAGGAAGTGATAACACCTGGTGAGGATGCGTGCCAGTTGTAAACTTCCATCAAGAGCCACACTGGGCATGACTGACTGGGAGTATAGTGACAGCATAGCCAACATCCTGCTGGGATTTTATCTCCCATCTGCCCTGAGATTTCTTCTTCTTCTTCTTCTGGGATCTGGCAGTGAGAGCTGTGGATATTTGCTGCTCTGCTTCCTGTTGGCTTTCAGTCCTGCAGCCACAAAACTCCTCTTCTTCTTCTTCCATTGTCTATTGTTTGCTGTGCTCACAAATCTGTCACTCCTCATAAACACCGAACCCTACACTTATTTATTTTTTTGTTGCATTTCCACCTTTTGTTACATAACGCAGTGTTATTGGTCATGCAGGGAAAGCCAGGAGTATGTTTGTTTTCCTGCTGTGATTTTTTTTTTATTATGGGGCTTAGCTCTTTGAGCTTTGTTCCTTTTCTCTGACAACAGGGAGCTGAAAAGACACTTATAATCTGAGTGTGTGTGTTTTTACCTTTGTGGTCTTTAATATCCACTGCTGCCTGGGCCTCCAGCAGCAGAGAGATGAGTTCCTTGTTTCCACTCAGGGCAGCATGATGCAGCGGCGACAACCTTCACACAGACACACACAGACAGATTATGTATAAAAATACACATATTCATGGATTGGGTGTAAAACCAGAGCATAACTTTGCTGAAATAATCTCCAGCGTAGTGCAGCTCCTCCCCTCAGCTCTGTGTGAGAGACAGGAGGGGGCAAATGACCTACTTCCATTAATAAGCAATCTCTCTACCCTGGAGCTGAGCGTGAACACAGTGCGTCTGTGTGTGTCTGTGCGTGTGTGTGTGTGTGTGTCTAATGGATCCCTGGTGAATATAAGGGCCGGGCCCTGGAGTCAAATCAACGAATCATCAGTCATTACACAAGAAGCTGAGTCCAATTATCTGATTCCAATCAACATAATAAAAAGATCTTTGTTATCTGATGGAGGCAAATGGAACACAATCGCAAACCAAGCATGTGCACACATAAAAAGACAATCATGAGCCTAAATATAGCCAAAATCCATAGATGTTCATTCAGATCTTATATGGGAACATTTAGAAGACAATTAAAAGCTTTGAAATGTTGGCATTCCTTTGAGGTACTTAAAGTGATTAGATTTACAAAGTTTCATGTCTCAGAGATAGACTTAAGCTAAAGTCATGATACTGGATATCAAATATTCACTCTGTAGAGGAGATTGCACATAATTTTCTTGCTGCTGTTAATTGAATGCTAAAAAATTGTGTCCACCATGACTTAGGTTGAAAAATCTTGCTGTAATTTGATGTTTTCCCCACAAGAAGTCTTACGTCATGTCATGGAAGGCAGTCAGGAAAAATGAACCATTCAGGAGGTTTCCACTTTTTTTAGTCAACTAAAAACCTTTTGTAACAAACTTACTATTCTTTTGGATTAGCCTTCAAGACCACCTGATGGATTTAAGGGTACAGTTTTACAAATTCTTGTTCTTACAGCAGTGGCCTACAAGGACAAAAGCTCCTGTGAAGCACGATATGTATGATTCTCCACTGGTCAAGTGTTTATCATCAAAAAAGGTCTGCCACAATGTCAGGACTCAATCTATTCACTTATTCAGAGCATTTCGTGAAGCCATTAATGAAAGTATGTTACCAGTTTATTTTTTCTGAGCTAAAGTAGAAACCGAGCAGTAACCTCTGGTCTAAAGTTATGAGGCAATAAGGAAGTGCTAAAATCTGAAGTTCATGGAATGTCCGCTTAACGCCTCAAACACACCAGATATGTCTTCAGTGCGACTCTGTTGAGCTGCGTCTTGACTGGGTTTGCCAACTCACACTGGCTGTGTGTTCAGCTGCATGACTGTCAGACAGCTGGAGTCACAGGCCGAGGAGTTCCCACACTTCCCACTCCATTGATAAATCTCTCTTTAGTCATGTTGGGCTGTAAAACCTCAAACCTGTTGACTCCTGGTCTGGCTCCGCTCATTATGTCTGTTTATCATCATAGTCAAGCTAGATATGAACTGATTTATGACACAGTTTGTCTTATTTGAAATTTTACCAAGTGTTTTAGGTAGTTTCTGGTCACGACTTCCTGTCCTGCCTGAGCTTCCTTACACTGAATTTATGCATCAAAGCCCCGCATCCAGCAAAAATAGGATAGCTGCATATTACCTGCAACTTGACGACCAGCCACGCAAACATACTGCAACAGAGCAGATCCAGTGTAAGTTGACACACTGACTTGGATGGAAACCAACTGATTGGTACAGAACGGAGATGCACTGCAGATGCATCTAGTGCATTTCAGCCAAAAGGCTGGCCCTTAAAGCACCGGACACCACACACCAAGCCAAAAAAAGCAATTTCACAGCAGAAATAGAAATGTTTACAGCCTGGTACAAAAAAAG
Organism: Halichoeres trimaculatus; assembly: GCF_033239565.1. Lineage (NCBI taxonomy): Eukaryota > Metazoa > Chordata > Actinopteri > Labriformes > Labridae > Halichoeres > Halichoeres trimaculatus. The sequence goes on from NW_027437180.1 coordinate 22,966,550, forward strand.
TGTCTCCTGTCTGTGTGGTGAAAGGCAACCACTGTACAAGGGGCGAATTCTTGTCTCTAACTCAGCAGTTTAGAATATATTGAGATCACGAGTTCGCTCAATCAGAGGCACAGCTCAGCAGGTGGCTTCCCTTAAGATGTTAGTGAGGAGTCTTAAGCCCCGTTTACACGACAACGTTTCATCTAAAACGCTGTGAAAACGCAGAGAAAAAAATCTGCGTTTACACGGAAACGCTGATGGACTGAAAACGCTGTAGTAAGCATGCCAGGCCTGTATGTGGTACTATAACTGTCTTGTCCAGAAGCCGCTTTTGGGAGATCTCCACCGAAGTAGAGTTGAGCTGATCATCTGGTGCATTGGGGAATACTAAGTTAAAAAGTGGAGTAAAAGATGCACATTTTGTTGAAAGACGGTCAGCAGATACAGCAGATTGAGCAGCACAAGCACGACACGGAAGTTCACGAGGATCGTAACAATGTCCTGTTGTATGCGTGTGCGTGAGGCAGAGTGTGATGTCAGCGTTTCCACTGAAAACACCGGCTTACTGTTTACACGGCAACGGTGTCGGGAGCGTTTCAGAAAAATCCCGCTCTGGAGGCCGTTTTCAAAGGTTTGCATTTTAGGTCGGCTAAAACGGTGTTTCCGTGTAAACGCGAGGATGAAACGCAACACAACGTTTGCGTTTCACCCTAAAATTGTTGTCGAGTAAACGTCCCCTTAGCGTCCCACATCACATTTTTCTGCACTTACTGACATTATGGAGACATGCAGTGCACTTAGATTACTCAGGTGACGCACTCAAAATGGTCCAAAAAGCTAAGTGTAGAATGCCAGACACTTCTTACACTCAATAGTCACCATATTGGCTACATAAAGGAAGGGGCGGGTACAGATAAAAAAATGGTTGTTGGATGTAATCAATGAAAAGCAGAAGAACATGTGAACAGTTGTGAAATGCAATTGTAGTTTCCAGTAAGCACGAAGCTGCAGTGTTTGATTTGGGACAGAGTACGTATGCATTTCATGTACTGACGGAGGTACATGATTTGGGACACAGCATCTGTTTCAGGAACAAACAGGCGCAACATGAAACTACAGCCATTCATTATATAGTCTATAGTAGAAACATGCTCCTATATATGTAAAATGTTTATTGAGCTAATTAAACACAACATCTTTTACCATACCCCTCCGTTCTACACTTGCCGTACTCTAACAAGTGTGCTCTGCTAAAAGCCGCAAAACCCTACACATTGCCCCTTGATGACCAGCTTGTTGTAACCACAAGTCAACAGAAACAACATTTTGTTTCACCCACATGTACGCGGTAGCCTTCAGCATCTGCGCCAAACCGTGCTCTGAACTAACTTCTATGAAAAGCCATCAGCAGAAACATCAAACCCTCAGTGCAGCAGCTTTTAGTGACATAGTGGAAAGACAAATAGTTCTGCCTACAGGCAACAGACTGGTCAAACAGAACAGAGCTCTCACTTACCCACAAGACCAGGACTTAACTCAGACCAAAAGCCAAAAATTTAGTTACTACTTTACCACAACACAAGACCTTTTTTTAACTCTGTTCAACAAGAAAGTTGTTTTTCGTTAACCCGGCTGATGCTGTGTGTCAAGTGAGAAGAAAGCACACTCTACCTTGTGTTCCTATGTGAGATGCTTTAAGCTGTGACAATGTGTTTTACAACCTGTGTATGCAGAACTGTGGAAAATTCAATTTTTGGTCACCTTTCAAGGTATTACTTGCTTTTTATTGAGCACTCATGAAAACTTTCCAACAGTTGATAACAGTTCAAACATCAGTCTCTTTTAACGTCCGCCCAACACACATCATCCGGCTCTTGTGAAACTTCCCTTTGAGAGCTGGCCAAATGAAAACAATGAACTTGCTTAAACCATTCAGAGAGTCAAATGGAGCTGCATATTCACACGGTAACTCTCTGGCTCCATCAGGATGACCTCTTTCACATCATCTCATTGATTTAACATTGACTTATGATACATTGTGGGAAATATTGATGATAATCACGTTTCAGAGTCCCTCAGGCAGGTTTTAACACTGAGTTCAGAAGGACTGCCCTGAATTTTATGTGAACACTTTTAGGAGCCAAGCCACCTTTAATCTTTACTGAGTTTCAATATGTTTTGATTGAACTACAAATATTTTGGTTAAGACTGATTTAGGGAGTCTAACCTGTTTCTACTATGCAATGTGCACCTTATTTATATTTCTGTTTCATTTTATTACAGCTCTTCTAGGATGTATTTACTCCAGGGATCACTGAGTCAACCTGCGATACCTCTACAAGGTGAAAACTCTGGAAGCCAGCAAAAGCAGGAGTTTAAGAGGTGTTATTCATCAAATAACGTCAATGAGCAGTTGCTAGTTGAGACTTACAGCTACAAACATAAATGAGCCAATATTTGTAGCAATAAATAGAAAGGCAGATTACATAAAACTTGAAGGAAAATGAAAAAAATGAATGTTATAAAAATGTGCTTCAGGAAGAGTTGCTCTCTCTCACCCGTCTGCATCCTGGATGTTTACGTTCACCCTCTTTGCTGCACCGAGTAGCTCTGAAAGAAGAAGACAAGCAACAGGCTCATTACAAAAACAGTCCAAGTTGAGATCTTTTTAGTATTCAGTGATTCATTTAATCTGTCCTTGTACAGTTTCTTATATTTCTTTCCCACAGAGAGTCATTGGCTACACTTCTGTACCCATAAGCACCCTTAAAAAAAAAAAATTTCCAAACTCAGAAAACAGTAACAACAACAAAGGTCAGAACAAAGTGAAAAGATAAAGAAGACAAAGAGAAGTCTGCCTGGGAAACTGAGCAAAAACCTGTAAAGACCAATATAAAAAAATGTGATATTTATATGCAAAAAGGGTAATCTGAGTGTCTCAAAGTATCTATCTTAGTCGACAGAAGCTGTAATATATGTATCTTCTTCTTCAACAGTGAGGAGCAATTTCAGCCATGAATACTATGATTATCACTGTACATTTTCAACCAGCTTTAGTGCCCACATATGCAAAGAAGAAGCCTCCATGTCATATGAGCATTTCAAAATAAATAAAGATGCTAAGGAAGTATGTTACGATGCTGGCAGACACCCAATAATAACAATGCATAAGAAGAAGAACATATTTTAAAAACATAAACAACTTAAATCTATATTATTCCAACCCTCCATCGATGTGACTATTTAATTTCAGTTCAAACACCGGAGTAGCGCTTTCCGAGTTGTGTACATACACACAGCTAGAAAAAAGGTCAAGCTAACATTAGCATCAGTTTAGCTTATTGCCCTTTCTGACATTTAACTGTCATTATACACTGAGAGCCATGATAATGTTTGCAGTGAATGAAATTAGGCTAATATTTGCAGATGCCAAATTTACACAACAAATACTTGAACATTCACTTGTATTGGCTAAGTGCCCATTCAATAAAATTCCTATAAAAGAAAATAGAAAATATTTTATCCTTTTTAGTTTTATTCTACTAAACCTGGTGTACTTTTAATACTTCAGCAGTCCCAGTCCTCCAGGTCCTCAAGTAAGCTCCTAGAAACAGCTAAAATAACAATCATGCAAATGTTAGCAGCAGCTAAGTTAACAGCAGCTTCTAACATCTGCTAAAGAGTGTCAGTCGAACCCTATTTTCAGCTTTTCAGTTTAATAGCTTCATTGTACTAACCCTCTGAAGATGTTTAATGTATTTCATGCCTGAGAATGCTTAATTTTTTTTTTTTATCCAAGCAGAGCTCCTGGAATCAGCTCCCAGGCTAACCTAATGTTAGCAGAACCTCCTCTACTTCAAGCTATTTCTGTTCTTCTGTGTCTATTAAAGAGTGTCAGGTTTTTTACTGTTTAACTTTGTGAACCTATAAGTTTTTAGATTTCTAATTTTTATTTCACTCAATGGTTAAAAATACACAATTTTGAAATTATGGTGGAAAAAAAAGGTTGCTGATATTTTGCTAGCTCTGACCAACGTTAGGCTAAACCTACAGCTAGCTGTGTTTTGTTTTCCCATGATCATATTATCACTTACCAAATAGTAATACAATAACAAAAGACAAACTGAAAATACTAATGCGGTGCGTACAGCCTTTTTTGAGAAACTAAAAATGTCACGTTATTCAGGGCTTGTAAATTATGCTATTGGCTCAGCAAGACTGGCGCACTCGCGCATACTCACACCTGCACCTCAGTGCTTCATACTGAAAGCACTTCTGTTTGCTGGTGTCAGCATTGAAACACTTGCGTGTCATCTGTTTGCATGGGTAGCTATTGGTCACAGTGTTCAGCTAGAAGTTTCCTATGAAATATTAGCAGCATTACAGTTAATATTAAATGCAAGTGTGGTAACACAATGTGAGTAGGATATTAGATGTTATTTGATTCCTGCACACACACATGCTCCAGCCTGACCTCGGTGTGGTGTCTTGGCTATTGGTTCTGGAGATTTATTGCTTTGAGGTAAAAGTTATCTCTCATTCTTGAAGCCTCAGCAATGAAGCACCTGTGTCATCGCAGAGCAGGATCGTTCTCACGTGTTGGCTCTTTCATTCTCAGCCTCTGGACAGCTCGAAGAGTGAAAGCAGTTTCAATCAGTGGGTCAAGGTTTCCATTTCAAAACAAAATTTATTTAATTAGAGGCTTATTACCATGTAGTTACATTCATCATCATTTGCACTATAGAGACAAAACTTTGTTTGACTGATGCATTTAGGTAAAATTGGGTTGAATCTGTCTTAAAGAAAAATAAGGCACTTAAAGGAGTAGTCACTCTCATGTCCATTGGTACACACACTTTTGTTTTAATATATTTTTAAAGTATGTGTATGCATCTGTGCTTGTTTTTGGGTGATTGTGTTTTTCATAATCTTTACTCTGACAGAAGCTTCCCAAAGATAAAGGCTCCAAACAGCAGGAAGAGGCACACACACACATGCACACACAAAAAGCTCACAAAAACCAATGTACACACTCGGAAAAAGAACGGCTTGTCTGTTCCTCTGCATCTACTTTTCCTTTTTTTTTTGGTCAAACCCTCTTAATCCACAGGCCATAATCTGTGGCTGTTCTGTAATCTGGGGAAAAGCTTCTCCCTCTCTCTGCAGCTCTATCTGCACTTCATCCCTTCATCCTGCTCTCACACTCTAATTTTCCCTGTAATTTGCTAAAGAGCGGCATGCTGATTGGTGGCTCTGCTGTGTCTGTTTACACACCACAGCTGACATCATTCTCCTCTGCATGTGTGTGTTTGTTTGTACATCTTGCCACCAACCCTGTACGATCTATCTTGGATTAAAAACAAGAACCAGCCCCTCCCCCCTCTTCTTCTTCCCCCAGTGGATAAATCAATGAGCGCAGATATCTGTGTCATCATCGGAGAGACACATGACACAGGATAACAACAAAAAAACTTGTGACAGGGCCACCAGATTTCTCCAACAACGAAAATGTTTCCACTTCCTTTTCTACATTAGATTATCTCTCCTTTACAACATGAATTCTGGATCACAGCATTATTTAATAAAGCTCCCTTCCTGACCCAAAACCATGATGTATATTTAATCACATGTCCTGATGTAGCTGCCGAGACACGGTGTCATTCAGCCGCCCATTTCTTTCATAAATTGTATCACACAATCCTTTTGAACTCGAATTTATGCAGAATCCATATCTGACTTGAACTGATTCTCTAAGAGTATTACCATAATGCGTCTCTGATGGTGTCCTTGGACCAGGGTTCACATTTCATTGTGATAGTTTTAGGAAAAACACTGCAACTGAGCCCCCGTTACCATGGCGAGCATTTTCTATGTGCCATTCTCACAGGCTGTCAATCACTTGGCAGCGATTACCATGATATTATTTTGCAGCATCTCGCTCAAATTGTTGCTATTTTAGACCTTACTTGGCATTCAAAACCCGTCGTTCACAATATTTGAAACCCTCCGCCCTTTAACAGAGGGTGCAAAATAAACTTAAAGTGTAACAGAGCAGATTTCCCATGAAAACCCCAGGAGAGGTGAAGTAGAGGGCTTCTCAGGGGTTCTCATTACCAGAAATGTTCTGAAGTCCAGTTTTTCTGGCGCCTCAGACTTTGCCTGTCATTATAAATTTAGAGTGTGTAGCCTCAAAGCAAATGCCATCCCTGATCCACCTTTTTTTACCCTGTTTTAGACAAGTGCACATATACTGTACAGGGACCGGATTCAGGGTCACAGTGTGAAACAGTCCTGGAAATGCATCATACTTAAAATTACAAAAATCACACAGAGATCAAGATGATTAAATGAAATGTTTAAGCTATCAAATAGAAAATAATGAGAAACACTTGGTAACTAACTACTACTTGTTGCACGATACAGTTGTTCAGAAAAGTAAATATTACATCACTACAGCAGCAAATATTAAAGTTGTAGCAGTTACGTTTTTCTTGTGGTGCTCCAGTTCTCATAATGAGGATGTCTTGTCTCTCAGCTCATTAGCCTGTAGGCACTTGAAGCTTTCTGAGTAAGTCCAGACAATAAGAACAAAGAGAGAAAATGTTAACCAGTAACTCCTTGTCTCCTCACATTAAACCTTTTAAAATGGAGTTACCGGCTTTGGCAGATTTATTATGCATTAAACTCATTTCAGCTTTCAGGAGAATCTAGGTCAGTAGTGGCAAATTGGAAAACTGAAAAGAGAGTGAAGTGCCAAAGAGTGCTGTGCACTGATATGAACATGACAGGAAGAATGCGATTTCAAGAAAGACACCAGACAAACTTAAGTCCTCTCTGGAGATCAGTGTTAAGTCTAGTAATCATAAATGGTTCTCTAAAAAAAGGTTTGTTATCTTTCTGGGCACTGAAATTAAACAGTCAATAAAAACATTTTACATTCTTTTAATTTTCATAAGACTTGAATAAAAAAAATGTCTCTTTAAAGTTTAAAGGTAAAATTAAAGGAAAAGTACATCATCAATCAAACATTCTTAGGCATTATCTTTTGGTTAATTCATTATTCAGAGAAGGTGCCTCATGTTTTATGTTCAGTACCTGTTGCTCTCCAGCTGAAAACTCAAGTAAGTATTTATGCTGTATTTGGGAAAAGGAAAGTTACTTGCCAAGTATCTTTGAATAAGAATAATGTCTTCATACAAAAAATCTAAACAAGAAAATTGTAAAAAAATTCTAAGAAATTTCCTTTACATCATTGGCAGATTATTTTTCCTCTTTACAAGCAGCTTTGGGCTTATCTTTTATCCATCCATCCATTTTCTATACCGCTTGTCCTGTTCAGTGACCTTCTTGCTGTGAGGCTGCAGCGCTAACACCATTGTGCAGCCCACTTTGTCTTTTAATATCTTGAAATTAGACATTTTTCTGGACTTCTCAGGTCAGCGTGGCTCACATTAAGTAATTTGATTTTTACCAAGAATGAGAAAAATGTAACTGAAGCAATAAGACACAAGACAACTCTTCCTTGGATTTGATTTTTTCAGTGTAAGTAAAAACAATAATGTATGCGTCAGAAAAAAAGGCCAGTACAGTTACACATTGTAAGACTGAGTGTCTGTTTCAGTATATTTTTGTGAGTTAAAAGAGACGTAATTATGATAAAGATTTTCTTATATCTCTAAATTAGAGGGATACTGAGCCAAGATTGGGAAAATGCTGCCAAGTGTTTTAAAACCAGCCTTCTGTTGTGTAGGAGGCAGATTAGAAAATGGCTAATAATGCCATCTTGTCATCCTCATGTAGAGGCTCCGTATTTTTGCTTTTGTTAATTACACTTTACAACAACCATTTTGAGCCAAAAAAGTGACAGAGAATTTCTGAAAATCAGCACCCAAAGATTTCAATAAGACTGAATATGTTATGATTTGAATGTATTCTGTGCTTGTTGTTCACAAATAACAATAAAACAACCCACTCCATCAGTGCACAGATCTCTTCCTCTCTGTGCACCACACATTTGTGAACCTCAGTGTTACACACCACACAAGTTCCACTGTGACAATGAACAGCATTATTTTGTCTTTTCCACATTCAGCTTCCTCTTACCTAAAATACACATGAGAGCAAACTCTGTGTATGCACAGCGCTGCTGAGCATAGTCCCAAAGACAGACCTGAAGAGTTTTCAGAAGTAAACAGGTTTAGGGCTGAGAGAAAAGATTTGAGAGAAACATTGTTGGTCCGGTTTGGGAAAGAAGAAGCAGATTTATCACATAACTATTTCTGTTCAATTGAAAAGGATATTTTGGGTTGTTTTTTTCTGTGTAAAACGCACTCATAAAACTTTCTGTACATAAGAAGATTCTATAGAAACTCAATGAAAATATAGTTTTAACTTTTCTCCCTTAGATAAAAAATGCCTAAAATTTGAGCTATAAATTGTTTTTATTCTATAAACAAGGCAACCTGACACGCCAGACGAACAGTTTCATATATCCGCCACGGAATTATTTCACTAATCCATCTGGGTAGCAGCTCTTCCGATTTGTTTTCAGAGGCAGGACTTTAAAATCTGCAGCTGGTGATTGGACGACCGTTCTGATTAACACACTCACCACGGACCAATCCACATCAAGCCACGGTATGACGTAGCTTATGTGAGCCGATGCTTCTAAGAAACAATAGATGAACAACTACTGAATCACGAGAAACAGCTGTGAAAAAGGCGTTAGACGACAGCTTCCGTTTTTATAAATTTAACTTAAGAATCAAATGAACGCTGACAAGTATGAAAGTCTGCTGGCGCCACGTCTGCTCCCACAGCTCCCGCCTCTCTTCCCTGATTGGGCTGGTTAGAATTTAGCCCAGTGAAATCGTTGGTCATTGGAGCCTGGCAAGATGGACCTGCAGGAGTTCAGAAACTGAATCGGGCAGGTCTGTCTGCTCTGCAAGGTTATAAACAAGGCAGGAAGATAATAATGAATGAACATGGTAGGGTCTCCCCGGTGTGATTGAAAAAAGTCACAATACCAAATTGATCAAGTGCCAAATCAGAAACCCTATTAGACTAATCATGTGTTTTACTGCCTTGAAGAAAAACAATCAAAAAAAACAGATTTAGTAGAGTTCTTGAATGCGTTTCTCCCCTGACCTTTGAAAGGCTCTTTTACTTCTTAATTTAGCACTTGAAAGAGCTAGAAAATGTTAGAATGTTAGAGAATAATTGTCACACTGGGTCATTAGCTGAGGCAGAGTCAGATGATCCCAATGTGGCAACCATCAGTCCACTGATGACCCTTAAGTTTGGTTTAAACCTCTGAGTTGAGCCTATGCGGTATAAGCACTATATATTTATTTATATATTTCTGCGCTCCACTCTTTCCAGTCTGCTCCAAAACACATGAGGGCAGTGTCGTCTGTATGAACAGTCTGATTGCCAGTTTCCAGTCTCACTACATGTTCTTTTTGCTTTGACACAGCAATACCAAACATATTTTATTTTACATGATACACGTTTCCTCTAATCTTACAGCAACTATTACAAGGGAGAATGGAGGGGAGATGTCAGAGGATAAGTAGCCGATGTGCTGCAATTCAAAAAATGTTGTAAATACAGGTCAGTGGACCAACCACAAGACTTGCTGTTTGTGCCAGCTGATTTCACTGATTAGTCCCTGCTCTCTGTTTTGAAGGTGAAGTAATCAGTGAAATTAGTTGGTGGAGTTTTTGGTTGGAAAGAAAACCTGCAGCCTCTTGGCCCTCCATGACACAAGTTTGAGATCCCTGGTTTAGGGCTTCAGTTTCTGGTTCTGTCTTCCACTCTGTTAGTCGAGTGTGGCTAACCTTAGCAGAGCTAGCACCACCAGCCTTCAGTTCTCTTAGCAGCTGAATGTCCACATGTTTTTACTGGCTACACATCACTTCTACAACTTATTTCTGCCAAACCCGTCACACCAAGAGATGCTTACTCCAACCTGTGCTTGCTTGCATCCAGGTAGTAGGGCAACACATGTACCAGAAGCCGATGGCTGCTTGAGGGAACATATGATGAGATCTGGCACTGATTATCGTAAGGGGACAAAATTAAAACGAGGGCTGCAATGACAAATCGATAGAATTATTAAAAATCAATAAATAAAAGCTTCAACGTTTTTCATCATCCCGTGATTATTGCACCACTGAGTCTTCAGTTTATTTAGGTTAAGGTTAGCAACTAGCTGAAAGTACAAAACCTACATGACTGTAGTGTAGTTTGTGTAACTCACGGGGCCACAGGACTGTATATGTCACATGTGTACGTCACATTTGAACAGATGAGCATGGCATGGTAGTAGGACTACAATGGTACAGCACCTGAAACTTAAACACATTGGGCTCTTTTTACATGCCGTAAAATGGATGTTATGTCTCTTCAAGCTCTTCTTGTCTTTGTATCAACTTGTCGTCCTGTTTGTCAACCCCGAAAAGTTCTTTAAGGGTTACGTTAGCTTTAGCTGCTACAGGTGGTAGGGTGGAGGGGGTGTTCTGATTGACCTGCAAGTGAAAAGATTGAGGACACATTTTTGATTAATTGCTTTTTTGGCCCACTAAGCTCCTAATCTGATGCCATATCAGTGTATTTTCTATTATTCTGCCCACACTGTTCAAAGGAGTTTGTAATAATTTATAATTTTGCAACTTTTTTGCAGAACTCAGGTACATCTGAGCCATAACCTGTTATTTAACTGTTGTCTCAGTGCTTTTTCTAAAAGATTTTCTTTTCTTCTAACAAAACTGATAAAGAGAAAAGGGGGTTTACTTTGTTTCCAATTTACCAGTTAAACCTAAAAATAATCATCAGAGTAAACGATAACTAAAATAATCATTAGCTGTAGCCCTAGTTAAAACTAAATGATTGCATCCCAAACAAATGCTTCAGTTGTGAACAACAGACACATGCAGACAACTGAGAGGTGCAGTAAAGGGTTTAGAGCAGCGTAAACTACAGCACCACTTGCTGTGACCTCCTGACTTTACCCTCTGCATTCAGTCATAGCTGCTCAACCTGACTTCATGGGAACTTTTTCTTGGGGGGTAGGCAGGAAAAGGTCTGAGAAAAGCTTGCTTGTTTGTATCTTTACATGATGCAGCCCATCTTCACGTCAGATTTGGATGTTTTGTGGAGTTTTGAGCATGTGTTAGAGGGGTCACATAGGTACAGAAAGACTGACCTGATAGATCTGATTTGACTGGAACTGTTTCAGACATACTATTTGAAGTGGGCTTTGATCTTTTCCTCTAATGTTCAGATAGAAAGCAAATGGGCCTGAAAATATTGAAACTGTTGCTTCGGTTAGTTTGACTGACTGTGAAATTCCCCAAGATGTTCCTGACACCTCTCCATTTCATGTAATCAAATCTATTTCAGCCTTTAAATGATCAAAGAGTTAATATTACAAATGCAGGCAGACCACCTGACTCACAGCTGAAGTGTTTCTGTGCAAGCCAGCCGGTGATTGAAATGTGTGTTAGAGGTGTTAGAGTGTGTGTAAAGACGGTGATTCTCCAGCAGAGAAAACTGACTTCCTGTTTAATTATTCAAACATAAACCTGGAGTCACGCTGTCACACATGCACCCACCATGCATAGCTCGCCCTTTTAGCCTTTTTGCCATCACTTCCTCACCAGTCACCTCCGCTAAACCACATCTCTGAAACTCCCTCCTTCTGTTCTGCACCCTGGCACGTTTCCTCTCCCATTCTAACTGTCCTCACCCTTCACTCCCCTCATCCTCACCCCTATCCCACCTCCCCCTTTCTCTTTTGTCAGTGTGCAGTGGACTGAGCACTCAGTGCTGATCTGTTCTGGCATTTGAGGAGAAGCATTTTTCTTTTCCATGGCACTGCTGGAATGTCCAGATACAAACACACACGAGAGGAGAGGAGGTGACGAGAGAAGGACAGGGAAGGAGGAAAAGATGGGATAAAAGGAGGAGGAGAGGAGAGGAGAGGAGAGGAGAGGAGAGGAGAGGAGAGGAGAGGAGAGGAGAGGAGAGGAGAGGAGAGGAGGGGAGAGGAGAGGAGAGGAAAGGAGGGAAAATTTTAAAAAGAGGAAAGGACTGAATAGAAAAGAGGAGAGGGAGGACTGGCAGAAAATAAGGGGTAAAATAGAGGCGGGCAGGACACAAGATTGAGAAGGAGAGGACGGAAGAATAGAAAAGAGGAGAGGGGAAGAGGGGGAGGAAAATGATGAAACAGGTGGGGAGGAGAGGGGAGGACAAATATAGATAGATAAATATAGATAGAATATAGAGATATGGCAGAAGAAGATCTGGGGAAGAATGTGAAGGAGGAGGAGGTTGTAAAAGATGAGAGCAGGAAGGAAGAGATGAGAAACATAATGAGGAAAAAAAAGAAAAGAAATGAAGATGGAGGAAAAGAAAAAGCAGGCTAGATAGGAAAATAGGGGGGATTTCAAGGAGGTCGGAGTGGAGAAATAGGTAGATGAGAGGGAAAAGAAGACTTGGGCGAAGAGGGTAGGGGACATGGCAGGAAAGGAGTGAGTGGATAAAACAAGGGAAAATCCAAGGAGGAAAAGGCAGGGGACAAGATGGGAGAAGCAAAGGAAAGAGTAAAGGGGAGGGAAGACGGAGAGTGGCATACTGGACAGTGGAAACGGAAGAAAACGAGAGAAGAGGAGTTACTCAGGTGAGAGAAGGGGATAGGAGAGCAGAGAAGGGAAGAGAAGATGAGAGGGGAGGAGAGGAAAAAGGGGACCAAAAAGGAGGAGAGGGGATAAATTCAGCATGGGAGAGGAGGAGAGCAGTTTCAAGGCTGTAATTGAAATCTAATTATCACCTCAAGTCCCAGCTGACTTCACGTCAAGCAGTCAACGCACCCGACCACGCACGCGCGGTCCGACTGCCACATCTGTGCGCATGCAAATGTCTGCACGTGCGCACTCACGATCATCACATTATTACCGCCAACATCTGGCGTCTTCACACACCACTAATCCCCACGTCCCAAGAGCGGTGCATGGAACCTTCGTGTACTTTCACCTCTCACCCTCAAACACACACTCACACTCTTTACCACAGGCACTCACACATTTTGTATTCATTCAGGCACACACACACACACACACACACACACACACACACACCATGGTGGTAAATGTGTGACAAGCATTTCTGGCTCCTAATTACATTCTAAAGTCTCCTCTCACACTTGTGCAACGTCATCACTATCACACACCCAACGTCATAGCACAAGTACCCACATGCATGCAGGGGAAAGCGCACACACACACACACACACACACACACACACACACACACAGTTATACAGTGCACCATTTAGGCTAAATGGCATCACATCAGATCTGGCCTGCACTGTCTTGACCTGGTAATGCCAGGCGCTGTGTGTGTGTGTGTGTGTGTGTGTGTGTGTGTGTGTGTGTGTGTGTGTGTGTGTGTGTGTGTGTGTGTGTGTGTGTGTGTGTGTGTGTGTGTGTGTGAGAGAGAGAGAGAGAGAGAAAGAGAGAGAGGGAATGGATGGATAGATTGATGGATGGATGGATGATAGAGGACTACTGACTGGCTTTCCCTGGCCGAGGTCTCTGTAGAATCCGCTGAGCTGTCAGCAAGTCCTCGGTCTTGACGGCCTGGAGCAGCTCCTGGTCCTTCCCCATGTCCCCTCCGTCCTGCTTCGGTCCACTCGGTCCCGCTCTCTTCCTCTGAGCGCCCCTCTCTCCTGCGTTAATCCGCTGCTACATCCTGCCGCCGCTCCGGGCCTCCCGCTGGAGCTGAGGCACGGAGGGATGGGTGCTGCTGCCAGGGGTGGGATGCTCTGGTTCGGCTAGGAGTCCAGTGCAGGTCCTGCTTTCACTCACCCTGCACGCGCGGTCTCCAAGACCCTCACACCGGCCACCGACCCACCTACAGACCGGACCTTGCTCCTTAGCGAGTGTCGGGATTCTCTCCGGCCGCGCAGAAACGCTCGCGACAGATTCCACAGATTCAATCCGCGTGACGATTTCGCCGGGTTTACGTGCGTGCCGTGCGTGAAAAACAGTGGAGCTCGAGCGCCCTCCTGTCTGCAGGGTCAAATCCGAAACCGCTGAATACTCACGAGATCCACAACCCCCCCAGAATAAAAACGCAGGGTCCCTGATGGTTAACGTGTGACCGCTGTCTCCTCCGCTTTGCTGGACCAGCTCGTGCCAGTTCCCGCGCGTTTAAACACACACACTCACATATGGCATTATATAAACATGAGCCTCTTGTGCGCGCGACACTCCAGTGGTTGTAATCCCAGTCCGTGAGTGTGAGCGCGTGCGGGCGTACAAGTCAGGAGAGGTCGTTTGACATCGTAATCATAATGTACTCAGTCGCGTGCAAGAGGGGCACAAGAGCGCGGGACAGTGGGAGCCCGGGATCGCGCAGACCCATGAGACACTTCACATAAGACATCAAATGTAGTTTGACGATTTACAGTGTTTCTTTCGATTTTTATTTGTTTAACAAAATGATTTTGCTTTTGCTGTCAAATAAATTCACCAAGTTTTAAACCAGAATTTGAGTTTTGTAAAACTATCAGATTAAAAAAAAGCTGTTCTTGCTTCTATGTGTGTCACTGAGGTGATGATGTTACGTCAACATTTTAAAGGTTAATTAGACAGAGATAATTTGAGGGCAGCACAAGTGTGTGTGTGTGTGTGTGTGTGTGTGTGTGTGTGTGTGTGTGTGTGTGTGTGTGTGTGTGTGTGTGGCTCCCTTGTGCAGGGCTAATTTAGACTAAAGGGGCCACTGCCAGTCAGATTTAGGACAGGAAATAGAACACATGATACACAACTGGTACTTCATAAAAAAGCCAAACAGTGTGGAGGGCTCTGGTTCAGCTGTAATATTTGATTAGAATGGCTGATAGTTGTTTGGTTTATCATGTCTTTTAATCTAAAGAGCATGGTTTCAAATAAACTGGCTGATTTAAGTATGATCCATACAGTCAGTTTGAATTTTAGAACTCCATAAAAAGTGTAGGCCTCGAATCCACACCTTTGTTCCAAAATAATATGTGAAGAAGAAGTACAGAGTTACAAAAAGTATCTAAAAAAATAAATAGCTCTGGAACACGTATATTAGCTCAATAGCACACAAGTGAAAAATAGAAAAAATGACCAACCTCTGTCCATGAGAAATGAAGCTGACTGCATACAGCTGCAGTTCATAGAGTGTCCACTCCAGTTAGGTTTGCAATAGCACAAGAAAAGATATACTTTCTGCTTCAGAAACCAATGGGTGACATCATTTAGGTTGTATCTATGTATTATATAGTCTATGGTTCGAAAGCCTTTTTTTTTTACTGCAAAATCCAACTTTTTTCAGCTAGGTACAGAAAACAACTCTGAATCGCTAATTTATACTAACACAATATGCGGGGAGTGAATCATTAACAAATTAGGTCCTACATATCTGACACTACCTGCATTCCTTTTTTTTAAGTCGTTGATGTGAGTTCTTTGTAACTGGGTTTTGAAAGATAAAACAAGCCAAAAATAGACATGTATTAATACTAAAAGACCATTAAGAACCTGGTTATGCTGGGCCTATTTGTTAAGCCACTTGTTCAGCCATGGGGCTTAAAAAAATTACAGAACGTCTTAAAGAATAACAGTTTGACTTTATTAAAATCTTTGAAAAAGCATCACACTTTCCTATACATAATTTAACTGAGCTGGCTATACTACATGTCAAGTGATTTCAAGTCATAGTGGAAATTTAAATCTGCATTAATCAAAACTGCTAACAAGGGAATGAAGTCTCTACAGCTTGTAGAGTACTGTAAATACCTTAAGCTTGATATTTTCTCTTCCTATTGGTGGTCAAGCAGCAGGAAAAAAGTGGGCTACAGAAAATCTGTCCAGTGGGTAAAAGTTAAACATCCTGTCACACAAACTAAACTAATGGTGACTACAACTTCAAAGTGTGAACTCCAGCTGCTTATCTTTCAGGTACTATCTTAATGGAAAAATTCTTGAGAGACATGCAGATTGTTGGATTACATACTAGGCTGGCTATTTACACTCATTCCAATAAAAAATTTTACAACTCACCCAGAAGACTACCTGTCGTTCTCCTGGTGAGTGACATAATTCACCTAGTAAACACTTTGTTTTCACCAGTGATCACAGCAAGAAAAACAGGTTGAAACACAAAAACATGAAGCCTTTAAAGACAGAAAACAAAACACATTTTTCTCAAAGTCAAAAAAATCTAATATTTCAGCCCTAACTTTATAACATTTCTGTTGTTTTGTCACCTTAAGGTCGAACATTGATTTATGCAGATTTAAGCAGCATATTTTACATTCATTTTGATGTGAAAAACAGACACATGAGGATAAAGACAAAGTTCAAGCAGCTTACATGAATGTTGGATTGTGGGACGGTTGGATGTCTCTATAGTATGTCAATGATAAAAGAGAATGATATCATGTACCACAGGTGTTCTTTATTATTTCGGTTGTATGTTTTATGCTGGTAATTATGTATTTACTATGAATAATTATTAACTCTTTAACAAATACAAAATCAAAAAACACAAAACTACTTTAATACCAAATATAAAATAACCAAAATCTTGAAAGTGACTTTCAGTGCATCACTATATACAGTGAGGATATGCACGAACATAGTCTCTGTCTCGACTGCTTAGTCCAGGTAAGGTGCTCAAATTCTCGGCTCCACATGCGCGGATGAGAGCTCTTCGACACATCTCTTTCAGTCGCTCAGGACGCTGCCGACGATAGGGTATTGTGAGTTTACAGGATGAACCTGTGTAATATGTGAGCAGAGCAAAAAGTGAGGGGAAAGTCCTGTGGCTGCCATGCAGACTGAAGAGCAGATTGTTCAGCTGGACCCGGACACTGGTTGGCCCATCATCACTTTGGTAGCTCAGAGTGAAGAAAACATCTGACTGGCCACTATCCCTGCAGCAAAACCACAGCAAAAAGTCTGTTAGTGCCTGTTTATTTAGTTAAATGTTTTACAGAATGCTTTTATGAAGACAACTACAGAATAACAATAAGTACTAATTGCTGTCCCATTTGTGGCAAAAAATATTTGAAACTGAATAATGAGTTGTAAGGAAAGAGAAAGGGGCAAGTGAAACAAAAATGACCTTATCAAAGGTCCAAACACACCAATTGTACTCAAGCAGCAACCTCTGGTGCTGATAAGCCAGTGAGGAAGTGCCAGTAACTGCAGTACCTAAGGTGGCCCCTAGTAAGCTGGCCCCAAAACTGAGTCAATCCCCATTAAGACCCATAGTGTTACACCTTTCCAGTAGAACTACATATTTCAAGCCTGGTGCAAAATCATTTTTAGTCTGTATTGTTTTTTTCCCATTCATGAAAACCATGTAGGCATGGCATATACCAACCCTCCCATTTCACCAGTTCCACTGCTCAACAATCTGTTTGAACAGGGAACTGGTTTTATATTTCTGAGATTTGTGGTTATGAGGCGCATGAGTTTCAGTTCTGCTTTGAGATTCCCATCAGTGACATTGTCATGTTAGAATTAGACCTCTTGGAGAGTTTGGCAGTCCACAGAAGCATCAATAATCTGCCAAAAAAGGCAGGCCACAAACCAACGGGAGATGAGACAGAGGTAGAGTTCATTATTCATACAGTGAATGTGTCTCATCAGCCTCAGCTTTGCATGAAAACAGGATGTCACAAAAAGACCTAATGTTTGCAAGTCATCCTTATTCTTTAAATATTATAAAGGAACCGCAAATCCAAAGAATAGCAACTTCCAAAGGCATCGCTGACTGAATATAAATAAATACACTTTATTTTTCAAAATAAGTTCAATTTAGGTGACAATAGCTTTCTGCAGGCAAGAACTTGGTTAAAAGTTGCACATATATCAGCTCTTAGACTTTTAAATAGAACCTTACCTGATGAGGAAGGTGCCAAGGGGTGCTGCTGTGAGTATATTGTGGGCTATTTCCATGGTCATTGATCCCCAGTAGTATCCACTGTGTTGAAGCTGGTGGTAGGTGTGCTTCACTAGTTTGTACTCTGCTGCGCTGCTGAATGGACGGAGGTGTGTGGGCAAGTTTGCAGCACCAGAAAATGGCTGAAAAGTGAAAATGAAAATGAAGAAATAGAAGAACTGTCTGTGATATGCACTGAGTGAAAACTTGTTAGACTGTGCGATTAAGGTTAACAAAGACATAAAACCACAGTTTTCACAGGCTCTTTATCTAAATACACACAGATAATGATCTGGATTCTTAGCCTTGGACATTGCCTCTCTGACTACATCATAAGGGTGCTTTTGTTGACCTGGTTTGCTGCCAGACAGCTCTTTTTCTTTCAAACAGGACACAGCTGTTCTACAAAAAAAAGTCAACATTAAAGCTAAATAAAACCCTACTCTTGATCTTTTTTCCCATCTGAGTTTGGCAGTGGCTAAACCTAAATAAACTTTGATATTTTCACAACTAAAGCCAGATGTTTTCAGAAGATTTCACTTTGATAAAGGTGTAGGGGAATATCACATTTTGAGCTAAAATAATCTTTAGTTTCCAGCTAGAGTGGGGCAGCAGTGTCCTAAAAGTACGTTTTGTGGTTTTGACATAATTTGCACCTCGATCTGCTCCCTGCACTTTATCACTTTGTATACTACAACACCTGAGGCTTTCCTTGGGGCTCTCTGGCAGAAAGGTCTGAATGCAAATCTTTCCAATAACAGGATATGTGCATCCTGATAGAAGACTTGCCGGTACTGATGAAAAACAGCACAGAACTTGTGAGTTATAGTTTTTAACGGTATGTTTGACATAAGATTGAAAGTGCAATCAGAAACCCTGTGACAACCCTCCAAATAAATTTTACAGGCAGCTGTAGCCGAAAGATACGTTTCAATCACAAATTTAATGTAACTTTACAACATTTATATGTTTCTGTTGGAGCATTTATTAAATCTAACCTGTTGTATTATCTGTGTAAAAGTTTCATATGAGGATTTGTTTAAGAAACAACTTTAATGTTTTAACATTAATGTTACCATCACACATACTGGTGATTTTTTTCCATATCGTCTTCTTCTAACAAATAGAAGAATTTATAATTATGTAATTGATTAATCATTTATTAATAGTTTTTGTTGGTTGTAGTGCTGTTTTGAACAAGTAAATTCAAATCTGCATAGCAGTATATCTTTTCTGTATTTTTTATACATTTGTTCCTGTACTGATACTAACACGTGTATTATTATTATTATTATTATTATTATTATTATTATTATTATTATTATTATTATTATTATCATCATCATCAATGGAACATTTCAAATGCTGTTGTAATGTAATAATTGTAATAAATTTTTTCATGTATTTTCACATCAATACTACATTAATTGCACCACAGTAAAAGTGGCACCAGGAAAAACCTGAACACACAAATCCTATCAAATAAATCAACATGAAGGATTTATTAGATTTCATCTCTGTCTACTGCCGCTGTGATGGTTTAAAGATGGAAACATTCTGTGTTAAAGACGTTAGTTTCTGTCTATGGTGTCTAAAGTCTTGAACTACATACAGTTAGTGAGTACAGATTGTGTTTAGGTCCTGCTCACTCTTTCAGAACTACTTTTAAATAGGCACCAGTTTCCTAAACATTACCCTTACATGTCGAAATATATGATAATAGGATAGGATTAAGTTATGCATAAATGTTTTTTGCTTGCATAAGAATTTGATGGAATGGACAATGTGAAATGGTTCTTTAGCTACCTAAAGTATATTTTGAAACTTTGTTACTTTCATTTCGCACATTTTTTAATTCAGTGCTACCTTTTTTTTCTTCCACAACTGGTTGTAACATTGGCTGAATCCAATCCCTGTGTTTGATTTCTTTCTTAATCATTTCCTAGCCATCTGTCCAAACCGACATCCTAGAGTCGTTAGCTCCATAGACTGTGAGTCACTTGACTAACTGCGAGTACTCTACCTGGCGCCAGGTGTCACCTTCTTCCTCGAAGCTGAATTTGTTCTGGTGCAGTAAATCAAGCCACTCCTCTGCTGGCTCTTGAGTGTCTGGTTTATCCCTCTCTGGGCTCTTTTTCCATTCAGGTCCTGTGGGTTCCTCGGGTTGCTGATCTTGGCTCTCAGCAGCTTGTTTCTGTTTCTGGCTCTGAACTACAGATTTATCAAGATTGTCTTTGACCATCCTACAAAAGAGAATCTTTTCCTTGACTGCTTGTTGAACCATTTCCTCTGCCCTTCACTGGCAGATCCTCCATCACTGAGTCCTCTCTGGTCAGTCATCAGCAGGACAGTCCTTTCTAAGACTCCATTTTGAAAACACCACAGTGTTTTAGAGGCTGGGGCAGCTCAGTTGTCTGGAGGTCTTTTGATCAACTGGAACACAGAAAGATAAATACAGACAGTTAGGAGTCATCATCGTATCATCAAAAACCAATCAACAGTTATCATCTTTGTGTTTACATGACAAACTTGTCGACAAAAAGCTAATTATTGTAACATCCAAAAGTTACTGCTCCCAATATATATATGAGGTTGTGCCATAGTGCAAGTGTGAATGCATCTCCCTCCTTTGATTAATGAGCATGTTTGATAACTCATGGAGAAGCCATCACCCTTTTGTTGTCAAATAATAGGAAGTCAGAGCTGCCATCAGACCATCGACCCAGGCAGTTGGGGATCAGGTGCCTTGCACAAGGGCACCTCAGCAGTGCTCAGGAAATGAACTAGCACCTTTTCAGCTACCAGCCCAATTTCCAAACTTGGCCCACACTGGGATCGGCGATCTTTCAGTACCCCAAGCCAAGTCCCATTGTACCATTGGACTGCGCCACTGCTGCCGCAGTAATCAACAAGCAAGCTGCTAATCATCCTGATGGTTAAATGAGTCAGTCTGGGTTTTTTGGTTCTGCAGGAAGTGAGTGGTGCACAATGAAACTACCAGTGAGCCAAACATTAGGGAAAATTAGCTGAAAGTCACTTTTAAGTTGCTGCATACTGTCTGTTTCCTGCTCTTGCCTGCACTAGTGCAGTATGTCAGCACTGATGGAGGCGCTCTTCAGGCTTCTCATCCCACAATTTGCGGAGTTCAAAGCCTGCTGGCTGTCCACAGTCAATAGATTTAACAATGGAAAAAATATGATTTCAAGCAAAATGCTAAAACATCAAAAATTCTTCAGCAATGTGATCAGACTAAGAATGCTGAAAATGTATGCAAGCTTCCTTGTTCCTAACCTGCAAGATCGATCATAAATCAAAGAGATAATCAAAACAGATTCATTAAAGCATAATTATATAATAAAAACTACTTATTATGATTACAACTGATGGTAGTCTAATACATTATATCTTATCATTTTCTATTGTGTATTTGGTGAGGCACAGATTTTACTCTAAAGAAACCCTTTCATTGTTATCAGTTTCTGGTTTCTGACTTAACTGCTCACTGTTGCAACATATCAACTTGTGTGAATGTTTTTCTTTGTGCATTTGTGTGTGTGTGTGTGTGTGTGTGTGTGTGTGTGTGTGTGTGTGTGTGTGTGTGTGTGTGTGTGTGTGTGTGCTCGCATGTGTAGAAAAGCAGAATAAAGAGTCAAGTGACTGACAATAAAATGTGCATTACTGGTAAGGGGCGGATACAACCTAATTGTGAGATGAAAGCTTTCACTTTCTCATTCTCAGGCCACAGAGGAAAAAGGGAGACAGCAGAAAGGTGGATTTCTATCGATTTAGTTACTTTGTGTTAAAATGTTCCAACATGTATGTTTGCACTAAGAGTAGCTTGGCTTAAAAAATAGAATGAAATTTATTACAATACTCTCCAGAGCAAAATCAAAAAGGGATCCCAGGATAATGAAGGAGACTTCAAACTTAATGCCTTCACATAAGAATAAAATCTAACCTTAAGAAATTTAAGGTTTTTAAAATACTCATACATTATTATTGCATTGTGCAGAGTGCAAATAATTATAACAAAGTTAAACTTACTAAAAAAAAAGACATTTAAGTAAAGATCCACCTCATTCTTTTTCTTTTAGCACAGAAAAAAATAACAGAAAATGTTATAAACTGGTTTGGTGTCTTATCTCTGAAGCAGGGGGCTGTTTAACTAGTCTACCAGATGTTATGCTGGTAAAAAATGTTGCTGCTGAAATGAGATAACCACCGCTCTCACAGGACTGTGATCTATCACTTTAAGAAAAAAAAAAAAACTATGACAAAGAGGATTTACTTAAGGTTTGTGTAACTCTGTGACAAAGACAAAGGTCCATTGTATTTGCTTGTTAAAAACTCTTCTCATAAAGTTTTCACTTTTGAAAATGAGATTATCATGTTGTTGTATAATTAATGTATGGACTTCACTTCATTTTTCATCCTGATTTATATCTGAACATATCACAAGTAATGCTCACAGTCTCACTGTTCTTTTTTTATCACTTCTTTTTTGCCACACACCTGAAAAAAAAAACTCAATCTGCAGGGTTACACACATAACTTTTTTTTTTTCTTTTTTTTTTTGGGGGGGGGGGGGGGGGGGGGGGGGGGGGGGGGGACGACAATATTTTATTTTCCAGCTGTGCAGAACAACAGGTCTGAGAAGGGGCTGTGACTCCAGTGCTGTTGACACAGAGTAGATGTAAACACCCAAAAATTAAATCTGAGCAGCAGCACTTGGAGCTCATCCGCTCTGGTTTATACATATGTGAGACAAAATCAACCCAAAAATAAAGTACTCCTAAACACTGATGGACTGGACACCTCGATCATTTCATAAAAAAGAAAAATCTCTTGAAAATGTAAAATAAACAAATATACAAGGGCCCTTTAAATTATTTTATGTGTTTTTTTCAAAATAAGATACTTATTTTAACTCTATTGCACATTAAACAACGTAACGTGCTAATTTAACATTTTAAAAAATATTTAGTGTAAAAAAGTTAAGTGGCTGAACGAGTTGGTTAGAACTTTCTGAATGAAAAAGGAATACCGAAAATCGTTTTTTTTTTTCTTAACACGTAGTTGAATCTTCACTTAAGATTTTATAATTCAGGTAAATTTTTGTCTTTACCCGTTCAAGTTATTGCTGCCCACCTGTTGAATTTAAGCTAACCAAGAAGCACCCATTATTAGTGCACGAAACTTTTGAAGCGCATTAATTATGAATTAATTAAAGACATATCTAACTTACCGGCTGAATCTCCGAGTCAGAGCCTGGGGAGTCCACACAGCTGAGGATTTCTGCACATCTTTCGCAAAACCATCTTTACTTTCGATTTAGATTATAGCAGGGCGGGGCCTAAGACTTCTAGATAACCGCAACATTTCATGCGCTCTTGGCCAATGTGGGTTGACAGACAGACAACTGTTTGTGCTGCGTGTAGCCTGCATCTGCACTATCTGCACCATGGCACAAATAAAGGTGACACGTAGGAGTGGTTAAAATAACATAGCTTTCGCTTTCACTTTGTCAACAGAAAAAAACTGGAGGCTGCAGTATCAGGGGTGCGTTTCTGGAACCTTTTCAATCAATGTTTCTGCGACAATAAGACTCAGTGAGAGTTAGTGTTGCTGCTTTTTACTCCTTCCCCCCACTTGATGCTAAACTGCATCAATTTATGTGGTTCTTAAAATTGCGGTCCCATATTTGCGGTCCTAACTCAGCAGTCCCTGGCTCTGCAAGAGCTCAGCTGCATTACAAGAAGTCACGTGATGTACAAGCAGAGCGTTTTTGAAAGTGTGTGTGTGTGTGTGTGTGTGTGTGTGTGTGTGTGTGTGTGTGTGTGTGTGTGTGTGTGTGTGTGTGTGTTGTGGTTTACAAGTTATTGAAGCATGTGATCTTTTTCGGGGTTCTAAAATGTATCGCGTATTTTGTGTCACTGTAAAAGCTGAAAAAAGTAAAAAGAATTAGAAGTTGAATTAATATATGTATGATAATATATGGATACATTTGAATTCAATATTATGGAATATTTTTGATTCTAGTCAGAATGAATGTGAAACAAAAAATGATGGGTACAATATAGCAGTAAACTGTTGAGTATTATAACCTATTACTAACTCATTATAGTGTCATTATCATTTTGATGATAGCCTTTGATCTTTACTCTGTTAAAGGAGGTCAACAAGGCTTCACAACAACTAGTATCTATCTATCTATTAAAACTCAATAAAGGACGAGAAATTATTCCTTTTTTTAACAATACAAGCCCCAATGAGATTGTTTTTTTTCTAGGACCCAAGATTACTGGTGTTTCTGCACGCACGCACACACACACACACACACACACACACACACACACACACACACAAACACACACACACACGCAGAAAATGGAAATGAAATATTTGAAAAGTCTTTGGCACAATAAATTCCATAAATTGAAAACTGTTTTAAGTTCAACCACTAACTCCAATTGCTGCTTTAAAGCCACAGTTGATGCCTCAGTGACAGAAACAGAAATCAGACATTTTCACTTTAATTATTAATTATACTGCAAAAATTTTAAGCTACTTTGAGAGAAAAAAAAGTAATATGTTTAACAAACTTTCAAATTCATCATCGACAAGCTCCAACATGCTTTCTTTTGCTTTCTCAGATAAATCTTTACGTTTGAGAACCTGCTGCTCCAAAGCCCTGAAAATGTGTGAACTGTCAAACTTCTGCTCATCCTACACCAGTCTTGTATTTTGAGATCATTTAGATCCTCATAATTAAGTTGATATGAAATGAGGATTTCATGTTGGAACAAAATACAACATCAATATACTGAACAAGCAAAAATAAAAATATGATTTTGGTTTAGTGTCTTCAGCTGCACGTTGACCCCTTGAGGAGAAACTGGTTCACTGCACACAAATACTCAGTCACACTTTCTGATGTCATGGTAACTACAAGGACACCGAATGATAACCAGACAGCAATGTGCATTTAAATAGAATTTATTAACAGAGTACAGGTAGGGTCATGTAGATTTCCTTCCATATTCAGGCCGTGGAGCTGGATGTCTGCTCTTTTTTGTTTTGTCTGTGCAAGAAGTAGGCAGCTGCTGCCACAGCAAAGGCCCCATAAGTGGCCAACACACACTGAAAGAGAAAAGAAGCGTCATTTTCTGCCGGAGGGCTTAACATGTAAAAGCCTTATCAATGTTTTCACAATGCAAACTCACATTTCGGCGGCCTTGCAGTGTGTAGCTATTTAAGTATTTCCTTAAGCCCGTCAGTTCCACAGAAGTCGGCGCTTCAATACCAAACAGCTGCTTCTGAAACACAAAAAAAACACCACAGCTACATGAAGGGGAAGTGCTGCAGTCGAAGCACTTTCTGTTTCTCCTTACATTAAAACTGAATTAAATGCAAAGTATTGAGGAATATGTCTTTTTTGAACAAACATATAATTTCAAATGAACTCCATGCACAGTTATGACACAAAAGGCACATGGGAGAGCAGTAAGCAAGAGCAATAAACCACATGTGAAAACGAAAGAAAAAACAGTTGACCACAAAACAGAAATGACAAAAAAAAATGCCTGTAATCAGGACATAGGGAGCGTTAAGCAACATTCTCTGTGATGTAGAAAGTCACTGTTTGATATCATTTGAATCTTAAAAGCAAAAAATAATAATGGGAAAAACAGCTTTTTGAGAGCTAAACACAAACTCTTGAAATATCTTTCTTTTTTGTATAGTCTAAAACCATAAAAATCTTAATTTACAAACATTAATATCAAACTTTTCTGTCATTAGTTGCAGCTTGTTAATCAGGTGAACATAGGTTAAGATCAATCCAGCAAGCAATTTGTGGGTTTGGCCATCTTGTATGATTCCCAGCTATGGTGGGAACAGACAGCTACTTGTAAGAGCAGTCGTCTGTCTAGATGGTGAATTTTTAAGTGCTCACCTTAAGGGCAAAGGACTTTTAATGGAGCAAAGGTCACTCACATTAGTAGGAGGACCTGAGAAGTCAAGTTTTTTCACATCAGATAGATTGGTGTAGACAGGGTACAACTCAAGAAAAGTGTCTCCTTTTTTTGGACAGCTTTCACTGTCTTTTAATGAAAATAACAAAATGCTATCTATGGATGCCTTTCAAGATGCTCGAGGTCACCTTGCAAAGACAACATCAGTAAAATGAACTCGATATCAAAGAAAACTGTGCAATAACTCAAAAATTTGATAAAAAAAAAGAGTGTTACACAATGGACATGTGTTTCTAAAAAGGCTGGTTTGTAGGCAGGTCTTAAAAGTGAGAAGAGAGTCAAAGTCACTTATAGCAAGAGGTAGAGAGCTCCATAAACCATATAGACAGATGTCACTACATTTAAGGCAGCTTATCATGTAACAACAAATTTCATGTCTCATTAGCTTCAGCCAATGTTGGCATTGAGCTACTCACTAGCTAACAGTGCCAGCTAAGACACGGATCACTTGTTACCATTTTGTTAGCTCGCATTTAGCCTCTATCACATCATTTAACGCTACTGAACAGTTACATACATTTCCTATTGCATCCTGCCAATGATGATTTTAGCTATCAAGTAGCTGAAGGATAAAATTAACTGCCATTCAAAGCCAGGACTGGTTTGTCCAATTTGTTCTTTTGGCAGGTTTTTGGGTGTGTCTGCGATGAAGCTGAAGCAGAAATAGTATTTGTTTTTGTTTAAAGTCGTACACATTACATCTTGTGGTATTTGACATCCTACTCAAGTCATGCGAGAAAATTTTCACACAAGTTTATTTCATGGTGGCTTAGTAATTAGTGAATGAAAAGCCTAGCTGTAAAACAATTTGCCTTTGGCAAGGGAGTCAGACTGTTTGACCCGGCGCTACCCCTATCACATAACATGAGAGCCATGCACATTCATAATGAAAGTGAAACATTAAATAATAGGAACATTTATCTCCATTGAGCCTTGTTGCATTCTTGCATGAACCCTGTGGAAAAAAACAATTCATTTCTTTGCAAACCTCAGTGACAGTTGAGAAAGCAAAGCATAGTATTCAACAAGGAAGTAAATACTTCAGCAAGTTTGAAGAGGTTTGTTGGCAGGCAGAACTGGGATGATAAATCGTTTCGTGGCCATGCAAGTGACATTAAAAACTATGTTGAATTAGATTAACCTGGATTATTCATGAACAGGAAGTTCACCTTATCAACTGAACTGCTGGCAGCACTTGGTTCTTCTGCACAGACTCCCCACAGTTTGTGCCTTGAGGGTTAGATTGTGTAGTTAAAACTTAAAGCTTTAATCCTCTTCTTGAAGATTTTTTTTGAAGCAAACATTTTTAACACAGCTGCCAAATGTCCAATCTTGCTGCCAAATAAATACACAAAAGCCTGGTGGGAAAATTTCATTTTCATGGTACAAAAAGTAGTTTTATATTTTGCTTAGTCTCAATAACAACAATAGATGCATTTAGAGGATATGCTTTTTGAGCTTTTGTTTACTATCCGCTCACCATTTGTTAACAGTAGTTGAGCATTTTGGGGAAAAGAAAGTAACATGTAGAGAGAGATTCAAGAAGACTTTACAAACTTTAATACAGTAAAGACATAGCAGTCTTCATCCGAATATTATCCTAGCTTAGCAACGAACAGTGGTGGAGGTAACTTAGTTTCTAAAGACTTAACACAATTTGGCCTCTATAAAGCATACAAATGTTAATTGGTGTGACACTGACAAGTTTGGTTTAAAAAACATTATTTAAGAGTTTATTTCTGCTCTCACAAAGCTGCATTTACCCTTTATGATACAATTTAAGTTATCCTTCTTGCGGCTTCAGCAGTATATACCAAAAGACATAATTGGACATGATAGGCGACAACAAAATCACTTCTCCTCTCATAGTTAACTGAGATACTTGGTTTCATTCTCGTGTCTTAACAAGTTTGAAGTGACAGCCAAGACACTGCCAGCTGAACTTGGCACAAAGACAGACAGATCAAAACAAAAAATCTGACTCCTCTGCCAAGTTAACAAACCTGATTACAACTGCATCCACAGAGTTCTTTTGTTTGTTATATAAAATCAAAACCAAACCGTGCTCTTGTGTCATACTTCTGGCAGAACCACAAGAAGGATCAGATTTCATTTCAAGCTCTCATTAGGACTGAAACAGACTGACATTATTAACTGGTTTGGCTGTGCAAGACCCTTACCTTCAATTAAATTGAGTTTTAATGTTGTTTCTCACTTGATAAAGCACGAGAAAAAACTGCAGAATATTAAAATCCACATGAAAGAGGTTGTTATCCGTTGTAAACATGAGACTTATAGGAAACCTGCCAGAAGCAAATGCAGAGTGCTGACAAGGCTGCTCTGCTCAGTAGTTTTCGTTTATACTGAAATGGGTTTTAGCAGAGGGAAAGCTTTTTGCCCCTCGAGCCTTCCACATATTTGACTACAACTTGAAAGCGCACACTTGACTGAAGAGTGAAAAGAGATTGAAAGCTGGATTTTAAAATGATGTAAAAACAGCAGCTGTGCTCTCGTTGATACTGACAACACTGCAAATCAACATCTCAACCGGGCAAACTAGTTGAAAGTGGCTGGAAACTTCTTAAAGAGGTGTAACACATTAAGGGCAAGTGTCCACAATGGCAAGGATGTTAGAGTGTATCTAGTTCTAGGCAAAAGAAGCGAGGTATCTTTTAACAAAGTCATCATCATCCCAGTTTGGCACATAATCATTTTCTAATATGTCAGCCCTATGGAATAGATCACCTATCATTGTATTATTATATATTGTATATTGTTCACAAGGGTCCAATACAACATTCAGTTTTGCAACTGCCAGAGCTCTAGAATTGAAAATCAAATAAAAGGTACGACTAATCCAGGTATTTTGCACTCTAATCTGATCTGGTCAACAGATGTATTTCTTTGAGAAACTAAGCTCTTTGATTTTTTAAATGACCAAGTGCTCTTGAATAAATTTATTAAACAATCCAACTCTTTAGTGTTTCTTGAAATAAATCTTACAGATTATCTTACAGATAGTAATAATAATAATAACAATAATAATACATTTTATTTGTAGAGGGCTTTTCAGGACTTAAAGATGATGTACAAAACTAAAATTAATACTAAAAAGAAACAAAGAAAAATAACACACATTTCAGACAAAATAGAAAAACAACAACAGAACAATCACAAACTTTAAAAAAAGATGAGTTTTCAACAGTGATTTAAAAGTTGATGGGTCAGAGTGGGAAGTTAATTTCAGGAGGGAGCAGCTATGGAGATGGCTCTCCATAAGTGTTTCCGGGGCAGAGAAAGAGAGAAATGGATGGGGGCAGGCTATGTTTCTAAGGTGGAAAAAGGCTGTTTTGGTGAGCTGGGTGACATGGTGATGAAAAGAAAGGTTGCTATGAAAAATGATACCAAGGTTATGGACTTGAGATGTGGGAGATAAAGCTGTATTATTGACTGAGAGACTGAAATTCTGAACCAGATCGGTGAGGGACTTAGGTCGATGATTACGAGGTTGGATTTGTCGTATCTTTTAGTACTGTTTTTGTGCTGTGCTAGGGATGGAAGCTGTATTGAAATGGTTCAAAATAAATGTTAATAGTGAGGTGGGTCGACGATGGGTTGATCTGAAGAGCAACAACACGTTGCAGGATTTCTGACTGGGGAGGTTGGAGATGGGCTGGAAGTTGCATTTATTATTGAGATGGAGTCCAGGTTTCTTCAGGACAGGGGTAATGGCTGCATGTTTGAGATTATTGGGGAGTGAACAGGCTTAAAGGAGGAGTAAATGATTTTTGTCATGAGTGGGGAAATGGCTGGGTAACAGTTTTTTTAACCAGGTTGGTTGGGATGGGTCCAGAATACATGATGAATTTTTCATGCAGAGGTGGAAGACAGTTCGGCTGGAGTTATGGGGGTGAGGGGAGACAGTGGCTGGGTGTTAAGACAAGGAGAGGCAGGGATGGCTGTGTGGATGCCGGGAAGAGTGGTGAGGCTTGTATATATCGTCTTAATGTCTCAAAAAAGACAGAAATTAATTGCATTTATCAACCGTGAAGGATAAGGAGATGTTACTGGGTTGAAGGAGTTTATTCATTGTGTAGAAGAGAGTCTTGGAGTTGGAAGAGCCAAAGTAGATTAGGTGGGAGTAGTATGTGTACCATGCTGAGACTAGTCTCCTACATTTCCTACATTAAACAGAATTATGATGTTTAACCATTTACAACATGTGGTTGAGTACTTGGATATAAGAGTAGAATCGTAAGATTTCTAGACAGGGACATACTCAGTGTGTAGTATTATCAAAGTAATAAAGCAAATAGATAAAGTAATGTAATTAAATAGGTTATTGTTAACAAGTTATGAAAAAAAAATGCTCCAATAACATGATAAAAACAAATTTAGACTTATAACAGGGGGTATAATACTCATTCGCTTGACAAGATAAAATTTGTCAAATGTATCCAATATTATTCTGAAAACACAGATACCTATAACAAAACACAAATATACTTTTATATCTATGAACGAATCGGATCATTCCTATTTTATCCCACTTTAGATAGCTTCCACTAATTCATTATCCATCAAAAAATATTTATCTATTTATTTACCAATCAATTACAGATTTTATTTTTTGGGGTCGCTGGCAGACAACCATCCGGGCGCACTTTAACCCCTTTGGACTACTTAGAGTGACCATCAACCGAGTGAGCATGTTTTTGACTGTAGGAGGAAGACTGACTCAAGCATGCAGACGGAGATCATGCAATCTTCACACAAAGAAACCTGCCCAGTAGGGGAATCGAGCCTGAAACCATCTCCATGTGAACCAGGGCAGCATCAGAGCAAACCCCTGCAGGATAAAAAGCATGTAAAGTCCAAATCCTGGTCTTACCTTGACTTCTGTGATGAGGTGACCAAAGCTCGTGAGGGGGATTCGCGTTTTGACAGGAGACGTCGGCATTACTGCAGGCAGTTAGAATTAAAATTTGACCTTAAACCGTTGTTCTTTGCCATGAAAAGTCTCAGGCGTATTATACAGACAGTTTGTACGATGCAATGTGATATACTTACTGCTTTATGTTTAGAGAGACAGGTCGGAGGACACTTATACAATTGTGGGTGCTTCCCAATGTGCCAAAATGCAGTCTCCTATCTCCTCTCTCCTCCACGACACCGGAAGTACTTTGTGAGCAGCCATATTGGAGGACATTCCAAAGCGCCAAATGTGCTCGGAGGAGAGAGGAGAGAGGAGAGAGGAGACTGAGCTGGAGGAGGCATAATCGAGGAAACACAAGTGCAGGCTTCGCGGAAGTCTTTTCACTGACAGACACGCCCCCTTGTGACGTATCAGAGCCGGCCACAAAGCGTCAGCTGTCCACATGTGTGAAACGTGAGCACCACGGAGCAAGATACGCTGTTTAAGTGTAAAGCCGGGCTCGCACTTCAGCATTCTCGCCCGATTTAACCCAGATTCGGTCCTCCCCACAATCGGGGAAGAAATCTGGTCGGAGACTAAAATCAGCCCCGACGTTCGGCGAAGATTATCTTCTAGTGTGAGCAGTTGACAGATGAATCTTTAGCCCCACGATCGTCTCACAGACTCGTCGGAGCCGCCCCGATAATTTTCCAACATGTTTGATATTTACCTGGATGATTACAACATTCATTCTCACCGAGGATGAAAACAGACAATTAGAAAGAGCCCCAGAGACCGGACAACAGACAACACATGCAGGCTGAAAGTGCAACTGAAAGGCTTCGGGTCAGCTGACTGCTCCAGCCAGTTCAATAATGCCTTTAAAAATAACACATAACCACGCAATTGTCATACAGTAGCAAACTGTTGTTTTATCAGTGATGGGTGTGAGATCATGCAATTTTTGGCTGATACAGCAACAGTTTCACCTCTGTCCCTCTGCGTGCGCGTAATGGATGAAAGGCAGCGCTGCAGATAGCTCCACTTCTCTCTCCTCCTGTCCCACCAGTGCGCTAAGCAGTGCTTATAGCAGAATAAATACATTATTTATGAACACAAAGTGGCCCCAACATAAGAATTAAAAACTATCACTCTGGGCCTGGGAAAACGTGACATTTTTTTTTTTCATTCATGAACATATTCATGTTAAACTGATCTAAAAGTGAATATGAATTTTCTGTGGTCGAGCGCCCTGTTGTTTACATTATTTTCTTTAATTTAGTTTCTCCCGTGCGTTCAGACCGGTTTATCCAGCTGTGACGCCGCCATCACTCCAAGACTGACGTCATGTGACGCTCCGGAGGAGAGGACATCTCAATGCTCATAAAATGAACCTCCTCGTCTCCTCTCTCCTCTCTTCGTTTCCTCGTGTCTCTGGCATGCATCTCTGGTGGGCGGGACTAAGACGCAAGTGGAGGAGGCGAGTGGAGGAGGCGTGGATGGAACTTTGGAGCTTTGAGAAGCACCCATTGTCATGTGTACATTGTCTTCCGGGAGTATGACGTTTAGTTCGTACTGTCCAATCGCGTGCCTCTCTGGAAAGCGCTGACCAATAGCGTATGGGATTATGGGCGGGTCGTATGGGGGCTTACACAAACAGCAAATTGACGGCCGTGCTGCCGTACTACTCTAATTAGCCACAAGAGGGCGATAGAGGAGTGTTTATGAAAAGCAAAGATGAGTCCACTTGTGCACAGATTAACAAGGAAGTCTGTAATGTTACAACGTTGTCAAAAGTGCACCTCTGTTTTCTGGAAATGAATTTGGAAAATGTTCTTATCAAGTTTTACAGACAAACCACACTAACTGTTTGCTCTTCTTCAACTTCTGCTTCTACTTCAACTTCAAATTCAACTTTATTATCCCCTGAAAGAAAATCTGCTTTGCAGTGGGCCAGGAAAACAAAACACAAGAACACAAAAAACACAATCACATCTAGATATCACACTGATTTGAAAAGTTCTTCTTAGTGGAGTAGTAAAGTATTCTGCTTGAGTTATAGTACCTATGTGACTCAGATGTGTGATAACCTGTTATTCATACCAACCTTTAACATGTTGTATGTCTATCGCCATGCTATTTACACTTTGAAGTCCTTATTTTTGGCCAGGATTCATGGCAGGTGTTGAAGTAGTCTAGTTGAATAAGCTCCATTTTAATAATTGGATCCGGTTATTACATAAAAACAATTTGAAATGTTCCCATTAAATGCACAACCTTCACTGGGGGCATCACATTTGTACTCTGTTGTTAGAGTTACATTAGCAGAAGAATAGAGTTTTTTTTTTTTTTGCATCTGTTAACATCAGCCTGCAGCCAATTTGAACCCCAGAGGGCAGCACTGTGAGACTGTTTTGCTTTCAGGCCTTTAATTAACATTACAGTAGTACAGTACAGAAGCTCCAGAGAAGCATTAACCTGACATGCCAAGGCTAAAACTTGCTGATGCAGCAAAACCCAGAAGAAAAGGGCATGTCTAAGATGTAGGACTTATCAGATTTAGGTTTATATGTCTGTAAGGGAGCGTTTAATACCTAAGAGCAACTTGCAAACTGCATTTCCTAGCAAATTCTTTGCCAAGTCCTTCTGGAAGGACTCATAGTGGTAGATTAAATCCTTTATGGAAAGGTTCCTGGGTCAAATGGTAGGAGTCATTTTTATTATGATTCACAAGCAGTAGAAATCCTCTGAGGAGGGCTTAGGGTTTCAAAGTGTGTTTGTCCTCAGTGTCTCCAGGCTGTCGAACAGACACACACACAAAAAGAGAAAAACTGTTTTAATGCTTGGAATACACACCCAGTTTCCACAAGGTTTTTGCATGGGCATGAAAACTGGCAATGCTCCAAACTCTTCTTCTTTTCTTCTCACCACTTGTTCACTGCTGAACGGCATCTTCACCTCAGAGACTGCAGCCGTGAAGACAGAGAGTGCATTCAGAGAAAGAAAAGACTGGGTTAACTTCAGAACAGCAGTTTCACCCAGCACTACCTGTGAGCAGCTGGAAGGGTTTTCCATCCTGACTCTTTCAGACAACATGTTGCACTGTTTTTTTTTTTGTTTTTTTTTTTTAAATCGCTGCACTCACTATGCCCTCCAGATTAACAAGCATAAACCCAGACCTAAAGACGTAGTATGGTTATTTTTCTAAAGGCCAATAAAGTGTAGTCCACCTTTACAGCTATATTTTTTATTTATAAATGACTTATATTTCTAAAACACTCCACCGGTAAAACATGTCAAACAAGAAGTTCTAAATCTTTTAATCCTTCTCTTGAGGTATTACATTTTTTTGACAAATGTTCAGAGGCTGGTACATTTTTTGGGGAAAATGTCAAAACACACTCATCAGCAATACTCATGGTTTGTTTAGCATCACCAGAAGCTCCTTCATTAGAGGGGAGGGCTCAGAAGTATCAGTAAGTCCGGCAATGTTGTCCCTTAAGGGAATGGTTCCAGCTCTGGTCCAGTTGACCCTGCGGACCCACCTCCAGCTCAAGCTAGGTAAAACCAAGGAGCATGTGGTGGACTGCCATGGAAGCAAAATCCTCACACCTCCCACTCCAGTGAACAGGGGGGACACAGAGAATGTGAAATCTCACAAGTACATGAGCAAGGATGAGTAGTGTCCACCTGAACAATAATCTGTACTAGTCCTAAAACTCAAACATGCTGTATGGGGAGAAACAAAGCAGACTGTTTCTGCACAGGAGTCTGCAGGGGTAGTGGCAACTCAGCTGCTGACAGGAAGAGACAAAACAGACTGGTGAAGAAGGCCAGCTCTGTCCTGGGCTGCCCTCTGGATTCTGTGGAGGTGGTGGCTGACAAGGGAATGATGGCCAAGGTGTTGTCTCTGACAGACATGTCCCACCTCTTGCAGGAGACATTAACATCACTGGGAAGCTCATTCAGTGAAAGGATCTTCTTACCGAGGTACCGAACAAATAAAAGATTATCTTGTCTTATATTTTCTTTTCTTACCGTCATCATGTCTTCCCAGTGAATATACCCAATAGTTGCCGTTTGCTGGTTTGAGTGTTTGAAGCAGTGGGTGGATGACTGATAAACACCTTTTCTCAATCTATTTTCTCACACTCAACCTGTAACATGACAGGTCCAGACATAAGACAGGGACAGAGGTTTGTGTCATTCACACATAACCTCCTACACATGACATGACTGCTTCAGACAGCTCTGTCAGTCCCTTGTCTGGATGTGATCAGACAGGATCAGCTACAATCAATAAATCACGTAATCATCTTCTTTAAAGAAAAAAAAAATCAATAATCTACGAAAGCACATTAAGCAAATTTATCTTTCCTGAAACATTAACCAAAAAAAAAAATACTTGAGTGTAATAAGCTGACAAGGTTGTGTTTGTTGTTCAGTTTCAACTTTTGGTTTAAAGGGCTAGTTTAACTATTGAGTGAATAGATAAAGCTGCATTCACCAGATAATTCACTAAGCTGGAGTTACATAAAACCATACAATTGACGAAAGTTCTTACATTTTTTTAGACAGTAGTTAAAAAAGCTCCAAGTTTAGACCTCAAAGTCATCTTACTTTTTTTTTAAAGCCTGTAAACCTCATGTCAGTCGTGGGTTTAAGGGTGTAATAAATGTCCTCATCACCAGCTGCATCTGTGAAGTCTGACATGATTTACACTTTATTTTTAAACAATATTTGTTAGGCTTTTTAAAGAATTTATGAAATTGAGGAAAGGTCTGCAACATGTAACAGGGAGAGAGAATAACAGTTGGTAAAGGGCAGATGATGAGTATCAAATCACTGAGGAGGACAATAGCCTCTGTTCAAAAGTTTTGATACCATCCTCAAATCTGTAAAACCTGAATGTGGTCTGGCAATTCACAACTGTTTATCTGAAGGTGCTTTTGACATTAGGAACCAGGAACCTTTAGTTTGAGGAACTTCTCTCCATGGAACTGGGTCCACTGCCATCCGTGTTTCCACTGAGGCCTGAAGTCCAGTGTAGTCCAACACAAATCCAGTAACTTAAGCAGTAAAAAAAACAGCATTAAAGCAAGGGGACAAATTTCAAAAGCCATGGCAGAGCTCGATAATGTGGCTTTAAGCATGACCCTGTTAACTGGCAACTTCAGGTCTGATGCATCAGTTGCAAATGGCTTTAGATTATATTAAATACCTATGTGTATTTTGATCATGGAATAAAACTAAACTAAGAAACATTCCCAAGGACTTCTCAACTGCTGTTATAAACTTGATATCTACTGATGTGTCACACCAAAAGTCTCGAGTTAACAGGGTCACTATCCAGACTGTGATACAGAGAGCTGACAGACACATTACTGCTATCAGGCTAGGAGAAATAAAATCAAGTGAGTGTAATGTTATTGTGAAAGGCAAGTGAAATAAAAACAACAGACCAATACACCAGTTAGAAACATTCAGCTTTGCAGTCCATGTTCTCCAAAGTTCCTGGACCTCCAGAGTTGGGAGTTTTCAGGGTGTAGATTAACTTCTCTGAAAAAAAAAACAGATCCTGGTCCCAGATGTTGAAATGCACAGCTCCTCAAAAGTTCCCTAGTTCCTGGGGAGACAACCTGCTGAGGAAAAGCAGGTTAATGTGTGTCAGGTTTAGTGTTATAGTAATACAGAGAAGCTTCACCAAATATCTGTAAACAACCAAAATGGCAGCTGCTGATGTGAAAAGTTGTGGCTCTGACAGTGCAATAGTTACAAACTGTCAGTGTGTAACATTAAATAATGTTGAGTCAAACTTCTTTATATCCATCCTGGCAGCTTACTCTGACACATCATGTTTCCTATCCTTGGATGCTTCTGGGCTGGTGGGTATTTGGTCTGAATGGTCCTGGCTCAGGAACTGGAAGGTCTCCAGTTCAAGTTCAAGTCCAAGTCTGAAGTAGGAATTTGGGACTAGTTGCTGGTTAGGGGTCAGTTTACTTTTTGAACCAAGCATGAACTTTCCAGGAACATAGAGTGCCAGTTTATGTGCAACCCCCTCACTGGCATCTCCATTAGTGCATGATGCAGATTTTGAAGTATGTGCTTGAACAAAGATGGGCACTAATGTAAAAATCCATCATGTCATGCTGACATTTGAGAGATCCTTTTTGTAATGCATATTCAGTAATCTTAGCAAAAATAGACTCCAGAGTAGATTGTAAGTAAGAGCAAGTAAAAACAAATTTAAGGCAGCCCCATTTTAGGAATACTTCTCAAAGTTGAACTTCTGTAAAAACCAGTTTGTCTGTTTTGTGTAAGTATTTCTTTTTGGAGCAGTGGCAACATATTCAGGTAGATCATTGGAAGATATCAACTTGATGGTTTGGCACCTGGACCTGACCCTTTGATTGCTAACAACTCACATGAGCTTTAGGCAAGTTTTATTAAGGGGCAAGCCTAGAACTCATTGGATATCATCTGACTACAATATACTGTACATATATCTCCAGGAACAGTTGCCAAATTTTTAGGATATCCAGTCTTAGCAACTGTTTTTGGATAAATGACACCTGGTCAAGACTTCATTCTGATGAGCACTATGCAGTCCTACAAGCATCAAGTTATTTTGAATACAGCTGTTCGAGATGATAAAAAAGAGCAAATCAGTCTGGGGTGGTGGTGGATTTCTAAAGCAGTTTGCAGGTAAAGGAGAGAGAGTATGCAGGCTAAATAAGGTTGCACTTTTTTAAGCATTTTGATATTTGCTTAAAGGAGATGAGCTGTCAGCTGATACAAGTGGGTCAAGCATGACTTTTGGCCTTCCTCCTAACCTAACACTATGCTCAATCGTTTTCGATAGTTTGATGAGATTAATATACAGCACATATATCCTGCCCTTGTTACATTTTACATGGAATCTTTTC
Source organism: Halichoeres trimaculatus (assembly GCF_033239565.1). Classification (NCBI taxonomy): domain Eukaryota; kingdom Metazoa; phylum Chordata; class Actinopteri; order Labriformes; family Labridae; genus Halichoeres; species Halichoeres trimaculatus. The sequence continues at coordinate 23,004,382 of NW_027437180.1, forward strand.
CTGCAGGTGGACAAAACTCCTCATATAAATATGAACCTATCTTTTAAGCATGCATCTCCCAGGGCTCAGTGAGTTGTGCTCTGGCAGCTCTCAGTGTTTTTGCTGATAAGGTAATTTAAGCCAGGTAATCAAAAGACTTTTCACTGCTAGTTTTAGCTTCATCAGCCTTGAAGAAGTCTCAAGCGAAGGCAGCATCTGAGAAATGAGGGGAAAAAAAGTCTTGCCACTTGTTGAAGTGGGCAACCTAAACAAATTTCATCAGGTTGGTTTGACATGTAAATGTATACAAAATGTATATTTGTTAGCCTGCACCCTGCTGCATGTTACACCATCAATTTAAGCTGGTCCCATGGTAAAGTCAAACTCTTTGGCTGTTCAAAATGTATGTTAACAGCAGAACAGAATTTACCTTATACTCATAGGAATGTTATAGATTTATTTGCGATTACACAATTCCATCCTTATTTATAATGATGTGGTTTCAGTGGGTGATGCGCATGAGACAATATTTTGGTTGGGTGCAATAATGTACTGTAATTTAAGCTAATGACTGCACATTCGCCATCTTAACTTGATTTAGCTGCATTAACAGTCTCTTTTGGTGTGTAAACAGAAACCAAAATTATTAATGTAATCACTGTACTGGAATAACAAGCTGTAGAATAATATGACACAATTTCCACAAAATAGCATGAACAATAGCCCACTAGGTTTTACAAAAGAAACCCACAAACAGATAACAATGAAGGGCTATCTCTGGTGGATATTGTGGTGTAGCCTAAACAAACTGGTGAAGACACTGCACTATCAGTTTATCTGAGTACCTAAACCTATCTGTAGCTTTTTGAGGCCCAATGAGTCCACCTTCATGGTAATTCACGTTGTGTGTTTTTAAGTCTCCTTTAGACGCGCTTTAATGGAAATATGCAGCACTTGTGGTTTGACTTGTGCTTCTATTGACGCGGAAGGATTGCTTCGTAGTGGTGACACATGTGAACAGCTGTACACACACATGTTTTGGTTTGGATGTCAAAGAGAGTGAGGAGGAGAAAAGAGGGGGAGTCGGGAGAAGGGAAAAGGAAGGAAAGAGAGTGAGGAGGAGGAGGAGGAGAAAGATAAAGAGAGAGTTGTGAGCTGAAACGCATTGGCGAGGACGGGCAAGCAAGCGAGCGGCGCGGGGACCCGCCGGAAGAAGGAGTAGCGGCAGCTTCAGCGGGAGCGAGACGCAGACCGACCAACACCGGCAGCACGAGAGACACAGAGGCGGCCAGCGGGGCGGAGAGGAGGCGGAGGAGGCACCTTCACCGCAACTCGTTCTCCCCTGCTGCCTCCGTTATCTCCCTCCTCTGTCTCTCTGCTCTCTCCTCACCCCTCGTCTCTCTCGGACCGCCGCCGCTTCCTCGTTAAGATGGCTGACCCCAGCAGCGACGGAGAGGTACCAGAGAGCGCGCGCGGATTCGCCCGACAGGGAGCCCTCCGCCAGAAGAATGTGCACGAGGTAAAGAACCACAAGTTCATCGCGCGCTTCTTCAAGCAGCCAACCTTCTGCAGCCACTGCACGGACTTCATCTGGTGAGTGGCTGTGTGTGTGCGGGAGAGAGAGTGAGAGTGTGTGTGTGGGGACACAGGTGATTCACTTGCTGCTGCGGCTCTGTTCGGCCTCCTTCCACACTGCTCAGACACCGCAGTGTTTCATTCATTGTCATTGTCAAAAACACCGCGATGCGCCATCTCCTCCACCTCCACCAATGCGACACCACCAGCAGGCCTTACCGGAGGAGGTGATGTCGGCAGCCGCAGAGCAGTCGCTGCTGCTGGGCGTTTACCGCATCATCACCCCACCAACCATCTCTGAAACTGGAGGTCTGGTGGAGGAATGCAGCTGGAGACATACTTACACAGGGCCCCTCTGTTGCTGCAGTAGCTGTGTGTGTTTATGCCTGTGTAGGTGTGATTGAATATCTCTGCTTGTGTGTGTGTGTGTGTGTGTGTGTGTGTGTGTGTGTGTGTGTGTGTGTGTGTGTGTGTGTGGGGGGGGGGGGGTGTGTGTGTGTGTGTGTGTGTGTGTGTGTGTGTGCATGTCATAGTCTGTGCACCCAAAAAATCTCACTTCCTTGTCTTGTGTCCACAGGGGCTTTGGAAAGCAGGGATTCCAGTGCCAAGGTAAGAGCAGAGCCTCATTCACAAATCCTCTGCTGCATATGGCTGTGGGTGTGTGGACGGATGTTCACTGTTTGCAGAAGTGTTGCTATCTTGTTTTTTTTGTTTTTTTTGCATGTGTTTGTTGTAATTCAGAGCCTCTGGTCTGCACACTGTAAGAGTGACCTATTGGCTCTTTCTTCGTAGACAGCATGTTGGTGTTAGCAGGCAGGTGTCAAACTCAAAGCAGGTGCTTGGCAACTGTGATAAATGAGAGTGAGAATCCTCTGAAGAGGCTCATGCAGCAGAGACAGTGTGAGACGCAAGAGTAGAAGAGTCAGTGGAGGGCTGAAAGCTGAGATGTCTGCGTTTGGCAGAGCAGAAATAAGACGAAACAGGAAGTCAGATTTTCTTATGCTTTTTTTATTCTCCCCTAAAAGCCAGCTTGAAACCTGATTGGATTTGTGAGAGTGTGCGTGTGTGTGTGTCAGTTTCAGTGTGGATGGGCTGCTAGTTGTGGTAAGCATATATTCGCACACCACTGCAGGAAATGGTTTCATAAACAGACCCCTCACAGCAACGCAGTGACACCCCTCAATCACTTGCATACCACAGTGTGACTGCAGCAAATGTTGTGTGTCTGCTTGTAGTATCATTTCCTCCTTTTTACTGATCCATCCTCTCCTTCAGACACCCACCTCTGCTCATCTAGCCTCAGTCATGTGACCATGTGTGGAAGAAAATTACCAAAGTTTCCACATCACCCCCTTGCTTAAGAGTCATGTATTCAGGAGAGTTTAATGCGAGGTTGTGCAATTTTAGAAGCAGTGAAAAGCTGAAGTGTCCTCATCACCTGACTTGTCAACATCTCTGAGGATAGAGAAAAGTTAAGACTTCATGTGCTGGAGTGACTCCTGGATTGAATTGAGCCAGTGTGTGGTGCCTTACCCCGAGCAGTTGAAACATTTGAGTGCATGCACACACACGCACACACACACATAACACTTTACAAAGCAGTGACCAATCAGAAGGTTACACAGGTAGAGCTGTGGTCAGATTGGGTTTCATGGTGAGTTTCTGACAGTTACCCTGAAGACAGGTGGCGGCTTGTCCAAACAAACTGCTGCAAGGGTTGTTGTTATGCAAGTGATCACTGTGCTCACTGTAGATACAGAAAACCATTAATCTACTGATAAACCAAACAGACAACCCCCAAGTAAGAACTGATTTAGGCATTTGCAGGCAGCAGAACATAATATAAGGGTTAAATCTATAAATAAATGTCAGGAAAAATGTAAAAGGGAGTTCTTTATCATACTAAAAGCAGGACTATTTTTAATGCTTGATACCATGCAGCAGTATCAGAAATGCCCCCTGCACCATGTGCAATGGGGGCCGAGTTATTGGCTCGTACAGCAGTTAAAACACCAATCCAATACCACCTTTAATTAGCCTTGAAATACTTGTTTCACTAAAATCAATCCTTCTTTGCAGCTCCTAAATAGTTTTCACAGCATGCTGTGCTGCCAACATGGATTACAGTGTTTGCCAACAGCAATTTCTGTTTTATAGTGGTGAAGAGGAGTTGATGTCAGGTGGTTTGACGAAGCAGACAACATCAGTGAGAGGTTTGCAGAGAGTGTAACGTGAGAAAAGTATTGGCAGTTAAATAATATGCTTTGCTTGAATGTCTGATAACAAAATGAAATGGAGCACAGTTTTAGGGTAGCATTGTCGGTCCAATCACAGACTGAATAAAACATGGACATACTCTCAGTGATGTCATCTACTGGTTTCTGAATTGGCGTTGGTAGACTAAACCATTTTAAAATGACTGTAGTTATTTGAGTGCTAGGAATGCAGCTGTTAAGCTATTCTTTGCATATTTTTAGTTATTGCTATTGAATCAGATTGAAGCTTAATGATTGTTAATTGATAAATGCTTGTATCAGATTGTAGTAAAGAAACAATACACACCACCATCAGGGTGTGCGCTACTTCTGTGGTGATTAGGTCACTGTTGTCTTATTTGCTAACCAATTCTTATTAAAAAATGAGCTGTTTGGACCTTTACTGGCAGATAACAGTAGAAAACAACTCAAAGATATTCATCAGAGCAATAAATAGACCAGGAAAAGTTATTCATTTATTGGTAACTGCCCCATCAAAAAAGATATGTCAGGCATTCAGTTTCCAAAACATGAAGCTGACCCTGGGTCTAAAAGAAGCAGCTCTCTAAATGACTAAACAATACAAAAATGCTGCTAGTGAATAAAGAAAGGGATCAAAGATGAGGCAGAAGATTAATAAACAAGTATTATGTGAACAGGTCAAAAGGGTTTCTGTGATGTTCATTTTTTTAAAATGAAAGTGAATGATGTAACTTCAACATGGGTCAGACAAATCTTTCACCACAAACACACATTAATCTCTGATTTAATAACTACGGCATAAATTAAAGATAAGCCTGTCTAAATCCATTTAAAGTGTGTCTGTTTTGTTATGCAGCAGGTCTTTTTTATTTCAACACAGCCAAGTGCTTTATTAAGAACATTAAAGCAGAAATTTTCAGATAGAGACTCAAAGGAGTATTGAAAAAGGACTATATCCCTTCAAAGATGCCAGGCTTATAAATGCCGTCCTTGAGATGTAAGATTTTTTTTTAACATAAAGTTCAAGAGTTATATTTGAAATTTGTTTCATTTTGAGTGGAAAAGAAAAAAATATTATCCCATTTCAAGCTGAATCACATTTCATTGTGAATAACTGTCAAAATATTGCATTGTTTGTCACATTTACTGACTTAACTTAGAGTACCAAAGAAAGATTTACAAACTAATATTTACTGAAGTTCTCTACAAGCATTGATTTATTGACATACAGTTCAGAGTGTACTTAGCTTTGCTTACTGTGCATCAAATTAGTTTAAAAGGAGCAGTATGTGGTTATTAGCTGCAGAACATACTTAGTAGGAATATATATAAAATAAAATATATAAAATTGTATTGAATTAATTATGCACTTTTTACATAAAAACCACACAGTAAACAAGATAATATTAATATCCTCAGCGTCTTTCTTCTGTTTTGAGCTCCTGAAGTACAAGTGATACACAAAACTGTATGTGCCTGTTTTTGGCAACTGTCATTGGATGAAAACAGCGGAAGATGTAACACTTTTGTTTTGGCATCTTCAACAAAATCTGTGGAAACATCTTGTTGGTTTAAAAAAGTAAACTAACAGGTGTGCTGTTTTAACATTTTATTGAGTTATAAAGTTGACATGATGGCACTAAGCGCTGTGTTTCGACAAATGTTTTGACATGTTGGTTGTGTTGTCGCCCCTGCATGATATTACAGTATTGCACAGATTGTACTTTGCGTTGTTAGCTGCATCCTTTTTGGTGAAGTGAAGCCAAGCTTTTGAATGCTGTGATCTCTCTGCATGATTGATGTGTAGCACGTCACGTGTTGTCTTCGTAAGGTTCGGCCACTACTCCGTAATGTAAAGAATTGACAAGAAAATATTTAATCATAAAAGCTAATAATGTTGATGGATCAAACCTTTTGAAATTGGTTCCTAACAGAAACCACTTACGGATATCCACCTCTGCCCATCATTATGATCACAGACTTAAAATTTACCAACAAAATCTTATCTGTGTTAACACTGACCCTCTGTAGTTGCGACTTTCATAAGATCATATCAGAAATACTAATACCACAAACTGACAAATGAAGAGTTTAATGTCAACATCATTTACTTCATTTTGAAGCTACTGTGTGAGCTAGAAAAGCAAAAGAATATCAGGAACAAAGCTTGATGTATTAACATTTGTTTTGTAAACAGGTCAGTGCAATTTGTTGCCCTTTTTTAACCATTTGTTTTGACTACAAACTTCCTGCAGTTTCCCTTAGAAGATGACTGATACTTTATGGTCAGTACCAGTAAAGAAACAGTGTGCGATAAGATTCTTATCTGAACCAACAAGAGAGAAAAAGTGGGAGATTTGTGAAAGAGGAAGAGAGGTTTGCATGAGCGGTGTCTTCAATACAACTACAGACACATCCTGGGTGTAGAAGCAGGGGAGTATGAATGGGAGTTGTTCATGAACCCATGAAAACACACACACACACACACACACACACGCACACACACACACACACACACACACACACACACACACACACACACACACACACACACACACACACACACACACACACACACACCTTCATCACTCATCTTGGTCAGAAGGAATTTCAGACATGTGGTTTAGACTTGTTCAGACATGCAGTATTTAGTGTGTGTTTGTGTGTGTTTGTGTGTGTGTGTGTGTGTGTGTGTGTGTGTGTGTGTGTGTGTGTGTGTGTGTGTGTGTGTGTGTGTGTGTGTGTGTGTGGTGTGTGTGAGTGTATGTGAGTGTGTGTGAGACATTGTGCTTGGTGGGTGTGTTTAAATACCTGTTCTGCAGGTGGTGTAGATATTTCTTCTTTCGCTCTCTTGCATTTACCTGTTGTTTTATTTGTGTCAATCTGTATGTATGTGTGCACACTTGTGACTGTGCAGAGAGCAAAAAGAGGAACTTAGCCTTGTGTTATTTCCTGCTGATCCAGATGTCTGATCAGACTGAGTTAAGATCAAACTTCTTCTGTTACCTTTCCAGAGAACTTGAGTGAGACTTGAGAGATTCTGTTTTATAAAAATTGAGAACACCCTTTAAATATAGATACTGACAGTTTGGTCCTGTTTTGAAAATGAAGGAGATTCAGCGAGGAAACCCAGTTAGTATTGTCAGTATTGCTTTAAATGACACCAATTTTCCAACAGAAATTCCAGCATGCCACCATGAGAAATGAACAAAAAATCAGAGTGACTCAGTTGACATCAGCTGTCTTTGTAAGCCACGACTTAGAGCCAAAAAGAAGCATGAAACTAAATGAACAAAATAGAATTCAGACATTTATTTAGTGAAATATTCAATCCAAATAATTCAACTCTACTTCAAAGAATCTGAACTACCCCTTTAAAAGGACAAACTGCACAGTGAGGGAACTGATTGGTTAATGATCTGGTGAACTTCTCATGCTTCAGTTATGCGACCCTGCGACCCAAAAAAAGGGGCCAGAATCTGGGCCATATGCACACCCAGCAAGGAAAATGGACTGTTCATACTAATGGTGAAAAAGAACATTATGAGCAGCAGGGTTAAAGCCCCAACAGAGCATTAAATTTAATGGGGGTAGATTCCACCATTACAGATGCAAAGGGCAGGATTACCACACCTGTTCAGCTGTTTGAAGGATGGCTGATGTCGTGCTTATGCGTAAGCGTCTAAGAGGAAATATGTGAAGACTATGTCATTTGGTGGGAGGCGGGGTACACCCTGAGCTGGTCGCCAGTCAATCACAGGGCTGACATATAAACGGACAACCTTTCACACACACACTCACACCTAGGGACAATTTAGAGTGACCAATTAACCTGGTGAGCATGTTTTTGGACTGTGGGAGGAAGCCGGAGAACCCAGGGAGAACCCACAAATGCATGAGGAGAACATGCAAACTCCACACAGTCCTTTCTGTATGTGTGATGAAATACTAGAGTTCATCTAACAATTGCTTGTACAGTGTTTTTTTATCAAGTTACTTTGACATTTCTGCGGTGCTTGTTCCACAAAGCAGCTTTCATATTGCTTATTGGGTTTTTGAGATTTTTAGCGAAACGTTCCCTTTCTCTTTGTTTATCTTCGACGAGTGACTAGCTGTTCACACTATTTTCTTAGTGCTCAAGTGTCAGTTTCTTCAGCTGTTAATTTTTTTTTTTATCTTCTCTCAGCCACACTGTTACCGCTTGCCATGTCTACCGCTGTTCATGCATAGTATGTAAGTGCAATTCGAATTTGTTGGATAGGGGTTTTTAGGAGGTTCCCCTTGACATGTGATGTTCTGCATCTGCCTCCCTTTTGTATTGTGGTTAGTTAATCGGCCAACTTTTGGCAGTTGTGCACGTGGCTAACGCTGTGGCCAATTGGGCCATTCTATAACAGAATATTAAGACTAATGGTCCTGTTTGTGTAATGACTGGACATGTTTATGGGCTGATCTTAAATTACACAGTGTAAGCCCTAGGTGTGGGAAATGTTGATGTATCAAAGTATTGGGACTTCATTTGTAATTCTAAATGGAGATTTTTTTTTTAAAAAAAACTTTTTTTTTACAATTTAAATCCTTCATTTTAATCTTTGTTTATAAGCTAGGTTGAAAAAAAGTTTAGATGTCAGTGCCCTGTGCTTTTTTTGGGGGAAAATATGGCTCCTGATGTAGTCTGTAGACATCATCATCATCATCATTCAACTGTTTCACTTTGTTTGGTGTTAAAAAAAGCAAACTAAAAATCACAAAAATTGAAAAAAAGTACTTTAAATCCAATTGGCACCTTATAATCATAAAGGAATTGAATTGGAAGAAAAGCATATCGCCACAGCCTGAGTATGCCCTGCCTATAAGTTTAGATGAACTCATGTAGGCCCTGCCACATTTCTTTCTCTGTCAGAAAATGCATCAAGGTAAGGCTTCTAATAAGTTTCTGTGAGCATGCACACAAACTTCAAATGAACTCCTCTGTTTTTTGAGATGAAAATGTTTGCACTGGGAGGGGACAGACTGAGATTTTAACTCCCCTTAACTTGGCTAAAAGATGACAGGAGTGAAACATGTTTTTGGTTCCACTGAAGAGGCCTTTGGTTTTCACTGACGTTTCCACTTCTCACTTCACTAATCACATTAATGATCTGCTTTTTCACACCGTTCACAACCCAAATGTGCAACTCTCAAAAAAGAATAAACTTGTTTCTGTGACCACATTGAAACTGTTAACCTCAACAAGTCCGCTGAGGAGAGAAAGCAGAAAATACTGGATAAAGAGGGCTTGTTGTCTGGGCCTGTCGCTGTTATTGATTTAATCGAGCTGCAGCTGACATTTAATCCTGGTCGCTGACTGATCACTGCAGTTGAAGAAGTATCTTTGTCATTGATTTGGAGCCAGTCCAGGGTATATTACACCATCAGTAGTAACCCTGTGGTTATGGCTTAGCAAAAAATGGCATACTTAGTTACAGAACAGTGAAATCCACAGTGAAGTGATTGCTCATGAGAAAGTTTCCTCACAATGAATTTTAAAGCTGAGAGAGTTTTCATGCAGCAGATGTCTCAGTTACTGAGTGGATGGTAATTACCTTTTTTGCAAAACTGCTCTGAATAGTGTGGAATGAGAGATTAGATTTAACTGAAAAATAAACAAAAAAATAAAATAAAATTCACTGGTTTATATAGCTATGAATATTTTAAGCTATTCACATGACCACACTGTTACTGTTAAGACTGTTACATGCTCCAGCCCGTGTCTCCGTCTCAGTGAATGTTTGAGGCAGGCAATACGTTTTTATTAATTTTTGTTCTGTTATTATAAATATGTATTCCTCTACAATACTTGTGCATGTCAGAGCTTTTTTTAACAAGCTGATTCACTGTAACCAAGACATGAGGGTGCTGAATACTGAATTAATAACTAATGTACTGTACAATGCTCCGACAGTGCTGGAGAGATGGCGAATGTAGCAGACAGTCGAAGAAAACCAGAATGAGTTCAGTTTTAACAGAAGGGACGTTGGATCATGTTTTTTGATACTGCTCTTAATGACTCTGAGATCCAGCACCACATGAAATAAACTGTAGTGTATTGGCAGAAAAAAACAATGACAACTGTGAGGTATGAACGATCTCTGCATGAGTTATGGGTGCATAGATTTTGTCTCAATATACCTTTATTGGAAAGGAAAGGACAGTGGAAAGAGTAGGATGGCTGGAGCCTATGCCAGCTGTCTTTGAGCAAGAGGTGGGGTACACCCTGGACTGGTTGTCAGCCTATCACAAGGCTGACACTTAGAGACAGTAGAGGCAGACCGATATATCAGCCGGCCGATATATCGGGCTGATATTTGGACATTTGTCTCTTTCAGCCATCGGCCGTATTTTCTTTTAAAAAGCCGATTTTTGATCCGTTGTATAAAATGACGTAATTTTTTATCAGGCACAAAAAAGATGAGCACCTCAAACCTGTGGAATCACTTGGATACATTGCATACTTTTGTTCAAATTATATTCATAAGTTTAAATTTCTTTTTTGACATTTTAAGAAGAGTGTGAATGTTTACTACTGCTTGTTACATTGTGTGTTTACTTAGACAAAATATTTCATTGTTTTGAAAGCTGAATAAATGTTCAGAGGACTGGACACGACTTGTTGTAATAGATTTCTTTTAGTTGCTCAGAAATTGCTGTGTTTCACAAAAATGTGATAAATATATATTTAACATTCGGCCTGAATACCAAATTGGAAAAATCGGCTATGCATATCGGCATCGGCTGCCCAAATTTAGAAAGCATCGGCATCGGCCCCCAAAAAACCCATATTGGTCGACCTCTAGGAGACAGACAACATTTTATGCACATACTTACACTTACAGGCAATTTAGAAAGACCAATTACCCTGATGAGCTTGTTTCTGGATTGTAGGAGGAAGCTAGAGAATCCACACATGCACAGGGGGAACATGCAAACTCCACACAGAAAGGCCCACCTTGCCTTGCCCAGGATTCAAACTAGTGACCTTCTTGCTGTAAAGACAACAGTGCGAACTGCTGCTTCAAACTGCAGCCCATAGTATTTAATATGATATAAATGTTGTCATTGAAAAAATACAGCATTTCAAATCAGTCTCACTGAAAATTCTTCTCACTTCTTTATGACCATTTTCCGTAGTACTGAAAGATGCACTCCAGTCTGCAGAAAGAGTTCCTTTCATCTGTGATGGATGGACTTAACGGCCTGCAGACCCATGTGTTAACCACTGCCTGTTTTCTTGAGGAGGTGTGAGAAATGCTTTCCCCTGTGCTGTGATCCAGCATGATACTCCTGTGGCATACGTTTAACTGAGGGCTGCAAAGGAATTGAACACACCAAAAGTTGTGAATGATGTGACGGTGATTGGGCTTGTAGTAGGAACTGGTACAGTCATAAAATTAACCCTAATAAAAGTTTATGTTCAAAGTTAAAGCATCTAGGTTTAAGTACTCAAACTGCTTTTGGAAGATTTTGGAAGCACTAAAATTTTACTTTTTCAAGAAATGTGCCTTTTTACAGTTGTGCTGTAGTTTTGTTATTTCAATTTACAGACTAACAACATAAATATTGAGTGAAGATGAACACTTTGTCTTTTTAAAAAATTTTCTGATTCGTAAGTTATCTGGTATTGGTTGGAAGGGAGTTATTCATGGTGCTGATGCAAGTGTGCTGATCTAGGCAACTAGATCCATGCCTTTTATTTTATCGGTGCCCTTGGCTACTTGATTTGAAATGTTACCTCTGATGCACTTTCTTTGATTTTTGCAGCATTACCAGTCTACAGGGTATAAAAGTTTACACTTCAATAGCAATTTCTGTAAATTCCGAAGCTTTTTTTTTTTTCAAACTGCTTGTAAACATTTAAATATTTCACAGGAATGCATGCAGGCTATTATTCAGCACTGGTATTGGATTTGGATTAACATCGGACCTGATACCTAAAGCCCAGGTATCAGTAACGGGACCAGAAAAGTTGGATCAGTGCATCTCTAATTTTAGATAAATGCAAAACACTGATAATAACAGCACTGTTATGTTAATTATTTTTGTTGACGGTATGTCGTATATTGTGATGGATTTAGTCATCTAGATCAGGGGTGGCCAACGAGTCAGAGACCAAGAGCCACAAAAATTACTGTGGTACAACGAAGAACCACAAAAAATGTGGTCTTGCAAACGCACTTCCTCTCACACAGAAACGAAATGACATAGAATAAAAATCAATACATTTGCAATTTTCAAAGCAAGATTTATTGTGTTTGTGTGTTTAAAATTTTACTACTATCTATCTATCTATCTATCTATCTATCTATCTATCTATCTATCTATCTATCTATCTATCTATCTATCTATCTATCTATCTATCTATCTATCTATCTATCTATCTATCTATCTATCGAAGCACACAAGTGATTGAGAGGAGCACATGTAGAGAAAAGAAACAGAAACTTAAGTATCAACTTATCACCCAAGTATTGATCAATGCTGGTCCCAACATTTGCAACAATACATCAGTTTTATGAGTGGATTGAAGAGCCGCACTCCGAAAGGCAAAGAGCCACAGGTTGGTCACCCCTGATCTAGATCTTACAAAGGGTAACAAAGCTGTTAAAAAGATGTTCAAAAATGGATGTGTTGTTTATAAACATATAACACAGTACCAAAGTACAAAAACAGAACATTTATATTGTGGATTTGCTGTGGTTGTTCAGTTGGATTCAGTCTAGATGTACCTTTTTAATATAAAGGATGCGAAAAAGTGTTTAGTTTTTTGAGTGTAGCAAAAAATGTTAATCTCACTTTTTTTGATGGATGAACTGTCCTGTCTAAATTTTCAGCTCCCAACGATGCTGCTCAAAAATGAGAAATATAAAGCTTATGTTTTTAGCAAGCTTTGCAGATGCAACTTTTTTGTCTCGTAGATTGTTGCTGTACATTGTGAATAAAAACTCAGTAGTGATTTGGGTTCAGAGTACAAGCAGGGAAAGGGGATTGGACACTGAATGATTAATGTAATAGGTCACTTTACAGAATGAAGTGAACAACAATTAAAATAATCAGTTCTGTCAGCAACCTAATACATGACTGTACGGACTCAATATTTCAGCTTTGCAGAAATAAAGAGGCAGTCATTTCTACAGTGATTGACCTGTACCCATGATTCACCTGCTGATAACAGTCAGGATGAACTCAGCTGACCCATATTTTCTAGCTCCATCTACCTTCTGTTTACGACACATCAACATTTCACTCATGTGTCTGTTTCATGTTGACAGGTTGTCTCTACTGCCGCAACAAAGTCCCCAAAAAGAATCATTCATTGTTATAATTTTAAATCATCTTCACTGAGTCACTTTTTTTGGAAGCAGTTGGTGAACAATTAAAAACAGATCTGAAGCAACAGTTCATTGATCTTTCTGATGAAATGAACTAAAATTTCTTCAGTCTAAGTGTTTTATGTGAAAGTGTTTCTGATGGAGGTTTTGCAACCGTTTTCCCGACAGCTTGTTGATGCTTCTGTTCTTTTTGTTTTTATCTTCTGCCAAGAATGAAAACAATGAGACAGATTTGATTGTTTATTGTATTGCAGGGGCTCACGGTTATGTTTCAGCTACAACTATTTATCAAACACTTTATTAAACTGAATTGAAAAGCGACTTTTTTATTTTTAAGGTAATATGCCTGATTGACTTCTTTGCTTTGACTCTTTTGATTTCTTTGAGACTTGAAAAGAGAAGTCTTTTTTTGGGTGATTGTCACAGTATTGATTCAGCTGCAGTGGGAATTGTATCCTTAAAAATGCCAAAATCGAATCAGTGTATTAAATACAGTTATTTAAGTCAAAATTTCTTGCTTCTAGCTTTTTGAATTTCAACACATCTTTTGGTGTTTTGACTCTTCTTGGAAAGCAAACTGAGAATATCCTGCCTTTTTACAAACAAGATGTTTGAGGACACCATTTTAGGCTTCCAGATACATTGGTTGGCACGTCATACAATTCTCCATTTCTCAACCATACGACTGACCAACAAACAGATAAGTTAGAAAGAAATCTGATCAGTCCACATGAATGTAGCTGCCGGCTGCAGCCCTGAAGGCCTCAGTCCTCACAGATCTGTTCAGGAGTCTCATCTCTTTGGTTTCAGTTTCTCAAAGCATGTAGAGGCCTAATCAGTGGCAACGAGTGTTTCCTTCGACTGTGGGATTTTGGATTGGTGTTGATGAGCCAACATGGAGGAAGCCTCCTGATGTCCCCGTTGATGTAAAGCTGTCAGCCCGCTGTCATCCTGGCACTCCACCGCACAGGATCGTTTCTTGGATCGCCTCTGATTTGCTGCTATCGCTGTCAGTCCCACAAAATGGGGTTGTGTGTGTGTACGTGTGTGTGCCGACTCAACTGTAGGGCTCAGCCTGGTTGCTAGGCAACAGAGCAAAGACCTCCTCAGCAGGTCACTCTGCCTGCCTTTGAGTGGCATGTGTTTGCACACAGGTGTGTGACAGAGCACATTTTTTGAACAAAAAGCTGTGAAGGGGGATTTTTTTCTGTTGCTCCATTTTCTTTTTCTGTGTTTTCTGACACACTGAAAAAAAAAAAACACTCAAATGAATTCCCCGCCCCCTCACACTGCCTCAAACCCAGCTGTGCCCCCATCCCTTCCTGCCCACACTCACACACACACGCACAAACAGATACACACACCTACATACACACACGCACACTCTGTCTCTCCGACTTGATTTCTTCGCTCTCTTTTCCTTCTCTCTCTTCCTCTATGCGTTTCCTTTTTTCCCTCACAGTCTGTCTCTTCATTTGCATTGTGCTGATCTGCACTCAGGCACACTTTAGACATGCTACGCCCAGCCAAACACCAAGAAACCAGTCTTTTGTGTCAGTTCAAACTATACTTGAGCTTACTTTAAACTACACCCTATCTGAAGTGTGCTGTTGCTCAACAGCTTGAAACCTGCAGAAAGTGCAGCCAGTGTCCACAGGGGCTCATGAAAATGTAACGAGAATGTGAATAATTAAGATTAAACTAGAGTGTAAAGTCACCCAGTGTGTGTTTGTGTGCGTGTGTGTCCTTTGTTCTTGTTTTCAGTCACTGCTGTTGCAACATCAGTGTTTGCATAATCAGGTTCATCAGTATGGTAGAAATGTGAAGTCATACCAGCTAATTCTATTTTTGGGTCTCGCTCAAAGTCACAGGTGGAAGTCGGTTTGAATACCTGAATGCAGAGCTACACCTTTAAAACGATGTTAACCCGTGATGTGCACCTTCTGGGGAGATAGCTGTACTTTGCTTTTTATCTAAGTGGTGTTCTGCTGCTGGTTGTGTTCACATCTTGGTCTGTAGAGTGTCTGATGGAAATTAAAGGGGATGGACTGTACTTTGTCCCAAGGTTTCAAGGATGATTTGAAGTTTATTCTGTCTGACAGCCTGATCTCAGATCAGCTGGGCGTAAAAAAGATCTATAGGAGCTGAGCTCAAAAACAGGAAATTTCCTCACAACTTCAAAGTTAACACTCATAGGTACATGTTGAAATTCTGAAGGCTGCAACCTCAGGACCCTGTGGCAATCATCTGCCATATGTTTCTAGAGAACTTAGCTAGCTTCTTGCTAATTTTGGTCCAGTGCTGAAAACTGTCCCTGCAAGACTTCCTTTCCTGTATGGCTCTTATATAACCCTATGTGTAACATATACCCTGTCATTTCTTGCTTTGTCACATCTCTGAAGCAGCACCAGCCAACTGTTTCTGGTGGGTGTTTAACAGTTATAGTACATTGCACATGGTTTCACTCTGATCTACTTCAGCTGTGTGATACTGATCTGCTTGTAACTTACAGGGCTTAAGTTTTCTAAATTAGCATCATTGTAAAAATCACAGCAGTCACTGGTTCAACTCCAGTTTACAGCTCTTTGCTGCAAGTGCCCCCCACTCCCTGCTCCTCATGAAGCAACCTCAGGTCTAAAAAATGGCAGAATTGAAAAAAAACTACTGTTCTGTTCTCTGAGAGTCCACCCGAGGCTGACTGCAGAAACACTAAAAACCACAAACACACAAAGTCAGAAAAGATTATTTTTAAATAAAAAGCAAACAGTCTTGTTTTGGTTTAAGTATCTCATTTCTCTATTTGCACACACTGTACCTGGGACATTTTTGTAACCTGTCATGTTGCAACAAGTTTTGCCCATGTATGGGCATGGCCCATTTGACTGAAGGGAGGGCACTCTGTAGCCGTCTACAAAGAAGCTAAAGGCCCACCTCTTAACTTCATCCAAACTACATAGACACTAGGTTGATTTCAGGATATCCAATATGGCATCTGCTGACAGTGTCTTCAAATCTCTGTGCTAGAAACAATATCATGTGCACTACATCTGTGGTCCTAACGTGCAAAAATGCACCCCAAACCAGTGCATTATGATAGATGGATCATACAAAACCTTTGCCAGGTCTCTTCCTAAGAGGATATGGGCAGACTATTGAAGTGTTAAGCAAATATCAGTTAAATTTACATTTTGATCATGTGTGAATTAATATGAAAAAAAGTGAACCAATACTGAAGTGTGAATATTGTTTTAGTATGATATGAAGTTCCAGCTAAAAAATGCTAACTGTCTTGTTTTTATCCATCTCCATCTTATATGATAACCTTTGGGTGTGGACTGTTTGATGATCTTGATGCAGGATTTAAATTTGACATTAAACAGCATATGGCCATGATCATAACTGATAAAATCTGTTTTTGAGATCTCATCACGTGGACAGTTTCTTTGTGTCTCAAAATGTATATCAAAGCTTTATTTGCAAATAAAAACAGAGCCTCATTTACAAACAACACAGAAGAGAAGAGGAAAGTTGTACATGTGTGTGATTGATAGAAATCACATAAGTGATGACAGGGTGTTTAGTTTGGCCGTGAAATCTGGTGTTCCTACTCATTTCTGTAGTTTATCAGAGAAATACAAGAACTCCACTGTAGACCTAGGTCTCTTTTTTAGACAGTGAAAACCAAACCATCAGATGGTGTATCATGGTGTATTATGACAGACCATGCATAAAAATCCAGGACAGATCAGGCTCACATGGATCATTGTCTGTTCAAGATTGTTTTGTATGTATGTATATATATATATATATATATATATATATATATATATATATATATATATATATATATATATATATATATATATATATATATATATATATATATATATATATATATATATATATATATATATATATAGTTAACATGCAGTCTCTTAATGACAGAGTTCCTATTCACATGTTAGAATCATGTGAGAAATATAAATCTAAAGATTTTCATGAGACATTGCAGAGTAGTCGGTGAATCCATGTGATCGCTGCCATAAATATGGGGGGAGTGGGTGGTCCTTATTGAAGCTGAGGACAAATGAGTGTACATGCTGCCAGAGCATTGTGGACAAATGTAACCAAGACCACCTTCATAGGAGCATATCTCCAGTTACCATTTTGGTTATTAGCAGGCTAAGCTTCTCCACTCTTATTTTATCATGATAACGTGCTAACAGGGCTAGCAATCGATGTGATGCAAGACTGCCTATCTCCGCTGTTTTCTCCTTCTGCTTGGATTGATGTGTTTAAGCATCAAATTAGTTATTCTATGGCATGCAAGTTTAACACCAGGTATTTTGCACTGCACATTAACTTCTTCTTTTTCTTTTTTTTTTTTGTCAAAATAATTCCAGACATCACTGTTCTTGACTGACATGTCTCAGGTCTGGCAAACAGTTGTGCATTTATTATGCTTTTTCTTTCTGTGTAAAAACATGTTCCTTGAGAGTTGCTGTTGCTGCCGTTCAACAGTTGTTCTTGCTGAAATCTGGCTCATTGTGCTGAAACAGTGGCTGGAGAAATCATAAGTTTGTATCCTGTTAATAATTTTCCCACCCAGTATATGCAAAAAAAAGAAAGCTGGATCACACACGTAACGCTGTAAGTTACGTCACCCAAAGCAGCACCTCGACAGGTGCGCAAATAACAAAGTGTTATTCAAATAATGGTGTAATCGGCAAGTATTTGAGTGCACAATTACTCCTACCCATCTCTGGTTGAAATGTGTTTCTGTGGATTTTTTTAATCTATTTTCAGTGGATTTAAATGCTACTAAAAGTACCCCACAACTTTTGAGCAGAACTGCTATCATGGTAACTTTGTCATGGTTTTCTGTCCCCAGCATCCTCCCCAACCTACTTGAAGAATGTTTATTTCCGTCAGTCTGTACTCTGAATGATTTTGACTTCAAGCAGTGAAATATCCCGCTGTTATTTGGATCTGCCTCAGAAGTTAGGTGCAGCAGCTTTAATGTATTGGCCTTGACTTTGAGTTACCCCGCCATGCTGTGTTAAATATAAATTCTTCTAAACTGAAGCAGTAAAACTAAATATAGGTGTCGACTGCAAGGAAGGAGCAAAAGGGAACTGCTGAAATATTAGAGGTTTATTGTGCAATGTGTAATGCCACATAATTGACATATTGATTCATCTCTTTGTTGCTTTTGTGTCACCTTATTTGGCTTTGAAATGTAGCCTGACTTGACATTTGCTTTTCTTTTTTCTCTCTCTGCAGTGTGCTGTTTTGTGGTCCACAAGCGCTGTCATGAATTTGTCACCTTTTCTTGTCCGGGGGCCGACAAAGGACCTGCCTCTGATGTAAGTAGAGGAAATGTAAATTCAGATGCACTGACGGATGTATTTTTAGAAGGATGAACTCAATCTGTTTTATTTAGTTCTAAACACAGCATAGCAAACTGCTTTAACAGGAATCAAATTGTGTACTTTGATTTTATGGTTTCATCTCATCTGTTAACATGGCGGATGGGGAGCATATGACGAGTGCAGCCACTGCCCAGCAGGGGGAGCTATGATATTTTGGCTTCCTTTTCAAGGAGCCGTCATGTTGTCCATCTTTTTTACAGTCGTAAGAGCACATCATGATACTTGTTAACATATTTGTCACCATTAACTGACTCAGATTAAAATTGTGTCCTGGTTATGGGGCAGTCAGCTGAACATTAAGCTGTATTGTGTGTTAGTCTATAGAATGGGATTTAGCACTATAGGAAGATAACTGGAGAAGCTTTATTTAACTGAATTACAGTCCATGGTTTAAAGAGTAGCTCAGCTGGCTTAGCTCAGTTAATAGAGCAGATGTCCCTCATACAAGGACAGTCCTCACTGCAGCAGCCCCAGGGTTGACTCCAAGCCTTGGCCTTTTGCTGCATGTCTACCCCACACTCTATCCCCTGTGTTTAGTCTCTAGTCAGATATGGTATTGTTGTGGCTGCTTTCTTTTCATTGTCTTTGGACTGCTGGGTGCTTATTAAGGGACAAGGTTTTCAGTGAAATCAACCTTGGCCTAAATTTGACTGTGGTAGTTCTGCATCAAAATCCCCTGAATCCATATTTCCTCACAGCAGAGACTCGAGATGCTGGACTCAGGATAACATTAATACACTGAACTCTTTCTCACTCTGCATCTGTTTATTTGAACAGTTTTAGGTGGTAATCACAGCTGAGTTATCTTTGAGCTTGTACTGCCCGACACAGAAGAACACCCAAAGAAACTGAGTAAAAACGACAAACAGAAAGTGGCAAGAAAGAAACAAGAAGCAAGATGAACGCCTACACCACTGTTTTGTAGA
The DNA here is from genome assembly GCF_033239565.1 of Halichoeres trimaculatus. Taxonomy (NCBI): domain Eukaryota; kingdom Metazoa; phylum Chordata; class Actinopteri; order Labriformes; family Labridae; genus Halichoeres; species Halichoeres trimaculatus. The sequence continues at coordinate 23,023,899 of NW_027437180.1, forward strand.
AAGCTTACAGCTTACTTTTCTTTTTTCTTACTTTTCTAGACAGACATGTTTCATGTTTAAGTAATACTGACTCCTCAGGTTACTAACTCTCAAGATTGGCATGTGAGCAGGTGGCCATCTGAGCATGTGAAATATTCATGTTTTCACTTGACCGAGGCTTTAGTGACCTCTGACCTCTTATTTATTGGCAGCTTATGTTTTTCCCTTTGTTTCAGAGGAAGCTTGTTTTATGTCTCCTCTCATGCAGACCAGAGTCAGTTTTAACTTCAGTGTATTCTCAGTCCAATGTTTTAACTAAACAAAGTTCACACTTGTTGAGCATTCAAATAAATATTTACTCTGATAACTGTTATCAAATCTTTCATCTGCTCTTCACATTTATGACTGTGGACCACTATAGACAAGTATATCACTTAGTGGCACTATGTTTTTTTTTTGTTTGTTTGTTTTTTTATAAAACACGAGTGCTGATATTAAATAACTTTTCCAGCCACAGTGTCTCAATGAAACGGTTTTCAGAATATTCTTGAGAGTGCCCGATTGCCATGCTTTTGCAACCTTTCTTTACCTTTCACATGGTATAAAATATTTTTTAAGGGCCTTTTTAATAAAAATGTTTCAAATAGACTGGTTTGCTGTTTGTTACATGAAAAATAAAATTCTGACAAGTCAAAAAGTTTGGAGGCAAAAATGAATTTTGGAGAGAAAAAAATCCCTCAAAATTTAGCACAATTTGTGCTGAATATGGGATCACCTGTAAATGCCTGTAAGTCTCTCTCTACTAATGCACCATCACCCTTAAAGCGGCTGTGAGGAGTTCTCAGTGGTCTCGTTTCCCTTTTAGATATATTTCTGATTGTAATGTACAACTAAAGACGAGACTATCAGCGCCAGGATAGGTTATTTCTTAATGCTATTTTTTAGCTTCTGGACCGGGTCAGGCAGAACTGGATTGACTGGATTGATTGTCAAAGTCTCAATAACAACACCATAGTGGCTGACGGACTTTAGTACTGAGAAGAGAGATCTGCGCTCAAATTTTCATGAACGGTGAACTAAACGGTGAACTGAACCGCTCAGTTCATAACTCATAAACAGAAAGTGAGTGCAGTTCACTCCAAGGGCAGTGAATGGCTGCTTACAGTCTGAGAGGTGCCAAAAGTTGCAGAGAGATTAGATGGTGGCCGAGAGATGCCAGCACTGTGTTTTAGAGCAAAAGTCAGGTTTACTACAACTCTCTCCGTGCATTAAGCATGGCTAATCCTGCGGACAATTCACACAACACGGTTAGTATAAGCAGTGCATGATGTCACCATTGGCTTTGGTCCTGCTTTATTGCATATTGATTCAGTGCTAAAACACTAGTTTGACTAAATATCTGTCTGTCATGTCATAATAGCATACAGAGATTTGTTTATTTTTGTAATTGGCTTAAAGCGATAAGATAAAACTCGAACTGGTTTGTTTTTTGAATTGTGAACTTAGTTCAAAGTTTTTGAAAATGAACTTTGAACTTGAACTAGTTCATTTTAATTGGTGAGAATTAAACTTTGGGCTCCCTCACTTTTTGTGAGCTGGCACAACACTGGTGAAAATGTTAGCAGATGGAGCAGCACAAGCTCTTTCTGCTCTTTCCTGTTCATTAACATCCACATGCCTGTGTCTGTTACACATCACATCAACCTCAGGTCATAGAATCCCTTGAGCTTTTAGAAAAGATCATATCAACAATGCGTGGACTCACTTTAAAAAAAAAATACTGGATCATTCCCCCATTCTTTGCATCTCTGAACAAAGCCAAGCTGTTCACACATCTTATCAAATCAATCTGCCAAAAAAAGAAAAACAGTTTCAACAGCCTTATTGTGGATACTGATGCAAACATGTTAGCCTCATTGAACCCTTTTTTTGCATGTTGGAATAAAAGGCTTCTTTTTATGTCACTGATGACTACAAAGAAAAAAAACAGTTGTGATTGTAAAAGACATTGTTTGAAGTAGTGACTTTTGCAACATTTATTTTTAGAGGTGTGTCATCTGCAGAGTTTCAAATGGAGAGCTGAAGAGGACAAAATTCAGTATTTATATCCTTCAGAAGAATGGAAATGTTCAGTCAAATGATTGTTAAATTAGCATGCTAATGTTTCATGTTGACTGTTGATTGAGAGTTAAGTTTGATGTTGGTCTTTCTCTAAGACAGAGGATTAGACAACAAAGCATTTATTGTTTGCTAATATCAGGCCACAAAAAAATCAACAAAAGTGTGTGCTGTTGCTCTGAACACCAGTACTGCTGTGGTTACCTTTTGGCTGTGCCCAAACACAGTCATGTTACCACCCAGAACTACTCAGTTACTACTACTTGAGGAAACTGACTGATAATATTCCACTATTTTGGTAAAGCAGTCCTTTAAATGTTGACCCAATTTCACAGGGAGATACAGTTAAATAACCAAGAGAAATTAAACAAGTACTGGCTAAAAAAAAGAAAACAACAAAAACAGCTTTGGTGATGTAACACAAACAAAAAAGACAGAGGAGTTAGAGATTAATAAACATCTGCCACATGACGAAGCTGACTCACAAATTGTGAGTGTTTGTGTGTGAGTGTTTATGTGTAAGTATTTTTGTGTGTGTGTGTGTGTATCAGTGAGTGAGTGAATGAGAGACCCTGGCTCATTAACCTGAGGCAGCCAGGCAGCACATTCTCTCTTTACTGACATGACTTTATGATTTGAGGCTGACAGCTCAGCAGGAGGGAGGACAAGAGGTTACATCTGTGTGTGTGTGTGTGTGTGTGTGTGTGTGTGTGTGTGTGTGTGTGTGTGTGTGTGTGTGTGTGTGTGTGTGTGTGTGTGTGTGTGTGTGTGAGAGTGTGTGAGAGTGTGTGTCTGTCCAACAGCACTTACAGGAACTACATGGAAGTACACAAACACCAAAAGCCAGTGCTGACTTTGCTGATGTTATAAATGAACCTTTGACAGGAAACAATCGCTAACCATGTGTCTAATAAACATTTATTTCACACATGAGTGGCGAGCAGGGTTAGAACTTCATATGAAACACGTGCACAGCTTTTATACTAATCAAATCAAAAAGTCTGAATTTACTCCAGTAAACAAGAAAACAAATTTAATTTGTCTTTATTTTTACAAAGGCCTGACAGTAGCCTAACAAACCTGACAGTATGACAGGCGCACACCGACTGTAACCCCTTTGAAAGCTGTTCAATTTCTGCCAATCAGGAAATAAAGAAGAAAGCATTAATGCCAGGAAAAACTAGTCAAACTGTTGAGGTTCTGTGAGATCTGGAACCAGCAGTTTGAGGTTAGAAGAAACAAAACTACGGTCATGTACAAACTTTGCATGGCCAAACTAGCACAACGGATGTTCACAACAACTATGCACAGGGAGCAAGGCAGAAAGGGCAGCAACTATTCGATTAATCCTCAAATAATTCTCAGAGGTTATTGAATAATAAATGCTTAAAATGCCAATCGGTTGTCAGCAAACACATCTGCAGTTCCTGCTTGCAGCCAAAGGTGCTGCAAAAGGAACAGCTACATTACTTTCTGCACTTGGCCGACAGGTGAGAACATCAGAAATCGCAGTTTAACCTTTTTTTAAAGGACTCTGCAGCGCCACAGATGCTAGAACTGACCTGGAAACACTTTGATTAAAACATATTGATGTGTGTTTCTGTCTCTGCAGGATCCTCGGAGTAAACACAAGTTTAAAGTCCACACTTACTCCAGTCCAACGTTCTGTGACCACTGTGGATCTCTCCTCTATGGGCTGATACACCAGGGCATGAAATGTGACCGTAAGTACACAAATACTCTTGTCTGTGTGCAGGATTATTTATGTTCACATGGATCATGATTCTTAACAGCATCAGTCTTTGAGATGTGGATGTGTTACACTTGGCAAAAACAAACCCTTTCGTTTAAGGATGTTAATTTAAAGGATGAATGAGGCAGTAGTCCAAGAAGAAGCTCCTTGTGTACTTGAGTAAAAGGAAGAGCAGACTTAGAAAATATAGCGCTCACATACTGTTAAAGACTTATCGTATGCGTAAGCGTATGTAATCTACATTTTATTTGTATACATGGGTTGTTGACTACACTCCAGCTGACCCATAGTCTCTAAATTTAGATCACATTCATAATTTACAAAATCAAGTTGCTCATGAGTCATAATAACATCCAGTTAAATAGATACGATCATCTGAATGACAGCTGCACACATATCCTCAGCTGCTCATAACCATGATGGAGTGTTCTCTGCAGTCCTGCTGTCGTCTCGTGTTTATAGCTGACCATTTGCGTGTTGTTGGCAACAAACACACAAGCAGGAAGTGGGCTTTGGCTCTGCACCTCCAGCCATGAACAACATTATTTAACCGGTTAACAGTTCCTCTTTGTATCTGCTACCAGCACATACTCTTTGACTGGGCTTTGCAGCAGTTTTCACATTTAGTCATCTGAAGGAAACTTGGGGTGTTTGTGTGGCACTCTTGAAATGACTCAAGCAGCTCAACACAGATCACAAAGATCTTTTCATGTTGTGTATTAATCCATTCAAACCAAACATATAGGGACTGGAGGCTCTGTGTTTCTTGCAAATTTTATTCAAATTGGATTTTTAGACTGTGTACCAATTTCGGAAAGAGCAGATGTGATCCTGAGACAAACTTAAAAAAAGCTTGATCATAAGCCTTTATTTTAAACATTTAAAAACATGGGTTCAGGAGATTTAACTTTGATTGGTCCTTTGTTAAGTGTCAAGAAATCATGTGAGCACGTGCTCATTTAGAATAAGCTGAAGAGTACAATTGCTGTAGGACATTTCAGACAACAAAAAAACACATTACTCTTAATGTTGGGAAAAGGAAAGAATAAAAAAAACAGTCATATTCATTAATGAAGTAGTTTTAGATCAGGGTTTTGAAGTGACATTTGGTGGTGTTTGTTTTGCCCAGGTGCAGTGACATGTGCAGTCACTGTAACTCTTGTTGCGCTGCTCAGGAGATTCATTAGCGTTCCTGACATGATTTGGAGCCTGTTCTCTCCCTTCATATTTGCTGCCTTTTACTGTTAAAGGTCCCATATTATGCTCCAATTCTGCAGTTTAATATGCATCATTGATGTCTTTATGAAATGGTAGTAACGTGTTTTGGTCCAAAAAGCCAATAAATCAAGCACAGCTGCATTGTGTCCAGGCTCTCATAGCCCCTCTGTTCAGATCGCTCTGATTTAGTGGGCGTGACCTTCATATGTAAATGAGCCACCGCTGATACCGCCCTGCTCCTCCACGTCACTGAGAGCGGCGCCATGAGCTCCGAGTACATAATGTTTAGAAAACAGCGAAGCTCGTTTACCGTAACATTACAGTAGAGGTGTCCCAGTCCGATATTGATATCGGATATCGGTCCGATATCAGCAAAAAAACAAATATCGGTATCGTATCGGAATGCATCTCCAGTCTCCGATATAAGCACTCCATTCCAGACCCTGCTCCGACTGTTTTTATTTGATATATTCAGTTTTTTTTTTCTAGGTCTTCTAATTTATTCTTTATTTTATTCAATTACTAGTATATTCTTATGTTTAATGTTAAAATTTCTGTTACCCATTGGTTAATAATAAATGGGTCAGTTTTTCCTCATACCTACTGTTGCTGACTACTGTTCTTTGTTTGAATAATATCACTTAATCAAGCCTTTTCTAACATGAAAGACATACTACAAAATAAGTAATAAAAGTATGCAAGTTTAATGCTGATATTGTATCGGATTGATATCGGTATCGGCCAATACTCAATGCTGCAGTATCGGTATCGTATCGGAAGTGAAAATGTAATATCGGGACATCCCTACATTACAACAGACAACACACAGACTAACCACAGCTAAAGTTAGCATCCTGAAGCTAACACAGAGACGGGGGGGACACTGAGGAAAAGCTCTTACATCTGCTCCACAGCACACAGCATTTAAAATACTCACATTTCCAGGGTCTGAGGTTTGTTGGCGGATGGTTGGTAATGCGTCTGGATTCAGGACCAGTCTATTCATTAGCCCTCTGTTGTACTGTCCAAAGTTGGAAAAGCAGTCAGCCGTGGAGTGACTAGCACACACATGCACAGTTTTACTGAGTGTAGCTGGCACATTTCCTTGATAAATGAGCTCTAGCCACTTAGTCTTGTCTTCTTCCGAGATGGGAAGCTTGTGCATGGAACTATGTGGCTGTTTACAGCCAAAATCAAAGCAGTGATGGCTGCTGGAGCAGCAGTGGGGAGGGGAGTGGGTGGGGAGGGGGTGCGGGGGTATCTGCTCTGGTGGACAATTCAGGTCAGACTTGCTCCTGATTGGTCAAAAAAGTGAATCGCTGACATCGGCAAATCCCCAAAATTACAAACAGCTCGTTTTAGGTCAGGATTTTACATTCACAAGCAATACTAAGTGCAGGTTTTGTCATTAAATGACACATTTTGTGGGCTAGGAGGAAAGCCAAAGACCCACAAATTTCACTAAAACACTTAATAAAGTGATTTTTGCACAGTATGGGACCTATAAGTTGTCCTGTCAATTGATGGCTGAAACCCCAAGAAAAATGTCTTTTAATGGACTGTTGTGTTGTTCAGTGTCAGGTGTGTGCCGCACAAAGCTTAGGGTTGTGATGTTGCACTGTTTGCTAGTGGAATCTAGAGATTTGGGCAGAGACTTGTGTGAATATGATTCCACACACTTGTGTACTGCCATTTCATTTACACAGCTAAAGTCTGTCATGGTGTACTGCCGCTAACGTTCAGTATGCTTTAGCTTCACTGTGAGACAGTTCTCTTTGAACATCTCTGATTCAAGGTTAAGTTGATACAGTTTGAAGCTGAAAATTTCAGTAGAGAGAGAAGGATTCAGACGTCAGTTTGCATGGCTGAACAATACTGAGCATCTTCCTCTGTGAAGCATAGATATTAGGGAAACTCCAGGATTTTAAACACAGCCCTGTTTCACTTACTATGCAGTCTAAAAGATGGACGAATATTAAAAGTTAGGAATACCTTCTGTTATTTCCTCATCCAGCAGCTGCGAGAAAAGCTGCAGTGGCTATAACTTTGTCCTCAGTGGGAAATCTACCTGATCAAAATATACCACCTGAAAGTCCCCGTCTCTGAAGGTCAGATGGTTATTTTAGAGTCTTTGTGTTGGTAAATTTATCCCCTCTAGAGGGTCCGTTTTACAGGGCCAAACGAGTTGCACAACACTTTTGCTACTCTGACAAAACAAACTCATTTTTCCAGCTGGGACCAATTTTTCCATCAGTCGTCTTTCCTATAAAACCTCACCTGTTTCACATAACTTCAGAGACTTATCAAAGTTAATGCTTCTGCTTTTTGATTTGAAAATGGGTCTGTCTGCTAAAATCACCCTCACAGATTTACCCGACATTCTGGCTCTGCTTTGGCTGAAACAAGCACTGAGACACACTCTGAGATGGAGTAGCCTGCAAGGATTATGATGCAGTCTTCATGGCGTGTTTGGATCCGACAGCTAGCTTAATTCTAATATTTTTCTTCATTTTAACCATTTAGACTAAAATGTTTGAAATCATGATCCAGGTTTAGGAATATCAGAGTTTATCTTTTAGGGACTGTTGCACTCTGATCAGTGGATTTAAATCGAGACATACTTCAGTGGAGGCAGGAAGAGAGAACAAGCTTTGTGAAATTACATAAACCAGTGATGTGATGAGTGAACTGCCTGCTGGTGGGGGAAAAAAAAACCCCATAAAGATAGGTTAGTGTATAAAAAAAATTCACATGAGAAAATCTCCAGACAGCTAAAGATCACCATCTCATTCTCTCCCTGCAGTGAGGGGAGTGAGATGTGAACATCTGAGTAGTCTGACCTCTTGTGGACAAACTGAGAAATGACATCAAGAGTGATTTCATTTCACAGGAAAAGAGAAATCATAATGCCTGCCTTTTACTGAAAATGGCTCTAAAATGGTCCGGGTGAAGAGTTTATTCTTCTCAAACTGTGTGTTTATTTATTCACCAAGACAAGATGCACTTTTATTTGGAAAACCTTGGAGGAAAACTGAAAAAAGATAGATGGACAGCTCAAAATGAAACATTTGTAGCTCCAAAGAGCTAAAAGATAACAGTCTGTCTTCAGCCCAGCTTAGAAGAAGGGCTCATCGGCAGTCACTAGCTTGTTTTTAGGCATGGTACATGATTTTTCATCTGCTTTTAGTAGATTTTGGAGGTTTTTAATTCCAGTTGCAGATACTTCCTGAGGAGCCATTGAGAGTCATCTAAAGTCGGTTGTACTAAGTGACAACAGTGTGTTGTGTTGTTAGTTTTCTATTCAGTCCTATCAGTCTGAAACCTAAAGAGCTTTTATCTAGAGCCACAGATCAGAACTTAGGCTTTATCTTCATGGCTTTGCAGGGGGCTCTTTAAAGTCTGAAAATAAATCACACCTCAGGTATCCTCAGGAGTTAAAACCACGGCTGTGAAATTGACAGACCTTGATAGTTATCAATCAGCGATGGTCTGTTGATGAGCTGTTAATGGGTTGCATTATGGGTAGAGTAGGATGCAGTAACCTCATGTCTTGAAGTCGAATTACCTCTGAGTTTGCTGTTTAATTTTTGACTTCAGTGTGACTTAATGAACATGCAAAATTAAGTCACCGCAGAGGTTTTTCAATTTGTAATTAAAGCACTGAGAGTTCTGTGGTCATTCATTTAGAACAAGACAAAGAACTGAACTTAAAAACAGTCTGAAGATACTGCATCATCAGCACATAACCATAACACATGCAGCAGGTTAGGTTATAAGCAATCAAATGACATGTGAGGAGTTTAAAGATCAAAGATGACACATTCCCTATGGATTTAGGATTGTTAGGTTGTTGAATGAGAGTAGTTTTCCTGATGTGTGCATTTCTGTGTGTTTGTGTCCAGACTGTATGATGAACATCCACAAGAGGTGTGTGGCCAACGTCCCGAGCCTGTGTGGGACTGATCACACCGAGAGGAGAGGACGCATCCACATCTCTGCCCAGATCACCGGGGAGGCTCTCACTGTCACCAGTGAGTGTGCTCTCCTTTTGACTGTCTCTTTAATACACACACACACACACACACACACACACACACACACACACACACACACACACACACACAGCTTTTTCCTGGCCTAAGACTGTAACTGGAAAGTCCATTAGTCGATCAATGGTCCAACGATTGACCCACATCACCACTGGGACATACATCCACGTGTTGGCTCTCTCAGACTGCTGTGGATTGATTATAGGACACAAACTAAACTGTTGTTAAGTGTTGTCAGATGTGAGTTATTTAGGCCAGGACACAACCTGACTCACTCTAACTCTTAAAGGTCCTGCTGTTCTCTTGAAAGGACAAAATCCATTCTGACCACGTGTCTAAAAGTGTCTTATCTTGAGAAATTTACAGTCTTATTCACGTCTTCTCATCATGTCCTCAACAGTCAAAGAGGCTAAGAACCTGGTGCCCATGGACCCTAACGGCCTGTCAGACCCTTACGTCAAGCTCAAGCTTATCCCAGACCCCAAGAGTGAGAGCAAGCAGAAGACCAAGACTATCAAATGTTGCCTCAACCCCGTCTGGAATGAGACCTTCAGCTTGTAAGACATCATTCACTTAACACATGACAAATTTATAGAATGAGATGATTTTTTGTTTTGAGACACTACTGATGACCAATTATAACCTGATCCTGGCAGCCTACTGAAAAGATTAATTGACTTTTACCCCTTTTTTTGTTTCGTGCACAATGTGTAGTTGATGCCCATTTAAGGGGTAGAAATACTAAAATTTGGTGAACGAAGATACATACACATAAATGGTCTATACTGAGCTTACTTATCACTTTTGTTAATGCTCCAAGGACAAAGAACTGCTCTGACTCCTCAGTTGTCATCTATTTGTTGTTGTTTTCATCCCTCCACGGGGCCAATCATCATCCTCACAGCACAGATGTTGGTTAATGGCAACAAAAAAGTTTTGTCACTGACTGTGTGGTTGATTGGATAGTGAGTGTTTGTCAAGATCACATCATGCAGGACAAGTCAGGATACATATGCAGATACAGTTCAAAACATACTATAAATGGTGAAATTCATGGAAAAAAGGACAAAAATGAATCCTTTTTTGTGTATCGTACATTGACAACAAGACGCTTAAAAGAGCAGAGCAAGTCAACTCTTTGCTGTATTGCATCAGAAAAAGATAAGAGTTCAATCCTTGCGTATCTGAATACACCAAGAACAGAGTGCTTTGCAATATTTGACAAGTTACAGCAGGGAGGAAAACTTCCCTTTATCAGACAGAACCAGGCTCAATCTGCTGTTTTTGTTATGGATACTTTCATGAAGCTAGTGCCAGTGCTTACAGGCAAGCTCACCAAGACACTTTAATAAATTTACTGCATTTGAGTCTACTTTAAGTGCAATTTTAACGCAGTCATAGAAACTAAGTAATGTAGAATTGAAATTGTATTAAACACCTTATAATGCACTTCATGTAACCCCTTTTCCACTGTCCTCCTTTACTCTTAATATTCAGCAACCTAAAGGAAAGTGACAAGGACCGCCGTCTGTCTGTGGAAGTCTGGGACTGGGATCTGACCAGCAGGAATGATTTTATGGGCTCCCTGTCCTTTGGGGTCTCGGAGCTACAGAAACTAGGGGTGGACGGATGGTAAGATGAAAATCTTTTAGGTGGTAAGAGATAGTGTAAAATTTTTGTGACATTACTTAGGTTTAAACTGAGATAACAAAGCCCAGGGAAAAGGGGTGACTATATTCAAAGTGCAGTAGTATTTGTGGATTTAATCTGCTATTTTTCTGGTTTATTTACATTTTAGGTTTAAGCTGCTCTCCCAGGAGGAAGGGGAATACTTTAATGTTCCTGTCCAGCCAGAGGGAGAAGAAGGTAACGAGGAGCTGCGACAAAAATTTGAGGTAAGACACAAAGAAAAGTTATAAAAGGACAACTGATTCTTTCGTTTTTTATTAAATAAAGCTGATTTGATCACCCTCATTATCTTGCTTTTTCCAATAATTTCTCCCTTCAGAGGGCGAGGGTGGGTCCAGGGAAGCCCACAGACTCCTCCTCATCCTCCGCTGTGTGCAAGTTTGACAGCAATGGCAATCAGGACCGAGTCAAGCTGTCAGACTTCAACTTCATCATGGTTTTGGGCAAAGGCAGCTTTGGCAAGGTGATGCACATTTTCAGGTGTTTTTTTAAGATGATGGTCTGCAAATGGAAACTGGATCACACTTAAACTCACCTCTCCTTTTTTTTCTAATTCTGTCTCTCAGGTTATGCTGGCTGAGAGGAAGGGTACTGATGAGCTGTATGCTGTCAAAATCCTGAAGAAGGATGTGGTGATACAGGACGACGATGTGGAGTGTACCATGGTGGAGAAGAGAGTCCTCGCTCTGTCTGGGAAACCTCCTTTTCTCACTCAGCTGCATTCCTGTTTCCAAACCATGGTAGGGTAAAGAAGCATGCTGACACATCACATAAAAAACAAACCTGTTACTCTCATCATTTATCCTTAAACGTTTTCTAACACACAGTTAAAGCACAGTTCATTTCCATTGTTCTCCAGGACCGATTGTATTTTGTCATGGAGTACATAAACGGAGGAGACCTCATGTACCAGATACAACAAGTTGGCAAGTTCAAGGAGCCTCATGCTGTGTAAGTAAACACACACACACACACACACACACACACACACACACACACACACACACACACACACACACACACACACACACACACACACACACACACACACACACACACACTCAGAGAAGTTCATATTTAATGTAGTTTAAAAAATGTTAAAATGGTCTCATCTGCTGAACACCTCTACTCAGCTATTGCATGGATTTCCTTTTACACCTCTTAGTATAATTTTTTCTGACTGAACCATGATTTATAGAGCTTTTAGCTCTTTCCAAATCTGTAATACACAGATCAAGTTTTAAATGTTTTTATTTCAGGTTCTATGCTGCAGAGATTGCCATCGGACTCTTCTTCCTTCACTCCAAAGGCATTGTATACCGGTGAGTCAGTTTGTGAATCAGGTCCCATCGTTTATAGTCATTTAGCCCACAAGCATGAGTAATGCTTCTGTGTGTGCATGTGTGTGTGTGTGTGTGTTTGTGTGTCCCTCTATGTTTGTGTGTGTGTGCGTGTGTCTTGTTAGGGATCTGAAGCTTGATAACGTGATGCTGGACTCTGAAGGCCACATAAAGATTGCTGACTTTGGCATGTGCAAAGAGAACATGTTCGACGGGATCACAACAAAGACCTTCTGTGGAACACCGGACTACATTGCACCTGAGGTGTGTTGAAGGTTTAAAGGGAGTTGATTGGGCTTGTTTGTACACTTCAACTTCTGAATCTCAAAAACTCTTGTCTTGTAGATCATAGCGTATCAGCCGTATGGGAAGTCTGTGGACTGGTGGGCCTTTGGAGTTCTGCTGTATGAAATGCTCGCTGGACAGGTTTGTGTTCGGCACCTGAGGTTCATATTATTTTAAAGGTGAGATGATACAACGCTGACAAAAATTGGTTAATGATGCCGTATATTTGTACCCATTCAGCCACCTTTTGATGGCGAGGATGAAGATGAGCTGTTCCAGTCGATCATGGAGCATCATGTCTCTTACCCTAAATCCATGTCCAAAGAAGCTGTTGCCATCTGCAAGGGGGTGAGTACTTACACTCTGAAATCACAGAGACTCAGCCCTGATCTCTACTCAAAGCCTGTCTTCTCTGATCACTGGAGAGAGAGGCATAATGTGGGCTTCAAGCTGGTGTAACAAACCAAATTGGTCATTCTGAGCCATCGGATAGACCATCAAAAAACTCCATATACATCACACAATAACTTAACACCTGGGGAAAACCAGCACCCTGTCTGTGTTGATGGTGATGGATATTGTAATTGTGATAATATATTCTTTAGTTTTGAATATGCTATGGCTTGAATAACAATTTAGCACGGCACTTATGACAGATTAAAGAAAGTCAAAAAGTTTCCCCATTTCTCACATCTTAAAGGAACTTTTTTCCCACAAATCAGATCACAGTTTAATATCTGAAATTTTGTCTATTTTCCTAGTATTAAGAAAACTGTCGAATAGGATCAGGGTCACTGAAAAAAATCTGTAAGGCCAGTAAATATATATCTATATATCTATATATCTATATATCTATATCTATATCTATATATATATATATATATATATATATATATATATATATATATATATATATATATATATATATATATATATATATATATATATATATTCCTTTTTCAAATTTCTTAACTTTCTTATAATTAAGTCAGCTTGATGAGAAATAAGAAATAAAAATAGAATATTAACATTAAATTTACTCTTTTTTTATCAGAATACCTTTCAGGTTCAGAGTAGAAAAAAACCCTGTTCTTATCTTAAAAAGTGTTTTTTTTTTTAATTAATGGCTGTAACCCTCTTCTGCAGAAAGGATATTTTAAAATGTTTGTAAATCTTTTTCCCTGGTTAAAGATTTGGTTAATTGGTACATTCAATGTTAATATTGTGTGATTTAAACAAGCTGTAGTGACACGCTGTTTTGTGGGTTTAGGAAAAAGATGTATAAGCAGACAAAAACACACATCTCCAACAGCTCCTCTTCCTTTGTCTCGTGTGTTGTTTCAGCTGATGACCAAGCACCCAGGTAAGCGTCTAGGCTGTGGTCCAGAGGGAGAGAGAGACATCAAGGAACATGCCTTCTTCCGCTATATAGACTGGGAAAAACTGGAGAACAAAGAGGTCCAGCCACCTTTCAAACCTAAAGCTGTGAGTATATTTGACATTTTCTACCTGCAGTATGTGAGTTATCACTGCACTGCACTCACACCTACAGGACTCTCCCAGTATGAGGAGAGATAACAAACCTAGTCAAACTTCAAGGTAAGTTTTGGAAAATATTAGATTGCTCATTTCCCTGAACTCCACCATCGCCTGCCATTGGTCACTACTCTGACAAATACAAAGCTCACATTTGTGAGTGTAGTCACCAATGATGTAGCTGAAATGCTGCTGACTCACAAACGAACCAATGGAATACCACAGTGTTGGCTGTGTGTGATTTGATTGGTTGATGCCATGTTTTAGTTGTATTTCTCTTTTTTCTCTTTGTTGTTGTCCTTTTTTTCTTCACATACTCATCAAACTCGCTTCATCCTGCATCCATCTCTCCCTCCATCCCTCTCTTTCTTTCTCTCTCTTTCCTCTTCATGGCAGTGTGGGCGTGATGCGGAGAACTTTGATCGCTTTTTCACACGCCACCTCCCAGAGCTGACCCCCCCAGATCAGGAGCTTATAGCCAACCTGGACCAGGAAGAATTCCAAGGCTTCTCATTTGTTAACCCTGAGTACCCTCACACAACTCACTGACCATGCCACATATCACTGGGCTGCACCAGTAAACCCCATTCCTAAGAAAAAAAATCAAAACGAAAACAAAATAAAAATCACCATGTTGTCATATCCAGGTTGCATTTGGCTGGGTGAAGTGCTAAAGGAATGTTAGACATTTTGGGAAAAACATTTTTTGAGCATTGGATGAAAAGATTGATGCCAGTCTTTCATGTTTGCATAAACTACAGAGTTGTGACAAGAAACCGTTGACATTAACTCTGTATGTAGACTGAAAATACAGGGAACTAACTAGCCTTGCTCTCAATAAGGTTAAAAAATCTACCAACACACCTTTAGCCTTCCACTTTACTTTTTTTAACAACATAAATAAATATAAAAATTATAGTTTATTGAAGAATTTAAGTGGCGTAGCTTTATCTCCCATCTTGTGGTCACAGTAAAATAAAGAGTAGAGATGCTATACCCAAGTTCTGGTTGGACAAAAACAAAACAAAACAAAAAACTGTTAATTAAAGACTTGTATCAAAAAATTCCCAAAACCAGGAGTTTTTAAAGAAGCTAATTTGACCTGCAAGGCAAGGGTCACCTGACAGGTGAAAACAGCCTAAAGCAACTTCCTTATTAGTACTGTTAGCTTGTCAACTCGTACCAGGAGAAGCTAGTTGTTAAAATGCTATTGTCACGACCAGGATCTGTTTTTCTTTCTCTTTTTAGCAGCAGTGTAGTAGTACCTGATCACTGTGATCATATGTAATCAAAGAAAATATTTACAGTCAAAGAAAGTATTTACAGTCATCCTAACTTTTTAATTGGTACAAATTAGCAAGTGTTAGCATGCTAACTCCAACATGGCAAGATGTTCAACACAATCCACCATCGCTACACCTGTTTCATAATGGCAGATGAAATTTGACAATAACAGTAGCTGAATCACTGTAGATGTTATAAAATCAGTGGCTTTAGTGACGTCAGTAACTAATTAGTTGGCAGTTGACTGAAGCATTTTGCCAGTCAACATCTCTTTTTTTGTTTGTTTTTATGCCATGGGGAAATAGAACCAGAGGATGGGTTTTGACGATCAATAGGTCAGCCAATGCAAAGTCGTGGGTTAATTTTAGCAATTAGCAAAGTTAGCATCCATGACTAAAGGAGGTATTACAGTGGTAATTCATTTGAATGCATACTTTGCCTGATGAAAAACAGACTCAAACCAAAATTTACCATCAGAAGAAATTACAGGTTTACCCTCACTGTGTCTTTTTGGGTACGACCAGGGTCTCCATTTTTTTAACTGCCATAACAGAAACATGTAAGTCAGAAGGTAGCCAAACTATACAGAATAGCTAGCTTAATCATTATGTCTTAAATGTAAACACATTTCACGATTCATATGCTGGATTGGGGGAACTAACTTTGGACCTTGATGCCAATCAACTTCTAACATACACTTAATGGTTTTTGCATGCTAACATTGAGTTCACATACCCCTGTGCCTAAGGCTAGTGACACACACAGCCACAAGCATTGTCTGTAAACTTGAATCCTGATGGTTTCTTTTGGATCACACACCTTAATGGGAATGTATGTTGCTAAAAGAGACACAAGACGAGCTAAGAGTTGCACTGCTGATAATAGCTTATGAGCGGACCAACAGAATAGCTCAGCAGGTTACTTGTATGTGTAACCCTTGCCTTGATTGCCAGAAGTGTCTTCCCCATAAATATATTTTCCTATCTCCTAAGCTCTGTATTTGATGTACCCTCATTAAGATGGTATCAATCCTGTCATCTCCTTGGAAAGAGAACTCACTGAGTGTTTTTCCTGAAATACAACTAACACTTCCTTTAAATTATATGCAGATGGAAATGCTAACAACCTGGAAAAATAACCTCAGTTTAATGTGTCAAATTGCCAGTAGGAAACTGTTCTAGTTTCTGGGTTGGTTTAACACATCATGGTACACTGCAGTGCTAATCTCATATCAGCTCTACTGGCTGTATTTCTATCATAAGTCCAAAAATGTTGCTCCTAAACGCTGTCTGGCTACTCATATCAGCAGATTCATGTCCGAGCCTGACCTCTGGGCTGACCTGAACCTGCTCTATCCCTATGTCACCATTCCTGTAATTGCATATTGACTATGACAACCCATCGGTAATATTGATGAGTGTACAATGATCACATATTGGTAATATTCATGCTGTGTAGGTGAAAACTGACAAAATGCTTTGCTATGATTGTTTGAGTACTGATCAGTTTCCTGATGTTGACTTTCCTTTTCAATAGGACCAAAATACTTCTACACTTTATGTTCAGTCAGTGTTGTGGTGAGGTTTTCTTAAGACGTGCTGATATAATTTTCGAAGAATAGAAGTCTATATACATGCAATCTGCAAGAGTGTAAGTCGGCATCAAGTTTGTGACCTAAGACTGAAAACTTGTTTCTTTTCTCAGTTCATTCCTTAAAACATTCACCTCATAACACTGTGTTTATTGACAGAGGGCATATCTCTTAGATTGTAAACAAACATTTTTGGAGGATTTGACATGCTCGGTTGAGTCTTGTGAGCCAGGTAGTCTTTTAGCTTGTGAAAAAACAGGATGTCCAAAAAGTGCCAAAATAGAATTCAGAATAATGAGGATGTTAAAAATACTGTCCTCAACAACTGTGATGAAGTGCAGCCATTTTGTGCCATTTTTCAGTACATGTAGAACTATTAGAATATGCATTATAGCTTATCTGTTCTGCTACAACACAACACCCTTGGACAGTCATTTTCATGTATTGAATGAATGTCTGACAACAGATGTTTTATTGTGAGGCAGATTGTATTTTTCTTTTGTAACTGTGTAACGATACAGGATAGTAATGTGTCAAATTTTGTTCTTTGAGCTTGTATCAAAAAAAGCGAGTTAACTGTCGCAGATTTGTCATACAAAACTGCTCGCTGATGAAGACAGGTGAGAGCACTTATTATGTTGATACTAAATGGCGACAAATTGTGAAATAATGAAAGAAAGGATAGGGATAATTAAATATATTATGATATATCAGAGAGATATTTGGATTAATTTGTCTGGATGAGAGAGATTCTTCTGTGAATTGTGCAATTGTCATGTATGACTGGAAACTGATAATATACTCACTGGTGCCTACCAGTCTACTCCCGTGTCTGCCTTGTTAATGCTGCCACAAACAAAATGTTAAACTGAGCTTAAACACTGTGTTTGGTTTCTTTGTAAGACTTCAAGCAAATAGATAAATACTTAACTGGTCCCAAGGAAAATTCAAGTGATATTTCAATGAGAAGGTGTGTCCCTATAAAATAACAAAAGCCAAAGCAAGACAACTGGCTCGTGAAAACAGGGGAAAATATTCACTCATCAGCACCATCCCATCTTATTTTGAAGCATTACACATCTTTCCTTCGTTTTGTTTTTACAAAAACAGAAGTGAAACAACCCTATGTAGTTTTTTTTTTATTTAACTTTTTTTATTTTGATCGTCAGCAGATTTTTCTAAAAGGAGAACCAAGAATTCCTGGTTTCAATTCAGCTTCCTACAAAGGAAATTATGCACACTGCTGAAAAAAATAGAGGAACACTTTGAAAACACATCAAATCTAAATGAGGGGATAATAACCTTTGATATCTTTTCTGAGAATGAGGTGATATATTTGTAACAAAAGAATGCCACATATTTTTTTAAATGGAAATGGTCACCCTATAGAGAGGTGAAATCAAAAATTAAAATAAAAATAGAAGGGAATATATAGGTTTTAACCTTTTTACACATAGAATTGAAACTTTTTAAGGTCAAAGCTCCTGCGACAAACTCTCTGGTTGTCAGGCACCTCCTATGGATCTCTTATTGTAAATGTGCAATTATAATTATCTTTGCAACAAATCTCCCCCCGCTGTCTTGAAATACTTATTAAATAGTTATTACTCAGATTAAATCTTTGCTTTGGAGTAGGAAAAAGCTTTTTTCAGAGTCTGGTCACTTTCTCGAAGACCAAAATTCAGTGACAAAATTTCTCCCTAAGCTTCAGACACATCCCCTGGCCCCATCAGGTGATAGCTATATGGTGACAGAAGAAGTTATCACAGTAAATTGATGATGCAGATTTTAGTTATTATCAAATAGAAACAGCACGAAAAACATAAGGCTTAAATTTGTTTTACAAAAACTGCATTATTATTGATTAAAAGAATTTTCGGATGCATAACAGGACTAAAAATTGATTTCAAGTAAATCAACGAGATACCAACACCCATGTTACTTACTACATTGTAAAATGGTGTTTATTTCATAATTATGCTTTTTAAAACCTGGGAGTTGAATAGCTATTTAATAAACACACTGCAGGCATAAATCTGGAGGGTCACACCTGTCTTGTACCCAAATCTAAACTGAATTGGGGCCTGAATTCATGGACCAATGGTAGAGGTGGAAATGTTTCCAGCACCTCCTCATTTCAGCTGGAGGCCCTGTGATCAGACAAAAGGAGGAGGTAGGAAACAAAATGCTTTGTGTGTGTGTGTGTGTGTGTGTGTGTGTGTGTGTGTGTGTGTGTGTGTGTGTGTGTGTGTGTGTGTGTGTGTGTGTGTGATACATGTGTCTCGCCTGAGGCTCACTGCTTAACCTCACTGTGTGAAATCCTTTTGGGTGGTGGTTTGGTATGCAGCTGGTCTGTTCAATCGATTCTCGTCTGTTCTCTACTGAAAGCGCTTTCTTGCTTTGGAAGTTTGTCTTGGATCTTTCTTGCATTTGTTGTTGTCTGCTGTTGAAATGTTTTGGTGGGTCCTTTTCATTATTTGGCTGTGTTTCTTGGCTTTTTTGGTCAGGGTTTGTTTTTGTTGTCTACTTAGTCCCCCAGTCCTGTAAGGAGTCAGCAGTGTGTTTTGCCAAGTCTAGACTCCTTGTGTTGCCACCATTTACA
The DNA here is from genome assembly GCF_033239565.1 of Halichoeres trimaculatus. Taxonomy (NCBI): domain Eukaryota; kingdom Metazoa; phylum Chordata; class Actinopteri; order Labriformes; family Labridae; genus Halichoeres; species Halichoeres trimaculatus. The sequence continues at coordinate 23,043,343 of NW_027437180.1, forward strand.
GACTATCAGAGGTGTGGATGAGATAATACTTAAACTTGAGTAAATTAAAAAATATGCAAGTTGACTTAATCTGCAGCCTTTAAGACTCTTTAAATTTTTACTGTAAACAAATAAATTATTTGAATTTATGAAAATTAATTAGATTAAGATTTAAAGGGATAGATCCCCTTTGACTGTTTTTGCAGTTCTTTCTGGCTAAAATATCAAAATTTGATCCTAGCAACAAGTTTCAAAAAAGTTGTGAAAATACTTTAACTCCAGTCTGCTGGATCCTGTCTTTAACTTGTTCATTAAACTAAAATTTCTCTACACTTAGAGTTGGAGTTAGAATTACTAAGATAGAAAAACTCTGCAAAGATGAGATTAATGACATAAATGAAATCTCTGGAGAACTTTGCACATTACTTAACAACATTTGTAACAATAAACTTGCCTTAAAGTAATATTATCTGAATTTGGGCTTGTTTGTTCTGGCTAAAAATAAGGTAAGTGAAATTGTGACTCAAAAACATTGTTTTCCCCACCTCTGCAGATCACTCTAAACTCCTCTTCTCTTCCCATTCATCGTTGTGCTTCAAGGGGACAGTGTTTTGTTTGTCAATCTTCTGCTTCCTTGACAGCCTTTTGAAGGCTGTAAAAACACTCAAACCTAAGTTTTCTGATATTATTTTCTTCTCTTTCTTTTTCTCTGCCACAGAAATCTCGCCGTGATGTTGGCAACTTTGACAAGGAGTTCACAAAGATGGTGGTAGAGCTGACCCCCACAGACAAGCTCTTCATAATGAACCTGGACCAGAATGAGTTTCAGGGCTTCTCCTACACCAACCCAGAATTTGTCATACAAGTCTGAAGAGTTCATGTTGGTTGAATGCAGCAAGATAAGACTTTACTACCAGTTATATTTATCAAGGACCCAGACAACATATCACACCACCTGTACTCAGTGCCCTGAGGCTCAAGCAACAGCATCTTACATCAGTCTAACTCAGTCCAAACCAGCGTCTAAGTGGAAAAATAATCATGAATCATCACATTTGCAACATATTCACATCAACAAACACAAAAGAGGAGAGTAAGATAAAACTGCTTTTGGCTCCAAGTGTGTGTAGTGTTCACAGGACCTCTTGGTGAGCAGGTCAATGCAAAGGCTGGCACTCATGAGTCACAGTGAATATGCATATCTGTGTATGTGCTCTGATTGATCCACAAATGCTTTTTTGTTTACTCGACTTTTCTTCTCTTTGACCAGTAAAATTTGCATCATTAACATTCCTTGATCAATAAGTCATGTAGGCTATTTGCTCACAGTCATACACACACAGACACATACTTGTAGAGCTGTTTAGTGAGGACCCTCATTTCTAGAACATTCCTCACACTTTAACCCAAACCTGAAGCTAAAAAACCAAGCAAGAACTGTCAAACAGTGAGAAACCAGCTACTATTCCTCACCTCCCAAAAGGTCCCTGCAAGGGCCTCTGTACAAGAACAGTCATACACACTGGTGTTTACTAAGGGACATTTTGGGGACATTATGTCAAGTTACATTCCTGGAGGCTTACCTTTACCCCCACCATAACTTTGTCTTTTACTGCTAACCAAAATATAAACTTTCTGTATGTTGTGGATGCAGGTTTTTTCAATTGGACAAGCCGTTGTCAATCAGTCCACTGTGGGTTCCTGAAAGTTGGCCAAATCCTAACCCACGCACATGTGTGGTTGCAGTGTAGAAGAACAATAACTGTCGAATGCTAAAAGTCCTAATAATAAGCTTATGTCTAAGTTAGTCTTACACTTAGTCTAAAGCACGTCTTGTCTTCCAAACCAGTGCATACACAAAAAAAGAAAAGAGAAATAAAAGAAATCCCCAAAACACCTGTTTGGCAATGATATTCAAACTGTTTGTCTTTTTTCCTCTTCTGATTTTTTTTTGTTTTACAGCACTATGTAAGCAGTGGGTTAGTGCTGTGTAGGCCTATACAGTCTTTGTGGTGCATCTCCTCTATGCATGCCATGTTGGTTTGTACAGTAGCTCCCTAAATTTTGCTTTTGACATCATGGAGGAAGATAAAAAACCCTGTGTGCTGTGTTTCCCAATGCAAGTGAGTTTTAAAACGTCCACCTTCAAGTTTCAGTTTTCACCCCAGAGGCCGTTTACACCATTTTTTATTTGTCAAAATATTTGTGGCTAAGAGTCTGCTGTACAAAGCACGGAGCAAAGTTTTCTGTTGTTCTTGACAAGAAAATATGAGTAAAATGAACATATAAAGTAGATGTTATAATTCTGTATGTTTCAGTGTATTTGTAAATAAGAGAGGGATTTAGAACTAGAAGTGGTTCCATGTTATTGTACATTTCTCTACTACTCCTCACTGCCCCATCTTCTTTTTTCTCTGCACTTTATCCCTACCAGCACTCTCAGCTATCACTGTCCCCCCTCTCCTCCTCTTCTGCTTTCTTTAAATCTTCATTTTATCTCTGTTTTGTCTTTCTTTCCCCAAGTCTTCCTTTTTACCCAGCTAAGACTCACATTATTCATGTCCAAATAACTGAATAAATGACTTAAGAAGGGAGGGAGAGTAGAAAAGACTGGAGACTAAAGCGTTTTCTATGCAAAAGGCAGGAGAAGAATAGGATGAAATGAGGGCAACTTTTATAAAGAAAATGACATTGTGCAACAGGACAGTGTACATGTGTTGCATGGACTGTCTTTACCTGCGTGTGAGAGACTCATACAGTACGATATCTACATTAAAGTGAAATATCAGAATCCCATTTTGGTAACTCTGGCTGTTGTGTTTAATTGTTTGTACATTAGACCTCTGCAGCATCTGTGTGCCAAAAGTGAAAATCCTGCCATGATGTCACAGGTCTGACCAGGAGAGGGTGGTACAGCAGATGTTTACCTTCAGCTGAAAAGATTTTGGAATTCCATGTGTCTGCATAAGCAATATAAGAACATCCTGTTGGCTACAAGAGACAATTCAGTGTGTGGTTACTCTTCAAAAATGGACTTTTATAGTGACCTTAGAGCAGTAACTACGATCTTACATGCATGATCTCTGTAACAAATGATTAAGGTGAAAACTACAAATAAACTCTTTTAAAAAAGGTAAGGACTGTGTTCTGTATGAAAAGTTTCCAGACTCGAGATTAGATTCATGTAGCATTTATCAGGATAATCTTCTGAAATCAGAATCAGGTTTTATCGACCAGTTATTTCAGCACCCATTAGCTTTCCCCTGCTGAGGATGATATTGCCTTAGGAATTGATAGGTTGCCATCTTTTAAGGGCTTCTGTAGTAACAAATGATTGGTGATGTGGGACTTCTTTTTATATTTGACACAAAATATGGAGTTGAGGATGAGAGACGTTGTCTAAGAGTAGATTTTAAGCTGCATTTGTATAACAACTTCTGTTTTTGCAGATTATCGAACACCAAATAGTTGTTACATAACTGCAAACGGGAACCAGGTTTGCATTACAGTGGACTGTTACACCTATTGACTGAATAGCAAATGGACACAGCACCTCCATGCTCCTACTATGAGACATGAAACCAAAAGATCACCTTCATGGGCATATTGTATTAGGACAGCAAAGGTAATCTGTTTGGTGGATTTGTAGGATTGACAGCCCACCCTTCTGTAAAACAAAGTGCATATTTGAACTAAGCAGTACTATCACTGAGAAATACACATAGACAGAATTGAATGTACAAGTTAAATCGGAGGTAAAAGCCATAACTACGGAAAAAAATCTGAGCTTAGTTTAGTTTCGTTTCGGACACTGAAAATACTAATAAATGTAACATGTTTTTTAAAGTTTATTATAAACATTAATATTCTAAGAATTTATTAAATCATTTTAGATTCTGAGAAGAAAAATGTGAAATACATACAAACGTCTATTGACTTGAAAAACAAAAACAGACTTTTCATATGAATCCAGATTTTTGTGATGACATTTTGCTTCCCTGCTGGGTATTATGGTTCTTATTCATCAGTTGGTTGAAGGGACTGCACAGTGGTTTAAAAAAAGCTCTCTGTTTTATTGTTTTGCTTTTTTTTTCTTTTTTAAATTTTGGCATTATGGTGTCACTAAAAGACATCTGAACTTTGTCTTCTTACTGCCAAACTGCTAAATCCAGACTTAAGAGATCTGCAACTGAAGGAATTACACTTGGATTTTGTCCCAGACTTAGACAGACTTTATTGTCATTCTGTATGCAGCAGGTGTATACAGAACGAAATTTAGCATGCAAAGGCTAGGGTTTAGAGCAAACAGATACAGTGCAAATGAAACAAGGTGAAGTGTACTGCAGCAGTAGTGCCTTTGCGGATTAGCTTATGGAGTGAGATAGAGTTGTACATAGGCGTAGAGAAACACTACAGGAACTACTTAGGGATAAAGAAAGAATTCTGACCCCCCTGAATCATTGACTGGAGAACCTTTCGTGTATTTATTGAAAAATAATTCTACTGATAAAACATTACTTTAAGTTTATTAGTTCAAGGACGGTTCTCTACAAAAAATATAGACAACCGGAAAAATAAATAAATAGGTTTTAGAGATGGGGAAATACTAAGGTTTGACATTTTAAGAAGCTTTATGTTCTTTTCAAATTCTTTAAAAATGAGTGTTTTTTTTTTATTCATGTTGCAAAATCAAATTTTACATACATTTAAATAAGAATAAAAATTTCTGGCTTTTATTATGATACCAAAGCAGCTTTGGTCACTGTGCTGCCGCTGTCCATGGTGCTGAACTATTTGGCATCAGTGGACTGAATCAGGCTAAACACATACTGCTATAACACACTCATTAGTAGGAACACAAACACACACACACACACACACACACACACACACACACACACACACACACACACACACACACACACACACACACACACACACACACACACACACACATACATACATACATACATACACACAGTGAGGCGTGGCTATTTGCCAGTTAGATCCATTCAGAGTTAAGCTAAACTGAACTGGACTGTGCCCTAAGAGCGCTGCTGCTGTTGTTTTATTTTTGACCAACTCTGGTTTCTGTCCCTGTTTTGTTTTTCCTTTTTGCTTTTATCATCCTTGTTCCGTTTGCTTTGATTGGCCCTTCTTTGACTTTTCTTTTGGGCTTAGACGACGTAGCACAGTGATCCTCTCCTCCGCCCAGACATGGTAGTGTCTCCGCTCCGTGTGTGGTTTGCGGGGGAGTGACTCGTCCTGAAACCTGTAGCTGCAGTTTTCCTGTAGAAAAGTCGTTGTTTAGGGAAAATGTTCACAAGTTCAGAGTTTTTCTTTCCAAAGAAGAGACACCGGGGGAAAGTTTTTCGAAGTTTCTAAACCTGGCTGGTGTCTGTACACCGGAGGACATGAGGGTGTGTAACCGGGGTATGATGATGCTGCTGACCACGGCAGGGGCTTTCTGTGCCTTCAGCCTCATGACCATCGCCGTGGGCACGGACTACTGGCTTTACTCCCGCGGTGTGTGCCGCTCCAAGAGCCAGAACGACAACGACACAGTCCGCAAAAACGAGGAGGTCCTGACCCACTCCGGACTGTGGAGGACCTGCTGCACTGAGGGTAAGACAGTAACCCCCAAACTCAGTTGTAGTGTCCAGTTTTAAGTTTGTTTCTACAGATGAGAAGTTTTAACAAAAAAGAGCAAAAATAATAATTAAAAAATATGCTTAATGGGTTAGTATTTAAAAAACAAAGCTTGTGATTTTCCCTTAAGAAAATAACATTTCCTGTATTTCTAACAATTAGGATGCCACAGAGATGATAATGGTGTACTTGGTTTAAAGTATAGTGGGGGACATATTCCATCTTCAGTAATACAGAAACAAAAGTCTAAATGTTAACAGTATACTTCTTGTACAAAAAAGTTACTCAACTGTAAGTTCTCATTAAGGTATGCCATATCAAAACCAAGAATTGGTCATACTTGAGGCAAAACAAACAAACAAAAAATCTTGCCCCTGTGAATTTTTGGGTTATGACAGTATTTAAGATTAAAAATATTTTATTACCATTCAAAACTCTTGTGAGGGATTTTTTTTCCCGTTGGTTGTGAAACCATCAACAAGAGAAGTATCTGTTACTGCAAATTAGTTTTAATATTTAGAAAGACTGTTGGGGGTTTATGTGTCAGATCAACCTGCTGATAGTGCTTTTTTGACCCAGGGCACTGAGTGATGTAAGCAAGGCTTGCTGCCGCAGTTTTTCAAATTTGCTTGGCTCTTTGCAGTTGGAAATACCACATATACATTTACATTGTTCAAAATCTTTGGCCAAACATTACCTTACTCTTTGTTTGTCTTTGACAAGTGACTGATATCAGCTGTTGGTTCACTCTACATCCTTGTAAAAAAAATGTCTATTTCTTCTGCTGACAATTTGTTTTTCCTTGATTTTCTTGTGGTAACACTGTTACAGCTCTCCAGGTTTATTGCTGTTGAAGCATGGTAGGTATGCGCAATTTGATTTTTTTGGAAAGGGATTTTCCAGGAGGTTCCCCTGGATTATGACGTATTGTGCACCTGCCTCGCTTTCATGGTGCAATTAGTTAACTGGTCAATTATCTGCAGTAGTGCATGCGGCTAACATTCCCTAATGGTTCCAACTAAACTAACACTAGTTATGACTTTGTGTAATGACTGGGCCCAGACTGTCAAACTTTATGCAATAATAATGAATTCAAACAAATCCCCTTTCCCACCACTAGTTTTTAACTAGTGTTAATGTGTTAACCCATGTTCTGTGACCCATGGCCTGCCCAGTGTGAAATCAGGAAGTGATGCATCAGTAAAGAAGAGGATGGTAGGCCTCTTTGAGCAGAAACTGATTAAGAATCTGGTCTTTTAGGGCAACTTTCAAAGATAAGTGACTCTCAGGACAATACCAGAGTTAGGCTACTGTTGCAGAAAGCCCTCATTCCACCATGCAGAAAGGCTTGATAGTTAGCAAGCAGAGAAGTCAACTTCACAAGCAACTTCCAGAAACTGCTCACAGACTGATTAGGACGACAAGGATCTGTTTCACATATATCGTATTTCATCCAATAGCTGCACATGTTGAGAGCCATGTGAAACAGCTAACAGAAAAAAAACAGAAAAGCAGGCAAGGAATCATCAAAAAAAGCTGTGTATCTAAGTCATACCAAGTTGAACATTCTGGGAGAAGAAGTTAAAGAAATGATAAAACATTAATGAGTAGAATGGAAGCTGCAACCATTATTCAAGCCACTTCTAACATTGATAAAGTTTCAGGTTTGTGGGCAGAGCTCTGAACTGCTGCGTTATTTTAAGTTTAGACCGCTGCATCAAGTGTCCCACATTCCAATTCTCTGAAAACACCATCTTGAGATTACTTTATGTCTTTTGATGCCTCTTAAAACTTTTTAAAACTATTCAAAAACTCTTCTGTCACATGCTTGTATTTCAGTGGAGATGGATTTATGTTTGAGTGTAAGTTATGGTGAGATCATGCATCTTAAATTTCATGGGAATGGCATCTTGAATTATTTAATATCTAATATCACTCCTCCTTGTCTTACCCCGGGATTGCTTTTCTAATTTTCATGAATGAAATGGAAAAAGTTCCACTTCATTATATTCTCTCACTTCCATCCCTCTGCTCTTCGCATAACCTCTCTCTGCTGTCTAATTCTCAGCCTCCAAATGCTTTGATGGATAGCTAAACAAACAAACAGAAAAACAAAAAAACAAACAGAGGATATCAATGCTTAATCTTTCCTCTGTTTTTGTGTGTGCTGAAGTTAGCTCATTTTATATAAAATTAAGTAAAAATGAAAATTACCCAAATCAGCCCAAAAACAACAACACCAACATAGATCTAACAATGTGGAATAAAACAAATGATGCAGGAGAACAGCTGGGATTAGCATCTATACCCTTCAAGTTTTGGGTTCGGTGAATATTAGATAATTTACAAAGTCTCTTTCAAGGATTAATCTTATTTTTCTTCTGTAATCGCACACGTTCATTTTTGTGAAATCTAAACTTTCCTTCGTTGCTGTTAACCATAGTGTTAGGATTTCCTCTGTTTTTTATCAGCTGCCTACATACTGTCACACATAGTATGTTAATGAGATGTATGACAGGTCTGTTTAGAGTATATGTGTACAATGTATATCATTTATATCTCTGTAATTATTGTGAAAAGAGTAAAGAAAGGTAAGAAGGAGGCGGGGCAGAGAAAGCTGGGAAATCCTGGGATAAGTTCTGATTCTTCTGGAATTTGCAGATTTCTTTCAGGATTTGTTAAAACACTCTTAATAAAGTTTTGATTAAAAAGATTAAATCACTTTACTTTTAACGTTTCAAATACACTTTTTCTGGGTATAAAATCACAATGACTATAAAAAATGAGTCAAAAGACCTTGATAGGTCATGGGGTGGCACAAAATAAATCAAAATACATCATCATCCTGACTCTTGCAATATATTTACTGCATCCCTTGCGACAAATACCCATAGTGTATTTTGACTTAGTACATTGCTCCGATCAGATTTCCCTTACAGTTTAACTTACAGTATTGCCACTAATAAAATTAATTATGCATTAAGCTGTTTTGCTGGGTATTATGTCATATGGTGTCACATCACAAAGTGCCATGCAATTTTTATCATGAAGTTATGATGCTGAACCAAGAAATTGGGCCCAAGTGCAAACTCAGGAGGAAGTTCCAAAGCTCAGAGTCTGATTATTCAGGCCCATGGTAAGTACACAGGGGGTCAGAACAGTGGGGGAAAGGTATCAAAACCACAAGGTAAAGTTAAACAGAAAAACAGGTCAAACTCTAAGGCAAAAACAAAGAAAAACAAGGCTGGATCATTGACACAACGGTACAAGACTTGGTGGTACAGAGAGAAGAGTGAGAGTGGGCTTACACTGCACAATGGGAGTTAACGAGGCACAGGTGCAACACATCAGAGTAATCAGGGGAGCAGGAAGTAAATGGACCTAATGGTCTAATCTGGAGGCAGTTGATATCAGTTGACAGTTGTAGGGAGTTGTACTGTATTATGTCTTGTGATGTATTAGCGCTGCATTCGTACTGTATTATACCGTATGACATCATTTCATATTGTAACGTGATGAGCTGGATTCTGACTTATCCCTGTGTGGTTTAATAAACACTGTATGGTGTCACTGTATCATGTCATGCTGAACATTGTAATGCCTCTTAGGGTATATTACAGTATAGTCTACTTTAGTATTATATAATTATGTGTCACACATCAAACAGGGGTAAATATTCGTTTATTTAAAGATGCTATGAAGAGGATCTATTTTAATTGCACTCCCTCGCCACCTTGTGACCCAGAGTCTTCCGCACACTGTCGTAAACTACGTTTAGTAAGGCGTGTGTTTGTTTTGGAATTAAATGGAGGATCGGATTGAAACAAATTTTCTTTGTTCAAGACAATTTTGTACTGGATACAACACGCTGATGTAAAGGACTTATCAGTGCAGTATGTATGTTGTGTACGGTTTGAAAGCAAACGTTTTAGCAGCCGGCGTATCTGTAGGCTAACATGACAACACGGTCAGTTTGTAAGTAGTTTAGTAGCTGTTTACATTTAGTGCAGCTGGCAGTCGTGCTCTAAGGCGTGGTGTTGTCATAGAGACCTAGACGTGCTGTAAATCAATCCTGCTCGGCCCGACCTGGAAACTAAGGAGTAGCAATTTAAAATAACTTATAACCAGAAATATTGGCGCTGATATTCTCATTTTTAAGTGTGGATTACGATCAGGCATGTATCTAGTAGGGAGACTTTTTCAAGATCACTTTCAGACTCCTTGCAGCCTCTTTAAAAGAAAAGCATATGAATAAGACACAAGTAACATGCAGCATCTCTCTCTGTTACAGTGATGCTTGTTTGTTTTTATGTTAAGCTGAAACAAAATTTCCCTCCACATGAGCAGTCTAAAAAAACTAATGGCACTTTAGCAGACTAACAAACCCTCTTAATAATGAATAAGTCTTCTTAGTCAGAGTCAGGGAAATGCTGCAGAACAAACTTTACCCCACTCTTTTTGTATCCTGTCCACTATTACAAAAAGCATCCTCAGCTGGGTGCTTTTCCACTCTGACCTGCTCATTGAGGCCCGGTTGTAGCTGCTGAGTGAGTATTGTTTTGGTAACCATGGTGACAGAGTTACACCATCAATAACTGGTCAATCAGTACAGCGGAGAGGGACACATTTATCAATAAATCTCTGTGCAAATGCTGAAATGCAGAGCTGGGCCAAAGGTGACTGGAAACAGGAAATCTGTGTGCAGCTGGTTTATGAATGTTTACATGTTATGACAGTAATGGTCTTTTTGTTCAAAAGCTGAATGATTACAGGTAGTGCTCAGTATTTGTGTTGGTTTTTACTCTCTTAATGTCTGCTTGCCTGCATGATGACTTATCCCATTTATGATATCACTGTGTACCTTCCTGTTTGTCATGTGTAGAGCTCCATTAGAAGCAGAGGGGGAAAATGCTTTTTGGTAATAATAGGCCGAACAGAAAGGGAATTCAGAAAAGGAAAAATTAAATGTCAAGTGAATTTTACTTATAAAACACTTAGCAGCATGAAAAACGTCATAAATAAACCTTTAAAAGTGAGCTGCTATCAGTGTTTTGGCTTGGAACCAGAAAAGTTTGACTGTTTACATGAAAAAGCAGCACCCTATGGTTCCGGGAGTCTGAAGAGAAAATCAGTTTTTGTAACAACATAAACATTAGTGTCCTTCAGAATGTAACTGATACTGTAGTCTTGGAAATACTTCAAATAACATTTTCATCACAGGTTACTGGGTTCTATTTGTAGAGAAACTTAAACTGCTCCCTGCTTTACTTAGCATTTTGGATAGATTGAATAATGTCAATGTTTTGTAACCATACAGGGCAGAGTGATGCAGAGCTTGAGTATTATACTGATGTTGTGTTTTTTCTGCATTTCTGCAGGGACATTTCGAGGTGTTTGCAAAGACATCGACCACTTTGCTGAGGATGCAGACTATGAGCAGGATGCTGCAGAGTATCTACTACGTAGGTGACAAAAGTCTCTATGTGAAATCTGAGACAGAAGTCTCCTTATGCAAAGTAAATGCCTCACACTACAGTAACTTCTTCACCTGTCCTTAGGAGCAGTACGAGCCTCCAGTCTATTCCCCATCCTCAGCGTGGGGTTGTTATTCCTGGGAGGTGTGTGTGTAGCTGCCAGTGAGTTCTACAAGTCACGCTACAATGTCATCCTCTGCGCGGGGATACTTTTTGTCTCAGCAGGTCAGAAACCCACAGAACTCACAAATTAATTTGTTTATTTTTATTTATGGAGTGCCAAATAATGTCAAAGGTCATCATTGGAAAAACTGAGGAGCAGGTCTTTAAAATTATGCTAAGTTATTGAAACCTAAATCCACCATAGGCCAAAGTAGGTGAAAAAACGTCCCTTTAATAGGCACAAAACTGAAGCTGAGCCAGAGATACTTGTGGACAGTTATCTACAGGGCTGGCAGGACAGAGAAAGGAACAGTCCGTCTCCATCCTAGTCTCTCTTTTCCCAATTTACTTTTTCATCCCACCCAGTTTGGGTTGATGGCTGTTCATCAACGAGCCTGCTTGTTTAAGAAAAGTTTGTCCTGCAACTCATGCAGTGGTTCAGGTGGGGTCTCTCTGTTAAAGCGCATTAAGTTTAGAGTAATGTAAAACATAAACTTTATTTGTATATTTAACCCATACGTATACTTCACATAAATGTCAATGTATTATACAGAATTTACATCTTCCAAAAACATAAAGACTAGAAGCAGGGATGTCAGTATAATAGTAGAAGGAGTATAATATGCATGCACAAAAACTAACATTGTTCATCTGACCCTGAAATCCCTGTTCACCCTCCCCAGGTCTCAGCAACATTATTGGAATTATCGTGTACATATCAGCCAACTCAGGTGACCCCAGCCAGAGCGACAACAAGAAAAGCTACTCCTACGGCTGGTCTTTCTATTTTGGAGCTCTGTCCTTTGTGCTGGCTGAGATGGTTGGCGTCCTGGCCGTGCATGTGTTCATAGAGAAACACCGGCAGCTGCGCACCAAAGGCCGACCTTCCCTCATGAAGCCACCTGCCTCCCGTAGCTCATCTAACTTCCGCAACCGTTACTACCAGAACCGCGGGCGCAGGTTCAGCTCCAGGAGCAACCACAGCTTAGGGGACACCAACTCACACTCCTTTCAAACATCCCTGGTGCCAGACAGAGAGCTGTCTCTCTCAAACGAGTCTAAGATCACAATGGCAGGTTTGCCTACACCTGTGACGGTGGGGACAGAGTTCATGCTCTACACTTTGGCTTCAACTCTCAAGGATGGTAAAATTGACATGGACGTGGACAATTTAACTTCTGCAGCTGCTCACAACAACACAGAGATGCTGCCTGGAAACTGTACAGCAAACAGAAGGACAACGCCTGTCTGAGAGGAACAGAGGGGAACTTCTGCATAAGGGGAGCGAGACATCCTCTCACTGTCTTGTCAATGTAAACAGAAAAGTTTTCAAGCATAGACTGAAGGTGCATCCAAAAACCTGAAACAATACTTTGGGGACCCCCTTAAAAATTAGATGCTACATCTCAAGGGGCTATCACGAAGAAATTGAAATCGAAATATTTCACTTTTTTTTAAATATAAACTAAAGCCACTAAAATATTTGAGTGTTGCATAAATAAAACAGAAAAATTACCACAGTTTTGTAGAATAGAACATGGTGTCTCCAAATTGATTTTGTCCGGTAAACCAACATGCTTAATTGATGTTTTAAGTTGAAATGTTTATTTTTGGTAGATATTTTACCTACCTTTGCTTTGTTTTAATGCACACTGTTCATCGTGTAAAGTTTGGCTGGGAGTTGCTTAGTAACACTTATTGTAGCTGAGCGGTTCCAGTAACTGTTCTAGTAAAAGTGGATTAGCTAAGCAAAGCTAAGAGGTGAAACACAGTGTAAGTTGCCTACAAAATGCAAGCTCAATCCAATTCAGTCAAAAAGAAAAAAATCTGTAAAATTTACTTACCAAAGAAAAGTGCTTGCATGACAGGCTCAATATGTTTTGTCCAGTCTCTACATTAAAACTGCTGTTCAAAAAAAATGCAAGAACAAAAAATTATTTGATATATAATTAAATAAAAGTCACTTGGTGTTATTTTTGTTCTTATTTGCCAAGAAAGTTTGCACATTGTCTTTTGGTGCAACATCAATTATCACATACACAGAATGAAACTGTAGAAAGCTAGCTTAACAGCTTTCATGGAACTTGAAAAAATTTGACCATCTAAATTTCTTAACCAATAACCAAAAGATATTCAAATGGCTATGCTATAAAAAAATTAAAGAAAATCAGCAGCAAAATCTTTTTTCAATCTTATTAACTCATTGTATAATTGCGCCAGCCTAATAATTGACTCATTTTTGTCTTTGATTCACAGTCATTGAGCTCAGAGAAAGAAAAAAATTAACAAGAACACGGTATTGAGTTCAGTTTTGCTCTTGTCGTGTAGTCGGCTCTGCTGTTTTGTTTTCTATATTGAGTGTCTGTGGCTCTGCTTAGCAAGAAGAGCCTGTTTCAGACATTCGTGTGAGGGGCACAAAGAGAAAAGAAACTATTGCATGTAAAGAACTGGGTATGATCCAAAAAAAGAGAAAAAAATATGTCCTGTTTTTGTCCACCCTTATGTGGAAAACATTAGACCTACATGAAACACAGAGCTCTTTCTTTTGCTCTCTCTGTTAGTGTGCCTGAGTGTGTATACTGTCAGTTGTGAGCTTGAGTGATACAAGATGATTTGGCCGGCTGATTTTGTCTGCGAGTCTCTGTTTACATCAAATAAAGATAAGTTGACTCAAAATGTGCTTTGAAGGAACACAAGTGTCGTTCAAGGTGAAGTGCTGATGCTTTTGTACAGGTCAGGGTCACCTCAGAGAGAAAAAGAGAATATTCAAATTCATCCTTGCAGAGGAACGAAAGCAAATGGTGCAGATATAAAACGCGCCAGTACGCAGTAAGAAAAGATGAACTGAAATGATTAAGAGAAATGATTGATCCCCTTGTATCAAAATAAATAAAGGACTTTTTGTTTGTGTACATGCATGAATGATCTGTGTTATAAGTAATGATTGGGCAGTATGAGCAGCACAACAGCAGGCTGTCAGAGAAACCCTGATGTGTTGCTATGGCAGCAGTTTTGTCTTTATGCATCGATGGCAGGTGTACTACCTACACTTAATGTCCCATCCTTCTCTGACTACAAGAAAATCACATGATGTGCCTTTTACCCATAAACAGTGTAACTCTTCAGACAGTGTTATTTAATTCTTTACAGTTTTCCCAAGAAAATGTCAAATATATGAATACAGGATACTTCTTTGTTTGAGTGATGTGAAGTTATGGTCTTAAATCTACCTTCACTGTCACAACTAAAATCTGGGCTGGGCTTTTTGAACACTCTGCCATCCGACCTCCAGAATACCTCTATTAATTGATAGAATATTGAGATCATCATCTTAAATTACACATCTTTTTCACTGAAAAGGGTGGAGCACAATTGTTTTTCAAGAGACCTGTAAATTCAAATAACAGCACAATAGGTGCCTGGACGCATGGATAGTTGTCCATGATAAGGTCTTTTACATTATCAAGAGGCGAAATTTTACAGGGTTTAACGTCACGAGACCTTGGCAGCAGTGGGATTCGAACCCACCTACCCAAAGAAACTGGAACCTTAATCGTCATGTTCAAAATAATGAACTACATAATGAAGTAAATAAGGCGATATTGATGTTTTTAAGTTAAAGAAAATGATGTTATGTAAATCAATGTACGTATCTGACCACTGTTGCTGACGACCTTCTTTGACCGAGTAAAACAATGACTATATAACAAGGTTAGAACAACATCTAGACACAATCAAAGAAGAGCAGGTGAGTTAGATTGTTCACCGGCACATGTTGAACGGTCCCTGCTTTTAAGTCGTAAACCCAGCAAACAAAAAAACACAGCCACTCAGCATCTAAAAATATCAACGTGGAGGATTAGAGTAAATAAACAAGAACAAGGATTTTTAAAATCACGTTTCAGGAACGGAGGACCCAAACACCCCATATTGTATTTAGCTATATACAGTATCACATGTCCCGTACCCGACAAATTGCAAAGCACAGAAAGGAAAAAAAGTGTGCAGAGATAAAAAAAAAAAAATATCAAATTCAATATTTGTTACAGGAATACGGAGTTTTGTACGAACAATTGGGGAAACGTTAATTCTTCATCTTTCTTGCGTGAAAGACACCACGCAAGGATGACGCACTAAGAAGTGAAAGGTCCAAAATAAGATCGAAGCAGAACCTCTTGCCCCTTCTTTACTCTTTGGAAATACCCTGATTACATCCGTTTCCGCTTAGCGCCATTTTGATGAAACGGCGAAGAGGCGAGCTGCTCGTTCAACCAAAATGGATTTTATGGATTAAAATTCACAATCAAACTGGATTCACAAGTTCTCAATCGCCTTACTGGACACCGTTTTGTTACGTACAGGATTTTCCGCGCCCAAGATCTGTAACTGTTCGATTTTGTTTGATATGTTGATAGCCAATTTGAGTATTACGGTTAGCATTGTACCGTTGACTATTAGCTGCTAGTGCTCTCATGATGTTCAAAGCTAACGCTGTTAATCGCGAGGTGTAGCCTATTAGCATAACCGTTAGCTACCATATCTATTGTTCGGCAGATTTCCGTTTCAGAATAACACTTTACGGTCTTAACAGTGAACACGCCAAACTTTGGGACTCGAGGAATCCTCCGTGCAACATTTAGGACTATCTGAGGAGCCCGATAGTGCTTGTCTTGACTGGAAAAGAACTGTCCCCACAAGACAAACATTACCCACACGGACTGATGTTGGGATAAACCCAGGCCTACTGCTAGCCACATTAGCGGCTTGTAGTGAAGCGGCCAGGGCTTCCCACCAAGGACAGTACACCACGGACTTGGCATTTTGATTTCTGGCATTATATCCTGTCTATTCTGCCTGGACTTTCTTGGATTTGTTGGCTTCCTGTTGTATTTTATCGGACTTGAAAGAACTGGCGAGGCACAACGCGCTGCTCAATGGCGCTCTGGCCTCAAATCTCCTTTATTTTTCTTTGGCAATAACAAGGACTTTGTCGCCATCTGCGAGCTGAACCCTTCCCCATTATAGCCCCTTCTTTGTCCACAGTGTTTTCATCCAGTATAAATAAGTTTTCCCCATTAAAGTCACCAGATTTAGCATCCTGTGTTCAGTGTTAACGCTGTTTAACTTTGTGATATCACAGGCCTGTGTTTTTTTCTTTGTGCTTGATTGACGTTAATTCTTAGACCTGTAAAAATGTCGTGTGTTCACTATAAGTTTTCCTCTAAACGGGACTACAACACTGTCACTTTTGATGGGCTGCATATCACCCTTAGCGAGCTGAAGAAGCAGATCATGGGCCGAGAGCGCCTCAAGGCCACAGACTGCGACCTGCAGATCACCAATGCGCAGACTCAAGAAGGTAAGCTGTCAGCTGACTGGATATATGGTACAGATATGTCATCGGAAATTTGGGGGTTCATGGGAAATCTGTAGTAGTTTTACTTCTCTTTGTCACTTTGGTTTAATGTGAACAACAACAAAAAAAATATTAAACACCTAAAGTCCCTTAATACCTAGCAGACTAAAACACCCATTGCAAACATTCTTCAAGGCTGATTGTTCAGTTTAAGGACACCAATTTTCGATTCTAATAGTTTAAAATATGAGCAACTTTTTATGATGATATTTCTATTGTTACATTATTTTATAGTTTGTTTAAATGGAGTTCTTCAAATAATAGAATGATCACTTACCGTTTCCCTTGATTTAACGCAATTTGAGAAATGTTACTTCTCTTGACACAGTTATCTGTGGTCAATATTAAAAAAACAAGAAGCTTTTAGCTGCAGAAAGTAATTTGATTTTCTTTAAAGAACAAAAGCCCCACTGGAACAACGATCACGTTTTCATCATGCTTGATGTTTTCTATTGCATTTTTTCTTGTTTTGTAGAATACACAGATGATGAAGCCCACATCCCAAAACATTCATCGGTAATCGTCCGCCGCACTCCCATCGGTGGAGTGAAACCTGCTGGCAGGACGTTCATTGTGTAAGTAATGCTTTGATATATTAATTATTGTTAGAATTAAGGTTTAGAAATGCACTTTATCTAAAAGCCTTGGTTAAACAAATGCAGTCTGAAACTAAGCTGTCCAGTGAGTCTTTGGTTGGCTTGTAGTAATGACTTTCTGTCCCATGTTTGTTTCTACAGAGATCGTTCTGACACAGCTGTGGTGGGATCGTCTAGACCCGTATGTAAAACAAACCCAAAATCAACACTCACTCCTCCTCCTCTCACCTCTCTTCCTCTCCCCCTCTTTCTGGCTTAAGTCACCTTTCTTGCGAACATTCTGTCAACAAATTGAGTTGTGTGTATCTTCTCTTCACTGTGTGTTGGTTACATTTGTGTCGAGATCTCAACCTCTATATGTTATTTAATGTTTTGGGTGGTTTTCTTTAGGTTCCTCTATGAATGAATGAAGTTTGTTGTTTCTCTCTAAAAGTGCAGGTGTTTGTTTGGAAATGAGCAGATTAAAGTTTTATTTTATTAAGTGAGATGAGGTTTAGCAGAGAGAGAAACAACAGACTAGTAACCATTGTTTTTGAATGCTCCAAACTTATCGAGTGTTAAATTGTTGCCATTTTATTACTGACAAAGATATTACAACTGTAAATGACTGTGTTTCATAATGAAATGGTTATGTAGCCTGCTTCAGGCCAGATACCTGTGTTTTTAAGGGGGTTTTGTAAAAGGACAATATGCAATTTTTGTATTTTAATCCATGTAATTTTATTTTCTGTGAAAATATTTTATTTTTTGGTTCCCTAACCAAATGGAGTTAACTGTGGCTGGGATTTATTGTATTCAACTTCCGTTACAGTTTCGAGACTCGCCAGTGATTTTTTTTTTTTTATCGTAACCTGCTAATTTAATATTCTCGACTATGTTGTTGAGTAACATCTGCCAATGTCAATTGTGTGTCCTGTACAGTAACACCATGAACATGCTTTGAGTATGGACTGATCATAACAGTTAAACCTTAAAGGTTCACAGATTCACCCTGATGAGTTAAGTGTTTGAAAATGATTCAAATTCCTATATGTCTGTTTTACAAAGGAGCAGCCACTAGATCTAAGTGTACTGTTAAACTGTGGTTCAGGGGGATCAGAAAGAAGTTGGTTTTGACAACTGAGATGCTGTGACTTTGTCACTGAAGTAAAATGTTGCGGCATCATGACAGATTATAATGACACCTTATCGTTGAGCTAAATGCCTTGTTCACCTTTGAGGCCTTACATGGTTGCTGCAGTGAGACGTATACTGGTGTAGTGTGTCCTGTAAGCTGTAAGCTGCAGAACCTGTCAATAAAGTTGTTCAGTGGTTCAGTGTCAGAACCACTTGCACCAGATCCTTGTGTGTTCCCTCCACAGCATTCTGCAATACCGAGTCTGTCTGAGCCCTGCGTATCATGACCGGCAACTCCGCCTGCCTGCTTGTTTATTTCTACTCACAGATTTCCAGATACTTTTTTCACAGTAATAAGAAACAGCAACCTTTTTTTGTAGAACAAAATTGTGATTCTTTTATTTTTCTTTCATAGTTTGGCACTGTCAAAGGATGTTTTATGTGTCACTCTGGTGTTGAAGGGGTTGTTAAGGGAACAATTTTAAGGAACTGTTGATCAGTCTTCCATTCATTTAGATATTCATCTGGCACAATTTCTCAAGAGATATTGGTTCCCATTATAATTCCCTGGCTGACCTTGTAACTGTTTGCCTTTTTTATTGGAAACATTTTACTTTGCTGATTAGTTAACGTTAAGTAGCCAGGACCTGTTTTCGATAGGAGTTTTAAGCAGTTTTGAAAACTTATTCTGACAAACTGGTGCAAAAAATTAACTTACCATTGCCTGGTTAAAGGAAACTGCATGCCAAGTTAGAAGCCTAATATTTCCTTTCTGGTATAGTTGTGGAATCTTTAGGATTTGTACTGAAGGATGTGAGAACATTTTGAATATGATGTGAAACATCTTGAAGATTAAGCAGATGGTCTTTGCTAACAGTTAATATCGAAAGTGTCAGAGGAAATGCTGGTTGAGACTTGAAAAGAAGGAATATTTGGTGTTTGCTTTGCTGATTTTCATGCAAGTTAACAGTGCAGTAGTTCATTGTTTCCATACAGAGACAAACTTATTGACCAGTTTCTCTTTGAAGTCAGCCGTTTAATACAGTCTCATTTTGTCTTACCTTGTCAAGGAAATAGACATGACCCAAAGCAGATTTTTATAAGTAGAATTGCTCACCCACATTAAAAAAAAACCCCATAAATTTAAAACCTTTGTGAAGATAATGCTACCATGTTTGAGGGACTGTCTGGATAATGCTGCAGACAGTTTGAATCTCCTTGATAAATATGACTCTGTAAAGACAGAACCCAAGCCTAGGCTTTCAAGATACTTTCCTGTGGATTATGACTCAGTGCTGTCGGCGCAGGGATAATCATTGTACAGACAAATAAAGCCTGTCTGATTGAAAACTTTGCCTTCATGTACCTGTATATTTCATGCACTTGGATTATTTGGTGCAAAGAGTTAGATGGAGGCACAAAGGGACTGGACACGTGGTGGGGAATTATCTGGGCTCATATCTTCCACTGTAAATCTATTACATATTGTGTTAATACTTTAATATCTGTACTCTGATTCTCCTGCAGACCGATTCTTCGCCTTCTATGTCACTTGCCCAACTCGCAAAGGTACTGTTTGTGTGCTGGCTGTCGCTAGGAAAAAAAGTATTGCTTGATGTTTACTTCTTTGGGGCCTTGATGTCTTTTTCTCTTTTTCTCCTCTTTTTCATTTTCTTGTTATAGACCGCTAACCTGGTTGACGCAAATGCATCAGAGGAGGATAAGATCAGAGCCATGATGTCTCAATCGAATCACGAATATGACCCCATACAGTTAGTATATACACATGAATTAACATTGTCACATGCTGTTTGAAGTTTTAGAAAAGCTTACCATGCTTGTTTCTTTAGTTACTCCAAGAAGCCATTAGGACCTCCACCAGCCCACTACACCTGCTTTCGTTGTGGAAAGGCTGGTCACTATATTCGCCAGTGCCCATTGCTGATGGTAATTATAGTCATTCCTATCACATATCCTAACTTCATAAAGAGTAAAACCAAAACTTTGACGATGCTTTTATTTGATTGTTTCCTTCTAGGTCCAGGATAAGAGTGTAGAGGGACCAAAGCCAGTCAGAACAAGTAAAGGTATCCCGCAGAGCTTCATGGTGAAAGCAGAGCCAGGCACAAAGGGAGCCATGTTGACCAGCACTGGAGAATATGCTATACCTGCTATAGATGCGTACGCCTCATCCCTTTTGTAGTCTATTACATAAATATTGTCAAAGTAATCTTTATCCACTGCCAGAATTAAAACTAAATTTGTCCCTGCAGGGAGGCATATGCACAAGGAAAGAAGGAGCGTCCCCCGTTTGTCCCACATGACCAGTCGTCATCTGAGGACGATTCAGACCCAATTCCAGATGAACTCTTGTGTCCAATCTGCAACGATCTGATGACAGATGCTGTAGTAATACCATGCTGTGGAAACAGCTACTGTGATGACTGTGAGTTTGTTTATTGAATGATAATGTGGACTTGTAGTAAAGATGTAAATTTGTAAAGGTCGGGGAAAAAACATACCAGAAAAGGCAGAACAAAATTGACTCAATGATAGCACTCTTTGTTTTACTCTCCCACACATAACATTCTTTAAGAGCTCATTATGCAATAGTAAAAATCCCCTTTGGAAATTGCCAAGACACCCACTTATCCAATATCGATGAGCTGCTGCCTCTGTGCAGGATACATTTTGAGAAGTTGCTGAGTTGGTGGTTTGCACTTATACTTGTATTATTTTTATACAGTGAATTATTGTCATGTAATGCTTACTTTTGGTAGTGGTTGAAAATGCTGTCTGGTATATGCAGACCATGTAGGCTACACGTATGCTCTTTGGTCAGAAATGGTCATAACTGTTAAAATAAAAATTGTCTGTGTTTGTTTTCAGGTATTAGGACTACCTTGTTAGACTCAGAGGAGCACATCTGTTTCACATGCAAACAATCCGATGTTTCTCCAGATAACCTCATTGCCAACAAGTTTCTGCGACAGGTAATTCATAGGTGTTAACGTGTGGATTTTTCTGGGTAATTTTACTGAACTTGGAGCAATGATGCGATCAGAACATCTTTTCAAAAATTCATTTTTTTCTTTCTGCAGGCTGTGAATAACTTTAAGAATGAGACGGGATACACTAAACGCACTCGCAAACAATTCCAAAATGCAGCCCCGCCTCCACCGCGACCCCAATTGCTCAGGCCTCTTCACTCAAGGCAGCAGGACCCGCTGCTAGCCAACGTATCACAACCTCCTCCAACAACAAGCGTCCCTACCACAGCCCCTCAAGCACAGATCCCTCCACCTGCACCTGCACCTGCACCTGTACCCACTCCTGCTGCTCCAGCTGCTGCTCCTACTCCTCCTCATGTTGCTGCCGTTGAAGAACAGGTGTCTTCACCAGATCATCCACCTGTTGCTGACCACCATTCTCCTATGCACTCTACCAGCCAGGGGGAGCCACCTCCACCAGGGTAGGCCTAATCTTGTTGAACACATGCAGTGGTTGTTGTAAGGAGGCAATTTAACTTTGTTTGCTTTTTTTGTAGTGAGACTGATCCAGAACCTGCTGTAAAACCAGAATCATCACAAACCTCAGACAGCGGATCACAGGTGAGTCTGCTTTAACTTCATACGTACAATGCTGAATTTTAATCGCACTGACCAGTGAACAGCGGCATCAACATGTACCAAAATGTAACAGGATGAAACCTACTTATACTCTTTTCCTAACTTAGTCCAATTGTGTAAAGTTAATGGTGTGGTACACAAAAAAATCATGGTCTAAGAGCCGAGAGTTACAACCAGAATGCCTTATGGTATTATTATTGCATATCGGGGATGGGTACCAAGTTAGGTACTTTTTTAGACTAACTTCCATCTGTTGCACTGAGTACTGATTCACGCAAAATCAAGCTGTACCATGTTTCAATACCTTGTGACTGTGAGAAAGTGGCAGAGTGGGCAATTTTCCATGCTGGACATGAACGCAGCATTGCAAGAATATATATTGAGAAATGTTTAATTGAAAAAACATTGCGATTTTATTAAACACATTTATATTTATTACCGCATTGACACATGAAAGTACCAAAAATGTATACAGTTGAGTACCAATATAGATTGCCAGGTACTGGGCATCGGTACTGCATCATTTCAAATGTGAAAGGTACCCATCCCTAATTGCATATCACAACCAAGAGGCCCTAATAAGTGCATCCAAAATATTCATGTATTAGTTTTAATATTTGCTTATCAATACTTACAACTTACAGACATCAGTTCAAACAGTGGAGTAGACAAGACATGTTTAGTTGAGTTTAGGATCAGAGTATAATCGGACAATAATGTTTTTCAACCCCAAACAGCTGTTTCCTTGTAGTGCTGTTTCATTTGTTTAACTGAGGTGGAATTAGTTTTAAGCTTTGTTAATCTGAAGATCTGATGCAATTTGACCTTTTCTTACTCTTTGTGATTTTCACACACAGGGCTACCATTCAAACTTTGTCAGCCACTTGCCACCCATGAGACAATCTCATTCATCAGGTAAGAAGTTTAGCCTTTTAAGCACATTAAGTGAGTTAAGACTGAAAATCAACTTAGGGATGTGGCCACACTGGCAAACTGTACCGTGCTTAAGCATGCTTCAACCCTAATGTCCATATCATTTGGCCACTGTGACTGCAAATGTGCCGTGCTTGAGTATGGCACGGTTTGGATAGCCAGTGTGACCAGGCCCTAACAGCAAATTTGTGTCTTGGCTCTGCTAGGTCACCAGTCACGGCCCCACCACTCTGGCAGAGGGGGAGGCAGACACTGGGAGAGGTAAAACTTGTCTTCATCACTTTCTATCCTACATCAGACTTGTACTGTGAAAGCTGAGTCTCACATTGTTTCTGTTCCTCACTCTATAGCAGGTCTTTTAGAAATAGAGGAGACCACGCCTCTGCTCAGCTCCACACTGGTCCACCACCTGCTCCTCTCCCTCCAGTATACCCAGCTCCATCCCTTTACCCACCTCCACCCCAGGCCTATCCTCCACCCTTCCCTGGGCCTGGCCTCATTCCTCCCACTGCACTCAGTTACCCACCCCAGCCAGTTTATGCCCCTGGACCACCAGTGCTCAATCCTCCTTGGGTTGCCCCCAACACCCAGCCTCCTCTCCTCCCTCTTCCTCCCTCCCTCGCTCAGCCCCCCCTCTCCAAGGAGGAATTCTACAGACAGAGACATCACAGACAGGACAAGTGAGTCCCTTTTTCTCAACTCTCTATCAACTATTACCGCTGCTCTTTGTTGACGTGTATTTGCAGTTAACATGACAAGGGTTAGACTGGATTTATTAGATCAATGTTTTCTGCTGGTTAATATTGGAAAGATTTGAAAGTTAATGTGTGTTCGTTTTTGTATCCACAGAGTTACATCCAAACTGGATGAGTTTACGAAGGACTTTCACAAAGAGCTTATGAAGTACAGAAATGCACCAAAGAGAAGAAGACCATCCTATTCCAGGTAAATTCAGGGTGGCAGCCTATCTAATGAGTTTTTAGTTCATACATTAATTACACATGCCTAATCCTTAGAGCCATTTGTTACTTCCTTTGCATAATCCTCTTTCCTTCTTCCTTTCTTCACTTATGTCCTTCTGGTCTTCTCATTCCTTTATCTTTTCTAGGTCACGATCATATAGTCGCTCTCCGTTCAGTCGTTCTCCTTACTCTCGCTCCAGATCAAGATCCAGGTCCAGGTCCAGGTCTTACTCGTATTCCCCAAGTCGATCCCGCTCTCGTTCACGCTCCCATGGCAGATCTTATCCACGCTCCCCTTATTCCAGACGAAATGGACGCAGTTATGGCCGCTCACGTTCGAGGTCCCGCTCTCGTTCAAGGTCTTTTGGATATCGGCGTTCTGGGTCACCAAGGACTCCCCCTTCCTTCCGTGGAGGAGCCTGGGAGGGAGCAGAGGGGGCAGGACCCTTCCGGTCAAGGTCACAGTCTCGCTCTCCTGGTGGCTTCCGGAGCCGAAGCCCTGGTGGACGAAAGCCACCACCAAGGGAGCTTGAACCCTATGAGCTGAAGGGTCTGAGTCCTGGAGGTCATGATCGCTGGGAGAGAGAGCGGTATCGACAGTGGGAGAAGCAGTACGCAGACTGGTACAACAAATACTACAAGGACTACGATCGCCAACATCCCTCACTGCATCACAGAGGTCGTAGCAGCAGAGACCG
The DNA here is from genome assembly GCF_033239565.1 of Halichoeres trimaculatus. NCBI lineage: Eukaryota > Metazoa > Chordata > Actinopteri > Labriformes > Labridae > Halichoeres > Halichoeres trimaculatus. Next base: position 23,067,957 of record NW_027437180.1, read on the forward strand.
GGAGAGAGATCGAATGTCTCCTGTACCCAGAGATTACTCCCCCCAGGGGAGGGGGAGAAGAGGGAGAGAGGACAGAGGTCCTCCTCCACACCACCCACAATCCTCCTCCTCATCAGGAACAAAGACCAGCACTAAAGTTCTGAAGACGAAGAAAGTGAAAAAGAAGAGGACTGGAGAGGAACCTGAGCCCTCACAGTCAGTGGACAGAGGTGATGCTACACCTGTCAGAGATGAACCAATGGACGAAGTCCCTTCACTGAGTAAAACACCCCCAATGTCCTCAAAGCCTCCAGGTGGCGCTACAAGCACTAAAGCACCAGTCACAAAAGGCTCTTCTTCATCTGTTAAACCCTCAACCAAGGCCACAGGAAAACCTCAGTCTGATAAGACAAAGAAAGACAAGCCTGTAAAGGTGAAAGCAAAAGTAAAGACAGAGGGTGTGAAGCCAAAAAGTGACAAAGGGAAGAAAAAGACCTGCGAGGGACTGGTCACTAAAAAGAAAGAATCCTCCTCCTCGTCATCATCAGTCTCTAAACCAGTAAGGACTGTTAAAAAACCAGAAGATGGTCCCAACTCTACCACCCCTAAAAAAGACAAGGGAAAGAGCTCGTCTGTGAGGCCTGCCCTTCCTAAGACCCCACCCATGCCCTCCCATAACCTCCCTCTACACCACTCCTCTCTCCATGACTGCCCCCGACCGGGGCACGACATCCGAGGCAGAAGAGATCTTCCTCTGTGTGGCGGTCCTCTTCCAATCCTCCATCAGCACCCACTCATCCATAGACCTCCCTCCATGGGGGACAGTCGGAGAAGGATGGGAATGGAGAGCCGCTCGTTGCTTGGGCCTCCTCCTGGAAAGATGAGGAGGATAGATGGATTGGGTGATGTCATGCCCCTCCCACATGTGTCCCATCAGCCTCAGCTCCACAGACTCCCAACTGCTTCAGATAGACCTGGTCTTCTTCCTTTACCAGTGAGCCGTGACATGAGCCGAGATGATACAGATCGAGGATCCATCAGACCTTTAATGGACTTTCAGGTAGGTGTAGTGCTTAGACAAGATCCTGTTTTGACCATGCCTGGTCTTGCTCAATACGTTCTTATTGTTAAAGGGTTGTTTCTGACTTTTGTTCATATTCAGGTGAAGCCTCTGCCCCAGAGAAGGATCAAGCTTAACAGAGATCTGGGGAGGAAAGGCAGTATTGAAACACCGCCTTCAGACAGAACACCATCCAGTCTTGAGAAGACTATGACTACCTCAGACCTCAGATCAGCCGCTCCCAGCACTTCTGAAGGAGACCGACCCAGCAGCACAGCAGAAACTGCCAGAAGGAAGGAGCGATCACTGTCTGCTGAGAAGGGCATGTCCCGAGAAAGACCAGGAAGTGCTGGAGAGCGATTGCAGGTCTCTGACAGGGAGCAGAACAGAAGCTCAGGACCAGACAGGGAGCGAGACAGACCCTCAGGGTCAGACCGAGACAGAGACCGGGACAGAGACAGAGGGTTAGCTTCTGACAAAGAGAAGGACAGGGTCTCTGGTTCCAGCTCACAGAAAGTCTCTGTTACAGTGGAGAGGGATGCTGACGGAGAGAGGTCGGTAAGGACTGAAAGAAAGAGCTCCAGTGGAGGAGGGAGATCTGTCTCTCTGGATAAAATGACCATTGGAGAGAAATCAGCTGTCACCAAGAGAGCTGCAGACCATCAGGAGAAACCAAGCATATCCTCCAAAGAGAGAGGAGAGGGGTCAGAGAGAGCGTCGAAATCTGACAGGTATGTAACACGTAATCCCTGCTGCTTGTCATACAAGCATCCATATCTCTGATTGAGAGAAGTCCTGTGACAGCAGCTCTGTAAACACAGTTATTAAATGTAATTACATCCTCCTGTTTCTCCCAGGAGTGTTTCCAAGGACAGAGCAGAGAGGAGTGCACCCTCAGGAGAGAAACCCACCGCTGCTCACAGAGAAGGTAATTTGAATCTTCGTGTACACGCCTCAGAGAAGAGATGATAACTGATTTAGTTTTGTGCCATTTGCTGAAGAATTGATTACAAGTATTTCTTTTTTCGCTGTCGTACTCCCCCAGGAGTGAAGGATGGCGAGGAGTCTGCCGTGAAACGTAGACCGAGGATCAGTCGCAAGGCACTTACGAGCAGCACGGCGAGTTCCACGAGGTGAGACTGTTGTGCATTTGTAACTTTAAGAGCAGAACATTTGATTTTCTGTCATTTCTGTGCTTTTGATATTTTTGTGCAATTCTTTGATTTAAACAAAACGGCTTTTTTGCTGACAGATACAAAAAAAGTTTTTACCTGGAATTAACTAAGCATGTAGGATGTAAGAGCTGCAGACAGGTAATTAAACCCTGATGCTGGGAGTATCTCCATTCTGAAACAACCATGTTACTTAGACACGTCCTGTAGTCAGGGAAACAATGTTTCACTCCCAAACATAGCCGAGTTCTTCCATTGTTTTTAGTGGAAGTTAGAGCATATCCACATGTTAAACGTAGAAAGAACTCAGGAGAGTGGGACCAAACAGCTGTTGAGGCTTAAGAAAGACACATATCAATGAAGCAAATCAGAAAAAATGGATTCAGTGTGCTAAGGAGATCAAAGATTTGGCTCTAGAACTGTGGATAAATGTGGTTTGATGAGTCCAGGTTTGTCTTATTCTAGAGTGATGAGCAAGGCAAAGAAAGGAGAGATGGATGAAGTAATGCACCCCTAATGAGTAGTGCCTAAGTTACATGTCTTTTGAGGTGACATATGCCCTGCCCATAGGCTGGATCTGATCTGGGCTTCCTTCAGTTGGTTTGGTCTGGCTTCAGCAATGTAATTTACCAAAAGACTAGACCCGTTTATATAACGTTTTATCCAAAAACAATAAATCGCAGTGAAAAAAATCTGCATTTACACAGAAATGTTGAGGGACTAAAGACGCTGTAGTAAGCATGCCAGGCCTGCAGATGGTGCTATAACTGCCTTGTCTGAAAGCCGCTTTTGGTAGATCTCCACAGAAGTAGAGTTGAGTCGATCATCTGGTGTATTTAGAATACTAAGTGCAGAAGTGGAGCAAAAGATGCACATTTTGTTGAAAGACAGTCAGCAGATTCAGCTGGTTGAGCAGCACAAACACAACATGGTAGTCTGCGATGATCGTAACAACAGTACTATTGGTATGTTGTATGCACTTGTGGGAGGCAGGGTGTGACGTCAGCATTTCCACCGGAAACGCTGGTTTGCTGTTTACATGGCAACAGTGTCGGCAGCGTTTCAGAAAAATTCCACTCTGGAGGCGGTTTTCAAAAGCAAGTTTTAGGTCAGCTGAAACACCATATGTGTGAAAAAGCGAAACGCAATAATACTTTTGTGTTTCACCCTAAAAATGTTGTCGTGTTAACCTGACTACCGGAATATGCTAAGTTTTCCATCAATATGTTTTCCTTACCTGGTAGCCCTGGCATATTCATAGGTGACAATGTTTGGATTCATCAGGTTCGAGTCGGAGCCTGGTGTAGAAGAGTGGTTCAGGGAGCATGAGACGTCATTTTTGCTGATGGATTGAACAAACTGTAACCTTGCACAAAGCCTCTAGGATATACCAGAGAAGACTGTACAGTCCTACTATTGTCAGTACAAGACTTCTGGTCATAAATTTATGTAACTCTGGATGGAAAGAAATTTCATGACATTGCTTAAGCTTGTAGGAATGATGGTGCATGTGCTGCCGAAAGCTACAGGAAGTTGTGCATTTCTTGGAAACCCAACAAATGCAACAGACTCAATTTTATCATATTAAATTTTGAAATGTATGATTGAAATAAATGGTGCACTGTTGCATAAGTGTGGTCTTCGATTCACGCGTCAACTGCAATAAAGTTAAAGCTTGAAATTAAGGGGTTAATACTAAAAGCCAGACTTCTTTAAACTACTTAATTGCTTCTAAATTTCAACAGTTTAAGATCACAAAAGCCTTTTTTTTTCATTCACAACCATTGACAAGCTACTCATCTCCTCCTTTTTCTCTGTTTAAAGCTAAAATTTACAAGCCACAATATCTAATTCAAGGATAACCAGCCCATGGGGTCTAATTTTCACAAACATAAATATTTCAAATGATACCATATTGTTTTTTAAGTCTAACCCTGATATGGTCCTAAATTACTGTAGTGCTCTTTTAATCATGCCTGTCTCTCCACAGCTCAAGGTCAACTCAAGAAACTAAGCAGGAATCAGACAAAGACCAGAAGAATGAACCATCCAGGCCTGCAGAGCAGCCCCCACCCAGCCCTGTGACCAGCAGAGGCCGCAGCCCAAGTGTCAGCCCACCATCCAGCCCCGTAAGGGAGGAGCCACTCATTCAACCTCCTCCTCGCTCCAAATGGGAGAGGGAGGATGATGAAGACGGCCAGGAAAACGGACTAAGTGCCCCCAAAGAGCCGTCACCAGTGCCACAGAGAGGCAGAGGTAGGGAGATGCAGGCTGAAGCTCCAAAGCCTGTCAAGACTGAAGGCAAGGAGGCGTCGAGGGAGGAGAAGAGGGGAGCTGTGAGAGAAGAGAAGAAAGTGAAAGCACAGAAGGAGGAGAGTAAAAGCGGGAGGCCAGCACCGAAAAATACTGATAAACCAAAAGTCAAACTTGTCAGGGATGAAGTGAGAGGGGTTAGGGAGGAAGGAAGAGCTGCCGCAAGAGAGGAGGGGAGAGGAGGAGTAAAAGAGGAGGGACGAGGAGTGACCGTGAAAGAAGAAAGAGCAGCAGAGGGGAGAGGTGCAGGACGAGATGAAAGTCGTGGCCCAGAGCCCAGGAGACAGCGTTTGTGTTCTGATCTGGGCCGTGAGACAGATGAAGCAGCTTTTGTACCTGACTACAGCGAAGGGGAAGGCTCAGAACCAGAGCGTGGAAGGAGCGGCAGCCCGAGTCCCTCCCTCAGCCAGCCCTCCCACAGCCCCAGCCAGAGCAACCACAGCGGCTCAGTTACCACCACCGACAAGAAGAAGAAGAAACACAAGAAACACAAAAAACACAAAAAGCACAAGAAGCATGGCAGCCAGGAAAAAGAAGGGGAACACAAGGTGCACAAGCACAAACACAAGAAGAAGAAACACAAAAAGAACAAAGACAAAGACGGGGAGGAAGAGGAGGGGAAGACAGAAAAAGCAGGAGATACTCCATGCTAACAAGGCCAAAATCTGTAACCTTGGGATGTTGATGTTTCTAGGAGTAACGCCCAGCAACCCCATGCTGCATCATGTGCCACTCTGAAGGGAAGGGATGAAACAGAACTTTCTGTGAACTGTCTGAGACACTGAAGGAGGACTGTGTGACTGTTATTCAAACACTTCATGTCACTGCAGGACCCCAAAACTCTTACGGTACTTTCTTGTTCCTGCTTCACAGCTGCTAAAGTTCCCTTAATATTTAATGCAAGCCTCTTTGCTGACTTAGGTCAGGAAAACTCGATAGACATGCTGTGCTGCACATGATCAACAGAGAGCCAGGCCGAAAAGACAGAAAGATAACTGATCACACAGCAGTCACTCTGAAGATTGAAATAAGAAGCGCTGTACTCAGGGATGTGATTGCTTCTTTGCAGAAGAGGAATTGCTTTTTCTCTGTATGACTCATTTGTAAATAGAGATGAACTGTGCTTCACATAATAGTAATTTTCCTTAGTTTGTTTTGCTCACATCCCTGTGTGCTGTTCAAGGTTTAAATGCAGATTAACCTTTATTGCAGAGTGTATTCTTGTTTCAAAGACTAATAGTTTTGCATGTTTTAGCACATCAGCCACAAATCATGTACATCATCCATTCCTGGCGACCATTTCTTTTCTTTGTAATCTCATTTTTACTCAAGGTTAGGTTTCAGTTCATGCCAGTGCAGTGTTGTTGTATTTTTGATCTAAGTTGTGCTGTAAATTTAAATAAAGGTTAGCTATCTAAGTAAAGTTTAATCTACATAAATATGATGTTCTTAAACTCAGTTAATACTTGTGAAATTACCAAACTCTGGAAATGCTCAACAGTAAAGTATTTGTGATCAATGTGCTAACACATGCAAAAAAATTCCAGATCAGTTCTTTAAGTCAAATGAAACCTTTATACATTCATGCTACACTGGATTATCAACATCTGGTGATTATTAATAAGTAAAAACTAATCTGCATGTTTTTGTTCCAAAGGTGCAGTAGCTGTTCATCACAATGTCTGAGTGTGTGAGTGTGTGTGGTGTGAAAGTGAAATGTGACTTGACGACTAAGTGGAGGAGTAGTGTTCTTACAAACGAGTTGTTCATTTTCTTTTTTAATTAAAATGTTTTGACCTGATGAAAGAGTCTGAGTTTTAATATGATCAAAGTTTGACCTTCTTTCTTCGTCAACTCCTCTGTACCAAACTGATAGTCTTAACATCCATACCTTGAAGAGTAAGATTTACATATGCCATGGTAAAAAAAAAAAAAAAGTTTTATACATGTCATTACCAATCATCATCAACCTTTAAAGTTCCTCAGGGATGAGGGCAGTTCTTTGCAATGATCCTGAGAGTACATACAAAATTGACAACATGAGTGAAAAAAATGTTATGGCTACCACAGAGTTGAGTTAAAACAATAAGAACAATGAAATATATGAATTTAAGATTATTAAAAGGCCAGAATAACTACCATGATTAGCCAACAGTTAGAATCAAACAAAAATTTTACATTCTGGTGAAAATGCTATTTCTAAAAATGTCCATATGGGATAAAAGTGCTCAAGTTCAGGTTGTGTTGCAAAAAAATCCAGGAATTTGTAGCACAGAAGCTAAAAGCAGTTCCTCTGATGTCATTCCTGGCATGAGAGACCTGGACAACCAGTCTCCCACCAGAGCAGGTTGAAAATGAACCAGGGTTTAGATGAAGCAGACAAATGATGTATGATGGTAGCTTTCCAGTAATTGTCAATTGCAAGAAATAATCCAGGATCATCTAACAGAAAGATTGTTTTTAGTATCCCGGGTAAACACTAAATCTGTCGAAGTTATAACAGATTGCAGTAATCCTGAATTATTGATGTGTATCGTTCTGTGGTCCCTGTGGGATAACAAACCCACACCTGTCTTTTTAAATGACCTATACTGTTTACTGAATGTACACCAGAGCATTGACAGTAATCACTGGAATCTTTGGGAACACACAAACACACACAAACACACACACAAACACACACACACACACACACAAACACACACACAAAAACACACACACACACACACACACACACACACACACACACACACACACACACACACACACACACACACACACACACACACACAGAGTTTTAGCATATCAGATCTACCCATGAACATCTCACCTTTATATCCGCAGCTGTAAGCCAGCTGCGGATATAAAGAACTTAAATGTAGCTATGGGTGATTAAAGCGATTTAGAGGATAATGAGCTAATACCCACTAAGGATACAGTACAGCATAAAGGGAACAATTCTCTAAAAGACAGAGATTACCTGAGTGATAAGACAGCTTTATTAATTAAAAGGCATTTAAGCAGACCGTACTCACATTATCACATAATAATGACATACTATGTTTATGTCTCATTTTTTCAAATGGAAATATAACCACATGATTTTTTCTGTTCTCTTAAAGTACAGTAAAATTTGTATGAAATAACATTGATTATTTGTAACTCAACATGTAGCTTGTTATATAAAGGTTTGTGTCCATACAAACAGTCTGATCTGTTTTTACAGTAAGTTCAAGCTAAATCTTATTAGTTTTATGTATATCTTTATACAAGAATCAACAAATAAGGTACCATGTATCAGAATAAAAACAGATTTTTCTGTGTGGCCTCTTAACAGGAATGTTATCTGTTTTAATGCACTTGTAGTGAGTTGCTGTGTCCCTCCTCACTCACGGTTGCAATAATTGTTCTGATTTTACAACAAACTGTCCTTCGATCTATGTCAGATTTTTTAAAACCATAAAACTTCCAAAAAAACACACCACCCCCTGGAAGCAATTTCTTCTCGTGTGTCACCGGTCACTTTGTTCTCCATCAGTTTGTGTCATAAACTTCCTATTTTCCCATTATTTCACAGCAAAATGATTTTTATTCTGACTCTGTTTTGAAACTGTGAGTGAGGAGGGAATGCAGTGGATATGAGAGCCTGCTGTATCTTGGCATAGTGTGTGGGTTGGTCCAGACAGCTCCAGCTGCATGGACCATTGTCTGTGCTCCACTCCATAGACGGGCTGTCTGTGCTTCACATGGCATGGTCCATGTATCCAATGAGTTTTAGGATGTGCCTTGTGGTAGTAAGCGAGATGTGTTGATGTTGGGCAATTTTAAAATCAGGTGTAATAAAGGTAAGAGAAGCCCGTCCATGCAGTGGAGCACAGACAGCCTGTTTCCCCCACGCAGACAAAATTACTTAGATATAAAATAGTGGTTAAACTGGCAGCAGGGTTGCCAATATTTTAAAATTCTGTGAAATAATATTTTTTGCAGAACTCTTTGCATTGTCACTTCATTTACGCTAAATGTAATACATATATATATATATATATATATATATATATATATATATATATATATATATATATATATATATATATATATATATATATATATATATATATATATATATATATATATATAGTTTTAATTTCAAAGTTTTTGTCTGGCAGCCACAGCAGACATTTTTTTAAATCTTTTTTCTTTACAGTGTATTTTTACCTGTCCCCCTGTGCAAAATGTGAAAAGGATCAAATTATCCATTCCTGTGTACAGGAACTGATCCCAGATATGTTCATACTCTTACTGAACACTGGATTGTACTGTGCATGGCTTGTGAAGTTAAAATTGTTGGCATTTAATTAATTATAATCTCATAAATACATAAACAATTTGCACGATTAAAAGTAGATAAAGATTACTCTAATAGACAGCATACATGAAAAGTGTTTGAGATGTGATGGACGTGGTTTAAATGTAATATATATCTATAAAGATGCACTTGAACATGTCTCTTCTGTGAAGTTAGCAGGTAAAATTATTAAAAACAAGCTTAGCTGGAAAAAGTCTATGTTATACGTGTCCAGTGAAGAAAGCGAATATAAGGATTGTGGAATGAGTTCATTATCTTGTCAAAAATAAACCTATCAATCAACAGTACGTTCCCATGTAGTTTCTTATTTCATATATTCAAGGAAGTTGTTTAACATATTTAATCAATACACTCCAGACTGAAGCCAGTTCTTGAGAATTAACTTCCTATTTTCTTCTGAAGACTTTTATGGTCTCAGATTCACTGTGATCCCAGCCTTATTGGTGATCTTCTACAATGTCACTACTGGCCTCAGCCAGGTTTCTGTTAGGCACAGAGATCCAGTATCCAGAGTTACACAATCGGAGATCATTTTTCGTATCTGAAAAAGGTCTCAAAAAGATCCTCTTGTGTTCTCTTTCTGTTGTACAATAGTATTTAAATGAGGTTTGTTACAGTTCACTACAGAATCAATAGTTTGTAAAATGTTTCCCTTCCTTCTTTTAGTGCTTTTATGAACAGGGTATGTGAATTAGTTTGCTTTAAGACATGATAAAGAGAACTTTTTCAGTCTTTTATAACGTTTTTCTGATGGTATTTATGGCAAGAAGCTGAAATTACATGAGGGATACATATCAAACCAGCTTGTCAGAGATAAAAAAAAAAAAAAAAGAAAAGAAAGCTGAACTGCAGCTCATGGATTATCAGATATATTCTCAGATAACTGGATTTGTCTGGCAGGATGTCCTCGAAAGCAGCCCTGACACAATGGTGAGTTTCATGGTCTTTGGCAGCTCATTCCTCTACAAACATGAATTATTTAAGGCCAAATGTCCCAGAGGGGCTTGACTGCAGTGAGACAGACTGAACACTGTGTGGTGCTGTGAGTCCTACAACTTTTAACAAGAGGGATAGGCAGATTAACAATAAAAATCTTCTCCTTATATGCATCAGCTCCCTAACACAGCCCTCTATACCAGCCCTTCTCCTTCCCATAACACATAGCAGTAAGCTTCATTGTTTGTGGGTATGTGTGTGTGTCTGTGGGTGTGTGCTTGTGTTTGTGTGTGTGCATGCGTATGTGTGTGCACGCGCATGTGTGTGTGTGTTTGTGTGTGTGTATGTTGTCAATGTGCGTACCTACTCAGGGGGGATGGCGTGACTGCTGTATAACAGATGAAGGCTGGAGATGAGTTCACAGGCAGGTTGAGGGAACTCTGAGAAATAAAACAACAGTAGAGGTTTTTTTTTTTTCTATACATAAAAGCACATCCTCGGCTTAGTCTGTGCACTGTATTATGTGCTTGTGTTTGTACATATGTAATGTCATTCTTAATGGACTCATGGATCAGTGAGACCATCAGTGCAGATTAATCTATTGTCTTAACCCCAGCCCGGATTATCATCACAACTCATTATTCCCCTCAAACTCCATCCTGTGAGGGTCACTCTGCATGTGTGTGTTTGTCTGCGTCTACACACGTGTGTGCCCACGTGCACGCCTATGAGTGTGCTCGTTGTGCATTTTTACGCCTGCTTCTGTTTTGTCTTACAAGCGTGACATCATTTCCTGTCATCAAGGCCAAAGGTTGCTTAGCAACTTTACTCCTGCTGACTGTCACAAAAGATACTTCTCTGCTGACTGACTTGCAAACTAACGCTATCTTATCTCTCTGTCACAAATGTACCATGTTTATACGAGATGCTGTGTATGCATGACTGCCCATGCATCTGTATGGAGCGCTGTGCATTTGTGCTTGTAGACGCTGACAAAAGCTGAGTGACAAAGAAGAGAAAGAGAGAGAAGAGGGTGGGTTTGGGGAATGTATTGTATGCTAGATTTCTGTTTTTCCTAGAACTAATAAAAAGGATGAGTCAGTAATGTGACTGTATGGTAGAATCCCTGCTGTCGTTTATCTAATATACAGCAAAATATGCAGTCATGAGCAGCCTGTTCTGCTGCTGAAAAAGTTAGCGGCATCTTTTATTTGTGACTCAGACTAAGTAGGACAGGGAAGGCTTGATATGATTAGGACTGTAATAATGTTTGATATTACACATTGCAAATTACAGAGTGATATATAAAAAGTTTACCTTGAAGGAACATTGAAGCCTGCATTACTTTCATTGTAATCCACTCAAAAGTTGCAGAATAATTATTGTCAATTTAACGGGAGCACTATAATACAAGTCAGGGGATCAGATTGTTTTGTCTGTGAAACATAAACATTTAAACATACATTATAGTGTTAATCTGCACACTGGTTGACTTTATCATCACACACACAGAACCTCCCCCAATAATGATGCAGTTTTAATGTCTCATTTTTAAAACATAACAAAGTGAAATTTAAAAAAGTCTTCGCTTTAATAATGCATTGATTTAGGGGCAGCAGTAGCTTACTCTGTGGGGACTTGGCTTGAAAACAGGAAGGTCTATGGTTCAACTCCCAATGCTGACCAAGAGAGGCTGCGGGACAGATGCCAGTTTACTTCCTGGGCACGTCCAGTGTGCCCTTAAGCATAGCAATGAACCGCCAAGTGCTCGAGGCGCTCATTCATGAGCAGCCCCCTCACTCTGACATCTCTCTATTATAGCATGTTCATATGATCCTGTTTCTGTGTGTGTAGCATGATTGTTTACAGAGTGAAATGCTGAATTTCCTCCTCAGGGATAAAAAGTCTGTTTTCCTCTTATGGTTTAGAAAAATGTGGAATTGTGCTAGCTTTATCGTAGTGCGTTTATTTTCACTCAAAATGTCAAGTGTTTGCAATGCTGATGGGATTACGAGGCAGTGAAAAGTTTCAGGGAGATAGTTCTTGATAGAATTAGCCACACAAAAGACAAAGTGATATTCTCAAGCTGTGCATATGGGTTCATATGCAAAACAAGTTATTACATAGATGATGATGGGTCAGTACATTGTTATTTCCTATATGCTTGGAGGGGAATTGTAATAAGGAATCAAAATATGAAAATCAAAGTTTTGTTTTGGAAAAACGTATGCCCCTGACACAAAGGAAACTGTGAATACTTGAACCATTCATGCAGTTCTACAAAAATATGATTAGTAAAGATTGTTAAGATTAAAATGTAGCATCCTTGAAAAAATGAAGCAGATGTGACAGTGCTGACAGCTGTAGTTCCTCAAGTGTCCACTTGTAGCACCAGCAGTCACCAAAGCCAATCTTCAAAGCAAAAATAAACAAAAAATTTGATGGGGTAAGGGTGGGGGTGGTAACTAATCAATTTTAAATAAACATATTAATATAAAGATATTGAAGATATGTCTTGCATGACCAGAGGCAAAGCTGACTTGACTTACAGGTGGGCATGCAAAGCTAAAGGTTTACCTTTACTCTGCCTGTTTACCTCAGTTAGGTCATCTAGATGTTTGATTGAGTCAGCTTCTCTGACAGGCTACAGGACTAAGCTTCAGAAACTAATCGTTGACATCACTGAGACTACATCCATGTATGATACAGTCTGTGTGTTGGAGCAGGGCACTGTGACTTGGATATTTTATAGAAAAGGAGCCATGCTGTACACTAACAGATGTATTTAAGAATAACCATCATATTTCTCTCCCTTTTTTATTAACTACGAATCAAAACGTTGTTGATCGTTATGACATGGACACCATTTTTATTATAATCTAAAACCCAAATTGACAACAAGAACAGAATGAAACCAACACAAACTGGTTCAAGCATCTTTGATGGGAAAATTTGCTGTCTTTTGTTTGTCAGGTCTTTGACTTAACAATGAGTTTTTGGTTTTGTGGTTTTCATAAGACAAAAGAAGAAGCTTGAAATCGTCAAGCACTGAGGGATTGGGATGAGGACTTTCAAAAAATGTTTGAATAGATTTTATCATAGACTAAAAATAATTATTTATTGTGAGTACACACACAATGGTTTTTTCATGATTTCTTGGTACTTCGAAAAGTCATTGAAAAGTAATTTTGGTAGCAAACTTTCTTCATTCTTCATGTGCTTATATTTGTACATTTTAGCAAATAAACAACAGTACTTAATTGATAGGTCATATTTTTTTGAAGGATATCAACCACGTTTAGCCCTGTGTGAAAAAACCCAAAAGTAAAACTAAGAGACAGCAAAAAAAAAAAAAAAAAAACAGATTTACAACGAACAGAGAGGTAATTACTGTTGTGTCCTTTAACCATCTGCTCTGAAAACTGACACTTAAAGAAGATCTGACACCTCTGACCATGCCTCTGTGTGTGTGTGTGTGTGTGTGTGTGTGTGTGTGTGTGTGTGTGTGTGTGTGTGTGTGTGTGTGTGTGTGTGTGTGTCCCTTTAACCCCTGCATGTACCACCAATGTAACCAGGTCAGGTACAGGCTCGGTGTCACACTGCTCATGTGTTCTAGCACATGTGTGAATGTATATATAGTTTATTTGTGCGTGTGTATGTATATGTGTGTGTGTGTGTGTGTGTGTGTGTGTGTGTGTGTGTGTATGTGTGTGTATGTTCACGCTCAGTATCAGGATGTGCCCTCAGGTGGTTGTCATGGCATTTTCAACAATTGATCAGGATTATTGATCTGTAATCCAATTCCTGTGGTGGTGTGTGTATTTGTGACAATGGCACGGAATAAAACACTTCCTCGTATGTAATGTTATGTGATGGTCACCATGGAAACACACCCAAGGGGCGCTTACCACACACTGATAATAATGTTTGGCCTAGATACCCATCTTCAACCGATAACACAGGGAATGTATTTCTGACTGCGTGTGTGTGATAATGTGTGTGTGAGTGTGTGTATTCAGTGACTTATGTAAACTATCATTTGAACAGCACACTGTCAGAGCTGGAGTAAAAAATGCATGAAATCATCCCATGGAGCAGAAGGAGCCTTGCCAGAGTTACATGAGACAGTAAGCGTGAGCTGGATGAGACGAGATGGAAGTGCAGAGGAAAACGAACAAAAGTGGGAGTGGGAGTGGAATCACACAGCCAGGGAGACCCAGCAGCAACCGATTACTGCCAACGCATTTACACTCAGAAACTCACAAATACACAATGGCTACCAACAACACACAACAGTTTATGTCTCTGTGAAATGTTAGCAGTAGAGGTCTGTGTGAGTGTTGGTGCGGTTCAATGTGTCCTAGATATCTTAAACTGTGTTGTTGAGACACACTTAATGTTTGATGTCTGCTGCTGCTGTAGGAGTGATGATAGCAGAGGGAGTCTGTCGGCTGTGGGAGTTGATGGGGTATTGCACGGTGTTTCCCAGCTCTAAGAGGAAATCTTATCTTAGTTTTTTGCCACAGCACAGGGGAATCTGTTGGTTAGTCCACCAATCTAGTCAAGCGAAAAATATTCTGTTTATCTCTCATGGTTTGGTGCAGCCGCAGAAAAATATCAACTATGATAACCCCTGACTTCATATCTGTCACCATCAACAGATAAACACTCCTACACTTCCTCCTTTTTTTAAATGAGTTCACTTAAAAATAGAATAACCACAAGTTTCAAGCATTTTATAAAAATATAGACAGCATAACAGCTCCAAAAAATGGAGCCAATACATTTGGAGCTCCCCCTACTGACTGGCTCCAGTAAAGGTTGTATGGCCCACCTCCCCAGTGTTGACAGATGGGACATGGGTCCAAGTACAAAATCCAAATACATGTCGAACAAATGTTTTATGGTCTCTATCAAAAGTTTTTTTTTTTTCAGAGAATTCTGTTTCAATCAGTTGTTTGATAACACAAACAGGGGTACAGTACCACAAATGAAAGCTCCATCAACAAATGCAGCCCCTGTTTCCCTTTGTGCACCACATTATCAGAGTAGAAGAGGAACAGAGAGGGAACATGTTACAAACGGTAACACTGGAGTCCTTTCCCTGAATGAAAGTGTGAGCTCAAAAAACAACTCTTGAGTCTGTTTTGTCGTTGACTGTGACAGTCTCAAGAGTTGTTTATGGTTATTGTCAGGTTACATGTTGATGGCAGGACATCAATGTCACAGCTCCAGTCGTACTGTACAGCATGCCGACACTTGCTCTTGATGATTTCTACCAGTTTAAGAATGTCAGTGCCCCTTTGTGGTGGGTTTTTGGCTTCACTTTATACAGTAGGGGAAAGAGGGACACATTATCCATCTTATACAGTCTGCAGTTTGAGCCAAGGTGTTACCCCAAACTGATACTTTAGAATAGCTTAGGAAAGACTAAATGAACCTCTCAGCCTTTTACTTTGGGAATAGACATTTATCTCAAAGACATATTTGCTGTACTAATAGTAGAGGACATCCATAGACTGAAACATCAGTCTGGACATTTTTATACTCCTTCCATAAATATAACTTCTTGTGCTTTTTATGGACGCATCTGCGTTTGCTGTTTTTCCTCACTCATTATCTCTGCGAAGTATAAGCCTTGAGGGGGTCATGCTTTCGGCTGGGTGTGTGAGTGTATCTTTCAGCTTGCATCTAATCTTGGACCTTTCATTCAGCCTTACATGTTCAGTGCAAATCAACAACTTTATATTCAATGGCCCCTTGTTGTTACAGTTATTAAAAACCCATTTTATTTACTGTTTGAAGCCATTATTAGCTTTCCACACCTCTTAAGCAAGTGTTAGGACAACAAGTACTTGACCACAGCCTCAAGAACCATGTTTTAAGAAGATGATCAAAAAGATCCCAACTGCGTACTGGTCATGTACATGATCTAAAACCAACCATGGAGAGCACCACTAAAAGAAGCGCTATCTGATGAGGGAACAGACCAAGCACCAGCTCCAGGATCTTTTCTAACATGGTAGGATGAGGTTTATCTGGTACTAATCTGTGGACAGCTTTACCACTCTGATTATCTGTGGTTGTTCAATAAAATATTTTCCTCTCCAGCAGGTTGTTGAATCAGGACTTAACTATTATGATCTGTTGAGAAAAAAAATGCACAATTGAATAAAGACTGCAGCAAAGAGATCACTCTGCACCACAAGAGAAGCATGGCCAGCTTTGCAAAAAGACTAACAGGCAAAAATAAGGCTGATAGTGATCCCCACCAAATGTCACAACAGCCAAAACAAAGACAAGAAATTGTGACAAATATATTGCCCTCGGCTCTATGTTGCTGTTTGACGTTTAACAGCTTCCATGGCTTATCGAGGCTTTACAGTTGGATGCCAAACTCTGAAGTTGCAGTGAGGGATAGATCTGATAATTTTCGACTCAAGGCAAGTTCAAATGCAATGGCTTCTTCACAAAATTCTGGTTGACATTAAGTCTGAACACACTTTGGGAATGTCGAGTTGGGTCTGAAAGTCCAACACGTTTGTATTCTGCCCCTCCACAGAGAATGAAACCTTTTAATTTAAGCCAACAACATGTCTTTCTCCCAGCACAGCTAGTCTGATCTAGGAAAAGCAAAGCTGTCTATTTTTAATCCATCTAAATTTGTTTTCTTGTAATGAACACAGCAACGTGGAGCCATGTAATGAACATTCTGCCCCTCAGGGTCACAGCCGTGGGACTCTCGTATTCTCTTTAATGGTTTGTAAACATTAAAAACAAACAAACAAAAAAAACCTCCCAAGAAAATTATTTTGGCAGCCATATGTAGCTATTAAAAATTAGCAGGAGAGCATTAAGAACTAATTCTCCCTGTAAGCTGTTTGCTTAGACCTACTGTATACTGTACAGCTAATATTAGCTCCTAAAGTGTGCTCCATGGACTGCCAGTGGGACTTTTGGGAATTGGATTGAGCCCCCAGGAAAAATGAGCAGTAGTTAAGTTAAAGTACTATTTTAAGACACTGAGGATGCTTATTCTGCCTTTTCCTTCTCTGTCTTGGCATCAGCCCACAGTGTAAAATACGGACTTGTTTTGCATGATGAGGGATTGTACATGTATGAATACAATCACATGGAAATTAGCTATATTATAGTCAGTGGTTGAAAGCTTATTTCAAAACAAATGTACAAATTAAGAGTATGTTTCAACATAGTAAGCTACAATTACCACTGAGGGCAGATTTTAGCTGGCAGAACATAATGTTCTTCAACATACTGAACCACCTAACCAGAAACTTAGCTTTAGCCAACTTTTGAACATCTCAAAACATAATTATGTGAATTAATTGGCATAAATAGCCTATATATTTCTAAAAACTGTAAACACTTTGTAAATGAAACATGTTTTTATCTTGGCATTGCTAGTCTCGACTACAGGATCTATTTTTTCCTCTCCCTCCTGTTGTATACAGGATAGTGTCTGTCTTAAGTAATTTCTTGTCCTCTGAAACCTGACATGACATAAGCTGATTCAAAGGTATTGTGTTGGAGCTCTGCCACATCCTTGGGTTTAGTGAATCGACATCCCTGCCGAGTGTGACAGAGCATCATCTCATGTATGACAGCAAGTGCAACACCCACCCACTCACTGCCCGCCCGCCCACACACACACACACACACACACACACACACACACACACACACACACACACACACACACACACACACGCGCGCGCGCGCGCGCGCGCTCAAACAGCCACAAAATGCAGGGTCGCCGGATGGTGAGACAACCGCCAGAACAGAGGGATATTGGGATGAGGTGTAGGTGAGGTGAGGTAGAGGAGGAGAGGGGACATGTCACATGCTTGCTGACTTGTTCAATCAAAACTGTCAAGTTAACCCTTATTAAGACGGAGGGCCTCCTAAAATAACCTTCAAAATAAAGCAGCTAATCATTATGTTGGAGTGGCATAGTATACGATTTAACGAACTCGCCACAGAGTAGCTAGCTGAGTGTTTGGGCGCTTTCCCCTCAATGGGAGCCATGAGGACGACACAAATCAGCAGGTTAATCAGGCCAAAACATCACCGTTTGAAAAGTAAGTTTGAAAGAAGAGGGTGGAATGGGTGAAGTTACCTGTTTCAAAGTTGGTTATTAACGGCTAGCACTGCGAGCGTTGCAAATGTAGCTTAGCCTAACTGCTAACCGTTTCTTTTTAAGACAGTAACATGGAAAGTTTGTCTCTTGCGGTTAACAAAACTGAATGAGTGACTTCTGGCAGTTATCTTTTCACTTTTTTATTAAGCTAATTAAAAAAAAAACAGAGCTGGCCTTGTAAGCTGGATTCTGCCTTGATGTGCTCTTTTGAAACAAAGTGATAATTTAAGTATTCAACACCCATAGGCGTTACTTATTTCACTCCGAGTCATTGTAAATGTATTTCACTCGACTTTGGAGTGTTACTTCCGGGGGAGAAAAAGCTGTTTTATTTTGAAGGTTACAATCCCCCATTTCCAGCCTGCCTCACTCTGGCTGGCTTCACGCGGCTCTCCCTCTCCCCGGTGCGCCTGAACTCCGGTACCTGACTCCGCAGAGCGCGTCCAACGGATGAGGGGACGTAGACGCACGGGGAGCCGCTTGGTTCTATCTAACTTCACTTTTCTCGGTCACCAAACTTCTGCGTCTTCTTCCTCTCTCATCTTCCCCTCTTTTTTTATCACCCCACTGAAGGACTGAGTTTGGATATCGGCAAGGGGGAAGGAGGCAGAGGACCAGCGGGCTGCTCTCAGATGGAGCAGCAGGGCTCCGGGAGCTCAGGGCGCACGGCGGACCCGGAGTGAATGACGCTGGTGGATGGACGCTGCTCCTCCCAGGTAAGAACGGCAGATAAAGTTTTTTCTTTTTGTGTTGTAATGTACTTTTGTTCGCTTTCCTGTCCCGGGTTACGCGCTTGGTAAAAGCAGGTGAAACAATGGAAATTGTTCAGAATTTATGATGTCGCTCTTTGTCAATGGCAGTGCGTAGTACATGTGGATGGAAGCAATATTACCTTAGCCAAAATATACAGTGAATGTCGTTCTTGCTGAGAGGTTAAAGACATTATCCACTTCATGATAGGTCTGTATGTGTCTGATGTGGTATCATCATGCTGACGCTTCTCTTGCTGTATTTTATTTTATATAATTCTACTATTATAGGGTTAACTTCACAGTTTGTCGTTTGTGTTCCCCAAACCCAAGTGATACTGGGACGTGATAGAGTCACGGATTTCAGTACATGAGTTTAATAGGTTGAGGATGTGACTGTGAATTTTACATTGAAACTTAAAATTTCTAGAGATGTGTAATCTCCTCTGATTTTAAAGAGTATACTGTTTTTAATTTTGGTAAAGATTTGAGGCAATTTGTGCATCTCAGTTTGCAGTGCACATTTGAGGCTCAGGTGATTTCATAGGTCTGATAAATGAGTGAATATATTTTGTTCTGGGGACTGGTTGTGGTTCAGTGAAATGATTTAATTTCCACACGGCCTAGCTGTTAGCACAGGGAGGCTCATAATGAGTTTTTAAACTGCTTTGAAAGGTCTCATCAGCAGGTTTTTAACTGCGTACAAGAATGCTTTCCTTTTTTCTGTTGTCAACTGATGTCTGTCCAACAGCTACTATTCAAACACAACAAAAAATCCTTAAGCTGTGCGGCCCTGGACTCCTCATTCAGTCTAGGCTATGTGCCCATAATGGCAATACACAGGAAAGAAGGATACTGGCAGATTCAATCTCATTATTTTCATCAAACACACTCACGCTGATACACTCCTCCCTGTGCTGCGAACTTGCATGCCAGCTCTTCTGCTGTCCTGTCACTCTGTAGGGGAGAGTATGTATCCCTGCATGGACTGATGGTTGGCTTAGCTTCTATTGTCCTGTGTTTCCTTTATGTTCCTTACCCAAATAATTCAGCTCTTGCTCCAACGTGATAACAAATTGGTATCTTTGGAATAAATTTGCCAGGATCTCTCTTGGGATCAATAAGCAATTGGAATGAGCCGACTGTGGACCAGTGAGGAGCATTTTCTGTGTACTCGTGACAGTGTGGACTGTGTCATATGCTCCATCTCCCATCTTTTCCTGCCAGACCCCACGGCACTGAATCTAAGGCAAGGCATGAGTCGTCTCTTACGATCAGGCCGTTAATGTAAACTGAGATTATCATTCAATTTGACATTTCCTACATGATATTGTTAAGCTTCAAGAAATTCCTGATAGTACTTAATGGAATTAAACATGGCTGCTGAAGCGCAACGGTGTCACAGTGTTTCATTAGATTTGATCACAAATTACAAGTCTGGAAAATACATTAACAAACATGAATTTAATGAAAAAAGAAATAGCTGACACAATTAGAATAAACTCAATACTCTGTTCTACTCATAGAAAATGTCTATGCTACTTTATCTCTGTACGTCCAGATTGTTGAAAGCCAGTCTGGATTAAAGGCATCAGCTGTAATGGCCTGTTTTCATCATTGTATAGTACAGCTGCAGGATTATAATAAAGGGGTCTTAGAGCTTCCTGTTGCCTCCTTTGACTCTTGTGTTAGCACCTCTTCTCGCATCTATTAGTCGCTTCTGTTTGGGTTAATGTAGATTTATATTTCCTGCACAGGACTGCTGGCTGTGTTTCTTCGACTCAAGGTCGCCTTTTTGTTTCAGTGAAATACAGAGAAGCAGTGTTTTTTCTATTTTGCCTTGTGCTGCTTAGCTAGAGGGTGAAGGGTCTCGTGGACAGGATGGCAGCCTTGACAGTCAGCGCAGTTCCGGTTTGTTTTGCGGAGCTGCAGTGCCAGCCAGAAATGCAACACAGCAGAAACACATACACACACAGTACTCAGAAGAGCTGCACAATAAATCTCATGTCATTCTCAATGGGATGTGAGTGCTTAATAAACATGGTGTAAAAGTTTTCTGCTAGAAAAATATTTAATCTAAATATGTTTTATCTAAAAAAGCAAAGCGTTTACCACCATCTCACTCACTGTATCGCGGCCTGGGTGTAATGGCGATGTTTTCACACCATTTTGTTGCAGCCTGATGCTCAAGATCGCCGTCAGCCATCTTCAGATTAAAAAGTACCAATTACTGGCACAAAATCCTGTTTTTGGCTTCAGGAGGTACATGTTGCTAATACAGGTATTGTGTAAAGCAAAAAAACAGTAGATACAAACTTGGAGCTGAAGCTGCTATGTGCTTCTGAATGATTGTATGTGAATCACACGTTATAATGTGATCTTGATTTTCAGTGATGTAATCGCACCACACATTTTTCTCCTACTGCTCAGATTAAACACACATGCATCCATACGTTGTAGTATGCCTCCATTCCAACTCCCCTTCTTTATTTTAGATTCAGGCTGTTCCCAGCACGGCCATGACAGGCACCCAGGACCCAGACCTACATGAGCAGCGCAGAGGACCAACGCAGGAGGAAGGGGATGAGGAGGAGGAGGAGGGGGAGAGGGTGCATGTGTCAGTGGAGAGAGAGGAGAGGGAGTGGGACGGCAAGGAAGAAGAAGAGGAGGAGGAGGAGGAAAAAGAGGAGCTGCCGTACCCCACTCTAGCACCAGTGGTTCTCTTGGCTCTGACCCAAACCAGCCCACCTCGCTCCTGGTGCCTCAGAGCTGTCTGCCACCCATATCCTACTCTATAACTATGCAATCATGTGTGTATGTGTGTGTGTGTTGCTGTTTTTAAGTGGGAGAATGATTGTGTGTTTGTGTTTAAGCTCTGTACTTTCTCAAATCTGCTGTACCTACAAGGCATCTTGCACCTTACTGTTTACTTTATGTTTAAACATAGTGGAAAGAAGGTCAGTGTGTGTGTCTGTAACTGTGTGTGTGTGTGTGTGTGTGTGTGTGTGTGTGTGTGTGTGTGTGTGTGTGTGTGTGTGTGTGTGTGTGTGTGTGTGTGTGTGTGTGTGTGTGTGTGTGTTGTGTATATGTGTTTGGAATACCTCAGGTATTTCCTCGGACCCATTAGTTGTAGGAAAAGATGGCAAACATTTTTTCCTGATTGGAGGTTTCCATAGTGACAAGCCCCTAATGAATCTCCAGGGTTACAGCCGCCTGTCAGTTGCATTGTTACCGG
The DNA here is from genome assembly GCF_033239565.1 of Halichoeres trimaculatus. Classification (NCBI taxonomy): domain Eukaryota; kingdom Metazoa; phylum Chordata; class Actinopteri; order Labriformes; family Labridae; genus Halichoeres; species Halichoeres trimaculatus. Next base: position 23,089,925 of record NW_027437180.1, read on the forward strand.
CCCCCAGTTTTACAGCAGAGGGAGTCACAAATAGTCAAAAAACTCACGTCACCTCCCGGACCTCGCTCTGCTTCTGTCTTCATCGTCTCACCTCCCATTCCCCTCCCTGTCTCTCACTCTGCATCTCAGCCACTCTCGCTGAAGACCTGAAGGTGCGATTGCGTGTGTGTGTGTAGTTATCAGCACTCTAGTGTGTGTGTTAGTAGCTATGAATACTCTGAAGCATGCCTAAACGTCAGCAACACCTCAGGGATTTGTCAAGGCGAACTCCAAATTGAATATTTTCCACCAGTTTTTGCCCAATAAGTGAAGGTGTGTGAAGGTGTGTGTGTTTGGTTCCCTGGCTTGTGTGCGTGTCATTGTGCGCCCGTCTGTGCCCGTCTGTGGGTATTTGCCATTGTCAGCACTCTGTGTGCTCCATAAAATATAAATACATAATTGCTGAATAAATAAAATGTACACCAAGAGGATAAGAGAAGAATCATCTACAAATGCTCCTCTGCAGCCTGCTGAACATTGTACGCTCAGTTTGTCAGCACCAACTTACTGGACACACTTACAAACACACACATTCACAAGGGAGTGTGCACGCACGCATGCACACATCAGCGAGTGAATGCCCTCACACAAGTGAGGGAATCTCCCATGGAGAGGCTCTTTAGAGGAATCACCTGGTTGCTTGGCAACAGTGTAGCTCTGCCCCAGCAGCCCGGTTACTTCCGATTGCAATGTTTGTTTTTATGTGTCGTTTGTCTGTCATCTTATGGCTGTTCATCCAGAGCTGCTCCTGACATGTGTCCGGCTGGGTGTTTATCAGGATTAACTTTGCAGTTTGCGTGTGCGTGTGTTTGTAGCTGTTTGTGTGTTTCTGTGAGTGATCTGCGGGGGAAGTAATGTGGGTGGACTTTGTTCGACAGGGACATTAATGTGAGCGCACCGGGGTGGGGCTAGCCCCCTAGAGCTAGAAGTCACATTTTCCCTGAGGTGACCCCTCCATCTTTACTGCCTTTTTTTGCACTCAGAACATATTATAAAATTAATTTCCTAACTCCTTTGCTTCCATATCCTCCCCCTCTGAAAAGATACACTCATCCTCCTTTTGTGCCATGTGTACAACATACTGTACATCTCCTCACCCTGGCGCGGAACAAAAACAAGATTTGCTTTTGCTATTATATAACACTCTGTTGTGTTCCTTCTAAGCTACATTGATTTCTGTTATTTCCGGTTTCTTCTTCTACTTTGTGAAGTGCTGAGCTTTCTATGTGGCAGGCATCATGCTCCTTTTAAGTGTAACTTATGACTCGTATAGAAACACGTGCACACATGTAGGGAGGTGCAGGGGAGACACACACTGAGACACACACACACACACACACACACACACACACACACACACACACACACACACACACACACACACACACACACACACGAACGACATAACTTATTCAGCAGTGCATGAAACATTCAGAGCGTTTCCTTTTGTTTAAAGATGAGAAAAGCTGTATCAGTCACTTCTTTACAAGTACCTTTCTTTTCCTCCCTTTCTTCTTCTGCTGTACATCTCTTTTTATTGTTCCTCTCATCCTTCTTTACTCAATATCAATCCCTGTCCTGCTGTTTATGCCTGTTCACTCTCCTGTTTCATGAACTGCCTCTTAATTGGGCCGAGGTGTGTGGATATGTGTGTGTGTTGTGCGCGTGTGGGGGGCTGATAGGGAGACAGCGATGGATAGGAGGAGGTCTTACTCAAACTAGGGTGAGCTGTCAGAATTATTTCATCCAATTAGCATGATTCCAGCAAGTGTTTCCATAGTTACTAGCTGTCACATTCATTGTGGGTGGAGCCAGAGGACCTGACAACTTGACAGTAACTTAACTTGGTCTCTGTTTCAGGCACTCTCTTCCTCCTCCTCTCTTGTGCAGAAACCTGTACTCACTACACACCAGGTTTAACTAGGTTATGTGTAATGAACTCTGTGTGTGTGGAGTCCAGTGTGTAGGAACCAGTGGGCAGGATCCTCTTTTATTCACAGATGTTCAAAATGTGGATTCCCACTTGGACCACATGTTTTACAGTTAATACAGTAACAATTATAATCTAACAATATCAGCTTTATTTTCTTAATAAAAAAAACTTTGAGCCTGACAACGATGCTCCTCTTGCATTGCCTTGTCTTTAGGATTTCAGTTTATCACTTGGAAAATAATGCCGTAAACATAGACTGTTAAAGACATCATTGCAGTTTCAGTGGGGTCTCAGATTCCAAATGAAGGTGGTCCCCAAAATGGGAATGCTAACTCTGACTTACTCTCAGTCAGATATAAATCTAACAAAGTGGATATAGCAAGAAATATGTAGTGAGCAAGATGTAGCGGGAGGTCTCACCTCCTGTCAGTCAGCATGGCCGTAAAAGCATTCGTAAAACTTTGCTCAACTCTAAGTCTCAATAATTTTCAAAGAATATGATGACTATTAAAAAGGTTTCATTGACTCTAATGCCATATTTGCTTCTGCTTATAAATCCAATTCCTAGTGGATTACCTTATGAATTCCTTTGGTTTTTCCGTTGTTTCCATGCTTTGTATTAATTTTAACAAAGAATATGAAAAAAGGTCACTCTCTAAAACTATAACACAAGTACATCATCAAACTTATGGCACTCTTGATCATCACATTTGTGCTGTGTCAGCATGTGTCTCAGCACGTTGCTGGTGTTTCTACTTAAAATCACAGAGCCAGACATTTCACGGTAAACCATCAGCGTTTTTAGTGTAAAATTGAGCAATACTTCTAACTGCTTCTGTCTTCCTTGACTCCCTGGTCGTCATTTGCGCTCGCTGCCTCAGGCAATGAATGATGTCATTGCTTTGCAATACTCATTTATCTAAGTCAAAGGTTTATAAATGTCATCCCTATTCAAAAAGTTATGAAAAAAAACAACAAAACCCACCTCAAACCCCCACAGCACAGTTAAAGAAATGAGCTGTCCAAAGCAAAACTGTGTCTTAAATTAGGCTGTAAACATGTCCAGCATTGCTGTTTAAACTGGTGTGGGTTTTATTGGTGTTTCCTTTGCTTTTGGAGATCACCTCAAATGGACTGAACTGCAGTTTTCTGCACTTCCCCATTAATTTTGTTTCTCAGCACTTTAGATTGCTGTGTGGCAAAAACTGTAGACTTGGTAGATAATGTTGAGAGAAAAAAAAAACTGTTTTCAACCATCTGCAGTGAGAATTAAGATAATGTAAAAGTGTAAAAGAAACAGTTCATCAAGTGTCCACCTGAGGCTGAAGTACTGGAAACCACTTACACAACCATTCAAAATAGCCAATCTCACTGCAAAAATAAACGTGTTTACAATTTTATTCATAAACACTTGTAGTTTGAATAGCTCATTTCAAACTGTACAGGGGGTGTATTTCCTTACAACCCAGTAGCTCAAAGGAAATTAAGATTTCCAGTTTTGCATAACTAGAAGCAAAGCTGCCGTAGAGCCAGATGATTTAGTCAGTATGTGGCAACTGTATGGGCTTCAAAACTCTGCATCTGAAACAGATGGGTGATGTCACAGAGGCGCTCGTATATTATGTTTGTGGTATTACCTTCACTGCAAAGTCTTCATTTGTCCATACAGGCCAAGCTTGATAGACCTTTCACTCATTGGATGGTGTTTTATTTTTTTATTTTTTTTCTAAGAAACAGTCACCATTGCTGTACAATTTTGATTTTTTTTGGCGAGGTACAATTTTGACCTTAGGGTGCTATTGTGTGATAGCACATGGCAATATTAATTATCTACACTGCTGCTAGCTTTTTAAACAATTTTTGATTTTCTGCAGATTTTCTTTACTACCTTTCTAGACTATATCATGCCAGAAAACAGCTGTGCTTGTTGATGTCTTGTTCATCCAACACCAGACTTGCGTTGCCATTATTGTGCAAAAAGATACCTGTCTTTTCTTTTCCCCAGTCTAAAAGAATTACTGCTAAACAGAGAGCAGATGTATCTTGTGTATCAAAGCTCATGGTTTTCCTTGCCTCAGGTGCTTGACGTTTTCTATACACAAAAAAAAAAGATAAATCAAGAAGAGCAATTTAATATGGTTTAAGTAAATAACCCACAATCAACATTCTGGTTTAAATGAGACCTTAAAAAATTTGTCCGGGATAAAAAATTTCATTATTGTTAAACCCCTTCATGACAAGTGATTTCTGCTGAAAGTTGAGTTAATCCATCTATCTTCTATGTGTTAACATTAGGTCCTAAAAGAGTTAATCTATCTGTATCAAATAATTAGGGTGGTGACAGAGTGTCTGTGTTTGATGATTTGTGAGAAATCTTTGATGAATATAACAAGTTTCAAGGTTTCCAGTCCAGTAGTTGTTAAAATGTTTCAGTCAGGGCCAAAATGAAGAACCAGTTAATAGAGCAACAGGACCACACAGCTGTCTAATAAAGACGCACTACCCTTTATTTATATGTCCTCAATAAGGATGTTAACGTAACAACCTTCTCTCTTTTCAATTATAAATGTTATTAAGTCATCAGCAAACAGATATTACAGTAACCCATCAAGACTGCTGTAAGTTAACGTCAATAATTGATTAATAGTAAGGTAAGTGCACGCTCTGTGGAGCTCCTAGAGATAGTAAGTGGTCAAATGATCCACTTGATAGACCCTCCTGTTCAACTTAAGGGTCGAGTAATAAGGCAAGGGCTACACTAGAGGAGGATATTAGATAGCCTCAGGGACCTAACAACCTGCTGAGAAGTTGTTCTTGTTATTGATTCTGAACCAAAATATACATTTGTAAGACCCAACATTTCAGTTTTAATGAAGAATATAAGACAGTGGAGCCACTTTTAAAACCTACTCTAGCATGCTTTGAAAAAAAGTGTCTTATCCATGTGTCCCCAGAGATGATCCTTTTAAGCTAATGAATGTTGCATATGAAAACGTCCCCGCTCACTGGCCTAAGCATGTGTATCAGAGCCAAGGGTGGAGTATGATGCCAGAAAGATCAGAGTGATGTAATCTGATTTGATTTATAATCTCTTCCTGACCTTTATTACCTGTGTTGGCACTCAAGGAGAGAGAGTTTGAGTGGGGGGTTATGGGAGATGAGGATGATGATGATGGGAAGGAGGAGGGGTGGGTGATTCTTGGAGAGTGAGAGGTCGAGAGGATAAGGCAATTAAAGGGAAGGGAAGCGTGTAGAAAACATAACGTTTGTAGTTGTTCACACTCAAAGCTGGAGTCTACGGGGTCTTAACCTCTCTCGTTGTGCAGCGTGGCTTTTTTCCCCCCTTTGACATCAAGCCAGTTTTCTTCACCTCATCTCTAATTGCACTTGTTTCTTGGCCTCTGTTTTTTTTCTCCTCTTCCTTTAACTTGTATCTAAAGTCCCATCTCTCCCCCCTCCACCTCTTTGGCTATGTTAATTATTAAGTGTAGAAGTAGTTTATCTGTTGGCTGAGTCTCAGGTTCTTGACTGAGACTAAAGCTCTACCCAAGGGCGGTCGTATGTCGATGATGGCTGAAAGTGACGGAGCGGGCGCAAAGGGGAAGCAGCTGGGAGAGAAAGCAGAGTGTATGTGCACGAAAGAGGATGAGAGAGGCAAAAAAAAAGCATGGGAGAAATGATATGGAATGAAGATGGGAAATTATACGGCATTATATAAAAGAAGAAGAGGGAGAGACAGAGAGCAGGAGCAGAGCGGAGAGGAAAATAATTGGGCCAAAGAGAGGGAAAAAGGCTGCAGAGAAAAATGAGAGATGATAGAGGGAAAGGTTGAGTGTTAGGAGGGGAGATGAAGGAAAGCAAGGGGGTAAAATACTTGTTTGTGTTCATATTTTGATATTGATGATTGTCAAGGTAGCAACTATTATTTCTAGGGTTTACTTTTGCCTACACGACATTAACACAAAAAAAAAAACAATATGATTTTTGAAATGATAATAAACAATGACCAGCAACACAACAATACATAGGAGACTGTAAAATTGATTAAAGTCAATTGTAATGAATCCATTGAAAATAATGGCAGCAATCTCTCATAGTGCTCATATAAACAGTTTATAATTCACTTTTTTTTAAACTTATTTGTTTTTCATTTTCTGTTATACTGGGACTGAGATTGCACTTCAGCCAGCCTGTCTTTATATAAGACTTTGTTAGACAGCTGATTCAGAATCTTGATACTTATGACACTTATACTTTCTATTAAATTGATGGTTAATTTAAAGATCCCTTCATTTAAATCTGGGCAGCTGCAGGCTGCTCTTTATGAAATAGTGTACAGGCTAACCATCAGCTAAAATTATGACTTTAGCCTTGTATTGTAACTTTTAAGGTCTTATAAGGAGCTTATTGGTGATATTTAGATATTCTCACTTTTATCAATTTGCTTGTTTTTAATCTACAATTTTGAACGAGATTATCAGCAATTAAGGGGGTGTGATATAGCGCAGGAAAAAGGCTTATAAGTGGGCTAAACTGTTTGTGATAATGTCCATTCCAACCCACATACAGCAGTTTTACTGCAGTGGTCTGTTCAAGCTTGATCAATAAAATGAAGAGTGAGGTTACGTCGGCTCTGTTGCTGAGGTTGTAGTAGGTAGCAGAGTATTGTTGGGATATAACCAGAATTGAGTTGATGAGAGTTCACTCTGTTGATTCTGCTACGTAACAAACACGCCCAGGTGCTGAGAGCCATGCACAGCGTGACCCCTCTTGACATCCAGCCTGTTTGGAGGCGAGAGACGACAAAAACAAAAACGCATGCACATGGCGATGTATTGAAGCTGGTCAAATGATCAAGTTTATTTCATTTATCGTGAGATTGATTGATTTATTGACTTTCATCCCATGCCTACTTCTCATCTTATTGATAACTTTGTTTTCTCAAGATCACAACTTTAATCTTGTATTGTGGCTTTGATTACATGATTCTACTTTCTCTATACAGATAGTAGTTTTCTGCATACCCCGAAGCCTGCTGAAAAATATTCAGCCAGTATTTCTTTAGCTATGATTTTACTACAAATGTTATGAGTGCCTGCCCAATCCAGACTTCAAGTATGCATTTTGTGATATTGAGACTGACAGTGTAAAACAACCTTTTGAAGCATGCCTGAAGCAGAAATTATGGCCATTACTAGTATAAAACATTTGAATAATGTGAACATCTTTAATTTTAAACCACAAACATTTCTTTCTTGTTTTAAATTGTGTTTTGGGCTTTTAATGCCTTCAAAGATAGAGGAGAGGACAGTGGATAGAGTAGGAAAGGGGCTGAGAGTGGGGAGTGACATGCGGGAAACATGCCAAGGGCTGGACTCGAACCCAGGCCACCCGCTCAAGGGTGAACCTCACAGGGTGCATCCTAAACTGGTGGGCCATCTGCGCCCCGACGGTAAATATTTCTGCGAAGGCTGAGTGGAGAAATGAAAGAGATGGAGGAGAGGACGTCCCCTCTATCGTTTATACTCTGTGTTGAATGATGGGCCAAGCGTGGAGAAACTCCCATCTCATCCATCACTCACACCTTGACCCTGCCCCATCTCGTGTTTAACAATGCATGCGTGTGTGTCTTTTGTGTGTGTGTAATAATGGACACACAGGGTTACCTAAGCTGCTGTAACTTACACCAATAAAGCAGGATTTAAAGGACCCTCATCAGCACTGAGGAAACAGAGGATGCTGCAGCAGGAGTTGTGCTGAAGGACGTTGTTTTCTATTGTATGTGTGTGTTTGTGTGCGTGTGTGTTTGTTTATGTAAGTGTGTTTGTTTGTGTGCGTATTAATTGTGTTTCCAGCCCAGACAGGATGCAAGCGGATTGTGAAACTCAGAAGTCAGTTCCCACGGTGAGATGGGGGTTCCCATGGCAACCACAGCAAAGGGAGGACACTGGATTACCCCTGCTCCCCCTTTCTTTCTCTCTATCCCCCACACTTTTTCCCTCTTTTACTCTCACACCCTTCCTTTTCTATCCTTTTTTTGTCTTTCCCTCCCTCTAACGTGCGCTCATTTTGCATATCTCCACTCTTTTTACTCTCTCATCCTTTCTCTCCAACTCTCACCCCCTTCCGTCTCCACACTCTTGCTGTTTCTGTCTCACTTTATTTCACCCCCTTCCTCTCTCTTTCTCACCCTCTCCTCTCACCCTCGCCCCTCTCTCTTTTTCTGTCTCAAGGGTGATAAAAGATTGTACTCTCATTAATTTTTCTGCCCTCTTGAGAGCAAAGTGTCCGGGAAAGGGGACTGTGCGTGTCAATCCATGTGTGTGTGTGTGTGTGTCAGTGTGTATGCTCCTGGCTCTGTTATCTATGCGTCCTTGGTTCTTGAATACATCGCTGTCAACCATTCTGCGGTTTATGAGCAAATGTGAGTGTGTGTGTGCGAATGTTTGTTCGAATTCAACACAGTCATTCCTTTAACTTTCTACTTCTGACTAGTTCTCTCCTTTTAACGCTTTATGTTTTCTGTTCTGAGCCCTGTGTTATTTTGACAGCTAGTAGGCAACACTGATGCGCAAACACACACCCTACACAAGCTTACACTTGCACTGACTTTAGATGTGTTGCAGTGTGTTTCATGGTAGCTGTCTTTCTTTTGTAGTTGTGAACATGAAAGGTGTCAAAATGCTCTGTTAGAAGTTGCGCTTGTAAATTAACGTTGATATATTTAAGCCTATTACTGCAAGTTTCCACTCTTATTCGAGTTGTTGTTTTTCCTAGGTTAGTACATTTGGTTCTGTGCTCACAAATTTAATTTTTGGAGCAGTGAGCCACATAATGCACACATGGATTTGTGGCTTCTTGCTCACTCAGATGGTTTTGTTCACTCCTGTCATGTTCCATGCTCTGCAACATAAACATGGCCAGACTTTTCATATGTACCTAAGACTCCTCTGGGTTGCATCTGACTGTTTTACTGCCAGATGCCTTTATATAGAGAGGAGTAAAGTCAAAGGCAAATACTGAATAAAATAAGGAACCTAATTCATGCAGATGAATCCACAAATGGAAAGAAGAGGTCATTGAATGGTTTGATGTGAAAAAAATCATGTTGATAACAAAAATAATATCGTCACAGTCGCAAGATTTCAGCCAGAGACTACTATCTAAGAGGATAATGTGATGTGTTTGCAGGGCACATTTTAAGCCAGTTTGGGGCACCTGGGGGAAGCTGAATCTGGACATGCTGACAGCAGTTTACCAAGCTGAAACCTCCACTCTAAAAATATAAGACAATGCGGAAGTGTGAAAATCTGCTGTTTCTTGAGTGTCCGCTCAAGGCTGGCAGGAAGTACCAAAAGTCACATACACACCAAGCCAAAAAATAAAAAAAATGTTATTACAGCAGAAATAAACATATTTACAGCCTGGAAAAAAAAAAAGTCTGGGGTGAATTTTTTTCTAACTTGGGAGTTTAGAAGATATTAAGATCCTGAGTTCACCCAACCAGAGGCACAGCTCAGCTCAGGTGACTGACGGGCGCCCTATGGCTGTTTGTGGAGATTCCTAGCCCACGTCATTTCAGCATGGCTGCAAAAGCTGGTTTGCTTCAAAAACCCCTCCCAGAAACCTATTAGTCAGTTGAATAAGCTAACATACTTAATACACTAAAACATGCTTATATCAAATGTTAATGTTCAGTGCTTGGCATGTTGTTGATCCTTGACCTGTGGCACATGGTTTGAGCGTGTGAGCATTTTGGCCATCCTGCTGAACTGTGTGACTCTGGGGATGTTCCAGCCCTGTGGCCACACCCCCTACGTGCTGCAGGTAAGCGCTCTCTCTCATACACACACACACCACACACACACACACACACATCACAAAGATATTCACACACATAATTACAAACTAATTATGTTCCGCTGTGAGACTTTATTATCAAGGGTCTGAAAAGTTTTTACTGCAATTATTTTCCTACTTAATCTGTTGACGCTAATCCTTTTTGTGTGCTGGTGTGTGTGTGTGTGTTCGTGTGTTCGTGTGTGTGTGTGTGTGTGTGTGTGTGTGTGGGTGGGTGTGTGTGTGTGTGTGTGTGCTCGCAGGCTCTGGACGATGGTATCTTTGTGTTTTTCGCTGGGGAAATGGTGGTGAAGATGGTGGCCCTTGGGGTCATAGGTCAGAGCGGTTACCTTGGGGACACATGGAACAGATTGGACTTCTTCATTGTTGTAATTGGGTGAGTATTTGATGGAGCCCCCCCCCCACACACACTCACACACTCTGCATGCACACGCATGCACATGTGCATGTGACATTAAATATGAGCCAAAAGTGTGTGTTTATGTGTGTGTTTTGTGTAAAGCTTAGACACTTGTTTAATGCCAGTTAAATGTCAAGCATGTGTGTGTGCACGCGGGTGTTGTGTGTGTGTGTGTGTGTGTGTGTGTGTGTGTGTGTGTGTGTGTGTGAGACGGCTCTGTAGAATGACAATGGCATTGTTCGGTCCTGAGAGACAGGGACCTCAGTGATTGGTAGTTAAAAGGCAATGTATCCCAGAGACGCAGCTCTGCGTTCGGCTGGATTCCCTGTGGACGTTCAGGGTTTGCCAAGGTCATGCTGATCATGATGCCAGTGACTCTATGGTGGCTTTCCTATTTACAGAATGCTAGAGTACTCCCTTGATGGACACAACGTCAGCCTATCAGCTATCAGGACCGTCCGAGTTCTCCGCCCACTGCGAGCCATCAACAGAGTTCCCAGTGAGTTTCTCTCCTCTCTTTCCAACATACACTCACAAAGTATTATGAGTCTTATTGTCTTGCATTGATTTGGCACTGTGCTCAGGCACACTGGATTTTAAATTAAACACTTACTATGAGGTTAAAGTGCTGACTTCTATTTTCAAAAGCTTTAAAGTGTGTTCACATCCAATTTAGGAATAGAGGACTCTCTTGACTTTAGGACAAAGCAGTTGGTCAGAGATTGTAAAGAGAGCAGAGAGAGGGCAACTTAGGAGATTTTCTTGTTCAAAGCGTATAATGTTCTTGACTGGACAAGTCGCTGACCTGACAGCAATCCAACACATTGTGTGTTTGACTCACAGAGGAGCAGATTTAAGCCTCCGAAATGAGCGCAGAGTGAAGATGACTGCAGTACAGGGGCTGGCAGAGCATAAGAAAATGTATTCCAAATGTCAGCTGAAGACTGTCTGGGAAAACAGAATTTGGCTGTGCATTAAGATAGACATTGCAGTTCCTTCTCCTCCTTGTGTACAAAATTGAAGCCAGAATACTCATCATGACAGGCGCTGACATCTTTCCTTATGACATCAGAAGTCTGCCCCTTCTGCTAACCAAAACAAAAAACAGAACCTGTAATAAAATGGCAGAAATCGCTCAGGTTGGTACAGTCCTCAGAACAACAAGGGCACTTAGGTAAAGAAGGGGAAACTAGCGCAGAATACTGTCGCTGATGGAAATTAACAAACAGCCCTATAAACAATAAAATAATGATTGTACTCTCTTTTTTGAACTTTGTGATCAAATTTGCTATTTGATCTTAGTTAGATACCTCACACAAAGACAATGTAAAATTATGATTTTAATACCATTACATTCAGTTGATATGTTGGTTTATTTTTCCTACACTATCAAGGATGTGTAGTAGTCATGCTGAGTCCATGTGTTTTCTGTGATCCTTAAAGTCCACCACCTCTTTTATCCTTCCTGGCTGTTTGTTTACATTGCTCTGGGTCTTGTACTGTGCTCTTGTCAGACAAAAAAGGAGGTTTTTGTCCTACTTCCTTGAGCAGGGACTCCGCTTCCTAACTTCTAGCTGGAAAAAAAAAGCAGTCAGGGTGGTATGCAAGTGACATGACCTGCATACTGAGTTACAACCTCTGCCACTGTACATGTTTAAACACTTCAGAAAGTCCTTCATGGAAAAAAGTAAAAAATAAAACAAGTGTGTGGGACTTACTGCATGTTAGATTGTCTAATCAACTTCCTGTCCCCTATAAATGGCAGAGCATGAGTAAAATGAGATAAACTTCTTGATCATCTGATGTTGAAACACCCTCTTCTAAGGCCTTGTACACACGTAGCTGGGCATTTTTAAAAAACAAACCTCTTTGGATTTTAAAAATACTTTTGTCCACACAGACCCACCAATAAGTGGGACTCGAAGCATGCCATATCAATATTCAGCAGTGTTTTTCAGACATGAAACGTGCTAGCCAATCAGAATGAACCTCTGCCATTAGACTGTGAAGTTTGAGAACCAAAAACTCTGTTTCCCGGCGTCTACATGAAACCATGAAACCAGAGTTTTCCAAAATCTTCACTTTGGCCGGAGTTTTCAGAAAACATTGTTTTTACTGATGAAAACTGTGGTTTAGTGTGGATGACAGGCTTAAACGTATAAAAATATATGCAGTTTCCCAGATACCCTGGCTATGTGTGGACATGGACTAAGAAGTCACATCCTCATTAGTTACAACAGAGACTTTGAAAAACGTGTCACTGTCCTTGTGTTCTTTGATGGTGCTGTAAATTCATCTTCATTTCTTTACTTTCCCTACGCTGCCCACTTTTTAACTGCAGCAGCTCTACTTTTGATGGATGCGTGCGTAAACAAATCAGGGCACAGGGAACAAAGTCATGGGAATCATTGTGATGCTTGTGTTGTTCGTAACAGCTCGTTGCACAAACTGGCCGGCCAACTTGATGTTTTTTTACAACCCTCTGTGACCTTGGCAGAGCTTGGACTGAGTTCTTGTAACACTGTAGAGTGTGTTTGAAGTAGCCAAGTCTAAGAGCAGTAAAGAGGAATATTTCAGATCTGTGCTCTTCAGCAGAGTGGAGTGGAGGCCAATTATCAGTATTTGAACTCTAATTATTGCCCATTCAATTAATTGCACTGTTCCAGTTTTCAGCAGAATACATTAAGAGATTTTCTTCTGGCTGGCTGGCAAACACTTCTGCCTGACGTTGAGCTTTAAATGTGGATTTTTGTAAGGCTGTAGCGTGTAGTTACTGACGGGGTTAAGAGTTTTTTTTTATTAACAGCTTATTAGATAATTTCAAACTCCTCACCCAGGCACAGGAGGTTGAATAATAGGAATAAAAACATACAGAGTGATGTGAATCAATTTGCAGTGTACCACTTGGCCACTGTCTGATTTGAAATACAATACACTTAAAGGACATCAATCTCAAGTCAAAGGAAAACCTTTTGTCATCACTGTTCGAATAGAAATCAGTGGTTAAATGAGCAGGAACCACTATGATTTGTCGATTTCATGTTTACATGTAGCTGGATGTTATCTAGATTTTATGTTACCTGTAGTACTATTGAGGGATGGGTAAAAATATCGATGCATCAAAATATTGCCTCGCCCGATTCAATACTGATCCATCAAATCCTCTGAATCGATTCATCTTCCTGGTAAATTGGGGGAGTGTGTGTGTTATTCGCGTTGTGAGGACTTGGGCCACGAGAGACCAAACAACAAAAAAATGGCAGCCAAAGCAGCAGCAGCAGCATAAAGCCAGATCCTTCAGCTTTAAAGTCTGATGTTTGGGTTTTTTTATTGCTCCAAAAGGTGAGGTGACATACCACATATGTTCACATGGAGCATGAAAATCGATAATTGAAGCATTTAAATCAACATCAAATCGAATTGCAACCTAAAAAATCAAAATCAAGTTGATTTGTGAGGTTCTTAGCAATACTCATCCCTAGTTATATTCTAAAATGCAATACCTGTCACTTTCACTATAATAAACACATTATTTAGGCCCCAGGAGGGGTCACTGAACAGTTTTGACCAGAATGCAACCTGTGGTACAAACATAAAAACTGATCGTTCAGATATGTCACTTAATGCACTTCTTAATCAGTGTCTTCTGCATCTGTTTCTGACTCACTGACAAACATATACAGCTGGACTCAGCCATGTTTAACAAGTTTCTATGGTAATACAATGCTCTAGTCATGTTGGGGCAGGGGTGATAGGAGCTCATTTAGATTTAAATGTCCTCCTTAAGGACGTTAAGAGACAAACTCTGAAACCGATCATAATCAGAAAGGCTATTTAGAGCTTGTCCAAGGTCTCCTCTGGTGCTGGATTCATATAATATTTAGAATCAAACATAGTAAGTATGTTTCATCTAGGCAACAGGGGACTGCGTTAAATGATTGAAAAGTAGCATATGTCATCTACGGGCCTGTTTGTGGCAGTGGAAGCTACATTTCGCTTCATTTATCCTGAGATGTTAGCAAGCTTTACACTTTGAATTTAAACTGTTACCAGCATCAAACTGTCTGGTTGCTGCGTGGTTGGTTGTCAGACTCTGTATCCCAGCCATGGGATCAAGCTTTTCAGGACTCAGGCAGGATCATTTCAGAGCAGCCAGAGTTTTTTGGGGGGGGTTAGATGAGAGTCTAAGTGGTAACCTTACGCTGTGTTTTTCTGTGGTTCTTGTGATTGCATCATCTGTAGGAACAAAGGAAAGAGTCCTCAAGAATGCATTGATATTTATCTTTTTATTATTATATCAACACATACTCACTCAACATGTCTTAAGAGAAAAACTACTCTGCTGTACTTCCATCGCCAAAATTGTGCACACACTTGTCATCATTGTTTACAGCTTGTAAACAGGTCTATACTCTCAGAGTTGTGACTGTCTTTTGTCTTCACTAGTTTTTTGCAAGCTGCAGTACCTGGTAACTAATTATTATTTTGCTCTCTGCTCTCTTTTTATGTGTGTGTGTGTGTGTGTGTGTGTGTGTGTGTGTGTGTGTGTGTGTGTGTGTGTTGGTAGGTATGCGCATCCTGGTGACCCTTCTCCTGGACACACTTCCAATGCTGGGCAACGTGCTGGCACTGTGCTTCTTTGTCTTCTTCATCTTTGGCATCGTTGGGGTGCAGCTGTGGGCAGGGCTTCTCAGAAACCGCTGTTTCATGGGAGAGGATGTCAAGATGTGAGTTACCATAGCAACCGACAGATGTGACATCACGGGATGCCCTGGCCTCATTACTCCAAACCTGTTGTTAGAAGTTTGCTCACAAGTGATTAGCCTCTTTCACCCAGCTGTTATTTGTAAAAGGGAGATCAATATCACAGATAGTCTGATCCTGTTTGTTCTCTAATCAGTGCCGTCTGGGAGGAAGCAAATGTGCAAATGTGTTCCCTGCTGGAACCTCAAGCATTAGAGATCACAAATCAGGGATTAAGGAGGCTAAGTGAATTCAGTGTGTTGTTATTCAGACACTCGGGGGCTGTTTCAGCACCCACCTACAGAGCTATTCTGTCACTTCAGTTCTCTTCATGATCCCTGGTGCCATGTCGAATCTGTGCGGGACACGGCACTCCCACCTCACATGGTCTCACAACACGGTCGTATAGTATCACTTAACATCAGCTAACATCATACTCACCTCATGGCCTCACATCTGGTCAACCATCCTGCTGAGATAATTATCTCTGACATTAGTGTGGTGGTTTACGTCCACTTCAGGGTGCATTTTAGGACAGGCTTACATTTCAGTACTGTGTGGATTAGTGAGATAAGCTTACTAGTATTTACTATAGACTATTAATTGTTACATAACACAGATGCAAATTAATATTCTGTGTCTACTGATTAAATGTGTAGGTAATATTCAGCTCTTTAGCCGCTCAGTAGATAACGTTTTTTGGGTGGCAGGTGAAGCAATAATATCCGACAGTTCCTTAACACTAAAAAAAGAAACTGTTAACAAAAGCTGTCCAAAAGTTTTATCCATCATGATAGTTCTTCCCACTGAGCATCTAATCTGTCTGTCAAGACACGAGCAGCAGATTGAGTTAGTTAAGGGACACAGAGTTAAATGTGTCTATTACCTGCAGTAAATCTGGTGCAGGTAGAAATCCTCACTGCCTCCTTGCATTGCCAATGATTATTTTTTCCTGATAAATATCAGGGACCATGACGCCACCATCTAACAGAGACGACATCAGTTTAATGCTTGCATTTAATCTTTTTTTGCTGTTGTGAAAGAGGGGTGTTAGGCTTATTTCTCTTGGTTTATATTGCTCCTCTGATTGTTTTGAGGTGCCTTTGTATGACAAACAGCTCAAAAACCTTTTTACTTATCTCAGATTTGTGTATTTGAAAACCCTCATTTCAGCCTCTGTCTGACATACCTGAATTCACCTACTGTCCTTTTGGGAACCCAATATTCTGTAAGCCTTCTCCACTGTTGCCATTCAACAAATAACTTTTTTCAAAAGACACCTTTTCTATTTTGAGGTCATTTATATTTACAAATCTCAGGTTGTTTTTGCTAAATACTCATGTGAATTTTTTAATAAGCTGTTCAGAGATTATGTTTCATCTGATATTCCAAAACATTTACCTCACAGTCTTTAACTTTATTAATAGCTTGTGCAGAAATCTATATTTACTATTTACTAAGCATAAAACCACCTCTTTACCTTAAGCTCTGTGTCTGTGTAAGCTGTGAGTCGTCACAGTTTGATGAGACATCCGTAAAGCATAGTTAGTGAGACGGTTCGTGGTTCCAATTGACTCAAAACATTATAATATTATAATATTATATATTATGATAATATATTTATTCGGGGTGCACTGATCACAATTTTCTAGCGGATCACCAGTCACCGACCTTTAAAAAGTCTGACCTGCCAATACCGATTTGGGCTGATACCTATTTTTATTCTTTATTTTTTATAACTGACAGCATATACTTTCAATGTTCCAATCTTATTTTATTGAAAATCATTGAACAATACCTGTGAAAAAATGAAATCTTTATGTTCTAACTTAACCAATAAAGTGTCCTGAGTTTTAGGTCTCAAAGCAAAAAGCAACAATGGCTGGCTGTCAGACATTCCTGGAGGTATATATGATCAGATTCATATGTAAGGATGGGCCGATCACCCAAAATTAAGGAAACCGGCATGTCTAACATTTATTATTATAATATGGATAAAATGTCAATTTTAATACAGGTATAGTTATTAACCATCATAAAATAAATAAATAAAATGAAAAAAGACATGAAACTGTGCGTTTTTGTCCGTAGGCCAAGACTAAGACTAACTCTTTAGCTGTCCAAAGTAACACTGGGCAATGGTACTTTCGAAACATTGAGCTCAGTGCAACTTTAGGTACCATAAGTAAAAAAAAAAAAAATTCTAACGCTGAAAGCCATAAATACAAAACATGAGCATAAAAAACCTAAAATAAATAAGACCATTTAAATGCATGGGCCTTATGCAGTATATTCTCAGCTGGGCATACAGCACTGCTGATCCTGTGCTTCAGATGTCTGTCTGTTCAGCAGTGAGACTGAGGTTGGAGGAAAGACAACTGGAACAAGTCACTGCTTTACCTTAGGTAGACTTTGTAACGTCTACCTGCAGATAGCAGTTCAGGCTGAAGTATGCGTGAGCAGGTCCTTGTGATCTTATGTGCCCCTCTGACAGCAGTCACTTGACAAATGACCTGAAATGAACTGGCACTACGGTCAACAATTTGATTAAGATTAGCAAACTCAATAAAACACTTCAAACTGGCTTTGTTAGGTAAGTGTTTGGACCTGACTCTGCAGCCGTCCTTGTCACAGTTTAGTGGTCCAGGTTATGATGGCTGCAGCACAGCAGTGCGACTGATGTCCTGTTTTTATATGTTATTGTTTAAGGTGTCTTTCTAGCATTTTTCACACTTTTCATGATTTTCTGATGATTTATAAGTGAAATAGCAAACAATAGCACTCACACCAAGAACAATCCCCCCACAGAGACGATCAAGTTTACTCTCTCAGACAACAACAGAAGCACCAACACTGGACTAAAGTGAGGAAGCTGAGAAAATGTGATTACATTTCAAGAACACTACAGCTGTATAAGGAAATGCAATATCACGGTGCTGCTCGCTCGTGCCTTGTCCACATCTGGCCACATCTACCTGCTATTTATGAGCCTTTGGATTTTCAAATGAAACTTCTCCTTCTATAGATTTTGTTTTCAGCCAGTAATTTGGATTTCTTTCTGCTCCATAAACAACAAAATGACCTTTTCTAATCAGAAGTGAGGGAGTAGCGCTCCTCTGTGACCCTACTCCACAACACACATGATTGATTGTTTATCTCTCCACTGCACCCGCCCTCTCTCTTTCCTTCTCTTCTCTTCCCTTCATCTGTGATTCTCTCTGTTCCCTCATTTCCTCCTTCAACACCCTTGTGAATTTCTTACTTTCTGTTTTCTTTAATGAAAGAAAAATAAAGAAAAAAAGACAGAAGACACTGTTTCTCCCCATAGCCTCAACACAATCCAACTTTGACTTAAAATATGAATTACAGACCTTATTTTGTTGTGTTTTCATAACTCAAACAATATTGTCTATATTTTTCTTAAGTTCAACAAATGCCTTTTTAGAAATGAAACCAACTATTTATTGATTTGTCTAACTGGTGTTATTTTTTATAGCCACAGCCTGAAATTCCCATGTGCCACTGAGCTCCAGTGTTGTCCAAACCACGGAGTGGCTTACATGATAATTATTTCACAAAGAGCTGCTTTTGGTTATTTTGAGTCTCATCCCCTGCTGTTCTACTGGCACATCAAATGTTGCTGCCAAGAATAGTCAAAAGGCACTACAATATTTGCGCTGGTCTGTGAATCTAGATATTTCTGTTTGTGATAATATGCATTAAAACTCCCATGCAGCAGTTATTCTGCAGTGGTTTGTTCTAATTTGAGGGCCTATAAAAAAATGTAGAGCCAGATTGTGTTTGCTCTGCTTGGTGAGGTTTTTGTTGGTAGATGAGCACTGACAGGACATAATGAAAATTTTGCCATTGTTACAAGTTACGGTCACGTCTCAGAGCACTGGGCTTTGAGTTACACTACACAGCTGTAAATCAGATTAATACACGAATACCAAGTTGAAACGGTATCTGTTATTCACCTTTCTCCCTTCTACCTTCCAGGAGATACAACATTTCCTTCCTGAGTGGCTACTATCGGCCGGATGGCACTGATGACCACCCCTTCATCTGCTCGACAGAGAGAGAAAACGGGATGCTTCGGTGTTCTGACGTACCTCGTCGCCGTGTGGCTGGGAATTCCTGCTTCCTGAGTGCTGAGGAAGCTTTTCCAGAGATTGGCCGTACAGTGGATCCATCCGGGTCGTGTGTGAACTGGTACCAGTATTACAACGAATGTCGGGCTGGGGAAGTAAACCCACACAAGGGAGCTATAAACTTTGATAATATTGGATATGCATGGATCGCCATTTTTCAGGTAAACAGTTACATCATTGCGTGAATACACTTTTAGTACAAGTATAACAGAAATGCAGCACAACTCTTAATGCCGCGTTTCTCTTATGCTCTAAAACAGGTGATCACTCTGGAGGGCTGGGTCGACATCATGTACTATGTCATGGATGCACATTCTTTTTACAATTTCATTTACTTCATCTTCCTCATTATCGTAAGTATAAAATCCCCCCACACACACACACACACACTCACTCACTCAAACTTGTAGTGATGTCTTGCTCTGTGTGTAATATACGGCTTATCTTGACCAGGTGGGATCCTTCTTCATGATCAATCTGTGCCTGGTCGTCATTGCAACTCAGTTTTCTGAAACCAAGCAGAGAGAACACGCCTTAATGAAGTCGGAACAGCACGCCCGACAGCTCCACCAATCAGCTTCCACTCTGGCAAGCGACAGCCAGCCGGGGAGCTGCTACGAGGAGATCATCCGCTACCTGGCGCACTTAGGTCGCAAGGCATTGCGACGACTGTCACGGTTCTATGCTCAGAAACGCACACACTTCCACTGCGTGTGTGTATGCAAGAGAGACAGAGGGGTGGGATCTGCCAGAGGGAGCGGAGTTGGGGAGATGAATGGACTTGCCCACAGGCACTCGGGCCACGCCCCCAACGACCTCCCGCACCTTCATCAGCTATACCACCATCATCAACAGCATCATCAGCAGCAGCCTCAGCTGCCACAGTCTGAGCCTGCAGTCAGTAATGGAGGGAACGGATTTAATTACCCCTTTATAGCACCACTCTTCAGTCACCTGGATGCAAAGGACCTGGACCACAAGAGGCTGGTTTCCATGGAGAGTGTCAACAGACTGCCTCAGCTGGTGGCGGAGCATGGTGAGAAACTTGGAAATGTGTGTTTGTGTTTGTGTGTGTGAGTCTGTGTGTACTCTCAAGGGTGGATGCAGATGTAGAGGCACTCAGCAAAGACCAACATCAGGCCCCTGCTGTCAAGCATCTTTAGCACTTTTAACCTCTGATAAAAAAGAAGTTCTAGGCCTCTGTTTGCATTTGTGAGAGATTCAGGTTAACTTTTTTTTCTTTTCATCTCTCCTTTGAGAAATAATCTTTGAGGCTCGGTTCACCCAAGTTACAAAAGAACTTTTTTTCTCACTAACCCTCAGTCACATTTAAACATGCAGATCACAGACTTCTGCTGCTTCTGACACAGCAGAAGTGAATTTAATTTGGTTTTTCGTGCTGAAAGCATTACAATAAGAAGAAAGATCAGCTTTAGAAGGCTTAAGTCTGCACAATTTTCACATTACATTGACAAGCTTTAAGTTATGTGCCTTCATCAGGCCTATATGACAAACTGGAAGAAGAGTGCGGTTGTGTTTGATGTTGTCAAGTAATTAGCCTGGGGCCAACACATCTGTGTGTCTCTTACATAAGATTGCACCTGGGTATTGTAGTCCCATGGCCTTTGTGGAGTGTAAATATGGAGAATAAGGGATTTGATGTTTAAAAGACTGAAAAGGCACACGTAGTGACAGCAGTTGTATACTCATGCATAAACAAAAATATCTGACAGATGTTTTCATACCAAACAACTCAGTAACTTAAAAAACTCACATTCATGGAATTAGAGCATTACGTCCAAACTAATTCCCCAGACAAGTGATCTCACTTCATTTCTCTCTGACTTCACTAACTGTCCAAAGCTCCTCCCCTGTGTAAGATGCTCTGATTCCCTGGAGTCTGAGGGCAGGTAGATGGAAAGTAATTACTCATGAAAATGGCTTGCACATCTTTGACAAACTGTTCCTTTTGTCTTTGCTTCATGTGTGATAACAATCTTGATTGAAAACCTTCTACTTGTTTGCGATAGGTGCACAACTGCAACCTGGGGAGTTGCACTGGTTGAACAGTAGCATCTCTGTTCAGGGACAAAGTCAAGTAACTCTGGGTATACCACACATCCTTTTCATGACTAAAGAACATTGAGAAAGTCTAAAACTTTCACTTACAGTTGGTCCTCAAGGATTTGAAGGTGTTGATTTCCCAGATGTGAAGAGTTAAAAGGGTACTTGATAAAATTGCTCTTCCATCAATTTGGGGCACTTACCTCGGATAAACTGGAAATGGATTGCCAAACTAGAGCTACAGGCACTTAGATATCTCAACTTTTAAATCCTTTGGTCAAGCTTTGAAAACATACATTTCTTAAATTCTTTGCAGCCAGAATTTTACTACTATCAAAAAATTCTAACCCCTAAAAATCTGAACGATGGTGACAGGATTTTAGACTGACCCTGGACCAGATTTTGACAGAGAAAAGTAACCACTGATATGTGCTGGTCTTGCGTCTAATTGAGCTGGAATGACAAGAAGACCCTCTCTTTGTAGATTGTGCGCATATATTTAAACAGATAGCATGATCGATGAGTGTTAACCCTTATTATGTATCAGATTTCACTCAGCTGTGATGTTCTGCAGAAAATGCTTCAGTCTGGGGATATTCCCATTTAGCTGACTGAAGACTAAACATTGGTACCCTCTGTACTAGTCAGCAATTAAATAAGATTCACTTTAACCTATGACTGATATACTTATTATTGTTGGTCTGAAATACGAGTGATGCATTGTGTCTAATTTATGGTGACGCCACCTCAACTCGAGTGGGCCATGTGTAACCAGGACAGGTGTGTGGACATTAACCAGCACAGCTGAGGCTGCTCGCTCTGCTAACTTTGGGCATGCACAGCAAACCAGTATGCCATTGTTTCATCACAGATTCTGAGTTTTGCGGTGTTAAAGAGCTTAGACTCATGTGTTTTCTTATTTTTAAATTAGTCTGTTGGTTTCTATTTGAAATTTTGCTTAAGCAACAAGGAAATCAGTCACTTCAGAACAACAGACTGTTCTAAAGAAACTAAGAACTGAAGAGCTGAGCAAACTTTGCTGGAAAACTGTTTGATGTCACTGTTTTTAAAACAGGCGTAGCAAGCATTAGACTCCATTTACTCGCTGCTGGGAAATTCTTCCTAAAACTTGAACAGTTTTCAGTTTTCAAAAAGTTTCAGAGATTTAATTTTGTTCATAACTGAAAAGGGTTTTTTGGTGTAAGAAGAAAATTAGCAGAATCTTAAATTCATGTGTAGCCGCAAAATTCTCAGTATATACAGATGCGTCTTGATAAATTAGAATATTGCAGAAAAGTTGTTTCCTTTTTCGTAGTTTCAATCAAAAAAATGAAACCTATTATGTAGATTCAAACTTATTAAGAATGTTTTTTGCTTAAAATCATTAAAAACCCCAAATTTGGTGCTGCCCACAGCAATGATGACCCTGTCAGCTTCTTAATTGATAAAATCTTAAAGATTAAAGATAAAGTCTGTAAACATTCTCATTATATGGCAGTAAGACAGGCTGTGAAATCACAGAAACAGCTTTGAAACGAGAGTTATGTATGAAACCACGGTTTTATGAACCCTGGATGACTACCAGAGGCAGTTCTTCTAACCGATGTCTTCATCTC
Organism: Halichoeres trimaculatus; assembly: GCF_033239565.1. Classification (NCBI taxonomy): domain Eukaryota; kingdom Metazoa; phylum Chordata; class Actinopteri; order Labriformes; family Labridae; genus Halichoeres; species Halichoeres trimaculatus. The sequence goes on from NW_027437180.1 coordinate 23,112,731, forward strand.
AGGCAAGCCCAGGTAGAGTATTGATCTCAACAAAGTCACACGTGACCTCAGATAACCCTTGACAGGTATATCTACCAGTGTTATCTGTGTGCTCAGAAGGGATAAAGGTACTGAAGGAAATCCAGAACTGCTGGGACCGAAAAGTATACCGGGTCAAGTTCCCAACCCAAACACCAGTTGGAGAAAGACTTCCAGCTATTGTCGTATTGTAGCTGTGTTGACAGTGGTCTGGCATGCAGAATTGTCATCTTGACTGTCTCTGCGCAACAACTGTGCATTGGTTCTGGCCCCTTAGTGACCACACCTACAGCTGAAGGCAGCTGGGGTTGGGATGCCAAATCTTTCCCTCCAGGTGGTATAGAAAATGCTTTCTGCTTAAGAGCCACGAGGGTGCCCCACAGCAGACTCTCTTCAGCAGTGGGAACCAAGTCCTGGCTGGCCAGCGGGGGGCCACAAGGAGGAGTTAGTGTCCCCAATGGAGCACCCTGAGTGATGTAGGCCATATCAGCGGAAACGGCAGAAAGGCACAGAGAAGTCCGCTTGGCCCCTCATGAGCCAGGGCATCCTAGCCCAGGCTGTTGAGAGTGTAGAGCGTTGAGAGCATAGAAATGATCCCTGCTCTTCTGGATAGACCACGCTGCTAGTTTGTCCACGGCTCGGTATGAAGATAATCTGTCGCAGCCTTAGGAGGGCGAGCGACGGTCACAGGGCTAACAGCGACAGTTAGTCTTCTTGTCAGATGCTTATTAGCTCTGTGCTATTAGCAGTGACCTGCGTAAGCGAGATGATCCAAGGGAATGACCACTCTGATGACACCAGTAGTTATACCTGTCAGGGGTCTTCGAAGTCACACGTGACTTTGTTGATATTAATACACGACCTGTGCTTGCGCGAGATGGAGACATCCAGTAAGAAAAACTGCCTCTATCAGTCAGGAAGGGTGAAACAAAAACAAATATATACTTTTGACTTTTTTAAGTTCCTTCTTCAGATCAAATTCAAGCCATATGTATGGACAGTTAATTCCTCCAGGCACTGCTTAAAAAATTGATTCCCAGTTAATATTTGTTTCACGTCATCCCCCACTTCTGTCCCATGATTCCTGTCTCTTTGTCTCAAGTAAAGATTAAATAATTTAACCAGGAATGCTGATGAAAGAGGGTCTCGATTTTCAGCATAAAACTCAGTTTTCATGTCAGCACATATTAAAAAGGCATAAATAACAATACTGCAATGTTTGTGATGTGGTGATTTGATGACATGATGACATGGTAACGGTTTACTGACCTGTCAGATAGAGCTTCTGTCTCCTCAGAAGACATGATGTAGTTTTCACATTCTGAGTTGTTCTCATGACGAGGGAAATAACCTTGATGTGTGAAATAAGTTGAATAGCTCAGTAAAGACATGCGCATTTATTACAGCTCAGTGATAAATTCTAATTGTAGCTGGGGCTCTTCCCATGGACAAAAAGTGCAGTAGAAATAATTCAGTATGCTGTTACATGCACTTGGGATCCTGGGCCCAGACTCTGAAAATCACAGTGTATTTAACGAATATATAATGCAGAACCATTCTCTTTTCTCAAGTCTGCCAGCTGAAAGTTTCCTTGCTACCCACATTATCTATAGACTCATACCACAGAACAGCTAGATTGGATTTACTGTATCAGTCTCGGGCGAAACAAGAGTTTGTTGTAATTGTGATGACAAGTACAGGCGAGATTAGTATTTGTTGTTATGTCATCGACAGTGTTCCTCCCGCGCTGCTTGCTAATGAATTCTGCTGAAATCTTACTCCTGCTTCACTCCACACTCCTTCCCCCCAACACACACTCTCACACACTCAGAGAACCACACATCCCTGTTCTAATAAAAGAACTCCCCCTCTGCTCAAAAGCATCCCAACTGCGCAGTTGCTTCCATGTTATTGAATTTCATCTCCCAGAAATGAAATGAAGGTGCCCTCCTCCACCCAGCATCCAATATATATTGTGTGACATAATGTCAACACACAGAATTAACTATCTGCAAACCTTGTGTGCATGTATGACCTTTCTGTAACATCTCCTGTCTGTCTGTTCAGGTGGGTGTTCTGGACATCCTGCATTAACATTGCCAGGTGAAGTCCCAGTGGAGTCCCCAGCATGCCCATACTGCATCTACTACAACCAACTTGGTGACACTGAAATTGTTAGTGAGCTGACTGAAGACCAGCAGTTTGGATACAGCAACACATGCCCTGGCAACAGCCCCTGTCACACCAACAGCCCCTGCGATTGTAGCAGCCCCTGTCGCCGTGATGCACAGGTGTCTGAGCCAAAGAAAAGGCTGCTGGAGCGTTGCTGGGCGGGACTCCGAACCAAACTCGATCTCATCGTTGGCAGCAGATACTTCAACAGAGGAATCATGATTGCCATCCTTATTAACACATTGTCGATGGGCATTGAGTACCACGAACAGGTATGTTTGTGTTGCTGTAAGAGACGGCATGTTTCTGTGTGTGCGTGCATTTCTGTGTGTTTTTATGTGACCACAGCTTGATTGAAAGTGGATGTGCTAATCACTGTGTGTGGCAGAGTCAATGAACTTACCCTCCAATCAACACTTACAGCAGCAGGCATATGGGATCACAACATGTGTGTGTCTGAGTGTGTATATGAGCACACACATTTACAAGGAGATGGAGGAACTCATAAGACCTGAAGTGTTAATTAAAGCCTGACCCTGGGACAGGAGGGAGAGTGAGCTGAGCGGAGATGGGGGAGAGTGAGAGAAGTGAGGAGGAGAGGATGGAGACGTGAGGAGGAGGAGGAGGGGAGCAGATCTGAATTTGTGATTGGCTGAAGGGCAAGAGTAGACTGTGGGAGATGAGAGAAGATTTCATTTGGCCCATTTCCTGAACAATATGACAGATACAGATGGCCTTAACTCTTTGAATGACTTAAGGATAAGGCCAACCCTATTCAATCTTTTTTCTATATTAATAAAATAAGATCTGAACAGGCGGAAACTAACTGTGAACGTATTAACACATATAGTAATATATGAATACATTACCAGGGCTTGATATCTTGTCTTCTTTGCCCTATGGTAATTTGTCTAAAACCTTTTCAGTGCAAACACACAGAGCCATGCAGCTTCAGTGGGCACCGTTCCCTCATTTCACTGAACATTGCTGCTGCAGCTTAGTCTGAAACACCTCAGGGACTTGTGTTTTCTGATCTCTGGAGAGAAACTCTGTGTCAAGCAGATGTCACTGAGCATGCTCAGACACACAGTTTCATGTTTACTCTACTTTGCTGGTCTGATGAGTTTGGGAGGAATAAGCCACAGTTTATGTGAACAGGGATGTGTCATCAAATGCCGTCATGAGACTCTTTTTATTATCAAAACTATGTTCAATAGTTTATACAACCAAACATAACTTTTGGACCTTGAAATAACAGACGGTTATTTTTCATTGTTTTATCACAGGAAGGCCTTGAATCAACCCTTCTTTAATTTACTGCCTCTGGCTCCTCCTAACTTGAGTCAGATCAATTAAATCCCTGTGAGGACTTTCTGAGTGATCTTGAAAAAGTCTCACTTCTGTTTATATGCTTGGTCATCATCCATGATTTAAACTGAGAATATCAGTGCCATGATAGGTTATTCCTAAATGCCATTTCTCAGATTCCCTTTTCGGGTAATCTATGACCAGATTGATTTATGGCGCGTAGAAGTCCCCATGACAACACTGGCTGGACAGCAAAGTTTAGCTGTGAGAAAACATATCTGTGTTTTTCTCCCCTGAAAACAATTTCCTAGATTTGCTTTGTAGCTATGGTGGACGCAGGAGCAGGAGCTGAATGGGAGAGTGATAGAGCATGGGCTAAAGAACAAGTTTAATCTGTTTGTGATAATGTTTATTTAAAGGTCCCATATTATGCTCCTTTTCTGCAGTTTAATTTGGATCATTGATGTCTTAATGAAATGGTAGTAACATGTTTTGGTCCAAAGAGCCAATAAATTAAGCACAGCAGCATAGTTCCCAAGCTCTCATAGCCCCTCTGTTCAGAACGGTCTGATTTAGTGGGCGTGGCCTTCATATGTAAATGAGCCACCGCTGATACCGCCCCGCTCTTCTGCATCACTGAGAGCGGCGCCACAAGCTCTGAGTGCACAAAGTTTAGAAACAGTGAAGCTCGTTAACTGTAACATTACAGGCTAAAACAACAGGCTGACCGCAGCTAAAGTTAGCATCCTGAAGCTATCACAGAGACAGGGGGGACACTGAGGAAAAGCTCTTACATCTGCTCCACAGCACACAGCATTTAAAATACTCACATTTCCAGGGTCCCAGGTTTGTTTGCCGATGGTTGGTAATGCACCTAGATTCAGGACCAGTCTATTCGCTAGCCCTCTGTTGTACTGTCCAAAGTGAGACAGTACATCCAACTTCTGAGATGGGAAGCTTGAGCATAATGGAACTGTGTGGCTGTTTACAGCCAAAAACAAAGCAGTGATGGCTCTTCAACTATGGCATTCTCCTCCCCGCTGCTGAAATCTCTCCAGCAGGGGTGGGGGGTTCGGGGGTATCTGCTCCGGTGAACCAATCAGGTCAAACTTGCTCCTGATTGGTCAAAAAAGGGAATCACTATCGTTGGCAAATCCCCAAATTCCAAACAGCTTGTTTTAGGTCAGGATTTTACTTTCACAAGCACCACCAAGTACAGGTTTTGTCACTAAATATCGCATTCTGTGGACTGGGAGGAAAGCCAAAGACCCACAAATTTCACTAAAAGACTTAGTGATTTTTGCATAATATGGGACCTTAAAACCCACATGCAGCTGTTATACTACAGTAGTTTGTTCAAATTTGACTGTCCGTCAGTAAAATGATGAGTGAGGTTAAGTTAGCTATGGTCTACGATCTGAAACCCAGTTTGGCTGATGAGACACATTTGAAAAACGCAGCCTCACTCACCCCTCCCCTCTGTGTTCCAAGATCCCGCCCCCCAGCTCATATCGCCCTTCTTTGCCTCCTAACAACACGCCCCCTCCGAAAGAGCAAGAAGCCGGCCGGCGAAAATGTAACGAACAAGACAGTTATCCTCCTTGTAATACACAGTGGTAGCTTTTTCAATTGGCCCGCCATGATCAAAACCATGAATTAGCCGGCAAAGCAGGTCTGGCGTTGCCACTGTTGTGCCAAGGTAGCTACCCCCGCCAGGATTTCTACCCCTGCGCTGGGTGACGACTGTGGCGGATACGACAACAAATTGGAACCCGTCTACGCTCACAAACCACGGCGACAGACGCATATGGAATCATAACATTATATGTGGAGTATCTGAGGAATAAAATACTTGGGTGTAGGACACAGACTGGACTTTATATGAGAGGAGTAGAAATCCTGGCAGGCTGAGCCTGCTAGCAGGAACTCCCCCCCCCCGTAACTCTTGACAGAAAAGAGGAAACTTTTCAGTCTCCTCCAGTGTTATTTGGCATGATGTGGAGTATCTGAGGAATAAAACACTTGGGTGTAGGACACAGACCATGCTCAATGGGGGGGGTGAAATTCCTTAGAATTGTTTCAATTTGTTGTATCGGCCGTAGTCGTCACCCAGTGCAGGCACTCTCGTGGCCCGGTCCCTGCCGCGTAAGGGGTAAGAATACTGGCGGGGGTAGCTACCTTGGCACGACACCACTGCCAGCTGATCAGAGCAGAGCCGCCTGTGGGCGAGGCTTCACCAGCTCAGTTTACTATGCTAAAGATGTGTGGCTAACTTGTGCTAAAATCTATTGACAGTTCCGACCAGCAGTGTTCAGTCATTAGCCAGTATAGGCACAGACTAACCAGACTTATTCAGCTGACATCTCCCACTGTGGTAAACAAAGTATTTACCTGTTCAACAGAAACTCAGCTGTCTCGGCGTCAGTCTTCAGTCCCAAATCCTTCTGCAGCTTTTTCCACGGGTCGTACATTTCTCCAATATTCAGTCTCTGTTGGCACCTGTATCGCTCATAATTCTTCCTTGCTTCAGCCTTTTCCTTGAAACTTTTCCGTTTTCTTCCCTTCCCTTTGGAGGTTAACAGTAACAGCTTCCTGGTTTCGGTCTTCTCTGGCTCCATGATGCTTCAGTAGATGAGCAGCTAGCTGACATGAGAGGGGTAGTGGGGAAGTACGAGGTGGGACCATGGGCATGACGGTGCGAAGCGAGTGAGACAGGGGATTGGATGGACTCACGGACCAATCCGAACCGCACATGCACTGCTCTTTGGTCTGGCATGTGTGAAACTGTTAATTTTTGTGATGGTTAAGCATATGACTGGTCTCAGTTTGCCAACCTCAGGATGTCCTTCAGAGCCAAGTCTGTCAGAATTTTGACCTGCATGCTGTCACCTCTTTGGCGAATGCTGTTGTTAACTTCTTTGATTTAGTTTCCTCATCAGGGTCTGCTGCATTTCGCTCTTGATAAAATGGTGCTCTGCTGGCTTTTGTGATGTGGTTGCATGCTGACATCAGACTCATCAGCTGCTCCTGTATATCTAGCTTGTAGGTAGTAGCACAAAAAATACTTTGATATTTTAAGAATATTTAACAGTGCATATTAGTTTTGACTCATTAACTGAGCACTGTGGGTTATTTTGACACACTGTATTTGGAGATAAAATGTGCTATCCAAAAGCACAGGGGTGCAGCAACAGCAGGAAGCAGGAGGAAGCTGCAGCAGCTTAACCACAATGCCAAACTGGACAAATTAACATCTGATTAAAAAAATTAAAATCCTTAGTTTGAATTTTTTTGACTGAAACAGATGTCTGATGAATTTTTTATTCAGTATGTTTTGTGAGTCATTTCATTGTTACAGTTTTGACATGCAGTCGCCTGATGAGTCTGTTTGTGTTTCTTTCTTCAGACCAAAAGTCTGTCTAATCTGGCGTAATTATTAAACTTAAGACTTTTTTTTACAAATCTTTCTCCTTGTTGTGTGTTTATGCCCCTCTTGCAAAGACACTCTATCCACACATCTGCCTCCCCCCACAGTTTGAGATCCAGTTGTTTTAATATCAATAGTATTGAAATAATTGTGCATTCACTCCCTTTTCTCCAAAGAATTGTGGAAAGAAGTCTGACTGTGTTCACATCCTGGGGCAGCTCTCCTCTGAGACTTTACCCACATAAATGTAAACTGTCGCTCCAAGAAGCTTTTCAGAAATTCACAACATGTTGACTTTACTGCAGGTCTCGCTGCCAGTCGACTTCTCCTTTGTTTATTTGTCCATTTTTTCCCTGTGCCTGTTCCAAATCTGTGCATCAATCCACCTCTCTTTTCTCTTCATCTCAGCCGCAGGAGCTGACAGATGTTCTGGAGATCAGTAACATGGTGTTCACCAGTCTGTTCAGTCTGGAGATGCTCCTGAAAGTTCTAGCTCTTGGGCTCTTTGGCTACATCAAGAACCCCTACAACGGCTTCGACAGCATCATCGTCATCATCAGGTAAAGCTCTGATGGAGGATCTTAATCTGTCAGTTTATATGAATTTACTGGGTCTACATTTGTCTTGTCATTTAAAAATCCTCAATGCAAGTCAGCAGCCTTCCATTTACATCATCTGAGACTGTCACGCTGATGCAGCCTTTGGCAGTGAGGCCATTTACTTCAGTCCAGAGGGTCTGTATTCACTCCATTATGTAGTACTACAAGCTAAATTATGTATCCACACTTGAAGGCTTTGCTTGTTTACTGTGCCAGCGCACACTGTTTTCACCCTCTTTATTGGCTGGTTAGTTGTAAACAACATTGGCCCATTTCCCCTTTTTCGGTTGCCACATGGCACAATAAAAATAATTTATCATTTTCCCACCTGGGCTGGAGGCTTTTGGTAAAAGAAGAGCTAGCTTCAAAAGAGTTACTGCTACACTTTAGGACACAGATACTCCCTGGTTGCTTTAAAGTGAATTTAACTTTGTCTTTAGAGCCTGTTTATTATCTGTGTGTGTGTGTGTGTGTGTGTGTGTGTGTGTGTGTGTGTGTGTGTGTGTGTGTGTGTGTGTGTGTGTGTGTGTGTGTGTGTGTGTGTGTGTGTGTTTAGTGTGTGGGAGATTGTGGGTGAGGCAGAGGGAGGCTTATCTGTGCTGCGAACCTTCCGCCTGCTGAGAGTTTTGAAGCTGGTCCGATTCCTTCCGGCTCTGAGGAGGCAGCTTGTGGTGCTGATGAAGACAATGGACAATGTGGCCACGTTCTGCATGCTGCTGATGCTTTTTATATTTATATTCAGGTACATTTTCTTCTCTAAAAGTGATTGTGCGGGGCAAAACTCAGAAGCCAAATTGTTGTCACATCTATAATTCTACAAATTATACCCGGCAAAAGTCACTATCCTTGGAACTGACCTTTCTCCGTCGTGTTATAGAAAATGTACAACATGTTCAAGGACTCATTTATTGTGAGAGTTGTATACTTGACATTTATTCATACAGGCACATTATGGCTGGTTTATGTTATAATGGAAGTTTTCATTGTTTTTGTGTGAATGTTGGTTCCAGTATCCTTGGGATGCATCTTTTCGGCTGCAAATTTGGTCTGCAGCAGAACAGTGGAGACACTTTGCCTGACAGGAAGAACTTTGACTCTCTGCTCTGGGCGACCGTCACCGTGTTTCAGGTCAGAAAGAAATCCTGAAAGATGTAAGCTCTGTAAAACAACCAATGATATTTTATTCATTTAGAGAAGTCTCTATGAATCACTGCTGAACGTAGCTTTCAGATTATTAGGATGTGATTCATATAGCATATGCTTCTGTCACTTATGCTTGAACTGATGGTCTTCTACATCATTTTATTTGCTCCAATTTGAAAGACCTGCACTCGACTTTTTCTACAATATATAAAAACTCTCCCGGTGGGCAGGTGAGATATGCAAGCTGAGGGGGAGGAAGAGTAATGAAACACGCACTCCACAGGAGCTCATTTAACACTGATGAGCATCATTACTGTTCAGCTGACAATGAGATATTAAAGCAGGAGTACGCTTCTGTTATTTTATGATGACACTCTGTACTTTCTTTTCATGATGATTAAATTTTTGTCTCTCTTCTTTTTTTCAAACAATACTTTTATATAGTTTAAAACATGTGCATATCACACTTGTGTAAAAGATTATATGAAGTGATCAGGACGTTATAGTCGATTGGAATGCTGGTGAATAAGGTGTGTATGATCTGATGTTAGGGGATTCCTTCACTATAACAACTCGCTCCCTATACAGAGTCAGCCTGCCCACATATGGACAATACTTGTTAGATTGATAATCTAGATTGTAATGAGTTTTAAAAGAAATCCTCCAACTCAGGCTGTAAACAGGCTTTTAGCTTGGTGTTTCTGCCGCCAGCCTCAAGCATAATCTCAAAGTACAGCAGTTTTCAGCACTTCTGTGCAGCCTTCACTTAGACTGAAGGTTGCCACTCGGAATGCATTTAAATGTGAAATAAATTAAAGACCAGGTGGGAATAATATGAGGAGGATCCCCCATGAAGTACGGTGTGGTTACTATTGTGTCTGATGTTGTATTGTCCACATCTCCAATCCACAGATCCTCACCCAGGAAGACTGGAACGCAGTGCTGTATAATGGGATGGCCTCCACCACCCCGCTGGCTGCCCTCTATTTCGTGGCCCTCATGACTTTCGGCAACTACGTCCTCTTCAACCTACTCGTTGCCATTTTGGTTGAGGGCTTTCAAGCAGAGGTGAGGGCAAAGACCGGGTTTTATTCGAGCTACTTAGAGAATGAGGCGGAGAGAACGAGACTAATTGAGCTCTGTTGAGCTGTTGATACCAAAGCTGCTTACAAGAGAATAATCTCCACCATCCTGTCTGTGTGGCTGCTCCCCTTACTCTCTTTATCATTCACTCATTTTCTCAGTTGTCCTCCCTGCCTCTTTCCATCTTTCTCTCTACCCATCCCCTCTTCTGTCTTTCTCCCTATCTTTCTCTCTTGCTGATCCATACACACAAAATACTCTCCAGGGGTGGGATGTGTTTGATATCGCCTGCCATTCACAGCTGGTGAGCTTTTGTTGTTTAGTTTTCATCTTTTATCTCCAGCATCAGAGAACACTTGCTCCCTCTCTCTTTCTCTCCCTTTCTCCCTCTGCCTCTCTCTATCACACATACACACACGCACACATTCACAGATACCCTTTGCCAAAGCTGTCTGCCTCCATCTTTCTGGCGTGAATTTTAATTAAATTCAGTAAAGCTTTATTGGCGTGACTACAGAAGATCGCTGCCAAAGCCATGCACATAACTCAACCAGGGAACACTGGAGATCCCCTCCGCCCGTCCCTTTGTCTCTGAGTCGTTTCACTCTGCTCAAGCTCACATTTTTCACTTTTACAACAGTCAACAGACAGCGAGAAACGGATGGGGATGAGCATGGAGATTATGATCATGATAGTGATACCATTGCTGTGTATGTTTGTGTGTCTGTGTGTGTGGTTTCAGGGAGATGCCAACAGATCTGAGGCTGATGAAGAAAGACAATCTCTCACATACGAGGATGAGGAGAAGTTGAGAGAGCTCTATGCTGCAGGTAGAAACCCTCAGGCACAGAAATATAGTTCACTCTCACCTACAATTGCCCTTTAGGATCAGTTTGGTTTAATATAGGTTGGCTTAACGTTTTCACTTCTCCTACTGGTTCAAATAACCACATTTAACTCACCAAGGTAACCGCTGACATGTGAACCTTTTTTAAACATGAACTCCTGACACTTTTGAAATTATTTCAGAGCATTTTAAGCGGGGATATTTCAGGAACTGGCCTTTCCCACATGCACCTGATAGAAACAGATTATCTGTGACGGATGCGCTCTCACAACTCGACATACTCGTTTAGTTAAGGTGAAGGGGGGACGGCTGGGCAAAATTGTCTGAAATGACACCACAAAAAAGAACCAGGTACCATTCACAGCATCAGAGGAAATACTGAGCTTTTAAGGAAAAAATAAAAAGACCATGTTGAGCCCAGCAAAGGCAGAGTATCAATTAGTAAATAAGAGGTGATAGTGCTTGTGTTTGGAGGTTGAAAGGTCATACAAATACTGATGTTTTTTAATTTAATTTGAATAATTTTCCACCTTAAACAGTATGGGTCAGGTTTTAAAAATAATCCCACAGCCTTTGTGCTTGAAAAAAACATTGTCCACTTCACAAAGCAGCCACAAAGGGTTAAATGCTTTACAAACTGCGCTGCCAAGTATGTAGCATCTTTGTGTTGCTCTTTTGTTACATTCATTGACATGAGCTATTGATAGTGATTTCATTTGGAGCAAAGCATGCCTGTTTTTATGCAAACCAGCCTCGCTTACATCTCACTTACACTTGCCACACCAAGTAGATTTAAATATTAACCATTCTCTCAGGGTCAGTGTTGTTAAATTTGGTGGTACATTAAGTTCTGTTTGACCAATGTTTACTTTGTGACAAGATCTGACAGATCACGGGGGCATATAGTGTGTTAGTTTTAATGCAATTGGTGGCCAGAATACATTCTGCCCCGTTTACACGACTACATTTCATCTGAAAACGCTAAAATGCAGTGAAAAAAAAATTCATTTACACAGAAACGCTGATGGACTGAGAACGCTGTAGTAAGCATGCCACGTCTGTAGGTGGGACTATAACTGTCTTGTCCAGAAGCCGCTTTTGGGAGATCTCCACCGAAGGAGAGATGAGTCGGTCATCTGGTGTATTGGGGAATACCAAGTTAAAAAGTGGAGCAACAGATGCACATTTTGTTGTAAGACAGTCAGCAGATACTGCAGATTGATCAGCACAAGCACAACTCGGTAGTTGGCGACAGTCGTAACAACGGTACTTTTGTCCTGTTGTATGCGCGCGCACAAGGCAGAGTGTGATGTCAGTGTTTCCATTGAAAACGCCGACTTACTGTTTACACGGCAACTGTGTCGGGAGCGTTTCAGAAAAATCCCACTCTGGAGGCCGTTTTCAAAAGTTTGCATTTTAGGTCGGCTGTAACAATGTTTCTGTGTAAACGCGAGGCTGAAACGCAACAAAAATTTTGCGTTTCACCCTAAATCCGTCGTGTTAACGGCCACTGTATGTTAAATGGAGCCAGAGCTACTTTAGTGATCAAGATTTAATACTTTTATAATATCATCATGTAAGAAAATAGATACAGATAGCTACAGAGATAGGGGACTTTCATTCATCATGAATAAAGCAAAATCTTTATATACACAGAGCTCAAGATCAAGGCCATGATGTTGAGCCCCAATGGTCTCCTGAACCCCAAAGCCTCAATGCCTCCGCCACTTCAGCCCCTTCAGCCCCTTCAGCCTCCTTTGCCTGTCATCACTCACACCGCAGCTACGCCCACCATAAACTCCGGCCAGTCACGTCGGGCGAGTGCTGCTTCTATGGATGTCAACAGCATTGAGCAGCGGTCGACAGTGAGTACATTTACTGATATACTTTCAGCGTTAAACATATATTTGCAATAACAGATTTATTAATCTCAATGAGGAAAAATAATAACACAAACTACTTTTTAGCTTAAGCTACCATTTCCGGCTACCTTTGGGAGGTACATCTCTGACTTTATAGAAGATGGAACACCACTTAGTTTACAAAAGCTATGTGTGGTCACATAGTGGTCATGACTTGCACAGAGATCTTTGCATTTACAGCTCGAGTCTGCAAACAGGAATCAAACCTCTTAGTAAGGATACTGATGTTGTGCCTCTACTCAAAACAAAACCATACATTAAACTTACAGAATAAATTTACAAGCTCAGGATAAGAAACTTAGACAAATGTAATGTATATTTTTTGTTGGTTAGCAGCAGAAGCTCTAAATCTGCACTTTTGGGAAGGAGTCATGTTGTCTTTTTTTTTATAATCCATTGGTGACATTGAATGTTTCTCAAAAATACTTCAGGACCTAACACATCACTTCAGTAGATCAAAGGATTATTTGGCTCTGACATTGTTTTAGCTGGCGGTCTGCAAGCTGCTTTTAGCTGGTGTATGGCACATTACTGCTGCGTACTGTTGAGCAATTAAGTCATTTAGCTCTTCTATTATTAAGAGACAAATGTAGATGTGCTTAGGAGGAAATGCTGTTGAGCTTGTCATGTCTTTAGTTGCGTGTTAAATGATTTCTGGCTGATGTTGGATGCTCTAAGAGCATTGGCTGGTTTGGATTTATTAACGATGCCCTGTCAAAGGTTTTTTTTCTTGTTTGGTTTCTTGTTGTGTCTACTGTGGTTTCCATTGGCCCTCTTTGTTGACTGTAGCAGCGTTGACCCGTATACACAAGTCGAGCCAGGTTCCAACACTATTTAGTCTACAGCCTAAATGAGTCTGACAGCTTATCTCTTCTATCAACAGAAGTCTTGGTTCTCTGTGTGAAAATGTCTAAAGCACAAGTGGATCCAGGCAAACGTACCATCAGCTCCGATCACATGGTGAAGGAGAAGAATGTGGTTTTCGAAGCGTGACAGAGAGTGCAACCTGTGCAGTGCAGGGAAAAATCACACGCATTGCTGCTCTTTTCGACTGTCGCTGCCTGTTAATTGGTGGCACGCTGCTGTCAGTGTTGCTGTTCTCTCCAGCTGGGGATGTTTGAGAGCTTAGCGGTGGGGATTTTCCACTGAAGTTTTGCCTCGCCTTTTTGTGTTGTTTCAGGTGATTCTGCTAATGCGCGGTGTTTCTTTTGCGGCACACTGCACATCTCTTTCAACAGCATGATCACACAATATGTATATATTTGTAACTCTCAACATCCTCTCAGGTGGATGTGACATTCTTTTCATTACAATGAACTCCTACACACAGTTTGGATTTTTTTCTCTAATGTTGCAATTTTCACATCGTTGTCCTGCCCTGCTTTTAGTCCTGCCCACTTTGTTGAGTGAGGGAATGCTCACTTGTCATTTGCTTGTACTTCTTAGGAAGAAATTAGAAGTGTTTGTTTTTTTAATACTTTTTGGCAGAATCATTGTTATACGAGAAAAGACTGGGCCTAAATTAAGCTCAAAATAAAGACAAAAGCTATACTCAAAAATTCATTCCAAATCTCCACAGGGTACCTTTAATCTGTAAAGAAGTCAAACTTTATTTCCATTGGACGAACGAAAAATCTAACTGGCTGTGACTGTTTTTCGCAGCTGTCTTCACAGTCTCTGTGGGACAGTGGCCCAGAGAGCCGTCGCTCCAGCTGGACCAGCATAGGCCGAGCTCCCAGCCTCCACAGGAAGAGCCAGTCAGGAGAGATGGAGTCCCTGCTGTCAGACACGCACACCAGCTCCATCCCCAGCAGCAGGGAGCAGTCTGTGGACCAGCCAGAGTACCTGCAGGTGCCCATGCTCCACCAGACAGACTGCAACGGCACCTCCTTTCACCTCCCTGAACACTACTACGAGGATGCACCACTGACCACGCATTACCACAGTGACCAGGAGGAAGAGGAGATTGAGGAGGTGCAGCTCTTTTTACTTTTTATCATGTATTTTTGTAATGGAGATACCAAAGTGGTTCATGTTTCGGCCAGAAAGAAAAAGCATTTTAATTGTCACGCTCTGGTTATTTTCAGTTAAAACAAGTTAATAAAAGAACTTGTTTAGACTTGCACAAAAGTTCAAAAACTGCGGCTAATTAACTTTCAAAGGCACAAATTCCAGTCTCAGTGACCTCAGACATTTACGCATCTCTGAAAATCTTTAATGAGCTCGTTTTCAATTATTAGCAGCCGTGAATAAACATGGATAACATTACTTGAAAATCTGTTGGGATTCAATTTGCTCATACACCAGAGACCCTGCATAGTTTTTGTAACTTAATACATTATTATAAAGAAAATGAAGTTAGTGGTTTATTGTCATGTAACTTCATATCTGCTCATGTAATCGAGCACATGTTGATTTGGGCATGCTTGTCTCTGTGGGTCCTTACAGAGTTTATGCAAGAAGCTGAAGAAGATGTTGGAGCCGTATGAGCCTCAGTGGTGCCTTGATCATGAAGAGTGGTCCCTCTATCTGTTCTCACCACACAACAAGTAAATACAAAACCACACACACATACACACAGTCCCCTTGAGTGGTCCAGGTGGTTTAAAGCCTCGTCATGTGCGAAAATTCACAGCCAAGGTGTGAAGGATACTGCTAAGGCGTAGTAACACCTTTTTCGCTTTTATCAATTAAAATTGGTGCAGTGAAAATTGACACGTCATCCTGAGAAATGCCAAGGAGTGAAATCATCACATTCAGAACAAAGATGGACATGTAGCTGACGGCACTCTCTTTGACCTTCTCTCACACTCTCTCTTTTTTTTTTAAGGTTTAGGGTGTGGTGTCAGAAGGTCATAGGTCACAAGATGTTTGATCACATCATCCTCCTCTTCATCTTCCTGAATTGCATCACCATTGCTCTGGAGAGACCTGACATACAGCCGCACAGCATGGTAACACAACCAACACATGATTTAACATATTTTTGTCATTTTTTGTGAGGTCCCTTTTTAAATGCTAGGAGCCTTGTGTCCTCGAAGCTTAGCTTATTTTTCTATATTTGATTGCTATAGCCTCTTGTATTACCTCATCCAAGGAGGTCATGTTTTTGGTAGAGTTTGTCTGTTTGTCTGTGAACAACTTAAAAAGTAACGGATCTTGATGAAATTTTCAGGAAATGTTCAAAACAGGATAAGAAAGAAGTGATTGAATTTTGGAGGTGATTCGGATCACTGTCTGGATCCAGGATTATTTAAAAGGATTCTTTATCATTGTAAGATAGGGTCATTTTAATCATTTGTGTTTATAACTCCAGGATAAATGATCGGAATGCTTTGCAAAACAATTCAAAACAAGGTCACCATAATTTCTGACAGATGTAAAAGTACGATCCACATCCTGGCAATATCTTGGATACTAAGATCCAGAATATGAAACATGTACTGGGTCTGCATCCAATCATAATGTATTGTATTCTATCATATATCATGTTGTATCTGACACATTTTTATTGTATTGTTATTGTATTGTAGTGTTTCAATATCCCAGTGTTATATGGTTTAGTTTTTTGTCCCACTGTGATACTCCCATCCACTGTGTAAAATCCAGCTCCAGCCTCAACTCTGACATCCAGTTTTTAACCTCAAACAGCCCCTGGAGCAGTAAAAATGTCTCACAGTAAAGCTTTAAAACTGTGAAGCAGACCTCACAAAGACAGAAAAACCCTCGCACACACACTAACAGTGCATGCTGTTTACTCACTAATCTGCTTGTTGCTGATGTAAGTGGGGGTCATTATAAGAACATGTGCTGCTCTCAGTATGTTTTTTCTGTTATGTTTCTACTGGAGTGGTAATGGATTTATTTCAGCTCATTATGTAACACGTTGCTGTTAGTTAGAGTTCAGAATCAAAGCTGACACCACGGTGACACGAAGCCCTTGAACTGATGGATGCATGCGCGTGTGTTTCACAGGAGCGCGTGTTCCTCAGCGTGTCCAATTACATCTTCACTGTGATCTTCGTCGGTGAAATGATGATCAAGGTAACCATAACAAGATACACTTCACTCCAAAGCCATTTTCTCTCCTTACTTATAAATGGCCAATTTTCCTCCTGGTTGGGGATCAGAATTGCTTTTAGTCTCATTTTGAACTTCATATTATTTTATTATTTCTGTGATTTAGCTGGAGCTCAGTGTTTTTGTGTGTGTGTGTGTGTGTGTGTGTGTGTGTGTGTGTGTGTGTGTGTGTGTGTGTGTGTGTGTGTGTGTGTGTGTGTGTGTGTGTGTGTGTGTGTGTGTGTGTGTGTGTGTGTGTGTGTGTGTGTGTTAGGTGGTAGCAATGGGCCTATACTTTGGAAAAGGTGTGTACCTCCAAAGCAGCTGGAATGTTCTGGATGGAGTTTTGGTGTTTGTGTCGCTGGTGGACATCCTGGTCTCCATTGCATCAGCTGGCGGTAATCGAATCTTTGGCATTCTCAGAGTGCTTAGACTTCTTCGTACGCTGAGACCACTCAGGTAGGTACACTGGGAGTTTCCTTACTGCATTTATATAATCTCTGTGTGTATCTGTGTGTGACTGTGTGTATCTGTGTGTGTCCCAGGGTGATAAGTCGAGCTCCTGGTCTGAAACTTGTGGTGGAGACCCTGATCACATCTCTCAGACCCATCGGGAACATCGTCCTCATCTGCTGTGCTTTTTTCATCGTGTTTGGAATTCTGGGAGTTCAGGTAAACATTTAGACTGTAAAGTCCTCGTTCATCCCCTGTTGTTTGAAGATAAGCCTCATTATTCTGCTTGGGAAAATACTTATTTTCACCCGGATTACGCGCCCAAACATCCAGAGCTTGTTGTCTTTCCTGCTGCACGAAGACACTGTTCAGCGGGCTTTAAAATAAACGAGGCATATCTCAGAAAAGGCTTTAGGTAATAAAAAGTGAAGAGGAAATTTGGGAGAAAATGCAAATGAGCTGCTGATTATGCACCAGAAATCCCTGAAAGTAATTTAAAAAACAATGGTTCAACTAGAGGGGGATTGTGCTGAGAATTTATTTTCTAATTAAATTCTAATTTATTTTTGTATCAGTGGATTAATGTGATGTACTCATTTTAGATAATTTTTATCAGTTTGTTAATTTTAAAAAACAAATGATAAACGATGTTCGTTTTAGAGAAACCAAAAGATAACAAGGGCCAATTGTGTGGATGAGATGAGCTGCTGTGAAAATGTGCCTCAGAGGAAATAAATATTGTTAAAGGTGCAAGGAAGGTGCAAAATTATTCATGTTATTGCTGCTTTGAATGACTAGTTGTGAAGGTGTTCTTTTTGGTCAAGTACATAAAAATAATACCTCTTTAGAGGTTGAAACACCTTAAAAATCCTCACTATAAAAGATTTTTTGTGGCAGTTTTTAATTTAAACACACAATGCAGCTCTTTAAGGGGTTTAAGTTTGTTGATTAGAGCAAAATCTTTTTCACTTTGTCATGATGCTGCATCTTTTATCATTTATCTCTGTTGAGATGTTTAATATTTCTTATCCCAACTTTGAATATGTATTTAAACCATTGAAACTAGTAATTGCTTTGGCATGAATTGATTGTAGTTATATACTATTAAATCATTATAAAAGGTATCAAAGGAGTGAGAAAAAACTTACTTCTAATGTGCAAAAACCTAGAGCGAAACCAGACGTACTGCTGAACTGCCACTTAGACTTTGCAGGACAATAAGCTTTGACTTTCTCTTTCATTTTATATTTTACACAGACATAAAGACCGGTGTTGGCTTACCATGAAAATTCAAAAGAAAATTAGAATACCCCTTACTGGGAAACAATAACAATGTTTGTCAGACCATGATTTTCATCTATTTTCTAGCATCTATCAAAGAGACTGTCCACTCGTCCCACTTAAGATAAGACGGCTCCTATGAGCTCTTCCACTGCAAAGATTGCTTTAAGTTTGTTCCTTCTTTCTCTGAGGTGGTTAGGCTCAAGGTTGCATCCTTCTTTGTTGGTCCTTTTTTTTTTTTTTTACAAGCAGTTAGCAGTATATTTGTACAAATACCAGTCTTTTCGAAAATGACAGACTTGCTTGTATAGGACCGTTGCATTATAGAGATTCCTTCACCCTGCATACGATGCATACACTTTTAGAAACTTCCAACTGAATTATCTTCTTTTATCAGAGCTTTGATTGAACACCAGTCTTCTTGAGATGATCCTATGTTTATTTCTTTTTTATGATTTGATTGAATGTAACCAATATTATTTCCTATCTGCGTCTTCAAGCCTCGGTGAAGCCAGGATTTTTCTTTTTTTGCTGCCTTGTTTAAATGTTCTGGCTGAAACATCTACCTCTTCCTTGTCAAATTAATTCTCCTATACTACTACTGGAGACTTGAGGTATTGGACTTGAGGAATATTGAAGCTAATGATGACAACGTAAATCTCACAAACACGCTACCACTGGATTACTCTCTAATGAGAACATGCTGGAGTGCTTGTAATGACTGCGAGGCAGACTGCAGCAGATGGCACTCAAATATCAAACATACAGTAAGCCTGCAGGCACATGTGGTGTAATTTTACTGTACATCAGAACACTGCCTTCTCTCACTCCAGGAAGATTTATTTACTTTAAGCTTATACTTTGTGTTTGCGTCAGTTTTCACACATCTGTGTGTGTGTGTTTGTGTTTATTTGTGCAGCTATTTAAAGGGAAGTTCTTCTACTGTGACGGGCTTGATGTGAGTAACATCACCAACAAAACCCAGTGCCTGGAGGCAGGACACCGCTGGGCTCGACGGAAATACAACTTTGACAACCTGGGACAGGTTCTCCACACACACCCACACCCACACACACACACACACGCTCTCACATCCAGGATAGCTCTGACACATGTTCCAGCAGAATGATTGACAGCATGACACTGATTAATATGTGTCCCTCTCTCTTAGGCGCTGATGTCACTCTTTGTGCTGTCATGTAAAGACGGCTGGGTCAGCATCATGTATGATGGTCTGGATGCTGTCGCAGTAGACCAGCAGGTATGCATACACAAACACATACAGACGAGGGAAAGAGAGGCTGTGGGGAGTGAAAAGGGAATAACAGAGGGACTGCTCAGACAGTGTTTATTGTATTTCACAGTGTTTTGTTCCTGTTTTTGTCAGTTTCAAGCACAATTTAAGGTTTTTTAAAACAGAAAGGGGAAATATTTCAGGAGAGAGTTGGGCACAAGGAAAGTAAAAGGCAGACAGATAAATAGATGTGAGTTGACAGTGTTTGCTGCTTCACTGCTGACTCAGGATTTACATTGTCTTCTTGTTTATGCCCCCCACCCCCGTCTTCACTCTTTGGTCCTCCTTTTTTTTCTTTCTGTCTCTGTGCTACCTCTTCACTGCGCCTTTTCTAAATTCTGCCTCTCTCTCCTCCTCTGCAGCCGATAAGAAACAACAACCCGTGGATGCTGCTGTTTTTCATTTCTTTCCTGCTCATCGTCAGCTTCTTCGTGCTCAACATGTTTGTGGGTGTGGTGGTGGAGAACTTTCACAAGTGCCGACAGCAGCAGGAGGAGGAAGAGGCGCGTTTGAGGGAGGAGAAACGACAGAGGCGATTGGAGAAAAGGAGGAGAAGTAAGGAAACGGGGGAGAGAGGGAGGACAAGAAATGTAAAGTGTATAGCAGTGTATGGATACAATAATATTACACACACTACTGCTGAGTCAGTCATCCTAAAACTATGAGTGTTAATCTGAAACTGAACCACCTCCACACTTCTCACAAAGCTATGAAGTCCAGATTTAGGAACCAAGCTTTAAGTATTTGCTTCCATTCAGCCGTGAAAACATTACTCCCTGTGTGGCCGCCTCCTGCTCAAAATCAAGGTTTACTTTTGTTTGGTAAATTCTCTGCCATCTTTCACATTAGGGTTGTTTTTGTTAGATCAGCTCTAGTTTTGAGGTGTAAAATAAGCTGCTGAGGAGAATTTTCAGTTTTTGTTGATTGTGGCACCCACTGTGGTCAAAGTGGTGCCCTTTCTTCTCTCATTTTCTGGCTTACCTTGACCTGCATATTTGCTTAAAGTGTTTCATGATGAAAAGTCTGTCAATGCTTTTTCTTAAAAGTCAATGACAACAATTTTTGTTGTGGACAGTGTAAATAACAGGTGT
This sequence comes from Halichoeres trimaculatus, assembly GCF_033239565.1. Taxonomy (NCBI): domain Eukaryota; kingdom Metazoa; phylum Chordata; class Actinopteri; order Labriformes; family Labridae; genus Halichoeres; species Halichoeres trimaculatus. The sequence goes on from NW_027437180.1 coordinate 23,133,428, forward strand.
TAGAGGAGTGTGTTTGTGATTACAGCAGTGTTGTATTCAACTCACCAAACCCCAAGTCTGAGCTGAGTCACAGACCAAGTTTGAGTGAGTTAAGAAGAATCTAAGTCAAGTCCTTATCTCCTGAGTCCAAGCCTCAGCCGTATCCTCATCATTAATAGTTTTTAGCAGGGATGTCCCGATCTGGTATTTTTGACCACAAGTCCGAGTCTGTAACATTTGATTTTGAGTATCTACCGATACCAAGTTCCAATCAAATACTTCGACTCTGATAATTGCGCTCCCAGCTTAAAGCTCCTGCCATGTTCTGCTCTACTTTACAACATTCAACCAATAGTGTCACTGTTGTGATGTCATGCCCTGCATTGTTTCTGTGTGGGGTTGAGACAGTCTGACTCTGTGCCAGAGGTAACCAATAGGTTATATATATTTGTATATATGTAAATATATATATATTATGTCAGATTCCGATCAAGTCATGTGATTGGCTCTGATATCCAATCACGTGATCTGATCTGGAGATTCCTAGTTTTTAGATGACTTCACTTAAACTTTTAACTGTATGAACCTCAACTGACTCTGTGAGACCTTTTGCATATGCAGAAAACACATTTCAGTTTAACATTAATTTCTTCCTGGTCCCAGTATCTGATATTTTAAATGATCAGTGAAGTTACAGCACTGTGTGTCCTGTGTAAATACAAACCACGGATCTCACTATGGGGGTGTCACTGCAAGAGTCAAGTAACTCAAAAATACTCACAAACCAACCACTTCTTGTCAGACCTAGTTTTTTAATCACCTTGGTGGCTAACTTGGTTAGCTTGCTGATAGTAATGTAATTGTAGCAACAGTCCAAGTAGCTTATTTGAGCATCTCACTTCCTTCCCTGGGGCATCCCAAACAGACGCCTGTTACAGCTGTCCTCATCTTCTCCTTTATTATTCTTATACATAGTGGACAGGTAGCACTTCTGTTGCTTACATTAAAGATTTGAAAACCACACCCCAGGTTTGTGGTGCATCTCAAAGCATTGGGGCAGAAACTATTGCTGAACAAGACAGCCATGAACCACACATTCAGCAAACACATCTGCTCTACAGGAACTTAAATAGATATACAAGCGAGAACAATAAAGCATTTTGTACCATTATAGTCTGAATCCCCCTCTCCATCTTTCATATTCAACTAAAACATCCTCAGAGTAGCTTAAAATTACAAATTCATTTATACTTCTAGAACGTAGTGTTTTATGCTTTCTTAAGAAGGATGTTTGCATCAATAAAAGCCAAAGACTAGACATGTGCACTGTTAATAACACAACAAATGAAAATCTTAAATGAAGAGTTTTAAACATCAAAGAGAATATTCCTTTTAGGCATCATAATGTAGAAGAAGAAGAGAAGAAGAGAAGAATGTCATACAGATGTAAAATCAAAACAAGGAAACATGCTGTTTGGTATCATAAATAAATTAAGTATATCCACTTAGTCTGTACATTTTTAGGCACATAAGTCACACATACTGCAGTTTGTAAAATGGCAAACTCTTAAAAAAAATGGCTGATGTATAACTGAAGTGTGAAGCGTTTTTTTTCTACAGACACTGAGGGTTAGTGAGATCTGGTGCTGATGTTAAGTAATAAGTTCCCAGTCCCAGTGTCACAAGGTTGCCTGATTGTGTTAAAATCTATTTATCAAATATGTTTATCTTCAGCAATAGTCGACTGTAGAGTGGCATCTCTATTAAACTACGAAGTCTTACACAAACCTAGAAAAACAAAAATATGTTTCCTCATAGTTTTAACCCCTCAACGGGCTACACACTGTATGTCAACCTTTTCACACACTAATGGCTATGCCGTGCGGGACTCATCATCGTCATCTCATTCCATTACACCTCACAGGATATTCCTGTTGTGTGGCTCTCCGCTTTACCTCCTGAGCCACAGCTGCCTCATACATCATGATAAATGTATATAACATTACACACACATGATAAACCTCTCTCTACATACATACTGTATGAATACATACATAATTTCTGATACACATTGATGCACACACACTCTGTTCCTCATTTGTATGTCCCTCTGTCCTTCCCTCTCTGCACTGTAATCTCTTGTAGTGCTTTCCTCTTCGTCCGTTAACTGTCTGGCAGCAGACAGCGAGGGTTTCTGCCCAAAGACACCTTGAGGTGCCATGAAGTGTGTGTGTGGCTGTGTGTGTGTGTGTGTGTGTGTGATGGATTGGACTAAACCCCTGAGGTGGCACTTTTAGTCTTCACGCACACATATGCACACTTACACACACAGCAGTGCACCCACTTGGCACGCTCTTCATCAGTGACCTCATAGCTGATATATTTTCTTTCTCTCAGAAGCGTTTTAATGATTGTGTGTGTGTGTGTGTGTGTGTGTGTGTGTGTGTGTGTGTGTGTGTGTGTGTGTGTGTGTGTGTGTGTGTGTGTGTATGTGTGTGTGTGTGTGTGTGTGTGTGTGTGTGTGTGTGTGTGTGATGCAGGGGCCCAGGAGAAGCCGTACTACGCCGACTACTCCCCGCTGCGTCGATCCATCCACACTGTGTGCACCAGCAACTACCTGGATCTCTTTATTACCATCATCATCTTCACAAACCTCCTCACCATGAGCATGGAGCACTACAACCAGCCTCAGGTAACCATGGCAACACCTTCCTCCACCTGCCCTAGAACCATAGTAATGAAGCCGAGTGTGGCGGTACAGTACAGCCACAGCGGGACCTTTTGAAGTGTGAGAGTCTCTTTTGTCTGTGTCCCACAGTATCTGGAGGAGATTCTGAAGTACTGCAATTATGTCTTCACCGTGGTTTTTGTCATCGAGGCCATCCTCAAACTCATCGCTTTTGGCCTCCGCCGCTTCTTTAAAGAGAGGTATTCAAGGTCTTATATAAATACAAAGACACTTTCAAACGTCCTGGGAAAAGCTGAAATTGTTTGAGTGTTTGTTTAGATGGAACCAGCTGGACCTCGCCATTGTGTTGATGTCCATTATGGGAATCACTCTGGAGGAAATAGACCTGAATGCCTCCCTGCCCATCAACCCCACCATTATTCGCATCATGAGAGTCCTAAGAATAACAAGAGGTACACAAAAAAACTCAAACACAATGACACACACTCACAGGATGCTATGTGGCTGATCAGAGCTGACACACTGTGATGTTTCAGTGCTGAAGCTGTTGAAGATGGCCACAGGAATGAGAGCTCTGCTGGACACAGTCATGCAAGCTCTGCCTCAGGTAAGAGGCAACACTCATGCTGGGAAATATAAGATGTTTCTTTAACTGCCAGCCTGGTTTCCAGATCCGACGGACTGTAGACAGCTTGTTTTATCTCGCGATTTATCAGGGCTGGCACAGGCTTCCCCCCAGATGATTTACTAGCACCACTGAACACACACCCCCCCTCCCCGAAAGACTGCTCAGTGTTAAACCAGTGTCACCAAATAAAAACATCCTATTATTAGCTCAAGGCTGCTTGCTGGTCTTTTAATTTTTCAGAGTGGCTTTGGTGCCATTGTTTTGCTGTTGGCTATCTGTGAGGCGATAAAATATGAGGCAGAAAGTCCAGCTTGAAAGCTTATCGTACATAAAGACTCCACTCAGCAATTTATTCCCCTTTGAGGCAGGATTGTAAAACTCTGTCAAGTTATCACAGCAGCAGCATTTTTCCTCTTCTGCTCGAGTGCTCGCACAGTGAGGAGGAGCAATTAACACAATGCTAAGAGCTACACACAGCAACCTGGTAGAAATGCTGTCACAAATCTGATTGGCTTGAGCTGAGCAGCTCTGGACGTGAGTGCTCTCCTGTGTAACAAAAGACCTGTTAGAGTTTATAATGGACCTCAGAGGACGAACTGTAATGACTTCAGAGATCTTCTTTCTTTCAGTGAGTGCTATCATCATCAGCTTTGGTTTATGATCAGATAATTCAAAAGTTAGTATCGGCATCATTATCGTTATCCTCAGCTGAACAACGTGTTAAGGCTCACAAAGATCTCATTAACAGCTATAAGGTACAGTCAGAAGTATCACCTCAAATTCACATGAACAGAGCTGGTTTCTGTTGAAGGTGGTGAGGCTATTTAGATAAGGGTGGTCCCTAAAGCTCCTGTGTGGGTTTTGACTCTGGTTATCAAACAAACTCATATTGTTATGTCACTCTATGACCTAAAAAAAAGAAATCAAGACCATCAAAAAGAAGAGTGAGTATCACTGTATAAACTTAACACTTAAGTAAAGATAGACCGATATGGATTTTTTGGGGCTGATACCGATATTGATTATTAGTGAGCAAGGAGGCCGATAACCGATAATTGAAGCCGATATTAATTTGCAGTCCAAGTGAAAATATTGGCGTAAAAAAATTTGAACAATACAAACTCCAACACTTGCACTTCCACAAACTGCATTTAATGTCTTCACGCATATGTTTATTAAACAGCTCCCAGGCTTAGCAGCATGTTTTATAAAGTTAAATGAAAACTTAAAAAATAACTAAAGTTTTCTACAGTAAATAAAGTTATCCAAAATTTCTATGTAACTGAAATAAAACTGGACAGAATTGAGTTTGTGCTGCCTTTTGCTGGCATGTAATGCAGTTGAATTAATTTTCTGTTTGGTTTTTCATGACTGATTTTAAATGACCATCTAGGGCTTCCATACTGTAGACAGGAAATTCTGTGCAGAGAAGCATCAGAGCCAAAACAACACAGTTTTGAATGGGTGTCATATCGGCCGTCGGTTTAAAAAAAATGGCCAATACCGATATGCCCCAAAATGCCAAATATCGGCCCCTGTAATCTGCACGGCCAATAATCGGTCTATCCCTCCACTAAAGTAAGGAAAAGTTTGCATTTGTTAGGTCATTTCTCCTTATAAAAGTGATTCTTTTCAATATATCTTACTCTATTGGAAAGCCTTTTCATTTCTCTTCTGGATTGTGCCACATTTGTTAGGAACATGCATTTAGCTGTATGAGAGTGAGCCCATGAAAATTTTACCCTATTTTCTCTGCCAATGCCAAACAAATTATCCTGCCAACAGCTCTTGTTTTGTGCTGTTAGATGATCGAAAAACAAAACGCATTGGCAATTTATCAAAACACTTGACTTTTAAAAAAAGCATAATGAGATATTTTTAAGGAAACATACAAAATAAGCAAAGACCATTTTGACCACAGATGGTGACAAAATGAACACACTGAAAGTTCCTCACAGAAGCTTTGATTGAAAAAAGCATTGAACTCATTTTTAGGGCAAAAGTATGAGTGAGGTGAGATAATGGAAAAGGTTATGGAAAATAGCATACTAAAAAAACATTTTTCATCAGCACAATACATGCCATAAAACTTCCAGATGGCTCAGATGAGGAGTCAAAGTAATGTTCAAAACTACCTTGAATTTGAGCTACAACCCACGAGCCAAGCCTATAGGTGCAGTAACTTAAACTGATGTCATGAGGCATCACAAAGCTAGCTGTTCACTGTCGTTATGTAAGCTGTAGGAATCACTTAAAAACAACAACTGAAAACTGTTTTTGAAAAGCAAAATAATGGATTTATAAACATGTGACCAGCTGAAAATGTAAGCCCCAAGATCTGGATGAAACTATTGTCAGTCTAAGTTTTATTTTTTTCTGCAAAGTTTGGTGAAATCTGAGGGGTTAATTGTGATTAAAATAAAACAACTGATATTGCTGCTTTCCCATTGACCTTATCAGCAAATGGAAACCAATTGGCAATTAATATAGAATGATTAAAGACTTTTAAAGAAGTTTATTCAGAAATTAATTAGAAAACTAAAAAGCTGGATCTACTCTATTCAATCAACGACTAAATATTAACATGTTAAGATTTTGAACATGCTACCAGATCAACATTATTATTGCGCTCATACACTGCTATGTCTGAAGTTAGGGTTGTGTTTCCGCCGAAAGTACCCTAAACTCTTGTCCCAGGAACTTACTTTCTAAGCTATCGGAGGTTTCCTCCAGCCTGTTGGTGTCTGTATTTCTACAAGATTTAAAAGACCTACATAAATCAGGCCATTTAGTCCAATGAACATACTAGAACTTTGATGTTGTCTGAACTGATGGGTAGACAGACAGGTTTCCATGTCCCTGCTGGATTTCATCCTCATTAAAAATCCTCAAAAGAGCCTTAACTTTGTTGTCACTCCATCTGTTGTATGCTTTCTTGTGTATCCACATTGATGTGTTGAAGCACAGCAAGCTAAAGGAAAGTTGAAGTTGCAGATTTAAAAAAAAATGTAGTTGCCAAGAGGAAATAATGGGAAGCCCCCAATGAACAAAAAACAAAATGACAAAGAAGTCTTAGTTAATATGAAAGAAGTCGTCCCAAAGATGTTTTCTCTTTTGGCCTCAGAATAATGTCCATGAAACACAATTCAGCCACGTCTTTGTTTAGACTTCCTTAAAATGTTCCCCATCTCTTGAGGAAGTTCCTGTGGTGAAAACACATTTTTAAATGTGTGAACACAAATGGTTCATTTAGTGATATGGGAATGAGAATGGTGAACTCTGGATAAGGGGAAATTTCCAGGAAAGAGACACTACAGCTCCTGGCTCAGTAAATCCACAGGGAATGCTATGAGCAATGAGACAGGAAGGAGGGAAAGGGGGAGGAGGGAGAATGGTGCTGGGTAAATGAGACCTAACAGGTATTCAGTGCAGGGAGATATTAGGTATCGGAGGTCCTGCTCTTTAACAACAGCTGAATTATAACCACTTTAAAATTCCCTCCCAGGTTTGAGAAGGTAATGCTAGGATCTTCGAGTACTATCGCTCATTGATCCAGTGTTGGTCTACATCCAAACCTCTAAGAATATCTAGTGCAGCAGAATACCCCCGAGACCCGTACACTGCTTTCCCACCCACGAATAATGCCAGTTGTCTTTGAAGTGATGGATTATTGCTGGGGATTGAACCCTGGTCTTTGCGGTGCTGCTTCTCCCGCTGCACTTCATCTTGAAATTCTTCATAGCTCTTAGCATGGGGGAAGGATGCCAAGTCCCCGAATATTGCTTTGTGATTGGAATAAACAGGACAGTTAGTGGTTCCTGAGGACTGGATCCAGGCAAGTGCACCTCTGTTTCTCAAACTTGAAATCTAAGATATAATAGAGCTCCAAACAAAAAGAGGAATTTTTTATATTTCTCAAGATGTTTAAAACATCGATGCAGTAAGGCTTAGCAGTCTCTGTCTACAGCCTCTCTCTATCTGTTTGCATGTGTGCGTCTCCCTTGATGTATACAGTACATGTCTTTATTTTTCTGTGTATCATACACTGTATATATCTGTGTGTGCGTGTCACATGTCCGTCTAGGTGGGGAATCTGGGTCTGCTCTTCATGTTGCTGTTCTTCATCTATGCAGCTCTGGGAGTTGAGCTCTTTGGAAAACTGGGTTAGTGTGTGTGTGTGCTAGACATGCATGCATGTGCTTGAGTGCGTGTGTGGGTGTGGGTGTGAAAATGTGCAAGCATGTGAGTGTGTGCATGCATAAAAATTGATGCTGATACGTGTGTATGCCACAGCTGACTCTAGCGAGATATCGGAGGATTATGTAACATGCATAAATTGTGTTGTTACTTACATTAATTATGCCAATTTAGAATCAGTGTTATAATCAGAGCTGTAATCTGCACACAATTCTCTTTCTTCTCCACCCTCGTCTTCTTCTCACTCACTTACTGCCTTTAATACTCTTTGCCCTTCTCTTTATCCTCTTTCAGAGTGTTCAGAAGAAAACCCATGTGAGGGTCTCAGTCGCCACGCCACCTTTGACAACTTCGGCATGGCTTTCCTCACACTCTTCAGGGTGTCTACTGGGGACAACTGGAATGGGATTATGAAGGTTATTTTTCCTTTCTGTCCTGTGCTCTGTGGGAGTTTTTTAAAGAAGACGGATGGAGGAAAAAGCCTGTGTTTGTGTTAGCGCATATGTGTGTGTCTGGCAGCACCGGTTATTAGACGGGCCTAGCATTAAGCAGAGAGAAGATCACTGTTTTTATGACAGACTAAAAGCTGCTGACATTAGAGGGTTAGGAGAGTGTAATATTACTCTTCTGTGACAAGCTGGCACTCTGCTCACACTAAGATCAACATCTCCCCCTGTTGGAGAAGAGAGGAAGTGTAGCATAGAGCAATAAAAGATCACCTTAAACACCTTCATCTGTTATCATCATCCTTCCCTTCTAATCGTAATCCTCTTTTCTTACTGTTGTCGTCCAGGACACACTTCGAGAGTGTCGACCGCAGGACCGCCACTGCCTCACCTACCTGCCCCTGATCTCCCCCGTTTACTTTGTCACCTTTGTCCTCACCGCTCAGTTTGTGCTCGTCAACGTTGTCGTGGCTGTTCTCATGAAGCACCTGGAGGACAGCAACAAGGAGGCGCAGCTGGAGGAGATGGAGGAAAGGGAGGAAAGGAGGGAGAGGGAGGAGAGGGAGGAGGCCAACCGACGTCAGAGCATGGCGTCATTGGGTGGAGACCTGCAGGGCCCGAACGCTGACACACCTGCTCAGGTAACAGACAGGGTGTGAGAGGAAGAGGGGAGTAGAGGTGACAAAAACGATGACAATAACGATTTTTTCGTGCGGCAGGTGCAGGTGGAGGATGAGAAGAGTTCCCATGGCAACCTGCAGAGTATGGGACGCATGCTGTCTCTCCCCAGTGACAGCTACGTTCAGCCACTCAGATGCTCCCCCTATCCTCCTATTGGCCAGGAGTCCTACTCTGTCTACAGCTACTCAGGTAGTTTGGCTGTTTTTTTTTCCTCTCCTATAACCGATTAAATTAAAGAACAGTTTTCACTCTGCTGTAACCACCAACTGACGCTGTAAAGATTATTGCTTCCTGAAATAGCAGAGAAGCCAGTTAAAGTGTAATAAGGTACGACTGGAGGCAGTGTCATTATAGACCTCAAAGAGGGAGATATTTTTTAATGTTGGTGACAATTTGGTGGGATTAGTGTTCGCCTGTGGAGCATATATTTTCTCTACAGTGCTGCTGCTTTTACGCACTCCTCAGTATTTCCACTTTTGACATCACACAAGAAAGTCTAACACTGAGTTAGACATGTACTAAAATTTGTAGGTTTTATTTTTCCTTGTGTCTAATCTCAATCAACTAGAAATATTAATGTATCATCTTCATATGTGAAAATGACTTCCCAGTCCTTTGTGTATTGTTTCTTTTTAGGATGAGAGAGGTGGAGCTTTAAGATATGGGATAACTGGATTTGATGTACTGGCCATACTCTTCACTGACACTATTGTCCTCTGGCTCCTATATTGTTATTTTATTTTCAAAATTTGGCCTCAACTTTCTAGTTATTAGTTGTCATTCCTCATAGCCATAAACCAGCCATGTAGCTGCAACCAGTAAGCAGAGCGTTCAGGAAAGAAGAAAAACAACAACAGAAAAAAACAAAGATACCCCCGCAGAATAGTTCAGGCAGGCAACTTGTGCTGCACACAACTTGACATGCATCACCTCACAACACCTGTCAAATGAACCCTCCAAATTTGATGAGGTAAGACGCAGTCTGGTCTGTGAAGTGGGACCAGATCTTATCCATTCTTTATTAGGATCCACATTAGATTACACAAAGTGGTTTTTAGCCTTCTTGGGGTCCACACAACTAAACGAAAACAAGAAGAACCACTCCCAAATATCATAGTTTCAATAAAATAAATGTGTAGTAGAAAATCTATAAATTCACAAATAATTAAAGTATCTTAGAAATTATTTTTTTTTTTTTTTTTTTCAACATTCTTTTTTATTGAATTTTTGGCACAAGGTGAGCAAAAATTTACCATTTATTACAATGAAATTGCATATAACCCCCCCCCCCCCCCCCCCCCCCCCCCCAAAAAGGGCCAAATCTGCATTAAGTTTTTCATAAGAGAGAAAAAAATAAAAAATAAAAAATAAAAATAAATGAATAAATAAAATAAGGTAAGATAAATAATAATAATAGTAATAATAATTTAAAAAAAATAAGATAAAAATAAAAATAAAAAAAAAAATGGAAAAGAAAAAAAAATAATAATAATTCAATTAAATATTTAAAATATTTAGAGAAAAGGAAAAGAAAATAATAAGCTATATACACATACATATACAAAGTAATAATAACAATGAAAACTAAGAAATAAATTAATAGTAAAATACCGTTATAAGAATTAGAAGTAAAGTGAAACAATGACAGTGAAATAAATAAATTAAAAAATAATAATGATAATTATAATAAAAAATAATAATTATAACATTAAACAAATAATTAAAAAAAAAAATACCTAAAATAAATAAAAGAATAAATATATATATACATACACATGAATACATACACACATATATACATGTATGTATACATACAAATACATACAAACATACACATACATGAATAATTAAATAAATATAAAATAAATAATAATAACAAATATTATATAAAAAGAAACACAGAAACTCATATTTAAAACAACCACAAGGATAAAAAAAAAAATAATAAAAAAATAAATAAAAATACTAATTATAATGATTACTAATAGTAATAATAATGATAAAAAAATAAAAATAAAAATATAATAAGTAATAATAACTAGCAATAATAATAATAAAAAAAATAATAAACTAAGCAATGACAATATAATAATGATAATGATGCTAATAAAAAGTGAGGAAGCAGGAGGCCAGAAGAGGGAGTGCACTGCTATCTAGCAAATCAGACATTGGTATTTCTATTAAGAAGTGCTTATTTGTGCCAGAAAATTGAGCAAGACAAAATTAAAAACTTTCTGAGAACACTTACCAAAGCAAAACAAAATCATTAACAACAAAACAAAATGTGGTCTTCCTTAGGGTATCATTACAGGTAATGATAATGATCATGATCAGTTCCAGGCACTCAGAGGGCATAGACACAAAAAGTCACTGGCATATAGTCCCACCAACCCCCGAAATTAAAACCACATGGATAGCTACTGAAAAGACAGCAGTTACAAGAGAAAAGGAAAGGACAAAAGGGCCGCATAAAAGTCACCTTAAGTGGGCTAAGGAGTAACCTCTATCATAAGCCAGCTAGGGCCTACATAACGTTAATAAGATCAAAGAAAGGTTGCCAAGTTCTGGTGAATTTAGTAGTGGATCCTCTCAGTGTGTGTTTAATCTTCTCCAACTTACTAAAGTGGAGAGCATCCCTGATCCAAGCTTCATGTAACGGGGGGAATGATAACTTCCAGCGTAGCAATATCTGTCGCCTAGCTAACAAAGTGAGAAAAGCTACAAAATCAGTTTTAAGCTTTGGGAGGCCTATTGAGGGCGGTGGTACTCCAAAAAGAGCTACTAATGGAGCTGGATCCAGACGAACCTGTAGTGCCCTTGATAAAGTATTGAAAACCTGTGACCAGTAGTTCTGGAGAGATGGACAGGACCAAAACATGTGGATTAGTGAAGCGGGTGCCTGTTTGCATCGCTCACAAGCAGGACTGACGTCAGGATATATTTGAGAAAGTTTAAGTTTGGTCCAATAAACCCGATGAATGATTTTACATTGAATTAAACCGTGTTTTGCACACAGTGAGGACGAGTGCACTCGATGGAGGATCTGATCCCACTGATCTTCACTGATTTCCTCACCAACATCCTGCTCCCAAGATTGTTTTAAAGCTGAAAGTGAGGAGTCTTTAAGCGAAAATATTTTCTCATACAAACTTGAAATAACACCTTTTGATGGAGAAGGAGGGAGCAAAAATGTGTCAATCCTGTGAGATGGGGGTTGTGAGGGGAACTGGGGAAGAGTATCTCGTATAAAGCTACGTATCTGAAGGTACCTGAAGAAATGATTATTTGGGATGCTAAATTTTGAAGAGAGCTGCTGGAAGGAGGCAAAAGTGTTATTGATAAATAGGTCGTTAAATGATTTTATGCTGTGTTTGCACCAAACAGAGAAGGCTTCATCTACAATAGAGGGTCGAAAGACAGGGTTTCTAAATATAGGGGCTTGTAATGAAAAGGTAAGTAACCCGAAATTACGCCTAAATTGATTCCAAATTCTTAAACTTGACTTGACTAAAATGTTATTGCAGAATTCTGAGGGGGGGAGTCCTGCAGGGGAGTAAATCAGTGCAGCTAAGGAAGCTGGAGAACTGGAGGCTGCCTCCATTCTCAACCAAGCCAGAGTGTCACCCAATACATCAGCCTGTAGCCAATATTGAAATATACGTATGTTAGCTGCCCAGTAATAAAAAAGGAAGTTGGGCAGGGCCATACCTCCCAACCTCTTGGGTCTTTGTAGATAGGTTTTGCGAATTCTTGGTATTTTCCCCTCCCAAATGAAATTTGCAATTATCCCGTCTAGTTTGTGAAAAAAAGATTTAGGAATAAAAATTGGGACACACTGAAAAAGAAAGGAAAATTTGGGTAAGACATTCATTTTTATGGTATTAATACGACCAGCAACAGATAAACGGAGTAAAGACCACCTCTCCAGGTCCCGTCGTACTTTTGCCAGAAGAGGAGTAAAGTTGCACTTAAATAGAGATTCAAATTTATCAGTGACCTGGACTCCCAAGTACATAAAACTATTTAAAACTACCCTAAATGGTAAAGTATGTAGCGGGAAATTACGGGCAGCAGCATTTATAGGGTAGAGCTCACTCTTGTCAAAATTCAGTTTGTAGCCGGAAATGAGGCCAAATAATTTTAAAGTTGAGATCACAGAAGGTACCGAGATATTGGGCCTGGAAATATAAAGGAGCAAATCATCTGCATAAAGTGAAATCCTCTGCTCAACACCATGTCTTACCACTCCAAAGATATTAGGATTGGAACGGAGCGCAATGGCCAGGGGCTCAATGGCCAGGGCAAAGAGTAAAGGGGACATGGGGCACCCCTGTCTCGTGCCTCTGGAGAGAAGGAAATAATCTGAAAAATTTTGGTTTGTTCTGACAGAGGCGAGCGGGGCAGTATATAGTAGAGCGACCCAGGAGATGAATTTTGGTCCAAGGCCAAACTTCTCTAAAACCTTAAAAAGATACCCCCACTCGACTCGGTCAAAAGCCTTCTCCGCGTCCAGGCTAATCACTATTTCAGGGTCATTAGAATTTGAGGAGTTATACACCACATTGAATAAGCGTCTAAGATTGGAAAAGGCATGTCTATTCTTTATAAAACCTGTCTGATCGGGGGATATAATAGATGGCAGTATTGTTTCAAGTCGTAAAGCTAGAAGCTTGGCAAATATCTTATAATCCACATTGAGTAAAGAGATCGGGCGATAGGAACCACAGGAAAGGGGGTCTTTGTTCTTTTTCAATATTAGTGATATAGATGCTTGTAATAAAGTTTGAGGGAGGGAGCCGGTATCAGAAGAGTGTATAAACAATTTCAGGAGAAGAGGGGCTATTTTGCTCATAAATTTCCGATAAAACTCCACCGGAAACCCGTCCGGCCCAGGACATTTGGAGCTCTGCATGGAACCAGTTGCTCGTATAATCTCTTCAACAGTAAAAGGTTCATCAAGTTGTAGTTTGGATGGTGCGTCAACACTAGGAATAAGGAGGTTGTCAAAAAAAGAGGTGAAGGGAGGAGAGTCACTCACCTGTTCTGACCTGTAAAGAGCAGAGTAGAAATCTCTAAATTGATTATTGATTTCCTGCGGGTCTGTCGTTACACCACTGGGAGTTGAGATTTGAGAAATTTGGTGAGCAGACGATAGTTGGCGCAACTGATGGGAAAGTAATTTGCTCGCCTTGTCTCCATGCTCATAGAAGGAGTACTGTGATTTTAATAGCATTTCTTCGACTTGAGTAGCTGAGAGATTGTCAAACTCTGCTTGCAAGGACAAGCGATCTCTATATATAGCTGGAGAGGGAGAGGCTGCATACATACTGTCAAGCTGCAATATCCGGGTTGTCAGCTCGGTTAATTTTTTCTTTCTCTGTTTCCTTTCAAAGCTGGTATAAGACATAATCTCTCCCCTTATGAAAGCCTTAAAGGTCTCCCAAAGTAGGGAGGGTGAGGTGTCGGGGGTGTCATTCGTGGCTATAAAAAGGTCTATTTTAGCTGACAGAAAGGAAACAAATTTATCATCAGACAGTAAACGAGAGTTAAAACGCCAGGGTACAGAAAAATGATGATCTCCTCCCAAAACCAAATCTAAAGTTAAAGGGGCGTGGTCTGATATGACAATAGCGTTATGGGAGCATGCTTGGACATTAGGTATGAGTCTATTGTCTAAAGTATCTTAGAAATTAAACAATAAATCAAAATTTATGTAGTATTTTCTCACAAAATAATGGAAACTAAAACAAAGTTGTCACAAACACATGGCACCAACATTAATGAAATGGAAAGTTTCAAAACTGTGATTACATGAAATCTATGAGAAACTCATTGATATTTTTTAAGTGACTTCTTAGCATAGTCAGCTTGATCCAGATAACCGGTGCTCAATGGATGTGCTATAAACCCAAAACCAATACCCCAGCAACAGAGTGTTCTGGTTGATCATCAGGGGAGTGTGGTGTGTTACTCCATACAAAGTTCTGCATGAATAGAATTGAATAGAATTGAATAGAATAGAACTTGTAACAAGTAATCATTGTAACAAGTACAACTAAATTAAAGTGACAGCAGCAATCAAGAAAACAAAAGTAAGAAAGTGAATAGAAAGTGCAAAAAGGTCCACAAGAAAATAGATGATGACAGCTTGTCCATCATTGTCCAGTTCAACCAGCCTCCACCTCCACAGGGTCCAGGACTGAGCTTCTTCAGCAGTCTGTTCAGTCTCTGTCTCCTAGATCCTGTCTGCTCATAGCAGGTGAAGCTTTTCCAACATGGCGTTGGTGTCTGATGTTAGCTCCGTTAGCCATGTCTATGAATAGCATGATGCTACTCTGCCCTCTGGTATTCCCTCTGTTGCTGGGTTAGCACAGCTAGCTCGTCTATCTTATTGGAGATAGATCTTACATTTCCAATAACGAGAACCAGCACGTCATCCTCACCTCCTTCTTCTCACCTTGTGGGAAGACATCAGGCCTTACACCAGTTAGCTTTGACATGCTACAGGCTGCAAACAGCTGAGTTTACATGTAAACAATGCAGCCATGGTTACATGTAGGATCTCCAGACAAACACAGGAGAAAAAGTAGTAAAAATATCACTGAAGCCACAAAAAAGTTTGGTGTCAACAAATGAGCCATACAAAGTCATCACCCACTTCAAATACAAAGATTACGAAAAAGAGACAAAAAAAATTACAAGAAACGGACAAAGAAGAGAGAAAGAGAGAGCTGCTGTAAAAGGCAGCCACAGCCAACGGGGCAGCGCCAAGATAACAGGAGACGTGATTTTGGTTCAGTCTCCAGTTAGACAGTATTAATTGCTCATCCCTCTCCAGCACATTAATGAGCATGACATAAGTAAAGATTGATTTATTTGATTTGATTGATGATTCATTGATTGAATTAGGTGGTCCATTCAGGTTGCATGATTTCCTGTCTCTCTTTGCCACCGCTGCCCCACACAAGTCCTGCTCACTTGCACTTCCAACCACCCAGACATCCAACAAAAAATCTTTACCAAATCTTGAAAGAATGAAAGAATGAATCAAACACAAGTTGAGTTGTCTGACTGCATGACTTCCATGTGAAAAAAAATCAAACAAACTGTGTTTGGTCACAGCCGAACAGGGGGGTAATATTTGGGCTCTAGTTTCAGCAAAGATTGATAGATATTTACTGCGCTAGTTATTTATTTGCAGTTACAGGACTGTGCTGTTCAGTACAAACAATGCGCTTTACCAAGTTTTATAAATACAGTTCACAATTCTCATAGTTTCTTTCACATAAACTCATAAGCTGTGTTATCACCCTAAGTAGATGTGAGTTTGAGGCCAAGAAGCTTATTTTTGATGGATTTTAATTTCCTACAGCTCATGTTTGTCTCAGTTTCCTCTGGGATCTTAAGACCTGATGAAGTAAAGGCAAACTTGTGTGCTGGTATGAGAAGAGTCTTCTCATTGCTGCTCCACCTTTCCCAAATATCAACCCTGTCCCTGTTCTTTCAGAAGGAATTAACCATGTTTGCAGATGAAGTAAAGTCCCAGACACTATCATTTTATTTGTTTTGACATTTAACTCCCCAAGTGAAGATGTTTGAATACTCCCTACAGCTCCTGGCTAAGTATGGCAGAAACACGCCTAATGACTCCCAGAAACTGGCTTTTGCTCATCAGGCATGACAGTCTGAATAAAGTCAACGGTGCATTAGCTTGAAAATAGCACAAAAAAATGTACTTGCTGTAATACATAATAGATATTGAAGTTCATGTTTCCAGAGAACTTTTCAGTCATCAATGTACCTCTCCTCAGAAGTATAGGATCTGATGGGTTGCTGTAACATGGTGGAATAATGCATCATAGTTAGCTGTGTTTGAATATATATCTCAAGTTTTTAAACCATCTAAAGTTTCAAACTACTGCATTTCCAGAAAACCTTTTTTTCTATCTTTTTCCACTCTAAGTCTTTCATATCTTTGTTCTGCAGGCTCCATGTCTTCTCTGGGCTCCAGTGGAGGTGGCTCTCTGCTGCAGGTTCCTGGAGCTCTGCCGGCCTTCAGCCACGCCTCACTGGGATCTGGACGAAGCAGCAGGCCAAAGATCTTCCTCAGTACTTCTCAGAGTATCGACAGACACTCTTCATTCAGGCTGAGTCCAGCCAACAGCATGGATGGATACAGATTTAGCCCGGCTCACAGAACAAACAGACACAGACTCAACTCAGCTCATAGTATCGATGGATACAGGTTCAGCCCAGCTCACCGGATTAACAGACACAGACTGAGCTCCACTTGCAGCATGGATGGATACAGGCTGAATCCAGACCATGGAGCAGAAAGACCTACACTCATGTCCAGCCACAGCATAGACAGACACTCCTCGCTCAGGCTCGGTCCCACAGACAGTGCCAGCAGACGTCCTTCTCACTGGCTAAGTCCTGAAGACAGTTTGGACAGAAACATGCTGAGTCCGTCCTACGTTCCAGAAAGTTCAGCCCTGAGGAGACTGTCGTCCTTCCGCACAGCGAGCAGACAGCTACGGAGACAGGTTTGTTGTTTTCGAACTTCTTTACAGTAACAAAGTATTATTTTACTTCTTGTTTATTATGCTGCCAGTGTGGGGAAAAAATCATCAAAGACTTCAAAGTAGGGTCCTCAAGTAGATCCTTAAGTCCAGTGAACAGACCCAAATCTCCCCCCCCCCCAAAAAAAGTAAATCTGTACTTTTAAGAAGCTGGAGCGAGCAAACATTGACATTTCTGCTTAAAAAAACAACTGATCTATTATTTAAAGCTCCTGTGATGAGATTTTAGCTGGTTATGAAACAGACTGACATTAATATGTATAAGCAACAGAAGCAAACAAGAGCCTCAAACACATGATTGATATTTCCTAGTGATTTTTAACACTTGTGAACTCTGCCACAGGGTCCTTCTCAAGTCACTAACAGAAGATTCACGGTCATGTTGGGATATTTATTCAAAAAAAAAAAAAAGAAAAGAATATGAAAAAAAAATGCTGATTACACAACAGAGAAACAAGATGGACTACTTTCTCCACAGAGAGCACCAAAGTCAAAGCAAATTGAAAGTTTGTCCCAGGTTTTAATTCACCAAGATTACATCCACAGGTATATGGTTGTTTCTCATATTTTTCTGGGTTTAAAGAAATAGTCTGGTCCACACACCAGAGGTATTTTGAATGTTTTACTATCAACTCAACAACACAGAAATGGTTGAAGACGCCTGCATAAACATACCAAGCCAGTAAAGGACATGCATTCAGTCTGCCATGTCAAACACTAAAAAAGTATATAGTGCGCACTTATGTTGATCTTCTAGAGTGAGTGGTAGTTTTTAAACAGCATTTGCTAAAGTGGGGTTAATTTTTTAAATAAAAAAATGGAGTGTATTGTATTGATGTGCCCTTGTGTTATGGTACATTAATAATAAACAACATGCTTCTCGACATGCAATGAAAACAGTCAGAATCAAAGAGATGTACAAAAAAAAAAAAGGTAGCCTGCCATCTTTGCACATGCACAATACACAAAAACAACAGCTGCCATGTGCAGGTATGCCAGAATTTAAACTTTCATTTCTACTCTTGATACTATGATGAATAAACAGTTTACAGAAATCAAGACCTTGGAAGGTGTTTCCAGAAACTTCTATTCTCAGTGACCTAAAACCATAGACTGTATAAAACAAAAACAAAACCCAGTTGAAAAGTAGTTGTTGGGCCTAAACAAAGAAAACGCAACAACTTCAAAAATGTCCTCATACCTGTGGGATCACTCACTCATCACTCCGGTAGTGATTGAAATGATGGTTACAGATAACTTCTTGGTGTTTCTGTAATTCTATTCAGATTTTTTTTTATTTCCAAATAATCAAATACATTATGTGTTTTTTGATACTGCATTATATGTATCCACTGGCCTCTTTTCTTATAGTTAAGAAATCTCTTTTTGCTAAATGTCATAACCCATTTCCTGGCTCTATCTACGGTCCCATCGTCCAAGTCCCAAAGATAATCTTTTAAAAGGGGTGTATCAATATGTAATGATTGCTAAGTTTTAATTCCACCAACCAATACATAACAAATTTTTACAAATTTTAAGCACACTTAATATAAAGAGCAGCTCTAGACTGTATTTTCTGTCATATTAATTACAAAGACCCAACATAAATGCACTAACTCTCAGTCCAGTGATGAGAGTAACCAAACACAGTAGCCCTTTTCATACTGCCAGTGGAAGGCATGATATTTACATCCTGCCTCCAATATAAATGTCACAGAGGCATGATGATTGGACAAAGTCGTCCCACTGCTGTGCTGCCATCAGAGGTAGTAACAGAAGCATTACAGTGGCGAGACAGGATCACTGTGAGCCAGCAGAGCAGGCAGGGCGAATCGCAGCTGTATGAATGTGTGTATGTGAAGCTCCTGCTGTGTGTATACCTATTGAGCTCCATAACACAGTGTAAAATCACACACTACGACACCAACATCATGCAGCTACAAGATGGGTATTAGAGCACTACGGTGTGATGGTGGCAGAGCTTTGTTAAGGCGCTGCTGCGGACCTTGCATGACAGTAGAGAGCTCTCACTGTGAAGGTCGGACACACTCAGCACAGAATGGACCACAGCAGTCAAAGTCAGACAACTCGAGTGGTTCCTCCAAACCAAAATGTTTTATTAAATTCACTTTTTTATTGTTTTAATGCTGAGTCTAGACAGAGAAGAAAATGCACACATTGTATTTGACTCAGCACTTCAGACTGTCACAGCTTCATTTCAGCTCCCAGACTGTATAAAGAAGAACAGCAGTGTTTTACAGCGTAGGAATCCCAGGAAAAAAATTGCATTTGAAAAATGTTTTTTTTTTAGTCTCATGCTATTGTTTGTATATGTTTTTAAAGATTTTGAGCCCAACACAGAATCCCTGTCACGTTTTGTGCTGGTTCCTGTGTTTGTATCTGCAGGAAGCGGTGCGCTCCGACTCTGTGGATCAGAGCGGCTCAGCAGATGATCTGGCAGAGACTCACCTCACTGTTCCAGCCGTCTCCCCCACACCACCACGCCAGCGATCGTCCAGTGTGCACACACTGAAATACACACACACCCAGAGGGTCATCTCATGCCGGAGCCACAGCCGGAGTCACAGTGAAACCACTCGGCAGGAAGAAGCACCCGGGCCGGCCATCTGCGGCTCACCAGCAGAGGTAGAGAAGAGGCCCCTTAACCCACAGAGTCTCTCCAGTCTCAAAGTGCCCAGCGGTGACTCAAATCTTTCAGCATCACCTGGCTCAAGCTTAGACTCTAGCTCTCATTTAGATGCCGCAGATGAAGAAGTGAGTTGTATAAACAGTTCTATTCACACTCACACACAACCTCCTTCTGGCTCCTCACACAAAAGCAGACACCTTTCTCCGAGCCCTGGGGAGCACCGGAGCCGCCTCAGCCAATCAGTGTCTCCAGTGTCGGGCAGGAACAGGAAGCAGAGGATGAGCCCGCCGCCAGGACAGGAGCCTGTTACTATAGCAACCCAGATGATGGACAGCAGTGTAGAGCTGAGAAGACGGACTCTGTCGTTTGATGCCACATCCCTCTCTCCTAATCAACCAGAGGGAAGTTCAGTGGACGACTAAACAAACTCAGAAAAGGAGCTGGGATTACCTTCAGGCACCGAGGAACATGACATGATGCTGGAGCACATGAGGGGGGCAGGAGGCACAGGAAGGACACCTGTTACCTTCTCTCAGGCCCCACCCCCTCTTCTTCCCATCCAATGACAAGATTTTCACCGAGTGTTTGAGCAGAACTGTTTCAGGCTGCGTGTGTATGAGTGTGTATGTGTTCAAAGACCTGTTGTGATGTTTGCACACAGGATGCACACAAGAAGACGCTTCCTTTTCTTCGATCATAGTCCTAGCTTTAGTTCAGACACTGTAGCCCCATCCCCCTGTAATATTTACTCCAACACTGACCTGCCCCTTTGCTTGATTCTCCCCTCCTCCTCCTCTCTTTCATTCTTCCTCACTCCTCAAGCCTTGGTCAGAGTACATGAGAAAACTACATGAAAGCTGCAGCATGGGATTAATCACTGCTTGTAGACGTGTTAACAGAGAAAACACAGCCTTCAACTGCAAATCGTCATGTTTTGATTATTGTTTGTTG
Organism: Halichoeres trimaculatus; assembly: GCF_033239565.1. Lineage (NCBI taxonomy): Eukaryota > Metazoa > Chordata > Actinopteri > Labriformes > Labridae > Halichoeres > Halichoeres trimaculatus. Next base: position 23,154,231 of record NW_027437180.1, read on the forward strand.
CCTGGATTATATCAGTTCATGTTTTTGTTTCTAAAACATCAAACAGAAGAGAGGAACTTTCATTACATTTTCTCAAAAAGTTTCACATAACTTTATTTTCGTACACTGAGCACACATACAAATACACAGAGCCTAAAACCCAAAGATATCATAGTCACTCTGCTATCAGGCAACTTAGCTACAGAACTGTCTTTGAAGAAGCTCAGATATTCAGTGTTTTCGCTTGGTAATTGATGAGTCAGTCATAAAATAAATTCAGACTTATTTTGTGATGAATGACTAACCAATCGTCTTTGGAGCTCAACAAACCACTTTGAAAAGTTAATCTCTTGCTTTGTCAAAGAGGATTACAGTTTCATTTTAAGAAAAAGAAAATCTCCTTTTAAGTCATAAAATGGATGATAATAATAATAAATACAGTTAAAGCTGACAATGAATTTTATATGTAAATGCTTAATTTGTAAATGCACCTTTATATAGTTTGGTGCAGGCCCTTTTTACATACCCTGTCCCCCAAGAAGAAATTGGTGAAGCACCCTGTTTAAGGTGAAGCAAAATAAAACTCTTTACATTTAACCAAGTTAGAGTTTAGGGGTTTTCGACACGACTTAATTTATTACACATTTATTAATCTACAGTAAACTGCCAATGAGGTTGTCAGGTTTTTAATCATTCTTAGATTGCATCCAAATCAAACATGAATATATTTATGATACATATATGTGCTTTAAAAAAAAATCCTACCCCTGAACACATCAGATCCTGACAGCCTGAAAAAAAATCAATTTGCACTAATCCTCTGAGATAAAATTGTGTAAAATGACCTCGGCTTCCGTAGTCTCTACCTCGCTTTCTTTCCTGACCCCACCTTATTCCAGTGTTGGTTCTGCTTAGTTTCTCACCCCCCTCCTCCCACTCTTCCCCCTGTCTTTCCGTCCTAGTATTCTCAGGGTAGAGATAGTTCAGACGCAGGTGAGTATGATGAAGAAGTATGTATCAGAGGTCCGCAGAGGTAGACTGCCCCCTGCTGTCTAAAGCTGGAGCCGGCTCATCGTCTCTCTTACTGGAGTGACGTTTAGACTGATGCAGATGTTCGGAAGGGCTTTTCCAGGTGAAATAAAGGTGTGTAAAACTTTATAGAACAGAGGATTAGAATATATTTTATTAACACAGCAGCAATGATATGAGAACTACAAAGGCTAATTTATACATTTTTGAATGTTAATGTAACTGCTGATGAGTGGATGATAATGAGGGTGTTCGCGCTATAGGATGTTGATTATAATGAGGGTGATGATTATAACAGTGGCTCTGGATGATGCAAATGTTTATAATCTTGTTCCTGCAGGTTGAAAGCAGGGAAAGATATGCTCACCTGACGTAACATGATGATTGGAAAGTGATGGAATAAAACCACTTCCTGTCTGACTTTCACCTGACTCTGTGAGCTCACTTCTGAAGTCATCCTTTCTTTGTTTCAAAGGAGTTAGATTATGTGCTTTCAGTCCTGCAGCATCCAAAAAATAAAGTCAACACACAGCTGTTGCCTTCTGCGGCTAATGAATTCAACATAACACGTTCTAATTATGGACTTCCAGCAGATGTTGTTTAGTATGCCTAACACATCCTTGGATCTTGTCTGGAAACATAATCACATTAAAAGAGTTTCACACATAGCATGAGGCAAAAGATGATTATTAAAACATGATGTGCACAGAGGCAGACACACAGCTCCGATGTAGGCGGTAGTTGTGGTGGATGGATTTTATTTTTCATTTAGCCACTTTAGCATATCACAATAAAATATTTAATCACATGAATATTTCACACTGAAACACTACAGCATTCAGAATGCATTAAGCTGTCCTGCCTTTATTTCCTTACCAAGAAAATGTACCAAAATTTCTTCACCTAGTTCCTTCACATTCTACTGGTCAAGCTGCCTGTCAGTCACAATTTTAGCCAATTAAAGGCCACAGGTCTGCAAGATGCAAGCTTGTGATTGGTCAAGCAGACTGAGGGCAAACAGAAGCAGATAAACAGAGCTGCAGTGCTTCACCCTTCCCATTTCCTTCACTAAAGACTCTTTTCTAAGGCAGATGGAGCTTCAGCACTGATCTACATCTATGTTAACCTGCACTTCAACATATGAACATGCAGTCAAGATGTGCATGTGTGTGTGTGTATTGGTGTGTGTGTTCTTCCAGGTGTATATACACGGGTTTCAGGCGTGGGTGAGAGAGTACAGCGGTGTTTACGTGCACTGGTGTCCTTCTGTGTGCGTGAGTGACTGAGTGAACATGAGCTGAAGACAGTTATTCTCGACACGACAGAGACACAACTAACTAAGCAGAGCCAGCAGTTGCCATGGTGAAAATAGAACATTCATCACGTGACCCGAATTTCCCTCCAATCCCAAGAGAAGAGGGAGAACTGCTAACTAGCGAGGCAGGAAGTGGTCCATGCCTGCACTGTTTTCGGTGTCGATCTGGAGCCTCCTCTGTCTGTCTTTCTGTCTTTCTGTCTCTAGAAGGCAGGGGCCATGGGTCTCTGCTGTGTGAGCTTCTTTGGGTCCAGGGTTTCAGTGAAGGGCGGGGCTTGATAGGGGTTGGTGGTTACGATGGTGGCTCCATTTGCAATGGGGTACGGCGTAGCTCGAGCATTGCTGGGGGTGGGGTCCAGGTGTTGCCACGTGAACAAGTTTTGGCTGCTGCCAGTTAGGTAGCGACGCAGGGCACTCAGTGTCAGCACAGCCTGTTAGTAACACACACACACGAACAAACACACAGAAGCAGAAAGTGTTAGTCACACTATGTTCACACCAGAGAGTGTTTAAAAGAGATGGACAACAGTGACAAGTCTCAGAAGTGGAGCCAAAAGTTTCCAAGCTGACTGGCTGCAGTATAGTTTCTGAAAACTGCCTCCAACTGTAACATCAAAAACTACACCTCAGTCAGGACCACTTTGATGGCTCTGTTCTGGGAGCACCGTGCCCTGCAACACAGTCCCTGTTAGGTTGTTTGGCATGGTTGTCGAGCTGGTAAGGAGGAGGCAGGCTTTCCTGCCTGGAGGAACAGCCAATGACAGGGAAGCTGCAGGTTTGATGAGCAGAGCCTTGCACGTGTGTGAGAAGAAGAAATGTTTGCACTGTGAGGAGTGCCAGGGTGTGTGCCGAATGAGACTGCTTCGCCTTACTCTTTCCGTTGTCCTTAAGTTTAGTTATCGTTGCCTGTTATATGTATTAAAAATAATGAGCTGTCATCCCCCTTCATGGGGAACTGAGCTGAGCAAGCTGTCCGGGAGATTGACGCCAGGCTGGACAGGGAGAAGACTGCACAGGTAGGGTCTGTCTCTTCCATCTTAACTGTCAGCCACAAAGATACCGCCACTTTGGAAGCCTGGAAGCCCTAGACTGAAATCAAAAACCCAGGGTTGTGTTCGTCATGACAACATAAATTCAGACATAAAGCAGTTTAAAGGGGGAGCAGCAAGAGTAAGCAGGCTGGAGCAGTTTAAAGAGAACAGCTTATCAGTGTAATCAGCTGACCTGTCAACTGATTTTTGTGATTGTTAGATCTATTTACTCTGAATCATGTTGAAAATTTGTTTCAACAAATTCAGTTTTTGATGTTTTGATCTTATTAGTCTTTTAAAAGGGTAGGACATATAACACAGCTCTTGCTGACAACACTGTATACATCAGATTAGCAGAGAAGAGGAGGAACGGCAAGAGAAAACCAAACAAACTCTGGTACAGAAATTAACATAGAATTTCCTTTAATGAGATAATTTTGAGACTAGACCAGGTGTCAGTATTGCCCTACCAAGAAGCAATCCTTGCCACACAGGCTGTTCTCAAGTGTGCAGGATATTGCAGGCATGTTTTGGCCTCATTTTGGTACAACTGAAGAGGTGGAGACAGGTTATCTCAGTAAGTTAGATCAGCAAAAGGAATGCTTGGCTATCAAAGTAATCTTGACCACCTTGTAAATGTCAGACAAGCAGTAGTATTTGATTATACACACAAAAGTCAGTTTGTTGCAGTGATCCATACTTTTTCCAATTGGATTAACTAAACTTATTCAGATTGAAGTTGATGAGAATACTGATTCAAAATATGACCATACAGTTCCAAGGTAGATCATGTGTTACATCAGTTGTTAGGAGGCCAGAAAATGTGTAACAAAATTCAGAGATTTGCTGAGTAGAACTTCTTGTAACAAAAAACGAACATAGATGTTAAAAACAAAACATGGAGCCATGGAGTTGGAGAACTTAGATGTATGGGTCACAGGCTACAACACAGGAGGTAAGAGCCGTGTCTGCTGTGGTGCACGCCCTCTACCGTGATACTTGGGCCATTGTTGCGCTGTGTCTGGGCTGACATTGATCATAAGCTCCCTGGCAACAGTCCGGAGATCATTCTGTGGCAATGATCCTTCAACGGAGCCGCCAGCGAATGAAGAGGGACATCTCCTGCGCTCATCAGAGAGTGCAGGAGATGAACGGTCATTACCCACAGGTGGAGACCAGCACAGGTGCAGACCAGCACAGGTGCAGACCAGCGCAGCTGGTTAAAACACAAAGCCCCAGTTAAAAAAATCAAAGCTCAGAAATGGCACTGCTGGATAGACGATATGTCTCCTCTATTTCTATTTCTGACAGTCCAACTGTGTTGATACACACACGGAAGATTCTCTCCCCCTCGTCTTGTAATACACCTCTGCACCACAATAACCGCAGCCCTTTATGTGTAACACTGTACAAAATAGATACTCAAAAACAGTGACTGCTAACAGTTTCCGGTTTTCCTAATCACTCTGCAAGCGCTAAATGATTATATTTGCATCTCCTCCTCCCAGATATGATTGGCTCATATATATCTGTTGAAACACAATTGAATGGATTCTATCAAAATTCAATCGTCCATGTCTCATATTTCTATCGAAGAAAAGTTATATCATAACTGACTTTTTGAAATAAAGCAGAGATGTCTGAATGAGAGAATCTCTTTTTTCCTGGTGTTGTGTTTCTGTGTGCACACTCCCACATTAACATTATTCACCTACAACAAAGCCTGACCTTCAAGGAAGAAGTGTCTTGCTCAAGAGCACTTCAAGGGTTGTATTTAAGGTCATCTAAGTAATGCTTTTTCACTTAAAAAATAAAAAAAAATCCTTTCCTAGCTGGTGGCTACTCTTTAGTGGTGACTGAAATATGAAGCTGGGCTGTATGAAATCACTTAAATACATTAACGGTTTCTGCATGAGTTAACTCAGCTGCACCCAAACTTTTTCTGTAAAGCTCAGTTTTGGAAAATTGACCTTCACAGATACTTAGTGGAGGTTCATTTGTGACAGTTTAAAAATGAAGTCAGCACCCTAAATGTAATTAAACGACTTTAAAGGTCCCATATCATGCTCCTTTTCTGCAGTTTAATATGGATCATTGATGTCTCCATGAAATGGTAGTAACATGTTTTGGTCCAAAAAGCCAATAAATCAAGCACAGCAGCATTGTTTCCAGGCTCTCATAGCCCCTCTGTTCAGAACGGTCTGATTTAGTGGGCGTGGCCTTCATATGTAAATGAGCCACCGCTGATACCGCCCGCTCTTCAGCGTCACTGAGAACGGCGCCACGAGCTCCGAGTGGACAATGTTTAGAAAACAGCGAAGCTCATTAACCGTAACATTACAGGCTAAAACAACAGGCAAACCGCAGCTAAAGTTAGCATCCTGAAGCTAACACAGAGTCAGGGGGAACACTGAGGAAAAGCTCTTACATATGCTCCACAGCACACAGCATTTAAAATACTCACATTTCCAGGGTCAGAGGTTTGTTGGTGGATGGTTGGTAATGCGCCTGGATTCAGGACCAGTCTATTCGCTAGCCCTCTGTTGTACTGTCCAAAGTTGGAAAAGCAGTCGGCCGTGAAGTGACTAGCACACACATGCACAGTTTAACTGAGTGTAGCTGGCACATTTCCTTGATAAATGAACTCTAGCCACTTAGTCTTGTGTTCTGCAGAGATAGGAAGCTTGTGCATGTAACTATGTGGCTGTTTACAGCCAAAAACAAAGCAGTGATGGCTCTTCAACTTTGGCATTCTCCTCCCGCTGCGGGAGAAATTTTTCTCTCGCAGCGGGGAGGAGAGTGGGCGGGGAGGGGGTTCTGGGGTATCTGCTCTGGTGAACCTATCAGGTTGGACTTGCTCCTGATTGGTCAAAAAAGGGAATCACTGACGTCAGCAAATCCCCCAAATCCAAACAGCTTGTTTTAGTTCAGGACTTTACATTCACAAGCACTACTAAGTACAGGTTTAGTCATCAAATATCACATTTTGTGGGCTGGGAGGAAAGCCAAAGACCCATAAATTTCACTTGAAGACTTCAGTAATTTTTGCATAATATGGGACATTTAAAACAGACAAGACATGGGTTGCTGCTGTGTGAGCTTCCTCGCCCCCATGCAACCCTTTCCACCATACTCAACAAAAAAGTGTACACATGAAAACGCACTGTGAGACACATGCTTTCCAAAAATAATCCGGCATGTTTTTGGGGTATTGTCTGCAAACACATAGTACAGTGACTTCAGTGTGAAAACTCAACTGGCGACTTCTAAAGAGTAAACAATTTTAAGTGACTTCAAAATTTTGTATGTGCTCAGGTAAAGCCATGATGAGGTTTGACTTGTTACAATGTCTTTCCTTTGTTTTAGTAGATGTTGTGTATAGTTTTTTGTCAGTCTGAGGTTTTCAATTAAATAATTTTTTCAAAATATTTCCAAAAAGTCTTGTCGTACTCAGAGGGTCCTGCCACACAATTCAGGAATCACCCACTAAATTATCCCAGAGTAAACAAATCAAAATCCTTCTATTGTTTTTTACTTGTGAAGCTTATCTTACCATCAAAATGTGTAGGTTTCACAAATGTTGGTTGCCTAACTTAGAATATGTCATTCCTTTTTAAAGCAGTAAATACAGGCTGGATTAGAGTCTGTGTGTGTGTGTGTGTGTGTGTGTGTGTGTGTGTGTGTGTGTGTGTGTGTGTGTGTGTGTGTGTGTGTGTGTGTGTGTGTGTGTGTGTGTGTGTGTGTGGGTTAGTGTGTTAGACTAGAGAAAGAGTGGGAGGTGTGCTGGGCAGGAGCCTCTGCTTGTCTTCCATGAATGAAATGCTTCTAAATCTGTCCATTCCCAGCAGACACTGATAACCCTGAAAGTGTACAACACACATCACACATGATGATGGACACACATTCACACATTAATGTACGCACAGGCTGGGGGCACTGGTACACATACAAACACACATGTAGGTAAAAGAATTATACAGACCCAGCTTAGGATGGAGAAGAAGCAGAAAGCAATGGTGGCCCTGGCAGCGTCGGAGCCCTGAGCCAATGGCAGCTTCTCAGCTGAGGTTGCCTGCCACTGATTGGCCAAAAAGCAGAAGCCAACAAACCACAAGAAGCTGGCAAGACCTGGGGTGGGGACACAGAGTAATCAGGAAAGGTAACACATGTTTCATTAGTACTTCAATCAAATGACCTGTGCTGAATAAGTAGAACAGCCTGCACCAAGTAGAAACATTGTGTGTTTGTCAGTTTTGATAAAATAAAGAAGATGAGAAGGCCACCAGCTAAATTTAGTCCAAGCTGTGGTCTGTGAGTGGCACACAAATGACAGCACATATCGGGGGTTGTGATTATGAATCAACCTTTAGAAGCAAACCTGAGACACAGGTGATTTTTTTTCATGTCATTGGTTGATTCCTTTTAATAACTACATTTCTGAAAATATATATTCTTAACTTGTTCTATCAACAGCTGTCCGTCTATAATTTCATTTACCAGAGAAGATGAGGTCCAGCATAACAGCCCGTTTTCTGTCCTTGACGCTGCTAAAAGAGGGAAAGTAATAGTCCAGGATCAAAAAAAAGATGCTGCCAAGGAAACAGGCCACGCCAATGGTGATGCCATAGTTACAGGCATCAGCGTTGTTGTTAAAGACACACAGCAAACGCTCGCTGCCAATATTGATGTAGCCCTCATTCACGATGCAGCTGAACACCACTATGGAGAAAACCTGCAGGGAAACAAACATAGGCTAATTTATTATCTAGCAGGCAGAAGAGAATGAAGTCACACGTGTGTACGAATGCCTGTCATTCCTCATACACACCACACACAGATACATCAGAATCTCTCCCTCGAAAATATACCCTTTAGCTTTGAAGAGTTATTTTGGATGAACAAACAAAGAGTGGAGATCAAGACCAGTGAGAAGCCGCGAACAGCAGGCAGTGAGGAGGAAAAAGAGGGATTAAAATACTAAAAGCAGTGTCAGAGCACGGCTGATCCAAGCAAGAGCTGCTTCGGGGTCAAACTAAGGCAGGAAAAGGAGAGGGTACTCATGTCTTGTTCAGAAATAAACCTCATCATTCACCAAATCACTCCTTAAGGAGCAAAAGTCTGGGACAACAAGAAGCTAAAAGAACAAAGTGGAGGAATCATCAAGAAAATCTTCAGTAACTCATCAGAAGACATGGCCTTTGTACCTACCAAAACCCAACAGCAGCCTCAGCAAAGACCCCGATATCTGAAAGAGGTCCATGATGTAGTACATTTGCGAAATTCTTAACTCCCTCTTCTCATTTTAAGACCGATAAATGGTCTCTTTCAAATGTAAGTAACTGGCTTTGTTGAATAGCTGGTGATGCAAATGATAAAACCTAAAGTGGGCTCAAAGGTCGAACTATCTTGAAAATAGAAAGTTATGTAGCTGTATGTATGTATTTTAAGTAGTTGTAACTCCAGGAGAATGGCATTAAAGACAATTCTAAGTTTCCCCTCCTGCAGTTTTTCAGATTTAAGACTGAAAAGCAATCATCTGACTTTTCTAGCACAATTCCTTTTTGGTTTTTTTTCTCTTTCTTTTTAGATAAAACTTGTTGTTTTGGTCTATTGTTTTGATCATCACTAAGGAGGTTGTTGGATATATTCACGTAGGCTTTAACTTGCATGTCTCTTAATCTGTCAGCTTTATCAAAGGAGCATCAAATTATTGCTCAAGATAGCTCGGGTCCCTTCTGGATTGTTCTATGCTGAGGAATTCAACATAAATCATCAAAATATGCTTTGAACAGACAGAAACCTTGAGCAGAATCAGACTCAGGGGTGTCATCCATCTGCTGGGACTGCCTGAGATGAGAAATTACATCAAAAGGATCCACTTTAAAATTTTGGTTGCTTCATGTCACATTTATTAAATTGAATACCTCAGAGTATTATATAACAGCCCAATGATTAGTGGCACCAAGGGGTACCTCATACACTGCATAACATTGAAGCAATTTAAGCGCATATTTATATTTAAATGGGTGGTTTATTTTTTTTTTAAGTTCACGATATCTGTTTTCTTCCTCTTCTTATGTCTGTTTCAAATTGACATGACCTTCTCTTTTTGATTTATTTGACTGCTTGGTGTGCCTTGTAATAAGAAGCTGGCCAATTGTTCCTTAACAAATCAGGTTAAACAAAATTGAGTTATGAGCCACAGACAGGGAGAAGGGTTTCCATCCTCCTGTTGACTGGCTGTGCCTCCTTTAAAACAGAATTATTACTCCTCATTGCTTCAGGGCAAACATTACAGACTGTGATGACTCACAGTTACACGCAGATGATACAGAGAGGTGTTACATTCTGGCTAGCGGGCATTTAAATCGAAAACATGAGCTCTATCTAGACACAAAGAGGCTCTGGATAAACATATGGTAATAAGACGCTGCTGCTGAAGCTCCAGCTGCATCTCTCACATGATATCTGATGATTTCTGCCAGACAAATTTAACACCAGAGCAGATGTTCAGCTGTAAAACATTAATTCTTAAAATATATTATACTATAAATCCTGAGCTAGCACGAGCAACGGCGAGAGAGGGACACAGACAATGTGACTGATCGGAGGGGGGGTTGCAGGTAGGCCCGTTCATTGATAGAAACCCGCACATTGCAGAGGAAGCTCACTTACCCACGACATCAGCCTGAGGACCGTGCGGGGATGCGTGAAGAAGGCGACCGGATCGAAGCGGACGCTACCGGCCTTCCCGGCGCCGTACGCGCCCGCTGGCTGCATCCCTTACGGCTTTCTGCTGCTCCGGCGGCCGCTGAGAGAGAAGAGGAGACGGGGGGAGAGAGAGAGGAGCTCGGCGGCGTCTTCCTCCAGCCTCCGTGTGAAGTCACTGCGCGTCACCGAGAGACTATCAGAGCCTGTACCTCTGCTGTCTGCTTCAAAATTTTGTGCTTCCCTCTTTAGTCATTAATTTATTATACATCTATATTTCCGAGCCGCTTTTTTAACTTCCAGTGTCAGTAAGGCTGCTAATCAAACCTTTTTTTTAAAAAAAACCCAACCATCAGACCCCTTAACTAAGCCTCACAATTAAAACAATAGCTCTACTGAAGGAAAATTACAACCAACAAAAAACAAATACTTTCTAAGTGCAAGAGGCGTGCAGGGTGTAATGGTTACAGCTTAGATTTAAGATGAGGTTTGTTGGGGTTTAAGGTAGGTCATGTATTTTGTGTATATTAATTGCGTAAACCTACAGATATAGGACATGCGTCGTTTGTATGTTGTAATGACAATAGCTTCAAGTGAAGTTGTAGCGTTGTGCATATCAGCCACCTAAAGTACATGGTTGGAAAATGGATAAGGATTAGGGTCACACTTAGGGTTAATATTACAGTTTAAGGTAAAGGTTAAAGTTAAAGATGCTATGAGGAGGATCTTGCACTTCCTCGCCACCTTGTGGCCCGGAGTCTCTGCACTTTCGTAAATTACTTTCAGAGAGGTGTGTGTTTGTTTTGGAATTAAATGGAGATCGGATCGAAACAATTTTTCCTTGTTCAAGACAACTTTGTAATGGATACAACATGCTAAGGTAAGGGACTTATCAGTACAGTTACTTAGCACTACAGTTTGAAATGTGACTTAAAGCAAACGTTGTAGCAGCCGGCTATGCTAGCAACATTGCTCGGTGCCCTGACGTATCTGTAGGCTAACATGACAAAAAGTAAACACTGTCAGTCTTTATGTAGTTTAGTAGCTGTCTATATTTAGCGCAGCTGGCAGTCTGGTGCTCTAAAATGTATGTTCTGTGTAACATTAGTAAATTTTGGTTAGTTGTCCTGCAAGTCATCTACCAAACAGAGCTAACGTAACCTCACTCTTCGTTGATAGGCTCTCAAGTTTGAACAGACCACTGCAGAATAACTGCTGCATGTGAATGAATGGACATTATCATAAATAGATTAGCCCCTATGTTGAGTGATACAACCCAAACTAAAGGATAGGTGGCCTTTAGTCCTGGCTGTCGGAAAGCTAAGAAGTGCCAATTTAAAATAACCTGTAACCAGTAATATTGGATCTGATAGTCTCATTTAAAGCGTGGATTAGGATTATGTTTACATCTATAAGGGAGCCTTTTTCAAGATCACTTTCATACTTCTCGCAGCCCCTATAAGGTTGAAGTCAAAGTTAAAGTTAGGGTCAGGGTTACAGCTAGAGTTAGGAGCCATGGTTTACGTTACAGTGTTAGTGTGGGTTGTTAGGTGGTTATATTTTGAATTAAAGTTATTTAACTCAAGTTTTGGGCATGGCTGGCTTGACTAAAAGGCAGGCACACTGTGGCTGTTTTTACAAAGAGGCTAAAGTGCAAGAACGAAGCTTGGTAGAGTTCAGCATGATTGTCAGCTGCAACCCAGGTTTGTTTCCAACCTCCTGTTTGTCACTCCAACTTTTTTCCCTAGTTTCCAGCCCCATCCGCTATCCAGTCTTCTCTGAAAAAGACAAAAAGCCCAAAATAGAACTTAAAAAAAGAGAGGAAATAATAATTTTCTGGCCCTAAAGTTTAGATGTGCAAGTGATGTAGATTTAAAAGTTGGAGCTTCTGTCAAGACATACCAAAATTATATGGTGCAGCCAAAGATTTTTTTCACACCTTTTTTTCTTTTTCTTATTTTTTTTTTTTTTAAAAGGGCAAAAAAATATTTTACAAAACGGTTTAAACATTCAAGACTACATGAAGTCAGTATCACCTTGACTTGTATATAGAGCTCTCACAGTCAACATGATAATAAGACCAAATTGTCTGACAAACTTTGGCGATTTTATTCAAAGACTTTATTTGATTTGATTTGATGGATGGTCCTTGAAAACTAAAATAAAAAGATAAAAACAGGTCTGTCTCCAACTATGCAGTATCACACACACACACACACACACACACACACACACACACACACATCACACACACACACACACACACACACACACACACACACACACACACACACTGTTCTCTCTTTGTTTTCGGATTAAAGCTCGTCTTTGGTTTTGTCTGCTCTTTTTGTTTCTTCATCTTTCATGGCCTCGATGTACTTCCTCCTGTCTTCATCCTCCTGTAGACACAAAGAAACAAGTTTTATTTTTAACACAGAGGGAATAAATCAGCTCAGATAAACTCCAGCCACTGCTGCTGATGTAGCTGTTTCTTGGGCAAAGTGATGAGGTGGATAATTTACCACTTTTCTATATTTTTTAGCTTCTTCTGCCTCTTTATCCAGAAACTGGATCAGGTCCTTTAGCTGTCTCCTCCCTGTGTAAACCACCACCTAACAGGAACACAGACATCACAAACTGAATATTTCCACTTTGATTTATGACAGTCACTCCACAGAGCAGGTAGGACACATTAAATATCAAACTTTTTTGCAGCCATTTGACAGAAACATTCAGGTTTAACTCACAGATATGTACTCACAGCTACCATCATTTACACTGTGTGCAGTAAGGTTATAATAGTTAACTAGTACAAAACCAAAAACGAAAACTAAAATTTTAAATACATTGCAGTTAACGCAAACTAATAATAAGTAGAAAAGAAAACAAAAATGATAAGTAAACTAAAACTGTATCTTGTGTTCACAAAACTAACTAAAACTAACTAAAGTGATAGACAAAATGTCCTTAGTTATCGTTTTTGACAATATTAACAGCCTTTAGGATTTAAATTAATCCGTCCATTCCCAGAGACACATTTTCCCAACCAATTTTAGACAGTTTTAGGCAGTTGTCAGTGCCGCACAGCACCATCATAGCGGCGTATAGGGACGAGCTTGTTTACTGCACTGACTGGCTGTGTGCTGTGCTGCGACAAAACGTAGTGGAGCAATGAATTAGAGCATCTGTAACAGTTTAATTGTTACAGAGTCCAAGTTTTTATTTATTGAAGCTTCTATTATATTGTTTTTTTTATCATTTATGTTAATATTATTTTTATGTAATTTATGTCAACATTATTTTATATAATTGATGCTTATATTTTTTATACTAAGTTTATATTAAGTTTATATTATTTTCATGTGTTTAAGGCAGCAGCCAACATTTCGGTATCAGCATTGACTGCGCAGTGAACACTATGTTGGACTTGAAAATAAACAGTATGACAAAATATTTACTCTGCACCTGATTAATAAGGTATGAAAAACTAAATTTAAACTGAAACTTAACTAAAACTAAACTAAAACTAAGCCTTGTTACAAAAATCAAAACTAAATAAAAACTAGAATGCCTGCTTTAAAACTAATTAAAACTAAACTGTAATGGAAAATAAAATGTCAAAACTAACTAAAACTGAACTACAATGACAAATCCAAAACTATTATAACCTTGGTGTGTAGCTGGGAAATAGTGTCATTAAAATCGTCCCTAAGCCTGTTTACATCTTTACTCTGTCAGTTTGTTGCATGAAAAAGACATGACAAACATCATCTACAAAATCAAAGTCCAGTACCCTCTCAGCATACAGAGCAGGGAAAAGGCAGAGTGATGGGTACGAGCCCTGCATGGACATGTTGATGTCATTGGCTGAGGCATCCATGCGAGCAATGACCACATCCTCTCGATCCTTTAAAGCCTTGGCTAACTCTTCCCAAAGAGGAAACATAGTCCGGGACGCCTTACTGTAGGGAAGATCTGAAACACACATTTAGTACAGACTTTTAGGCACAGGTGGAGTTCAGATTAAAGTCACACGACCATTGAATTGATTAAATGTTTAGGTTGTATGTAAACAACATGGATTAATCAATTCAGCACAAATCCTAAAACTTACACATTTACATCCGAAAACTTTGTCAGAATTTTTTTTATTTATTTACACATCTATCAAATTTAGCAGCCTGTTCAGGCTCTATGATGGGTATTAAAACACAACACAACCAGCTGGCACCAAAAACTACAGTTGCGGAGCATCAAAGAAGAAGTTATATTTTTTTCCACATCATCTTGTATTGTATTGAATTGTAAACTACAAAGAAAAAGAAAAACATGGAGGTTGAGGTTAATACTGGAGTTTGTTCGAGGCTGTTATGCAGACATAATGTCATAGGGGTTAAAATGAGATAATGTTCTTGCAAAATTTTAACTTCAAGCTTATTGGAAAGTGTTAAACTGAAGAGAGCATTTACATACAGAAGAGGACAAAGACTGTCTTGTTGGGGTTAAATGCGACTTTCTCCAGAGTCATTCCCACCAGCTCCTTCACCGGCTGCTCCTCCCATCCTTCAGGTATGGGCTCACTCCGCATCTTTGGCTGTTGCAGTCACATGCGCACAAACACATTATTCCGATCAGGACGAGCTGTCCCTCCCCTGCCTCACATGAATCAAACACGGGGTGTTTGTTACCTTAGCGGTGCCCTGCAGGTAGGACTCACAGAATGTTTTAATAGTTTCTACATCCAGAGTCTCAGAGGGCAGGTGATAGGTCACGTGATCTGTTAGATTGACGAGACGTATAAGAGGAGCTTCAAAATCCCGAACCTGGAAGTACTCCATCATCCTGCCATTACGAGGTTCCTCCACGTTCACCCAGACAAACAAAATCTGAAAACAAACACTCAGAGGTGAGGTGCTTCTAATTGGAAGATTATTCTTATGTTGATGCTGTTTTTGTGGAGAGTGAGTGAAAATTTGTGGAGGCAAATGTGTGTTTAGTCTACCTTTAGCCTGAATGCTTCTGCAGCACTTTGAAACGCAGAGTAGATCTCTTTAAAATCAGAAGAGCTTCCTTTGATGAACAGCAGGGCGTGGTTTAACACAGGGGATGTTAATATTTGAGTGATAGTCTGCAAGAGAGAGGATGACTTCAGCACTCCTGCTTTAAAAATGTCAGTTTATCTTTGTGTAAACGGCTACTTGTTTTTATTTTCTGCATATTTACCATTCTAAGTTATGAACAGTGCATTTCCAGATAAATAGCCACAGCCCAACCAAAAAGGTCTTAAACTTTTGAGTTCTTCCATTTTGAACTAATAGTTTTAGTAACAATAAAATATTCACACTGTGTTGAATAGTTACACTTAAAAATGAATGTTTTGGTGCCGTTGTCAGTTTGTCTTGAGGAATGTGGGGAAAAAAATCCCTTTTTAAATCAAATTTGTTGCTAAATAGGACATGCTTTCTCATATTCTCAATTACTGGCGCTTTCACCACTGAGCCACAGATACAGGGTGTAGAGGGTGAAACATGAAGAGAGAGAACACCCTGTGAAGTCTGAAATTGGAGTTTTATTTCTGCTCAAAAATGAACCTTAAATCCTAAACTCTACCTGCCCCGTGTATTCTGTGACTGGATCCATCTGGTAGACGGAGATAAAAACGATCAGCTCCTCTTTAGACGTCTGAGGCACCATTCTGTAAGCCTGGATGAGCTGAGACTGCAGCAGACAAACACAGACGCGCGCGCACACGCACACACAGACACACACACACACACACACACACACACACACACACACACACACGGTAAGAAAAGATAAACCTTTGAACTTGGTTCTGAATCTCGTACATTTCACCTGCTACGTTTGAGTTTAATCATTTAAATTCCGTGTCTTTTATCCAAAATGCACACAAATGCAAATCAATGAGAGCTTAGAAAATACTTTGACAGATACCTTGTAAGAAGTATACAATTATATCTAAGAAGTGTCTTGTTAGTGGATTTTAGGTACCTTTCTAAGCAGGAATACAACATCATATGTGAGACCATATTTAGTGATAGCTTCATTGTTCTGTGTTATGGCAAAGCTGACATCTGGGAGGTCCACTGCTGCAGCATAGAACACCTGTACATACTCATGATTCAGCTCCTGTGCACATCAAAAAACAACAAAAAAAGCAGTCAGATTTGTGATGGCAGTGTAATATTGAAGAAAGTGAGAAAATTAAACAGTCTGCGTTCACCTTAAAGAATCCAACCACTGTCAGTTCCTCTGAGGTTTCTAATTGGCTAAAATCAGTGATGAGGTCAGCAGCAGAACCCTCCCTCCTCTTCAGCCAGGTCAGGATGGAGGCTGAACTCTGAGGAACTGACACACAAACCCAATAAAACTCATCAAAACCCAAACAACTATATACTGTTGAACAGCCAAGCTGATATTAAAGGTCTTGTAAGGATATTTTTAATCTGGTTATGGAATGTCAAAAAGTAATGCTGGTGCCTTATATTGACTTATTTAAAACAGCAAATAAGACCATCAGCAAAGGTACTGATCATTCTCATTTAGTAAAGTGTCTTGCTTTTTGAAAGGTGTCGCACAAAAGAAAAAAATAAAAAGACAGACTGTGCTTACTTTCCTATCCCAAGATGAGAATAGCCAAGAGGTAATCGACATCGCTTTAAGTCAGAAAACAGAGGTCAAACTTGATATGTTTTTCCCATAGACTCTATAAAATATAGACACAGTCTCTGCCACGTCACCTGTCTGTTCCTGATAGAGTGAAATAAACCCAATCGTCAGACGCAGCCATATTGGATATGACCCAGGCTTTGAGCTTCCTTTCTAACAGCTATAGGGCACCCATCAGTCACATGGGCTGAGCTGTGTATTGGACAATCAGATGATCCAAATATCTTCTAGACTGCAGTTAGAAGAAAGTTTACCCTCTGTACAGTAAGTGCTGATAGCAATTTCTATAGTTCTACAGTTTCATTTAGCAGATGCTTTTGTCCAACGCAACGTACAGCACAAGTTAGTAAGTGTTTCAGACTGAAACCCTTTTTTGAACTAGGCTGTAAATGGGTTTTTAATGCTGTAAAAGTCTCTTTTTTTTGGTTTGGCGTGTACATCGTTTCTGACCTGATGAACAGCAACTTTTAGCACTAATTTTTCTGAACCAGATGTTGTCTCTTGGTTTTACATCAAATTTTCAACTTTCTGCAAGAAGTCTATAGTGGAATGTATCTGAATTGAATGTGTACATAAAAAATCATAAACAGGTTGTGTTTTACTGGAATTGCTTGTCATTTATTTGAAACAGGACGTTTCCTTGTGCTGTGAAATTACACATATGGTAAAGCTAATATAGTGATTTCTACTTCTGCTTTGGCTGAATAAGAATGATCACACCTGCTTCTAAAACACAAAATTTATATAGCATCTGGATTTGCCTTAAAGAGTGGCAATATACATTAATGATTCACCTAGGTATGTGTTAAGTGTATCATATACAGTCAAGACTAATTATTCCCCCTAATTCATTACACAATTAAGACACAGAGTGTCATAAAAATGTAAATTCAAAGTTGTAACTTATTGGTTTCAAAGTAAAATGAGCAAAATAATAAAACAATTTATTATGAAGTGACTATGCCTGCCCGACCAGACAACATACTGTATAGAGAGCAACATGGCGACTTAGCTAATGTTGCTTCCTTAGCTATTAAATTAGACAGTCTATTAATTGTTGGAGTCTTTCTTTACTCCTAAACCATCTTCTCTTTTACTCTCTGATGTTCATCTGTTTAAAAAGAACTTTAAGTAATTAAATATTCTTTTATTTTGGGATAGTTCAGTACGAGCACAGTAGTGTCAGCTATTGTAGCTAGCTAGCACAGCTTGGCTAACACTGATGGTATTCATGACGTATTGGATACTTATGCTTTCTTCGTGCTTTTTTCTTTTAAGGCTTGGCAACGTAAATCTCGAACCATACTATAATCATTCAAGCTTTTTACTTACAAATTTTAAGATGGTAACATGTGACACCTTCATGTTTTAAAGTACATTAGCTTCTACAGTCTCAAACAACCATACAATAAAGGTGCTTCATTTTTTTTTATCACACTTCAATTAAAATAAATTAATGCACATATTATTCAAGTTTTCTTTTCACTTGTACATACCAGGACAGGTAACAGGGTTGTGCTTGTCTCCAGCAAGGTAGAGCCTGATTGTGTGGTCAGTGGCATTGAGCTCTTTAGCCAGGTCCTTCTCCTTTGTCACATCGATCACTGCAAGTTTGACCTCTGACCCCTGGAGCTCTTCAGCAGCTCTTTCAAATGCCTCTGAGACACGAAGGCCTTGTACTGTCAGAGTAGCATCTAAACACACACACACATACACACATTCACACATTCAAACATTCAAACACACAAACACACAGAGTTACGAAACTAAAGCAGTATGCTGTGAGATAGTTTATATAATGTGTTAATATTTTGCTCAAGGTGGGTAAGGGGTGAGTGTGTGTTACTTACGGAAGTACACCAGCAGTTGCTCATATTTTCTCAACGCTCGGTTAAAATCTTTTTTCTCCAGCTGTAAAAGTCCATCTTTCTCAAGGGATGACGTTTCCTCCCGTCGGTCAGGTTGTGTGTCACAAACCACCAACAACCTTAAGGTCAGCACCCCCAACAGCAATGATGTCCTCATGACGGTTCAGGGTGACAGAGTGGACGCTCAAACAAGCTTGACTGGAAGGTATGGAGGGAGTGGAGGCAGGAAGAGCTAATACAATAATGTGTAAGTGTGTGTGAGTGCTGAGCTTGTCTTTGTGAGTGTTCTTGTTATCTGCCGACCAGACCCACCAATCTGTTGCTGATTAACTTTCATATCTGAGCCTCGCTGTATCTCTGCTATTGGCTGCTGCTCATATCAAGTGTATCACTAATATCTGAATGTCCTTGTGCCAACACTATTAACATAAACAAGGTCAAAATGGAATTACAAAAGCACTCACACATTAAGTTCAGTCACTTAAACATATCTTTTAAGATATAGAATATTTATTTACTTATTTGTGTGGAAAGAAAAAACTTCACACTTTTTTCAGAGCTAGCAAGACCAACTTTATTTCTCTATCAACATGACAGAATAATAAATAAAAATATGATGAAGACATTTTTCTTATCTTGAAAAACAGAATTTCAAATTGCCAGGCCTACAAGGCATTATATTACAGTAAAGACAGCTTTGAGGATACCTGTTAAAAAGTCATTTTAAGTGTAAACTCAGGAGTGGCATCACACTATGCATTTGTCCACAACCTGGTGACCACAACAGATTTATCTAACAGTATCAAGTCTATGGCACTACAGTAGTTCAATATGTTTTCTTGAGACCTGGCTTTAATTAAATGTCTGCTTGGTGGTTACGGAAATATGACAGGAGCGATTAATGTAACAGAAAACAACTGAGATCAGCTAGCATCCCTCCATCTAAAGGCAGCAAAGTTTCTCTAATTGTATCTCTAAAGTTTACCAGGAACTATCTACAAGAGTTATTGACACAGTGTTTAAAAGCATTTGAGTCAGAAAAAAGCATCATATTTATTATTGTAAAAAATGGTTGTAAGAGTCAGTTTGTTTTTCAGTTTTCATTGTAAAACTTCAAAATATGAAGCAGACAGTACAATCACAAACCCAACCCATGACATATTATACAAGCATATTTACCTGCATGGACTGAAATAAATAGCTTAAGATTCATTTAATTTAAAAAACAATAGCAACTGTCCTAAACCTGTTAGCTATGCTGTAGCTTTTCCTTAGGTTATGGTTGTTACTCCATCCTTCACAGTATGACAGAGATGCAAAGAACAATTTAGTGGTGGATGTGAGGTGAGGAAAAGAAAGCTTTGGGATAAGCTTTGTGGACTTGTACTTTACATACTCTAAGTGATGTGTGAAGATATGTGTCAGTTTTACACCATCAGCAAGGACATTTCTTTTAAACCAAACACTGAAGCAGGGTAAACATAGTTAAATAGTCTGAATCATATATATTTATATCCATAAGAACAGTTTTGTGTTCTTTAACTTATTGTTAAACTAATTATATAAGTCAAAAATGTATAAATGTAAACAATTTTCACAACAGAAAAGCAGTTGTATTTAATATAGCCATGGTCTTGTGCGCCTCTTTGAATTAAATGTTCCTTCAGTGCATTGATTTGCAGATTAAACTTGGACCTGCTGGACAGAGCTCACAATAGAATGACATGAGGTCACTCCGTTTCTACATACCTAACAGTATTGATAAAGGTGCTATATAAAACAACCCAACAGGTGCAATAAAGCCAACAGTAGAGTGCAGGAAGAGAGCGGCCTGTGAACTCCCTCATAATTCTGAGAAAGGACCTGATCCACTTCAATAATTAAAATAACATTTTTATTTCAGCAGGAAATGTATGTGTAGAGTCTAAAGCTTGAACAAGTTGCCCCCTTCATTCATTAAGTAAACATTAATCCTTGCTGTATGTACATTATAAAATGATTTAAAAAAAATATTTAAATAAAGAAAATTTCCATCATCTTTCATACCATAAATGTCCCTTGTGAGAAATCAGACCCTCCTCTACTGAAGCTATTTTAGCTCACACCCTCCTGTACATTCTCATGAGCGGTCAAAAGTTCAAAACTAGTTTTTGCTTAGTTTTCTTTCATACATAAGAAATGCTTGTGCATCTGTGAGGGACACCTCTCAACATCCAAAATGTTCAAATACATTAAAAGAACTTGTAAAAAGGGTGGTGAAAAATGTGGGGGAAAAAAAAAGAAAATGACCTCAGTGCTGACACTTGAAGAAAAGCAGACGACATTTCCAAGATTGTGGGAACTGACTCGAGTTTCAAATGTCTAAAATATGTACAGCTCCTGCTTTAGTATCCACTCTTGTGTTCATCTTAATGTTGGTTGTTTACCTTTTAAATCTTAAACTACACTTGTTTCATAAGCTAAATACACTCTTACTTCACTGTGTAGCCTGTGTAGTGAGTCATAGCATGACTAGTTTACATCATATATTTTATCTTTCCACACTGATATAAATATTTTACGAATGGTAAGTGTGTTGACTTTTGGAGGAGAGAGGTTGAATAAATGTTGATGGTGTCATCTTGAGTACGTGTGCAGATGCTTTCCACAGTGCTGGCAGTAATGATGTACATCCTGAAGACTAGGCATCATGAACGGGATCAGACAGCAACCGCAGATGAGCCTGAAGTGCACGCACACACACACACACACACACACACACACACACACACACACACACACACACACACACACACACACACACACACACACACACACACACACACACACACACACTACCTTAAAGTTTTGTTGAGCTCTCTGACGTTAGAAATAATAAGTGTGTGGGTCTGTGCCTTACCCCATGAAGCTCATAAGTAAACACATGCACCAGGCAGCCTTCCCAGGCTGGTATGTGACTTTTGTTGTATCAACCTGATGGCAGCTCGGGCAGCGTACCACCGCAGAAGTGTCTCTCAGATGTGTCACTACGACAGGAACAGGCTCTGGCTGGGTCACGACCGTCTGGGCTTGTCTGCTGCTGACAGACGATGGTACACCAACTGGCATCCAGAGGATAGAGGAAGGACAGGGGAGGGTAACAGGAAGAAGAGAGGATGCAAATGAAATATGCTGTACTGCTCATTCTGTTTGTTTGTGTTCTATTTAGAGATGTGGTGAGCTGAAATACTTTGTGTAGTGGGATGGATTATGACTCCGGTGTTTCGTGAATGTGATGATCCAGCAGTTGGCACACGAGGTGGGGTCAGGACAGGAAAAGGATCTGGCTGGACGGTTACTGGAAAAAAAGAAATGTTTTGACATACATATAAGAGGGGCGCCAAAGTCAGCACAGAGTTCTCACTGGAACCAAAAAGGACACAATAACTAAGAAATATGTAACACTATTAGTCTCTGTTCATGAACAGCTTACATCTCAAGCAAAAAAAACATCTCAGACATGCCAGAAATCTACTTCTTGTAAGAAATTTAGTCATGAACTAGACTCAGGTCAATGTATTTTTTCCAAACCTTTTTTTTCTCTCCCTCTCTTTAAAGATGCTGCTAGGAGGATCTGTTTTAATTGCACTCCCTCGCCACCTTGTGGCCCGGAGTCTACGCACAATGTAAATTACTTTTAGTGAGCCATGTGTTTGTTTTGGAATTAAATGAAAATCGGGTCAAAACAAAGTTTCTTTGTTCAAGGAAACTTTTTACTGGATACAATGCGCTGAGGTAAGGGACTTATCAGTACAGTTACGGAGTGGTACTGTTTGAAACGTGACATCAAGCTGGCTACATGTATGGCAGCCCTGTAGTCTATCTGAAGGCTAGCGTGACAACATGTAAACACGGTTAGTTTGTAAGTAGTTAAGTAGCCGCTTATATTTAACGCAGCTGGCAGTCTGGTGCTCTAAGACATGTTTGTAATGTGTAATATAAGTAAATCCTGGTTAGCTTTGTCCTGCCAGTCATCCACCAAGCAGAGCTAAGGTAACCTCACTCTTCATTTTATTGATAGACTCTCAAGTTTGAACAGACAACTGGAGAATGACTGCTAAAAACTGAGCAACTTACCATTTCATTGCTTCTTGTTCATTTATGTCCTCTCTGGATAGAAATTATACATTTATTCCCTGACTTAAATGACAATAGTTTAACTGTGGGGGCAGAAAAATAAACTTTTATTTCCTCTGGTTAATGAGATTAATTTTTGAAAAGCTTGGTTTAAAAAAAGGGAAGAAAACCCAAGAGGAAACTCAAAAAAGTCAGTCTTGACAAAGTGCCTCAACAGTCACTCAATAAAAGTGTTTTCAAACTGAGCTACCCCTGTAGGAAACAGGAGAACAGAAATGGGTGAAAACTCCTTTACCTGCTTCTCCATAGGTGGGAGGAGGTGTTGGAGGGGAGTGAAGGGACACATCGTACGAAGGAGGAGGAGGAGGGATATTTAATCCATCAGAGACCAGAGCAGGAGGGTGGAAACGTGCCTCCTCATATGAAGGCGGTTCCATCAGGAGATCATCCAGTCAGGCAAAAAGCTGCAGAGAGGAGAGAGGAGACATCAGATCACACACACACACACACACACACACACACACACACACACACACACACACACACACACACACACACACACACACACACACACACACACACACACACACACTTTTTTTTTAAAGTTTTGAGCTGAATTGAACACACTTGATCCAAAGAAATAACTTGCTCAGGTGATCAGAGACTGAATGAAGAGTGGAGACAGACAGCGTCATCACTCATCACTGTGGATATTGGAAGAGTCAAACTTGCTTTTCTGAGTATCAATAGATATTTCACTGTTGTCTTTTGTATTGTAACACTTCAACTAAATAAAAACTGAGGTGAAATTTCCAATCATGATTGTCATCCATGTTATATTAGACCCAGCTTCAGTTTGTCAATCTAGTTTAATTATTTATTTTTAGTGCACCTGCAACATAAAAGCCATTCCACCTTAAAAATCGAAGGGCTGCTGATTGAGCAATTCAGCCTCTGTGAGTGGTGAACATTTTAGAGCTTCAGACAATAAAAAAAAAAAAAAAAAAAACACAACAAAACAAAACAAGCAAAAAGCACAAAAACAAACAAAGATTAAAAGGAAATGTGCAACACTAAAATGTAAAGAAAAGCTCCTAGCAGCATGCTCCAGCACAGCCCAAACATGTATTTACCATCAGTTTTACCTTTGGCAACAAATGACCAATCATAATTTCAGGTTTAGAGGTGAACAACTGGAGTACAAAAGAGATGCCCAGTCCTGTTTCATCATACAATACAAGCTGAAAAATGTGGACAAAATGGCACATAATAACGAAACAAAAACACTCAAACAAAAACCAGAATGCTCTAATACTCAAATCTAGTGCCTTAAAATATCCAATTCAACTCAAAGCTCTTTTTTTTATAATCCCACTGAGGTCTGTTGTTAGTTCGGTATTGCAAGCCCCCATTTTTTCCAATTCCCTCTCTTTTGAGTTCAGAAATGAAAAGTGTATTTTTAAAACAGTGTGTTTGAATCTGAACATATTATGTGCAAGAAGCAGAGTATAAAACCAATTCCCTGCATTATGGCATCAGCAAAGTTTATTGAAACACTCCTCTCTGGCAAGAAACTGTAATTCACGGATACAAAACCTCCCACCACAGACATGTTCTTAGCTGACAGTATCAAGCCTCATTAACAAAGCTGACACTGAATAAGGACTTTGTGGAGTGACACTCTTATAACCTGTGATTCTTTTTCTCTGCCAATATGTCAAAGTCGAACACAGTGGTACCAAATCCCCCAAGGCCAGTCCCTCACACGTGAAAACCTCAAATAAACCGTATCTGGTGCTTCAGTTGAGTCTGTAGTAAGACTTTATTCACTGGTATAAGCAGGCAACAGGGATTTAAAGTGACAGTTTGAACAAGCACATACACACTGAAACATTGATGTAAACCACAAAGTTCTTTTTTAATCTCTAGCTCTCAAATAATCTATATGTGGTGACTCTGCATTACCCCTAAAAGTTCACTGTTGAAAATATGATAAGTTTTAAACCCATGTCTGGGATAAGTCTCTACTTTTTGTAATACAAAGCTTCAATGAAGAAACAATGAAAGAAAGCTCAAATGTAAAATGCTTTTACAGGTCACAATCTCCCAAAAAAAGTTTTCAGAAAACACTACAGGCTCTATGGTATGTATCATTAAACTGATGTAATCCTGATTCATGCGATCACACTCTCCTGCGTAAACCGAAGAAAGTGTTTCCTGCCAACATGTAACCTAAACCAGTGCTACGAGACATTAAACACATTATCTGAATACAGCCAAGTCATTGTAGCTCACATGGGACTCCGCTCTCATGTAAATAAGAGCCCCAGTGTTTGATCCAAACAGGTACAGACCTGCGATCTGCCGTCAATAAAATACTCCTAACACAGCCTGTAGAGTGAATCTTTTCCTCCTTCACAAATTAAACACAAGTGAGACAGAGAATGAAAGAAGTGGTCTTACCTGGGACAAATGAGGAAGCTCGGCTGGCAGTAGGAAACACGTACCATGTTGGTGACAGGTGTGACATCACAGCCTGTTAAACCTGTTTTCCTCTGGAATTAGAAACATTTTACCTTCCTCAGACTGGAAAACTACTCTGTGCTTGTTTACTGTCACTGCTGCCTTTACTGAGATCAGTGCTACTTTTTAAAGTCTCTACTGTCTTAAAACTTTTAATTTTTCACCTAGTAGCACTTGGTAGTGAAAGTGATATTTACTTTTGTAGTACTCATCAGGTTCTATAGGAGTCACTCATCATATTCTCCATGTGTGTGTGTGTGT
Organism: Halichoeres trimaculatus; assembly: GCF_033239565.1. Taxonomy (NCBI): domain Eukaryota; kingdom Metazoa; phylum Chordata; class Actinopteri; order Labriformes; family Labridae; genus Halichoeres; species Halichoeres trimaculatus. The sequence continues at coordinate 23,179,751 of NW_027437180.1, forward strand.
GTGTGTGTGTGTGTGTGTGTGTGTGTGTGTGTGTGTGTGTGTGTGTGTGTGTGTGTGATTGCTAAGACTTTTTAATATGTATAGTAAGCCATATTTTCACAGAGAAGTAAAATATGAACACAACTTATCTGATTTTTATGAAGCCAAGGTAAAAGCATTGGACAATTTTTTAAACAATTTAATGTGTTTTTAAGCTATGGAGCCTTAAACCATCTCAAATCAAAATAATGAATTAAAAAACATAAAAAGTACAGTGTAGAATGGGAATATTTAAAAATATCTACTGGTTACATAAAAGACTGAAATATTCACACCCCTCCCATTAGGGGAGCAACAGTAGCCTATGAGAACAATAACCTGCTGTGATGCATAGTTAGTATGCAATGAACAACCCTCTTTTTTCTCTTCATCTCAACAAGTCTGAACAAGAAGTACATGTGATTGTTATTTTTTTTTCTGGAAAAATGCAACAACAAAACCAACTTACCCATGCTCAGGACAGGATTAGTAAGAAGATAAGGCAAACAGCTTTTTCCAAAAATATTACAAATTTAAAGGTTTCTCTTTCTGCTTTTTTGGAAACCTAAAATAAAAGTTTTATTGTCATCATGTGCACCTTCCGTATATCATATTTTTAAACAGGTAACATGTCTTCACTCTTGATTACAGCCACATATTCTCCAACAGACAAAATGATAGAATGAACACCAGTAAAAAATTAGTCAACCAGAGAGTATAGCTTATGCCTGAGGTTTTTCATCTTCCTTAGAAGCTCATGAGCATATGATTTGAAAGTTAATCATCAAACCACAAACAAAGATATTTTTAGGATGTCAGCTGCTCAGCTCCTGAGTGTGCATGTGGGAAAACAGTCATGACATGTTCTGCAGTGAAAAGCATTTCTTTGATATGACATCATTTTTTTTTCACATTAAACACAAGACCAAGATCAGTAAACACCTGAAAATAATGTTTTTTTTTCTTTATTACATTTGGATCTTTTGACATCATGTACAAATTCAGCTTAAAGACTGAAGTTGAACTTTTTAACTCTCTTTTTCCTCACTCAGTTACCACACACTGCATGCCCTGCCAAAGCTCGGGGAGAGTGAAACATTCTCCGTAAATGAGGCCAAAGAGCCGTGACTTTGTTTATTTTTTTTTAATCTTCTTCCTGCAGTGTGCCATCACTGGAAAGAATGCAAAGTGTTAGCTCTGCTTTTTTTGTGTAGAGCTGACACAAAACCCCCTAGAAATATCTAGTGCTGTATGTCAAATTTTAAGGCACACATATCCCATAAACACAACTTAAACTTTGGGCATTTAAGTTTTAGCCAAACCAAACAAATCAAAAAGTGTCAGATCTGGAAAGTTTAACTTTGTAACTGACTCATTCAAAAGAAAAGCGCAACTGAAAGAGAAAATAGCTTCTTCGTTGCTCACAGGCAGTTTGATGTTGTAAACACTCAGGATGGAATTCAGTCATCTAAACAACCCAATGACACCTGTTCACTGAGCCATGCATGCAACATGTTGTAATGTTTTTGAACCAAGGTAGTTTTATTAAGAAAAATTGGAAGACGCTAGGTTGATCCTGATTGGCCAGAAAAACAAAGTGACATCACAGCTCATCTTTAGGTGGTTCTTTGGTTTTTCCATCATCAGGCTCCTAAAGAAACAAACAACAGGAAAGAGGTGAGGGGAGGGGGGTTCATTTTATGAGAAGCGCTACATCACAAATTGTTTAAAATACAAACCTTGTTTTCATCGTCATTCTTGTCATCTTTTTTATCATCACCATCATCATCATCATCAATATCATCGTCAAAATCATCCTCATCATCATCATTTTCCTCCTGAGGCAAAACTCCTCCACTATCAAGGAACTTAGAAAAGGTCTCCAGATCTCTTTTTCCAGTGTAGTCTATCGCCTTAAGTGCAACAAAACAACAACAAGAGAAGAATTGAGGGAAAAAGGGTCTGGGTAAAAAGTCTCAATTATCTTTTAAAAGGATCCTGTGCGTCAGTACCTCTTTGTTTTCACCAGCCGGGAAATATTTTAGCGTTGGGAAACTGGCAATCTTAACATCCGCAACCTCGTTGGCAGTGGAGTCCATCTTGGCTATGATGATGTCGTCACGGTCAACGTATTTTTCACCCAGCTGATCCCAGATTGGGGCCAGCTGCTTACAGTGTCCACACCAAGGAGCGTCTGAATGGACAGGCACAAAGTTCTGAATATATGCACTCCTGAAAACAAATTTGCTCATTCACACATGCTGCCAAAGCTTGACATTGTCCCCATCAGACAGAGCCAGGGAGACCTGCGGTAGTAACAGCGTAATGTTTACAAAATCTCCAAAATGGCAGAGGAAGTAGTTCAGCAGTTTTTGCCTTTACATTAATGCTTTGTTTATTTCAATGTTTCCATAGTTTCAAAACAGGAAAGCGTAAGGAGCAGATTCACTGTTTGCACAGGGATCCCTCTTGTCGCTCACCTGACACATGACATAAAGGCTGGTGAGTGAATAATGAATGACTCTCATCCCTGAAGTATCTCAGGTCAGTTTCGGTCTGTGTCTACATTTGTTAAGCTAAATGAACTGAAACTAATGCTCACCGCATGGCTGACGCTAACGCTAAGGGATTGTGGGTGAAGCAGATGTAAGCTAGCTGTAAGCTCTCCTGGGTTCAGGAGAGGACAACAGCCTTATTTTTTGTTTGAAGTGTAACCTGCAAGTGGCAACCTGTTTGTTAGAGCCCAGTAGCATGAGCATTAGTTGTGCTTAACTTCACTGTTTAAATCTGAGGCTAACGGTAGATTGAACTGTAATTTCATTTTAACGGTTAAAGGCAAAAATTGCTTTATAAAGCCTTTTAGTGAAAATTGTGGGTTTTTGGCTTTCCTCACAGCCCACAAAATGCGATATTTAATGACAAAACCTGTATTTAGTAGTGCTTGTGAATGTAAAATCCTGACCTAAACCGAGCTGTTTGGATTTTGGGAATTTGCCAACGTCAGCGATTCCATTTTTTGACCAATCAGGAGCAAGTCTGACCTGATTGGTCCACCAGAGCAGATACCCCTGAACCCCCTTCCTGCCCACTCTCCTCCCGCCTGCTGGAGAGAAATCTCTCCAGCAGCGGGGAGGAGAATGCCAAAGTTAAAGAGCCCTCACTGCTTTGTTTTTGGCTGTAAACAGCCACATTGTTCAATGCACAAGCTTCCCATCTAGGAAGAAGACAAGACTAAGTGGCTTAAATTCATTTATCAAGGAAATGCACCAGCTACACTCGGTTAAACTGTGCATGTGTGCTAGTCACTTCACGGCCGACTACTTTTCCAACTTTGGACAGTGCAACAGAGGGCTAGAGAATAGACTGGTCCTGAATCCAGGCGCATTACCAACCATCCACCAACAAACCTCAGACCCTGGAAATGTGAGTATTTTAAATGCTGTGTGCTGTGGAGCAGATGTAAGAGCTTTTCCTCAGTGTCCCCCCTGTCTCTGTGTTAGCTTCAGGATGCTAACTTTAGCTGCAGTTAGCCTGGTGTTTTAGCATGTAATGTTACGGTAAACGAGCTTCACTGTTTTCCAAACATTGTGCACTCGGTGCTCGTGGCTCTCAATGACGCAGAAGAGTGGGGCGGTATCAGCGGTGGCTCATTTACATATGAAGGTCACGCCCACTAAATCAGACCGTTCTGAACAGAGGGGCTATGAGAGCCTGGAAACAATGCTGCTGTGCTTGATTTATTGGCTTTTTGGACCAAAACATGTTATTACCATTTCATGAAGACATCAATGATCCATATTAAACTGCAGAAATAGAGCATACTATGGGACCTTTAATGTTTATTTATCATTCCTTTATGTGATTCTGTTAACCTGAATAGTCAACAAATTAAATTTTGCTGTATTCAGAGTGTGTTAAGTCTAAAGGAAAACTCTGAGGAGACAGATAGTTCCCCTGATGAGAAGCTGATGAACTTTTGCTCTGAAACAGGGGAAAAAAACTCTTGAACTTGAAGGTTCACAATGAGTTGATTTCTTTCACTTCTGTGTCACATCTTCAAAGCGAAACACTCAGACTTACAGAACTCCACAAAGACGTTTTTGGTTGGGTCCAGGGTCACAGAATCAAAGTTTTTCCCCACCAGGACTTTAACTGGTTCTTTATCCCAGTCCTCTGGGATCTCCTCAGACCGAAAGTAGGGCTTCATCACAAAAGATGAAAGATAACAGGTTTAATGTAGCTGTTTGACAGCACATCACATATTGCCATGTATGTTTGTGAATTTTTTGTGTTACCTGTGCAGTATCATCAATAACCTCCTGACACAACTTCTCCAGAGACTTTGGCGTCAGATCTCCAGAAGGGATGGCAAACTTCTTTTCTGTCCCCATATTGATGATGCGTGCTGTTGGAACGTCCGCCCCAGACACTCCAAAGTATTTCAGTACATGAGAGAGAGCGTCTATGACGTCTATTGAAATGAACAGCATCTATGAAAAAAAACACAAGACATGACAGCCATCAAGTTTCCTGTTTATCACTTACTTTCTCCGACAGACCCTCTTTACTAGATAGAGTGGTAGAGTGACCTAACTGAGCCTTTGACTTATCTGGGATGGCATGAAGTATTTGAACACATGGACATGAATGCACTGAATTTTCTTACTTTCTTTCCTTTGACCAAATCCTCTGACAAGGTTAATACCAATCAAAGTTCAGGATTTTGAGGCCATGGCCATCCCTCTGTACACACTCTCTCTCACACCCACAAACCTGATTCTTACCTTGCCATCAAACTTTTTGGCCACTGCCTTGGATTCACCAATCAGCGCTGTCTGGCTCTCAACAGACGAGTTGATGAACAGCAGAGTGTGCAGGAGGATGCTGGAGGAGAAGATCTTGTCTGCAACCTGAGACCAAGAACACTAGGTTGATTCCATGTAATGCTGTAGTAATTATAATTTTTGTAAACATGTGTGTGTGTGTATGTGTGTGTGAGAGTGTGTGTGTGTTTTACCTCTTGACTGAATGGGATAATCAGTGGCAGGCTTTTTGAGTTGATGAAACTGGTCAGATTTTTCTTGTCCAGTGTCCCGCTTTCTGGCAACAAAAAGTCTGCTCTGCCGTCATCAAACTTACGAACAAACCAACACACACACAGACACTCACACACACACACACACACACACACACACACACACACACACACACACACACACACACACACACACACACACACACACACACACACACACACACACACACACACACACACATCTGTCATTAGAGAAAATTTTAATGACCAGTAACTTCAAATCTATACTTTTTTTTATAGTTTTGAAAGACTACCCAACGATTAATATCAGTTATTCTACATTTACAAACCCCACACGACTAGTACACTATGTGCTAAATGGACTATCAAGCATGTAAATATAACACTGTCACCATTTACCATCTTTCATCTTTGAGTGGTTGTCTTCTTTATGACAAAACAAAACACTTGTGCCCTTATCAAGCAAATAAATAAATAAATAAATGAATAAATAAAAATGAAAATGAAAATAAAAATACGGTTTCAAATTTGAAATAACACAAGAAAAGGACATACAAAGAGCCAAATACAGATTTTAAGACAATGCATAGCCTGTATATTTATGTATAACCCCCCGTGTCTTTTAAGTGATACAGACGCTAACATAGACACAAACAACAGCTGTGCTCTTTTCAGTCATTTTGTGTCTTTTTGGAATCATTTTGTGTTATTTTCATCACTTTGTCCCCGGTTGCGGCCGCTCTATTTACATTTTTCAGAATGTGATTCTGTGTGTGTATTTTTGTATCTTTATAAATGTTTTGCTGACTTTCAGCCCTTACACTCTCACAGGCTTACCAAAACCCAGGCTGTGAACCTTTTACACCCCTTTTCATTTAACATTAACTGATTTTTTATTCATCACAGTGACCCATAATAAACTGTCAAACACAGAGTTAGACACAGGTTTTGGTTATCTTGACTTACTACTTTCTCCAAATTTGCAACATTTAATTGACTGAGATGATGACAACTCACAGATAAATCAATAAGAAATGATCCTAAAATAAGAAGAGTATTTGATTTTGTCTTTTACCTAAAAGCTTTCTTGAGCTTTGTTTTACTAAAAACAAAACCCTTAAATCAAATTTGTGAATATGACATTTTAAAGAAGAAAGAAAGCTTTATGACCTTACAGTATGACACTTTTAAGACTAACTGTATGCCCCATGTTCAGACACTAGATGGCAGCAAAATTAACAGCTTTGAATTACCTGACTGCGAAAGAAAACTTGTGTGTATTTGCTTTAGTCCTTCATGATCATACCTTTTTGAAGAGTACCACAGAGTTTGCTTTTGCTTCATACTTCTTGATAACATCAGAGCTCGTTGACAGAGCAAACTCTGCGTCAGCAAGGTCATAAGCAATTTCCTTAAACTCCTTCACCGCCTCACTCTCCAGATTCTGATATGAACACAAGTTAAAATACAAGTATATAAAGATAAGTACACAGTGTTAGGATGTTTATGATGGACTAAGTGAGGCAGGTAAGTAAGATAAACTTACCTCAAAGAATCCTACCACAGTCACATTAAAAGAGTCAATGAACTGAGCTGCAGAGCCCACTGAGTCGAGCACCACGGCACCAGGACCTGCACGACGTTTCATCCACTGGACTATTCCTGATGATGTCCTCTTACCTGAAAAACACAAAACACACAAAGAGTCAGAAAACAAATGAAGGCATACCATCAAGTTGAAGTAATTTCTCACACTCTGACACAATATGATTGCACTGAATGAAAGAAGTCCTATTGTAGCTGAGATGAAAGTTTTAAAAATGTTAAAATATTTGCTGATATGTGCTAATTATGTAGTATGTGCTAAAAAGCTATAAACTCTGAAATTTAAGGTTAAAAACCAAAAACATAAATCACAACAACATATTTTACTGTGGGTACACAACTTAGCAAGAGCATCTTAAAGGTTTATCATTGAGCCAGAGATAACAGTTGGTGCGCTTTGCCAAACATAAAGGTAAAAGAAGAACACAGAAACAAACCATGGGCTGAAAAAAAAAAAGAAAAAAAAAGGAAAAAGATTGCATTGGAGCGGAGCAAAGCCAGAAATGCAAAGGCAGGCTCCCCTTGGTGACTGGCATGTAAGATCTGAAATCTAATCTCTTCTATTATAGTGGACGGAATGTGAGTCAAGCTAGAAAATTAAAATAATTTTTTTTTTAAAAAGTATTTTTTTTCCTTGTATATGGTTTTTTCACTGTAGTAAGTTCTTCACCTGCTAATTTAAGTGTAAGTGCTCAACATTCAGAGAAATTTAGATTTGAGTTATGTAATCAGGTCAGAGGCAGATGATTGTTTGTTTAGATTAGCATAAATATTGAATAAAGGAAGAGACAGTGGCTGTAAGATCTAATAAACTTGTATCACTTACAGATTGAAACCACTGTCGTATCAGTTTATGTGTTATTAACTGCCTGCCAAAAGACTGATAGTTTACCTTAGCCTAGTTTAGCTTAGCCTTAAACAGTGAAGCTCAACTCACCTGACCCCCATTAAAGCCAAATAAGTATCAGTGCTGTTAACTGTAAAAGAGTAGGTTTGTTGTTAAATAAAACACATTAAAATATCACCGAGAGGAGGTGAGTGAGGTCGAAACGACTTTGTTTCTGTGCTTACTGTATAGCTTAAATTAGGATATTAGCAAAGCGACTGGATAAGGGGAACTGAACTTTTATTATGATAAAATTTGTTGGAAGTTATCTTTACGCTTCTATTTTAGATTTGAACGCCCCTCATCTCGGAGGACATGATATATATATATATATATATATATATATATATATATATATATATATATATATATATATATATATATATATATATATATATATATATATATATATATTATGTACAATAAACAAGTAATCTATATAAATCTACAGCCAGGAGCCATTACCTGAGCTTTGTCTATAGAACGTTTGCGCTGACGTCACGATTTGCGTAGTTCCCCGGATGTGCGGCTGCATTGGAGGTACCCAAACGTTAATATTGAATGGACGGGGATAGAAGTGCGCGGCAAAATACGATTTTAAAATGTCTTATCTGCCAACAAGTGTGGAAAAACGCACGGAGTACAGTAACTTTGTGAAGGCCTCAGCCAGCAAGAACAAGAAAAATATTTTGAAAAATTACGCCAAGTGACCCATACGAGGAGTTAGCATCCTGAGCATCAACTACCCAAAGGTATGAAAACAAAGATGTAACTACTATCATTTTCATGGAAGAAGAGGTTCATGGAATAAATAATACTCTTTTGGTAGAGGCTCACTTAAAAAAACCCATGAGCTACTTATTGCTGTGAAATACTTCTTTAAGTTATACTCTATCATAATGTATTTACTTTTACTAAAGTGTGATTTAAGATGCTATGGGCAGAGAACATGACAACCTGACAGGAAATGCTGTGAACAGACTTGAATGTTGAGATTAATGACAGATTATTGCCTTGGAAATCCTGATGGAGTTTAGCTAACAAGCTAGCTATTTTACTATTTGTACGTTAACAATCCTATATACCTGCGAGCTCAGTGCTGTTCTGTTGTGAGAGTACCTCCAACATGGTCGAGCTCGAGTTGATTACGTCACGTGAAAACACAATAGTGTGAAGGCAGAAATGGTTAGCATTGTTGTCTTTAAAGTGACACTGTTAGCGCTTTACTTTACTGATTGACAATGAGTTTTTTTCATGTGGAAGTTTGCTAATTTTTTGATGCAAGTCAGATAATTAGATTAATTCCACTTTCAAGTCTGCATTGAAAATAAAGGCACAGCTTGCAGATCCTTAACAGATTTTAGTGTTAACTAGTAACAGAGACACGACTACAGCTCTGACTTGACTCAAAGCTGATAAATCTAACTAAACAAGACATCATTTCTTTAGATATAGGTGGAGATATTTCACTTCCTGTAATAATTATGGCGCTGGGGTCAGGTACTGGACTGGTACTGGGTAACTGGTTAATTAATTTTATTCACCATTTTTCTGGCCCATGTCTCAAAATTTAGTTTCACAAATTCCAAAACTATACCAGTTTTTAACTTAAGATAAAAGAGCGATAGCATAGAACAAAACGCTTCAAATCAAGTTAATTCTGCTGCTGAAACTTTTAAGCCAGAAGTGAACTACAGATGAGTCAATTAATTAACTGTATCTATCGTAAAGCTGGTAGACAGGTTCGGGGGTAAACAGGCTAGGTAAACACACACGCTTGCAGACTCAAGGCACATAGCTGGCTGTCCAGGATACACTCAGTCTGAGTGATGATGTTTGGTTGTGAATCTGTACAGACAGACAACAGCTTTCACAGTATAACCTACAAACAAAGTATTAACTTTTCTGTGTGTGTGAGAGTTTGTGCGCTCACCACTGTAGTCGATGAGCTGCTTTCTGTCTCCTTTCGTGAACAGTTTCAAAGTGGGGAAGCTTCCAATTTCAAACTCGTCAGCCAGCTCCTTTTCCTCGATGGCATCCACTTTGGCCAAACGCACCGATGGCAGATCTTTCCTCAGCTTCTCAGCAGCCTCGGCATAGACAGGCTCGAGGCTTTTACAGTGGCCACACCAAGGGGCATCTGCACAGGTGCGCACACACACACGCACACAAACACACACACACGGGTGAGCAGAAAGAGAGAATTCACCTCTTTATTTGTCATTGCGCTGAGTTTAAATGTGTTATTTCAATGTAAAGAAAATAAAATGCAGCCTCTCCACAGGCCTCTGCTCTGCTTGTTCTTTGTTTCTGTTCAGAGACAGATATACAGGGAAATGAGCTGCTGATAACAGCAGTGACAGTTTGGATAAGCCGTCCCTTATTTCCCTTTGCTTTTTTTGCTTTTTCTTCCCTTGACGTGACCTCTCCACTCAGAGCCCTGAGCTCACTGGTGGGAGAGTTGAATCAAGTTAACATCTGGAGCGGTTAGGCCACGTGTGGGGGTCAGAGCCTCCGACAGAAACTTCAGCACATTTGCATCTTATTTTACTACAGTTTAACCATGTTATCTTTTATCAACACATTGGATTATTTTCCACAACTTCAGCCTCTTCTCAGTAATGTATTTAATTTTACTTTTTGCTCAGTTTACTCATCTGTTTTAACAAACATTTAAACAGAAAATGGTCTGCATGAATCCGTTTAAGTCAAACACTGGTTTGATTGTTGCCTCAGACAGGAACTTTTTTCAGCTTGTAGAAGTAATTTGAAGCCAGTTGAAAAAAATAGAAATGGTCTTTTCACTAGATTGGATATGATCTATGTTTACTTACAGAATTCAACCAGTAAATGCTCATGTTCACTGAGAGCTCTGTCAAAGTTGTTGATGTGGAGAACGAGCACATCTTTCTCCTCCTCTATCTCTGTAGTTTTCTCCTTCTTCGGTTCCTCCTCTTCTTCTTCATCCGTGCCATCTGAAGTATCTGATGATGTATCTTCTGTTACCTCTCCTTCGTTATTTGTTTCTGTCTCTTGGCCAGTTTCGCTGTCTTTTGTTTCTGTCTCTTGGTCCTTTTTGGCATCTGTGTCGTTGGCTTGGGAGCAGGAGGCCAACAGCAGCAGGCCCAGCAGGGTTAGGGATAAAAGCATGCGTGTCCTCATGTTGGCTCCTCAGGTACCTGTAGTACACGTGTTGCTGAAAGATTGTACTTTTATTTGTGTAAGATGAAGAGTGTGTGTCAAAATGTTACTGGCCTTCCTGCTCAACCAATCAAGTGATGGGGACTCTTTTCAGTCTTAACCAATCACATGGTGCCCTGTAGATTCTGAAACAGACAAACTGGCATATCAGGTGTTAACTTAATATTTACCATTTTTCCAGCCATCTCTTTTTATTGCCTGTCCTCCTCATTGGGTGTTTTAGACAAAATTACCCAGCAGCTGGGAGTATGTTCTTAAAATGTTCTCTCCTGATGACTTTGTCTCTCTTTAGGTCTTATCAGACCCTCTTTTACCTAAAGCAGGAAGGGTACGGTTAGAGTACAATTCTCCAGCTCTTCTTCCTTTTCACTATTTGCCACGTCTGTTTACTCAAACTAGAGCAAACACATTCACCTGTACCCCTCCTTTCACCTTCATACATCTCTCCACACCTCTTTTAATGGATAAGAAGATAATTGATCTGTTTTACAAACAGATCCAGGCCAGAATGCTTGATCAGGACTCTATATTACTTGAAACTCTTCAGGGGGTCTGTGCACCTGAACTTGAAGGGTTTTGTGATGTGGACTGTATCAGTTTGGCCCAAAATAACTCTGGCAGTGAGGACAGTTTGATTTGTAAATTGTACAATTAAACTTGTAAGCAATATAACCTCAAGTAGATGATATTACCTTGTTTTTTCTCTAGATCAGGGTGTTTCAGCTGTTATAGATTCCAGGTGTTCAGAAATTATTTTCTGTGCATTTTATGGGTTCTAGGTCGAAACTTATGTTTGAGATAATGCTTAAAGGTGAAATGATCACAAAGTACATTAAGCATCTGTTTTGTAGCCTGTTTAACTAACTAAATGAATAAACAAATGAATGAAAAAGAACAGCAAATAAAATTTTTATTTATGTATCTAAATAAAATCCACACTATTTTTTATGACATAATGACCTTGTTATCCTGCATGGACACCACAGCTCAGGGTGACAATCCAGGTTAACTGGAACAATGTCTGTGCAAACAAATATTTCATAATTGTATTAAATGTAACATTCAAAGCTTCTGTGAGACGTTTTTAGACATTTAGGAAACAGAGTGAAACTTAATTGCTGTGTCTTCAAGACCTACAAAAGCAAACTCCAACATTAGAGACGTAGTAATTTCTATGAAGTCTTTTTTTTTGTCTGCTGCCAAGGGGTAGGCACCAGGCAGAGTAATAACCTCCAAGAGTCATTTTTTATTTTTACTCAATGAAAAAATAAAAAATCGCAAATAAATCTTTTTTCTTTTCTCCAGATGCATAAAACAGAAGTGACATCTGGGACAAAGGAGCCACCAGACAAGAGTGCTGAAGCCACAGAGGAACTTATGGTAAGTCAAAATGTGTGGATATTTCTTTGTGCTGCATGCTATAAAAGAATGTAGAAGTTTTAACTAAAATGCTCTGACAGAAAGTGAGAAACTGAGTGTTTTTGTCCTCTACATAAAATGCATGGGGACGAAATCAGCCAAGAGTCAAGACCACAAGGGGGCGCCATCAATTACATAATCCTCTAGTTCTTCGCAGGAGCTTTAAATCCTGTCCAAGCTGCAAACTTAGATTAACAGCTGAATCTTTTAAACCAACATTCACAAAAATAGGCTGCAGATGAATATAGATTTTCTTTTTTTAATTCAAATCTTTACAAACACTTATCAAATTTAGAAAAGGACATTGATTAGGTATGTTGTGTGTCATGCTGTGTGTGTGTGTTTTCTGTCAGTGTGTGTGTGAGTTCTGGGTTTGGATCCCAGTTTGCCAGCAGGTCACTGAAGTCTGGCTGAGTGCTGTCGAGGGTGTGTGTGTTGTGGTGTTGCAGACTGAAGTGAATGTGTGTGTTATTGTCAGTGTGTGTGCTGTCCTGTAAAGTCATGTTACTGTTTGTGTGTGTCATGTCAGATGCGTTGAAACTGGCCAGAGAGCGACATGGGATTGGTTCAGTCCAGAAACTAAGAGGGAGATGACGCTTTATCATCGGGCGCCCGCGGCCCTGACTTTGGCCCCCGTGGTCAAACAGTTCAGCCAGGGGCCCCAAACCGTCAACTCCCTGATCCTCCCCTGCAGTGACAGAGCTGCTCTCCTGCTCAGGACTTCCTGCTCTTGCGATTTTCAGTAGATCATCATAATACCGCAGACGCCCGCTGCTTGTCAAAGAGACAGAGTCACTGTAGATGTCACAGGTTTCTTGATCGCTGGAACAGCGGCCGAAATATCTCTGGACATCACGGCTGATAAGGTCTGCAAACTTCAGGAGCTGCTTGGTCTTATCTAAAGTGCAGTGGGCAGGGCTCAAGAAAACCTCTTCTAAACGTTCCTGGTCTTCCTCTTGAGCTTCATCTTCCTCCTCCTCCTCATCCTCTTCATCGACTTCTTCTTTTTCTTCCTCTTCATCCCTAAGTTCCAGCTTTTCTTCCAGCATTTCCTCCTCATCCTCCTTACATTGGGAGTCCTGGAAAATCAGGGGGAAGAAGGCTGGTGTCGGGGCCTGAATGAGGAAATTTGTCATCACACCTGCCGCCATGATGTCTTAATCAAACAGACACAAAACAAAGACAATTAAAGAGGAGAAAAACAAGAATTTAACAAGACAGTTGAAAGCATTAAAGTTGTGATTTATTTTATTTTATTTAAGGAAGAGTAATTACCTGGTAAGGTGCAACCAGCCTGCAGGTTCAGTTGGGTCTGTCCTGAAGTCTCCTGGAGAAAGGTCTGCCCTCGGATCAACTTTTCTGTGTGTGTGCATGTATGTGTGTATTTGTAATACCAGCCCATCAGGGTAGTTGCAATATATATACTTCTGCACACCTCCGCAGACGTGTGCGTCTCTTGTCTGATGAGGCGGCTTCCAGAACAAATATTTGCATGCTGGACTGGCCCAACCACACTCTGTTTACTTTATCACTGGGCAACCAGTGAGGGGGTCCAGAGCTAATGGATCCTCTCCAAGGGGACGATGGAGAGTTACTTTACACACACATGCACACACATATCATTGCTTTTTTTCCATCCTTGTTATCAGGCTAGTTAAAGGGTAAAAGAGCGTGAAATCAAATCATACGCCGTTTTGACTTTTAGAGGGGGAACACTCTGAACTGACAACAGACTGAGAGTCAACACAACCTCATCATTTATGACTCAACACAAAACAAAACAGGACGAGCCTTAATGTTCTTTAATAGTGACAAGATGTTATACTCACGAAAGGAAACTGAGTTCTCTTATTTCCTCACTTGCTGCAAATCATCAGCTTTCAGAAAATGGTGTTGACATTTTAATATTAATGTATCCACAAGGGTTTAAATTTATAGATGAGTCTATCATTACCATTTTTGTTGCTGTTTTGTTTTTGAAATTTTAAAGCCTTAGCTACTAATAAAACATGTAAGGTCAATGTTTCAGAAAGGCAGCAGAGCAGTACATGTTAAAGAAAGTGTAACTGCACATTTATAAGGTGAATTATTGTGGGCTTGACCCTGGACACCCCATCCAACAACACTTTTTTCCCCAAGTTTTTATGAATTAACTCCAATTTAAGCTTCTCAGACTGAAATGTATTGCATTCTTAGATCCGTGAGGAGAAGGTGTAAAATGATCAGACTATGGAATTAATTTGTCTGAAAAGTTTTCATCAAAGTAAAAAAGCAATTGTGTGTTTTAGAGGAAACAGAAGTACAACATATCCACAGACAGAATTTAGGTTGTAGTGTTAACATAATCAGCAATATGCTAACTAAGAGGTTTTCATTATAATATATTCATGACATTGAGTTTTTGTGTCCTGTTTGAGACATGGTGGCTTTTTCACACCTCACCTACTGAACACTTTCAATATGGACTTAGTGCTTTTTATTTCATTTATACTTAATATTTTGTGTTTCTCTTTTTATATACCATATTGTTGAAGCAACTTGCAAAAGACTTAACTGTGGGATAAAGTTTTCTCACATGGTGTACCAAAGCTTAGCCCTCAGACCCCTCCTATTTGTATTATTCTAAATCAATATGACAGTTTAAAGGTTTGACTAAATGTAAAACAAAAAAGGTTGTTTCCTCTCATGATGTTCACAGTACACCTCTCTCCTTGCAGTGTTCTAGACATCAAAAATTAAAATATAGAAATTGTCAGTCCTGTTGTTGATGGTTGTATTTGCATTTGTGGACATAAAAAGGAATCAGTTTCAACTGGTTTTGCAACCAGTAGAAAAAAAAAACTCACAGAGGCTTTTGGCGCAAGTAGATTTCTCAAAAAAAAAAAAGAAGGATCATTTAAATAACCGTAATAATAGCCAACCAAAAATACTTTAACCACAGTCAGTATTTGAAAAAACTAAGTGGAAAATTTGTGGAGTTTCAAAAGCTTAAAAAAGGCACTGTACGACTTAACTTCAACATTTTATTTACGACAGAACCAAACTGCTTGCGTGGGCAATTTTAAATTTAGTTTGGCATTTCCAGAACATGACCCAGCTTGAGAAACATGAAAATGTAATGAAGTGCAGCAATGCTGTGTATTTTAGAGACAACAGTAAAGATTGCAACTCACAAGTTTAAGTTACTAGTGTGCAACAGTATGTACAATAAATCAGAAATGTTTGTCTTTTTCAAACACATTTAATCAGCAAGATGTGTCAATCATAATTTAAATGATCTTATAACACCAAAATTCACTCATTACATCCTGTACTTTTATAGATTTAACTGACATCTGCAACTCTGTAAATATGTGCATGTGTGTCTGTTTATACATGTGTGTTAAGTATAAATGTGTGCCTGTGTGTAAGTGTTGGTGTCTGTGTGTGTGTGTTATCATGACACCCTGACTCCTTTGGCCTGCCTGTCATCAGTAACCAGGCTTCTGTGTTGATTTTGGGACTAAAGATCAATAGCAGCAATATGTCAGCTCTCAAGAGCCTGACTGAATTACACACGCTTTTAGGCATACCACACACACACACACACACACACACACACACACACACACACACACACACACACACACACACACACACACACACACACACACACACACACACACACACACACACACACACACACACACACAGGTCAGCCATATGTGCGTAAAGTCATTGATGTAATGTAGAAAATTACAAGAGTAACAGCAGCTATATCAAGGTTTCAGAAAGAGACTTTTTAAAAAAAAAATTTGTTACAAAAAGAAAGGTCAAGAAGTTCTGTTTTTGAGCATTGATTTTGGAGATTTTTGAAGTGTAGGAAATCCTTCATTAAGAGAGTAGCAAC
This sequence comes from Halichoeres trimaculatus, assembly GCF_033239565.1. NCBI lineage: Eukaryota > Metazoa > Chordata > Actinopteri > Labriformes > Labridae > Halichoeres > Halichoeres trimaculatus. The sequence continues at coordinate 23,195,825 of NW_027437180.1, forward strand.
AAAGAGGTTGCTTGACACCTGGTATATGAAGAAAACTGTCTCAAGTTGAAGTCAACTTTTTTCATGTAGTTAAAAGGCTGTTGTTTGGGTGAGCATGAATATTTTAACTTACTTTTTTAAGGGTTTTAGTGTCACACAGAATCATTACCAGAGTGGGATTTCTCTGAAACGCTGCTGACACCGTTGCCGTGTAAACAGTAAGACTCAAGAGCACCCATCTGCAGGGACTGAGTGACGCCATATTGTTAACACATAGCGGAAAAGGCAAACCGGAAGTTGGTCTTCTTCGTGTTTTTTTTTTTTTATGTAAGAATGTGCAATTAAAGTTATTACAGCACTGAAGATTCTTTTGTTTTTGGAGTCCTTTTTTTTCTTTTTTTTAGTATTACCAAAGTACAATTAACAATATACACATAGTTGCAGCCAGGGGCTAAGATACAGCAATCATCCAACAAAGATGCACAAAAATATACACATAACAACACAAGAAAAAGAAAAGTTTAAATATTCTTTGTGTTCTTTTTGACTGTTTTAGCGCTACGGTGCTCTCATTTAACTGAAAGATGGACGTATTCGAGATTTTATTCTGGGCTCCATAACAAAATGTGTCTTTATTTTCCTGTTTATGGTGAACGGAATTCAGACTGGCGCTATACCCCTGGTTGTGTTTCTTAACCATTTTTTGTTGTATTTCTGGTTAAAATTTTTGTTTTCTGTTTTGTTTCTTACATGAATTACTGTTTCATTTGAAACGTGCATAATACATGTCAACAGCATATCGTCTACAAAATCTGGTTACGTCAAAATGTCATTTGTGTTTCATTGAGATCTGGTATTATTGGCTCTAAGGGGCGACCGAGTTCCTGCATGGTGTCGTACAGCTGAAAAAGTGAAAAAATAGACGGAGAAGACCAACTTGGTTTGCCTTTTCCGCTATGTGTTGACGATATGGCGTCACTCAGTCCCTGCAGATGGGTGCCTCCAGTAAGCCGGCGTTTTCAGTGGAAACGCTGACGTCACACTCTGCCCTTAGGTGAGCGCAGACAACAGGACAACAGCACAGTTGTTACGATCATCACGCACTACCGTGTTGTGCTTGTGCTGCTCAATCTGCTGAATCTGCTGACTGTCTTCATACAAAATGTGCATCTGTTGCTCCACTTTTGAACTTAGTATTCCCCAATTAACCAGATGATCGGTTCAACACTACTTTGGTGGAGATCTCCCCGAACCTGCTTCTGGACAAGACAGTTATAGTACCACCTGTAGGCCTGGCATTCTTACTACAGCGTTTTCAGTCCATCAGCGTTTCCGTGTAAATGCTGATTTTTTTCACTGCGTTTTAGCGCTTTCAGATGAAACGTTGTCGTGTAAACAGGGCCTTAGAGACAAATGCCAAAATGGGTTTTGTCACTGGTTGTGGAAGTCATTTGTGTTTGTGCTTAGCATGTAGGACAGTTTTTGCAGGGGATGACAAGTGATTAATGTTTTTTTTAAGAAAATCAAATTAAATGTAGAGTGCAGGTATCAGCAATTGTTATAATAACCCTGAATTTTAATTACACTTTACTGGGATTTGGCCGAGTCAAATGAAGCCAGATGTGGATGCGATTTAATTATTATTATTTTGTTTTTGATGCTTAGTGCTATGTTTTCTTCAAATGGCTGTGGTGTGAGAGGTGAAAAGGTCGTGTAGGCAAAAGGAGTGAATGGGAAGTGAAAGCTACTTGCAGAGGCTCACACAAACCCTGTATGAGTCAAACATGTATACCTACACATATCCTTTTTAGAGAAGTATTGTCTTCACTCGAAAACAGGAAGAATGAGACAGAGCATGGCCCCAACTTGAAATAACAAATGATGAAAAGTGCATTGGGTCACCTACTCAAGATGTTAAATGGAAGTCACACACAATGTTTGAGGTTCTTTTCTCTGATCCTTCCGTGTGTGTGTTACAGAGCAAGAAACCTCAGGTGAAAACTTTATTAACATGTGATCTCAGAATAAACTATAAACTCTGAAACCAAACTAATCCTGTCCTTGTCCTTCCAAGGAAAGAACACAAATTACAAAAACCTTCACCATGGTATAACTGTAGTTCCCTGAATGTCCCCTTGAGGCTGGCTCCGAAAGCAAGGTAGTTTCATCTATGTTAACTTTCCCATTTCAATGAGCAGTATGACCATTTTTAGAGCTTTATTGTCCGTGGTGAACAAATCAGTAGCTGAGCAGAATAAGGTGTGGCAGTGTTGCTTGATACAGTACAGTACTGTATATTGCAAAACAACAAGAAATGATACAAAATGATGTCAGACAATAAGATCTAGTACAATACAACATGGTCCAAATTACTTCAATACAAAATGATTTGATATGACTATAAACTATGTTAGAATATGATAGGTTACAATGTGTTGAGACACAGTAAGATGATACAATTTCAGTCCTTTTCAAACAAGGCGATGTAATATGGATAGGGTAAAATGGAAAAGGGGATTATAGAACAATATTCTAAAATATACATTATGCACTATGATAAGACATGATACAATGTGATTTGATACAAGATACAAAGTGTTGGGGTAGGACACAGTACAACAAGATTCACTTAATTTTGTCAGGCTTAAAGCTTCCCAAAGAATCAACCCCCACTCTGGAGGTTCTGGGACAAGATCCTCTACTCCCCATTTTGTCTATACCGAAGACATTTTTGGCCAATGCTCTTTAAATAATCTGAGTTTCTTGCATTCATTGTAACTTTGTTGACAGTTACAACAAAGGACACTTCCGCAGCAAATGAAGCTGTTTCTGGCTTTCAAAGACCGCAAACCAAATTATAATCCTACAGGGTAAATAAATCAGTTCCTATTATAACCCTCCAGGTTTTGGGTCTCAGGTCTCATGGTGGCTGCTCTCAAGCTCTGCCAGAATCTGGGGAGCTGGTTGTCATCATCAGGCCACTCCAGATATGTCTTAGAGTTCATGACCTTTCTCAGTTTACAGAACTTTTTGGGGATGGTCTCTTTATCAATGGGCTCCAACAGAATCAGCACAACTGTGTCGTCATTATGATCAAACAGTCGAAAATGTGTGTAGTCCAGCTCGTACTTGCACCACTCACTCTTGACAAAATGCTGTGAGAGGACAAACAGAGTTCGATGGCTCCTCTCTATGGCGTCCATGATGTTGTCCAGGATCCAGCCTCCAGGTACAAAGTCTCTCTTGTGAAGGCAGAGTCGGAAAGGAGGCTGGGCCTGCTCCAGCTGCGGGACCAGGTGTGCATCCACCCAACCAGAGTCCATCTCACTGTAGGACACAAAGGCGTCATACTCAAGCTGTCCCTTCTTTAACTTTGGCTTCCTCTTTGCTCTTAGCCAGGTCCAAGTCATCTTTAGATACCACAAAACACTGAACTTGTGACACAACCCTGCAATAAGCAGAATCACTGCAAGGATACCAAAGCAGAGAAGAGAAAAAGCCAAAACCACATGACACTCAAACACCGACAACGTTACATCTCTGACACTCGTTCCTCTCTCAGCGTCAGGGGAATCGCAGATATATGACCCAAACTCATCTCTGATTGTGACCTGATGCTTTGTCACTTCTTGCGCCATGAAAGCTACAAAGTCACATGAACAGACATAAGTGTCTGAGCTCCCCTCCAGACTCTTCAGGTTTTCATACGCATTCAGGACATTAGAGCTTAGAGTCTGGAGGCTGTTGTTCTGAATGGACAGAAACACAAGGCCAGGGTAGAAGGAGCCATCTGGCAAACTGATGAGCTTGTTTCCTGTGATGTATAACTCTGTAAGAGAAGGCAGCTTGACAGTGAATTCAGTCAACATGTTGTATGACAGATCAAGAATGTGCAGACTTGCAGGCAAACAGGCCGTCACTTTTGTTAAACGTGACGAGGAAAGGTTCATAAATGTGAGACTGGGCGGCCAGTTACAAGTCTCAGGCATTCCTTTTACAAACTTATTTCCACTTATGTCAATATTTTCAAGCTTTTGTAGATTGGCAAATATCTGACTGTTGAATACAAGCAAGTAATTTCGGCTGACGTTCAGGGTTTGCAGACCTTGGAGCACATCTTTACCATCACACAACATATTACTTAGTGCTTGATCAGTTATATGGTTTTCACTCGTGTCAAAATACTCTAGGTTTGAAAAATGGCCCATTGAAAAACATGGAATGCCATTCAATTTGCAATTTATCAAAGACAGTCTGTGCAACACTTTCACCACAGGCAACAAGGGAAAGAAGGCTGGAAATTTGTAGAACCAAGGGATATCAATATTTTTAAAAATGGCCTCCTCAAACTGGCCATTTTTTACAGATAAAACTATTCTCAATAACCAAAATTTCAAATTTTCTTTATCTGTTGGAGTAAGAGTTGTAAAATCTAAAATTTTGGAATCCTCAACTGTGATCTTAGACAAATTTGAGCCTGACATCTGACCAATGAGTCCCAATAAGGATTGTATTGTCATGTTCACACGTTTTAAGATGAGGTTTCTTGTTCCACCGTCTGAGAGCACACGAAGTGGGGACATCTGATCAATTGTGTTAAACCAGGTGTCAGTAAATGTTGGGGTTGTGTTTGGGTGAACAATGTCAGACAAAATATCCTCTACAATTTTTCGATTTCTCATAAACGGGTCATACAGACTGAGTGTTATACGCTGGACTGGCCTCATTTGGCTCAAACTTCCCTTTGCATAGGATTCAAGTTTCTGTCCATCAAAAATAACTTCCTCAAGACCACTGAGGCCAGAAAAGTCACTGTTTCTGACAGACTGATAGAAGGGTCCTCCAAAACAAAGGCTTTTTAATCTTCTCAGTGGTTGGAAAAGATTTCCTTCACCCAGTGTTTTATATATATTCCCTAAAAGATTTAAATGTTGAAGAGAGGAAAGGTTTTCAAACCAGCCTGCAGATAGATTCTTCAGTCTGTTAAAGGACAAGTCCAGTTTCTCCAAACCTGTGAGCATGGAAAATGCCTGCTCCTGGATTGTTTGGATCTTGTTGTTGTTCAAGATCAAAGACCGTAAATCAGTGTATCCCTCAAAGTCATTTTTCTCTATTGTCCTGAGAGTGTTGAAAGACAGATTGAGTTCAGTGATGAGCCATGAAGGGGCTGCAGGGACTCTGTCCAGGTCTTTTTCTGAGCAGTTCGAGGATGTTTGTCCAAAGCTGTGACACTGTGGTTTGGAGCAGCTTTGTTGCATCAGCAGGATAAGCATGAGGACTGAAAGGGGTGTCATGGTGAGTCCCTACAAAGCATAAAAGACAAAAATCATTAAAGCTCCTGGGAGGAAATTTCTGCTTTTGTCAATGTTGGCAAAAAAAGAAAAATCCTCCTTTGGTCATTAGCACTTTACTCACTGTGAATATTTGGTCTGAAAAAATTAAACAAAATTAAATAATGGAAAAAAGTCTGTTTCTCCTGTTTCCTGTAATCTGTCTGGTTTGACAAATGTCCCTTCATAGCAGGTTCAGCAATAGAAAACTTTATTAAAGGAAACTGTTAGTCTCATATCTGATGTACTTGTTTTCTTTTGCAGCTCATAAAAAGACTTTACTGTTACAGCCAATCTGAAAGAAATCCTCATGGGAGCTTTAACCAGGCCTGTTTTTGTTTTTGTTTTTTGCAAGTTTTCAAAGTTAAATTGTAAATTCAGGTTCAACCTTAAAATTCTGGCTTAACCTACCAAACCACCTCAACATAATTTGAGATAAATAGGAATTTGAAATAATGGCTGACAGGAGTGACTGTAATGCCACCTTATGTTATAACACCCCAATATGTAATTTTCACTTCATTTTACAATAACGCCACATTTTGTAATAGTCTGCCACATTTTGTTATAAAATTCTTGAATGCAATATGTAATATGTATATGTATGTATATGTAACAAGTTCTTACTCATTTCATGCAGAAACACGCCATTGGTAATAAATGACACAATATGTACGAACTTATCACATAATGCAGCAATGTTTATTACATATTGCATTCAAAGATTTCATAAAAAATGCAGCAAATTACTACATAATGCAGCATAATGACAAAATGAAGGGACATTTATCACATTATTACACACTGAGGCGTTATTACAAACTGGGGCGTTATTACATAGTGCGGAATTACAGGGACAATCATCTTTGGCTGTAGAATTAATAAAAATAATAAAGTGATTAATTGAAATTTTTTTTATAAATTTTGTTTAAATGCTACTTTATCTTTCATCTGTATTTGTCTTAGCTTAGGATATCCAAATCTCACATGTAATTATAAAAGTTGTATTTTTCAGTGGTTGCCTTAGTGCCTATATACAGAGCCCAGAGTCCTTACACCCTTCACTGCATTACATTCCTTACACTGTCCTATCATCTCAATGAAGACATAAAAACTGTCCCTAAAATATATTTGAACAACTAGAGAATTAGAGAATTACAAATTCATGTTATCAAACTTAAATAAATTTACAATAAATTTTGATAACACATTTTAAATTATTCAAGGGTTAAATCCAGGTTTTTTTTTAATTTAAGATTAAGTGAAATTAAAAGTGTCTGCTCACAACAGTCAAAATATTTAACAACTACTCCAACAGCTGACTGAAAAGCATAAAGTATGACAGAGCAGAAAACAGTATGCATCCAAACAAAATAACATACCTCTGTCCAGTGTCTTAAAGGAGAATTCTTCCTTACTCTGAACACAATCCTAGCTTGAAACTGAGAGATGTGTCAACTGATACCTTTTCAAGAAAATGTCTCACCTGTTCAAGTTACTTCCCCTTTCTCATAGGAAGTAGAGCAACAGTAAAATTTAAAATGAGAGATGGTTCTATCTAGAACACACACACACACACACACACACACACACACACACACACACACACACACACACACACACACACACACACACACACACACACACACACACACACTCACACACACACACACGCACAGGTCAGCCATATGTGTGCAACAGCAGCTGAATCAAGGTTTAAGAAAGTAGCTTTTAATCATTTGCATTGGCTACAGTTTTTTTAAATGGTATGTTGTTAAATGAATGTGAGAAACCAACTAAAAACATTAAAAGGAAATTTCCACTGTCAAGCAGAAGCTCGCCTATTTGTGTAAATTTGGTATATGTTGACACGAACATGATGAAAATGGGATAAATAAATATCAATTCCTCTGGAAAAGTCCAGAACAATGCTAAGTCATATATTTGTATTTTCCCAACCCTGACACATTATTTAAAACTGCCATACAGGAAAAACTGTACATTTAACTATTTCCATCTCTTGAAATGTGTTATCATTTTATTTGATCAAAGATATGACAGGATTTTCTCTTGTATAATTTTCTCCTTGACTGATAAATAAACCTTAGAAGTACAAATGTCCCACTCTCAGGCTCTATGTAAGGATGACTCAAGCGGCTCAGTGTATACAGGTGGATCAAACATATGGGCAACATGCTGTAATGGTTTTATAGCATAAAAAACAACAACATATTGTGGTCATAAACTATGAGTAAAAGGTGCTGGTGTGGTAGTGTGTATGTGTGTGTTTGTTTAATTTTTTTTTCTTTTACAGCGTTTTCATCACAGTGAACACAATTTTTAATGCTATTAAACTTTCACCCCATCATTTAGGACTTTTCTGACTTTTTTGAAAGTCAGTGTGAACTGGACTGCTGGATTTTCCCGTTGTTGTTTTTGGCTTTGTGATTCATGGATTTAAGTCAAACAATATTTTCCCAAAATAATGACAGATGCATTTTTTTTTTTTTAAGTTTTGGAGTGATGGTGTATTTTTTTAGAGAGCTTTTTTTATTTCCAGCATCTTCTGGCTGCAGGATGCTTGCTGCTTGGATGATTTCTCAAAGTAATTTTTCTCTATTGTCCTAAGAGTGTTGAAAGACAGATTGAGATCAGTGATGAGCCATGAAGGAGCTGCAGGGACTTGGTCCAAGTCTCGTCTCGAACAGTTCCAGGATGTTTGTCCAAAGCTATGACACTGTGGTCAGGAGGAGCTTTGATGCATCAGCAGGACAAACATGAGGACTGACAGGGGTGTCATGGTGAGTCCCTACAAAGCCTAAAAGACAAAAATCATTACAGCCCAAAGGAATGACGTCACTAATTGAGAACGTTTAATGGAAAGATGGTAAAGGAAGTTTACAAAAATGGACATCAGTTCCAGACAGTGGATGTCCCTGTGAAGCCATCTTCACCATATGGAGCAACAGTGGAGCTACTCATTACTGAGTCACTTCATATCTTAGTTTTTTTTCTTAAAATTTTTATCAGGAATGTATTTATTAATTACTCTAGCTGACAACAAGAAGTATGACAGAGTACCAAACAGTGCATAAATAAAAAAAACATACCTCACTCCTGAAGAATTTTCTCTCGTTCTCATTGCAATCATCGCCAAACAGAGAAGTGTCAGCCTGTTTGTTTTCCAGAAAATGACTCACATATTTCCCTTTGCCTCATTATTAAGCAGAGAGGTAAAAAGAAAACGAGAAGTTGGTTCCCTCTAGAACAACAGACAGGTGTTTCTTTGTTGTCAGTGCAGCTGAGTGTGCAAACTGAACCAAAAACTAGGAAGCAGTTCAAAGCAGAAAGTGCATCACAACTTAGGGTAGAAAAGCCATGGTTCGAATCTGTCTGAAATATTTAGAGGATTGAGTTTTTTTGGAGTGTGCGGTGGATTACAATTGGAAGTTGGAAAAGTTTTTTTGTGAAATCTCAAGGCAGAGGCCTTTTTGGGGACAAAGCAAAGTTGAAAGTCTGGTATTTATATTTTTGGTTGTATGAAGTTTACATTTGGTGGTTAATGTTATCTAGTAAAGGATAATAGTCTGAGGATGGTTATGTTAAACAGAATCCTGACAGGGTGTGACAAGAACATTTTATCCACTTTTTAAGCCAGCTGCTGAATCCCACACAGCGTAGTGGTTTATGTCCATTTTTTTTGTCAATTTTAGTGAAATCTTTCATTCTGCTCTTTATATGTTTTAACATTCTTATCTAGTTTTGGTCAAATACTGATTCAGCATTTCAACATATTGTTATCTGATTCTTTCTTCTTCTTCTTCTGTATGTTTTTTGTGGCTTGCCATAACTTCTTCAATTTTTCACCTATGTTCACCATTCAAATCTTAAACTATTCACCTTCTTCAGGACATGGGTCCTTTGACTTTTCTCATCTCTAAATCCGTAAACGTTTTAATTTATTCCACTTTTTCTAACAAAATTTGCCAATTTAAAATGCATGCAAAACTTCAGCTTCACTGCCTAAATCTCCCTTAACTTTGAGAGCAGAATTATTTCCACCTACACACTCCATTTTTGCTTTAAAATGTTCACAAATCTTTCAGCTATTCATGTATTCAGTTTTTGAGATTTCACTGATTAAGCAACACAAACCTTTACTAAAATCACTGCTCTTTAGCTTGCCGTCTTGCCAACATTCTTGATCTACAGACATGTGAAGCACAATGTGTATTTTAGCTGTGTTCATAAGAGTCTCCAGATTCTCATGGTGCAGACACACAAGAACTTTCACATGCACTCATTTACTGATACTGCCATCCCTACTACAGTTAAAATACCACAACTTGTTCTTTACCATCACTTATTCTGCTTCAGACACTACAACTTTTTTCCACAACTTATACTACTTAAACTACTTCTATTTCATTTTCTATAGCTTTAACCTCTATTTCTACAGTTTTTACTATTTCTTCTGCTTCTTTTTCTCCATTCCACATTTTCAGCTCTGTTTACTGCTTTTGGCGTTTTTTTTCCTTCTTCAGCTTCAGCATTTCAACACATTTGCTGCAAGGAAATGAAATTTCTCTAGTTTCTGCATGCTTCTTCCTTTTCTGTTTACTGTTGTCTGCAAATAACCACCAATCAAAAGTTTTATGTCTCAAAATAATTTGTGTAACATAAAAGACATCCTCTGTTTTTTACCAATAGTGTTGGAAAATGCTGCTTTTGCCACATTGTCAACAGTAAGAGGTAAAAAACATAAACTATATATTTCAAAGTTTAATTCCCATAGTTATGGGGCTTGACCAATCAAATATACAGCCGGGTGATAGGTATTGACTGGTAAGTGATCTGATACATGTAATTTGGCAAATACTGTATTATTTAATTAAAGAAAGAATGACTTCAAGTACAAAACCTTTTTTTTATTTTCTATGGTCAAAACTGCAAAACATCTAGAAAAATATACAACAAATGCTTAACCTTTCACAACATTTAACATTTGAAAATGGGAACATAAAAGAAAGGGAATATTCACATTTTCCCCATTAACGATAAAAGAACATTCATTTTTATTTCCTTTCTTTTACATATCAATGTTTTATATGTTTGCACTCATTGTTAAGGTCTGCCACAATTTTTGTCATTTTAAACATCTCCGCAGTAGCCAGAGTCGTTGGAGAGCTGTGAGTTGGAGCTGCGGTTGGAGGAAGAGTTCCAGATGTCCAGGTTCATGTGTGGGCCGAACGGGTTGAAGCCAGGGTACTGGATGGGAGCGCACCTTACCTCCGGCTCCCGGCTGAAGGGAGAGTGAGGTGGGGTGATGGGGGACACGGGGGAGATGGGGGCAGATCGCTCAGGTTGGAAGTGGTGGCTCTGGTAGGGCTCACTCTGAGGGGTCCAGATGGATCCAAACAGGCTGGACATGGGGGAGAGGCTGCGGGTCCCCGAGAAGTATGGCTGTGACAGGAGAAAGGAGAAAGAATTTAAGCAGTTCAACCAAAATTTTTAATGAACTTTGGCTCATTTGTGTCCTGTTCAAAGAAACGGTATCTTTGGATTCAATTTCCGTGACACTTTCTAAACTTATGCTCTCATTTAGCTGCCTGCTCTCTGCAGTGATGACCTGGCTGTCGTTACAGTTCAGAATCTCATTTCCTTCTTTTCAGCTTCAATCAGTTAAATTTCTTAACTCAAAACATTAAACTCCTCTTTGTCCTCAGCTAAATATACCATCATATATTCCTGTGTAAATCTTTAAGTTGCATGTCATGTGAAACCCTGTTTGATTCCAGCTACAGAGCTGTGATGTATTATTTTCCAACCATTCTTCCAACCTACTGCTGTGCATTTCTCCCTTTATTACCATTAATCTCATTCAACATATATAACTTAATGAGGTGAAATAATCTGAGTAAATCACACTGACTGGATTTTTTTAACCATTAAACAAAGTAACAGATAAAAGAATAGAGTGTTTTGTTTAAAAAAACAAACAAAAAAAACTTAGTATATTCCTGGGAAATCTATGACTATAAGATTTTAGGGGCACATGGCTTGGGCAGGCACTCTGTATTTGAATTCAAATATCTTAAAATTTAAGGAAATGCAAGAAAAGCTCCATTTCTAGATTGTTTATGAAGCAGTATCTATTTGTGCATGAGCTGAAATACACCTGTCCACAGATTTACTGCAACTTAGATCAGAATTTTGAAAGTATGATGGTACAGCAATAATCTGCCTAAGTTTTTAAATAGCAAGCAGAAAAGTGCACCCTGCACTGACCATCTGTACAAAAAAAGAAGAAGCTCCAAAGAGAGAAGTACAAAAAATAAAAAGGTTTAAGAGAAACTTTTGGTTAAATGACTACAAAGTAGTCTTGTTCCTCATTTTCAAACAGGAATTTGCAGCAGAAAGAAGTACATGAGAGGACAACTTCCCCTTATGGTGTTGAAGTCACAGCAGATAAACCACTGGTGCTGTTAATGTGAGTGTTAGGGTGTTGTATGGAGGCAGGATGATGAGAGTAATGTATCTTAATACGGGTGTAAAGGGGAACATGACCTCTGATTAACTCAGCTCATGCTCTGAAGCCTTGTTTGTGCTACCTATAATTTCTCAACTGTAATTTTATACTGCAACAGAAGTCACATAAGTATTGTCACAGTGGTACCAAAGTTGAGCTCTAGTTCTTCATCATTTTCTCTTTGGTTCTGTTTATCTTTCTCAGCTGCTGTTGACAACTCAGGTAAAGCTTTGTGTTTGAACTGTGTTCATTTATTTGAACCACAGTTGTAACCAGTATTTCGGTTAAATATTTTCACCACATCCTTCACATCTTTGTTAGTGCAACTGATATCTGTAACATTTGTCAATTTTACAGGTGATTTTCTGAAGTAGAAACATTTTAACTTAAAACTTTAAAGTGTTTATCATGTACGAGTCAGGTAAAATTACAGATCTTAGAGTAGGAACAGTTCCTGAGAGAAATGGTCACACATTAACTGGAGGCACCATCTCAAATGTGAATCTTTTCTGTGTTATATACGATCTACAGTGAATTTGTGAAAAAGAAAATGCAGCTTGTACTTCAAGCTTCAGAAAGTATTCAAGTGCAGGCCTCTTATATTTGTAAAACATATTTCATTGCAAGAGCCCAGTACCCCTCTGAACGTATTGGATTAAGTACTACATAAATATGTTTGTCTCTGCCTTCCTCTGGCTTGGATTACAGACTGAAATGTGGCTGGAGAGCAGTTGGACTCTTTAGCTTGGCGATTCATCACCTTGCTGCCCACACAGGCTGCTGTTTCCCAGGCTGAGGGCGATTCCTGAGGCTGTTCCTCACTCCAGCTGGTCTGGCTGCAGTGTGCATTCTGGCCCTCCTGACTGGGATAACCACTCGAAAATGTTGCGTTACCTGCAAGATTACACATACAGAAATTACATCCAGAGAGATCACTTCTGAAACATTTCCTAAAAATGTAATTTTACTCTTCTTCTCATTCCAATTTGAATTCACTGTTAAGTCATGTGTCTGTACCTATGTAGTTCTCTTCACAGTAGGTGTAGGGACTGTTGCAATGGCTGTTGGCACTACTCCAAGTAAACCTGCAGAAAAAAGGAAACACTTCATGCTGGATACCATCTCCAACACTGATCGAATGAACAGCACAGACAAATAACTTTAGTTTTGTAAAGGTCGTGACAAATAATTACAGGAAACCATGCACTCAGAAACCTACCCGTTGTATGATGCGGTGGTCGCTGGTTGAGGTATGTAGGGCAGAGCTTCAGTGGTGTTGTATCTGAACTCATTTGTGAGTGGGATGGATGGAGGAGTCCACATCTCTTCAGGCAAACACTGACCTGTCAGGTCTAGAAAAACATGATCGTATTTCAATACATGTCAGAAGTTTCGTCAGTCTTTTTGGATTGAAGACACAGACAGCTGTTCTTTTAACAAGTATGTTTTGACAGTTAATGTCTTCACCTGTGTTCCTGTCCACTCCTGCAGCAACAGCAGCAAAACTTGGAGCAAAGCTAGGAGCTGGAGGATCTGGGCTTTGGCAAACTTCTTTACGGTACAGGATGTTCATGCTACGGGAAGAGATGAGGTCACAAGTGAAACTAACATATGAGAATCCAAGTTTAATACCAAATTAGTCTTTGTTAACAGTGATTCACAGTTATACACATCTTTTGTTGAAAATCACTAAGAACTTTATTAAAGAGCATATTTCTGAGGAGTTTTAAACAGTCAGTGTGTTTAGGTGTTAGCTGAGTTACCTATGAGCCTTATAGTTCATATTCATGTTCTGGTAGCAGTCTCGCTCTACTGGGTAGACACCGTACTGCATGGATTCCCCTGTGAAATAAAAAGAGAATTAGTACTACAGATAAATCTTTAGAACAATCCAGAAATACTAACACATGGAAAACATATGAAACTAAGGTGGGCTTTACACGAGTACGAATTTCTACGGCTCCGGTAAAATAAACTATCGATCCGGTGATATTGACACAAGGAGACGCATATTTGTCCATGACTCCGCACCTTTTTTGAAAACGGGTCTGCAGGTGGATATCTGCGTATTCGTCTTCATGCCGTACTTGGTATAAACAGATAAGTCCGGAAAAGACAGTGACCTCATAGCACCCCTCCTACTCCCCGCCCCCCACCCACGTTGTCACACACAACAACAATAACAAGCAGCTACAAATATTGCTTCGACTATTATATCAACATTTTCTCAGAGAGCATGAACAACACCAGCTATGGCAACAACAACAAGTGCTCGCAGCATGTTACGCGTGCATGAGCACTTGTTGATGTGGAATCCGCCTCGGAGCAGAACCAGACGGACAACCCGATGACAGTTTTGCGTTGTCATGTAAATGCACAAGCCTATGCACAATACGATGTGTAAACAGCGATGCACGTTTTGATGCCTACATCAAGACGATACGGGGCCGTCCTCGTGTGAGGAGGGCCTTAAAAGGATGTCAAAAGCTGTAGTTCTCCTGGTGAGACAGTGCACAAGTCTCACTTTTTCTAGATGAGGTAGTGCAAGCGTGTGTCCGAGCACTCGGGTCTTTGTCCCCCTCCATGCTGCTGGCACTGCTCCAGCTGCCCCAGCTCCCTCTGCTGGCCCTCACGCTGCCTGATGAGCTGCCTGAGTCTGAGCCAGACTCACACACGCCACCGCCTCGGCGCTCTGTGGGGCACTTCCGCCGAGTACGAGCAGGACACACACCTGCTGACAATTGGAGCAGAGTGACATTAAAAGGGTGTGTGAATGCAGATGTAAACTAGTTGTAAGCTAAGTGGTAGAATGCATCAATGGATAGCATTTATGTTCAAGATTATGTTCCCTTTACAAATAATATGTAAGTAGTAATGACAATATAGGTTTAGAACAGCTGGACTGTAACACACACCGTTTTGTTTGAGGGGGCTCTCAACGCTCTGTCCAAGCTTTGGTGCTTCTGACTTAGAGCCGTTGCAGGAGCGGTTCCTGTTGCGGGTTCCACTGATGCCGTGGTCCCCTGTTTTCCATTCAGGGTCTTTCTCTCTCTCTGGCATCACAACCACATTGTGCTCTGGAGCACTGTACACAGAGGATATTACAGAACATTATCTTGCTGTTTGGGGTTTCATTAGAACGAACATTGCTGCTTGACTTAGCTACTTGTTCCTTTTTTTGGGGAAGTTACACAACCAGGGTAATTATCATATAACAAATAAACAGCAATAAAAAAAACTGTACATTTATTTTTGGATATAAATGAAGCTGAAATGGGGATTACCTGGAGGCATTTTCTGTCTTCCTGCGACTCCTTCTTCCCTTATTATTTCCTGTGACAGTGCCAGCCTCTGCATTCTGTGCTTTCTTCTTCTGCCCTTTCTCGTTTTCTCTCAACTGTGCAAAGGAAAAAAATAACAGTATATTTTTTCAAAAAGGCTCTGGGTTGCATGTTTTTCAAGGGCAATGAATACATGAATAAGATAAATGAATTTGACTCCTTGCATACCTCCATTTCAGTACTGTCCCTTTTCTCAGAGTCAATCTTCTCTGCATAGTGCTCGGTGCAGCTCTTATCCACAGGGCTGCACAGCAACAGGCCTGGTCTGGGTCCTGGACTTAAAGTGACATTATCTGGGAAACCAGCAGGCATTTCCATAGGAAACATAACAGCTGCTGGCACTCTTTCCTCTATAGTGCTGTGGGGATCTTCTTTAAAGTCTGCAGGTATCTTTTTGTCCATCTCACTGATGAAAGCTGGCTCGTTGTTGTTGCAGATATCAGGGTCTGGAGTCAGGGGAGGGTCTGGTGTTAAGTCTTCGTGCTCTTCATCCACTATCACAGCTCCAGCTGCTGTGCTGGACGAACTGGACTTGTACTTGGTGTAATAGAGTGAAACCTTGTGTTTCTTCTGTGACTGGGACGGGGTGATGGATGATCCTTTCTTTGAAGACTGAGGACGTGGAGCAGGGCTGTTGGCCAAAGCTGGAGAGCCTCGCCCCTTACCTTTGTCTGAGGTGTGCCCGGTGTCGACATAGCTCTTACAACTGCCCTTAGTTTTACTGCACAAAAAAAAGACAAATGTGTAACTAAATGTACTTCAGTGCCAGGAATAAAGCATACAGTTGCACGCACACTGGACTCACTTCACTCCATTGGGTGTGATATTATTGACGGGCCCGTTATCCCGGGACAGGACAGAGTTGTGATTGCTCCTGATGCTAGGAGTTGAAAACTCATTCAGGATGTACTGGGCCTGATGGAAAGCCATCAGACATACACCAAAAAGGGAGAAGCTGAAACGAAAACAGATACAATGGATAAGACAAGATTGAATCAAAATTTAAATACATAGATAACATAGCATATCATACATAATAGACCATGTTTTTAAAAAAAAATCCTAAGTGAATTTGGCAGGACTGCAGGAACAATAGAGTACTAACCATGTGAAGATGAGTGTGACCACCCAGAAAGTTTCCTCCCAGCTGGGACCTGGGACCACCTGAGCGCAGAGAGGCAACATGTGGTGTGGCAGAGTCACATTCAGGGTGAAAGGGAAAGCGGTGCCACGTGATGTCACCAGGGTGAGGTCCCTGATCACCCAGGAGGAAGTGAAATCTGGGGTGAAACTGAGGACACAGGAAGGTAGAGAAAGTGAGAGACAAAGAAAAACAATGACAGCAGGTTTGAAGAAAGAACAAAATGACAGAATTGACAAAGGAGACACAAGTTGCGAGGGAGGAAGTAAAGAAAACGGATAAGGAGTAAGAGATGCAGGTAATGTCCTGGCAGCAGTTAAAAACCTTGTTCTTATGATTTCCATAACTAATATGCAGGGTAGAAGAGGTCATATGGCAAAACTATACAAACATTAAGTCTGAACAGTAATGATTAAATCTGCTGAAGACCAGAGGAAACTTACCCAATGGTGATCTCAGAGGAGGTGTTGTGCTCGAGGCTGAAAGGGCGACATTGCAGGACCTCAAATCCAAACCCCTGGCACTTGTATCCGTTTATATTCATGGACATGACAGTCAGAGGAAGCTCTCCTGCATTCTCCACTTTAAAACTCTTCCTAATAGCAAAAAGCGGCTTGTTGGTGCGCAGACCTAGAAATGACAAACAGGAACCATTTGTTTGATGAATTGCCTTATCTTTCAGTTAGCAATAAAAAGGCACCGTTGAAACTCATGGCTTTGTAGTCATGTAGTAATATATAGTTAAATCATTTATCTCACCGTCTCGGCACTCCATGAGAGTTGACTGAGGCACGTTGAAGCGTAGAGATGCTCCTGGGCCAGGAAGCTTGCCCCCAACTCTCAGCAGCTCTTTGGCCCCATGGCCCTGCACCGTCATCATGTCAAACACCGTCAGGTTGTTTCTACAACAGTGTTTAAAGGATATTAGAGATCATGTTTTGATGAACTAACCCTGTGCTTGACGTGGTGGATAAAAACTTGCTTCAACTGCAACATTTTTTAAAAATACTATTAAAGAGACTTGAGAGCTTTATTGGATATGAGCTGTCATGGCCTTACTTACTTTTCTTCACATTTTTAGAACTTATGATATAATAACTGCAGAGAAATAAAATCTCCACGACTTTAGAAGTATTGTGCATGCTTGCTAAAAATGCATTTAAAAAGATCACTACCTACACCATTATCATAACCTTCATACATATAAAAGTACCTGATGATGAGAATGGTTGAGCTGGGTTTGTGTTCAGAGGGAGTAAAGACCACAGCTACTTCTCTTGCCTCCCAGGGCTGCAGCAGCAGACGCACAAAACCTTCTCCTGTTAGGTCCTCCACAGTTTCATCCCCCTGAACACAAACACACAGGAACAAGGGAAAGTTTTATTTTGAAGGCAATGATTACAATTTAGAACAAAATAACTTCACACTGTCATAATTTTGCTTAAGGGGTCAAAGAGTTAGAGAAAGTAAGATCCAATAAGTAAGTACTGAGACACTTTAGAGTGACAATATAACGATTCAGGATGTTCCCTGAATGTACCTTTGGGGGCGAGGCCGACAGAGAAAACTCTGTACTGCTGATGTTGACAGAAACTGGGCTGATATTAAACCTGTTGATGAAAAAGGGTGTGAGATGTATGGCACTTTGAAGGGTTAGATACTCCTTTCAAAATTCAAAGCAATACTTTCAACTCATGCAAACCATTTGTTTAGGAGTCCCAGAGCCTCGAGTGGGGCAGGGTACGAGGAGAGGCATCGAATTTCTACAGAAACCACAGAAGAGGAAGGATTCTTCAGCGTGAATGTCTTCACCTGCATCAACAAAAAAAATTGTCATTTCTTTGCAATAAATTCCTTTTTCAGCTCAGAAAAATACATCATTATAAGCTGGGGGTGGGTAAGTTTTTCCCACCTTGCTCTCATTGACAGGTGTAGCACCAAAGTCCAGAGGAAGGGATGTCTCTACAGGGAGTCTTGGCCACCTAAGAAGACAAAAAAGATTAACAGTGTTAAACAGTGCACAATGAAAAATGACAGGACACAGATTAGCATGGAAAAATAAATATCTGTGTCATGTGCCTGACCTGCAGGGCAGTTTTTCTTTATGGCTCTGCCAGCGAGAGCAGAGCTCAGCAGCCAGCTTGCTGTCTGTAGCCCAGGAAGAGGTAAAGAAGTCTGGGAGGAGGGAACGCTGCCACTCTGAACGTCCTGGATGGGACATGAGAAAGAAATGAATGTATGAACAACAACAACAATAAAAGTGCCTGAAATCTCTCAAATAGGTTCATGTGCACCATCTTACCTGCTTCAGACAGTCTGAGAGGGCAAGGACGCCCACACTCTCGCTCTGCTTCAAAAATCACCTCTCCCTGCTAACAAAACACATCAGATTTTACCGCATCTGACCATGCGTACTGGTCCCAAAAATAAAACAAGTGTTAAACACCAGAGCTTGTGTTTTACCTTGAAAGGGGTAGAGTGAAAATAAAGAGGGATCTGCAGTGCTGTTCCTAGGCTGGTGTCCAGACTTAGAGTGGACAGCTGGTTGACAGGCAGAGACTTGCTAAGCAGCTGGAGGGACAGAACATGCCAGCAGCCCTGAGGAACCATCTGTGGAACGCTGAAGTTCACAACCTGACAGATAGAGGGCAGTAGAAAGACTTTTATCAAACCCTGTGAGCTGTGTTGGCTTTGTATCATCCTATAAAGTGGTGATGCTTACCTTCATCACTCCCTGTAGCTTCTGCGAGAGGCTGACATTGAGTACAGCAAAAGGCAGGAGGGAGTTTGTCAGCCACAGTTCCACCTGGTCTGGATCTCTTTGTTTCAGCTGTACCAGACTGAATAAATCCCCCCCTGTTTGTCTGTGGAGAGCATTAACACAATGTCACTTTATATATCGTCACCCTATTAAAATAAAGTCATTTCTTCAAGATTTTAGGAAAAAACAAAAAACTTTACCAGAAACAGAGTATATATATTTTCTGACATTCTAGTGTGACTTAGGCAACTTTAAACCTGGCTTAAACTGCCCTTTTATTCCATAGTGCAAACTCAAAACTGAAATTACCCTGAGTTAAATTAAACAAATGTCAGGTAAATCAAATTGGTCGAGAGACGGTCCCTTTTCTCACTTATCCAGGTCTTCTTTGTTGTTGTTGTTTTTTTTTTAACTTAACCCATTTCCAACATCTTGTTTTCACAACTTTTTGAAACCTGACCATTGATTGACCCCTAATTCTGTAAAGCAAACTCAAAACTTAAATAAAATTGAACAAATGTCAGGTCAATCATACACTGAGTAGGCATACTCATACTCATTTCTTTAATTTTAAAACTGCACAGCACATCCCCCCCGTTAATCTCTCTTAACAGGCCTCCAGTAGCAGCTCGAATCAAATTCAAAGCTCTTCTTCTGGCTTACAAAACATAGACAAGAACGGCTCCTGCCTACCTGGGGTCCCTCATCCAGGTCTACACTCCTTCACACCCACTACACTCTGCTTGGGAAAGATCCCAGCCTTGCACAGCGCTAAATCTCTAGCCACACTCTTCTCCTCTGTTGTTCCCAAATGGTGGAATGAATTATCTAACTCTATATGATCCACAGCGTCCCTTTCTGCTTTTAAGGGATGTCTGAAAACTCATCTGTTCAGGGAACACTTAGACACTTAAGCTGACCCTTCTCCTCTTTGTCCTCAGGGGTAGAATGAGTCAGAAAGTCTAAGACCTCACTCTTAGTGAATTTTCAGCTCTAATTACTGAATGTTATTGAAGGTTGAAGTATACTGTTGCAGCAACTAATTGTGGTTAGTTGGATAGATTATTCTACATAAAAAATAATAATAAAAAAATCTTCTTGCACTTAACGGTAGCACCCGCAGCTAAATAACTTGTAGCACTTTGTCGCACCAACTAGGTTTTCCCTTCTGTCTACTTAATTCTTGCTTGTGTAGTGTATTGGACAAAAGCATCTGCTAAATGAAATTGTAGCTAAATTTGTAATTAAACTATAACTAAATTACTACACAACACTACACTCTAGACTTTATGATAGTGAACCCAATCACTCAAAGGTTGAAACTGATTCAAGAATCAGGTTTACAGCCTCTCCTGCACTATTGATTCTGTTTCTTGTTGAAGCAGCCACCATCATGAAAGCTTGTTAAATTGCCCTGAGTCCTACATTTTATCCTAAATCAACTAAATTTTGACTTAGGCTAGGAATAAAATGGCCTAAGACACCTTCTTGACAGACATTGTCCTATAGGGCATAAAGAACACGATCCTTTTAGCTAAAGTTTTAAGCAATTTTACCAGAGATGGCCAGGATTATCAAGAAATGATTTAAGCCAAAAACTCATTTTCATCAAAAAATGACATAGGCCATCATTTTAAGTGGGTAAAAATATTATGCTTTACATTAAGGGGTCAGATGTTCAGTATAACAACTATGGTGCTTCCGGGGAATTGGGGTATTTTTGTGAGGCCTAGTATGCTGTATTTCAACAATAAATCAGTGCTCTTGAAGAGACATATATATTGATAACAAAAAAGGGACAATGCACGGCAATGACTTACAAGGGATGACTTAACTGTGAAATTGCACGGGTATTCTTACCTGTGTGTGGTATGTAGTCCAGGGAAGCTGAATGTTGTCTGGTCCCCCAGAATTTTTAAACTGATATGACTTGTGCATTTCCTTCCATGACCTGGCAATGAACCTGATATAAGACACAAAACTTTTGTTAACAGAATATTAAATAAATGGGTGGGTTAAACAAATGGGTTAAATGACACCACAATCTCTAAGAGGATTTTGACGAAATGATTAGAAGTGAAATGATTGTTTACCTCTGCAGGCAAGTGTGGCCACTTCAGTGAAATTTTTTGCTTCTGGTTGGAGAAGAACTTGATTAAATTCCAGACTGGCCTCCACTTTTGATAGCACCTGCATGTCCTAGGGAGATAAGTCATCTTGTTAAAATCAATAAATTGCTTCCTCTAATACCAACATAGCAAAACAAAGAAAAATTCTACCTTTATGGAGAGCTTCTTGCTTCCAGAGTTCAGCATATAAACTCCAAACCTTGGTTCCCCTGTTGAAACAAATCAGACCACGACAAACAGTTTACAGTGTGATAAACAAAACGTTTTTGGGATCCTAACATGTATGCATAAATACAGTTGTTGTTTTTTCCTGAAATGCAGGAAAAACAATGCTGCCCAACAGGCCAATTACAAGGATTGCATTGCTCATTGTTTCAATGCACTGTTACATTTTGGAGGTGGTGCAAATTAAACAACGCTTATAAGCTTCTTTGTTGGAACAAGGCTACAAAAACCTGGGGCTTAGGCCATGGGTTTGATGGGACAAAGAAGCATAAATCAGGCTTTAGTCAAAATCTACTGCTGACTATTGACAGAAATAGTCTAACACCATGGAAGGGAAATTACATGGTTTAGTGAGAAAGTCTGTATGGGTGAGTAGGATTGCGTTGTCTACAGTAATTGTTCACCAGTACAGATCTTCTACCTCTTTCTGAAGTGAGTGCAATGAGGCAAAACTGGAGTCTCATTTTAAATTTTTGTCTTCTGACAGCAGAATAATCATTAAAATCATATCATCGTTTTGTCGAGTTTTCTCTCCTAGAGGCCAAGTAAACAAAACTCTGGGAGAAAAAAAAGCAACAACTTCAAACTTCAGACAGTCTCATTAAGTCTATGTGTAGCATAAACTGCAAACACTTTCTTAACCTGCTGACCTTTTCTTTTTGGTACCAATGCACCACAAAACTGGATCTAACTGGTTGAAGTGAAGGCTGATGAAGTGGCTCCATTAGCAGTGAACACAACATTCAATATTCAGCTGTAAAACTGATGCTGTCTAATCCTCCTCCAGATGTTGGATAGGGAGGTCAAACAAACCCACCTATTGCAGCCAGTCTGGCTGCAGGGGCCATCAGCAGCACCAAAATATGCTCAATGACGTAAGGTTTGAGTTTGTCCAGGTCAGCGGGTCGGTCGCCACATGCAGACAGATTAATCTGCAGGCTGAGGCGCTCCTCACTCTGTAGGCAGGAGCCCTAAAACAGGACAGTGGAGGAAACATCAGTCATGCACAAAACACAAGGATAAGCATGGGAGTAATGAGGAGGAATTTAAGGGAGAATCCATCCAGAGAAAAGAAGATGGCAAACAAAAAAGAGTCGGTCTAAAATAAAACCATAATAGTTTTGGCTGCAAATGATCAGACAGAAACAAGCTGGCAGTAATCTACCACAACTCCCCACCCTGGGAGTAACACCCGACAGAAGCTGACAAGTCAATGCTGGGTGAGTGCAAATCTCTCTATAAACCAGGGCTGGTCTCGGTGGATGAATCAGCTCTTGACGACCTGTCGACAGAAGCCCTGGCCTGGAGCCACGGAGGCTCAAGGATGCAATAGCAAAGCTAATCCCCATGGAACCAAGACTGCTTCTAACTTCCTGTGTGGCTCGTTTGGTCTATTTACAGCGTGGATGCTGACCAAAGGCCAGTCCTCAGTTTTCTTAATGAAGTTTTAAAAAGGATCGAGAGGCAGGTGTTGATCTTGGCTTAAGGCCAAATGTCACAGCTGGTAGAATCACGCAACACACAACGTAAGAATGACTCCAGTTTGAATAGTCATGACATGATAGTTGGGCACTGCTGTCAACTCTTGCATCATGTGTTTCACAAAGGGAGCCACAATTAAAGTCTCTTGAGAGGGCAATTAAGGGGCCGTTTACAGAACAGTTTTAGGCTGAAGTGAAAAGTACTGTTGCATTTAAGCCTCAGAAACTGCGTTTTAGCTGACCTTAAACACAAACTTTGACAACAGCCTCAAGAGTGGATTTTTCTGAAACGCTGCTGTCACTGTTGCGGTGTAAACAGCAAGCCAGCGTTTTCAGCGGAAATGCTGACGTCACGCTGCACTTCGGGCAAGTGTATAAATGGTACAACAGTATGGCTGTTACAATCGTTGCAGACTACCATGCTGTGCTTGTGCTGCTCAATCCAATGAATCTGCTGACTTTCTTTCAATGTAATGTGCATCTGTTGCTCCACTTTTACACTTAGCATTCGCAGATACACCAGATGATTGGCCCAACTCTACTTGAGTGGAGATCTACCAAGAGTTGCTTCTTGACAAGACAGTTATAGCGCCAACTACAGGCCTGGCATGCTTACTACAGCGTTTTCAGTCCCTTTGGGTGTAATTAAGGCAGATTTTTTTCCCCTCCTTTTTTTTGCATTTTGTGGTGAAACGGTGTTGTGTAAACGGGGTCTGGCAAGAGATCTCACCATCCTCAGGGGTTCAGCAGACAACAGATGATGAGCCCAGCTTTCTGTTTGAGCAGAAGGCCAGCACGTCTGAAACTTAAAGGGGTAGGCGAGACGAGAGCTGTGAGCAAGACTCACTGAAAGTCCAGTATAAAAAAGCTAAAAACAGCAAGGGACCGTGTGTGTTTGACGATTAAACACTGTTTCCCACTCTTTCAACTCAGCCTGTTCATCTTTAAACACAGTCCTTTCTTTTCAGCTGAAATATTTTGTTTTAATTGACAGGTAAAATTTTCAGACCGCAAGTTGTCGGGGTAATCTAATATATTTGAAATATTTTTGAAATATCTTTCTAGTTAAGAAAAATGAATTTGGTTTTAAATTCTAATGTCACGCAATCTTTCGCATTGACTTGGTCAGAAACTTGCAGCAAAGGGAGAAATTGAAAAAATGAAATGCAAATCAAAATCAGGAAATTGAAGACTCTTGTTCAGTCCCTGTTTGATAGAGTATTTGACTTCTTGCAACATATGTGATGAAGATCTTGAAATAAATGCAAACTAGTACCTGAAGATTGTTGAACAAACTCTTGGGTAAGCTGCACTCCAGGAGAAGACCCAGTATGGTGATGTTGGAAGCATCTTCCTGCAGGAAAAAGAGAATGAATCACATGAAGTCAGCGAGGAGTTTTCTTTACAGCATTCAATGACCTGTAGTGACTAATACAAAGCTATACTGAACTCTAGTGGTGCTAGCTGTGAACTGTATGCTGTAGAATACTGGACAGATATTCATAAACTCCAATTCTGATTATCTTGGATTATTTGAATAAGATACAAGAAATTTAGTTTAATATACATGTGAAAAGCAATCAGATAAAGTTTGAGTCAAACTACAACAATCATTAAAGGTATTCACAATTAACACCCCAAGAGCAAATTAACATAGCTCGTATGCATATATCCACAATTTTTCTTCAAGTTTCTTTTTTAGTATTTGTAAGCATTTTCTTTTCATCTTTATTGACAGGACAGCTGTGCAGACACAGGAAATGAGGGGAGTAAAAAGTGGGGCAAGACATGCAGCAAAGGAACATAGCTAAACCAAGAACTGCTCAAAACCAACTATGGCCTCAGCATATGCATTAACTGTAGCTTAAACAACGAGGCCAACTAGTGCTGCTTCCTTTTCACCTGAAGGAAGAGAATACAATGCATTTTTTACACAACTGTATGAGGGAATTAATTTGTTTTTGATGACTGATTTGATTTGTTGCATCCTCTGCACAGGATAAACAGAAAGTTTGATCTATAGCTTTAAAAGGTCATCTGAGCGTTACGCTTCACTATCATCATATCCTCAAGTTTCACGCACAGACATTGGCTATAACCTCTCAAACAAGCTCTTAAGCTCATGCATTGTCAGCCCAAGCATTATAATATGTGATACACACACACACAAGAGCAAAACAAACAGAAAAAAGGTACAACATTTGAAGCTTGCTGAGAGAATTTGAGTCTGCATTCAGCACAAGCAGCAGCTGCCTGAGTGATTCTGGAAGCTCAAGTGTCTTTGCACTCGGCCAAGCTGACACTTTGCAACTGCCACCCCACTTCCTGTTGCAGAGTGAGAACTTTTGTCAGACGTCTCACACACTTTCAATGCCTGTGCTTGGGTCTAAGAGAATGCACTAATTCATTGTTCTTTTCAATATTTCTGTAAAGTTTCAAATTACATGTTTAAATGAACAACTGTGCATAGTATACGTCTTCGTGTTTACATTCTGCGTGCAGACATTAGAATTTTCGAATATTTCTCATTTAGAAATATTAAAGAGCCTGTGGGAGACTGCTACACTTAAGGCTATTTTATGACAACAAGAGTTTTTCAGTGTGTATCAAAAGGCCTCTGTGTGCATGATGCAACCAATCTGTTTATCAGGGCTGGCAGGAAAAGGGAAATCAGCTGTTTTCAATGATGAACTGTTGCTCAGTGTCATGCATAGCCCTCATAAACAACAGCACACAGACATTTAAACACATACCTGAGTTTGGGTCAGCTTAATGCTCTGGATGTGGGGGAACATTACCACACTGTCTTTTCTTTGGACAGATTTTAATGAACCGCCATGCACTCCTACACCAAATACCTGTGGAAAATGGAATATTTACATCATGATGTTATAAAGAGCTGACAGTGTACAACCTAACAAAGCTTGAAAATCAATTAGTTTGTCTTTGAACTTCAAGTTACAGCAACACATTTGCTGGTGTTTTGTAAATGTAAATGTATAAAATTACTAAAAAGAAAATTACTATCCCTGCTTAAAATGTAGCACTTTTCCAATCTGCTACATTTGTATTTTCCCTGTTTTTATGTACATCAAGAAGACAAGAAAGTTTGTAAGTTTTCACAGATGTCCAATTGTTATCAAGAGGTAAATTAAACATTAGATTAAGATTAAAAACAATCAAAAAATTCAGCAAAAAAATGGTAAAGAAAAACTGAAAAACAAAACACAATGATGACACAAAGACTAAAATTGTTAAGTAAAGCTCTGCTGTCATACTTTCTTGTCGTCATCAGCATATGTTCCAACATGTGAGCGGGAAACATAAAAAAGCCTAATAAGTGATATCTTTTGAACGTTTATTGCACCATCAACTGCAAAGATAAAATATCTAACTCTATAAATGGTCAATAAACAAGTGCCTGACTGTAACCTTAACGTGACTTTGAAGCCTGAGCAGGGAGTGGCGCTGTTGAAGGCAGTGTTTGCATGTTTGGGCGTGTTTGTTTGCATACAAGAAACACTGTTGTGCACATACAGAGTCAGACTGCTAAAAAATGACACATTTTTAATGTTTTGTTGAATGAAAGTTTGCTCTGCTCACAGTCACTGGCAAACATTCAAAGTGTTTTTGACTCAGGTCTAGTTTTCCCTGACAAACTGATTAACTTTATAGAAAAACACAAAGCATGTTACAAGCTTGTTTTGACATTCAAAGAACATTGCTTTGGCCAAATTGTTACCAGGACCTTTTGAAAAATTAGTTTGATGAAGTAGCACAACCAGTTAAGCTGGAATAACTTCATGACTAGGGAGCAGGTAAGTCCAGAGGACACAGCAGCTTGAAGCATGGAAATGCAAATTAGCAGACTGTATGATAATTGTAACAGAGTGAACATACAGAGGGCTCCTGAGGTAAACACGTCACTGACATAAACGTTGCAAGAGGAGAAGCAGTGGTGTGTAAAACTACGATATATTATGCGAAGGGCGATAGTAAAGACCTGGATATAATATTTTTCATTGCGAACCACAACTCTGGTGCAAAATTAAAATGAAGACAATTGATCTAAACTCTGTGCATCAATCAGCCACTAACAGCATCCCAACAGCACATGGTCTGTCACTCTACAGGCAAAGGAATATCGATGAAACTGACCTGGTATGAGAGCAGCCCATGGGCCGATGTGTTTATAAATAATATGTTTTCTACACTGCCCTCCTCAGACGGGAGGAATATTAATTTAAAAGATGCCTTCCCTCTGGGTGGGATCACCTAGAACAGGACAGGAAACAGGAAGATATTTCAGACATGTTAACACTTAACAAGACTTCAGGACATGTGAATATATTGTGTATAACAGACAGACGTACACACACGCACACACACTTACTCTTCTGTGAAAGAAGGGTACGTAAAAATGCCTGCTGGATGTATACATTGACAGCAGTGTCACAGGAACATCCTGGCTTGGGTTTTGTATATATATGGTTTCAGCTCTTGCCAGCCCCAGCGGCCTGTGAAGACAGAACAGCATCATAAACAAGAGGCTGTCAATGAAAGCATCTGACCATGGAGCAGCACAGACAGCTCAGACAGCTTTTTAAAAGCACTGAAATGTTCTTACGCAATTATCTATGAGTAAATTCAAGAATCCTTATTACATGAGGTCACTCTGCTGCTTATGAAACAGATTAGGAGTGGTGAAATTGTAGTGATTGTTATTCAAAGATTAATGATTAATGTTTATGGTCTGAAAACATACAGCGTTTAGTGCAGTGTTTAATGACCCAACACAACCAATGTGATACTTTAATGTGCCAAGCCAGGAAACAAATCCAGACATCTATTTGCATTTAATATTTGGGTAAGATGAATATAAAGACATGCACCAATCGAGCGGCTGACCTTAATTTTGGAGGATTGGTGATTGGTGATCAGACCTTCCTTACATATGAAACTGATCTTATATACCTCCAGGAAGGTCTGAGAGACCAGCCATTGTCGCTTTTTGAGACCTAAAACTCAGGACACTTTATTGGTTGTTTGAGTTAAAATGTAAAGATTTATTTGTTTAACAGGTATTGTTCAATGATTTTTAATTATATAAGATTGGAACATTGAAGGTCTATGCTGTCAGTTATAAAAAATAAAAGATAAAAATCGGTATCGGCCCAAATCGGTATCGGCAGGTCAGGCTTTTTAAAGATTGATGTTCGGTGATCATCGACCAGGCACGGAAAATAGAGATCAATGCACCCCTAGAAAAATTCAATTCATCGATTGTCGGTGTTTACTAGTTAGAGATCAAGTACCATAGAAATTTTGTCCCAATGTCACTGAATAACTACTGTTTTGCATTGGGTCAACACGGGTAATCTTTGGGAGGAGAACACATTTACCATTTTGTCAATAGAGAGGTGAAAATGTTATCCCTGTGTGTCCAAATTAAAAGGACAAGCACATAGAGGATTTGGATTATCATCAAGACTGAAATTAACCTTCTTTTACAGTGACGCTTGCAAATCAACATTTTCAGTTTGGTGCCACCTGAGAAAGGACAACAGATTAATGCCTCCAACTCCTCCCTCTATAAAACACACCCACATAAATTAAATCTATTATTTAATTACGTGTCCAATTACACAAAACCATATATCTGTTTGTAACCGCATGTTCCAACATTTGTGATCTCACAAAAGGGATTATAATAACAATGTCATTTGACTGAGTACCAGTTTTCTCAAAGGGTGTTTATTAAATCATGCGGCTGTGACTCATGTAGGATGGGAGGGGCTTTTAAGTAGGTAAAATTACAAGTTAGCTGGGTCTTACAGAGGATCTTGCATAACACTGAGAACAAGCAGAGCTTACTGTAATAACAGTTTGATTCCTTTGATTAGAGTAATAACAAACTGTAACCTTTAACAGCATGTATTCACATCATGTAGCCCTGTAGCAAAAGCTGCTTTTGTGAAG
This sequence comes from Halichoeres trimaculatus, assembly GCF_033239565.1. Taxonomy (NCBI): domain Eukaryota; kingdom Metazoa; phylum Chordata; class Actinopteri; order Labriformes; family Labridae; genus Halichoeres; species Halichoeres trimaculatus. The sequence goes on from NW_027437180.1 coordinate 23,224,720, forward strand.
ATTTTCTTGTTTGGTGTCAAGTCTGATCCACAGAGGTGCCATTTTACCTTTCTGTGATGTTTTTAATGCTACGATTTGAGTGTTAAACTGCAGGGTTACCTCGATAGACTGCTCATTGATTGCGGTTGTGTTTACACCAACCTTTTACACATATCTTTATTTGAAGCATGAAGTTAGATGATACTTCCTTAAAAAGAAATAACAATCAAGCCTAAAACTAATTAACCTGCTGTGCTGAGAGTCAAGCATGACACCAAAGCCACACACTTTGAGACAGTAGTAAAAAAAATATACACCCGATTGATAAATACTTAAAAAAAAGCAACATTTAAACACAGAAAAATGTAAAAATCGGAGCAAAAATTAATCTTGAATAGCACCATCAAATATGATGAGAAGCCACAGGAGCTATTTTTGGAACGCAACGTAAAAAGTAAATAAATACTTTAGTACTAACAAAAGAACTGGTTATTCCAATGTGCACTTTTGGCCTGAGACCTGTCTGACAATCATATGTTGACCAAGAGCTTTTGTGCACTTGTCTCCAAAGTTTTCTGACGTTCTCAATGTTTAGTTTCCTGTGACAGCAAACATTTGGTGAGCATACATTCACTTTTGCCAGATCTGAGAAACTTCCAAAACAATTCCAAGATTTTGAGGTTTAAGTACAGTTTATTACTTCCCAACAACAAGTCTTTGGTTGATTTGCAGTTAAGTCAAACTGAGTTAAAACTGTCCCCTCTTCTCCACATACACTGCAAACAGTCAGTGTGTTGTGTTGAGAAATATACTAATGTAATTTTTTATGTATAAATGGTGTTTTGTGTTTACACACTTGTGCTGATCTTTAAAAAGGAAGTATAGCAATACAGCAGGGTACATGTATTTGTTTCTGCAAATTGTGTTTGCACATGTGGACTAGGAAATCCACACTTTGCTGCACAAATGGAAAAATTGGAAAACAGCAATTTGTTCAGCATGAGAAAGATTACAGTACAACTTCAGTTGGAGATACTTCTTCACATGAAAGGCACTGCAGAGCAAATTCTGACATGAAAATATCTGAAGTAAAAAAATGTAGCTCTATTTAAGGTAATTGCTTTTATTTTTTTGTAAGTTAAGCAGCCATTTACAGGTGAGGAAAACACTGACTTATCTCTACCATATCAATGCCTCAAGCAATACCTTCATCACATTCTACAAAGTTTTAACCGAAGCATCTTTCACTTCCTATTTGTCGGTGAGAGTTTAAGTTTACTTTCACTTTAAGCAAATGAACCGCCTACTCAACAGAGGTACCGAAACCCAGAAGACAGAGAGGCTTTAGTATGTATTTCCTACACATTTCTGGCTAATGGCTTGTTAAGTATTTTGGATTAGTTGTCATGCAGCATCCTGCCAGCTAATTCCTAGATGGGCATATATGATTTTCCACATACTTTCAAAATGCAGCCTGCTGTGAATGTGAATAAGAAATAATTAGGAAAAGACACACAAACCCTACATGGAAAACCAAACCAAGTGGCCACATAGACATGCATGCTGAAGCTGTGACAAGCATTACAGCTGAGTTAAAGTGTACTCCCAAAGTTTTAATACTGATAATCTTACGTCAAACCATCACGATTAGATACTTGTGAATACTGGTGATTTACTAAAGCAATTAAATAATAGCTGTATCCACACTTTGTAAGAAATGAGTGGGATTTCCCTTTTTGATCTCAACTACAAAAAACTCCTGGGGCAATTTTTCAGTGTCTAAATATTTTTCCAGTACTCTTTGGTCATTTTCCTGCTCACTGCATTCCACAAGTATGGAACAAACTTCTATTAAATAGATGCAGCTTGCGACTGTTTGCTTTTAAAGGAGCAAAGGGGACTGCGTTCCAACCACAGCATTACGTCTAAACTTTTGGCTGCTTTGGGAGTATGGAGGCAAACAGTGAAGTTCTTGACCCCTCTGGCTGGGGTCAGCCCTCTCCAGTATGTGTCTGGATGCTGGGAAAGGAACTTAATGCCATACTTGGATATCCCATCTGTCCTTTAAGACTGAGAGGGCCCCCTGTTTCATGAACTGTTAGCATTTTGTAGCATCCATCCTAGCTACAAGTTTGGAAATCACTGTTATTTTAATTTACAATTGGTGGGTGCTGTTTCTCAAATTACACCAGACAGGGAAGTGTTGAAATGAGAGGGATTTGTTATTGCACGTTTATGAAAGAGTTTCATCACTTTTAGCTTAACAAGAGTCACAGGTAGGCTTGTAAGGGCATGTGAAACTTAAGTAGGAAGAACTTACTGCGTCCCGAACTCCAACGCTGGGGGCTGAAAATGCAAAGGCCTCCCATTCTCCCGTGTATATGGAGAGGAGCTGGTGGAGAAGAGAAAACCAAGAGGATAAAACATTAGCACAGTATTACAAGTTGTTTCTGTATATCACCAACAGTTAAAGACAAGTTAACCCTGTCCTGTTTCCAAAGAGAGCATGTGACAGTCCGCATGGATGAATTAACAGACCTAACTGCCTCCAGGGTTCCTCACAAAACAACCATAGCCCTGGATAAGAACAACATTGACAATAAATGGTCAAAACACAAATGAGGGAAGCTAGGACTGCACATCTTAGATTAATATATGATCTAATTCAAGTTGAAGACCTGAGGAACTATTTAGTATTAGTGAGTTAAAGAACTCGCCACTTGCAAGAGCATAGGTCACATGGTGATGTAAAAAATGTAGATACTAAAAAATGTTCAGAGTGGATCATTTCCTGTCAAGCAATGGTCCAATTTCCTCATCTCATGTAGTGGCTCTCTTTACTTGTCCTCAGATAAAATTCCTACATACATTGCTCTTCTCAGGGAAATTTTTTTGGAACAAATGCATTTTTTGTTTTTGTTTTTTCCTTCAAAAGAGTAAGGCCTGACAGGGTTGTTTAGAGACCTATACACACCAGCTCAGTTATTGTAGGATATCAAAGAGATCACAGTTAGACTTAGTGACAGGACGGAAGGCCACTTTGCAGGAAGCTCAGGGTGTTGTAAAGATAGACGTGTGTCCTCAGCTGTGGTGAGTGGGGTTAGTGTTCAAAAAGAAACCATTAGTCCAAGGCCAGGATACAAAACTACAAAATCAGCATTCTCTAGAGAAAAAATAAATCTACACGCATAAAGCACAATTTATCTGAAAATTATCTTTTGTTGAAGAAACATTTTCACTTGAATTGTTGAAGCATCTGAGAAAAAGTGGGGAAAAAAATAGTTTGCTGGCTGCTGTTCTCTAACTCTCTGTCTCTTTTTAAAGTTGACTTGTCACCTGTGCCAAAGCTTAATGGATTAAGATAACTGCAGAGCAGTTTGGCAATCAATAAAAAGAAAGCAATATACAGCTCAATGCTGAGATAACAGAAAGGAAAAGAGAAACGACGGAAACCCTAAAGCAACACTTTATCTTCCTTCCAATGTGGCCAATCAATAGCTGCTTTTTTGCCTCAGTGCCTCAATAAGCTCCATGAGAGACTGAATAAACCAAAATGTGCTTAGTCATCGAAACATAAAAATAATTCACTGCAAAGTGAGAATGAACTAGGTTAACTACGAGCGACTGAGATCAGCTTATAACACCCTGATCTTGCACAGAGACATCAACGCTCTGCAGGAATAGAAGACCTTACAGGTGTGCTTTGAATTTTTCCCCTCAGATTTTTGGAGCAGATCCCACTACATTCATTCAAAAGCACTTGATTATAATAACATTAACCACATTTCTGCAGAATACATAGAGTGTCTGTTATACGAGTAATATGACAAACTGGTAAAATACCTTATTTGTTTGTATGTTACTGTAGAGAAGTCTCTTCTAAAGAACTTTGTATTTACTTACAACAGTATGCTGTCAAAGGAATGAACATTATTTGAAGATGTACTATTTTTTACATAAATGTGTTTCATCTTTCATGATTCACAGACAGACAGACCTTTAACACCTTGAATGGTCTGTAAATAATATTTGCAGCTATTTTTCCCTTCTGTATTTTTAGCTCTTCGTAACAAAGTCAACATTTAGAGACCAACAAAAACACTGCTTGTGTGGTTTGTCTTGATAGAGTCAAACCACACCAGTGTCTCCTCTGTTACATAAAAGGCTTCCTCTCTGCCTCTCTTGCTGCAGTTGTAATTGTTTGTTAATCCCTAACTCGTCATGAAGTATAACTTCTCACAGAATGAGTCAGAGTGGAAAAGCTGTGAGTGGGAGAGCTTTCAAGGGGTCAGATGTAAAGGGGAAACGAGGTTGTCTAGCTGTGCAGGGAAGCGTTGGCAGAGGGTTGGTACAGATCTGGTATTTTTATTAGAAATAAAAAATTGAACAACTAAAATGTATCAACAAATAAAAGCAGATATTTGAAAAGGCACATACATGATTATTTTTCCTATGCAACAGTCCACATGAAAGGTTAATGGACTGCAGAAACAAGCTGCACTCTTGTAAACACTTCATGTTTCTCAGCTTTTCCCTGAGTTTCAGGTTCTTATGCACTTCAGAGGAAGGCATGAAGCTCATCATAGGTTTGAGTATTTTCTCCAAATTCAACAGCAGCTGCTCTGGGAGGAGAAACCCCGCCTCTCAACAAGCGTACCACTGAGCTCCAGTCCAAAGGGTTCTGTCCACCGCCACAGTACATAAATAACAAGTTATGTTTGGCGCTATTTGATCCCCTGGATCTAACTCAAATAAAGTCAATGTTAGCAGTGACCTCAGCCGTGCTCCCAGGGAGAGGTTAGGACCAGCGGAGACTTGGGTCACCTGGTGTTGACATGCTTTCGTACACACAGGGAGAAGAGCTTGACTTCAACTGAATCCAAATGGCACGTAACTGTAATGCCACAGTATTAACACTACACTTCAGATAGTAAGGTTGGTGTCAGGGGAACACCTTTCAAAGCAACAACCATCAAATTCACATGTATTATAAAAAATGAAAGTAAAAGCTCACACTTTAACACAAGCCTGGACTGAAGAAGAGATATCATTTAACTCTGTATCTGTAGACTGCTTACCTCCTCAGGCTGAGGAGAGTGAGAGTGACGGCAGGCCTGCTAAGTGCCTGATAACCCAGGGATGAGAGGCCTAACAGCCCACAGCCCTGGAGGTCAACAGCAGAATTAGTTCTACTTTACTTCCAACCCCCCCTTCATTAAAAACGAGCATATTCCCAATGTTACAGGCAGTCCCCAAAAGTATTATCAGTAACTTATACAGAAAGGTAGAAAAATCTTGCAGAGGAGAATGAAGTCACTGCGCACTATGAGTGGAAGGAACACACATGATACTGTAGGTTTAGGTATATGATGGGCTGGGCTCTTTACATTACGGCTATGGCTTCACTTAAAAGATAAACAAGAAGCGGCAGCCAACTCAAACACTTGAATGTACATGTGCTACTTGAAAAACAGAGTATTTCCAACCAGTAAATGAGACCGATGTGTTTAAGAGGAAGCTACACAAAATAACACCATTAAAAGCTGATAATATGATGCAAACAACTTTTCTTCTGAACAATTTTCAGGGGGAACAAAAAACAGCTGGGAAAGGCAGACCTCCCCTCCTTTTTTCTTTCAAGGAGTTTCTAAAATTAGTCAGGAATTTGGTTCTGTGCCTCTCTTACACACGCCCCCAAAACTCTCCCAGTCACACACACCCCCCTACTCACCAACATAAACAACATCGCCTTCATACAGGGGAGTACTTTTAAAGGGCCTTTTTAGAAAGCCTCAGCCCTGTTACACTGAAACCACACCAAGTCATTGGCCTGCAGGATTACTTGACAGACAATTTAGAACATTAAAATGATAAATCAAAACGCTTTTTGATAAATGACAAAAAAGGACACAGTCATTTTGTGGCAACACAGAGAGGTAAACATGTTTTCTGTCTGTCCATTCTAGTACTGTGCTCTCACCATAAGTCTGTCAGTATAATTCTAGTCTACATTATACAAGAGGGACACTCCAGTATGATGCAATCTGTAAGTTGGTTTGGGGTTTGTTGGTAATTATGGTTTTGGTCAGACTGTAACTATTCCCAAGTGCCATTCAAGAACAGGTGGAAAACTTCCATCAACTTCAACCAGTTCTATGACTAATGTTCAAACCAGCAAAGTAAGACACCCATGTTTCTTTAGCATCATGAGTCACAGTCATTCCCCACTGAATGAGAGATGCACAAGTGTGTAATAAAAAAAGGACATCACTGCTTCAACAAATAAAATTGAAAAAAACAGCATACCTGTCTTCAATTGGAAGACCATCTTTTCGTCGCTCCTTCTCCACCTGAAAAAGACAGAATAACACTTAAATCAGTGGTCACAATAGCAAAATGAGAGATGGATCTTTTACATCCTAAAACCACAATGTTTCATGCAAACACAACCTGCTACAAAACACTTTATTGTTCATGTGTGTTTATCTCTACAGAAATGCCTAAGGGTTTATGTTGCACAAAACACAAGTTCACTGTAAATTAAGCCAAGAATCCAAGCAGGAAACTGGAATTGCTGTAGGAAACCAAAACTGGCTTTGCATCCTTTGGATGATGAGGGTTAGAAAGCAGGCAGCAATTTCTGTGGCTTGGCAGTGTGCTCTGTACTTCTCCAAATAACAAAAATCGTTCATCCCATTTGTTGCTCTATACATCTCACAGTGGCCAAGCTGGATTAATGACTGAATACAGCCCTTACAAAATTCTGTGGCTACATAGAGTACAAACTGTGATGTGGTGACAGTTTCATATTATGCTTTAAAATAAAGGTGAAACCCTCCATCAGTCAGTTATTCCACATTGCTAGATTTTAATGGTTATATTTAGATTATCAAGTGTTGGTTTAATGCTATTACAGGGGGGATATTTCCTTCAGTGATCACAAAATTCATTCATTTGCCAGATAGCCAAATTAGGGACTTTGCTTATGGTGAAAATAAATTTATTTTAGAGACATGAAAATACAAGTTCTCAATGTGCAATGTGAAAATTAACTTCTTCTGATTGAGAAATCATGTGCATACAGCAGGCTATTCCTTACCTGTTTATACCATTTAGAGTGCCTGTTACTTTCTGTTTTATGTCACTCTGTGAGTAACTAGCTGAAAATTACAACACAGTGCGTCAACAAGCAGCTCATACAACGTTAACAACAGTGAGGTTGGATATGCTATCCATACTTAGTCTACACAGATAAGCTTTGGTCTCTTCAAACATAGATCATATAGTTACCATAGGAACGATCTGGGGGCCTTTGAGCTACATCATGGCTTCATTACCACACCACTCACAACAGGAAACAAGGACACATTTAGGTATCGTGAATCTTAATTGAACAATTCTCTTTTTAAATCCACCCAGTTCTCCTCCTCAAACAATACACAATGGGGATCAAGCTAACATCTTAGGGAATGTGACAGATCTTCAACACCTGTTACTGTAGCTGAAATCCAAAGCTCAAGAATGGTTCATTACAACACTGGCTTCACCGGATGTCATAATCATCAGGCGTAGGTCTAGGTGACATATCGATCTTATAGAGTAATTTGATTTTTTTTTTTATTGCAGATGATTTAATTTTTTTTTTTTAATCCAATTTTTCCTCTGCTTGCTACGGCTCACCTTTTACCCCAGGGAGCGCTCGTAGATTTCCCCTTTCCCTCTTGTTTCCTTCACATAGATGCACACACAGCAACTACATGGCTACAGCTAACAAGGTAGCAAGAAGTTTGTTCCCAAGAAAGGAATAGTATTGTCAGTGGTTTGGAACTTGGCAACAGACGTGGAACAAGTGACTTCATGCTGCAAAGTTTGTCCAAAGCCCATTGACACAAAAGGCAGCAGCACAACAATTTTATTCCAGCATCTAAAAACAGAGGCATCCCCTTTACTAGGGGAACAAGGCCGCTATAACCAACAAACAGCGCTAAAAAGCAGCTTACAGTGGTCCAACTATTTACCCAAGACATCACCGAAGCAGTTGCTTTGCACATCACTAAAGATATGATACCCATATATTTAGTGGAAAAGACTAGGTTTGTCCACATGCTGAAAACTATAGAGCTCAAGTATGTACTACCTAACCGCTAGTATTCTACTGAAGTTTCCATCTACAAATTGCATTTTTGTAAACAAAAGCACAACTGGCACTTTCATTCCAGGAGAGACATAGGGCTTACTTTTGTGAAGTTTTTGATAAAAGCTTTTTTTTTTCAAATTATCTCAGTCATTTGTACTTCTTGTTATTATTTTAAGTGGGAAGGAAAAAATCAGGAAAATTGAAAAAAAAAAAAAAAAAAAAAATCAGAAATGTTATTTTTAGGCCATGTTGCCCAGCCCAAATCAGGCAGTTAAAATCATGCATTATCATCTACATTTCTGACACATAAAAAAGTTTCCCAATCTCAAACATATGTAGAAATGTATCCCCTGATGTACCGTCTTGTGGTATGATTGCACAACTGTAGTCTTATCACAGCAAAACATACATGTTGCAGCTTGAAAAGTTTCAGCAGACAGATCCTTGTTTGATTCTGGTTAATATCCTACAATACCCCCAGCACCTCTGAAATTTGGATTAACTGAATGAGACAAAACAGATTTTCTAGCTGATTAAGCCCAACAATGACAGAACACATTCTGCAGCTGCCTGTTGCAGCAGCTGTGCCATTAATACACAAGGAATATTCAGTGGAGTGGCATTTGTAAGTAATTAATTGAAGATGAAGGAGTTTAGAAACACATATTACAGTGGTCTGATGACAAAACTCAAATGGACAGGTGAGATAGATGAAAAAGTGTCATCAAAGAACTGAGGAGAGATTGGAGGACAGTAGTTCAACATGCAGCCAATCTAACTTAGATTGGCTGCATGTTGAAACATGATCCTGGATTAACGACAGAGCTCGAGTCAATGATTTAAAAAAATAGTTTTATGTGATAAAACATTAACACTTACAAATTGGTGTCATCCATATATTACCACTATCAACTCACTGATGATCTCTGCAACTAAATTTGATCTCTGATGAGATTTTAACTACATCTCATGACACCATGTCTTTCGTATCATAACCTCAGTGTGCCTGCAGCAACACAGCCCACCACTTAACCAGCTGACCAGCAGCAGAACTCCAATATAGAATGAAGAAAGACACCCATGTCATGCTCTATTTCCCATGGCCCATGTAACTGAGACAGTCACTCCATTCACCGCTGCCTATCTAAACATGACACCTAACAATGTCAACAATTCTGCCATCTGCCAATTGGTAGAGGAGAGCAAGGCAGAGATGAATGGAAAGTACACATCAAACACAACAGACTTTCTCCCTTCCTTTATCTCATCTTAATCAAACACATGCAATCAACTTCTACTGTAACTGCTGCAGTGTGCAAATTCCAAATAACACAAACAAAATTGAGTAATAATGTACTGTGGTCAGTACAGCTGCTTCAAATTTCACAATTCATTCTTCAATAAAGAAATCATCTCCTTTATTCAAAGTACCCTTATTTATAAGAATTACCATTTATGCTTATTTCCCAAACAGCCAGATAATTACATTTTACAGCTGTTAAAGTCCTGCAGGAAATGACACACCCCCCTCAGGTAACATGACAGTCAGCTGTTAACCTCCTGACAGGTTATCAGTAAACACTGAACTCCTACTGTTTGTACTTGTTCTGCTTCTTGATTACATAATCATTTCCCTTCCTGCTGTGTAATGTTTAGGATATTGCAAGTCAACAAATTTCTGCACAACACAGTAAAACCAGTAGACTATGGGAGCAGGAAATAAGTGCACACTGAGATGCAGGAAATGACCGTGGAGTAGTATTTCTGACTTGCTTTCAGCGTGCAGTGCAAACTCGACTCCACAATGGACACTATGTACAAAAGAAAATAAGGAGGAGCCACATGGCAGGTGGCCTCCTGCTCTAGTTTCTGTTTAAATTTTAACCACGAATACTTGCAAATAAAACCATCTGCACACTAGTAAAATCACAAGTTTTATATGGTCGCTGATATGTCCTTGTGTAATCTTACGAACATGCATTACTCACCAAGCTGCAAACTCGAGCGACGCACAATGGGGATGGACCACACGTGCTCATGCATGAGTTTACTTCTGAGACATTCGTGTTTGCATACAACTCCTGAAACATGTAATATCAACACATCAAAGAGAGATATTAAATTTACCTGGAGTGGGACTAATGGGTCTGCGTCCTCTGGCTGCCAAACCTCGACCACACTGGTGGACATCTGACTCAGAGCTTTGAAGGAGCAATAAATTAAATTCAGTGAGGTGTTTGATGGAAAATGAGCAACATGGCAAAGAAAACAGATCGGGGGATACACACGATTTGGTACGAACCCTCGATATAGCTTTGAGCTGCAAAGTACCATTCTCTTTCATTTTAATTAACATCAGTAGAAGAATAAACTTCAACAGCATGGGTGATAATCATGCAGACAAGTGAGGAAATGACTTCGCCTCGGCAGACTGACAAAGGCTGTTTGCTAGCTTCTTGATTAGCAGACAGGTTAGCTCGGTGGCTAACGAATTTGCACTCACAATAACGCAGCACACACAACAATTTTCGCCGTGTACAGTAACCTTACAAATATATCAAGGTTTATTTCAGTGACAGAAATTACCATACAGCGCTGCTTTAAAGTCCCGATAATACGACACTTCCCTGCCTGAGCAAGTCAACGTTTACACCAAAAGGCACAGGGAACTGGCAGCTAGCATAAACTAGCAGGCTGACAAAACATAAGCAAAAATCGCCTTTAATGTGAGTTTAAAAATAAAATATCAATAAGTTACCACTTAATGGCAAAGCCAGAACATTTTTTAAACTTTTCAATAACACACAGTGTTTGGACAAATTCGCCAGAGAATCATTTTCCAGTGTACCGTCTTCTGTCATGTCAGTTTAAGCTAAGTCAACGGTCGCGTTGCACCTCCGAGGCAGAAAATAAAAGGTGAGTTACAAACCTTGCAGCTGTGCTCCTCCGTGCTGTACGCAGGGCAAAAGCAATTGTAGTATTCCTAGTAGTATATTGATCCATGTTTTCCTGTGGCAGTGGCTGCCTTGTTGGAAGTCCTGTAGCCCCGCCATGCTGCCCTCTCTCAGCTAGCAGCTTGCCGTGTTTCGCTGCGTTAGTCTTTCTTTCTCTCAGCAACGAGCAGTAGAAACAGCAGCAGTAGGAGCAGCAGCAGCTCCCTCCCTCTGCTCCACCTCCCCGCCTCCTCAAAACACAATGTGGAGGGAGAGCAGATTCCACTGTCACTTACAACAAGACTGTTTACGTGTCTGTTTTTCAATGTAAACCAAAGTCGGCCAAATAAGGGATAATACCATACAGTGGTGGAAAACAACTAAAACATTTATCCAACAAATTAAAGGAAATTGTACTTAACGTGAGTACTTGTACACCTCAAGCCTGGTACAATAGCACCGCATTTTAGAGGGAAATGTTTCTTACTCTAGATTTGTTGGACATTTTTTTTGTTTCAAATTACTTTGGAGAACAAAATCAAGCCACCAAATAATACACAAAGAAACAACCTCCAACTCTTCCTCAACTAACTACAGTATAAAACAGGCCATCACTCAGACAGAAATAAAATAAAAGACCTAGCTGCTAAAAGGTAGTTGATAAAGTAAAACTGTAAGAACGCTTACATAATCTTCATAAGCCATCATTACAGTGCAGGACAGTTTTCATTTATAGCTGATTTCATTGGTTAAAGCTCAGAAACCGACATTTTTCAGGTACCTTTGTACCACTATTCCCTTACATGTGGGGGAAAACATTCCTTTTTTACAGCATTAGATGTAAAGTCTCATTAAAAGTAACACATTTTATTTACAAGAAAAACATTTGAAATTGTGGGGTGAAAAACAAAAGAAAACAAAAAACAAAAACAACAAAAAATGGTTTGAAACATTCTGGCCCAGCAACACCTCACAAAATGGTGTCAAGATAGGATGCCGAACACATTTAAAAATGTGTTGTTTGCAATTCCACCTGGTAGAGAAACCTTACTAACATAAAATGATGAATAACAGAACAAGATATGAGATTAGTCCACAACAAATCCAAGCAAATTTCAATTTAAACATTACCTGATGTCACTTTTTTTTTTTTGCTTGATGTCACAAATTTAGGTTGGAGGCAGTGAGAGGGGCTCCCAAACTGTATTACAGCTAAAACTAGCTGTCTCAACAGGATATAAAAATCCAAAGTGAAATTTTTTTATATGTTGTACATCAAATCAGGATTTAAAAGTGCTCCTCAACTTGATTTTATTTATATTGTTTTGTAGGAATACAAAGTTCATGTCACATTCAGTAAAAACCATTTCAGCATCAGTGTAAGATACAGGTGTATGCCCTTATATTTAGGTAAAAAGGAAGTCCTCTTTTTGCACAATTATGACATTACTGATCTGTCTTGAGGACAAGGCAAGCCCACTACTTTAAGTGTGCCTTGGTGAAACTATGCAGGGCCTTCCAGAGAAGCTTCAGACACTCAGCATGTCAGGCTAATGAATCATAGTCAGGACAGGTTGGGCAGGTACACACATGAACACGCTCAGGTTACTCTTCTGTGGGTGTGTTCTTCAAAACAAAACTGTAGCATAGCACTGAGAGTTTGTTTTTGCTGGGTCAGTGCTGCAGTTGAAATAGGAGCTTAGGGCTGCTGCAACTGAAATATATTTTTTTCTGAGTACATACATGGTCTATGACTGTTTACACCTAGGACTACAAATAACTTAATTTAAGCATTAGGAGCATTATAAACAGAAAACATACACACTCTTAAATCAGTTCAGATGTTTGCAAGGATAATGCCTCTTTCATGGAGACATGAGTTTTCTCTCCACACTAGCATCCTCCTTTTTAAAGGTTTATAGTACTAGGACACACTGTGAATAAAAAAATATGTGAGCTGGAAATGAACTTAAATGATTAATAGCACAAACAAGCACAGTACTGATCATATTTGTTATGTAAATGATCAAACCCGGACACTGCTGCAATTAGGTCACTTGGTAAACACAGAGTGCACAACAACCTGTTTTGCATCTTTTTTGGCAGTGAAAATTAAGGAAAACAAGCAAGGAAAATGCCATTTTAGGCCGGAGTACACAGTTCCTTTATTTTGTCACACAGAGAGTGTGCAAGCTCTGAAAAAAAGTCTTTTGCAGTGGATTTCGCAATGTTTTATTGGCAATTCCTGGCTACATTAAAGCACATCAGATAAGAGCATGTGCCGCAATATTTTAACCCTGCACGATAGTTTATTGTCAAGTAGGAATACAACTACAAAAGGTATTTTAAAACATGGAACATTTTATTTGCAACACAAGAAAACTAGGTAAATTTACTTTAAATATTTACAACACTTATAAACAAAAAAAAAATCCTGAACACAGCTTCATTTTTATTTCTGATTAATCCTTGTGCATATGTCAACTGATTGAATTTCCCTCCTGAAGGTAATGCAAAAATGAGACAGGGAAATACAGAGTTAAAGAAAGGGAGCACAAGCACTTGATTCAAAACCATCTGTTAAAACTGTTTAAATTAAAATTTTGGCAAAACAGATGTGTTAAGTGTTGATTCCTTTCTATCATCAACTTGGGGTTCTCAGTTTCATACAACAGGTGTCCTAAAAGTCAGACTGGTAGGTTGTGTTTATCATAGCGCCCCTTCACCCCACACAGCCTCTAATGGGTCTCTTCTCTGGTTGCACCAAAGCAACAGATCCACTGATAAAGTCCATCTGCCAGAGTAAACACAGACATGCAGGCCTTACCCAAAACCACCCCAGGCCTTACATACAACTGTCTGTGCATTTCTTTTTAACTCACAACGCTCAAACCTGAATCACTGAAATCTGTTAACCAGCTTCAAACTGAGGCAACAACTTATTTTACACAACTTTATCCTTAAGTGTTTGGTGGAAATGCAGACAGTCAGTCCAAGTAGTCGAAGTCTTCGGGAATCCCAAAGGCTTTATTGATACGGCTGTCATCAAAAGAAAACTTCTTCTTTGTCCACGACTTTATGGCAAAAACGTTATCTGAAAACAGAGATTTTGTTTAATGAACCAAAACATATCCATTGTTATGTGGCATCATGGACAGCACATTCAGTCCAGGCTTAGGAGAATAATCTTGGACCTAAGAGCGATGGATGAGTCCAAGAACAAACCATCTGCTTGGAGCCACTTTCTCAATGCTATCTTGGCAAAAGTGAACACCAACTTTGGCTGCAGAATATAATAATATTTCAAACAAAATGATTCCCACCAGTGACAATCTCATACATCTAAAAATAACTGCAATCACAATGAGTGGATTGGTACTAACTTGTGTGGTGCACTCTGACAAAACTGATCAAACAGACTGCACAAACACAGAAATATTGCACATAAAATTCATGATTTCAGATTTGACATATTGTCAGGTGGAGCTTGGCCTGACTGAGACTTCCCCATGATGAAAGGTTGTTCATTTAATTATTTTGGCACTCCATTCACATTTTAACTGATTTAGGCATGCTATTGGCTTTACTATGGTCCCTTAAAATGCTTTTATACCACCAATATCCTTAGTATTTGTATATTCCCCAAGTCAATTTTCACTCAACTTGAAGTTTACTGCGCTCTATTCACAGTTGTGTTCCATGTTATTAAAGTAGATGAACTAAAATCAGTACACTTCCATGATCTTAACAACCTTTTTTCTACTTGTAAAAAACAAAGATTTGCCATTGTAGAATTTTAAAACACAAAGTATTGTATTTGATTTGATTTATGGTACAACTGTTGTACTTTCCTTCTGAGGTAACAGCTGTACATGACTCTGTGAGAAAACACTGCTGCCTATTTTTACCAAACATGTACTGTACTTGTTCCATAGAGTCCACCCTGAGTGATGAAAGTGAAGTCACGGAAGTGGCAGATATGACTCATAGTCCCTTCAAATGAACATAATTATACAGAAGTAGGGGAAGAATGTGACAGCTAGAGCTGACAGAGTGACTTTTTTGACCAGCATCAGGCTATGTTGACCCTAGAGAGTCAAAAGACCACAGGCCTGGCTGGTTACCATGATCCCAAAAGATCAGCTGTCTCCAAGGTTACCATTTAGGCAAATGAATGCACACAGAGAGCTTTAAGTGTTGACTCCTGGGAGGTGACACGCTGAACACAAAGTGCCCTCACAGACTGCACTTTAGAGAGAAATCAATAGAAAATGTCTTGCCACTGTGATTTTGAAGTTATTTTTGTAATCTGTGCAATTTTCTGCCATTATCAAAGGGTCAACGCTAAACTAACGGAAGAATGTTTATTAAATAAGCTAACTGAAGAAAAATGTTCTTCCACTATTTTGATTCATTAGTTACAAGATTTTAATGAGGAAACAGCTCAATATCAAGTGCTTCAGAAATGTGTGAATTACTGGTTTTCATTAAATGGGAGAATTTATGATGTAGAGAAGTCTCACATGAATTCCTTCGGCACCAACTACTGTACCTGAAGAATTGACTATTTATGTGGTATTAAACATTAAAACGTCCATAACAATTTCCAAATGACTAGCACGAAGCAGCACTGTCTTCTCTTTTGTTGACACATAATCCTAAACCCCCATATATTCAATTTACAGTTTATGACTCACCTGTCCATCTGGAAACAGCTTCCTTTGCAACAACATTTGATTTCCCTGCAAGACAAAGTAATCAAGATCAGTAAGCCTATTTAACATCATGTGTCTAATGCAGTGGCGGCTGGTGGAGTTTTATCCAGAGGGGGGCTATGACAACAAAACAGACATATACTCATAAGCAAGCAAACGTGCTAGGGTAGCACACCTGTGTACTTACATAAATGAAAACAAAAAAAGGCAACATTATACTGTTAAGGTCCGCGCTCTTTCACATTCACCTTCTCCTGATACGTTTTCCTCCCAAAAGGTAATGCTATAAGTGACTTCACTGTGTTATATTCTCTCCATTTTACGTCTCCGTCTGATCGTCTCCTACTCCCGCGGCTCGACCTGTCAATCAACCGCACTTCATAACAGACGGCTGTGACGTCGGCTCCATAGCGGGAGGGTGGTGGTATGCAAATCCAGCTGCATTCAGCTCTGGGTGCAAGAAAGTTGCGCTCCGACATGGTCCTATCTCTTGTACTGAAGAGGAGCCACTGGGCATGTACAATTTATTACGAGGGTCTATGGCCAAAGATTTCTGCACCCCGGGGCCGAAACACATCACCAATCAGATAACGCAGATGAATTAAAAAACTTTACTCGTCGAGAAATATATAACATTCATGCAAATTTAATTATATAAATATATTCATATAGTTCAGGACAAAATATTTTGTTATTTCATTTTTAATGTCTCATTCTTCAAGGTAATGTTGACGGTAATGATGGTGGGGCAGCGCCCTAGCACCCTCTATTGACCAGCCGCAACTGGTCCAATGTTTGTGAGCTGAACAAAATTTTCAGCATTATAACAATTAAACATGCGATGAAATAAAAAAAAAAAATGATGATGTTGATTTAGCAATATTGCCTAATTCAAGGCATTGGCTACTGAAAGACACTGTCTGAACAAACAACAGAGCTATTTGTGAGATTGCCACAGTAGAAACAAGGTTACATGTGCGCTTTGAAGATTTGCGTTTGATTGAATCAAATAGTAGACCATCATCTATACACTTATTTTTAAACACAGTCATACAATAAGCTGAAAAACAAAGCAAAACACTGGAGTCAGTATAGAAAACACCCTGGGAGAGTAGACATAACGCCAGTCTAGGCCAAACAAGATCTTTTCTGTGTTTTATGATGAGAAGATTTGACAGTTTCAGCTACACTGTCAAAAGAAATTACAGCCTAGCATCGAATTAGAGAGGACATTCTCCTTTCTGTTTTCCCTATTTTAGACCCAGTAACAGAGCTGAACCATGAGCTCCAACAGATTTTCATACTTTAAGTGACATGTGTAGCCTCACACTCAACTGAATCCTACAATAACAATAACAACAACAACAACAACAACAGGGAACACCATTCAGTTGCTGGGTACCTGGACAGATTGCTTTACAGCCAAACCTTTTGTTCTATCAAAAGACTCTTTTTGGCTGCACAGCTAAGGAGAGTGGGCTGCTGCATCCTAAAATCCAGCCAATAAAAGCTATTTAAAGACGGGCTCAATTTACAGCAGCTTTTGGCAGAAATCAGAACAGCGATCCAGTCTGGAGAAAAGTCCTGTTGCAATGTTTCCCTAAAGTATCATATCATAATTGGGACTATATGCTGCATTAGCCTAAAGGTCAGTTCAGCATTATAAGTGTGAAACCCTGAAAAGGATTTTCACAAAAAAGAGCAGCTGCAGGTGGGAGGGGATGAAGTGAATAACTTCTGACTCATGGACCTTGTCCTGTTTTGATCTGACATTATGGTTACAAATGTTGATGCCAAATAGAAACCCAAGTGAAGCGCCCAAGTGCAAAACGTGAGCAAAAGTCTCACCCTCACTAAACACACTCTGCAGATGTTGACGAAGACTTAACTCTGGCTTTTTGTTTGCTTGCTACATCTGAAAATGAGCATGTTAGCAGATGATTTATTTATTTGATTTGTAAACTATGACCATGACATGAAATGATTAGTGTAAATTCAGTTGTATGACACTGAAAATATTTTTCACAAAAATAGGATTTCCTTCATCGTGGTTGTAAGTAAGCTGCTTGAATCCATGTCTGCCTCTCTTACTCATCTATGCTTCCCCTCAGTATCTCATACCTGCCTTGCACATGGTTACAGCTGTGATTTCTCTGCCCATCCCATGTTTGGTAGTTTCTGACTCCACCTGTAACCACAGCAGCTTACTGGTACATTTGGGTGTGGTAGCTATTGTTCAACATTTTGACCTTACAAACTCAAAAACATTAAAATGTTGTCTGTCTGCTTGTTGGCAGCACAAAGGATTTTCAGGTCATTACAGTGAGCATGACATTGCTTTTGTTTCCAAGTGGGCAGATCTAAAAGGACTGATCACAAAGGTGATTGGTTTATAGGTGTTAAAACTTTGGCTTGATTTGGAGTCGCCAAAACATTTGGAGGCAAACAATTGGGTGTGGTAATTGCTGTTGAACAAGTTCAAGGCAAAAGATAGTGCAAAGACGCACATTCTTTTATTGAATCAAGTAAAGGAAGAAGACCACCCTGAGGTTAACACGCTTTATAACCCTGAGGCATTTAAGCTTGTTTCAAGCATTATTGTGTGCAACTTTCTTATTATGTAAATAATAAGACTTAAACTGATAATCACTCAAAATATCCAAATTAGTTATGAAAAAAAATAAAATTAAAGACAAAAACTGTTTGATGGATTTGTAAGAAAGTTACCACAGTGTCTTGCTAAACTAGTGGCAAAGAAATCCATTAGAAACATGTCTCTTTATTAGCACTGGTGAAAAATTGGCTAATGATACTTTGCAAATCAGAAGTACCAACATTCTTAATTCTGTCTAAACTAAAAGGGGATGAGAACAAGTTGTGTTGTTTTTGTCTTGGGGTTAAAATTTTTGTTTGTTTGGTAAATGGATGCACAGCAGTTCTAGGTTGAAAAAAGTGAACCCCATAACACTGACACTGTTAACATCCTGTTGATACAGGACGAGCTGTAACTGGTGTTGGAAAGTGAGGCAAATGCAGAGGTGAAGAAAACCCTGATTCAACTCTGGCTAAGGTGAATTCTTATGGAGTACCTGAGAAAACTGCCAGGCAGAGTTAGAGTCGACGCACGTTGGATGGAAATGAGGTCAATTTTCAGAACTGCAGATGCCATCTAAGTGCTTCATATGGCCTTTTCAGAAACAACTGAGACTGTTTTCATGGCTTCAGTGTAGCTAGTGATACTATTAAAAAAAACTGATTATAAAGTTTGTGCTGCAGTAATAGTTGGTATTTACCCAGAAGTAACTTCATCGTAGCACAATACACACCAGGCAAATAATGAGCGATAAACACATATTTCCCAAAAGATGCTCTCTGAACCACATCTGTAAGGACCCCATGTGCACAAACAGGACTGAGCCCATTCTACAAGTTCAGTCTAACCCCTTCAGGAGCAGACATAAGATAATGTCATGGAGTCAGTGCAGAGCTCCTCACAGCACTATTCAAGCTTCATGGAGGGGAGATGATTATCTCAAACTGAGCAGTTCTGTGTGTGTGTGTGTGTGTGTGTGTGTGTGTGTGTGTGTGTGTGTGTGTGTGTGTGTGTGTGTGTGTGTGTGTGTGTGTGTGTGTGTGTGGAGTAAAATTAAGGGAAAAAAAGCCCTCAAGGAAAGTGGAGACAGATTTAAAAAAAAAAAGACAAAGCTCCACGGCTTGAACATAGACTTATTTTGGCAGCAAGCTAAAGAGTCTACTTTTTTTGGTCCCATACAATAAAGCTTACTTTAAAGAAGCAGCCAGAAGAAGTGTACAGAACATCTTCATGCTTTTCCTTTTTCCTCAAGCAAAACATTTAAAAAAAGTTGGGGGAAGAAAACACTGAAAAGCTATGAAAAAGGAAAAACACGTGGAGGAAAATCCCTCAATCATTGAGGTTGATTTGAAATTAAATTTATTCATCGGGGGATGGCTTCATCATCCAGGGTTCTTGCACCATTCAAAAAGTCCAGTTTAATGCTTTTGAAGACATTTCAAGGCCAAAACAAATATAACTTAAGACACCAAAATTTCATTCTGTCGACAAAAAAAGTCAATTTATTTGCAGTAAACACAATCACAACTCACAGTTGGTGTTTTATTTTTTTTCCACCATTTTTCTTTGATTGTGATGCAGAAAAGAGCCAACATAATGTACAAAAGTTGCATTATGGTAAACAACACACTGCATTGCACTTAACCCTTGTATTGTGTTAGAAAGCTGTCGACATCTTTAGTGTGTCAAATTTGACCTGTGGTTAAACTTAGCTTGTCTATACTTAAAATAACAACAACTATCACCCAATACTGTTTTTTCACCTCATAGCTTATTTTGTATGACAAATTAGGAGTGAAGCTAAACGCATCTTTATGATGACGTAGACTGATAATCCTCTGTAGCTGACACACTATAAACAAGGTAGCAGCCAGTAAACAAGTTATAACCACCAACCTTGCATTCCTGTTCGTAAAAGTGTGCAACTCTAAACTGATTTAATATTAAAGGTCAAAGGTGACAAAGTTCTTTTAGGTTTCAGTAAAACAAGACACCCAAACCTGATGACTGGACCAGGAAGAAGAGACTGTTTCAGCAGGAAGCTACACTGCTAAAACTGAACATCTTCAATTGAAATGCAACCAGTTTGTGGTTTTGGCTGACATTTAAGCACACGTGAAAGTGTTTTTCAAGTGCATGCAGAGTGACTACTTGCGATCAGTTTTCACTTCCGCTTTAGACTTGATTTAAACAGCGAGAGGCTGCTCCTGATGCTAAAAAGAGAAAATAAAAGTTGCTTCCAGGAAGTGAACAGAAAGTGCTAAGAAATTAGAGCTTTTTCAGGTGAAAACAAGAAATAAGGAGTAGAAATTCCAGAAAAAGAAGCCCAATTCATTGCTTTGTAAAGCAAAGTAGGCCACGTTGGAGCAGAAAACCAGCGATATCTCTCACAAAACATGGACTTTAAATTATCTGACTGCATTAATACCTCCTGAAAGCTGTATGTTCACTAAACATAGCTGTTACATGAAATGTGTAAGAGAGGCGTTGATGTTTTCAACATCAATGCCTTGTGTTTTGTTTTCAGCAATATGAGGGGGTGTTTTGATTGTTGGCCAAGTTCTTGCATCCCTGGTTATTTGAGGTTTCTGTTCCTGGAATATTTTCCATTAGTGTTCTTATCACTGTGCTGAATGTTTTATGTGCCGAGCAGCAAAGAAAAAGGCAGAAAAATATTGATGTCTACCAATCAAACTGAGATCCTGTTGCTCCATCCCCCAAAATACACAGTGGATGCAAAAAGTTGACACCCCCCATAGGAGGTGTTATGTTATGTCAGTAGGCCGACATAAACACTGAGTGTTGGAATAAATGCATGTTAAGTTAATGTTGCCTTCCTCCTCCTGACATGTTGGTTTTATCTATCTGCATTAATAATGTCACCCAACTCTGCTTTGTTGATGAAGAGTTTCTTACCCTCCACCTCTCAAAAGGCAGTATTACTGTAAAATTCATATCATTATCCTACTTTTGATGGCTTTCATACTGAGGGCTGTCAAAGACAAAATACTAGCAATGAAACAGATGTAAATCTCACCAGAATTAAATTCTGGTAAAGACGTCACTTTTTTAAATGTATATTTAAAACATGTTTCTGCAGCTGACAGGTGATGTAAATATCTGTCACTTTGAAAAGAGTGAAAATGAAGAAGCCTTTGCTACACGTACAAAGAATTTTTGGCATAGGAGGCCATTTTCCTGAGCTCTTTTTTTTTGCCTTTTAAGGCTTCTTTGCTAGTCATGTGACTGAAAACTATGAATATTATTGATGTAACAGATAACCTGTGTTTACCAGTTATACCCAGTTAAAAACCGGCACAATTTACTAGCATGTTTTATAAAAACGCCCCAAATTCATACTGATCATGGATAGAGATCTTACGCATTAAGAAAAAACATGTCAAAATGGTCCACAGTTTGTGCAGTCTCCACTGAAACATCAGTGCATTTCATTAATCACCTGATGAACTCAGTTGTTCTACAACCCTTCATTAGAACTGCAACAACTGCTGCCCACGCAAAGACCGCTTCATTTCCACTCAGCAAACTTATCTTGTTATTTTATATTTGCTGCTCCTCGCTTAAAGTTCTTATCATATTTTACTCATGTCTGTGTCTTGTCTCTTTTGTGTGACTGATGTTTTTGTGCTAAAATTTTAAAAAATTCTTGTTCTTGAGTTTTCCATCTTATCTTATCTCAGTTGTGTTAACTAGATTAGACAAGCATTACGAGCTAGGTGCTCTGTAGGAAGTGTCCCTAATCCCACATAGGTGTTGCACTTTGTCCCAAACTTTGTAGGACATGGATAGATGTGAAAAAATAAAGGCTTTAAGGATTTTCCCCTCATGGTTCATTTGCAACGATAATCTGCTAAAGAAAAAGTGTAAGTAGAACTAACTTTGGCAAAGAGCCAAAGAGCTTATTTACTGCAATAATCCAAATCCATGCAAAAGTCACATCGATTTTCAATAAAGGTGTGACATCACTCAACACACTAACAACAAACAAAATATCTAAATCTAGTGTAACAATAAATGGAAAAATGTTAAGTCTAACGTGGTTTATTTTAAACTTTTGTGTTTTGTGTTTTCTTAAAATGGCTGAACTTTTCTTGTCTAACATTGTCATACACCGATAAAACCATAAACTACCGGTATGTCATGTTGCACTCACTTGTTTCTTCAACAACTGCAGGGTCACACTCTCTGTATTTCTCCAAATCAGCCTCAAGCTGAGTTTTCTCTTCTCTCAGAGCCTGCAGCTGCTTCAGCAGAGAGCTTCTCTCCTTCTACACAAACACAAACAGACACAGAAACACACAGAAAAATTTTATGAGATTAAAAATCTTGTCTGCATAGATTACGCAAATCATTTAGTAATTAAATAATTTTTATTAAATATGAATTAATATGAATATTCTTACTGTATCTTCACGTCCCAGTTTTGACTTTTCGACTGACTTCTGCAAAGACACCTTTCGCTGCTTTGCCTCTGAATTCTTTAAAGAAAGAGGTAAAATTACTGATGCAATTCTGCTGTTCATGTCAGAATTGCTAAATCCTAAAAGCAGTGAAACTGTTTTTAAGTCTAATAATCCTCAAAAAGGCAAAGTCAACAGCTCAGAGCGAGAGATAAGCTACAATTAGCAGCTCTTAACTGCCATTTAAACACTCTTTACATCTTGATGAAACATGAGTGCTAAACAGTGAATAAGAGGATTATGGTTTACAAGCCTTAATCCCTTATTACAGTGATGTAAATTATGTCTATTGTCCAGTTAAACCTGTTAAAGCTTTACGGTACAACTAGAGGAAATAAAGTAAACTGTAAAGTAATTTCAAATTTCCATCAAAACTCATTCAACAGACAAAGGGAGCCTGGTTAACCTGACTTTACACAAGTGTTTACACGTCAGGCAGTCAAGTGCCGGCTACTTCACTACATGACAAAAGTTAAATGTCTCTTAATTTTTTATTTCTTTTTTACATTTTTTCATGTCAAAGAGCTGTGCAACTTGGAATAACTGCAAAGCCAACATTAGTGGAGCACTTTTCCAGCAAAGCTTATAAAGTATAAGTGAAGCCCACAGCACCAGAACCAGATCAGCACTTTTTTTGAAGCCTGGTTATCTTCATCAGCACCTTGAACATTACCAGTGCATCCCTAACCATCCGTGCTTGCATATTGTTAGGCTCTCTGATATAATCACACATCATTACTTTGTGGCAGATTGCTGCTCTGCACAATTTAACTTCTGTCCCAGAAATCTGGTGGCTGACATTCTCAGAGGAGTCACCACCCTCACACCATCTGTTGGCCATGCAACAGGAGAGAAACTGAAAATCAGCAGCAGTGTTACTTTCTGTGATGGCAAACGTCTTCACAAAACATAATTGTTTGGTTTACTTTTTCATTTTCTTGCTCCGAGTTTCATCTGTTGATACTGAATCACAAAAATGTAAATTCAAGACATTTACCAAAATAAATAAAGGTCTCAAAGGGACTTAATGTGCTTCTTTGCATTTTCTTCCCTTATTTCTATAACAAAAAAGTATTTTCAGGGCTTTTTCCTCAACACATTACAAGCTTATTTACTGTATACTATAAAGGGATTATTTGTATATCAGCAACGGCGGATGCGCACGCAACTTGGGTGCAGAAGCACTGCAGAGTATAATGGTTTGTCAACTGATGTGGACGAGTTAACCACCAAAAAACACATTTTTTAACTTAATGTCATTACTTTGACGGATGGCAAAATGCTCCCAGGTTTGTGGAATAGCAGTGAGTGGACAGAAGAGATCAACAAGTTGACAGATATTAGGTGGACAGACGTTTTTAGCAGAAAAAAAACAGCGTGTACCCAGAGAGGAAACACAACTCTCACTCCATGCTCATGACTGCATTATCCGTGGACACTTATCAGACTCTGACAGACCAGGACGTAAACATTGTTTCATAATATTCCTCAATTTTACTTTGGTCATAAAACCCATTTCTGTCAATCATAATTTATAGGTTCACTCATTATTAATTGTCCATATTGAGTCCATGTTTGGTCAGAACCTGAGCTCCAAACCAACTTTTTCATTAAATAAGCAAAGTCAAATCTGTATTTTGAGTATCAGAAGTTATTATTGCTTGTTTGCAGTCAAACCTGGTTAACTGAGGTTGGATAAAGAATACACATTTAATCACACACACACACACAGACGTTGCTGGTGTATCAAGTGTGACCCTGTTAACTGGTGACTCTCAACTGTTAATAAATGCCGTCGGCTGAAAGTCCCCAGTTAGCATGGTCGCTATTAACGCCGAAACACCAGTTGCACTCTAACAGTTGAAACTTGACAGAAGTTGCCTCCATTGTGTAGTATTTTGACAGCTGTCCACAGAAAAACTGTGCATTTTGATGCTTCTAACAGGTTGAATTTAGTGTTTAAAAAACCCTAACTCGTCTGAATGAATGGAGCTAAATGCTGCTTCTGGGGTCTAGATGCATGTGCATCTTTGTAAGGATGATAAACTTATTATGGTGACCAGTGTTTTCTAAATGATAGCAATGAGTAGTGACAGCCTGTGAAAAACACAGACTTTTACTTGTCTGCTCTGGCATGCTCAGGAGAGGTGGGCTTCAGCGTGGTTCACTTCATGCACGAGCACAAGAATCCTGACATGAGGTATGATCCATGAGGTATGAACGTTCCTCTGAATGATTGTTTTAAACAATAGCGGGGGCGTCAGAGGGTTGTGTCGGACCAAACAACTTAATACAAGCCAAAAAGTCACCAAGTCTGTAGCAGTGCTCTGTTTGTCTCGTGCTGACTTTAATGAGATCACACGTACCAACTTAAGGGATCTTTTATAGTTTAATCGGTAAGTTAAATGTGCGTTTGGGAAGCAGAGGGGGCATCAATCACATGACTCCCGCCAGATTGCTTCAGCACACGTCTTGGCTCCAAAATATGTCACTAGTGTAGCATGCCAGCACCCACCAAGGAGGTATTTTGGCTTCATTTTCTTTCAGTGGGAGAGGGTGGAGTCATGTTGTCCGAATTCAAATACAGTCAGTGTGTCAGCGATAATGACCACTCTTTTAAAACATTGTTTATACAAATCACCTGCTTTTGGAGCTCCTCCAGTTTGTGCTTGCGAGCGTGCAGGGCCTTGCTGGGAAAGGCCCAGTAGTAGTTAGATGTTCCCACTCTCTCACAGTCCACCATGTTGTCATCCACCAGGCTCTGCAGCACGTCTTTTACAGTCATAGGAGCTGTGAGCAGCACAGGGAGAGAAAAAAACACATACCTTATACAATCCCTTCACAGTCCAGATGATGCTATTTGTGGATCACTGACTCGATTTGAGGATGACTTATTGACGGTGGAGGTATTGTTACAAGTTTAAGACACTTTAGGCAGGACCAGAAGCATCTGATTGTACTGGTGACTGATATGTAGCTGGTACAATGATGCATCATACTGTGGATTAAAAACCACAAATCAGCAAAGGGCCCCACTTTTACTGCTGGCAAACCTAACTACTCAATTGTTCACAAAAGTAAACCCACACATCTGCGGCGTATCTGCCCAGCTGTATTCTTATCTAAGAGAGCGCTGAGAGCATTGCATGAGAGGATGTAATAAAGCAGGAGCTCCATTTTTAACAGTGTCAGCGGTGAAATGTGATACTACTCCCACACGTTTGCTCAGCCGGTCCACTGTGAGGCTGAAAGAGCTTATCTGCTGAGCTGCACCGAGTCCTGAGAGGATGTTAAACAGCAGCAGAAATAAAAACGAGGATGGTAAATAAAGAAGAATTTGGATGGATCAGCTAAAACTCTTCATGTGCGTGACTCCTGAAGCCTGTATCTTTTTGAATAGCTCTCTGGCCTTTTTCTCTTTTTTAATGGTTACCAGTATGTTATTGCTTCTCTGTCTTTTTTTCACTTTAGCTGAGATCACCCCCTTGGCCCCTTTACAGAAACATTTGCCCATAACACAGAACTCTTGTTACCCCCTCCCCCCATCATTCAATACGACGCAGTGCCTAGCGAGAGGGTCTAGAACATATGCTTTTAATCACAGCAACAAGACCCAGTTCCTCGAGATTAATGTTATGTCAACTTTAAAACTAAGAAATCCCTCCCCAGTTCACACAATAGTTTTGTTCCTCTGCAGAGTACGGCTCTTGAAAATCCAGGTTTATATTTTAATAAATTCCCCCTTGATACTCGTGTCATCAGTCTCAGTGTTTGCACTGAGATAATGTGTTTTATTTAAAAACCAAAAGCTTTTAGCAGCTCTCTCGGCTGTGAGATTGATGCCAGTGAGAGGCCTGGTTTTGCTTATACAGACTAAGATGAAGTTGAGATGGCAGCTACAGCTAAGTTAGAATGTTTTCAAGAATGCATGGAGCTGAAATGCATGTCAACAGAGAATAATCTGACAGTATGCACCTTGGTATTTATAGTCTTATGGGTTTTTTTAACTAGGCACGATTAAGTTTTCTTTTCAATTTTACAGATATTATGCTAGCTAGATACTTCAAGCAAATGCCTTATTTCATTCCATTGTTTGTCTGGAGGTAGATTAAACGTGTCATAGGCTCCTTAATTATATCATATACTCGATCTGCAATCTATAGAAAACACTCTTTGGGAAAGAGAAATCACAACTAGAGAAGAATCATTACTCACCTATGCCCTTCGACTTAGGGGCAATCTTCTCGATGTCTTTCAGCTGATACACATCTTTCTACAAAGAATTAAGAGAACATAATTTTTGTGAGATGAAATTATCAGGATTTTTGATTCTTTAGAGTGGAACGAAAAAAAAATATTGTTACTTCAACTAAAAAATGCAGTAATTTGGTACTCTTCCCTGAAGCACCATAACTTTTTTGGTGTATTATAAACCACTAACAAAAACTACTCAAAGCATTTCTTAAATTTTCATGGTGTACTTGTTGCTGAAGTGGTCATACTACAATCATTTTCTTACCAGGCCATGCTGGGTCAGTTCAGTTATACATAGAGAGCAAATGTTTCTATGTATCAAAGACAGAAAACCTAAGAGTGGTGATCACTTCTCTCAAGCCATGTGTGAGCTACATGTGTTTGAAATTAGAAACAAACCCCCAGAAGTGTTACTCATGCAACACTTCATTTCACTGCTCTCCAGGCCCATTTGTGCTTTTTGCACGCTTGTAAGTTTCACTTAAATACTGAACAAAATAAATTAATAATACATACTTAATATGTCAACATCTGTTTACATAATCAAAAGACAGCAGCCCTAATCTGAGAAACACTGGATTTTTGTTGTGCAAAAGAGTAATTGCTCTTGAAAATGACCACGGATGCCCATGTTAGCTTGAATAAGTTTTAAAATTCACTTTTTTAACAAAGCTAATAAAAAACTTACTGATTCGAAGAAAATCTCCATCATGCGAGTTCTCTTCTCTTCCAAACTTAGTCCTTTCTTCTTCGACTGTAACAGATGGTTTGATGGTATAAAGGTTACACAAGATTATTTTCAGTCATAGCAGCTGAGTTATATTACACAAAGTCAGAATAACATTTAGAGATTCAAACTACAAGAAGTTTGCTGAAAAAGGGGAATTTAACAGTAGATATCCGTCATTTGTAATATTCAGAAATGTTGTGTTTTGACAGATTTCACTGCAGCCTGTAGGGGGCGCTTCATTGCACTTTTACCCACGAGTTGTAGGTTGTTCCTGTGAAAAGTCGCTCCCGACCTCTGGATATGCCTCAGACTTTAATGTTACCAGCGACAAGGAAATTTAGAGGTCGAATTGTGTAGTTGATAATGGTAAACGACCCTGATTACCCCAGTATATCTTGTTATTGTAACGTGAAAGTCCAAACGCAACTGACAAGGTTTGTTTCTCTCTTCCATAGACTGTATATTAGCTCTCTTCTCACATGACGGCCCACCTCTTTTCGATGGAATGTAGCCTCTATTTTGTGCAATTCAATGCACGTTAATGGGCGCAGATCACAGTTAATGGATTAACATCTGATGGGTAGCACAGGAACGATACTCAAGACAGTTCGTGACTGTATAATTCATAGAAGAATCTGTTAAAATCTGCCACATGAGTGCCAATTGGTTGAGAGTATAAACTAGATTTTGAGGCAATGCGCGAGTCATGACTCTTCTGACATCTCGACAAAGTGCGAACATTTACTTACCATTATAAGTAAGATATTGCAGGATCTGCCTTGTAATAATCCGTTGATGTACTTCAGACTTGAGTCCGAACCATAGGTCCGAACACAATAATAGTTAAGACACGTCTGAGTTTCCCGCGGAAATGTCACAGGGCTCTGCTGCCTTCATGTCTCCACGTAAAGTCGCGTGCTTGTTCTGTATCAATGCAACAAGTCTTAAAATTGTTTATTACATTTTCAGACCACCACATTTTATTTATCTTCAAATAAAGTAGTTACCAAAAATACGTGTATTTTGTATCCCTTATGGTTGCTTCAACGGGTTAAATAAAATTTAGCGACCTTTGCGTTCTCTTCCGCTTTAGTGTAAGTGATTTCCGAGCGCACGTGAAGGCAGCATTCCTTCCCAAACATAGATGGAGCCACACTTGTGGGGTGGATGGATTTCTTACGCCCTCTGTTGGCAAACGTGATTCATTTTCCAAAACTATGGAGGACGTATATCCATATTAAAGGGACGGAAGAATCAAAACTACTGACTCATTTTCACTTGTTAACGTCAGAAACAACGATCAATAACCAGTGCAGGGAGAAACAGTATGGAGATGGGAAACAAACTCAAAACAAAGTAATCAGTTTTTTGGGCAGCGGACGAGTGAATAATACATACCCATTATCATAACATACAATAATAATGACAGTTAACACATTTCCTCTTTTTATGGGCACTTTAATTCCATTTGGCATTACATTATGAACAAACAATGATGGACAAATAATTTAGAAACAATAGTGTAAAAACGCATCCCCAAACTGAAGAAAACCAGTAATGAAAACTGCTTGAAGTCATTTTTAGATTAAGACTCTCTACAGTGTATTTCGGGAAACACACATCTTAACAATTGAACTAAATTTGTATTATTTAAGTAGACATTTTAAATTAATTTTTGTCAGTTCCAAAAACTTAATCTATTAAAGTAATAAGAGCACATGGTAATGAATGATTGTTTAAAGTCCATTAAATGCATTGCAGCTTTTCACTAAAAGTCCAGGATGTTTATGCTGCCGCAGCACAAACATCCAATCCTAAATCCAGATGTCAGGAGGCTTCAAACACAAATACACACTCTCACACACTGCAGATCATAAGTCAACATATTAAATGGCTTTTGTTTGGTACCAAAATTTATCACAACATACACACACATCACATTTTGTGTCCTGTAAAACCACTGATGCAGGTTATCAGCATTTTTCATTTACCACCTGTGTGTTACTTTGAGTAATGACATGTACACCCACACAATACTTGCACACATAAGTAGTTTTAATTGAAACAATACTTTGATTTAAAGGATTTTATGTGCTGTTGGTACTTATTCGCCCAAAGCAGAGTTCTACATGTGCACACTAGTTTTTCTGGTGTTTATAAGTAAGAGGAGCATGCACAGAGATGCGTAATCATGCTTTAAAATACCCTTCTACCTACAGTGTTTTTATTTCCTACTGAACAGGCAAAATGTGAGCTCTTTCAGGTGCATTAAACAGGAAACTGCAGTTACTGGAAGTAGAGATTGATTTCCTTTGTTGTTCAGCTACTTAAGCTACTTGTTTACTTTAACATCAGGCTTATGTAACACAGTGTTGAATAAGGGACAAGTGCAACAGTACTTCTTCCAGTTTTACCACCATCCTTCAACACATCACAAGTCAAACATCTGTACAATTCAAAAAGTTACACTGATTTAAAATTGTGAAGTTGTGATGGAACTTGAAGAAGTTAGTGAGTGTCTCCTTTAAAGCACCAATCAGAATTAGTCGTCTGTGAATGTCAGAGATCCTCTTGTTTCATTCACACCACAAATAACTCTCTCATTTATTGTTCAGTGTTGGATGTGATGCCACAGACGCACACGTGGAGAACAGATGGCACAACGACAACAAGGAAGAACTGGCGAGTGAATGAGTGCAAATCTGCTCTTCTCCTGACACAGAGGAGTCCATGTGTGTAAATATATACACTGTACACCAAAGGGGAGGGGGGCTACTGCAGGTAGCGGTAGACTTTAAAGCAGTGGTTGCCGGAATCTGCAACCACAACATGTCCATCAGAGGTGAGTGCCAGACCCTGTGGGCCGTACAGGGGATCTGCGGAGGTGTTGATGTAGGACAGAAATGATCCACTGCCATCAAACACCTGAGGGAGAGAGAAATGCAAAGGAAGTGTTTTTGGTCTATTGATGTTTAAGAGAAAAAGAGTATGCGTTTAATACCCTGCATCAAGACTATGGTTGCAAACTGTTTGACTTTATCACTGAGTTAGACATGACAAGGCCGTGTGAGCGAAGAACTTTTGTTGGGCATGTATACAGATGTCATCCTGACTGAGGGAGAACATTTCCTGCAAAAATGTTAGAGATATTGGATGCATTAGGGTTTTCAGGAAAAACTCCCACATCAAAGAGGAAGCACTGGTAATATCAAGTCAAATTTCTGGGGAACTGGTTGCGTTTTTTGGGCCTGATTTGGACAAAAAAACGCATTTTAAATACAAGCACTATTGACAATACCTAAAAATTTGCTTTCTGAAAGAGAATGCCGATAATATATATTCGCTTAAGGGTTAAAATTTAACTTATTAAATAATTTTCGATGCAAAAAATGCATGACTTTATTCTGCACGGTGCAAAAGTCTGCTTTTTTCTATTTTCATCAGTCAGACACGTTGCACTGACCTGTATCCTGCTGTTTCCCCAGTCTGCCACAATAATGTTTCCATTGACATCCACAGCCACTCCTGTGGGAGCGTTGAACTGCCCGTTTCCCTCACCATTAGAACCAAACTTCAGCAGAAACTCGCCTTCTGTGTTGAATACCTAGGGTTTCAGAGATGTCAGTAGACAATTGCATAGAAAAATGGGATAGAAATACTCAAAGTCTCTGACCTAACACAGTTAACAGTCAAGCAACAACCAAAGAAGAGTTTAGTTGCTTAAAGCTGATTATCAGACACATAGGGAGGAAAACTACAAAGACAAAAGAAAATTCCTTGCTTGTTTTGCATTACCAATCCTAATCTAAAACTTTCCAGGCTTAGAAAAGCACTTTCCCTGCTCAGGTGCTGTGCTCACCTTGACTGAGTGGTTGTGGAAATCTGTCACAATAATTTCATTGTTGTTGTTGACGGCAGCAAAGTGAGGGCCTGAAAAAAGAAAAGCAAAAACAAGTTTTATGCTGTTGTACTTCATCACTGACAGGGGGGTAGTGAAATGCCTTTCGAAATCATAAACTATTTCCGGTTGCATATTTCATCTATCATTGCTAAAATTAAACACAAAACAGGGGTTACATTTTATATAAAGCCATGCAACTAGAAATGAATTTCACTTTCATTGTTGCCACAAGACCCCTGAGGTGACAGCCAGATAAATAACAGTCCCAGTGACAGCAGATTAATTTAGGAAACCCAGCAAAATGTGCACATAGGTGGTCTAATTTTCTACTGATCAAATAAATTAAGTATGTAAAGTATATCTGAGGCCTTTTTTTCTTTTTTTTAAATCGTCTATCAGTGTATTCCCATGGCAGGGAGTCGCCAGTCTCTGAGGAGAAGAGAACCCCTGTTTTAGAAGACATGCAAGATGATGAAAAACCATCACATTTTATGGCACAGAAAAAAATTTCAACTCAAAGTGAAATATATATTTAAACATGTGGTCTATGCGTAGGCAATTTGATTTGTGGAGAATCAAATCAGCATTTAATTTATGCTTCAAATGGTCTCCAGGAAAAATTTAGAGTGAACGTTGTTTTTTGTTATCTTTAAAGATCTCAGAGGCAAAAAAATATAATGAGATCTTTATGTTTCCTGGTTTGGCATTCGTTGTCATTCCGCATGCAGGTGAGCTCTGGTTGGAGAGAGAGTCTGTAGGGGGCAGTGCACATATTACCATTGAGTGTACCTGCAAACTGCCTGTCGCCGTTACCACGGTTACCAAACTTGGTGACCAGCTTGCCGTTCAGCTGAAAGATGAAGACGCAGCAGGCCTTGTTGTCGACCACGATGACATGGCCGTTTCTATCCACTGATACACCTTTGGGACCCATCAGCTTCCCCGAGCCGATCTTATTCTGCAAATCAAAAAATCACATTTCATATCTGCAGCAACACATGATCACAGCACTACATGATGACTAACTGAGTAACATGAGTAGAATATCAGTAAACTGATGCCTTGAAACTACAGGTATGCAGTAGATAAAAGACCTGTCTCCTGAACAAAAATGTTTCTGTCTAGATAATCTAGCGTCTAAAATTCTACACTTTAGGAAAAATAAGCTACTTAAAGGAACCCTGTTAATCATAAGGATTTGAAAAGGCTTCTTTGAGCGTTGAATATCAATTTTCAAAGAAATTTAGCCTGGAAAACTTTGATAAGAAATGTTTTTAATACGTGTCCTGGCCAGGACCAGGAAAAAAAAAGTCTGCCTGGTAAAAAAATTAACAATCTACAGTGCTACAGACTGTGAATTCGCCATATGTTTTAAAATCTGTTTTCTGTTTGAACCACCAAAATATTATCATTATAAATACAGTATTTATCCTCACAAACATCTGAAGTATATTTTAGGTTTCTGGCAGCATCTACTGTCAGCAAACTTTACCTCACAGCTCTATGGATTTGTCAGTCTGGATCAGTTTTCAGCTTACCTTAAACTTGCCTTCACTTGAGAAGATGCTGACCCATTTGTTGTCATAGTCTGCAATAATGATGTCACCGTTGGGGTGGACAGCCACACCCGTCGGCCGCTGCAGCTGACCTGGAGTCCTGCCTCGGACCCCAAACCGGCTCTTGAACAGACCATCATTTGAAAAAATCTGAAGCAAGAAGACATCAGGATATAAATTCAAAAGATGGGTTCCACTGAAGTTAAAGGAAACAGTAAGATGTAGGGACTGTTGAACAATTTCTGATGACCTATGACCACAGAGAGCACAGGGAGTTATTTGTACCTGAACACACTGGTTATTGCTGTCTGCTATCAGCACCTTTCCCAAAGAGGAGGCAGCCACTCCCTGCAGGTTTGTAAACTCCCCTTTGTTCCTCCCTTTAGTGCCTGGGAAACATTAAGGTTAAAAAATCAATGATATGACTGTTTTATTTAACTTGTGTTGAAAACAGTCAAAAATTGATACCAGATAAGTCAAAAGGTTCCATTTTTAGCTTTTCCTCTCACATAATGTTGGTTTTCTCACCGATTCTGAATATTAGGTCATCCTCGATGGGGTTTTCTTTCCTCCTCCCCGTGCTGTACATACTGGCCGGTCTCTTGATGGCTTTCTGCTTGATGTGACCACTCCCTGGAGACTTCAGCCTCTTCTTCATGCCGTCACACGTTGGCGACACGTCTATAGACTTGGTGGCTTTTATCTTAAAGGGACTTCCTTTGATGTGTTGGTCATACAACCGCAGAGATAAATTAAAAGTCCCCTCTTTAGGTGCTGTAAACAGATACTCATAAGTCCCGTTCTTGTTGTCCAGAATCTCTCCTTCACCTTTGCAGCCGTCAGGTGACGAGATTTCTGCCCTGATGACTGCATTTCCCATCTTGCAAAGCTCTCTGTCTTTGTCCTTTGTTGTTATGGTGATGGAAGTGGGCACACCCACCACACAGTGACGCAACCCCTCACCTGTAGCCACAGTCTCAGAGGCCACGGCATTGGTCGTTACAATAGTTCCCAGGTTGTGGATGGACTTTTTGAGTCCCTCTGTCTCCACAATGAAGTCCAGCTGGTCGTTCTCTCCGGGCTGCAGAGGAAGATCCTGACTAGCGAGTTCGATGAGACGCTCACTCATCTGTTTCTTCACCAGCAGCACCTCAGCCTCTGTGCCGTGGCTCAGCGCCTGCTCGGTGAAGTTACAGCTGCTGATGATGCCGTCCTGACCCTGCAGCAGGGTGTCCAGCTGGGCCTGGAGCACCTACAAACACAAACACTAGGGGTTCAGCAGAGTCACTCTGAGGTAATAAACAAAAAGCAGTCAACTCTACACTTTTTAAACTTCATGCTAAATAAAACAAGAATAAAAACTGGTGGGAAAATGCCCTATCATGACCACCACCAGAGAGTGACAAAGGTTCAGATATGGATGCTTTGAAAGGGGTCCACAAACCAACATGCAACCTATTCAATAACGAGGCCAAGATCCAGTCTCTACACTCAGACTTTGAGGTATATCATAAGTTTTTGTATGAGTGATTAGTGATGTCCCTCCAATAAATCATGAGGAGAATGAACTAAACTTCTAAATTAATTACTCTCCATGAAATTGTATCGCAGACATCTAAAACAAATAGATTTATTCAGATTTTATGGTAAACAGTAACATAAAGAAAAACCTTTTCCATCCCAAGCTGTGAGAAAACAAGGATTCATATTCCTCCAAGAATTAACAAAAAGTCATAGTTTGCACACAGGAGTGATGCAAACAGGTTTATCTGTAAGCTCGAAATGAAGTTAATCCCTTCTTCACTTATTTCGTTACAATACTGGTAGGTTGCTAGGCGCCGCCCTGTTGGCTATGGCTGCCTTTTGCAGCAGCTCTCTCTTCTTTGTCCGTTTCTTGTAATTTTTTTGTCTCTTTTTTGTTATCTTTGTATTTGGAGTGGATCATTACTTTGTTTGGCTCATTTGTTGGTCATGGACACCAAACTTTTTGTGGCTTCAGTGATATTTTTACTACTTTTACTCCTGTGTTTGTCTAAAGATCCTACATGTAACCATGGATGCATTGTTTACATGTGAACTCAGCTGTTAGCAGCCTGTAGCATGTCAATGCTAACTGGTGTAAGGCCAGATGTCTTCCCACAAGGTGAGGAGAAGGAGGTGAGGACGACATGCTGGTTCTCAGGTGTGAGCTGAGAAGTGATGACATGGACCTGTCTTTCCATCCATTGTTATTGGGAACATAAGGTCTATCTCAAATAAGATGGATGAGCTAGCTGTGCTAACCCAGCAACAGGGGTAATACTAGAGGGCAGAGTAGCATCATGTTATTCACAGACATGGCTAACGGAGCTAACATCAGACACCAACGTCACATTGGAAGAGACTAAACAAACTGCTGAGGAAGCTCAGTCCTGGACCCTGGTTGAGGCTGGCTGAACTGGAGAATGATGGACAAGCTGTCATCATCGATTTTATTGGACATTTTTGCACTTTCTATACACTTTCTTACTTTTGTTTTCTTGATTGCTGCTGTGACTACAATTTTGTTGTACTTGTTACAATTACAACAAAGTTCTATTCTATTATATTGTATTATATTATATTCTAATGCATTTTTAAAAGGATAATTTACAATATCAAACATAAAAGTTGCCATTTGTTGCATTGCAACAACATTTCCAAAAAGCTTCTATCTGTGGTTTCTTGGCAGGTATTTTGTACATTTGTACTTTTTAATGTTTTCC
This sequence comes from Halichoeres trimaculatus, assembly GCF_033239565.1. Taxonomy (NCBI): domain Eukaryota; kingdom Metazoa; phylum Chordata; class Actinopteri; order Labriformes; family Labridae; genus Halichoeres; species Halichoeres trimaculatus. Next base: position 23,260,743 of record NW_027437180.1, read on the forward strand.
CCTCCAACATCAACAAAAGAAACACATTAATACTTTATCATTTATTACCCAACAGTCTTATCATGATCTGTGTGGGTCTAAAACCCCAGGCTGGGAACAACATTAGAAGCCCACACATTAATCCCAATAAGCTCCAAAAGTTGCATAAGAGGGGGTGTAAGAGTTCAAGATCAAAGCAAAGTTTTTGTAAAAACAAAGCATTAACCATGACTCATAGTGAATGTGATATAAGCTGGTTTAGTGTTAGTTAAAACAAATACGCACACATTGATCTGGATAATAACAAACAAATAAAAAAATCCTCACCTACTACTGCAGGCACTGATAGTTACTGATACAGACAAAACCCAGTGCTTAAAAGACACATCCCCAGAGATGCTGATGTAACGTGTATGACTTGTCAGTCCGTTCCTAGAGCTGACATCTGCTTGATGCTTTAATTCTCCTCTGTACTTGATGTCACACTTAAGAGAAAATGGTATTTAAATTAAAAAACAAAAAGTTATCATTCCCGAGCCCATGGATGTGACCTAAAAAGCAGTTAAGTAATCCATTCACCAATTTGAGAAAAACAACCTAATTTCTTTGTTTGAACAGGTGCTGTTTTTAAGAGCATGTTCAAATGCATGTTTTCATGTAAGTCAATCTTCTGTTGACGTGACTGCCTATAAAACAGCTAAAAAAATAGCAGATCATCCGTCTAATGTTAAACTATAACTTAAATTCATAGATGAATTACAGTTTTAGCACCAAAGAAAAAATGAACACAGCTTTTAAAAAAGTGGAGCATTCAGTTATGAGTCAGTAGTCAGCCTGCGTATTGGAGTATTTACAGCTTAGCTTTCATAAGACAAGACAAGTTACATTTAGATCATCATCAAACACTTGAAAGAAGTTCTTTGTTACTGATGTACTTTACATTTTCTCTCTATTTCAAGGAAATAACTTAACCCTTATTAAAGCAGGAGGAGAGACTCACCCTGATCTGGCCATCACATTCCTCTTCTCCAACAACAACAGGCCATTTATCCATTTATCTCAAACTGGAGTTAAATGTATCCTTTCATCAAGCTCAACTCTTTCACTTAATAAAAATGTCTGTACACAAAGAAGCTGTCTGCACAAACTGTAAAACTCCAGATCAGGAGTTAGAGGAGAGTAGCGTGTTTACAGAATGAAGAGCAAAGCTGATCTGTGTCGCCTCCCTGCACATGACACACCCAAATCATCCTGACTGTACATTCAGTGCGCTGGCTCCATCTAGCTACAAGCAGCAACAAAGCTGAATCCTCACGTCTGACTTTCCCTCGGGGTCAGTGTTTTGACGGAACACCAGTCATCCAGTTGTTAATCATTAGTGACCCATGTGACGCAGCTCCCTGAGGGGGGCAGTAGTTTGCTCATAACCAGAGCATATGATTGGTTGTCTGGATTTGGGTGGTGCTTTATTCCCCAACCCCCAATCCATCTCTCTGTTAATCATCTATCAGACCATCTGAGCCCTCAGACTCATAGATCAGCAAAACCTGTTTGATGAATTGACTGTGACTGTACCACAGTCAGTGTTGTGTTCATTTTAAATGTAGCCTCTGTGAATTAACTCTTTTAATAACTGCACTTCTACTGTAGTGACCTCTATCTTAGGGTTCATCAAGCCTCTCTTGAAAAAAAAAACAGTTGATACCACTGAGTCTGTATTATAAAGCTTACAGCCTATGCCAAAATTGCAAACCCATTTCTTAAACTAGCCTTATCATGTTTTGTTTTTTTTTTGACGGCTCGATCATTTTCTGTTTGTTTTTTGCCTTTGTATTTTTCTACTTTCAGTATTTATTTTCCACTGTTAAATTGACCGAAATAAATCAAATAAATCAAATTAAATCAAATCAAATCAAATATTTTCCAGAGTAAACTACATCCTCTGAGATGTTTGTTTACCTTCTGCTTGAGACCGTAGTTGACCTCCAGCTCCATAAGTAGAACACTCTTGCGCACATTCAGAGTCTTCTGCAGCTCATCAAAAGTCGTATGTATGTCATCTTCAATGGAGCTCTTTTGATTGGTCAGCTGCTGCAGGATCTCTGACAGTGTCTGCAGGGCTGAGTCAATCTCTGGCAGCCTGAGAGCAACAGAGGAGAAGAGCAGAAAGAGCTGTAATTTATCATATAGTAGGTCAACAGTCTTATGATTGTGTTTGTTTCAGCTGTAAAGTAGGCTGCTGCTCAGGAGTGACAGAGAGGCTGAAGTGCTGTCCTACCTCTTCTTTACAGAATCAAGCTGCTCCTGTAACGACGCCTTGTGTTGTTCCACAACGTCTTTCAGGGGCACAGTTGGATGTTCTCCGTGTTCTCCGCTTGTACACTCCTGACACATGGCTGTCTCACAGGGCGGACAGTAAAACTCCATGACCTACGCAGCAGGAAAAATAAATACACATTAGGGCTTAAGTATAGGTTTGAGGTTTTGTCCAAAATGTTTTAGCCACATGTGCAGCGTTGGTTGATGGGAATGTTGGTCACAGCCACTTTGGTCCAGACTTTAATTTCCTACAGGCAGTAGCAAGAGGATTTCAGACTTTTATGAGCCGTATGAGGAGGAATCCTCAGATCCATAATTAGTCAAAACTTTTATACCCCTCATTAGGTGAACAGAAACCACTAGATACTGTAACTTTTTTTTTTCTTTTTCGGGGGATGGGGGTTATAACTTTTATGTCAGCTTCACTTAGCTCAGTGTAGTTCTACTTGGAGACTTATGCAGCTTGAGACTCATGACTGTACTGTGAATTGTGCACTCAAGGCTGGAACTTGAACTTGATCATTGACTGCATTCATAATGTTAGCATTGTCTCTCTTGTCATTCTTGGGAGTTTAGTTTGATTTGTTGCCAGCTGCAGCTTTATTTCGATTTCAGTCTGATTTATATTTTTTATTAAGAATTTGTAGGAACCCTATTTGCTATATTTTGCCAAATGCACACTTATGACCATGCCAATGGTTGGAAATGAAATAAGTGGAATGAAATGTGAGTGTGAATTTTTGCCCCGGGCATGCTGTATCCACTTTTAAATTCAACCCATTAGCATTCTGGGACTTTCTTAGCATTCTGAGACTTCTTACCAGCAGCTGGCTCTTTCCTTTTCTTTTTATATCACAGTTTCATTTGGGGAGTTTCAAAGACATGCAGTACATCACACATGGCATTACGAGAAGCTCACTTATTTGTTGTTATTCACTGGAGAAAACAACGAATTAACAAACTCAGTATTTGCATTGATAGATAAATGTGAAAAATTTGAGTAAAATATTACGACCCCAATGTCAGCCTGGTACAAAAAATGGGACAGAAGTAAAGTGATGTTTGTTTCTGTCAGACACAGATGTTATTTTTTTCAATAAATATTTGTTGTCTTATCTTTCTCAACTGTTTTTAAACTGTAGACATCTAGAAAGTAGTAGTAATGATTGACACACAACACAAAGTTAATGGTAATCAGTAATTTACTATGTATATATATATTTCATGTGCTGCTGACATCTTAGCCAGGTCACCCTTGCAAAGAGAAGTAGATATCAGTGGGTTTTTAATCTGATGAAATAAATAAAAAACAAATTGAATCAATAAATAAATAAATACATTAATTAATTAATAAGTTTAGCCCTGACTATTGTTTTTTTTACCACTTAAAGCAGGTTGTAAGGATAAAGAGGGTCAATAAATAATGCAGGAAATGGCATGTGAAGCTATTACTGCATTTTCTTTCTATTAGCAAAGAGTTTGTATAAATTAAAAAAATGGTAAATAAAATCCTCTTCAGAACAGTGAATCTGAAGCTCATGATGTAGCTGTTATGAAAATTAAAAGAAAATCTCAGTCAGGGACCAGTGACTGACACTTATATTCGTTTCAAAAAATTGTTCTTAGTAGTCTTTATTCCCTCACTTCAGTAAATAAACACATATACTGCTTACATCTTTAATAACCTGTTATACCAATTGAACACCATACTTCATACAAAAGAGTGAGACTGAGAGTGAAATTCCCAGACAAAGTTTGTGTGTGTGTGTGTGTGTGTGTGTGTGTGTGTGTGTGTGTGTGTGTGTGTGTGTGTGTGTGTGTGTGTGTGTGTGTGTGTGTGTGTGTGTATGTCTTACATTGCCTCCATGGTTGGGGCAGGACAGCAGTTGTCCAGCAGCCACAGTGGTGATGGTGTTGAGAGCGGCGGCCTCCTGGCTGCAGCTGTCCGGGGCCCGCTGCAGCACGTCCATCAGGTTGGTGATGAAGAAGTTATTCTGCAACGCCGCCACACCTTTCTCCGGCAGGATGGAGGTCTGGCGGCACACGGGGCAGGACAGCGTGAGGCTGTGAGCCGGGATGTAATTCTGCAGGCACCTGGAGGAGGAGAGCAGCAGGGACACAGAGTCTGAGTGGGAGCAGTCTGTAATGACAGCGATCAAAGAGAGTCTGCAGGGAGACGTAGGTGGTGTGATGTGCTTGGTTTATGTAGAAGGGACAGAATAGAAAGAGGACTTGGCTGTGCACAAAGTGATATACAACTGATATGTATCATTTTCTTTTCAAATTTGAATGCAAAGTTTCTATAAATCCAGTGTGGTATGTTAATATCTGACAATGACTGAAAGTAAATAGAAACATGATTTGCTAAATCTTTATGAGTAAAGTAATGTAATAAAAAAAGAACAACATGCATCTGCTGCCATCTAGTGGTTAAAATATATAGAACAAGTTTCTTATATCAAACTGTTTAGTGGAGCCCAACATACCCTGCCATGATCCTGTAGGTCCTTTCACTTTAATGCTAACTTTAATTTATACTTTCACTGACACTTTTTCAAATACAGTACTTCATGGACTATGTGATAACTACTGACCAGGGGCAGAGCTTGTGAAGCAGGATCAGAAAATCACTTTTTATAATCAAAATGTAAAAATGCTCTAAAAGCAAATCAAACTAAATTTATCCAGCTTTTTTTATTTTAGCAACAGGATGGCTCAAACACACATCGTGCTGACATTTTAACATCAACAAAGGTTAAAGGAAACATTAAATTAGAATATTTAAATAAACTATTTAAAGCCAAGGCAAAAATAATACGAACATCAAAAACAGAGGTTAAATATTATAAGACCATTGTAAAACAGTAGCAGTTGAACCTTTCTTTGCCTTCAAGTTTCTAAACTTTATATTTATATGTGTTATCTTACACACATAAGACAGTGATGTTTACACACAAGTTGTTATTAATCTTTACCAAGCAGAGACTTATTAAAAACCTCAGAGAAGTTAAATCAGCTGATTGGCAGAAAATGTCTGTTTTCATCCAAGTGATGGGCTTCAATCTATAAACAGAATGTCAGATTTATTAAGTGTATCATCTTTTACAAATAGTTAAAGGGCTTTAATGACTCTGATGAGCTTATATGAAGTCAACCAATTTTGATTACCAGTTAAGCAGTAAATTATATGTAAACTGTGTACAGAAGAGGAAATATAACTCAAATAAAACGTTAAAAATGCATCAGTCTACGGAACTTGGGAGTACGCACTTGATTATTTTAGACAGATGCTTTTTAATTGATTTTTCTTTTATACAAAATACAACAACCTCTCATTGTTGTATTCTTTGAAAGTTTGTTATGTAAAGTTTGAATCATTTTATCAAACAAGCTGCGGTTAAAAAATGCAACTATGAGTGTTTCCGTTTTTTTTTTATTTAAACAGGTGAGGTTTAGCAGTAATTAAAATGTAACAAATCTCATTCAGGGTTGTTGTTTGGTTTGCACAATACTGTACAGTGGTCTTAAAAAATGTTGTTTTAGAGTAGAGCAACATGGAGATGCTGTAGTATGTGGTCACTCCTCTTTACTGGATGTGGTCACTCACATTATAACAGGAAGCTTGAACCATCCGTGCATGTCAAACTATAATGCTTTCCTGTAACTGTGGATTTATTGCACATTGTACTTAAGTCGCTCTTTTGAAGTTTCATTTCAGATTTATAAATGTAGCATCAGATACTCTTTTAGGAACAAATTCCACATACATTTACACACACACACACACACACACACATATATATATATATATATATATATATATATATATATATATATATATAAAGTAACTGTGAATCGTTCAGTGTGTTAGTGTAATGACTCTCCAGAAGCTGCCACAGCGAGGGGACGGACTGACACCGTCCACTCTTTCTCTTTGTGTCAGAGACAAAGGCTGACTTCACAGAGAACACACACATACACACACACACCAGTACTTACATTGATTGCAAGACCCAGATATCACTGTTACTGGATCTCAGTGGTAGATGTGACCGAGTACATTTACAAAGTATATTTGAGAATCTGAAAGTGCACTTTTGATATAAAAAATATAAAAATGGTACTCTTGCATGAGTAATAATTCCTTCCTAAAATCTTTCTATTTGAGGCATTTGGAATTTAAACTGAGACTCTCTCACACATCAGTGTAATTACAGGACTGATACACTCCTCCTGAAGAGCTGCAGCACAGTAACTCCTCTCACCTTTCACAGAAGGTGTGTAGGCAGGGCAGGACTTTGGGGTTCTCGTAGCGGTCCAGACATATGCTGCAGATCAGGAACTGCTTGTCGATCTGACGGACCACGGGGCTGGGAATAGTGGAGCCTTCACTGGCCATCCTAAAACTCTGACATATGAGTCCCTCTTCCTCTTACCCTGCACCCTGCAGAGGGAAACATAGAGAGGATGGAGAGAGGTGAGATCACAGTGGAAACACACTGAGCATGATCAAACACGCCGTATGACACAACAGAGGTGAGCGGAGAGCTGTGGGATGTTAAGATCAAGACTCAAAGCAAAGTGTCTCTTTCCTTCCACAATCTCACTGAGAGAGGAAATGCTTAAACCAACCTTTTAAACAGCTCAGTATCAAGTTAAGTAGCAGTGATAATGACCATCAAATGTCAGGGCAGGCCAAAAAAATCACAAAGTAAAGACAGTTAGATGTTTTTCCTGTTTTAAAAATGGTTACTTTCCTATTCACTGGGTCTAAAGGCACACTATTTGAAAGGTTATAAGGAGGGTGAAAGGTCAAACTGGGATTCAGTCAGGATCACTTTAGCCAAAAAGGATTGTTATTTGCATGCAATCTTATATTTGACCAGTCGTATATTTGGCTCTGTTCTGAGAGCTCCCTGTTCTTCCACATGGAGGGGATCAGGAAGAGTCAACAGGCTAAAATATTTGAATAAAACCTTTTTTTGATATCAATTGAATGTGTAGGAGGTAATCAGCCGAGCTGTCAGCTGGTGTACTGTGGGCAGAGCTTGACTTCAAAGCTATGCCCAGTTTGTTACATCAACTGTTTACAAAAGAGACATTTCAGGACAGAAAAAGAAAGGACAGAATTGTGGATGCAGATGCCCACTGTTGGCACAACGGAATAATGTGCAATATGCCAATAACCAAACGGTATTAAATCAAGTGACCTTCGTCCTCAGTCTGGAGATCAGGGCCAACTTTCAGTTTAAGGGCCAGTTTGTGTAACACACCTGTGAGTGCCAAAGGTTGCCTATGGCCTGAAATTGTCACATACATGTTGCATTCATACACTGATTGCGTAGGCTGCAAACAGCAGTCACTTTTCTGACACCTCCTGCTTAAAACCCAGAAGTGTCTTCACCAAAGGACCTTCGACTGAGTATCCAACCTTTTGATCATATGTGCCAGAGTGCTTAAGTCATGCAATAAATAACAATAGTTTAATACTTCACATAATATTTTTCATTATTTAATTGCAAATTTCATTCCCTATTTCAGAAATGTTTAGCACCAGAAAGGTTAACCTAAGTTCAACAAAAGAGATATACTACTTCCTAAGTCAGCATTTTGTTAACGTTTAATGAATCCACTCATATGACTCACCATACCATATCAGCTCTGGACTTTATTTAGAGGATCAGCCACTTTAAAGTGAGTCTGATCCACATTTTATCCAGTTTCTGTGAAAATATATTATAAAGTCATGGTTTTGATTTATTTAAAACATTGCTGGTTAACCCTTTAAGCAGTCTTGGGCCTCACTTTGCCTCACATCAAAGGTTAATCTCAGATACCTTATGTAATGCTATGAAAGAGTGCTTTAACTCAGTATCCAGCAGATATCCATATTTTTTAAGTATCAGGATAAGTTTTGGGTGATAAAATTAGTAATTCTAGGTCTTTAGAGGCATAATAATTATTATTATTTATTATATATTATTATCATTATTGCTAGGCGCCGCCCTGTTGGCTATGGCTGCCTTTTGAATCAGCTCTCTCTTATTTGTCCGTTTCTTGTAATTTTTTCGTCTCTTTTTTGTCGTCTTTGTATTTGGAGTGGATCATTACTTTGTTTGGCTCATTTGTTGGTCATGGACACCAAACTTTTTGTGGCTTCGGTGATATTTTTACTACTTTTGCTCCTGTGTTTGTCTAAAGACTCTACATGTTACCATGGCCAAACTGTTTACATGTGAACTCAGCTGTTAGCAGCCTGTAGCATGTCAATGCTACAGGCTGCTGGTGTAAGGCCTGATATCTTTCCACAAGGTGAGGAGAAGGAAGTGAGGACAACGCGCTGGTTCTCAGGTGTGAGCTAAGAAGTGACGAAATGGACCTGTCCTTCCATCCATTATTATTGGGAGCATAAGATCTATCTCCAACAAGATGGACGAGTTAGCTGTGCTAACCCAGCAACAGAGGGAATACCAGAGGGCAGAGTAGCATCATGCTATTCACAGACATGGCTAACGGAGCTTACATCTGACACCAACGCCATGTCTGCTGCGAGCAGACAGGATACACGAGACAGAGACTGAACAGACTGCTGAAGAAGCTCAGTCCTGGACCCTGTGGAGGTGGAGGCTGGCTGAACTGGAGAATGATGGACAAGCTGTCATCATCTGTTTTCTTATGGACCTTTTTGCACTTTCTATACACTTTCTGACTTTTGTTTTCTTGATTGCTGCTGTGACTTTAATTTTGTTGTACTTGTTATAATGACAATAAAGTTCTATTCTATTCTATTCTATTCTATTCTATAAGACATAAAACTGTTCATCACAGTTGAGAAAAAGTTGAAGAGAAATGATTTAGTACCCTCCTACATGCTCTAAACCCCAATGTTTTGAACCATAGCAGCAGCAGCACTGCTGGGAGACGTGCTGCAGTTCTGAGTGGATGTTCCTCTCAGAAAGCACTCTGAGTGATAAATATTTTAGTATTAAGTGAACAAGGCACACCATATTCAGCTTCTTGCAGCAAGAGAAACAACATATAACCCATAACATTCAATTTACGTAATCCCCACAGTCACATAATGTTTATGGATTCTTTATGACTGTGATAAATGCTAATTTAGTCTCCATCTTAAGTATGTTTTACAATGTTAGGTCTGACTTCACCTTAATGTAATCTACACACAAAAAAGTGTGTCAGTGCTTTTATTGTCTCCTCACAGTGAAGACAGGGCACAGAAACAGGCCACCTCTGCTGCTGAGAGGAAACCCTGCAGGACTGTGATTCTTTCTATGGTGCATGCTCTCTTTCTCCTTCTTTATGTTCCCTTCCTTAATGTCCTCTTCTCTGAGAAGTATGTCATCTCCTCTCCTCCTCTCCTCCTGAAAGAACAGGGTATGACACTACATGTGGTGATCGTGTGAGCCTGAAAACAGAGTGCTAAGAATAGAAACTGCTCCTGGGACGATATTGTGAAGGTGCTCTGCTCTCAGCGGGTTATAACCAAATGTTTTTCAAGACTTGTATCAGATGTTTTTGTCGTTAAGCACCAAATATCTAGCATAAGATTGAAACAGAAATCTCAAAGTAGGGCAGCCAGAGGATGATAACTTAACTGATAAGAGGTTAGCCAAAGATTTGACCATCCTGGAAGCTCAACCAGCTTTAGAAGCACTGTTCTTCATCCAGACATCCACAAAATGACAAGCGAAGACATGCACAAACAGAGGCTTAGCTCTTAGCAGTATGTTGATAACCTACCGGCTCTGCAGAGCAGATTAAGCAGATGAACATAGCATCAAATTTGGCTCTGATTATTAATCCAAGCAGACAGACACAACAGAAGCAGCCCCTTGCTGACGGTGCACATGGTCACAGCAACCTCACAAAACACTCCACTTTTACATAATCAGAGACACACAAGCTGAGCGGAAGAATCCCTGCTGGATTGAGCCATCATTTAACAGCAGGGTATACGCATGGAAAAGAGAAATATTATTTAAAAGAATTCATGCTCAATCAAAGGAAGTCTGTCATTTCCCCAAGTGTAATGCCTCCAAGATAAACAAGTTATAATTTTGCAAAAATGTAAGATAAAAACGGCAACATACATCTTAAAAAGCTTATAGCTTCATAAAAAGGAGGACTTACAGTGCTGCATCTATAGGCGGATCAACAGGCGTCATCCACTCCAGCAAACACACTGGAACACTGGCCCCATGTGAGCGAAACAGCAGGAAATGTTCCTCTAAACCCTCCTTCAGGTCATATCAGCACTGACAGCAGATGATGCTTCTCTACAGGCAGCAGCGACCAGCTGATCAGCGACAAGATGCGTGTGTGTGAGTGAGACACACAGCTTCTCCGTAGGTTTTTGGGTGTGCGCACATGTGAGCCAAGTTGAGGACAGGCGATTTGTCCAGATCGTATTTCAGCTTTTGCATCATCCCTTCCCCTCCCTCCTCCCTTTCTCTTTTGCTCCCCCTCATCACTTCCTCTCCTCCAATCATTCTCGTTCTATGCCCAGCCTGTCTCATCCATTCATCTTATCCACCCCCCTCCCTCTGTCTCTGAATAGATGCTGGCTCACTGCAGTGCAGCGAGCGTGTGCAGCATCAGGAGTATGTGACTGGCTGATGTTTGATGATCTAACAAACGAGAAAAAAAGGGGGACAGCACTTATGGGTCCCTTCCAGGCCAATAGAGTTAAAACCAAATGGATTTTTCTGAGTGCAGATTTGTGTTTGTGTTTGTGTGGGTGTTTGCATGCTGCTGACTCACTGTGTATACAGAGACATGGAGGGAAGGTCAGAGGCAGAATATGAAGAAAGTAGTGAGAGATGGTTACAATCCTAAGTTTGATGTATCCAATGTAAGACATGAACAGTCGCTGTCGCCAAACAGTCTTGTGTGAGTGCATGGCCAGAGTTTTGAAAATGGCACAAATTTTGGTTTTCACAAAAGTCATTTTTCATGACAGGGAATGACTTTGCAGTTTATTCCAATTCATTTGATCACTCATCACACTCTAGAGGTAATAGGAATTAAAGAGTTGGGAGAAAAAGTGATTCACCTAAGTATCAGGATTTATTGTTTTAAGATATTTAAATCAGGATTCTTAGTCAAAAATGACTTTTTTCCAGCAGAGGGTGATATGCTAATTTCTAACTCACAGTTGATGTGCATTTTGGGGATAAATATGGCTCTAGATGTAGTCTGTACACATCATCTTAATCATTCAACTGTTTCAAATAGAAATATCGAAGAATCACAATTTAGATTCAATCTGCACCCCAAAAATCATCAAAGACCTGAATCAGTGGAAAAGCATATCGTCCCAGCCCCAACAAATTGCCTCCATAACAACTGAGGCAGAAAACCTTGTGAAAACCAAAATTTGTGCCATTTTCAAAACTTCTGGCCACAACTATACACATTCTCCCACAGAAATGCTGACATGTGGCATACACGGCCACTTGTCAACTTCATATTACTTCCTAGTCCTGAGAAAACTAAAATTAAAGAGATAAAGATGCCTACAGGGCCATGCAGCGTTACGTCAGAGGCAACAATCTCATGCACTGCAGTGCACCTAGAGTGTGATGAACTTTATAAAGCTCTCCGTGCTAACAAAAATAGACCTTCTAACCCAATATGCAAAGCCTCAACCTTCAGTAAAACACTGACCCTCTGAGAGGAAGCTAAAACTCTTTACATTTTTACCATACCAGCACACTGTGTACAGAAAAGGGAGGAGAAAGCTGGGATTGGTGTGTGCTCCACCATCAGTGTTATATGCTTTTAAGGTATCCTATGAAGTCAAAAGATGGTAGTCACCATATCGTAAGTGTTAGCTAAATATAACTTAGGAATAAAGTGACCATAAAATATTCCAAAATATTAAATACAGTTTAAATAATGCTGTTCAAATTCAGCTGTTGATGCAATTATTAAATGTAGCGTTTCAAATGCAATGTAATTATTGATATCTGGTTTCTACTGGCATATATCTCAGCCAATAAAAAGGCCAATCAATCCCTGTGTCACAGAAAAAGAAGCGAGCAAGTCCCTAAGAAGCTAACTAGCTTGATTCGATCATGGAAACGGCAACAGAAAAATAACCAGGATGTAGAAAATGTTACTTGTAGAAACTCTCAAATGAACACTTTGCCTTACTTTACACAATATGAGTTTTATATAAGTTTTTAGTTTTCTTGTGCCTGATGAACCATGTAGTGACTACATCTATGATGAGTGATGACATCAGCGAACTAAAAACCAAACTGGTCAAATGGTAAAAACAATTCCTGATCCCTGTATGAAATTGGGAAACACAAATACACAGGGTTCATATATGAAGTGAAACAGGAGTTACATTCAGTGGATTTTTTTCTTATATTTTAAGTTCCATTACTGCGCCCACTGTATATACCATTTGAAAGATCAAACAAAACATGCAAGACATCAACCTAAAAAAATCTACTACTGAAGACAGAATTCAATAAGTCTTTAATGTCTTTCAAGTCTTGAAACGATGGTTAATATACTTTGAAGTCAGTTAAAGATCAGAGCCTCACTGTTTAGACTCATCTGAAGAAATGAAAACAACAACTACAAAGTGCATCTTCAAGAGTGCAGGTCAACACCTGGGGGCATGAGGATGAGAGTCGGGTGATCACTGTTTTTACGGAGGCAAACAAATAGAAAGCAATCTCTGGGTTGTACCACAGGGTCTCGTTTTGAGCCAATGTATTAACAGATTCATTCTGGCAGGCATGATTTAATAATAGGTGCATCCATGTTTTGCTCTTTTATTTCTATTCATAGTCAAGTCTTTTATTCTGTCATGCAGTTTTCATGACAAATCAGTATTTTAAGGCTGGGATTTGTATCAAAGCTCCTTCTTTAATTTCTGCCTCTCTGCCTCATGATCTGATCCAAACTGGACCGAGCTTTTTCACACATTTCATTTGTCCTGGCAGCTCTGAGCCTGTTCCAGTGATCTCATCTCAGCTGCTGCCAAATCCACTGAGTCATTGAGTTATTCAAAAGAGAGGAACACAGAACAAGAGAAAGTGATCACACTCTTTGTAAAAAAGAGGAAAACATCATGGCCCAATGGTCAAAAGTGCAGATGCATGACTTAATCACTTTCCACTGCACTAAAACGGGTAAGGCTGACAGTGCTGAGATCAGTCAGAAAACTGAAGAATATTACAACACTATATCTTTTGGAGGTACCCCTACATTAACAATGCTCCATAGCAACATGTCTAGACATAAACTATCCAGGATACTTTGATCACTGGTTATAGAAGCAGCCTCCAATTTGAATAATGCAAATTATGTTTATACACCCATTTTCCAGCTCCTGTGACAAACAAAACATTTCTTTATCCCTTTGTCTTTGATTTGCGAGAGGCACTACCTGCAACTCATGTCGGTATTTGGTACGAAAATATCTGTACATGACTGACGTATACCATGGACCGTATATTAAAATGAATGACACGTCAGCTTTCCAAAAACAAGGCTAAAAACATTTGAGGCTTTTATTGATAACCATGTGCAGTACAAACCAAAATATCTGCCTACCAAGTTAATAGATGGAATGTGGTTTAAGTTTTGAAACTGAGAGACAAATGAAAATGGTTCTTGACATTAGTTTGTTTACATGACTGTTGATTTTTCTAAGCAATTTGTTTTTGGTTAGTGATCTGATAAAAAAAAGGTATAAGCTATGACTGACATCTCTGTTGATAAATGTGGCTCACACAACTTAATATGCAAGTATACATATAAGTTTATCCGTTGCAAAAATCAAACATTGCTTTGGTTCAGGGAGACTGGGGAGTCAAAGGCTGCAGGATGCCTGCCTGTCAATCAAGTCAGTTATGCCCTAACATGGGCCAAACTTGTTTTGAATAACTTCAAAAATGGCAAGTCGGAAAAAAATTGACCCTGGACAGTGTGTGCTGATTGAGACATGGGGATCTCAGACAAAACCAGTTTTTACCAGGCTGTAAACTTAATATTTTAGATGTAAAATGGTCTTTTTTGGTGTGTCTGTGGTTTTAGCACTTCCCCATAGGCTTCATATTTTTAGCCCAGAGGTTGCTGCTAGGCACCAACCAGCAGACAGAAAACATTGTCAGCCCTAAGGCAACAATAAGGACAGGCCTGAAAATTAAAGGTTGGGTTTTTACATCCTGTTTACAAAGCAACCTGGCGAGCTATTACATCACTGAAGGACACTAAAGCTCAAGGGACCGTCACTTAAACGCCGCATTCACACACTGCAGACAGAAATTGTCACTTTACCTGTTAGTATTGCTTCACAGTTCACCCTGTTCAGCAAACATGCCCACCCAATAAACATCTGGTGGTTTCTCAAACCATCCTCAAAAAGAAAACACAACTTTAACCAAGGTTAAATTTCAAATGTTGTTTGTTGAGAATCTAGGAGAAGATGTGTTTGTTTTCCCTGCTCATTTCCCACTTTGGGTGAGTTTAAGGTTCTAGTTCACGATGACCCCTCACAGGGTGGTAATTTTACTCTGGATCTCCCTCCGCTTTACTTCCTCTTTCCAGAGCTCTGAGATCAGCTGTTCTCACCATCTCTCTGTGTCTAAACACACAAACTGCCGTGTCACGCTGCACAGTAGTACCACAGTCTGGTCAGAGTGATCACTTTAAAAGAGGACAACAAACAACCAGAGGGATTGATCTGGGAGAAGATCTGTGTACTCTGTTAAAGATATACTTGTATTTTCAAAGACTGAGGGGCTTCTCTTTAAAATGATTAGCACTTAGTGCTTAGTGTAACCTCCCATAATTGAATGTTTTATGAAATTTGTCATGTCCAAAGGTCAAGTTACATGCAGTCCACTTCCTCTGTGTTTTGTCAGCTGAGAGCAGAACCACAGGCCAGTACTGTGTCAGTGAAGTTTCACAAATATCAAATGTCATACAACTTACTAGAGATAACATTTTTTTTCCTTTATACATGATAGTTTGAGTTGGAAAGCCTTAGTGGAAATGAAGGAACAAATTCATGATGTTAGGTGCACTAAAGCAGGCAAGTTCAAGCAGCTGATGTACTTTTACAGCAAGTGGAAATAGCTAGTCTGGTTCTGGAGCTGAATATTAACCTCTATAGCCATAGATTAAAACTTTGTGTCCCATTTGTTTATTTTTTTACAGGAATGCTTACTTGAAAGCAAGATTGAGAGCAACAGCACCTTGAACTAAATGCTAATATCATAGACTGCATAATAAATGGGCATTAGTATCCATGGTGTCATCCATTTGTTTCTGAAATGGAGTGGGCTTTGAGTCCCCACACTATCAACTATGGAGCGCCCGTCAGTCATGTGAGCTGAGCTGTGCCTCTGATTGGGCAAAATTTGTTCTAAATATCTCTTAACCTGCCTAGTAAGAAGAAAAATTTACCTCCCTGTACAGTGTGTGCCGTTAGTGAAATAAGCTAATCAGATGGGAGACATTTTTTGTAGCAGGTCATAAACATTTTTATGTGCTATGAAAATGGCTTTTATTGGCTTGTTGTATGTGGTTTCCAGTACTTTGGACCAAGCCAACAAGTGGACATTTGATGGGCTGTAGATTTTAGCACTTGTCTTATATTTACAGACCGCAAGCTGCCACTTCGCCAACATTAAACAATGACTGAAAAAGACTGATAAGAATTTCATACGTTTTGAAAGATCAAGTCATGGGTGACATCACTGAGATGTCATTATACAGCTTTTGACTGCAACCAGTCTTTGTGCGCAGCTGGACTTGTTTTATCTTTGCACCTTCAAAGAAAAATAAGATTATTCTAACAGTCAAGCAACATTTCTCAAATAGTAATTACACTTAAAACCCCCATGATCAAAAGTAGACAGCATGGTTTACCACACACACTATGGTGACTGATGACAACAAACTGCACCATATCATCATCATAATAGATGTTTTAGATGACTGTTGCAACTTGTGTTCAGGGATCATTGTGTTTTAAACCCTTTCCACAATAAGGGTAACAAAATCAAAAGGGTGTGTGTTGAATTTGTGTCCATAGATCCAATCATTTCATCCAAGGCTTTAAGTTTTCACGACAAGACGTTTAAATTTTAGGACAACCCAATATCTGGTGCTTCTATTATTACAGCTGCTCCACACCTGTATGTCATGTGAAAGTATATATAGTGCCTTCCGTTTCAGTGGAATCAGGACCTTCACATGCCTCTAATGCAGGACAGAGAGGGAAATAAGCCCTGCCCTCAAATTATAAGAACAGTCTCATGCTAATCTAAAGCATCCACTGGGGACAGGATGATGAGAGATTACAGGACACGCCTTCATCCTGAACGTCCCCTCAAACAACCCCACACTACCCCTCCCCCCATGATGCCAACAACAAGCAGCATCTATGAAAACTGGTCATAATAATCAACGGGGGTTAACATCTGCCACAGCTATTTTGTTGAGACTACTTCAGTTTGTCTCTGATATTAAAACATTTTAAAATGTGAAACTTCATAATGAAAGACATATAGTGCTTTTGTTGTCGTCTTTTCACAATGGTTGAGTTGTATTTGGTATTACAGAGAAAAAGGCTGCTCTCTTTGTGAATAAGGAAACCCATGTTAATGCGTCACTAGGTCATATATCTGCCAGCCGTGTACTCTGGTGCCACAAGATAAGAGGAAGCTCTGTCTGGATGTCTTAGTGCATGAATGCTAACTACTGACCTCATATTAAAGCCTGCAGATGTGCTAACGTAAGGCCGTTAGGAACTGTTTACACTGCACATCTGTCAACCAGAATTCAGTGACGCTTAAACACTGTGGCACCACGCTCAGATAAAATGCAACAAGGGGGATCAAATGGTGATTTTGTTATTTGCTTACTTGAATTTAGATCACATGATCCAAATTCAAGTATTTTGTGTTATGTTTTTTTTATTTTTTGTTGCTCTTTTGGCTCTCTGGTTCGTATATTTTTTCAGTTTTTACTGTATTAATAAATGATCAGTGTTGTTGCTTTCTGACCTAGGAGAATAAGATAAGTCAAATCAAATTAAAATCTTTCACAAATTTGAGTAACACAGAGTGAAACAACAAGTCAAGGTCTGTTTGAAAGGAAACAAAATAAAACAATTGAACACCTTAAAAGTTCTCCAAAATGCTAAAAATGAAACGATGAGAACAGCATTTAACTTTGCTAGTTTTTGTTAGGGACAAAAAGCATGGCAAAACAAGTATTTTCCTATTTAGCTTGGGTCTGTTGGTTACTGGCTGTGCTATTTAGCTAAGTGTGTATGTTATTTCCAGTGTTACAGCCAGTCTCTGGTGGACTCTTAATAAACTGCAGTTTTTAGCACCACATAGGCTTTCATTTATGGATTGGATGAGGTTTGCATGAGCTCTAAAGGTTTGCTGAATGGTGTTATAGCTGTATCAGTTGCCTCTGAGCTTTAAGTTACATTTCCAGTGAACAGTCAACAGTCTCTTTATCAGTTAAAACATTTGCAAACACCTGTTTAAAGCTAGCTAACCAAAATTTGCCCATATTGGGTAAGGTTAGAGTCGTGAAGAAAATCTTGGGAACCATCAAAGGGAACTAAGTTCCTATGGGAGATAAGTTTTACAAGTAGGAGTAGAGTTGTAATCTAGCAGCAGAGTTTTCCTTCATAACAATATCTGAGTGCCTCAAATCATACTCCCTAAACATGTTTTATTGATGCTGTAAGATTTCCTATTTTGTCACATTATCAAAAGCTACAAATATTCTTTTATGGTATCATTGTGTTTTTCTGTGGCTTTTATCCTGCAGCTTTCAAAGAACAAACTTAAAGTCTAAAGACAGTGCTGCTGTTGTACAAACAGACTGAACAGTCTTCTCAGGTAAACTTTGGGTCACATTAGAAATCTGTTTGTTTTTTCTTCTGAAAATACAGAATACAGATTTTTTAGAGTGCACCTGCACAGCTTTACGGCTGAGCTAAAATCACTGAGCGTGACAAACAGAGAGGAGGAAATGAAAGGAAAGCAACATTTTCTTGGGTGCATGTGATTCATTACACTCCTGCACAGAAAAAACATCTTGAAGCACATCTGCTGACAGTAAACAATATGAATTTCAATAAACCTAACAACAAACACACACACCCACACACTCACTTCAAACATCTCATATTGTGAATGAGGGCTCCCTGAAGTACCATTCAAAGGCCATTTCCTCTTCTTTTTAACCATAAACTTTTTTTGTTTTTCTTTCCCCTGCTTAATTTTCCATCATTCCCTCACTCTTTCCAGTCCTCTCCCTTTTGAATCCTTAACATGCCACTTACTTCAACTCCATGACTGCTCTTTTCTTCTCTTCTCTCTCTTGTGTGGGGTAAAAACAAACACTGCTCCCTGTCATCTAATCCTTCCCATCTCTGATATTCGCTGTGGAGCAGCAGACAGAGAGGGGAGCACATGTGAGAGGCCTGAGCTGTTACAGTAATCCAAACAGACTGACAGAGAGGCAATGGGTGAGCACAGACAGGAGAAGGAGGGGAGGACGGGGAAGGAAGGGCCTGTCTATGGTGTAGCACAGGGACCAATCAGAGGGTGTATGAAGGCAGAAGGAGGCGGGCTTTAAGCTTCTGTGGCTACTCTTCAACCTCAGGAGGGCAAGAGTCCTGGAGCCATGGCAAGAGAAAGTGATAAGGAGTGACAGAGGACTGAGTGTCGCTGTGAGAAAAGTGAAACCATACTTGGCAATGAGATGATTCTTTTCAAGAACTGAGTCCACAATATTTCAACACTAGATATCCTTATCATTTGCTTGTTTGTTCTTTTTTGTGTGAAATAGAGAGACAAAAGATAAAATGAACTCTGATTCAAGGTCAACAATTGTATCACTAAGTCCAAGAAAGGCCCAAAGAGTGCATATGGTCCATTTTTCTTTTTCGCCAAATGGAATTACATCACTCCTTGGAGACATGGTTTAAATTGTCATCGCTAAAGCAAAAGTCCCTAAAGTCTATTGAGTCTATTGTTGAAAAACTAACACATTTTTCATTGTCATTCCCCAGAGTCCATGAAGTAAGACAAGGGCTGGGTAAAGTTTCAGTAATTGGCACAAGATGGTCCAGAAAATGACCTCAGAAAGCAGCAATTATCACGGGAATGATCACAACTGAGTCAGAAACAGAGCAAAGGTTGGTTAAAAGATGAAACCAGAGTTAAAGAAGCATGTTGCTGTTTGTCTCATTTGCCCTCTGGGGGGATTGGGTTCACTTGAGCAAAGCTGGTAAACAACATGACAGAGATGATGCAACAGAACCATGACTACAACTCAGAGAAGAAAAGAGATGAGATCTGTTTTACCCACAAATCCTTTTAACAAATAACACTTCTTGTTTCAGTATTTACAGGTGATACAAATCAAACCAAAATGTTTGTCCACCTGTTCATACAATTAAACTTTATGTTAAGACATATTAGGGTCTGTTTAGGCGCTGAGCACCTACCACAACACACACTTTCCCACACACAGTTACATAAATTTATGACATAAAACAGACACACTGGTCCTTTCAGAGTTCCTCATTTCTTGAAAGCTTTAATCTTATTGGGAGGCCACAAATAATGTTTGTAGTAATTATCTAAATACATCTGTTTTCCCTCTGTGCATCCACTCCTGCTTTAAATGGATTACTTAGAGCAGAACAGATGGCTCTGTGCATACACGATTCAATACCTTTTCAGCCTTTCTTTATGATATGTCACTGTCAGAGAGGTTGTTTCATTTTAGGTAGGCAAGGTTATTTTGACTATTTCCTTTCTCATTCCCTTCAGCAAAGAAAACATACATTCTTAAATTGGATGCAAAAGCACTAAGAAAACACTGACTAATGAAACTCAATACCTGTTTGCTTACATGTCCCATTTCAGTTCTTCTTTTCACCTCGTCATTGCTTTCTGATGAAAACAATAGGCTGAGTTTAGTCATCCAAACAGGACAGATTCATGTGCCACGGGATCTGGGATCTGGGATCTAAGGCTGTTTTGCCTTACGTTCACCACAACATGCCAAGTGGGGATGTTAAAAGAAGCAATATCCGGACACTTTAGTGCTTATTTGGGAGGGGAGGATAATGTGCATTACTTTGTGCAATGCTGATATCTCCAGCTGGATGGAGCATGACATGCACGCAAATTTATGACAGTGCTTGTTTAAGGAGCAGAAAAGGGAAGTCTGGAGGTTTGTTGAACTTTCTGTCAAAACTCTTTTGCCATGGGGTTTGAGGTGGGTTGCAATAAAAAGTCATTTAATCATTGCTAAGAGAAAGCCTTGATTAGGCTTCTACATTTCCACAGTAGTGTCCACCCACAGCATGGTTTCACTTAATAAGCCTCTCAGGACTCTTTGTACAGTCTGCACTTGACTGACAGCTACCTTACAGCCCTCTGGCTCTTCTTTGTGTTGCATCTCACCACGTGAAATTCCCACCATGATTCTGCCCAGCAACATCCTACCAGCACATATCTAAACAGTGTGAAATCATCTTTGTAGGTGTGCAGGAAGACCCAAGCAGAAACATTCAACATCTACCCCTTCCACCTGATAAAATGCAATAACTCTGCTTTTCTGTTTCACTGTATCTGTTTTTTTCCTCTTTCAAAGCATGTTATGTATTAGGGTTAAGGGGATTTGGACTTGTGATGGGCATTTTTTTTAACAGATAGTTGGTTTAAAAGAAAACCCCTTAAATATAAGATGGTTAATGCAGCTTTCGCATTGGAGCATTGAGAACATGGCTGATGCTAAGACAGACTTGGCTTAGCATAAATCCTAGAAAACGCGAGATAAGGCTAGTCTGGTCTTCATGTATCACAACCAATCTTAAGCTGAACCTTTCTTTAGTTTCACTTGTCCAGAAATAAATAAATAATTGAAATTAAATATTTATGTGAAAAAACAAGGTATTGATTTCAGAAATTGTGTGATTTCACATTTTGTCTTATTTTTAAAGGTCCCATAAATCACTCCCAAAAATCACTTTATTAAGCTTTTTAGTGAAATTTGTGGGTCTTCGGCTTTCCTCCCAGCCCACAAAATATGATATTTAATGACAAAAACTGTACTTAGTAGTGCTTGTGAATGTAAAATCCAATGAGCTGTCTGGATTTTGGGGATTTGCCGACGTCAGCGATTCCCTTTTTTGACCAATCAGGGGCAAGTATGAATTGATTGGTCCACCGGAGCAAATACCCCTGAACCCCCTCCCTGCCCACTCCTCTCCCCACTGCTGGAGAGAAATCTCTCCAGCAGCGGGGAGGAGAATGCCAAAGTTGAAGAGCCATCACTGCTTTGTTTTTGGCTGTAAACAGCCGCATAGTTCCATGCACAAGCTTCCCATCTCGGAAGAAGACAAGACTAAGTGGCTGGAGTTCATTTATCAAGGAAATGTGCCAGCTACACTCAGTAAAACTGTGCATGTGTGTGAAAGTCACTTCACGGCCGACTACTTTTCCAACTTTGGACAGTACAACAGAGGGCTAACGAATAGACTGGTCCTGAATTCAGGCGCATTACCAACCATCCACCAACAAACCTCGGACCCTGGAAATGTGAGTATTTTAAATACTGTGTGCTGTGGAGCAGATGTAAGAGCTTTTCCTCAGTGCCCCCCCTGTCTCTGTGTTAGCTTCAGGATGCTAACTGTAGCTGCAGTTAGCCTGTTGTTTTAGCCTGTAATGTTACGGTTAACAAACTTCACTGTTTTCTAAACATTGTGCACTCGAAACTCGTGGCGCCGCTCTCAGTGACGCGGAAGAGCGGGGAGGTAGCAGCAGTGGCTCATTTACATATGAAGGTCACGCCCACTAAATCAGACCGTTCTGAACGGAGGGGCTATGAGAGCCTGGAAACAATGCAGCTGTCCTTGATTTATTGGCTTTTTGGACCAAAATATGTTATAAAGACATCAATGATCCATATTAAACTGCAGAAAAGGAGCATAATATGGGACCTGTAAGTCATGTTTGATTAAAAATACTGCAGTAGACATGTTTGCATGCAAATCTGCTCATATCTAACCAAAATATTTAATGTTCACGCATGTGTATGAACACGTAAATACAGTTAATATTATTTTCCCCAAATTCCTCTTAATTCACATTAATTTCTGAAAAATTCCCAAGGAAAGTTTCCAACTTTGAGAATTTCTGCAGTTCTGCGACACTAATGCCAAACAATATGCTCAATAAGCAAAATAAAGGGCTTGGCTGATTTGACTGCACTGCGACTTCACCTCTGCTGCAAAGTAGTAGTTAGCCATGGAGCTAGCATTTACACAATGGCAGCTCCTGCTGCATGGCTTCACAGTTTCTTCTTAGAAACTGAAGTCTGGCTTCATGATGAGTACACCCATGGTTTATACAGTCCACTTTAGTTACCACACTGTAATCTCTAGGGCTGAAGAGATGCCAAAATCAGAAACTCCTCTGTTGGCCACTTGAGGTAAACTCTAAAAGTGGGTCAATCTGCCCAGACCCTACAGTAAAAAGACCATAGGCCTCAGGCTATGACCAAATTTATAACAAGAAATGATCTGTTTTGTCATACATATAATGTAAACAACCTGTCAGTTCAGCAGATCCATACATATATATACAAGAGTTAAGGCAGCATCTACTAATTAAACAGCTTTTTCATTAACGGAGCACCCTGCCTGAAGTGCTGTGCTTGTGCTCCAGTAAACGTTTCCACCCTTAACACACAAACACAGAGTCACTCCTTCAAATCCCTTACACTTAGACACACAGAGCTACTACTCCGTTAATAGTCACTAATCTGGCTGATGGCCAATCCTAATCAATGAGCTTTAACCAGCCAGTCGTAGTCGTGGAGAGACAGCATAGCTCACAGTACAGAGCTCATTGATCCTTTGGGGTTAAAGTGTCATGGGGCAGCAGGTCTGCTGCAGGCCTTTGGAAGACAAACATCAATAAAAACACTAGTTGACATTTACAATGGAAAGTTGTGTCTACCAATTAGGATAATTAAATGGTCACCTCACTATCCAACATCAACCACATATTCTGAATTACAGTGTTACATCAAATGGTGTTACTGTCTCTTCATTTTGTACTCCTATTAATGACAAAGGAACAGATTAAATCTGACCCAGGAGCTGGCCCACATGGTGACGCGCTTCGAGTCCTCCGATGCGCCCTGCTGTCCATTCTCCTGCTGCAGGGACGGCGGCTCTGACCGTCTCCGCTACCGGGTCTTTCCAGCACACTTTCCGCGGTGTTGGGGATCAGTCAGACCAATAAGACGGTGCGCCTTGCCCGCAGTGCATTCAAAGGCAAGGAGAGGCGCTCTTTTGATTGGTGAAAACAGCGCTCGGCTGTGTTAAACCCACTCACGGCTTTTCTCCTCCCTCTCTGCCATTTGCGCAGAGGGAGGCATGGAGGCATGGACGCGCTCCACTGCGCCTCTCTGCACCTTGACTGCACCTCTCTTGGCACTGCAGGAAACTTGCAAAAGGCGCTGGTCACACCCTGTCTGCATGGCGAAGGCCGGCGCAGGGCAGGTGCGCCTGCGCTTGCGCCTGGTCTATGAAATTAGAGCACTAAGTCTAAACAAGACTACTAAAAGTGCAGTATAAAACTAACAACTATCAGAGTTTAAGTATCTTTAAGTAAACTGAAGTGCATAATAAAACAGTTTTAATGTTAACTATCCCTGGCTCATTCATGTTATCTAAACAGGACCTGATACACATTTACTGTGATGCTAAACCGCAGCAAGTAGCGGCAGCTACTGGTGAGGAGGACTTGCTCTACGCATGATTTTCTTGCCTTGAGTATCTGCTGCTGGTATCAGCAGCCTTCATGAGCACCGACACCTTAAAAAATGGCTGGTATTGGTGTGATACCGATACCAATACCTGGTATCCGTACTCACCCACGGTAAGGGTTGGTCATGCAAAATGTTCTTTTTCTGTTGCACTTGAAGCGATAGGATTAGGATGCTGTAACTTTTTACATTTCCAGTTCATGCTTTGAGAGGACTCTGGTCTGTGCTTAATGGCTGAAAATGGACTGAGGGGTCCTTTTACTGGTCTAGCTCTGTCTGCCTTGTTCATGTGTACACTTGTAACTCAGTGTATATATGAAACAAACTACCAGAGTGGACTTACAGTAAGAGCTGTTACCGAGTCTTGATGTGTGACATGCAGGCATTATGACAGTTCAGCCAACCATGATGGAGAGGTTAAATGTACATTCAGCCTATTCAGTGACCCTCAGTCATCTTAGTCTCTGCTGGTGCACTTTCTCAATTGTCTGTATAATACCGTCACAGTTACAGCTCTGCAGCTGCACTGTACTGCAGAGGTGATGCAGTCTTTACTGCAACCCTTCTGACTTTCTGTTACCATAATTGGGTACTGCATTAAAACACCTCCAATGCCACAGTGACTAAAACTGCTTCTGTACAAAAACCATACATCAGACATCAGGGACAGCCATACCCCACACAGTCATGCACAGCCTCACACACAGTTCAGAAAGAAGAAAGAGAGGATGAATTGGACAGGAAGTGCAGACAGATTTGATTAAACTTAAATCCAACTATATATATTAGACAGGGTTTCCAGAAAAGAAAACAATAATGACACTTGGGGTATGTATAAAAAACCTTCTGGGAGCGAAAATGTATTACAACTAAAAATCAGTAAAGCATGGCAAACAGGACGCCATAAATAAAAACACTGATTCATCTTTGCTTTTTAGATGTTTTTAGGTAATAACTTCATTCAAAAAGTTCGAGAAAGATTCATTTTATTTTAATTAGCTCATTTTGCCATACTTGTGTCAGTGCCTGAATCATTTGCCCTTTGCTCCAGCCTTACACAAGTTCTCTTTCACTTAAAGTACAGAGTCCACTCAAGCTGATTTGATGCCAAAGCTACATGCACCTGCCGTGTGTCTTTCAACCATAGGCTGTAAAATTAATGACAAAGAATCCTTGACGTCGCTCGTAAAAAAGCAACAACAACAAAAAAATGTCCACATCTCGCTTAGCTCAAAGCAAGTTAGCAAAAAAACTGCTCCCCCTGGTGACTTGCTGCAGTATAGGTAAAAAATTTCCTCTATTCATTTGAATGGGGCTGTGGTCAAACTTAAAAAATTGAATTTACATTGTACAAATGTTTATTACATCCAGATGCTGTGGTGATATCAAGTTAATCTTGGGCTGTATTGTGTTAAAGTCGTCTTTTTTCTAAAAAGTCTGCTGTTGTTTTTGTTTAGTTCTTTCAGTAGTGGCAAGATTTTTGTCGTTTCAGTTTCAAATTCAGTTTCTTGAAATATCAACTTTCAAACAGCAATAAATTGAACGTACCCTTTGTGCACTTAGTAAGAATTGAGCAGGACGAAAGTATATGTGCATAAAGGGGCTGCCTAAGTTGCTACCGCTGCTCCACACAGATTCTTTACTGCACAGACTCTGGGTGGAAATTTTACAAGACGGTGGAGACAGGAAGGTATTTTGGCTTCAAAACCATAAAATGGTAAAGTACAGAGACACGCTGTCCATTCTATACACAGTCTATGGACGTCACCCATCTGTTTCTGGGACACAGTGTGTGCCCATAGAGAAATAAGCTAATTAGACATAAGATTGTTTTTTTTTCATTACACTGCAAATATGTTAATTTTTCTGTAGAAAACATCTTTTACTGGCTATGTGGTGTCTGATACGTCCAAAACCAGGCTCAAGCCACACTGTCTCACATATGGGGTTGCTGCTTGTTTCCACCCCAGATGCAAAATTAGCTAAGAAGCTAACAGCTGCGATAATATCCAAAAACCAAACAAATCTTTTATGCTGAGTTTAAGCTAGCAGTCTACTACTTGTAGCTACATGCCTGGATAAATTGAAACAAATAGGTTGATCTCTTACATTATAAAAAAGTTCACTGCACATTTCAGAACTTTTCTTAGAGGAAAATTCAGAGCAACAAATTTGAGGAAGTATATTATTCATGTAAGTTTAATGTGAGATTTATTCAGATAAATGGATGAAGGGCGCCCTCTCCCATCAGCAGCTGCAATGTTCAATCTGTCAATGAGATTCTACTCATTCTGTGCCTGCTGAGATTACATGAGGGTAGAGAGACAACCAAGCCTCAAGCTTTCTTGAATTATTTTTGGACTCAACATGTTGCCAGGTTATAGTGTAAAAAAAAGCAGTGCACATTCAAATTTGAGTTACATCTTATCTTAATTTAAAATTTGTCATTTTGTATAGTAACTACAATATTCAACAATGTCGTATGTCACACATTTTTCTGATTAAAACCGCCAAGTCAATCTATACAACAAACCCATTTCAGAGCGTGCACCAGTGCGCACAGAGGTTTAGATGCTGAGCCTCACATCCAGAGGCCTGACGCTTGTCATGCTAGAGGTTGGTCTTGATGCTATAAATGGATTATTCAAGTCGTCCACACTTACACATTACAGAGCAGCACACAAGCAAGCCTGAACAAATGCTCTTTGGCTTGACTTAATATGCGTGTTTCATGGAAATCAACAAATGAAATTCTTCATTTTTAAACTTTTTCAACAACATACACCGACCTCAAATACTCCTGTGGAAACAATCGGGGCATAGCGCGGATATTAATTCATTGTCAGCTCTACAACAACGCTCATTAAATTTGCATTCAACCACCTAAGTGCTATCTTTTCTGTGACGCACAAGGATGTCGCCTTACCGGACTTTCCCCTCTCCGTCCGTCTGTCTGTCCGTCTGTCTGTCTGCTGTGTTGGTCTCACCCTTCCTCGTGCGCACTGTCCTGTCTGCAGCTCTGCATGAACAAACTCCAGCTGCACCGAGCAGAGCCGCGTGCACTCGCGCCAGCTCACTTATTAAAGGATCCGCCGACAATAAAAGGGACCGCAGCCGGATGCAGTCAGAACTGATCCAGCCCGGAAACAAACTTCATCAATATTACATTCACGTGTATAAATAGCCTCGGCATCCATGCATTATTTCTTCTGTTTCCTGCGATGGTTATACAAGCTCATCTTTGTTCATATGTGATGCAACAGAGAAAGAAATACTTAAGTATATTACATTTTATGGGATATCCTGCAAACTAAAAATTACAACTTTGACCTTAACATTACATGGTATTGGGCAGAGCTGGTTAGTTATTGAAATTATCTGCAATTATTTTAGTTAACTCAAACACAAGTGATTTCCAAACAGTCTATGGCTTTTGATTGAAATTGATTGAGTCTTTGTGAAGAGTTGCAGACATTTCTGTAAACAAAGACGTAATTTCAATTTTTAAAAGTTTCTTTGAAAGATCACTCAAACAAAATGAGTTTTGAGCAGTTTTTCCGCATGCTACAACACTTCAGAAGACATCTTCTGGCAGTACCTGCTCCAGCATCATCCATTAGCACAAAAAAATCATGCAATAAAATCATTTTGCTGCATTTTCTGAGCATAGGTGAATGCTGAATAGTGACCCAGCTTTTCTTCATAAAAAGAAATCCAACCGTAGTTCATGCACTA
The DNA here is from genome assembly GCF_033239565.1 of Halichoeres trimaculatus. Taxonomy (NCBI): domain Eukaryota; kingdom Metazoa; phylum Chordata; class Actinopteri; order Labriformes; family Labridae; genus Halichoeres; species Halichoeres trimaculatus. The sequence continues at coordinate 23,288,643 of NW_027437180.1, forward strand.
AAATTCAGTGTAAAAAAATACCCTGGTTGATGATCTTTTAACAAGTAGACCACCAGGAGAAGGCGGTATCAGAGCAACACTGTTTCAGAATAATTAAAAAACTTTCACAGACCTTTTTAAGCTCCTTCGAGGAACTTTAGTGTGTCAGTTTTTGGTGTACCCTGTGGACAAATTAGTATCTTTTATCTCTGAACTTATCTTGTCCCGTACATGTCTAAGTAGTGTTTTAACAAAAAGAACAAAGAAAGAAACAAAAAGATTGCCCATGTTTTATTACGTCAGATGAATTACTCATCAAGCTGGGTAAGATAACTCTTTATGCTGAATATCGTTGATCATGTTGTTTAATGCCCATGCTGCACCTGAGGATTCAGAAACTACCAGTAAACTTTCAGCAGAGAAAAATGCAATCATCATTCTTTGTTTGTTGGAAGCTCATACAGAGGCATCAGTATTAATTTCAGTCTGATTTATGACCAGCTAAAACTCCTCGCAGGAGCTTTAAGTGGCTGTGCCAAAACAAGCTAACCTACTGCTTACTTATATTTAAATGATTGATACAGCTCATGTAATTCTTTTCCATGGAAATTAATGTACCTTAAATAGACTCAAGATAAGTGCTCAAGATACACAGGTATGTATTTACTTAAAGTTACAAGAACATTCAAGTAAAAAGAATAATAAAGTCAGCACTGCTCTGCTCCCAACAGGACATCCCAGCTCCAGTACTAACTGTGGATTCCAGTTAAGCCCCTCCCCTCTTATGAGGGAGGCTGTTGCTGTGACAACCCTGCATTATGCAGCTGCCCATGAAAGAGTCTTTTCAGATTAAAAAGAGAAAAGAAAAGAAACAAGTTATTTGCATTCCTTTTCCATTAAAGATTTTGTGTGATAGAAAAAAAGGCGCGATGAGGTTTATTGTCTGGTTTGTATCAGAGGAGGAGGAGGAGAAGGAGGAAGAGGCGGGTAGGGTGAACTTGATGCATCTGAAGGCCTCACAACTGCTTTAGAGAACTATGCTGTGTGTGTGTGTGTGTGTGTGTGTGTGTGTGTGTGTGTGTGTGTGTGTGTGTGTGTGTGTGTGTGTGTGTGTGTGTGTGTGTGTGTGTGTGTATAAGAGAGAGAGGGAGTCAGTCAAAGGGCACCTGCTTAGCATGCGCTGCACAATCACAGGCTTGAAGCAAAGATTTCCGTTATTTTAGCGTCCCACCTCTATTTCAAAAATTAAACTCAGAGCTGTGAAATAAACAATTAATGTCCAACCAAACCAAGTTATGGATCCACTGCAGCCCTGTCTATCAGTTGTAAGAATTAAACACACACATAATGAAGCAGGCTGTAGAAACTCAATACTTATGATTAAGCTTTGGATGCCAGGGGGGAATCAATACTTTTTCACCATGAGAAACTCAAATAAAAAAAATAAATAAGAGCATCAAAGAAGAAAAACTCAATAAAAGCTGCAACAAACTGTATCACAGGTTTCAGTTAGACCTCATCACTCAGACATTTAGAATTAATTTTACATTTGACCATGATTTGGTCCTGCTGTGGTCTCAGCTGCCTGCACCTGCTGTCATTAGTCCAACAGAGCATGCAGGATTAGCACAGACTACGCTGAATGGCTGCTGAATAATTGACCAACTTCTTTGTCTCTTTCACACTGTTTTGATCAAACATATATATTGGACCAGTTTGCAATGAAAGTTTGATTTGGAAGAGCTTATTTGGAGCCCCTTTCCGCAGCTGACCAGTTTCAGAAGCTGCAGTGAAAGGCCAAGTCAAAGAGAGATTCAGTATTTAGAAAGAGAGAGCATTGAAATCACAGAGTTATCACAGATGCTTTTTATTTTGAGTAGATATACTTTAGTCTCTTCTGCATCAACTCTGACACAGTTACAGCTTGTAGCATTAAATCAAGGTCATTTAGTACAGATATTACTATATTAATTCTTTCAGGACACTGTATGTTATTACATATTTTAATAGTCCCAAAATGGCTTTCTGTTTTAAAATATTGATGTCCACCAGCAGCCTTAGAAACACTCTGATAAAATGGTGGAGTTCCTCCCTTAAGCTCTGCTGCTCTAGTTTTCTGCTGAATATTAATTTAATAAACTGTAATGTCTACACCCATCAGTATCCAGAGGTATTTAAAATCACTGATCCAGCTTACATCTTATAATAAGTATCTTGTATAAATAACATTTAAGTAATGGGGCAAAGATGAATACCAACTTAATACAGCTGCTGGTGTACATATTGATGGGCAAGTTTTTAATCATTGCAAAGATTGAATGTTAAGGGAAACTTTGAAATTTGTGAAATGTGATACTCCTATAGATTTTAAGTGTATGAGTTTCTGTAAGAGTAAAATATGTTCAGTATAAATGAGCTAAATCTGGACCACTTTACTTTGGTGACGGCAAGAGACGAGAAACTAGGAACACTCATATTTGGAGTCAAGCTGCTAATTTAGGATTATTCAATGCAAACATGACTACAGATATATTTAGAAAAGCTAGCAAGTATAGAGCAAACTGATTCTTTTCCCAGTGACTTTGCTTGTGATTGGTGGTAATTTGGTTTGTAGTGAGCTAGGGATGGGAATTGATAAGATCTTGTCAATACCGATGCCCTTATTGATTCTGGTTATCGATCTGATACTTTATCGATTCCCTTATTGATTCCTGTTGTGAATTTTCTTGGTACAAAAAGTAGCTTTACAGGTTTTCTGTGTCAACAACATTTAGTTGAGTTTATACTGTAAGTGAATAAAATGTAATTGGTCCCTGAGTCTGGATATTTCTGGGCATAATTATACAAAAACAGGTAAAAATTGCACACAATGTGACGTTGATGTACTGTGTTGTAATATATTAATAATTCAAGTAAGCCCTCTAGTGTCTCAAAGTGGTTATTGCAATGGTCTAAGTTGTTTGGAAGCTTTCCGTAGTTATGAAGTCAGCTATGGACCTTTCAACTGCCTGTTAGCTTTTGACATTTGAAATTCTCAGTATTTTTTTTACAAAGAGTTGATGTGATATGTTTCTGTGATGAAAGTTGAAATTCTATTCTGAAGCTGAAGTTATACTGATGTATGCTAGCTGCTAGCATATCAATGCAGTTTCCAATATACGTTAGCATCAAGCTTGCGCTATTTTGTTATTTTGGTAAAGCAGATGATTTATACCATTTCAAATGTACTGAATATGAATCTCCTGAGAGAGAGTAATGTACATTTCTTTATGAAGTCAGATCTTCAGTAAAACTTCAAGCTAAAAATCCTGAATCGATAAGGGAATTGATAAGTTAAGCACAAAGGCTAACAATATCGATATCGATGGATTAAAACATTTCTCAACAGGAACCAGTTTTGGATTCTCATCCTTATAGTAAGCTGAAGAAAACACCAGGCAAAACTCAAGCAAATTAGCCATAAAATCCTTATACAATTATCTCTACAAAGGGCTTGTATAAAGCTCTGATAGTCTGTGGTGAATTTTGAAACTCAGCATGTTGCGCTGTTATGGTTATAAGTCTGAACTCTGAAAGTTGCTAAAATAATTTCCCAGAGCTCAAGCAGGTATCTCTACGAATACCATGAATGCAAAAGTTTAAGTTATAACACGAAAGCAGCAAAATGTCACATTTAAAGCAAGCTAGACAAACAATATTTGTCATTTGTAGCATTAAGTCCCATTAACTGCTCAACAGATTGGAAGTCTAGGTAAAAAGTTGATACTGCAGGCAGGCTGACAATTATAAATCAGTTAACATAATTTCACTCAGAGTTATAATCAGCTCTACTTCAGCATTGTACAGCCCACTATGTTAAAAACATTGTCTAAACAGGAAAAGGAAGCAGTTCATCACTTTAATGTAGACTGAAAAACACTGCCTCTTACCCCATGTCTGTTTCCTCCTGTTTTTCTCCTCTGTTGTTTATCTGTGCGTCTCCAGGAGCCTTACAGTGTCTTGATTTCACCATGTGTTTTTAGATCTGTAACAAGGAAGAAGCAGAATCAGTATCGGAAACATACTCTTACCTTTTCCATGAAAAATGCTGACTTTCTTTTTGTTTTGATCTTTATAACTCATAAAAAGTCAAAGTGCAGGTTTTTCTATGGACTGTTCCTCTGTATATTTCACACTGAAGATCCCTGTAACCACAGTGTGATGACTGACTGTGTGTTGATAATATGCTGCAGAGGCTGGAGCACACACATGTAGCATGTATGTTTAAAGGTTATGATTCAGTGAAGAGGATCAGGAGTGGCAGTGTGACCTTTAAAAGAGCTGGAAGAAGGGTCATGAATGGACCTCATAGTAAAACTTGAAACTGGCTGAACAACTCATCATTGGAGCCTTTAGGTTGCATGGTAGGGAGAGTGCATTTAATGGATCAAAACACAATGTCCGAAGAATTTATTTTCAGCGTTATCACCCAGAAGCCACTGCTGTCTTAGTGCGCTCACAAACACACACAGAAGTTGTGACTCACCCCTTCCAGGGATGGTCCCACTGACACTTCCTTCCCATCCAGGTTGCTTTCTGATCCCTCATCTTTGCTGCATGACGCATTTGGCAAGCAGGGGAACATCCTTCAGTCCTTCAACTGCTCTTAAACTCATCCAAAAAGACTTAAAAACAACACAAAAAGCTCCCTCACTAGACGAGGATGTAACAATCAGAGTGAGAGTAAGGATCGTGCTCCTCAGGTGTTAGGTTGAGCTCAGGATAAGGAGGGATTGAGAGGAGCATAATCCCGAGCACATGGCTACTGCAACTTTATCTACAGATAAACGTGCCAAGTCACGAGTTCTACTCATGCTGTGAAAACACTGAGTAGGAACCATACAGGACACTACTGATACCTTTCAATACACAGAACCATTAATACTCTCTATGTGAAAGAGAGAGAATAGAAGACAATGGGTGAAAAATGGTCTTACCGTAAAGGACTCCTCTGGGAAACTCTTCTTCTAACAAAACATTACGGTTTGGAGAACTTAGGTGGCCATTCTGGAAAGTACAAGGTCGTCCCATGAGCTTCTCATCAGATTGGAAGATTGATACCCAGATTCAACAGAGCCATGTTGTTATACTATGTGAAGAATGTAGTTTGGCATTGTCTTGCAGAAATATGGCAGGTCCCTGAAAAAGACATTGTTGGGGTGACAGTAAATGTTGTACAGCAAAGAATAGTTCATCAATTATTTCCAAAAATAAAAAAGTAATGTCTAAAACGAGCCAGAGGACAGTTTTATCCTTTACTTCAGTCCATCTTCAATAGGCTCAGGTCCTGAGAGGTCATCTGCATCATGTTTAAAGACATACATGGCTGACAAAATCCCCAGCTTCTGTACAGTTTTCCACATGTGAACATTACTCTCTAAACTCTAAGGGTCTAAGCATAATTTTATGAAACAATGACATTTTTCAGAATTAATATTTGATGTAGTGCCTTTCCACTTGCATTAACCAATCATGGAATTAAGATGATTTACTAATCATCAATATCAGTTTCATATATATATATTTCACATATATGTATATTTGAAAAATGCAAACGCAATGTAATGTTTAAGTTACTTAAACATAACAAAATAAGAATGGTTTGCCCATAAACAGAACTTGCTAAGGAGCTGAACTCTGGTCCTGTTTTGCTTCAGGTTGTCTTTAACTACCTTATTCTCATCCCCTGCTTTAAAACTGCACCAAAATGTACTCAAAAATAAATGTAAACGCATGAAACTGCAAAAAAGCTCAAATGCTGTTGTCAAACCTACTTAAAAAGATGGCCAAGGAGAAGAGAACGGTCACTAACACAACTGATTACACATGAAATGCTGTGCTGCCCTCTAGTGGCTTTGAGGCTGCGGTGACGCTCTCACGGTTAGTATAATCATCTATTTAAGATATTCTTGTTTATTTTATACCAAAGGTTGTTCACTACACATTGCTCTACTTATAATTTTGATTCAACAACTTTTTTTTAACAAGAAAATCTTAAGATCTAGGGAAGTTTTAAACCTACCTGTTTAAGCCAAAATTGACGACCACTTATTTAAACTGTAGTAACATACTTCAATGTCAAATGCTGCACCCTATGTGTAAGTGATAGACAGCAGGATGCGACTTCTCTGCTGAATACTACTTACTGTGTACATGAAATAACTGGAGAAACGAACCAGTGCTGCTTTGTCAACAGGTGGCGCCAAATTCTGCCCAAACTTTATACTTAAAGCCTTAACTACTGTAAGTCCAACCATCTACATGTTTATGTAACAGGGTCCTTTATGCATTCAGTGTTATATCAGATCTATACATGGGAATGCTAAAATGGTTAATGGCCATTGTTTTTGTAAATGATAGAATTATTGAGATTTAAACAAATAACTCAATTAAGATTTCTTTCTAGTTCAGCCTTCTGGCTTCCGTCAATATTGAAGTTATCCCATAGATGGTTGCATGTTTGTATATCATTCAACCCTAATTCAGCCTTTAGCTTTAAAAACGGAGTAAGAATAAGAATCTGTTTAGAGACACACTGAGAATTTAAGCTTTAAGTTTACACAGCAACATGTGACTTTTATTCATTTCTTGGATGTCATTTTCAGAAATATGAACCACAGAAAAGTAACAACAAAAATGCAGCCCTGTGGCCAAATGTTCAGTGACAATCAGTTGCTCAACATAGTGATCAGTCTTTTCTTTTTTTTACTGTGAGTCCTCAGATTGATTGAAGACCAGACAGAGCAGAGCAGAGCTCTTGCGGAGCGGTGGACCTCCTGTTGAATAAGCTACAGAAGACAAGATTCTTTTCATAAAGCCAAATAAAAACAAACCAGATACTCTCACCTGTGCATGGAGGACATGGTTGGGAAATCATAACAAAAACAAGAAACATTTTTAATGATTTGGTGAAGAAAAGCAGAGGAGGCTCATATCGGAGAACAATGAGCAGCCCTGCAGGAAAAGATTAAAGAAAACACATCTGAATTCTTCATTAGTGATCACATACAAAAGTATTCACATGAAACAATGCACTTCTCTACATATCATTACACAGAATTGACCTTTTGCTTTGCAGGACTTTTAGTAAGTAGCAGTTATTGATGTTTGGACTGTAACCATGGTACCTGACCCTTCAACAAGTGAGCTGTAGTAAAAAGGGCGAGAGAGTATTCAAATTCCTCAGCAGAAAAGCCAGTCACATGTGATGTAAAGGGCATCCATTGTAATGCTGGGGGGTTGTTAAAGGGGTGGCAGCAGGGGGCATTGTGGCATACACAAAAGACAACTTTAAAAAAAGAGAGAGCCCATGAGATCAGGACGGATTGTACAAACTGTGTGAGTCGACAGCTGAGAGATAAGTCAGTGTGTCCCAGTTTTTAGACTTATACATGATACAAATGTAAAAGGAGATAACACCACAAGTGTACCAAGTGATATTGCTTCTTTTTTGTTTTATTTACGGAAGTTTGAATTTTAATATGTTTGAGTTGGAGGATAATAAATTTTAAAGCTCCTGTGACAAATTTTAAACTGGATATTAAAAAGACAGAAAGCAATGCAAATGCACATTTCTAACCTAAAGAAAAACTAACAAGACTATCAACAAGTGGGGCCACTACTTCTTTACAGTTATTTTTAGTGCCTGAAACCACTAACGGAGGGTAGGTTAGTTGGCAGACTCTGCTCATCAAGACTTTTGATACAAGCAAGGATTATTTTGGGGTGATTGAACTGTTAAAAGAGAGCAAGGTGGGATTGTGTGTAAGAAGTATTTATTACTCATGAACAGGAAAAAATCAGGGGGCAGCAAAGTTCTTGGCAGGAGCTTCAGCTACTGTCTTTAGTATGATTTTTTCTCCCCATCCCTCAAATCTTCTTTTTTCCTTTTTTCACCTCATATGAGCAATTAATTACAGGATAATGGAAGTAAAAGCTGGTTGAAGCCTCCAAGTGTTCAAACGATTCTCCATAGAAATAGATGTAAATTTCGGCTGCATGCAGACCACACACAGAGTGTAAAGTCACTCTGGGCCCTTTGTGACATCTTCATTTGCATTACAGGGAACAGGAAGACACACAGCATGACAACACACTGCAGGTCAGGACTCTCAACATCTGATGATAGATACAGACTCTTTGATCATACTTAAATGTATACAGTGAGATCATATATTACACATTTTAGTGCTATGTAAACATGATGATGGTCAGAAAAATACTGTCTTTACATTATGTACAGGGTGAACCACTGTTTCAGCTTAGCGTGATGGAAAAGTTTCCTTTTTTACAATTCAGGAGCATGTACTGGTGATGATTGGCTACATTAAGCTTTAAGGCAATGACTAGTTGTGTGTTGTTGCCATCAGGCAATGGCACAAATGCGGTTAGAAAGGCAAGTGGTGTGAAATGGTCAACAGAGCTGAATTAATCTCAAGTAAGTGTCTTTCATTCATTTCATTAAAAATCACAGGGCTAAGCATCAGTTAAAAAGATCAACAAAAACTACGAAGTCTGAAAAAAAACTTTCTACACTTTAGAGAGTTCAGAATCATCACAGACTCTTCTTGCCATGAGAGAATAAAGAGTTGTGATGATTTCCCAATTTTTTTCTTCTTTTATCATTCTTCACTGTATGACAAGAGCTAGAAGCCATTTGAATTAGATGTTATATTTAGCTACTTATCCTAGCATTCAGCCACATACTACTGTTAGCCTGGGAGTGTCTAATCTCTATATCTCTCATTGCTTTGTACACAAACTGAAACATTTGGTGCTCAGAAATGAAACCAATGCAACACTGTCAAAAACTGTAGTTGCTCAAATGCCCACCTTAGGCTGGTTCCCAAAGCCCAGGATACCCCAAGCCATAAAAACCAACATAACAATGCCTGGTATGTCTGAATAAGTCTAGTTTTACACACTGGACCAGGGTTTTTATTTTTTATTTTTATTTTTTTAAATAACTTAAATGTTTTAAAAATATGAAGGGAAAACATTGTACGTAGTTAGCCAAAACTTGGGGCACAGCTATGACTGATCAGCAGGCTGTTAGCCAGTGAAAAAAGAATATAGTATGTCCATCTTTTATATAAACTATGACTGTACAACACAATCTGCTGGTAACATTTTCTAGCTAGTAGTAATGTTAGTTTAAAAGATGCTGAATGCTTAGGCCCTCAATCAGAGTCCGAAAACGGACTGTTTGTACTCATGGATATAAAAATCTATTAGCAGTGTACATGCATTACAAAATGCACAAAGAGAACTATTTATTGAGGACTGAATGAAGCCTTTGGAAAAGTGTGGCAATGCTGAGATATACGGCAAATTAGATTAAGGCGACACAACATTTGTAATTTATATCCCTGTTTATACGGGTTAAACATGTGCAATTTAAATTTGTTGGCTAAAGGGTTTCCTGGGAATTCCCCAGACATGTGACATTTTGGATCTATCTCGCTTTTATGGTGTTATTAGTCAACTTTTTTTTGCAGTTGTAATCTGGCTAACGCTATAGCCAAATTCGCCATTCCAGGGTGGTATGTTTTTCACTGCAAATAAAGCAAAACAAATTGGCCTCCTATTGGCAAAGAAAGCATTATGTCAGGGTTTCTCAAAACATTGACCCTTGTCTGCAGTGATTTGTAGCATCTGTTTTGGTTCTCTGGCCACTTTCTCGTCAAAGAGGCTGAACTGACCAGTAACTATTAAAGTGTCTCATCAGCCCTATGTTAAAAAATGAAACAAAGAAATTGTTCTTTTAAGTTTTCAACCAATAACCTCTCGCAGGAGGATAGCTTGTAATGACTAAGACAGGAAGTAAAATTCTGACTTGATAAACTGCTAAAAACATTCTTATTTTCCCTAGAGGAATTGATGGTTTAGAGAAATACCAACAAAACAGCAGCAAGTGTTCAAATATCACCAAATTTAGATGCTCAGCCCTGAGACTTAAATGCAATAAAACATGAGAGGCACAAAATGTTGCTAAGCTCATTTGTGACCAGTTTAGACAAGTCTTGAAAGTCAAGAAAGGTGCAAGCCTGTAGAAAACATGAGATAACAATATTCACAGTAGAGGAATCATGTCAAACTGATCATGAAATGACTAATGTTCATTTCATTGTGGTTTCAGGTGCTTTCAATGCTTTTCTTTCACAGCATTGGTGTTGATCATGTGTTAGCCTACAGTGTACAGGAAACTTTTCCTACGTGCATGTCTACTCCATGATAATATGGAGGAGTTCTAACACATTAACAAACTACAGACACATAAAAACACAAGGTACGACTAGTACCACAGTTGGTTTACACTGGCCTAAAACTGTGACACTATACATTGTAGTAACATATGAGGAAGTTTTAAAAAGTGACATTGCAGTTTAGACCATCATCAGGTTTTGTCAATGCATGCTCTCTCAGCAGTCTACATTTTTCTGCTGGTTCAAGGCCACTGCGATCTTTCTGAGGTACAAATCAAAAGAAGCAACTTAACAGAGTGATAACCTACAGTAGATTACCTGAAAGACAAAAGACACTGTAACAGCAGCAAGTAAAGGTATGAAAAGTTGAACCCTGAATGAAACAGACACTGAAACCCAGTCTCACGCTGTAGAGCCATTTAGCAGCAATGTAGTCAGTAGTGTTTGACATTGACATCCATCGGACACTAGCATGTGCAGTACATAGACAGCTAAGCGGGCAAAGAAAAAATAATTTGCCATTTGTCAGTTAGCCTAGGTTCCCCTCCACCTTAGACACAAAAAAGTGTTTACAGCAGTTTGTTTTTTGTTCCCCCACAGGAACACATTCATTGCATTTTGCTCTTTGCAGTTCATAAACCTGATATTTAGTCAGCTACAGAGGGACCAAAGAAGGCGAGAAAGCTTTGAGTTTTCTTCATAGATTAATGTCTTTTGCATGTTATGAAAGTATAAGTGTGCACTTTGATGGGATAGAGGAGCAAATCTGAGTGTACATCAATCTCAGGAGAGAGTCTGTTTATCTTTCAGTCTTTATTTAAGTCAGTATCCACCTGGTTTGTTTTATTTCCAGCTTGGTTTAGCACTTCTGCTTGGTGTCACAGACTCTCTTGCCTGGACTGCCTTTTCTGAGGCACCACTGGTCTTTCGAATGTCATCACGCATGTTAGGCGTTGGGGGAGTCTCACTGGCTGAAGCGCTGCTCTTCGATACTTTCACGCTTTGTACCCGTCGCAGGTTTGTCCCTTGTGGGCGCTCTTCACTACTAGGAACTGTAGGTGAGAACCTTGTCTGCTTCACCGAGGTATGCCGACCGAGAACTAAGGGTGTGCCAGAGGGGGTGGAGGGAAGAGCTGGGGGCGCCAGGTCCTTCTTTGTCCTGGTAGTTGAAGCTACAGTGTTTCGAGCAAAGCTGGGGATATCAGAGGTGTTTCTGGCACTGACAGTGTGAGAGCTGCTGTTCTCAGAGGAGGCCCCAGCCTGAGCCTGAGCCTGGGCTTGAGCCTGAGCTAAGGCTCTCATGGTGGAGCGGCACATTTTCTCTTCTGGTGGAGGCTTGGGGATATTCCTCACAGGTTTGGTGCTTGGTTTGTGGACAGAAGGCTTTCTCTGAGTTGCATCGTGTGCCCATCTTGAAATGGTGCCGGCAAGACCACTCCCCCTCTGAGACTTTGACTCATCTGGAGGCAGGCTAGAGTGCCGAAGAGGTCTCGTGGTCTTCTCACTCCTGCCCCTCGGTGGTGTGCTCTGGTCACGAAGAGGACGACGCAACTCTCCACCGTCATGCGTGGAAGTTTTCTCTGTCCTCTTGACGCTCCCTGCCCTTGTTATCTTAGAGATGGGCAAAACTTTTCGCATGCTTTGGTTCTCGGTGCTGGTGAGTGTCCGCACACCACGACTTCCACCTAATTTAGTAGCTTTGCTGGTTTTAGTCTTTGTATGGACTGGTTTTCTGCTGCTTCTTTGCACATCTTTCTCTGCACCTGGCTTTCCCTCTGCAGTGTCACAGCTCTCTGTGTCCCACTCCTCTGTGGCAGCAGACGGAGCCATGGATGCTGCATGCACAAATTTGGGCTCTGAGAACTCATTGGTTGAAACAGATTGATCGTTGGGAGACATCGAGTCTAAATTTGAGGACAGGGAGCTTGGATCCTGCTGAGTTTCTTGATCTTTGCTCTTGAAGTGAAGTCCATCTCTGATTAGAGATGAGCTGTCAGCCTCAGAGTAATCAAAAGTGACAGAGCAGTCTGTTTCTGTGCAGTCTAGGATATAAAACAGTCGTGTCTTATTGGATGCAGATGCAGTATCTAGAGGCAGAGGGGTATCACAGGTTGTCGATGACACTGTGCTGTTGTCTTCTTCTTCTTTTTCTCTACCAGGATAGATACCTCCCTGTTGGGCAAGATCTGTTTTTCCTCCCCAGACTTCCCTGGGATCTACTCCTCTTTCCATAACTTTGTTACACACAAGGTTGTACTGTTGGTCCTTTTCTAGATCTGTCACCACAACATCCCCCTGGTTCACAAAAAGCATATGATTACTGTTATTGTTTGGACTTGGCAGGTCAAAAGCTTGAGGACCTGGAACCAAAGTGTGCTTCTCCACATTAATGTTCATGTGGCTGGTAATTGTTGGGTTTGGAAGGTTGACAGACTTCTGAAAGACACAAAATGGGCGAGGCACAGGGCTGCCCTCAGATAGTGAAGAGTATTTGTTGTTGTTGACGTTGTAGGGATCGTTATCATTTAGACCAGGGGAAGAGAACATTGCCAGAGGGCTGATGGGCTCAGTTTCTGCATGTGGAGATGTCACCTTTCTGTCACGGTCCAACTCTCGGTTGTCGTCCTGTGCAAGGATCCATGGGATTGTCCTCCGCTGGACTGCACGGCCTGTCCGAGGTAGACTGTTAAATTTGGAGTAGTCCGAAGGATTCCCAGAGCCTCCAAATATCTCCAGATATCCTTTGAGTTCTCTGTCTGCTATGGAGGTCATGGTGTGACGATGGCGGCGGGCACTGGCAGAGCGTCCCATTGGGCTATGTGGACTCTGGGACCTCTGCTGGAAAAGGTCAAGCAGGCCTTCCTTGGTGAGCATCCCCACATCGTTCTCGCTGCTGCTCCGGCCAAAACCTCCACTCTGATCTGCACCCGACCAAGCAAAACGCTTTTCCTCCAGCTCCCTCAGACGACGCTCTCTGGCTGCTTCCTTTAATTCACGATCCACGTTGTCCTAAAAAAGAGGAAGGTGGAAAAATTTGGAGGCGAGCAGGAACCGGAGATCTGACATCACACTAGAAGAATCATTCATCTTAAAACTCCTTCTGCATTCAGATTCACTGAGCTTGGTAGATATTAACTCATCAACTTGGGTCCTAACTTTGCCGCCAGGCTATCTTTAAATTTTAAAAAGAAACGGAGCTTGGCAAAACTTGCTGCTCTGAATCTTGTGTCATGATGAAACTGAATTTAAGCCCTGTGGTGAAGGAGCTGGTCTTACAGTGGAAAGTTTTTTTTTTTATAGTATCGGGTAGGAAATAGGAAACAGCTGAGAGTGGAAATAATTTTTAAAACAATCAAAAGGCTGAAATTAACAAGGACCCTGCCCCTGAAACTAACCTTAACAGCCTTCTTGAACTTGATGCAGAAGTCTTGAAAGATGCGAAAGCACTCGTCCAGCTTGAAGGTGTCCTTGTCTTCACAAAAGAAATCGATGAGAGTGTTCCCCTCTTTCCGCAGATCCAGTCTGCGTCTCTTCAAGTCCTGCAGCCTCTGAGTTGAACTCTAAGACAGGACATTTTTTATTCATTAAGTGTCTCACACTTTTATGGATGGCATCATCTATAGGACATGAGTCAGCAATGTACACTGGCCTGGATCCAATGTTCTGTATATGTAATGTATTACATAACTACTGCTTCACCTGCAGAAAGGGCCCAAGCTGCTGCAGCAGCTCCTCGTCGTCTTGAATCTTCTCCTCCAGAGATTTTATCCGAACATATAAAGAAGAAAACTCCACTTCGATGTTTTCCACTGAAACCCTGGATGAAAATATCACAACAGAGAGATCAGATCAGAGAAATACGTTACACTAAACATAACGCGTATAACGATAAAATTGCTGACACTGTTTAGTGACATTATTGCCTAGTTTTATAATGCTGTCAAAGTGTCATCAGTTAAATGTGAAGATATCAGGGTTGTAAAAAATATATTCAGCTCTCCTGAGGGGAGAAGGAGAGGGTGGGAGGAGTACTCTTGTTTCTGGTGCAGGAGCTGTGCTGACTGCATTCAGAAATGACCTTGTGAAGCTGACAGAGCCTGACAGCCTTCAGCTTCACACTGCGTTCTGGAAATGACTCTCTAAGTGCTGCACTTAGGTTAGATGTCAGCATGTGTAAAAACTCTGGTAATGGTTGAGAATTAGATCACACGCAACAAAAACAAACCTAAATTTAAATCAAATTATTATAAAATAACTGCACGCTACTAATGTATCCCTAATTTTTTTGTAGGTCATTTTGCCAGAAGTTAAGACACAATTTTATCTTAACTTTTAATGGCACAGAGTTACTGTTGCTACAATCTTTGGGCCCATCCAATATCATCTCAAGACACCGTATGACTCTGTAAATGATAAAAAAACCTCTTAGTACTTAAAGTGAAGCCAGTTGTCTTATTTGGTAGTGTCCGTTTCACTGTAAATGGTCAGTGACACAGAGACTTTATGCAGCTTATGACATTTATATGAGCCATTCAAAAGATATTTTTATGTGACAAGAAGCTCACAAGTAAATCCATTAGTTTGCTAAAGTGATTTGTCTCTTGATCTCCTACAGATCTTTTCTCTGGCACATCCCAGGCTGTGGATACAGCATTGGTCAAAAGTGCTCCAACTACAAACACACAGCCAATAGATACTAGAACATGTAGTAGAGCTAAACCGAAAACCCCTAAGTACAGATTTTAGATTTTTAGGTAGAAACCGAAAATTGAATTGTACA
Organism: Halichoeres trimaculatus; assembly: GCF_033239565.1. NCBI lineage: Eukaryota > Metazoa > Chordata > Actinopteri > Labriformes > Labridae > Halichoeres > Halichoeres trimaculatus. The sequence continues at coordinate 23,303,646 of NW_027437180.1, forward strand.
GCACATCTCTTTCCCCTGTGATCGAAACTGTAAATGTGAGAATTGTAGGACAACTAGAATTTCAGTTCTTGGGTACTGATACAAACCACTGGCCTGCCATGAACTGACCTATTCACATTTGACAAGGGGCTTCTCAGTTAATTTGTGTATGTAATGTTGTTTTTCCAAAAGGTGGCATTAGCTGCTTTAGTTGAAGATTTCCTTGAATGTAACAACCAATTAAAGGGACCAAATTACTGATTAACCTTTGTGCCACCATGTTAGGTGAATAATATCAAATATATACTTGTTGCAAACAACACACCAGTTTAGTTTGTTAAAAACATAGAGTATGTCTATCAAAGTGGATTTAAAACATGCAAGATTATCATGGTTTGTTATAAAACTACCTCAACAGAGCCTGAGCTTTCCTCTTGTTAGCTTAATGGTTGTGAAAGGCTTCACCTAAATCAGCTCAGACAAAAGTCTGTCTGACAGGGGGGGACAGAATCAGAAAATACACTTTATATAAGACGTTAAAGTGTGGCCCTTGGCTCAGGGTCTTTAAAACGGAAATCTCTGTGATAGCCAACCCCTGGTGACTTAGCTGGTACAAAGAGAAAACTAACTGTAATAATATAGATCAGAAAACCACTTTATTTCTTAGTGGATCAATTACTTTTAAAATATTTTTCCTGATTAGTTAAATACCTTGATCCTTGGTTTCCTTCAAAACCCCAAGTAAATAAAGGTCCCACTATGAGTGAATTGGACAAAAAAGCAGGGTTTGCTTCAGGGCAGATATTTGGAATTGATTAATTAAAAGCTGCTTCCACAGATGTCTATCAGGAGCAGAGTAACTACTCTCACCTCTTGTTGAGCTCATTGACCATTAGCATACAGATTAATATGATCCTCTGCTAACAAACCACCTGTTATCACATGCTGTTAAAACTTGGATCCAAAGATGAATTTAGTCAAAGTTAACATCCTTTCAGTCCATTAGACACCTCTTTTTAACTTTTGGGAGAATCAGATAAAAAAGGTGGGAGAAACCATTGTACCTGGCTGCCTTCTGGACATTCTGAAGATTCTCTGGAAAGTTGAGCAGATTTTCATCCTTTTTCTTTGCCTCCTGTGTTTAAAAAAAGAGGTGGACAATTTAAATCCATATGTTTGTGGCAGTTCACTTTCAAGTAGCATCGCTGCGGTGTGAAGGGCCTTCCGTCTGTCTGGTTATATAACAGCTTGGCCAGCGTCTCTTGGCTCTTTTCTGTTTCCTGTAACCATCTGCTGTCCACCTGCCATCCTGTTGTCTTTGTACCTCTTTGATTACATGAGAAAGTCTGCTGTGAATCATTTATATAAAAATACCTCTCAATGGCTTCTCTTCTGGGACCTTTAGCTGAAATGTGCCCCCATGTTTTGCTTTAAATAACACATATTGTGGCTGTCAACTACATATGTCCTTGTTAATATAAGAATTAATACAACAAAATCTACGTCTAGTTATCATAAACATACCTTGGTGATGTCTTTAAAAGGGCTTTAGTAGCACAATACTTGACTTTGAATCAGTGTATGGCCTATACAGTACACAGCACCCATTAAATACACAGGCTTCACATGGGCAAACAGATCAAAATAAGCACTTGACTTTAAAATGTACATATCATTTATGTTTATTGTTATAACACGAAGTAAATAGAAAAGAGAGGTATCTGAATTCAACCAAATAAGTAGCAATAAAGAAGTGCTGGTCTTAGTATTAATATAAGATGCTTCCAGTAATTTATATATGTATTAGAAGTGCAGCCATTACTAACCATGGCGACAAAGTGCAGCAGGTTCATCCCGGGTTTGTTCGCCTTGGTGTCAGCCAATGACAGGAGAGATGACAACTTAAAACCCGCAGCATTTCCCGCATAGCCACCCTGAGAACCCAAATAAAAAAAATTGAAATGAAAAACCATTCAAATAAATAGAATATATATAATATATAAAATCAAATTAATCAAGGACCTAAATATATTCAAAGACGCATAAAAGTATGGTTGCTGCTGTTCCACTTTTTTTCTTCTTGATGACAAATCGTACAAAAAGGTCAAATCATGCCCTACATAAGCCAACAAGTATAGTCTGTGTAGCTAAAGCCTGGTGTAGCTTATCCCTCTGTGCCATAGACCTCAGCTAGTCTACAGAAAGAATTAATGAATTAGGTCAACATTTAAGAAATGTGCTTGTTTTCCATCTTGCTTGGACTAAGATAAAAAATATCTGTATGGCTGCTTTTCTGTGCAGGAAACTAGAAGCATAACTCATTGACTTAACTTAGAATGTGGTGCTACAGCAGGGAAATGAAGCTAGGGTGGCTCTCTACTTCAAAAACTCAAAAAGAACAAAAAAAAAAACCCATCATAATGTTCATTTGGAAAAAAAAATCTTATTAATGCAATTCATATCCACTAGATATTGTCTGCATTCACTGGCTACATTATCAGGCACATCTGTTCAACTGCTAATCAGCTGATCACTTGGCAGCAACTCAGTGTATTCAGAATCAGTCCAGATGACCTGCTGAGGTTTTAGACCACAATGAGAACATAACTGACTGTTGGACTTACAGCATTCAGGATGTTGCCAGCCTGCAACACAAGATGTAGAATAGCATGAAGCTCTTCACAGTTCATCAGGTCTGCAAGGCAAGATCAATATAAACACAATTATACATTTCAGAGCAGATCACAGCCAAACATTACCCACTACCTTACTATCATGACCATCACCAAACAGAGCGACTAGCACCACTCTGAAGCTGTTTTTGGCACATAGAATTAGTATTATCAGAGAGGCTGAATGTTAAATACTGTGGTTAGATTTAATTAAAGTGCGCTGGAAAAGTTCAACTCAATTTGACCCAAGCAGCACTGAACTGACAGCTCTGCAATGCAGTGAAAAGGTCACAGCAGTGTAGAAGAGGTTTAAGACAAAATCCAATCCAGCAACAAGGGGTGACTCAGCTAAAATGACACAGGCTCAAGTGATTGGAGCAAAAAGAAACTGCTCGAGATATTTTTCCTTTTTTAGTTTCTTGGCTAGTTTAAAAATAACCAGAATGTGTGGGTGTGGATGCTGTTATGTTCCAGTCCTATAAACTAATGCCTTGTATAGTTGTGCTCAGTTGCTGCTTTCTTTTGTTTTTCTGAAACCCATCAGAACAAATGCTTTAACCGTTCTGTGTTTAATGTGAATGAAGTTTACCTGCTTTTATTCATCCTTCCAGTATTTATATGCTAACATGCTAACATGCTTAGCTAAATATGTGCACATTGTCAACATTAAATCCAATAAGGATCAAAAAATGTTATTTCTAAATTTGAGGATTGTCATTAACACTGTTATGCTAATGTTTATGTTTCAGCTCATTTTAAGTGTTCAAGTGATATTTGAATTGTGAGAAAATGAAAAGGTAGTTACTGCCAGTATAAATCTATATGAATTTACTTTAACTCACTGAAGTCAATAACTCAGAAGGGTCTGTAAAAGCAAAAGCCACTAATTGGAAGTTTACACAAACAAATTGTTTCATATAATTGTTGGCTTGCATATTTAGTTCCTATTAATGCTTTGAATACTAAAAAACATAAACATTTACCAAGTTGCATCAAGTAGTTGCACATACTTAAAGATTCCCCCCCACTAGTAAATTAAATTCTCTGAGGAGTACTGAAAGCAACAGTATCCCCGAAGTCAGCCCCACAGAGCTGCTAGCATGGCTGCAGGTCCCCTTCAGCTCATGTTGAATGCTCTGTTATGATTCTTTAGCAGCTTAGTTCCATAAAATAAAGGATGAGATGACTAATAAGAAACTATCAGTCAGCTGAAATCAAACAGCTAGTAGGCTGTTCACAATGTACCATCAACATCTTTAACATACAGCCGACAAATACAAAACTTTAGACTGTACAAAGATGAAACAGCCACATATTTCCAGTTTGTGTCTCAGATGACACATTCCTACACTTTGTTCAGCACACCGATGGCTCAAATATCTGGGTTACCTGACTAAGCATGTTACTAGTGTGTGTGTGTGTGTGTAAATGTTGCATAAACTGTGTGCTAATACCTTTGGTGGCGACACGGACAACATCAATCTCGTTGCTCATTACATTACAGGAAGGGAAGAACTCCTCACGCAGCACCATGGCCTCAATCCGAATCTCAAACCTGTCGCAGACAAAACACAGAAATAGGTACAATTTCCATGAGGTGAATTTTATCATGAAGGCTGTGATCAGACAGAAGTGGATGATGGGATTCTTTAAGAGGGCTGTGACTGACTCCTTCTGAAGATGATGAATGGTCTTTAACTAAGGAGGTGTTGAAGCTAAAGTATGCACCTCTATGTATACTAACGCTTCTCTTAACATCCAAGGTTTTAGGTTTGCTCCTTAGATTAACCTCTTTATTTGATAATCAAGCACTGTATTACAACTGTCGGTTAGTAAAATCGACAGTATAATTTGTACAATTTGTATTATAGTGACTGTGCTTTGATGTTTCATCACCCAATAATGTGCAAACAAAAAAAACAAGCACATAACTTGGCCGGTAGCATCACTCAGACATTTTTGGTAGAGAGTATTATGCTTCATTGAATTTCAAATGTCAGAAAATTTGCACAGAGCTTTATAGTGCAATCATACAAACATAGCTCTTTGAACAACATGTGTGAACACAGACAGCAGGTTTGTTTGAAAGTTTCCACAAATGAAAATGTACTCTGATGAAAAATACAACACTGGATGATGCAAATGCTCTTTCATGAACTGTCAAATAGTTTTACACTTCCCTTCAAGTTGAACTACGCCCACGTACACACCATAGAAATCAGCTTACCGAGGCACCTGGATCAGCAGGAACATAAAGGAATCAACTAGTGTCAGCTTGTCTGGGTCTCCTTTAAACGACTGGAGCTTCTTGATCTGTTTGTGGAGATAAATACAGAGGAAGCTCAGAAGGCTGTGTTGTTTATACAGTCTTTATAATCAGTGTTGCTGTAAGAATACAGACCTCTTCAGCATCAGGCAGGAGCCTCAGCAGGTCTTTGAGTAGCTCAGCTCCATAAATCTTTCCTTCTCCTTGTTGTATGTCTTCAACAATGGAGCTGTTGGACCTGGAAGATGGATATGTCAAATAAGTTGGATGATAAATACCACAGGTACCTGCTCAAGATGACTGCTTGAGGTTACAAGGACTGTCTGACGCACAGTTTACATAAACCATTGTGAGCTATGAGGTATACAAGCATCAAGGTTTACATGTTTGTCTTTATGTCAAAGAAAACTGCCCATAACCTAATATTACTCACCAGTATGACGAAGTCTCATTTAGCCCTGACTCAGTGCAGTATAGTTGACAGTCAAATGTCATTAAAATACCGTGGGGAGCAATGCAAATACACTGACATGCAAATAGACTACTAACACACTGAGCTTGAGAGGACTACTAACTGTGTGTGTTCCCCGAACTTTGATTTTGGAGTTATGTTAGGCAGTTTTTTTTTTTTTTAAATCTATTCAGTTAACAGGTCTTGTTAGTAAATTTGGCTTTTATTTATTTGTGTTTTTTGATGGAAGCTTGTGGTAAGGAGTCAGTTTTTTGTCTTATAAATACATCTTTTACTTTTACTTATGCTTAGTTTTTTTGTCCTCTTTTTCCCAGGTTTAATTTATTTTTAGTTTCATCCCTTCAGCCTAAGTACTCAGCTACATTTCTGTTCAAGTCCATGTGTTAACCCACATTGGCTGTGCTCAGCTCTGGCATGTCAGAGCCACGCGGATCAGATACGCAAGCCTTCTAATTTGCACAGTGCAGATAGAGCAAGACAGGAAGTCTTGTACGGAAAACAAACACAGAAACATCCACTGACTTAAAAATAAAATAAACTGTGTCAACATCAGAAAGGATTTAACTTTACGTCAAACTGGCAGTATTAGCACAGCCAGACCAGGAGCAAACAGGTGTGGGGTTTTGGAGCTCAATATGAACAACATAATATTCTGACAGAATTTATTTTGTCATGATTTCAATGTGCAATAACTTTCTGAACTGCTAAATCAAATTACACTGGTATATTGTAATATGCATCATTGTTCTGTTGTTGTTTTTTCTTTTTATGTATTTGTTTTGGCTTCCTGCAGCAGATTTTTAGAAGCAGTCTTCTTTTGCTGTAACTGTTTTAGATTATAGTATTACGTTTTAAATTTGTCAAACATTTCTTCCACTGAAGTCGATGGATTTTTCAGGAAATATTCAGAAGAGCAAAAATTATTTTAGTCACATTTTCTCCTTGGATCAGCATCACCCAATTACTGTCATTTAACACTTTCTTTTTTTGTGAGACACTAGCCACGTATACATGGACCCAAATATTCTGCTTGCATTCAGTTTATATTTACAAACAGAAAGAATTTAACCTTTGAATACACCTCATTCAGAAAGAAAAGTGCCAATCCAAATTGACATTTAATCAGTTTTCTCAGGGGTGAAATATTCCTTTCCCCGAAACGATTGAGGTATCATGTATCCACTCAGACGGAAAGTTGTCAGGGTGTTCTTTCAGCGCATGCCCAGATATGACATAAGACACAACTAGAGACGTTCTTTTATAAATCAGTTGATGTTTACATTTTTCTGCGCATGCCCCATTGACTACTCTGTTTGATTATAGCGGCGCATGTAGACCAGAGATTGGAATATTCCTTTCCATGTATACTTTTGTTTTTGGAAAAGTCATTCAGAAAGATTCCATTCGGAAAGACAAAAAACTCTTCATGTAACCGTGGCTAGTGAGTCTTTCCCATGGTCCTCAGCTGAATCCCAGCAGACAGCATGATGTTTGAGCAAAAAAAATAAATAAATAAAACTTTTCCTTTCTCAAATACATCTTCCACCCTTCTTTAAGGTGTAAAGATTCAGAGGGACTTACTTCTTGAACTGTTTTAAGAAAATGCCGATATTCATCCCCCTCTTGGAGTCCAGGATACTGACCTGAAAACATGACAGACATCACAAGTGTTACATGGTTAGGTTGTACCATTTATTATTCCTCACAAACAGGATAGACCCACACCCCTTCCTTCATCTAACCACAACAAGTTGTGTTGCTTTTGTAACCTACACAACAGCCCCCACCCCATCACCACCACCTCCTTCTATAGAGCCACCCTTTGGGACGCTGAAATTTCACCGGGCCGCACACCTCCTTCATTAACAATGGTTCTTACTGCCTGCCTTTAACAGGTGACTGTACAGTATGTATGCGTCTAAAAAGACTCCCTCACAACACCTCATTATAGACTTTAAGTTGATCTCATCTGAAAACAATACGTCCAGCTCAGGTGCGGGAGACAGAAAAGAAATCATGGGAATAAACACAACATTTAAGCATCTTAACGACAAGTGAACCATACTGTAGCTTGCACTAATACATATTTGCTACATATCATAAGTTTTATAGCATAATATTATAATTCTTGCATGACCTAAGGTGTATTGGTGCACGGGATATGTAGATATTGATGTGGTATATAAATATGTTTGTTTTCAGTATTCACACATTCTGGACTAACATGTTTTTAAAATACTATAATCTTTAAAGTTTACTCAAAATCTAAAAGTCCGACCAGGGAGGAAATTGGTCAACTACACCATTCTAAAAAAGTTAGCTTAAACTTTTTTCAATATATCAATACATTACAAGAAACTCTCATAAGAGTGTTAGGTAAGCGCTGTTCCCTGAAAAGTGCTCACACTCAGAGTAACGTCATTGTCCTGACACAGAGATGATTTTGTGTTGTCTCACTATGCTTTACGCTGGTATTGCTTTACAGTTCACGTGTTACTTTCCAGGTAGTCAACAATGATGCAAACTGGAGTTGTTTTGTTAATGAGCACAAATAATTTTTACGCTCAAAGCCAAGCTGTAACTGAGCACGGTTACCTAACTTGTCCCGCGGGGAGATCTCAGTTCAGTGTGAGCAACGTCAAAGTTTGAACTGAGACATTTTTCAGGAGCTTTGGTCTTTAGCTAAAATAGAAATATGATCAGTTGAGGGCTGTTGTGGCATATTTTAAGCTATAATTATGTAACAAGCATGAAAATTGTATCATGGTAGCACTCCTTGAATGCTTTAAAGCAATATCCTGATCTATTCAGTGGAGGAACTCCTTGTTTACTGCATTGCTTTTATTCTGAAGTTTTATCCAGGACACTTTTCAGTGAAAGAAGTCACTAGCAAGCTCTTTTCTGAGTCTCTAGAAAAAAAAATTGTGAAAAAGAAAACTATAAGCAAAACTGTAAGCAATGTAAAACATTAAAGAATATCAGGTTGTATTATATATTTCCACTTGTGTGATCTCCCTCCCTGCAGGATCTACCTCCCCGCCCCTCTCTCTGCTCAGCTGGTGTCTGCGTGCAAACTGAGCATCCATTTTTAATGCAAACAAACATTTTCTAACAAGACCAACTCCAGAGACCTGTCAACACTCTCATATGAAAAAAAACATGCAGAAGATTGAATCATAACTCATGAGGGTAAATAGTTTTTAAATAACATCACATTTCATGGGCTCCCTCTCCTTAATCTTTAAAACAAGCAGGTGCAAACTGCTCAATGCCTCTGTCCTCAAATGTATTGGCCATTATAATGTAAATTCTCAGGGCCTACAAAACTTAAGGTTAAAATTCCCATCCCTTATGTGGTCTCTTTTTAAAACAGACCATAGTCTTTATCATGGCAGTGAAGTTAACTCTAATTTGCACATTTTCTTTCCCCCCTGATGTAACAACAGAGTTATGACGACCACTTACATCCTCCTTGCTGCTCTCCTTATAGGAGTGGTTCCTGGAGACTCGAGCTGAGGACCCTCTAGCAAGGGTTGGCCCACGAATGCCTGTCAATGCCTCCTCCTGTTGTCCGAACAGCTCCTCCACTGACTGAACATCGATCTGGTACTGCTGCTGCCGCACCGCCAGAGTCCAGATGTTTGGCTTCTCACGCACCCTCTCCTCTGGTATTGGCTTCCAGAAGAAGCTGCGGACACGGCGCTTCTTCCGCGTGTTTTGGTTGGTAGGTGTGGTCGTCGGAGGTGGAGGGGGTGGAGGTGCATCGGGGGGAGGTGGGGGTGGCAGGGGAGGGGGTGGAGGAGCTGTGTGGCTGGAGGTGTCAGGGTCATCGCTAAGGGAGGGTATGTTGGCGTGAGAGTGTGCGGACATAGAGGACGGGTCTGAGGTGGTGATGGAGGAGGTGGTGCAGCTGCTTTCCTCGCTGCTGCAGCTCTCTGGCTCATTGGATGTGGATTGAAAACTCATAACAAGCCTCAAAGGGAATAACAGTCAGCATATGAGCCCTAATCAGATCGGTGGTAGAGCCAAAGTGTATTCATGTTATAGAGCTACTCCTTTAAAAAGTAATTTCCAAAGAGCTGATTTTTTTTTCTTCAGGTGTTTAACTGATGCTGAAGATCATTCAAATGTAGCAGTATTCACCCCTTGACTGAAGAGGAAGTTAGGTGTCCCCTCATTTAGTCACACTGAAGGGAGCATGTCCTTTGATTATGTCCGTCTCCATCACTCAGCTGGTCAGCCATCGTGCTGAGCAGAGCCTTTGAAGGTTACCTCCCGTGGGCAGAGGGCGGAGGTCGACGATGGCCATGGAGCTGCAAGAGCAACAAAAACAACACAGGACAGAATTATACTGAGGTAGTCATGCATGTTGTCATGCACAATCTGAAATTAGGGGAAATTAAGGGGAGCCAGAGATCAAAAGAGAAAGGGTCCCCAGACAAAGGGGCTCACAATGAGGGAAATAGCAAATCCTTCTCTTCTCTACTCTCGAAGGACTTTGAAGTCAGGCTGTGGGGTGTGTAATAATCAAAGACATTACTGCTAAGACTCTGTTACATAATCTAGTATCATTTTCTTCTCAAAAACATTTTGTGGTGGGCAAAATGAAAATACAGATAAAAACAGATAAACACAAAGTGTCACACATATTGTCAGAGTGCAGGTGGATATTCATTGGGAATCAAGGGAAGAGGTGAAACTGCCAGAATAAATGTACTGAAAATTCATTATTGCTGCAAATCTCATTCACTTATGTTTAGATTGATTTCAGTGATATAATTTCTTTTTGAGAAATTATGAGATAAACTTCAGTTAAGTAAAAAGCAACACTTAGATTGCAGTTGATAGTATTGTCAATGTGATGATATTTTGAGAATGAAAGTGTCGCATTGTGAGAAGGGGATTTTGAAATTAAGAATTCTCGGACGTCTTTTTAAAATGGTGTGCAGGAGCATTTGCCCTTATTATTTGGCTTTATTTTTACAGGTGGCAGTCTGTCTTGTGTTCAGATCAACATCACCTGATGCCTGAAGGATGGGCTTGTCCCAGAGCAACACCATTAACAAACAATACAGGACAGCAAAGAGTTGAAACAAAGTACAGAAAGTACCATTGCTTTGAAATATTATCGTGCATTAGTACAAGAGCATATGTGTGGAACACCTTAACCATTAACGTGCCCCATGACTGGTAAGACTTTACCTTTTCTCAATACTTTAAGAGGCAGCTCTTCACCTGTACCACTGTTACTACCTCCAGTTCTGGTGACCATCACACCTCTGTGACAAGCAAAGGTGGGCTGTTACAGGGGCATAAATGTTGCATCTTAACCACACTGAAAAAAGGGATAATGGCTGGATGTGAGCTGCTGATAAGCTGCTTTCTTAAATCCTGAAAGTCTGAATCTGATGACATCTGCTCAGGCTTGAGAAAGAAAGAAAGAAAGAAATTGCATTAGGTAGTTTTCACGTTTCGTGAGATCATTTTAAATTCACTACTGCTGTGTTGGGAAAAAAAAAATCCAGTAGTAGATGCGGCCTCGCAACTGCCATTTCATTCTAGCGTCTCAAGTTACGACACAGGCTGCAAACAATTACCTGAGCATGGAAAGAAACGCCCTGAAACCCTTCATAATTTAACTAAATGAATGCTGGCTACACAGGGGGTCCTAAAACATGACCATTCCCCCCCAAAAACTGTATAAATTTAGCACAGAACGATATTTTGAGTTTGGTAGATTATTTCTTTGTTGTAACATTGCTTCCTGGCAATAAACCATAATCGTTGGAAAGTCTCTTTATTTCCTTTTTAAATGGTGCCACACTTGTAAGGAACATGAATTTGTGGGATGAGCAGCAGAGCCCTATCAAAATATTGCTGAATCTTCTCTGCCAATGCCAAACTGCTAACTGCTTACTGACTTACACTCAAAGTTTAGTCCTGGGGGAGTAGCTGATATCATCATACCTTTTTATTTGAATATTCTTAATATCAAAAATATGTAAAAGACAACGTAATAGCTGCTGCTTTACAGTATTTGAGATTTCGAATAATTACCATCCAGATGTTTTTGTATAGTATGAGTGAAGCTCTACCACCCATGTTGAAAAAACACATTACTGATCTCAATCAAGCTATGAGAAACATCTAAGATTTTAAGTCTTTAGGTCAGGGGTGGCCAACCAGTCAGAGACCAAGAGCCACAAAATTCCCGAGGTGCTACGGAGAGCCACGTCACGTACGAGTCTTACAAACACACTTCCTCTCACACATAAATGAAATGACATAAAATGAAAATCAATACATTTCCAATTTTCAAAGCGAGATTTACTGTGTTTGTGTGTTTAAATTCGTACTAGAGAAGAGAAACCGAAACTTAAGTATCAATCCCAACTGATCCCAACCTTGGCATCCATATATATATATAGTTTAGATTGATCAACACACCACTACTCATAACTATATATATTTTTTTATGAATGGATCGAAGAGCTGCACACCAAAAGGCAAAGAGACACATGCAGCTAGCGAGCCACAGGTTGGCCACCTCTGCTTTAGGTCTTTACTGATTTAGTTTGGAACTACAGCCTTTAAAACCAACCAGATAAACTTTTTATTTAACACCTATAAGTGTTTGTTTTGTAAATGCACAGGGAAAAACCCTACCTCTCTCCAGCCCTACAGACCAGTAGAAAAGGAAGTATCTGAGTGCCAGACCCTCCCCTCTCTCTCCATTGAGGGCCAAGTTTACGTTAGCACTGTAGCTATCAGGTGAAGGGAAACTGGTCCTCTTTCAGGACAACACATCACTCACAGCCACAATTGACATGGTTGTGAGTGATCTGATACTCCTCTCGGCCCAAACAGAACAGAAAAATGTTTCCAAGAAAAAAAAAAACATTTGCCATACCAGATAACAGCGGATTGTGATAAATTTTTATTTTAACAAAAATCAGATCTGGGATCGTTGAAGGTTTTTGTTTAAATAAAAAAAAATATAATAATCAACCACTTAATGACCAGCCACTCTACAGGATCCCTTCTCTGCCTCTTACACAACCCTGTTACATCTTAGTGGTAATCTCCTATTTGTCAGCAGCCGTATCCATTTGATACCCAGAGTGTATAACTAATTAATAAAGCAGACGTCACAAATGGCCTCACGTTGCCAACGTTGGCCTGTGCTCTCAGCTGTTCCATCCTCAAAGCCGGACCCCACCGTCCTTCATGTCTAATTTATGTGACTGTGAGAACATCTGACCTCATACTGAGTCAGCTCTTCCTGAGGCGCTGAAGGTACACTACGCTAACAGACCCTGTCAAGAATACTCAAAGACAAAAAGTGTTCTTGTGTCGCTGAGTCACTTCTTGCTCCCTGTTTAATTTCTTAAAACTTAACTGCTTTAAAGAAAAGCTTCTGAAATTCACCTATTTGATTTATTGTAGTTTTTAACAGCTTGACATAATTCTCCTACCTAAACTAAATACAAAGCTGTAGCTAGGAGGGGATTAGCATTGGTTAGCTTACCTATGCACACTCCCAACAAGGGCTTAAGCCAGGCTCTTCTTGAAAAACAAACAAACAAACAAAAAAACATTAGTTTAAAAAATTAGGGAAATTGTAATGAGCAGACTTGTGTTTTAGATATATTTAGTTTTTAAGAGAGTGTCCGCTAATTCCCTCTAGCTTTGGTGTGTTTAGCTAACCCTTACCTAACTAATAATGAATAGAATATGAAATAAGAAATTAAATATGCCACAAAAGTATTCAATATAATTTATTAAGACTAGATATGCATAATTAGGCATTTTCAGGGGTGTGGCATGACAGATGGGGGTGTTGTAGCTGTTTAGCAGGAGGCTGACTGCTAGTGTGGTCTCTTCACAAGTAACTTAAGTAACACTGAAACTATGTCTACGTTGTTCTGTCAAATACACTCAACAAGACTGGGACTGACATCCTTTGCTTAAAATGATTTACTGAGGAGGAAGCATAGTGGTCAGTAACATGACACAGGGAAGCCCTGAAGGAGAGAGTGAACAATGTGTCTGACAGTTTCCAAATTCCACACATCCACCTGCTGCCATGAATGAACAGTCAGGTTGTGGGACTTTGTCTAAAGGTCCACCTGTCATATGCCCTTAAGCATTCCTGTTCTTTCAGTCTTCATTAGTGACAAGTCTTACCCCACCCTCTGTCATTAGTCTTTTATTGATAACACAGGTCAGGGACAACAGATGTTACAGTTAACGTCTAAATTGTCTTCTATAGCAGGGGGGCTTGGACTCCTCTAAACTGGTTTAAGTTTCAAGACTAAAATACTTTAAGCATTTTTGTCTGTGTGTCAGATTTGTAGCTTAATTGTATGTTCATTTTAAGAATAATCCACTGCTTTAAATGTGATTTCAGTACATGTAATTCAGTTAAAATGACACCTTAAAACCCACTGACTTTAATTGTGACAAAAAGCTAAGATGGACTTGAATAGTCACGTTTGAGAATCTGAAACTAATACAGTTAAGCCTTTATATCTAAACTATCAGAGGTCAAATTTATCCACTGCATTAAACAACAGATAGTTGCAACTTTATGGAAAATATTTCTTATGAAAATTTAGTTAAGATAAGAGCTTAGTGCACCGAAAAAAAATATCTAATTTTTGCTATCATTGAAGTTACCTAAGAGTACACAAGAGGTCACTGCATAGTTTGACTGATATGCCATATTATTTACAGGTCTCCATTCAGCTGGAGTGGAGCTACTCAGAGTTATCCAAATAGGGAATTTTTCTGGCTGACTCCCTGGTGAAGTTTTATAAACTTTAAAAACCAGTACCAACTAAAAAACATACTGTAGAGACAGACAAAAGTGAATGGGATTAGCACCAGCTTACTGCAGCTTTACTTGACATGCAGCCAAGTTAATCATGTTAAAGAAAATGTCAAGAAGTGAGGGGATGGATGATACAGCAGACTACTTCAAATTCAGAGAGTCCACAGCTGATTTCTGCAGAAAATAAGATGTTGGTAGACTTGCAGTGACTAAATCAGTTTACTGTGAGGATGTAACTTTGGTTCTGAGTAAAAAAAGTTGCACTCCTAAATCAGTGTACCTCTACCATCTACAAGACAACCACCAGTGTAACTTTTATTCAATATTGTGCACCCAACCTGAAAATGATCTAGACTGTTGCAGGAGATTCTTTAATGATTTTTTCTGTTCTCGTTCTATAAGAAAAAAATTCTGAAAAGTGTTGAAATCCAAGGTAACCGCCAGGAAAAATCCAGGGAGCCAGCAAGTCCAAAACAAATAAATTCCTCTCACACGACAGTGTATTGCTGAGGGTTAAGGTGCCTCTGGCTCCTGTAATAATCCCCTGTTGCTGACTTCCAGTTCAATTTCCTAAGGGTCAGTGAACACCTCACAGGTGGAGATCTTTCACTCACACCAAAGGGGCAAAGAGTGTTGTTCAGAAAGTATTAGACCAATCCTGCTACATCATCATTACCATGGGAATGCTCATTAGTAGAAGGAAGTTTTGCGTAGGGCTCAGTGGGATGTCGCTGTCAGACCTGTTTGTTTTTCATCCCTCCAAACAACCTGGAGCTCTACTTGTCAAAACGCCGGTGAAGGGCAGCCAGTGACGGAATTATAGTAGCACTGAGATCTTTTTATGTAATCCTCATGACTGTAACACAGGATTATATAACCTAGAGCCACAACAAATGGCTAAACAATAACTTTTTTTATTGCCTCAATTAATGATAAAAAATCTTTTTATGAACATTATCAACAAAAAAATACAGTCATGTTTTCTCAGGACATCCTTTTTCTTCTGTCGTGTTTAAGCCTGAGACTGAAACTTTTCATTTTGTTTGTTTGTGCAGTCTGCTCTCTCCCAATGGGTTTTCTCCAAAAGCTCAGAGTTATTCAGTAAGTTCAGTTATTGACGTAACAATGTCCAGAAGAATAAGATATCCAGCACTGGCAGAGAATATTTGGCAAACTTTTCAATGGTGCGACCAACATACTCAGCTCTGCTGCTCATCCTACAAATGCATGGTTCTTACAAATGTGGCACCATTTAAAAGGAAAATATACAGGCTCTCCAACAGTATAACATTTATTTCCAAGAATCACTGCTACAACAAGGAAATAATCCATCTCACACGAATTGCCTTACTCTTTGTACTAAGTTTGTATCAACAGTTCAAGATTTACTATGGAAGTGACAGAAAAAAAATCAAAAGAAGAAAAATGGGATTGTGTTAACCACAAGGATATAGACTCTCTGTTTTTCAATGATCAGAGCTGTTTACTAATTCTTATTTTGAGCTAAATGAACCTTCAGCAAAAGTTCACAGGTCTGATTTTGTCCTCTTCCTGTGATGTGTTCCAGGTCTGTTAACCAACAATTATCCGAGCAACAAGACATTTGAACTAACTCCTAATTTGATTGGAGTTCATACGATTACACATCAACCCAACCAGAACGAAAGTCAAGGCCCCATTCATGACTCCCAGTGGGGGATCTCTGCATAGCTCCTATTAACAGGGTTTGACACACATGAACTGAACTGCTAAAGGTGTTAGTATTTTAAACAGACAACCAGGAATCCTTTCCATTGCTTGTTTTTGTACCATCCACCCCCACACATTGTTTCAGGGGCTTCCTTAATGAAAGGACTTAATGTACACATGGGAACTACATTTACAGCTCTGGCTGCACACAGTGTCCCTGACACCACTGCCGAGAAACGAAAGACAAAAAGACCATGTCACTTAAATTTTCTTTTCACACGCTGTCAACATAGAATGACACTTATTGGATTCTGTGTGGGAAACAGAAATAAATATTTGCAGATTAGTGATTTTTGGCAACTGCAGAGTGGCTGCAGTTCATCTCTCAGCCATAGGTGACAGACTGCAGTAGGATCAATAAAGTATGCAAGCTGCATAAATCTGGCCTGTTACATAAACACCATTAACACTGCAGCTTTGACCAAAGACATAATGTACCCAAGACAAAGAAAGCACTTTTCACATTAAAAAAAATACTGTCATCACCTTTATACAACTTCAGTCTAAAAAAAAAAAAAACGGTTCTCCAGACAAAGCGTGCCAAAAGTTACAAACCACTCACAACATGCTCCATGAAGTGCATCTTTTAAAATCACCTTGTACGTTGGTTGTTTACTGCACCACAACACCTTCCCACCTCCCAAAAAGAAAAAAAAAGTAGAAAAGGGTCTGATTAGGCAACAGTGTGAACAAAGAGCCCATTATTCAGGAAATCCAGGATTTATGAAATACTCAGAGAGCTTGAGCTCCTGGTACCATCATGTCTGTATTTTCTGAGTGAACCCTGGCAGAACCCTGTGGTGTGAATTATTCAGTCCCCATGAATAAAGTAACCTCTCCTCAACTCAACTGCTGATGTCCTGAGTGGATAGACACTTAGTGGTGCTGCCCCAGACGCAGCTCACCTGTGTAACCTTAGGGCTACGTGAAACATTTATAATGCAGGCAGCAACATGTGCTAAAGAAATATGCCAGGACTAGGATCAGGATTTCTACAAAAATCAGATATTTACAGAGCAAGAGGATATACTTCAAAGGCTGTTGAACTTGGTGTGAAAGGTACAAATGATAGGGACATTGATTTTGCCTAAAACTGGTTACAACGTTAACAATTTTATGAAAAATGTAACATTATGTTCTTGTAATGTCATCACTGAATCATTCAAAAAGACCCAGACTTGTACAATTTTTACCATCCTTCATAAATCTAAAACAACAGCACATATTTTTCAGCCAGATTATAAAAAAAAAACCTTATCTAGCATAGCTACCAGCAAAAAGCCAGGGCTCCTGACTAATATTTGGATTGGTAGCACCAGTTTGCCTATTTTTTTTTTAGGTGCACAGCACGAAATCTAGGTGCACCCAAATGTTTCATTGCACTACCTTAGATGCCATCAGGTCACCTTTGTTTTTTATCACTTTTCATGACCTTTATGTAATGTTAACAATTATTAAAGAAGAATAAGTTGTGGAGAAATGTTTGTGTTTATTTAAAGCACAGTAATACAGCGGCAAAACATTTATAAAGTGTTTAAAGTGTTTTAATGAGCTGAAATTGAACATTTTCAACTCACACATAAAGAAAAATAAAACATTTTAAAAACAAAGTGCCTGTTCCTAAAGTGCTTCGCTGAACTGAAATGACGTTAATCAGCATTTTTTCATGAGAAGAATTTCTGATTTAAATTTGGTGAACAGCAACTCCTTTTTGGCAATGTTGTATACAAAATTGGCGTTTCCCTAAGGCCTTGCCTGTTTTTGGTGTAATTTAAAGGTTTATCTTTTTATCTGGGCTTAAAAACTGCTTCAGATGTATTATACTGGATGATGCACATTTACGTACAATTTTACACTAAAATAATTGTTGATCATAATATCTATAGAATCATATTTACATATAGTTGCTAAAGTTGAGAGTGAAGTTAAAGAGGAGAAATAATGTTTATGTGTGCACACCCTGGTCACCCCCATCTATGCCACTGCCCTCACTGTGCCACCCCCCCAGCCTGAAAGTCTGGATACGCCCCTGCACAGAGGCACAGAGGCACACTGTGACATGAAGCTGACAAGCTTTCAGGTTTGTTCACCAAAAGCTGGAGGAAAACTTCTCTGTTTGATTTAAAGAGAGGAAAGACAGCCAAACTACAACTTCTGTCCCAAAGAGAGCAGAAAGGGGACTCCTGTATGAGCTTGAGGAGGATTAGCAATCAGCTGGTGTGTAATGCATGTGAGTTAAGTCACAGCGCTAGAACTGCACCTACTATCATAACAATCTCCACAAACTGATCAGGATGAAATTTAAAGTAAATACAAACCACACAGAGTGACAGGGGGGACCTCTGCCTGTTCTGACTTTATATTTGGATATAAACCTGGAAATAGTGATGAAAGTTTTCTCCTGGACTCACGGAATATTTACGCTGTGACGTGCATCATTACAGCATATAAAACCTAGAGTTAGATGATAACACATCTGTAAACACTGGTAAATGCTCATATTAAGCGCGGAATCGATTTTCTTCAGTAACTGTGTGTCTCATGCGCAAACGCACAGCAGGGCGAACAATTTAGAAAAGTGAGTGAACAGAACCCAGCCAATCAGAGGCAAAGAACCGCCTGTGCTCCGTCTCTTATTGGTTATGACCACGGTATGACCCTTCCCTGAGTGTGAGTGCGAGGAGAATACAGAGATGGAAAATAAAAAAAAGTTTACACCCGACAGCATCAGGTCCGCCAGTGCAGCCAACAAAAAAAAATATAACAATTAGTAGCACTCTTAAAATCTTTGGTTGCATATTACCAAATTGGTCACATTCTGGAGCCCTGTAAGCTATACAAATATTTTAAGAAATAAAAAAATGATTTAATAAAGAACCATGATTCTTTTTTCTTTTTTTTTCATTTGGAGAGGAGCAGTGGACACACAGCAAACTAAACCAGGAGAGAGTGGGAGAATGACATGTTGGACAGGGGCCCCAGGCTGGAAGCTAATCAGGCTGCATGCTTCATCTCTTCATTCGTTAACAGTCAAATCTCTCACTCACTGAAAACAGAAAAAAAGTCTGCTGATAGAGACACATCAGTAGATTTAAGCCTGTGGAATAACAAGTGTAAAAAGTTGGCAAAGTTTAGTTGGCTACACATGTCTGTGACTGTAGCATAAGAAAACTGAGTGAATCATAATCCATGTATTTTGACAAGAAATGCCACGCCTGCTTCTTGCCAACACATTACAATAACCTGAAGTTAGACCGCTTTGAGTCGATGCTTTGTGATACCTGCGGATACCCTGATCATTACATAAAAAGATTGCATTAGCTCTTCTTTTGCTCTTCGCTCTTGCTAAAGTCTCTTATAACTTCACATCCTTTTCGAAAGATCAATAAGTTAAAACACTTATGCTTTTAGCCCTTCTCCCAGATGATATGAATATGTGCATGCAGTCTATTCACAAGCAGTCACATCAGAAGATCTCCAACATCAGATCTCTTTCACTTCCTCCACAACCTCCAACCTGCTCATCTCTTAAAAGATTATGAACAACCACAGAAGGTGCTCTCATGTTTTTTTGTTTGTGACATTTTGTTTCAAAATAATGTGGCTGAAACAGTTTACAAGATACATTAAGAATTTGGCTAATTTGCTGCACATACAGTCAAACAACCTCTACAGACAAACACCCGTGCGTGATACTGTCAGCTTTGCATGCTGGATTAACATTTCCTGTAACAAAACTCAACAGTTCCTTCACTCTCAAATCTGGTTTTAAAGAGATTACTACGTAGAATTAAACGTCTAGAGTGAGGAATGAATTACTAATAAGGCCAAGGTGCAGGTCATGGCACCTAAGGTATTGTGAAACTAAACCTGCAATACTGACCGACATGGATCTTTCCATACCTGTTTTTATGCTGAAACACAGCACACGATGCTCTCTGTCATAACTAGGTTAATGCACTTGGCCTGCCGACATCTAATTATGCAAATTCACAGCTACCAAGAGGCATGACATTGTTGAAATAAATTTTTAAAAAGCCAATAGACTCCAAACAGCATCTTTTGAAAATTTGCAAAGCACTTTCCCCTCAACCTTATAAAAAAAAAAAAAGTCCTGCTGGTTGGTCTGCATGGCAGTTAAATCCACCCCAAACTGGCCTCCTCTGCTTTGACTCAAAATGGCCCATAATTCACGAATGTTACTATAAATAGATTGTAATCTCCCTTCCATCCCTCTCTGCATCAGAGTCTCATTCAGTTTGACAGAGAAGCTGTCAGCTGGAGGTGACAGCGGCATCTCTCGTGTTCACAAAGTTTGTCGGCTGCTCCATTACAACTCAACAACATCAATTTTCATCATTTTCAATATGAGAACAAGGAAACTGAGGAAAAGGGAAGACTCTCATAATTTTACAACAAAAACTGAAAACAATATAATGTATAACAAATGGTATAAACTAAATACAGAGAACCTAAAGCCCCATTGTCAGTTCACTGCTTTTTAAATAGTCAGCATCCAAACATGCAATGTGGTACAGTTGCAATACCACTAATAGATCATAGATGAAACACTGAACAACAGTTAATATTACCACTTAGCCATTTTCTAGCTAACACCATGGTTAATAGCTTGCTGAAAGTAATATAGGCTGCGAATTATTTTAACGCTAATGTTAGCTGTTGCAACTTAGCTGTTATAATGTTTTAACAAATATCTTGCTTTGTTGCCCAATGATGCTTTAGGTGATTCTAGTAAGACATTTTTGAATGCTAATGCTAGCCATTGTGACTTTGCTTTGTTAATATGTTTTGAATTAGCATTCAACTTATTTCCAGCTAAAATTACAGTTGGGGATGTGCTCATTTGGCGTGTGAACGTTACCACTCTTGCTAGTCTTGCTGGAAATTGTCTGTTTCTTTTTTAATTGGGAACTTGTAATTGCTGTTATGTGTTGTTTCTGAGCTAGAAATACCTTCTGTAAATGGCTACCCCCATGCTGCTATTAGCTGGATGTACACAAGCAGAGAACCTGCTAATAACAACTTGCAAGAACAATGTGCCCTTCACGCATGTAGATGTTAGACCGTAAGAGGGACTACGGGCTGGTGGTGCTAGTTCTGCTAACAGTTGCCAGCTAAACAATTTGACCAGCTTCATTCACTCTGTTGTGTTTTCCTACTTCTCAAAACATCTCTAAATTCCACAACCAGTTGGTTTTCAACAGCTGAATCCCAACACTCAAGGTCAGCATACCACTTATTTCTAGCCAACTCTGTTCATTAGCAAACAGCTCATTACCTTTCAGATATTGTTTTTGGTACAAAATTCCCTCTCTTGGCTTGACTGCAGGAAACAAGGGGCATCACTTTATTAAACTTTATTTCATGGTCTTATTTTTTTCAACAGAAAGTAGGGATGGGTACCGATTTAGGTACTTTTTCAGGTACCGACCGAGTTATGACAAAAGTACCGGGTATCGATTCATGTAGATTAAAAAGGTACCACGTTTAGGTACCTAAAGGCATTCTTGTGACTGTAAGGGAGTGGAAGAGTAGGAGATTTTTGATGCTGGGCATGAACACTGCATTTCAAGGTTATATATTGAAGAATAAATTTGTTAAGTTCTAAAAAAATATATATTTTATTATTAAACAAATTGACATTTTTTACCACATAGACACAAAAAAGTACTGAAAATTGGTACCGTTGAGTACCGATACTGATTGCCAGGTACCGGGCATCGGTACCGTATCGTTTCAAATGTGAAAGGTACCCAACCCTCACAGGAAGTCATATCTTACAGGCAGAAAATAACTATGGTAGAAACTGTTACATACAGCTTTTAGCAAAGATGTTAATCTCCTCTTCTAGCTGACCAGCACTTTCCTTGATTTACTTCTTCATGGTGAGAAACAGAAATCTATACACAGCTATGTGTTTGCACATAGTAAAAATGTGCAGAGGCCTGCGGACAGATCCTATCAAAGTTTACATCTTTATATAAAGCCTGCACAACTACAACATGACATCCTGCTGAGAGGGCAAGGAAATGATTAATGATATGGGACATATTGGAATTAAAAGCTGTGGTTGACCTAAGTACAGGGACTGCCAACAAACAAATCACATCATAGCTTACATCAGATTTATAACAGCACCCTTCAAAAAACACTGTTCCTCTTTGCTGAAGTGTCTAGAGAACAATCTTATGGAGATGCCTCTTCACTGAAGAACAACTCTGATAGCACGTTGATTACTGGAGTCATTTTACTGTGTCTGCCTCTTACAATAATGAAACCCCTGCAGAGTCATAGTAAGAGAAAGATTTTGTAAAGACTGTGTGCTACGAGAGCCCCCAACACAACTTATCCACCCAGCTTAGTATAAATCTGCTAATAACAGCCTGCGTCTGAAAAGAGGTTTTCAGATTTTAAAGATTAAAGCTGCCAGTTTACACTGCACGCATGCCTGCTCTGTCAATAACTGTTTAAACATGCTTCAGAGGGGTTCAGTTAAGACCAATATGAATGACTATCTCAGCTGTATCACAGGTAACGTCACACCTGCTCGCTAACCTGTCCATGCAGAGAGAATTCATCAAATCATATAACCAACAGTGAAGGCTTTCTAAATCTGATCAAACAAACAAGAATTTGCGCTGATCCTCTCAACAAGTGACCAAGCACAAACGTGTGTTCAGCCTCACACTCATTGAAGCAAACAGCGTGCTAGTTTTGTGTTTATCTGGCATGAGTGTCTTTGTAACCAGTGGAGAAGTTGTGTCAGAAGGATAAAAACATACACACCTGAACCACTTTTCAAGACTGGCTTAAAAATGGCAAGACACTGGCACTGTTAGATTTTAAAAAGGTTCTCAGTAGAGCTTTAAAATGCAGAAATGTGAGTGTTTCCAGGCGGCTAGTGGTTACGTTGCTCCAAGTGGTGAAGATGGCTTCACAGAGGGCATCCATCAGGACCATCAGGGTTCATTTTTTTCTCACCAGTGAATAAAACTTTCTTCCACCTTTCAATGCCCCATGTTTGGTGCTCTCTGAAAAAGTCCAAACAGGCACATTTTGTGGCATTGAAGGAAACAAGGCCTTTGAAGAGAATTTTTGTTCTTAAAGCCCTTCACTCCCAGATGTTGTTTGTTGGTGATTGGGCTGCAGTCGGCACCAGTAATAGCTTTAATTTGGGTCATTCTGTGCATTGACAGACAGCCTATTGGGTCTCCAATAAAAAATTGGGGGGGTCTGCCACTTGACATTTTGTTCCATAACCCTCAGTATAAGAAATTCAGAATGACTGGCTTACTTCAGAGGCGATGGTGTGCTGCAAGTGGCCTGAACAATCTGACCATGTTGAAAGAGAGAAAGCATTTTAGCCTTTGCCATCAGAGTGTCATGACAGTGTGAATACCTGTCAGAAAATGACGCTCAATCCTCATTTTTGCATTAATTTTGGCTTCTTAAGGCTGTAGTCCTAAACTTTTGATTTGCTAATAAACAGCCTATTTCAGTTTAATTGTTGTTTTCATTAAATCGCTCAATTTTGTCTCATTCCCATTTCTTCTTTTTGCATTTTGAAGTTCTGCGCAGAACCTTCTTAAAATCCAACAGTGCAAAATGTAAATCTGAGCAAGTGTCTTTATCTTTATAAAATGAACATGTACAGTTATGTGAAGTTCATGCCAGCCTGAAGCATTTGAACACAAAGTATTATAATCAATTCATTAAAACTGTCTGGTATTTAAAAATTCAATTTATCACGTTATCATTTATTAGGAGTTTTTTTTTTATTTAATCAAATCAAAAGAGTTTGGCATTTTCCCCAAAAGGTGGTGGAGACCACACAGAGCTAAAAGTGAATTTCTGGATGATATCCAACAGTAAGAATAAAAATATTGCTCTGAGTTTAAGCAACTGTATGACAGAAGCAAAAGCTGAAATGTGATGATCTACTGTTCAGTGCTGCTATGATGATGTCATGTTTCATCAACTAAAGTGAAATGAGCACATGAGTTATAAATTACGGCTTTTTATTGTTTAGCAAGTTTTGCACAGCACCTGTTCATATCCAGCAATTTCTCTTAAATCTAAAATAATTCCAAATGACAGTAGTTCATTTTTTACCTGCAGGATCTTTATTTATAGGGTTGGTTGGAGCTATGGTGAGAATACATGGTCAACAGGGCTCCAGGGTTCACAAGTGAGCATGATGCATGTAAATAATATAATTAATTTCAAGAACTGCAGCACTTTTTGTGTGTACAGTAGGGATAGGTCCCTTTCAGAACCCGGCCGATTAATCGGTCCGGATTAATTATCGATTAATTAATCGCTTGGGCCGATTAATCTGTCTGGCTGATTATGCCTGTCACCGATTAATCGACATCGGCCAAAATGTAGCGGATTATAAAAATTTTTGGTTCTGTCGCTCCTGCTCCTGTGTGTCTGTGTGTTGGGCTGCACACTGCCCGAGTGCCTGTCCCCTCCGTCCACCATTATCTAATGTAAGACTATAGAATGACGTTTTAACATTGTGTGAATTGCTTTTTTGTGAGATAAACAGAGATAAATGCTACTGTTGATTCACACGTCCACCATTATCTAATGTAAGACTACAATTCGGCGTTTTAACGACGTGTAAGTTGCACATTGTGTGTTTACATTTTTTTTTTTTATACTTGCTGTGTTTAAAGTTTGACTTATTTATTTCAGGTGTTTACAATTTGACTTCTTTATTTGTAATTGTGTTTACAGCTTGTTCTTATTTATCATTGGTTTACTCTACAGTTTTTATGTTGACAGTTTTATAATTAGTTCCTTGTTTTAATTTGATAGTGTTCTGTCTCTGTCTTGAATCATGTGGGTATTATAACAATTTGTGATTATATACAGTATATATCTCATGTCTATCAATGAATTTATGATCTATATCAGCCGATATATCGGATATCGGTTGATATACCTGATATCAGCCGATATATTGGATATCGGCTTTTTTTTGCCCCCAGTATGGGTATCGGCATCGGCCCCAAATATCCCATATCGGTCAGACTCTAGTCCCTTCACATTTGAATGGATACAGCGCCAATGCCCAGTACCTGGCAACCGGTATCGGCACTCAACGGTACCAATTTTTGGTACTTTTGTGTGTGTTTATGTTATAATACATACTAATTTGTTTGATAATAAAATCTTGACGTTTTTCAATTCAAAATATTTACTCTTCAATATATAACCTTGCGATGCAGTGTTAATGTCAGCATGGAAAATCACCTACTTTTCCACTCCCTCACAGTCACAAGGATAGGTACCTAAACATGGTACCTTTTGATTTTATTTAAATTGGTACTCTATACTACAGACAGAATTTGGTCAGTACCTATAAGAGTACCTAATTTGGTCCCCGTTAATAGTGCACCTACTTTTTTTGAGACAACAATAAAACCATGGTTAATTGTTCAGCCCTGGCTCTGCTTCTTCCAGTCTCGCTATTGATATGAGTCCAACATTACACACATCAACTTTTATAAGGACCTATACTTTCTTACACAGTTAAACTGCAGCATTAAATGTTTTCCTGAGACTATTTCTGAGAAGTAAATTCCACTGGATCTCATAATGAAAAATACAAAGGCAGCAAAGACTCAAAGAGAAGTAAACCAGGTGAAACAAAACCCAGAGGTAATGACAGGAAGGAGGGACGTGGTGGGACAGACTACACCTTCAGCAGGGCTGTGGATCAAAAAACAGAGCTTTGAATCTCCCTCTGTTTGTTCTTTTGTTAACAGGTGATCAGTGTCTGGCCTGCAGCAGACCACTGCATCGCTATCACCTCTGGCTCTGTTCTCCAATTGTTGCTTCAGCAATCTGAGCCCAGTGCCAAGACTAGCTTCAGGCAAATCTCACTGCACCCCTTTGCTTTCTCTTGCAGCCCTGTGCAGCACTGAACCGTCGTCTGCCACAGAGGCTTACAGATTAATCACAGCATGTTGAGCACAGTAACACCCCCACTGAATGATTTAGTAAAAACTTAGCTCCACTATGGGCTTAAGCCGTCAGATCTGGAGTAGGTGCAGGGTTCTTATACAAAGGTGGAAATAAAGCAGGTGCTCAGGTCGCCATAGAGATGACAGCAGGGAAACAGGAGGGAAGGCAAACATGTTTACATGGCAGCAGCAGAGGGGAAAAGTGTTTGCCCAAGGGCACAGATGCACTCCAGGCTTCATTATAAGAATACACCCAGGACACAATACTGAAGGTGTCCCATGCACACAGATCACAGAACAAACTCACAAATACAACATGTGAGCTGAGCAAAGAAATATCCCTAAAACAATATTTACCATGAAAACACTTTCTGAAAATGGACAATATTTATGATTATAAACAGTAATTCCTATTATCTGATTCTATGATCTGTGTGCTGCCTTCGTGAAGCTCTTTCTTGAAGTTAAGTTCCATATCTTTAAATGTAATTTTTTACTTGTATTTTACCCCATTTCCACCTTCACAAGACTTTTTTCAGCAGAGATTTGGGCTGCAACATGGGTGGGACTTCTAGCCATGTCGTTAGAAGAAGGCAAAAAATATGACTCTTTAATTTTCTTTTCCTTTTGTCAGCCATTTTTATTTTCTTACTGCTTTTTAACAGACTAAAATAGAATCCATAAGACAAGGACAAAATTTCAGGCCGTAAAGACCACTTGAGATGACCAAACTCCACAACAACCATTCAGCTCCTCTTTGCTCCCACAGAAATAAATCAAGTCCCCCAGCGTCTCCCTACTCAGGGTGACGTCAGAGAATTGAATTTTCTGTGCGTCTCTCTGCTTCCACAGCAACCAAAGAGGTGTCACCACCCTCTCCCTTGACCTGACCTGGGAACACAGTGTTTTGTTTTGGGGTTTTTTTTTTCGTGGGGGTATTGTTCCCCACTCTTGAATGGATTGCCCACTAATTCATCCCAGGATGTATAAAAGTTTACAAAAGCTGTGGAAGCTGTGGTGCAAAGCAAACCCAACAGGGACAGAAGACAGAGACTACAGATGGGGCAAAAAGTTGTGTGGGGATTGACATCAACCACCAAAACACTTGAATGCTGTTAGGTTGAGTTTTCTTATGAAGTGGCACTTAAAACACTGTAAATACTGAGAAAAGTTCTATAACACTGAAAATGCCTGAGTAGATCCATTGTTTTGTTTGTGGACTCTAAAGACAAAGTGTGACAAATATGATGACTTTTGTTAAGTGAGAAACATTAAATTAAAATTCAAACTGGAAATCCTTTAAAACTAGTTAGTCTGAGTCAGTTCTTACAGAGTGCTTAGTAAAACTTGAAGGCTTCAGTTGTGTACAAAAACATGCTCCTAGTTTGAAAAGACATGGAATCAGTCAACGTTTTAGGCTTAGTTTTACAATCCAAAATTAGGTTTTTACCGTTCTATGCACTATTAAACTATAATATCTCTAAAGATTACTTCTGCATTGACATTGTAGTGTCTATTTTGTAGATCCGAATCAAAAGATGCATAAAAGGTGGTAAATTTAAATAGTAAAACTTCTTTAAGGTTACACTGTACTGTCCTTCATTTTATACTTGAGGCTGTATATTTGAGGCTGAATATTAAGCGCATACTAATTTATTCTTTGTGGAATACTACCTTCAGAGACAGATACAATTATTTTCAGCTATCACAGACAGTTTCCCTTGTCTATTTTTGACGTGACACAGAGGAGCAACAGATTCAGGCCTCAAAGTACGATAAATGCTCATTGTGATGTAATTTTGGACCTTAACTGCAATGCAGGACACCTTCTGTTGTTACCTCAGACCTTACTAGTAAATAAAAATTGTGGTATGAGCTTTAAACCCCACCAATGTTGCTAGCATAAACACAGTGCACTCTCATGCTACAATGACTTTTCACAGAGGAGTTCCAGCGGGTCAATACATATTTCACATCCACACACACAGCAGGATGCGGCGGCGGTGCCGTCCTGCCTCACTTACCGGAGGGATGAGAGGCTTCGTCGGGACACGTCACGCGCTCCGACCCTGCTGGAGTTAGTGGTCGATACTTTTCAGAGGAGAAAATCTGCGTGTATTAGGATATCAGTCGGCCAGGTGAGCTGCTGCCGCAGACGTCCTGGTCAAGCCGCAGCAGGGATACAGTCCCCAGCAGCAGCGACAGCAGGCGGCGGCACCAGTGTTGTGAGCTTCCTTGAACGTGATTGGGCCAGGTGGAACAGGCGCGCTCACGTGCGCCCTGCGCGCGCCAAATGCAGCTTGTGGACTCTGGTGCAATCACAAGGCTGCTATTGCTTATGCAGGTGAGTGAGTGTCTCCAGGTGCGTTTTGTTACGTTTACGATGGAAAGTATGCACATTATCTTTTAATCTATTTTTTTATTACTCCCACAATTAAACGTCTTGTGGTTGGGTAAGTGAGTAAAAAAGTATGGATTTGTTTTTAATACAGCTATGATGTGAAATGTATTTATGTGAGGTCCCCACAGACAGACAACAATGTAAACTCAAAAAAGGAGAGCAAACTTGTAACTGTCTTATTTTGGATACAACATTATTTTTCATCTTTGGATACATCTTGATTACCATGTAAAATGTAATGTAAAATGTATTAATGCACGACAGGAGAAATTAAAACCTCTTTAAATAACTGAGTATGGTCAAACTCATTTTGCTTAGCTTGCTGTTTAAAGAGCCTGGAGATAAAACATCACTGCGACAGTCATCAACATCCTTGAGGCTTTTCTAAGGATTAAAAAGATCCTGTCAAATGTAGACTGTACCGGTGGGTGTGGTGGGTTTGTGATCATAAAAACCCAAAGGGAAATAAAGAATTTAGACTGTGCCTCTGGGTGTGGTAGTTTGTGATGATAAATTCCCATAGAGAAATACAAAAGTACCCAGACCTGTGTAAACATGAATCAATTTCAATCCATATGTCAACACAATATTAACCACTACCATGTATACAGACAGGTTAATAAAAAGCATGGTTAAAGAGGAACAGGTTTAAGAAAAATGATTGTTGTCTCTCGTGGGGCATGTCAAAGCTGCTCTTGCCCCCATATTGTATGTATTTTAAAGCTTCTGTTAAAGCATCACCTCGCCACCTCTTCAGTGACAAAATACGGCAACAAAAACACACAAGACCCAGTATTCTTAAAGAAAAGAACTTTTAATTTCCCAAAGAGGTTACACAACATCCAGAATCCTCTCTTAACTCAACATTTGCTGGTAATGTTTCATTATTAAAAAGGTCCACTAGCATATACTAGCACTAGCACATCATTCTGTATGTCTCCAGGAAATAAAAAAGTCAAACTGCAGCATTGATCACCGACTACATACAGGGTAAAATAGAGATAATTATAAATATATATTTCCTTCTATTTAAGGGTAAATTGTTGTACAAGATCCACACTCTCAAACTGCTATGTTGATCCACATGAGTAGTACAAATTGAGGACAAAACAGCAGGTTATCAATACCAGCGTACAACATGTCCTCTGTGAAAAACATACTTTTATAAAGTCCAATAAAAGAAACCTTTAGCAGCTCAGGCAAAGGATGCTGGTCTTTCAAATTTACAAAAAAAAAAAAGAAGTTTCTTTACTTTATCCCATTTTGGTTTTCACCTTATGTATCATACAGGTTTTCCAAGTTTGTCATAATTAGTTTCAAATGCAAAAATGAGCACATGTGCAAAATGGATAAATATCTTTGAGAAGAACAAGTCTTCAAATACATTAATACTTTCTGAAGTTCCTGGAGTACGCATTTACATTAAGGAGTGTTTCAGAATGTATAGGCTTAAACTGTACATCCTGTGTGTGTGTGTGTTTTGGTCCGTTCCCTTTCATGAAGGGAGGAGTTGGTCCCAAAAAATATTTGACAGCCCCTGTATTCTTTAACAGGACCAGGTAAGGTATCACACAGGGGTAGAGAGAAGGTCAAATTCAGTAAATTCAAGGCACATTTAGTCACTTAAGGCTGGTCCTTCATTTTTTCTGGAAGAAAAAAAAAATTACTATTAAATAATTAAAGAATAACATTTTGACCCATTTAGCCATGTGCCATGGATTGAGACAAATAGGCACATGCTTAAAAGAAATAAAGTAAAGAGGGACAAAAAAGTGGCATCAAGTCATAGTATTAATATCTCAACATGCATAATTTGTTGTAATATGAAATCTGTTTCATTGTAGATATTAGTTTAAAAGAAATAGCTTGGCATTTTGGAACATTTTTTTTGCCCAGACTTAGTTGAGACAATGGATACCACTCTCATATTTCCACATTTAATAAAGCTTGCAGTTTGTTAGCATAGTTTAGCATTAATACTGGAATCAGACCTAGCCTGGCTCTGTTTTGTGTGACTGTATTTGTTATGCTTTGGATTTGAGGTAAACAGGACTTTTTCTTTTAAACCTTTGGACAAAGCCAGGCTTGTGTCCGAGTCTTAATACTAAAACAGCTGCCACTGGAAGCCTTGTATTAAATGTACAGAAACAAAAGTAGTCTTGATCTTTTAGTTGAGGAGTCAACAAGTTAATACCCAAAATGTCAACTATCAAGTAAATCAGGGTCAATAAGCTTTGCATTTGCATGATCAATAAGTGTTGGGCAATCAGGACATATGTAAAGTCATATCATGAGAGATATGTTCAGAATCAGTTGAAGTGTCCACATGTGACTCTCATAAAGCATTTGTCTGAGTAGGGCTGATAAAGGTAATGTAAATAACGGCAGTCATTTTGATCCTGTAGCTGCCCATCCAGAGCCAACATGTCTGCCATGCCGAGGAACAACATTCATATGCTGGAGTACAAAAGACCATTTACAGTTTCCAAACATGTTTACTGCAGCAACACTGGTTTTACAGATTTGTCAAACAGTATAAAAGTGCATTTCCTTTGTTTTCAAGAACTGCAACATGTAAAGGATGATTTGACATCAGAATAAAACAGATTATAGGATTTCTTTTCTGTTTTTTCATGTTCTGCATGAGTTGAAAGATTTAATATTCTGAAAGTTTAAAGGCAGTGATAGTAAAGTTGAAGGGAGAAGGAAGGGGGGTAGTTCCTGTTGTTTTTGTAGATTTTGACATTTCCTGTCAAACTAAGCCACTATGGCTTCAAAAGGAACAATTAGTGCTCTTCTAGCCATGATGGACTGTCCCCACCTGGCATTTTCAACTTGATGTGGAACTGCTTGAGTGTCTCTTCCAGCTGCTGTTGGTTTCCAGCATAGTAGGCAGCGATGGCATTGTGGAACAGGATGAGCTGGTTGTGTAAAACCTTCACCTATTGCATGAAAGGGGAAAAAACTATGAATTAATACATTAATATATTAAAAGTCAACATTGTGGTGCTAACATGTGCAGCAGAAACTCAACCTGACCTTGTTCTCCTCCAAAAACTTCAGCTTGATTGAGACATCGTTTCGCATTCTCTCATACTTCTCCCGGTGGATCTGGAACTGCTGCTGGGACTGCTCTATCTTGGGCATGGTGGTGGCATCACGTGGTCCCAGATTCAGCTCCTCCAAGTCTGTGCGATATGCGTCATACTCAACCCTGGAAGTGTGTTTCATTCGATCAGTGTCAGAAATATGTAAAGTGCATGGAACCTGAATACAAGCAAAAAAGCAACAACCACCACAACCTCTGCATATTTCATATTTTTTGAGGAGATTAAAGCAAGTTTTTAGCTGGTTATGACACACACTGAAATTGATATTTTTTCTTTATAGTCAACAAAAGAAACCAATACCACCAGAGAGAATGCTCAATGTTTCAGTATAGTTCTTAAAAATGTATGAAACCAGTGCTGTAGGGTAAGTTTCAGATAAACTGATTATCACAAGGTCTACACAAGTTGAAAGTTCCACACAGGAGCTTTAAAAGCAGCCTTGAGGGGTTACAGACCTCTAGTAGCACTTTGACTGCTTAGATTTGATATTGTCATTAGTATTAAGACATATTAAAAATGACTCTTACATTTCTCTCAAAAGAAAACAAAAAATCCACACTTTCATTAATGAGCCTTCAGGCAAAGGCTCAGTGGAAAACTCCTGCAGACATTACCTACCTGGCAATTTCATACTGTTTGATGTTGACCATGGTGTCTTCAATTGTTTTGTCCACGAGAGTGTTAACACTTGAGATGAAAAAGTTGATTGCACCCAACAGTGTCTCTCCATTTTTGGACAAAAGTTTTTGGGTGTCTGCATTGTAACCAAACTCCTCCTGAAAAAGACAAAATCAAGTCAACTTCCTAAAATGTACTTGTAAATAAATCGTTTTGAAGTAAATACAATCACACTGGTATTTGTAACATGGACCACCAGCCTAACAGCAGAAGGGTGCAACTGAAGACACAATTTTTTTTTTTCAATTTAAATGTTATATGTAGACTCACATGCAGTTCTGGAGACTTGAGGCTAAGGTCAGCAAAGGCGTCACCCAGTTGTCTCTGTGTCTGCATTATCTGAGACAGCTGATTGGCCAGCGTCTGAGCCAGCTTGATTACGTGCTGGTACTTTCTTTTGTTATCACGAAGGACTTCGATTTGAGCCTCCAGCTCCATGTCTACCGTCCTTGAGCCGCGGCCCAGCTTCTCTGACAGGATCTGTCTGGTGCACTGTGGAGGATGGCAGGATAATGAACACACATGCAGTACTTGGAGTTTTAGTCCAGTCTGAAAAATAAAGATTGCTGCAGTCTCTACAGTACTTCTTAAAGAAAAAAAACTCAAACAGAGAATTAGAAGAACAAAGTGGGGCCAGCATACAAAGTCCTAAGCAAGAGAAGAGATTTCTGGGAAACTTCAATAACTTAGGAGAGAATAAGAATGATAACTAGGCTATAGAAAGTGTGAGGATTACTTTATATGTGTTGATACTCCACTTTCTCACTAGGTCCAATTTCTCCATGGCCGGGCTCTTTAAGTCATCTGACAGGACTACTGCTCCTCCACCTGGACAATCAAAGATTATTTATTTAGTGAGTGTTGAATATATTTCCAGCTTAGAGAACTGTGGTAACAATAAAACCGTCCAACTTCAACTTTAGTATGATTAAAATTGTGATTGTCAAATCAACATTACAACTTCAACACAGACCACATGCTCCCCTTTTAAAGGCAGCACTGGTTTTCTACATAAAAATACAAAATTACAAACAATATTAATCACACATCATGACTTTTTAGTGCTAACACTAAAAATTATGTGAAGGGCTTGTGACAAGGGCAAAGAGGAGAAGTACTGAAGAAAACTGAGCCCCCAAAACTGACAAAGAATAGTTTAAGGGTATGAGATAAGCCAAATAAAGAGGTGAAGGCAAAATAAATAAGTACAATGATAATTTTGACAGTCAAATACAATGAGTTGAGACTAAAAGATAGTATAAAACTGAGAGCTAAAGCTAATAGAGCTAGCCAACTAATGTGTCTTTTTTTAAGACCATTTGTACTTAATTCAATCAAAGGACAATTTTGTAAATACATCATTGACTTCAGTGTTAAAATTTTGAATGTTATTTTATGTCCAGTTGCTCTTTTTCCCAAAACAAACTGAGCTACAAAACCAAAGATACATTGTTAACAAGCTAGTACGCTACTCATTAGCCTCCAGGAGGAGCTAGCAAGCTAACAAAGTTTTAAGCAGTTAAAAAGATTTAGATACTTAAACAGTGATGCTGTAACAGATTATGAGACATATAACTAAGAAGTCTGTTGGGTGTTTGGCCCCCATGAACCTAAACCATGAGGACACTTCACTGAGTTTGAGTTTAAGGTGCTATATTGAAGGTTACATGCAACCTTTTTTTAATCATTTAACACAGTCCCTTAGTTTCTAAAAGAAACATTTTTGCACTGTTTCAGTCCATTATTGTATGAGTCAAGGACCAGAAAAGATTTTAGACTAGCTCTTAACAGCGTTTCTCAAAACGTGTGGTCATGATGTGTCTTTAGTCACAGGCTGTTTGTTGTCAGACATAGGCAGACAACAAACAGAGGACTGGTTTGGCTTATTTCACATATAGTGGATGAGGGAATGCTCCAGACAGTCCAATTTTTTAAAATTTAATAAACTCTTTTCAGGTAATGGTAGAACTAAAACCCAATATGTTAATGAAGCCAGTCATGTATATTTTTGACAGCCCTTTACTATATTTGTCAGTCTTGGGGTTCTGTTGAAGGGGCTACCAAGGATGCCAACTTCTGCAAGGACAAAGGGTAACGAACAGGAAAACCCACTCAGTTCAAATTTGAAAGCAGTTTTCTTTTCAAGCCAGGCAGTTTCTTTTGGTATCAACAGGTGCATCAGATCTAAAGCTCTTTAGATCTGGATCCAGGGAAATGACTCTAAGGATTATGCAAACATGTATTTAGTCACTGCAAAGCAGAGAACCTCCTAAATTATCCCAGGTTTACTGAAAGGTAAAGTTCACAAAGGCAAAAAGCATGAAAAAAGGAAAGGTTTGGTTCTGAATGCAGGACAGCCTGTAGCAACAAGGAGCAGGTAAGTAACTGCTGAAAGTGAGAAGGGTATAAAAGACTGTGGTTAATTTTGTGTGTAGAGTGACTGATTAGGTGTCATCTGATTCATACTCCTTGCTTCAGGTACCTTTCTCAGCCTGACTACAGCTGGAAGAGCGCGCAAGGCGGCTAGCGACAGCTGAGCTGGGAGCTACAGATGCCACAGGAGATGTGGGCAGGCTTGCTGACCCTGGGAGACAGTCAGAGTTACAGTCTGAAGTTTCTCATTGATGCTGATTTCCTGTTTGTGTTTATTTATTACAGCGGCTCTCTTCATGCCCCAGGTTGAGTGTGTGTGATTCAACCACCAGAGTACACAATATGGAAAGTAGCCATGGCAACATCGTGGTAAACAGGCTACACAACACAGGCCTCAACGGTGAGATTTTTATTTGCATGTACAATAAGGGCATGATGATGATGAAAAGGAAAGAAGGGTTACAACCTGGAGATCAAAGCAAACTGATTTAATTCAAGTGGTATTCACCTTTACATATTCAAATTAATGCCTTTTATGTTTCAGAGATTAAATACAAAAATGGGGCCTTGGGAATCAGATAAACTCTGTTTCAAGTAATCAAACAAACAAGGATGCCTGGTAAGAGTCTCATGAGCTGCTTTGTCACAGAAATCTGATGAGCTGAAACGGCACTAAAAGGCACAATGCAGTTTAGTTCAGTCAGACAGTGAAATGTGTTACCTCTGTATGGTCCTGATTCAATGACGCCCTCTGTTGTTGAAGTCAGGTTACTGGAGGTGACACAGGACTCAGAAAGGTTTAGGGCCCTCTGTCCACTGGGGTGAGAGTCCTACAGGGGAAATTAGGAAAACCATATATAGCATTAACAGATTTAGTTTACGTCCTAAACTTGCAGCTCTGAAATGAAAATTCCTTTAGTTTGTGTTTTTGACAATTGGTATCAAAATAACATCATACAAAAGACAAGCATTAACAGATTAATACCCTCAGAATAAAAGAAACAGATACATGACCTCTGAAAGATTTGTGCAATACTAAAAACGATGTGTTTTTCAATTAATGTTATTAATGTTTTACTGCCAAAACACCTGCTTTTTGCTGACTTTTTCTAACTTGTATATAATTTTCTTAACCTTTTTATTATTATTATTTGTTAAAGAGCTAGTTTCAATCTTTATTTTATTTTTATTTTTTTGGGGGGGGTTAACAGGTTCTTGGTAATAGTAAGTGTGTTTCTGACAGGTGGCTTGCTCCACCCCTTTGTTAAGAAACCTGCCATATAGCCACAATAGAAGCTAGCATATCAACCACTATAAATGGAGCCAACTCTACCACAAATTTCACCTATTTCTTAGAAAGTCAAATAGTTAAGTCTGTTGTATGCTGTTTATTTGTATGCTCTTAAATTTGCCGTCAGAAAGCTTGTTCATTGTTGCACTGTTTTTAGAACTACAAAATGTTTTTCTGCCCTTGTAAAAATTGAGCTATCCTTTTAACTTATGTTTGACAAGGTCTGTCCCATCCAATCAGAGTTTACCTTTATAAAGAATGGGCAATGAGTAGCAGCAATGCAGTTTCTACAATTAATTTGCAAAATCTGACAGCAGACAACAAAAACCCTTTGCATTTATTACCTATTTAACACATGGACAGCCTGGACTCAAAAAGGACTATTGTACCATTATCAACAACAGCCTACCTTGTTTTATAGTGTTTTTCTTTTTTTTTTCTGTCTTGGAAAAAGGCAGTTGTCCATTATTCAGGATTGTTCTATATTTGTCTCGAAACAGTAAGTAGACACAGAATCAATAACTAAATGTAAATGGAGCCTTCTATTTTAATAAGTTCACAGCTCAAAAGCCCAATCAGATGAAAAATGGTCAAATAACAATAAGTTCAACCAATTTTTAAAAATTGTCCATGTAAATTGCTAAGCAGCTACTAGTTTTACATTGAAATAATATCAGTTAATTCAAAGGCTACTTGTTGTTGCAAATAATAGCAATGTCAGCTCAACAATAATACAAACAACTAAACCCTTTGTTTAGTATTATTGGGCATAAAGAGTAGTAGGTTTAAAGTTTATCCAGTTTCATCAATCCTGAAATGACTGATTTATTATTGATGGACCAAAATATTAAAAGAAAAGAGAGTGATGTTGTGAAGAACAACAGATTTGAAAAATCAGCCCAAGGTTTTGTTTGAAAAACTTGTTTAAAGAAGAACTTGTTGATGCACATTGTGTGATAAAACCTTTAAAGGCTGTTGCAAAATGCTGTGGTGTTTAAGTCCTTACCCTCTGGAAAACTGTCTCGGGGCTCTGATCCAGGTCTCCATTACTGGTAACTGGGATCTCTGCGGCTGAGCTTCTGTGGGGCTCCTCAGCCATTGTAGTCTCCTGTAAAAAAAGAGAAGGGTGAAATTAAGCAGAATTTTTTGTTAAGTACTCATAAAACTTAAATGAGAGAAGGAAAGAGGGACTCAGGATTTCCTCATGGAACATTGTGGATGTGGACTGCCATCTTGTGGACACAGCCCAAGCTGCTGTATATTGGCCTGGGATAGATTTTTTTACCCATGTTGATATTTTAAGTTTAACATAATCCCATATCACAATTTCATCTTATAACATTGAAATACCTGCAACACATTTGACATATGCCATACATACAGTGAATGAAACAAGTTAGGTTGGCACCAATTTCATCAAATCATCTCATTTCCTTGGATAGAAGCTGTAGCTCTTGGGCAACAACTGACATTAACTTTCAACACTTCTTGTTTCTACAACACAAAATAGGTTACTAAAACTATTAACCTATCTTTAGGTGCAGATATTTTTTATAGATGTTTTTTGGCTGTGTTTGTGTGTGAAAAGCTTTACTGCATCATGCCTCATCTAATTAGCTCATTTCTTATAGTTGTTGTTCTGAGAAGCAATGCATTGGAAAGAAAGTACCTGGTTTGACTCCAAAATATGATTTTATTTCAGACTACATTCATGTCTGTGTTTCTTGTTTATGACTGGTTCTTTTGTAGACCAAAACATCTTTTTTGAATCAAAAGCTCAAGGACAAGCTTCTCCTTGGCCTGGGTTGAAATTGACAACCATGTGGACAGACCTGTTTTAATCTTTATAAAAGAGTACAAAACAACATCCCTCTAAACTGTGCCTGTGGATTACAGTGACACAATGACACTTTCCTAGCTTAGCAAGCTGCATATTCATGTGTTGGCTGGTAGACTGTCACCACAGGGTGGAGACAACAGTTCTGGCTAGGCGTTAGTAACGTGGCAGCCTGTAGTTGCAGGCTGCAGATCCAACTGTGCTATTTTTAGTCCAACTTTTGAGGCCTACATAGAATGAACTTGTGAACAAGGACAATGACCTCAACATCATGACGCTTTGCATGTGTGCTTTGAAGCCTAAGTTTGTGTGTGTGTGTGTGGGGGGGGTGTTAAGCTGGTTAATATTGACAGGGGACACACCTTTCAGGGGAGATTACAGGTGAAAAAGTAGGTAATAAAAGTCAATAAATCTGAGTTTGTATCTTTGAACCAGTCTGTTTTAGCTACACGTGGACCTTGACCAGTATCTAAATAATGCAAATAGCTGCTAGTTCACTAGGTAACCAGATCTGGGTTCAGTCTAAACAGACTGAATGGTTTCATTGTGGGAGCAAAGACATGAGCTTAAAAATACCAGGTAAAGACCCATAACACACTTCATATCAATGGTAGATCTTTTGTTTACCTTTATTTTGTAAATATCCATCCACTGGCTAACATGCACATTCCACCAGATAGATATGTTTAATACTTGCACGTACTATGACCACAGATGGAAAAATGTGAATCACAGAGATACACTTCTTGGACATAAAAGTGTAAGTTTGCCCTTTTAAAAATAAATTACAGTGAAAATTGATCAACGAGCACTGTTGTGCCTTTTCAAGGATTTGATGACCCCATATTCAATTCAGGTGAGGGTACAGAAGGTGTCATCTTTAACATTTTTAAACAAAGTATTTATTAAATTAATTAATACCCTTTTATTTACAGAGGTTCATTTGTTCCCAATATATCCTCTGGGCTTGTATGTTATCTAAGCTTTCAAACTGGTTCAGGAGAAGAGGCAAGTGTGTTATTTCATTGTTCGAAATTCAACACTTTCTTAGTAGCCCGATTTCTTCCCTAAAAAAATTCAATACGTTAAACTGGGAAAAAACACATGACAATGACCAAAGCCAACACATCTTATGGTTCCATGTTGGCTGTGTGTAAAGAAGACTTTACTGGGTTTTGTGTCATGTGACGGATGCATAAATACTTAAATGCCATATGACCCAGGTATGCTGGCAGGGAGCACAGACAAGCTCTGCTGGGCTTGTCTAACCAGCTCCAGCAGATAAGAGAAATTTCTGTGTGATTGTTCTTCCTTACACCAAGTTCTAACAGGCAGTCAGCGAGAGACACGTCTCTGATTTCATGCTTTAGAAAAGGGTGTGAAGAAAGACAGACAGTAACAAAACTTTCTGAAAAGCATTTTTTTGTTTTCAGGTGTCCAGGGATAATCAGGGCCTCAGAGGCAAAAATGGCCCAACCAGCCAAATGCATACACCATACCTACCAACAGTGACAGTGAGGAGCAAAATAGCTCTAAATTGGTTAGGCGTGAGAAGGGGCAAGGTATGGCCTGTCATAGTGTGCTGCTCCCTATAGTCCTGTATCCTAGACACGAGCTGGCATGACGCTAAGGAACGCACAACAACAACGAGCTAACTGTCCATTCGGCAGCATCAGCAGAACAGGAAAGAATTATGTCTTGCCTTTCAAGCTATGGAGGGATTTCCAACATGGCTATGGGGACACAGCAAAAAGGAAATGTTAGACTTAACGTACAAAACATCTTTGGACTTGTCAGAGACATGCTTAACTATTCTAAATTTTTAATTGCAAAATAAAAAAGGCAATGGATTCTGAACTACAAGTCTTGGGATTCTGGCTCTGCACCCAACACAGTACATGATTCAACACCCTGAGGAGTCACACATTCCAGTAACATCAAAAATGCAGTTCATATCTGTCACACTTAATCAGTCATGTGACTGACAGCATGGAGGAATCAAGGGCTCTACTCAAAAACATTGTGAGAAAATGATATCATTCACACACCATGTACATGCAGACTCACATACACACTCGGGGCCAGTGTCCAATCAAAGGCAAGAATGGGGAAATCTGTATGCTTAATGACTTTTGGATTAAAACAAAACTTACTGCGTAAAGCCAACATTAACACAGAGTTGGGGAAATATATGAAGACTTGATAACCACTAATTACATGGAGCACTTAGCAGAACAATGAAGAAAGGAAAGCAACGAAGCACCATCAACAAGAGAGCAAAGAGCTACACCAGCATTCTGCAGAATGAAATCTAAAATGCTTCTAAGACAAAAACGATACCAGAACAGCTAAGGTTTGTGTTGTCGATTTATATCAGACAAAGCTTTGAATTCAGTCTAGAGACAAAATGATCATAAAGGAAAGAGACCACCACCATCATAGCAAGCCAAGCCAAAGGAAGCTGATTGTCCAAAGTGAAGGTTAACATCACCTTTGTTTCAGTGTGAGATTCTCCACTCTCCTCTGGTGTTTCAGCTCTTTGAACATGATGATTCATCTCCCGTTCCCCAGTTTCAATCCCATCAGACACCTGCGCAGCTTTATCGCCATCACTGTTTGTCACCTCATTCTCAATCTGGACCCCCATATCCTCCTCTACCTCCTCTTTAAAGTCTCTATCACTGTCCTCTGTGCATTCTTCAGGACTGTCAATATCTATGTCATACAGCACTTCATCTCTGTCATCTCCCCCGCTACTGCCATCTAAACTTTCCTGTTTTACAGCCTCACTCACACCTTCCTCTGCTCTGCCATCCTCCTCATTATCCACATGAGGATCCTCGGCTGAGGTCTTCTCCAATTCAGCCTCAAGACTAACTTCAGACATACCTGAAAACAAACAGACAGGAAGGTATGAAATGGTCCTACTGAGCCTGTATGTGAAATTTAAGTAAGATCTAAGACCTTTTTAATGTTAAAGTTCCTGTGAGAAACCTCTGGGGCACCCTGTAAACAATGCAGTTACTCATTTCTCTCTGTAAAACTTGTCCAACACATGTGTACTTCATATCCTGTCATCTTGTAACCATCAAACATTTCACAGTTGTTTTTTTCTTCCAAATTTATTTATTTTCACATTGTCACAATATCAAAATGATTATGTATGAAGTAACTCAAAAAACCCTATACAGACATGCATATACAAATGTTATTTAATACATTACCACCTGATGGTATTTTTTCTTGTAAAATCTGGATAACAAAACAGTTAAACTTATAACGTATTAACATATGTTATAATCTTGAGATAATTTTTTTTTGTCTTGATAACTGAGTCATTTTCCAGCGACCTGTATGACAACAAAACAACATGTTGATCTATGGCAAAATAACTATTACATCAATTAGACACTTAGTCCTACGCCAGAGCCACGAGTCAGTATTAGAAAGTATAAATGCATGTCTGTTTGGGCTTCCGTGGCTGTCGACACAATTTGGTTGCTAATGAAAAGAGTAGAGCAAACACATATCATTTGGATTATATTTTTAGACAACGCATTATGTAGGTATATATCTGTACAATGGGCTGATGTACTGACCACGTCGTTTTTAAAGGTTTTATTATATTTTTATTTTTTTTTCCTCTCTGCAACGAATCCGGAATTGTGCCTCACGTTTGGCAAGGTTTGTATTTTACGTGTTGCAGAACGATCACGTGACAGAAAAGACAGTCCAAAACCGATATAACATTTTAAATGCAAGTGATGATAAGTCTTAAACAATTATTTCTAAATTACATAGTCAAAACTATGAATAAAGTAATAATAAGGGCTGCAACACAGAGAAAATCTTGGTGTGGTTGTGCCTCTCAGTCAGTCTGCATAGGCTCTTCACTTGTTTGAGTTACCGTAAATATATATCAGCGCTGTTAACGTGTTGAGTAGCTAAGGTTAAAGGAGCTTAACTCATAATTTATATCGAACTTGGCAGAATTAGTTAAATAACACATTTGCGAGTCTTTCCGTAATCTCCCGAAAACCCAACTCCCCAATGCTTAAAACTTGAGTTAACATTACCTCTCTGCGGCCGTGGCTAACTTTAGCAGCGAACTGTTAGCCGTAAGTAGTTCGTGAATTCTTGGTGCCTGGGTGTGCTGTTTTTCTTCTTTGAGCGGCTGTGAGCCTACTCTTGATGCAAACGCTGCAAAGATTTGGTACCAGCCTTTTATCGGAGGTCTTTGGCTCTCCCGAAGCACACTAGCCCTGCTGTTCAAACCCCGGAAAAAGTGATCCACATCCACTGTGGGCCCTCGGCTGTCAACAGATGAGGATCGTTCGCTGCCTGCGCTCTCCCCCTGCTGTCGAATTATGCTTGTTGCAGCATACATCCAATGGCTGAAATACACTAATATTAATATATGTCAACATTTTTCTGGCTGGTACTTTTTTTTCGACGTAAATGGCCGACACATGAGTTTGAAGTGCTATTTTGCTGTAATCTTAAACACCTATGCTGTAATCTTTCCCACTACGTTGGCATATTACAGTAAAAAACTCGATATCCCATAAGCCCAGTGATAGGCGATGCGCAGTTGCGTTGCGACGCAGGCTGAAGCCTGGGTTGAGGCAGTCCAGCCAGAGGCCATATTGGAATCTATGAAGTCGGCTTGCACTTTGATGGAACGGAGTGTCTGCCGTTTTGGGAGTCTCTAAATCGCTACCCCGGATTAATAACCGAGTG
Organism: Halichoeres trimaculatus; assembly: GCF_033239565.1. Classification (NCBI taxonomy): domain Eukaryota; kingdom Metazoa; phylum Chordata; class Actinopteri; order Labriformes; family Labridae; genus Halichoeres; species Halichoeres trimaculatus. Next base: position 23,346,042 of record NW_027437180.1, read on the forward strand.
ATTGCACCCGGCATTCCGCTCGAGACCCTGCCAAGTCCAGCCGGCAAGTTGTCTCGCTTCGTTTGTGGAAAAAAATGAGCCCAACCGATGCTAAACGAGGGGCTAAACGCAGGAAGAACAAGCGGGGCGGTGGCAGTAGCTGCATTGCTGTCTGCAATACCAGCAGTGGCAAGGCCGGGGCTGCCTCGGCCCTGGGCTGTGCGGGAACAGCAGCACCTGCCTCTGTCGTCAGCTTCTTAACACCTGGGAGCACAGGCAGTGGGAACTTGGGCTCCATCACGGGCATAAACGGAGAGGTAAGAGTGACACACAGTGTGAACCGGTGGACGTCTGAACGGGGGCGAGGAGCTAGCAGCGTTATCAACGACACAAATCTGATCCGGGCCCGACACTGATGTGAGGAAGGCAGCTATCTAACTAACCTATACAACGTAGCAAGAAATTTAGTGGCCTTAACAAAGATAGTGCTGTTGGTTGTGTTTAGTTGAACACATTGTCACCTAAAAAGTCACGTAGCTGCGTAAATATGTCAGGCTGGCCTCTTGTGTTGAACCAAACTACAGTAAACATAAGGCTACTTCTGCTCCAAACGCTGCAACCACCATCGTTAGCTCAAGTTGTGGTAACGAAGCTGAATCGACAACTTTGACAGCACGGAATATTATTGTGAGCACAGAAAGTCCAGGTAGGTAGAGATAACATGGTCAAAGCCAAGATGAGTTGAACACTCTGTTGGCTTAAACGGCGTTTCCCACAGACGCTTTAACATTGATTAACATTAATGCTAACTAATGCTAACAGTTAAGTGTACCAACAACTTTTGCCCCATCGGGCCTTGATGTGTCTTTACAAACCGACTTTTCACTTATCTTGATGAAAGGCTGGTTGAATCTAGGTTGTTTTGATGCTTCAAACATCAATGTTTTCTCTTTATTCTTTGGTATGATATTTACTAGTTTCAGCAACTGACCACATCTTATATCCAATAACTTTTTTGCAACATTAGTTTAATGACAGTGGTTTAAGTGACACACTTGATGCACTTTATGTTTTCAGGTTAAGTGTATGTGTCTGACTTTCATCATTTAAAACACCATAAAATAGAAAAGCTGTTTTAAATCAAGTAGTTAACCGTGTAGAATATGGCAATATATCACAATATTTTAACACAATAATGTTATCGTATCATGACACAATTACTGTGATGCGTATTGTATCCTTAAGTTCTAGCCAATACTCACCCCTACCTGAAACTGTGTCAGGGTAATGTCTAAGCTTTTATTTGGTGTATTTTTCAATTTTTATGTGATCAGTCAGTGTAATAAGTTGTTAGTGTAAATATTTGTGTTTAAGATGGATCCAGTCATCTCAGTCAGTAGGTAACCACCCACTGTGCCAATTCTATCCTCTCCATCAGTGCGTAGAACTTCTGAGGTTGTACATGTTTGTTTTTTTTGTATTTTTCATGAATATGTTCCTTTATTAGGGTGACAATGCAGTAATTTGTAACTTAAACTTAAATCACATGCAGTTTCATGTTTTAAGTTATTCTTAAGCTCAAAAGGGAATTGGTTTTTATAATGGAAAATTGCCAGGCATGTAAAAAAAAGGCCTTAACTAGTTTAGTAGGCCTTTCTTTAACTGTCTGACAATTATCAGGGAAGTAGAACATCCGGGTAGCTTTTACTCTAAGAAAATACTTCTGTCTACTTAATATCTAGTGTCAGAATTCATTTATGCACCTAGCCAGTCAGCCCAGTCATGAAGACTGGATGAATTGCTTGAGCTGGTGTCTTAATTAAGTTTGCTTGACAACTAATGAAACAAGGTAATAAGGGGCCAGTTCTGTCATAACACTGAGTTGTCCTGTTCCTCAGGTGAAAGTGAACAACAGCATCACACCCCAGTTTACAGAAGGACCAGTGAATGCTGACTTCTCCGGAGTCCTTCAGGTAAATTTACATCAAATGTTTTGAAAGTTCATCTGAGGACACCACCAAACCATGTTCTGTTGGTACACAGAGAGTACATGTTAATACCAGAATGTAAAGACCATCAAAATGGAAACAAGACATTAAGAATTGACACATTAAGACTTATTAATTTGGTCTTTGCCATTGAGCTTATCCACTCCTATGTCATTGCCTCAACACAGTGTTTGGACTGTTGTGAGCATCAAGCATATATCATTTTGGTGGACCTGATCTGTTATTTCTGTTCAGGCCTAACTTACAGAACATCGTGGTTGATTACCAACATCAGTTATTTAGCAGGACCAGTGAAGGCTCATTTTCAGCTTAGCATCAGCATGAAGCAAAAGCTTTCTCAAAGAGAAACATAGGCCTTTAGAAAAATCTGTATTGTTTTATTGTGATTAAATTAGGGATGCATGATATTGGATTTTTGCCGATATCCGATATGCCGATATATCGAAGCCCCTTTTGGCCGATACCGATACCGATAATCACAAGTTTGTTTGTTTTTTCACTGTAAAGAAAGCTTAGTCTATCCTGTACTGGAATTTATATGTTACTCTAATTGTGATGGTCTCATTTGTTTAAGAAACACACATAAAACAAGACAAAAAACATTTGATTTTACCATAAAAAAGAAATGTATTATTTTTTCAAACTCAAGACATTCAGTATTGAAATACAGAAAAATAATTTCTTTAGATCATATGAACTTTAAATGTACAATGCATTTTTAAACATAACCAAGTTGCATTTGATTATTTTAGAGCTACTGTAACAACCTGGTGACAGACACAGAGCTCTGCAGTGCAAATAAATGAAGTGCTACATTTTATTTAAGGAGCTTATTTTTCAGATGGAAAATGATAATAATCCTAACTGAATAGAACCTTATGGGCTGTGCATATCGGCAGAAATTTTCATATCTGCCGATACCGATAAACGTGTTTTTAATCTTTTATCAGCTGATACCGATATTGTGCCGATAATATTGTGCATCCCTAGATTAAATCTCTTCAGACATGGGAGTCAGCTGGACAGACTGTCTCAGCACCTGGACAATTGAAAGCGTCATTATATTCATTTGATCATGATCATGTTGGTTGTTCTGACTTGCACTGTGATCAACAGGGCTGTGAATGTGTTCTTGTAAGCAAGATATTTGATTGAACACATGTTGCACCAAAATATACTCTAAATGCGTCCTTACTAACTGTCATTTGGCTCTTGAGTTGTGCTACCTGAGGTCATCCTACCTGGTGGTTGTTTTCAAACACTGCTTGTGTGATGGTGATAAGAAATTATTCAAAACAGGTCAAAGTCATTTGTGTGATCACAAACATTAAACATAATGTTATAATAAAGCAGGCAGTATATACCCATTGTAGAAACAGGTGGACTGTTTTGCAGACTGTCTTTTTTTCTTTAATCAGAATTTTGTTTGGTTGTGATCAGTTGTATTGTACTCATTCAAACCATGAGCTGTTACAGTTTTTATGTTGTCTTTGACGTCCATAGTACAATAAATATATTTACTGGCAAAGTATTGGGGAAAAGTAAGTGGTTTACTGTGGGTGAAGGTCTCAAAGCCAGAGCACTCACAAATTCAGAGGCTTTGCTACAGGCACACCTGTGAAAAAAATGTTGCAGAAGTTGATGCTAACATCCTTCTTTTAAGCACCCAAAAGCTTCTTATGCTCACTGCCAATTACAGCCGAGGTGGAAGCTGCATCGAAGTGATACCTCTGGCAGCAAATTCTGTGTCTGTGCCACTCTGTGGTTGGTTCACTTCCAAGGCTGTGCATTGAGAAAATATTCCTGTGTTTTAATAGGGTACAGAAGGGTGTATTAGACTGCTGGTGTACCCATAATGGGTTACAAAGAAGCAGAGTGTGACCTGACGTAATTTATAACAAATCAAACATCAAGGAGGGAGATGATTTATTCCTTTTTCTTATATGGCTCTTCCTAATGTTATATTTTTTCTCTCTCTGTTTCTACCTACAAACATGCTCACCCCAGACCCCTTTCACGTTCGGCCTGAACCAGCGGGCCCCCTACACGGCCGGTGATCGCTGCCTCTTGTGCCGGTGCGAGCGAAAAGATGTTGCCGTGCCTCCCGAGGCTGGGATCTTGGGCCAGAATGGTACATCACAGCCCGGCAAGACACCCAGTGCCCTCCAGCTGCCTTTGTGGGTGTGCTCAGACTGCAGACGCACGGTGGAGAAGGAGGACCGACACACAGCGCTGGAACAGTCGTTTGGGGTGAGTCGTCATCATCAGGGCATGAAGAGCCATAAAACTGTTCAGAAAATGAATGGTTAAGTAGAAACACGATTCTTTGCTTTCTTCTTTCAGCACTGATGCTGCTTTCTTACTGTTTGATTTCAGACAGCTGTGGTCAGTGTTTCACTAGCCGGTGATGCTCTTGTTTTCAAGTCTTGTTTCTTTGCCAAAGAAACAAGAACAGATGTAGCAGTTGGACAGACAGCTGCTGCTGTCCAAAAATGTCCTGAATGACATCGTATCAAGTATTTTGACCCAGTTTCATTCCACACAAATAATATGGTAACATCAAGGTCAAAATTATGCAAATTATGTCCAGGTTTCAAACAAAGGAAATTACGATGGGTAGCATATTATAACTCACAAACTAAGATATGAACATTACTTTTGTGTCTTTGTGAAAACAACACGAAGTAAAAGTTGAAAAATCTCATCAACGCAGTTTAACTCCAGTTAAAATAATCTTTTCCTCTGCGTGCTTGTGACAATAAAGGGACAGTAAATAATGAGAAAATAAGGCTGTTTACTTTTACTTCTCTTCCTCTCTGTGAGTTTAAAAGGGAAGCATTTACCTTTGTTCTTAAATTGTACTCTGTTACTTTCAGTACCCGTTTAGATTCAGAGTTCAATTAACAAGCAAGTAAATCTGTTTCTTAACAGTCTAGACTTTAAGCAGCCGCCATTGCATCATCGATTTCTAAGCAGAGCCTAAAGCTGATTGTCATAACTGTGACTGTACTCCTGCTGCCGCTCCACTTTGCTGTGTGTTGCCTCTATTTTTGGTGTGTGTGTGTGAGACCTGGGCTTCAAAAAAGCTTCTGTGAATCAGAAATAATATGCAGTCCTCTCTCCTCTGATAACTACAATTACTGTCTTAACACAGTGTGCATTCTGGTTAATTCACTGTTTGCACATCGGCGTCATGTCTATGAATTATGGGAACTTTCCAGAATTATTACTCAACCATTGGAACGGAAAAGTAAAACAAGAAATAGGATTAAGTCTGTATACTGTTGCAGGATTACTGAATTGAAAATACGGCTTAATGTACAGTTGTGTTACAGGTTGTGCTGCATTGAAACAACCAACCTCTGGCACCAGGTGTTCCAGCCTAGGACAATATGAACACAAAATTTCACTGTTATGCCTGAGAGACAGTATTTTTTATGTCATTCCTCAAGTTTTTTTTGAATTAAGGCTCAGGGGTTGGGCTGGGTCACTCCATAATGTAATTTTTTTCTGGTCTGGGACCAAAATGCTGGGACCTTACTGGTGTGTTTGGGGTCATTGTGGCGTTAAAACACCCATTTCAAGGGCATCTAATTTTCGGCATAGGCGACATGATCTCTCAAAGTATCCTGATGTATTCAAACCCATCCGTGGTCCATGGTATGTAATAAACAGGCCCAGCAGCTTAGTATGAAAAACATCTCCATATCATGATGCTTGCACTGCCATGCTTCACTTTCTTCACTGTGAATTGTGTCTCGAATTCAGTGTTTGGGGGTCGTCTGACAAACTGTCTGCAACTCCAGGATCCAAAAAGAACAATCTTGCTTTCATCAGTCCACAAAATGTAGCAACTTATCTCTTTAGGCCAGTCTGTGTGTTCTTTGGTAAATCCCAACCCCTTGAGCACTTTGACAGATAGCTTTGCCTTACATAGACATCTTTTTATTGTCAAAGTACTCACAAGTAACTTTAGAATTTTTTTCAGGGTTTAGATTTTTTTTCTTTCTGGATGTTTGCTCTTTTGAGCATTCAAGGTCGTTTAAGCGGAGCATGTTGTCAATTTATGCACTTCTTTCAGTTTTCCCCCTCTCCAGTCAACTTTTCGATTAACGTTCACTGTTTTCCAAAGCATTGGGCCTCATTCACAAACAGTGCGTATGCACAAATTTGTGCCTAAATTGTGCGTACAAACGTTTAATGCACAAACCTTTAAATCATCAATATTTTCTTTCTTGAATTTGTTCTTACTCTGCAAGAAATTTAGAGCCTCCTCAGACTACAAACAACAACGACCAACTTTCTCAGAAAATGTTAACTCCTACACTTTTAACCAAATGCATGTCATATTTAGACTACTCTTTGTAAGTCTTTAATATAATTTAAAAATTAAATCACCATGAAATTGACGCATTTCCACCCTAATTACACATATAATAATGAATCTTGTGTTAAATACTTAGTTTAACAATTCAAAATACCACAATGTACATTTTAAATGTCACAGTTTTTATGTTAATTAAGTTGCTGGGTATTGTAAATCCAGCAACTCTAATGGAGGTCAGCTGTAAAGCCAGTTTCTAAATGTAAACTAAGTGAAGACATGAAACAGTTGCTTCTCCTCATGACTTTATACATTTTCTGAGCAAACTCACACACAGCTTCACTGATCACTCATACGTATTTATTTGTTCGCAAAAGTATCCAGCAGCTTTTTAATATGTTTCGTTTATGTTTTGGATACCTGTTGTGATCTCCTTCACAGCACCCAGGAGCAGCCTCTGATTATTGATCACCTCATAAAAACTCCTGATGAGGGGATGGGGAAGTGGGCTGTGTGGCTGACGCTGGCGATGCGGGTGTCGAGGTCTGTTCGGTGTCTCCCTCTGAGGCATCGAACAGATGTCCTTGTATGGATGAATTGGGGTGTGGTTAGGGATGGGTACTTTTCACATGTGAAATGATACAGTACCAATGCCCGATACCTGGCAATTGGTATCGATACTCAACAGTGCCAATTTTCGGTACTTTTTTATGTTTAGGTGGTAAAAAATTTCAGCTTGGTTAATAATAAAATATATATTTTTTTCAATTTAATACATTTATTCTTCAATAGATGACCTCACAATGCTGTGTTCATGTCCATCATGGAAAATCGCCTACTCTTCCACTCCCTCACAGTCACCAGGATTCATTTAGGTATTGAGAAGAAAATTGGCTTTTCCGCACGATTTTGCAAGTCGGAACTTGTCCACAGAGTAAGAACATTTCTACGCATTTATCAGTGAATGAGGCCCATTGTCTGGAAAAACACCTTTTACCTGACTTTTCAGAGAAATAACTTTAACCAGCTGGTACAATACATGCTGCCATGGTCCTTAAATCAGGGCCACCTGCATTTTCTACAAAATGGATGACCTCACTAATTGAGCTCCACGCACTGCTATTTTTTTTTTAAACACCCTTTTAAATTCATGATTGAATTACACGGAAACAGCAGCAGTATGCCTGTCATTCATGTTGGCTTTCTATAACCTTACTGCACCTACAATAAATTATTTGCTGTGTAGAAATATACTTAGTGATTGATCTGGTTGGTGATGTTGAACTGCGTTTTTTTTTTTATCACAACTGTAAGTTCATCCATGTGCAGTGCAGTCTGCTGAATACTTCTACAAGTAAAAGGGATTTGTATTTTGACAAATACTGGAAGACTCAGATCTTCAGTACATGATGTCGATGTAACTGTGAGAAATTTTACACTATTGATCCAACTTTAATGATGTTAGGGGAGGTTGAGCTTCCTCAGTTGTGGGTGAGGCTGCCTGAGCCAGGGTTTGGTTTCCTCATAAATCTGTTGTTAATTTCAGATACTCTACCAACTCACTAGGTCTGAATGACCCTAAATTGTAGATTTGCACACTGCAAGGAACATGATCAAACAATGGACTCTTAACTCTCAGTAAAGCTTCACACCCATCATGTAATGTTGTTTTTCCTATTTTAAAATAATCATCATGGGTAAGGTGGAAAATATTATACATGTCTTTAAAATCATTGTGCATTCTCAATGACATCTGAAAAAGTCAGCTGTCTTTATTGATATTTTGTGATAAATCTTGTGTATTGCATGAAGAAAGGTGGAAAGTTCATCTTTTTCAATCAGATTTGTCGTAAATTGTGCAACTTTCTTTATATTAAGGACATTTGCAAGTACTTTGATTTAAAATACAACAAAAATATCAGTGTATTCAAGTAAATTAAAAGATAATCTTTGTAATCCCAATACTAAGTCTTGCGTCATTTTAGCAGTATTTGGGTGAGAGACAGTTGAAAAATTTAAAATATTTGTAACATCCCTTTTTCTCAGATTGACCAAAGACTATGACTTTTAATCTTTACTCAGTTGAGTCTAAGATCTGATATCTGTCTTATTCTGCTGTCTTATTTCTCACAGAGCCAGGACTTCCTTTTGCACATGCCTGTGGGGAACGGAAATGTTGGCCAGGAGGCGGCCCCGGGGGATAGACTGACCACTGCTGTGCCTACACTACCCATGCTCCCCGCCCCAGACCTCACCGCACCAATGCCAGCTGACACTGTGTGCAGCTGTGAAGCCTGCAATGAGAGACGGTCAGTTCAGAGACGTTGCAGTTTAACATCCTTTTTTTTTTTTAAGTATTTGTTCAAAAAGAGTCCTTTTTAACCATTTGAGTTTTGAATAACAGCGAGATCTCTGCTGAGTCAGAGAGGGAGTCCCAGCAGCTGCAAAATCACTGGTCAGAGGTTCGCTACCTAGTGCGCTGCATCTACCGTCAGACAGGAACTCCCTTAGCGGATGACCATGACCAGCCTCTTGAGAGAGACAAGGACGGCATGAAGGAGCTGGTGGACAGGTAGGGTTACTCTCTGTGAGCGTGTTTGTCCACTAGAGGTCCCTGTTGAACTCTAAAAGCCTCCTGTGCATGCAGGAAATGAGCCATGGTTAAAACAGAAAGGAAACATGCAAACAGGCTTCTTTTGTCTAACCAGGCTGGTTTTGGTCTCTGAAATCTTTACTTCCTTGATGCATCATGTATTCTTTTGTTAATGTTTGGCTGTGATTCATTGAGGAACCTTTTTAAAAAGTAGAGAGAAACTGGTTCTGTTTGGTATTACTAGGTGACTTTTTTAAAGTTTATAGGGAAGTTCTCTAGTACACCTGCTTGTCTAGTCTCATTTATAGTAAGTTTTTGCATTTAAGGTTTGACCGTCTTTTTTTCTCACTGTAGACTCTGTGAGAAGGACCCTTACCAGCTGTATCAAAGGTTGGAGCAGCAGGCTCGTGAATACGTCTTGGAAATGAAGGTGCGGCTACTGAAGCACCTTTCAACAGGTCCCAAGACGGCAGGTCCAGCAGGTAGCACTTCTGCAGTTCAGGGTCCTCCTCAAGCCTACCAGTTCATCTCGCTGCTGCTGGAGGAGTACAGGGCTCTCTGTCAAGCTGCGTGCACCATCAGCAGCTTCCTGCTCACCCTGGTCAGTTTATCAGCTCTCACCGAAGAAAACTCACTGGGTCTTCTCTTGTTTTTCTATGACTCAAACTTGTGTTTCTTTCCTTACAGGAGAATGAGCACCTCCAGAAATTCCAGGTGACGTGGGAGCTGCACAACAAGCACCTTTTTGAGAATCTTGTTTTCTCTGAACCAATCTTGCACAGCAGTTTACCCGCACTGGTTGCACAATTAAAGTAAGATTTACTTTCACGGGGTTACAGAAAAAATACATTTCAATAATCATCACTTAAATTATGCTTTAGACCCAAATGAAAAGTGTTTTTAATAAATTTTTGACTATAGTGATCATAAAATCATCTTTTATTGCAACCTCCTTTCCAGACATGGCACGGCCTCGCATGATTCATACAATGAAGACATGTACAGGACCTTGTTAGAAAGCTACCAGCAGCTTCAACAAGAGATGGCTTCAGTGGCAGCCGAATGGCAGGAGTGTGAGAAGAGGATTGATGACTATGTCGATGAACAGGTAAACATGACTAAGATAAAACATTAGAACAGGAAATTGAGCTAAACTTATCAGCGCTTTACCTAAAAGTGTGCAGATAAAGCTGCAAGGATCTGTTTTACAGCTGCTTTTGAAGGTGGAGGGTCAGAGTCTCACCAACCAAAGAACAGAGCCACACAAGTCCTTAATTAGCAAAAATGTAAGAGGTTTTGAACAATACATAAGAACACAGTTAACTTTTTTGGTATTATCTTGGTATTTAATTTCTTTTTCTAAACAAGTTCATATCTTTTTCATTTTTTAGACTTTGAAGACCAAGCAGCGAATGCTGAAGGAGGACTGGGAGTTCTTTAAGCAGAGAAGATTTATAGAGGAACAGGTACACAACATGAATAAGCAGCCATCACGGCAAATTAGCATGTGCGTCTGTGTGCTTCACAGCAGTTCTTTTTGGTGTTGTCTTTGTAGTTACCGAACAGCAAAAAGTCCCCCACCGGAGACAACAACTTCACAGAAACTATGAGAATGCTCTCATCTCGGCTGAGTATTCCAGACTGTCCAAACTGCAATTACAGAAGACGGTACGTTTCCATGTTTGAGCAGATGGTATATCTGCCCTGGGATCATCACACTATTTGAGACATGACAAACTGAAAATACCCGTCAAACAGCCTTCACAATGCACAATGTTTTCTTGTCGTGGCATGATCTTCTTGTGCCACATGTTTTTTGATATATGAAAGATTAAATAACAGCTCATTTATCTATTAATATGCAAGTTCTCTGTGAGAAAATTTTTATTTTTTCATTTGTATTTTTTTATGGTTGCATATTTAGCCCTTGATTATTTAGATGAAAGGTCACTATCTGCTTTCAGTCTGCCCCTTTATTTCCAGCGGCTGGTCAAAATTATCATTTTTCCAAATAAAAGTGTAGACTCATCTTGTTTTTTTGTGTCATTTAAACGATAAGTCAGAGTAATCTTTAATAAACAGTTATAGATGTTACTTTTACCCAAAATTTTTTGTGACAAAATGGAAACATGGGCTGCTTTTGACATCAATCCTTGTTGTTTTTCTGTTTAATGTTTTATATCAGCTTTCAGATATTTTGGCCCTAAAAGTGGCTCCTGGGCTCGTGGATGAATAAGAAGAGAGACTCCAAAGATTTCTTTTAACACTGGATTTTAAACTTTTAATTTTGTCTCTGCAGGTGCACATGTGATGACTGTAGTCTCTCCCACATCCTGACTTGTGGCATCATGGACTCTCCCATCGCCGAGGACCTCCACATCAAGCTGCCTCTGCAGGGTGAACCTCCTCGAGACTACCTGGCAGAGGTTCACCCTCCCAGCCTCTCCTCCGGAAGCTCGGCATCAGGCTCCAACTCCAGCTCTCCCATCACCATTCAGCAGCATCCGCGGCTCATCTTGCCTGAAGGGGACACCAACACCTTGTGAGTTGGCCATTAGCTGTCCCATTAGATGGTTGTTTAGAGACTTGGCCTAGGACTGGAACTTTCCCCAGGGGCATTAAGTCTTTTGGTTTGGCTTGTGTTCCACAAAGATGAGAGTCCAAATGAACGGTGCTTTCATGTGCTCCTCGGATTTTCCAAGAAGGGTGGTTAAAAACATTTTGATAGTTTCGAGGGAAATCTAGGCTCGGTTTAGTCTTGTGTACAATAAATATTAATGTTTGCACGCCTCCATAATGGACAATGATTTCCCCTCTTTCACTTCCCCTAATCTGACTACTTGTTTCGGTCTTCTTCTAGTATTAGTGATGATGACGAAGTGCCTCCCTTGTCCAGTAAGTTTGGTGATATCTACCCAATGAGCGGTTATGAGGACAACAGTGTTGTGACTGCTGTTGTGAACGGCCTCCATAATGACATCAATGGGGAAGCTGAAGACGTGGCACTGAAGGCAGGGGTGAGCTCATAAAAAAGAGAGACACCCAGACGTTTTAAATTTCCCTGCTGAGTTTCCTGATGATGAATCAGAAATTCATTATGAATAAGTTACCAGTAACATGGGAAAGTTGTTGCCTTACCGAGTCTTCTTTGTTCAACTCATTTCTGTTGCAGTCTCCTCACATCACCAGCAGCAGCAGCTCATCAGAGGGTGACGAGGAGGAGGCCAATGGGGAAGTCAGTCAGGAGCCTCGAGGGCAGCAGGAGGAGCTTTGCTCAGCAAACACCAACAGTCCTCCACCGTCTTACAGCCACCAACAGGTGCTGAAATACACTTTGAATATGATTTGTTAAAACAAGTTCCACATAGTGTTACCATTTTTCATTATAGGTGGAAGAAGAAACACTCTGAAAGTGAGGGGCTAAATTGTGTCAATTTAGGGCTTATATCAGCCATATCAAATATAAGTAGCTTGAAGAAAATCTCACTTTGCTTTGCATGCTCTCCTCAGACTGTAACAGACCTGGACTTCATATTGTCCATTGGTTTCTGAAGAGAGAACCAAATCATAACAGGTGTCTTATTGCAAATGTTGACTCAGCCTTGCTTTTAGTTATTCTGGCAGTGGGCAACGGGCAAAAAGGTGGAGCTAAGCAGACCCCCAGCTTCCTCACAGACAGCCACAACACTCTCAGTCACACACCCAGTTATGCAAATGTTTGTGTCATATTTGATTGTTTTGAATTTAGGTGTGAATAAAGGTTTCTTGACTTTTGAAGACAGCTGAAGAAATTTGGACCAGAATGTTTTTTCAATAAATCGATAGGCCTGTCACGATAACATAGTAATAAAGTGAGTACACCATATCAAAAGCAAGAAACTTTAATTTCTTAAGAGTATTTAACTGTAATTAAAAGGTCAGGATCTTTTGAATAAAATAAGAAAGAGAAAAAAAATACATTGAAAATGAAATGGGCTCTCTTTTAGAAAAAAATACATGTCAATGAAAATAATTCATACTAATCAAAAACAATAAAACATAGACCCTGTCTCTAAAGAAAAACGAAACTCGAAAAAAACCCCACAACAATAAAAACTAAAGCCTAAATAAAAGGGAGTTTATACAGTTCCTGAATTGTTTGTAACATGTACTTTTTCCCCGTCAATCCGTACTGTCTGTCAAACATTTTTAACATTTCTGGCTTTCAACCGTATTGAAGAGCTGCATTTCTTTGGCAATGTAGCTGTCTTTGAGCGCCCACCATTTGGTGCTTTTATTTCTATTTACTTTGACGACCAAAAGCCTCAGTAAGAGCGGATTGTCAAAGAACAAGGCTCCGCTGCACCCCCCCTTCTTCTTCGTCGCTACTATTTTCAAACAAATGCGACATACCAGCTGACTGGTGTTCATGAGCTCACACTTTGTTCATTCTGATACAAAACAAAATATTCCCACACTGGGACTGTGGCAGGCGGCTTAAGAACCATATCTTTCATGCCATCGGTCATATTAGCGTGTGTTTCCTCCTTACCCCTCAGGACGCTCGCTTCAGCTCTCTCCGTGTGTACGCGCGAGCAGCCCAGTCGCAAAAGATGCCAAAGATTGCATTTTTGACAGATGCTCACTCCGCTATAAATCCGCTAAATCTGCTATAGAACCTATGCACCCCGATGTTAGGAAAGATAGACGTAGTGAGCCATCTTCTCATTCAGCCTCTTTGGTCAAAAGAGAGGAGGAAAACAAACATGCATGCACGTGTCAATTTATCGAGGTTGGCAAACTTACCGAGGACGTTTTTATATATCGTTCGGTTAATCGATTTATTGATTATCGTGACAGGCCTATAAATGGAAAAATGTTTTTTGTTTCACCTACACTCGACACAAAATAATTAAATAGGAATTTATTACACAAAGGTGTAAGGCAGAGAAACACAAACCCTCCTCAAAACAGGACAGCCATATTTTGACTCTGTGTTACCACTCTTAGGTAGAACAGCTCCAGCATGCCTGCGAGTGCCACGTGTGCAACCAGGACCCCGGCTCTTCCACCCTGGGCCCTGCCTCATGCCTCCCCCCCAGTCCTCTCCACGGTGCACCTCCACCCACTGTCGGACACCAGTTCTTCACAGACAGCAAGACTCCCCCTGCCCACCCCGCCCTCCACCTCTACCCCCACATCCACGGCCACCTGCCCCTACACAACTTCTCCCGACCCCTTCTCCACCCCACACTCTACCCCCCCAGTCCTCCTCTTACACACAACAAGGTGAGGAGCTACAGTTGTATCAGTCTCTTCCTGCCTACATTCTTTTTCCAGTAGGTAGTGAGTGTCTCGAAGGGAGAACTGATTTATTTCCTATTCATGGGGAATTTTTTAAGGTTCCAGGAAGACTACAGAGCTTTGTTCTGTTTTATTTCACTCAGTTACAGTTTTATAATCCACCACAGGAGGGCAGAGTAAAGTCAAACAAATGAATTGTGTCAAATATCAAAATCCAAAACTAATGTGCCACAATCTTCCTCTGTCCCTTCTAAAGCCTCTGCCCCCAAACCCAACATCAAACCACTCAGCAGCCAAACAGCCGGCCTTCAGCCCGTCGTTACCTGAGCATGTTTACCGGAACTGTTTTGGAGGGGCTGGTGGAGCAGGAGACTGGAACAGCTCACTGCAGTGCCTCTCGCTCAAATTTGAGAACCTGTGGGATGCTGCTGTGATGAAGAGCTGGAATCCATCTGTGCTGCTGCCTGAATCCCTGCCAGGTGAGCCAACATAGATGCTTTCAGCTTAAGTAAAGAAAAGAAAGATGAAGTATTGCAAATACTGCAAAAATGACAGAAAAATTATGAGGTTTAGAAGCCAAGCATTATACATTCAGTGTCCTCTGTCATGAAATCACAAGGCTGATTTGTTTTCGTTTTATCTTAGCCCTGATTAAACACCACTGTGAGTTCAAAGCAGAGAAATACCTAAGAGATGTCCATTCTTATCAACAGGTGACATGCTTGGCCCGCCCCTCGCTGATGTGCCCCTCCCTCCCACGTCATCTATCGACCCCCAAGGGGATCACTCCTCACTGCCCACTCCGCTGCCCCCTTCCTCCACCACCCCCTCATCACTGTCATCGTCTTCATCGTCCTCGTCCTCATCATCGTGCTCCTCTTCGGAAGCCAAAGAGCAGAAGAAGAGTGGCGCCAAGAAGAAATGTCTCTACAATTTCCAGGATGCCTTCATGGAGACCAACCGAGTGGTGATGGCCACGTCCGCCTCCACGTCCTCTGTGTCCTGCACTGCCACCACTGTCCAGTCAAGTAATAACCCACCCATCCACCTAGCTTCCAAAAGACCCAACTCTTTAGGTAATATAGGAGGTAGGAGCAGAACTTAGGTCTGTACTGTTCATAGGGTTCTTCTTTTATTAAATCGTGATCCAACCTAGTGCAACTGCAGGGATGTGGCTTTTTTAATCTTTGCAAAGCAAGATTTAACTCCCAGTCACTCTGAAAGAAGGAAAAGATTGTTCTTAATCAAGTTGATTATTCAACAAGCTATCCAAAAATTTAGGTTTAATTCACTTCAGTTGTGTTTGACTTCAATGAAAGTGATAATGTCTATTTAATTCTGTTTATTTCCCTCAATGAGTGCATGTTTTAAAGGTTTATCGTGAAAGAAAACAATTTTCTCATCAATTTCATCTTCGTTTCCTCCAGATGATGTATTTCACAATCTAGGTAAAGAGGACCACAGACAACCTGCTCCAGCCCCCCCTAGAAGCTGCCCTTCAGGACTGACCCCCCTCCCTCCGCTCTCGGGCCCAACCCTGCCCCCAGCACCCACCACACACCTTCCCACCATGGGTTCCCAACCCTTTCCAAAGATGGCTGCTCCAGCCCCAGACTTCATGGAGGCCCACCAGGGCCTGTGCCTCCCACCTACAGAGCCTCCAACCTCCTCAGTAGATGCTCCAGTCAGTGCCCCACCCAGTGTGTGCAGGTAAGACTGATACCACATCCTCCAAACACACAAGCCTGGGCTCCCATTGATGACATATAATACTACTTAAAGAGAGACCTAAATGTGAAAATGAGTTGTGGTGGAGTAAGGAAATATTTGCAGAGTCCAGTTTGAAGTGTTGCTCCCTTTCAGTGATCCTGACTGTGAGGGCCATCGCTGTGAAGGGAATGGGACTTACGAGCACCCACCATATGATGGAGAGGAAAGCCAAGACGAGGACAGCTGCTCAGAGCACAGCTCCTCCACCTCAACATCCACCAACCAGAAAGAAGGAAAGTACTGTGACTGCTGCTACTGCGAGTTCTTTGGCCATGGCGGGGTAAGACTCTCACAGCTCATCAAAACCAGCCTCAAAGAAACGTGTTTTTGGTAGATGCAGTCGACAGAGATGCTCAGTTAAAATCTGGTTGTTAATTGAATTGTTCTTTTTTCCCAGCCCCCTGCTGCTCCTACCAGTCGAAACTATGCAGAGATGCGAGAGAAGCTCCGCTTGCGTCTGACAAAACGTAAGGAGGAGCAGCCCAAACGTGAGGAGCAGCAGCCGGTAATAGAGCGAGATGGAGGGGTGGAGGACCACAGGCGGGTGGAGGACTTGTTGCAATTTATTAACAGTGCTGACAATAAACCTGTATCCAGTTCTAAGGCTGCTAAACGGGCCAGGCATAAACAAAAGAAGGTAGGTTGATCCCTTGAAAAGTCTTAGATTGTTTCAACCTGAAACCTTTCAGTCTGAACCATGTAGATATGAAGCATGCCTACTGAAGAGGTCTTTATGTGAGCTATTATGTTTTTGTGTCAAAGATGCCATTACACTGAAAGGTTATGTCTCTACTTTCTTCAGATGGAGGAAAAAGCTCGTTTAGAGGCAGAGGCCCGTGAGCGAGAGGAGCAGCAGTTATTAGAAGAGCAACAACGGCTGCAGCGGCAGGAAGAGGAAGAGGCTGCGCTTCAAAAGGAGCTGCTGCGGCTGCAGGAGTTGCAACATCGTGCTGCCAAGAAGAAAAAGAAAGAGAAAGCAAAGGAAAACACTGCTCCCCCTCAAAACAACCCACAGCCCCTCAAACAGACAGCTCAGAACGTCCTAGATAACCTACAGAACGGAAAATCACAGCTGCTTCAAACTCTCATCCGCCTCCCTGATCCAAAGGAAACCAGATTCAACCCCCTACCCCAGCCCCACACACTGCACAGCCCCAAGCACACTGGTGAGAAGGGGTTTTCTTCTGAGACCAACATCCCCGACTCTCCAGCTGTCCTCCACAACGGCACTTCTGCATCACAGCCTGAGGTTAACAATAAAGTTAAGACAAAACCATCTTCTAAAGTTGTCTCTTGTGAAGCAGCTGCAAAGAAAGCCCCCGAGTTACCCAAAAACTCAGATGTGACAGCTAAGCTAGCTAACTGCACCACCCCCACCGCTTCAACAGACACCAAAGCAATGCGGGTCAGGCAGGCCGAGGCTCTGGCTCCTCTCCCAACCACTGAACCCAGGAGGGAGGACAGAAGCTTTAACAGAAGCACCAGTGGAAAGAGACAACAGCTGACACAACCGCTGACCCAAATAAAGGAAGACAGGAGAAGTCCACCAGTGTCAAACCCTTCCCCATCTCCTCCTCCAGCTCTTCAGTCAGAGCAAAACCTGCTGAACGGCAAACCACCCAGTGCAGAGTCGCCACAGCCGAAAGGCAAGGCCAAGAAAAACAAGAAGAAGAAGGGGGACAAGATGAACACTTCAATAGGTTGGTGTTTCCACATTAAAAATTAACCCTTGTGAAAACTTTACACATTATTTTGTATCCACATCACCCTGTATGAGCTTCACTGCTGTAATATTTGTTTAGATTCAGACGTCATGCTAAGTGAGCGAAATCTGAACCCTGTCCACAACAGATCTTTTGACCAGGGTTTAGCCAGACGTCTAAAACCTGACTTGTCTCTTGGGCTTTCTGTGCTATAACAGCTCAGTCCATGAATGTGCGCACTCTGCAGATGGTTGCCGTCATTTACATCTCACTGCTCTTAGAAAGTGCTCTCATTGCTGCAGCTTAGTCATAAATATTGGTGCAGCTACTCCCAGGGCTCTAGCCGTGTGTGGTGTCCAAAAACCTTTTGAACACAAGGATACCAGTGGAAAAAGTGGGTGCTATACAGCATGTTAGACCCATGCGAAATAAGAAATTCACACTATACCAGAGACATGTGCTGCTGTAACTGCTACAAAACGTGGACATCAAAGTTAAAAATAAGTAAAAACAGCAGGACTCTCTTCTGATATTTGCTGTGCTCAGAGCAACCATTTGCATGTTTCATGGCCATACTTTGAAGGCAAAACAAAGTCAGAATTTTCAGATCAGCCATGTGTTTCAAATAATTTTGGTCACCACTGTAAGCCAAACTCTGAGGATGGAAAAAAAAAGTTTAAAAAATGCACCCTTACCACCAAACATCATGCTATGACTATGCTGATGTTGTTGTGCAAAGTTAGCAAAGACAGGAATATTGGTGCGATTATTGTAATTTTATGTTTCATTTTTTTTCTAGATGATGTTTTCTTGCCCAAAGACATCGACCTCGACAGCACTGAAATGGATGAAACAGAGAGAGAGGTGGAATATTTCAAAAGGTATGTTACAATATCCTACTCTGTAAGTTTGAGGAAATTACCCTCTACAGTTTAAGGATATGTCACCATGAAACATTTTTAGATACATCTGCACACTTATGTACAGTGGCCAGTAGGTGTCAGACGATTCGAAAAAGCCACAACACGAATGCTAAAGCTACAACACAACAGACATACAGCCACAATGGAAGTTAAGAGGACAGTTTTCCTAACAGACACAGAAAAGTTTTGAAAGTAAGTAAATGATTGTTTTCTTTTCGATAGATATAGCTATAATGCCGACATTATGACTGATTCATGAAGCTAGATATAGGATGACTTCTTTTCCAGTAAATAAATATAATTACTATGAAGGATATCACAAGGTGACACCCCTACAAAGCTGTATTTATCATAGATGAAGTTAAAAAAGATAATTATTTACTTACTTTGACAACTTTTCTGTGTTCATTGGGATAACTAACCCCTTTTCTTCACTCCTGTTGTGGCTCTATTTTTGCATTTGTGTTGTAGCTTTGGCATTTTTTTTGTTGCGCTTGCTTTCCTGTTGTGGCTTTTGCAAATCGTTTGACACCTACCTAATGCACATAATTTAAGAAATCAATGTGAGGGTATTTCTGTGTATAACATGGACAGTACAACGGCTTCCCTCAAGTGAAGCCAAAAACTTTTAGAGCTCCCCCTGGTAAGTGGCTGCAGTTTAGATCATAATTATCTCCTCTCTGTGTGCAAGTGGTGAAAATACTAGTCACTGGGTTAGCATAGTGGAGAAGATGTTACAAAAACTAACGCAAAAGTGAATAAATCTTCCACAACTAAAAGTGTCCCTCTCAAATCCACATCAGTTCTGCTGTGGACTGTATCAATCTGAAGGACCTTTGCTTTTTAATAATTATCCCATTGTTAGCAGAAACATGTGATGTCAAACCATGACTCCATTGGTCAGTTCACCTCTGAGCATATGCCCCCAGTGCCCATTAAGGCTGTGTTTTGACCTCTTTTTGTTTTTTTTTTATTTGTTTTACAAAAAGGGATGTATCATCCATAATTGTACATATGGTTCAGTGGTTCTAAAATCTAAGGTGTAAATGTTTCACTTTACTCTTTTCTGCAGGTTTTGCTTGGATTCTGCCCGACAGACTCGCCAACGACTCTCCATCAACTGGTCAAACTTTAGTTTGAAGAAAGCTACCTTTGCTGCACATTGAGGATGTTCGTGAGCAACCGTCAGGACACAATCAGTACCTTAACAGCTATACCGACCCACACGGTCCCCCTACACACCCACCCATCCCTTTACCTCCTTCCAGCTGTTGTCCTCCCAGACTTATCTCCTGCTGTGCCCAAATCACACCCTTGCTGCCTTGCTTTGTTTTCGTCGCTGTGTGGTTCCAACACAGACCCATCTGGACTGATCCACCTGCAGAACTTAAACTAAAAATAAAACAAAACGACACAAAAAGAATCACATAACTGCTACTTCACATCTGATTAATTTTCCTTGCGTGCTTGTGTGCTTTTAGTCTGAGTTGGGCATTTCTCTTGACTGAAAAGCTATGATCTGAAATTATTTTCTTATAATGGCTTACCTGTAGTCAAAAGATGCTTACTATGTCTGGATGGTTTCCTAAAAAAAGAGACTGAGGAAACTACACAAAAGAGAAATGTAATAAATTAAAAGCTGTATTTGAGATATTGTGGCTTAATATCCCATCGTTTCCTGTTCCTCGCACGGCATCTCATCCACATGATTGACAAGGGAATGGGCTTGGTCGGCTGGTCTCCACTCCCTGCCCCCAACCCCCCACAGCCCATCACCACCACCTTTTCCTCCTCCTCCTCCTTCTCCACCCTATTTCACAGAGAGGAGGAAAGCGTAATACTTGACAATGTTCTTTTTTGGTTTTTAAGTACTGTTTAACAAACTGTTGAGTAAAAGTGTACCAGTTACAGTTTTTGTTTTCTCTCTTTTTGACCTGTAGCCAGCTTGTATCAGAATACTTTCAGAATGAAATTGAAAAAGAACAATACTCACACTATCAATCTGTTATAGAGTGTATATTGTATTAACACTGAAGCCAAACTGGCTACTTTTAACATATTGTTAAGTAATATTAAATCTTGTCTTTCTTTTTTGAAAGATGGAATACAGTAGTATGGCAGGATTATGTGTCTTGTGTCCAGTCTTATTTCCTGCACCCAATAGAGATCACTGGTAAATGAGCACTTCAGCGAGCACACATACATGCAAAGCAATAGTAGCAGAGTAAATGAAAATATCATGAACACTGAAATTCCTTTCCTTTATTATTCCCCAAAAATAATATTATACCTTATACCTATACTATACCTTTAGACAATAGCGTTTTCCAAAGTTTTTTCAAATTTTAGGACTTGAAATCATTTCTTGATGCATCAAGTCTTTGTGCTAGCTAAGCTAACCTGAAGAAACTTTTTTTCAAAAGAATAAAAACAGTACTGAAGTTCTTGTGCAGCTCACATCAAGAAAGCATAAAAGCCTATCTGTCACAAGTTACCAGTTTTCAATTAATACTGACCTTACTCAGTACAAAAATGGAAAAAATCCCCCTGAGATCAAGTTCTCTTCCACATCGTCCCTCCCTGTATTTTGTTTGCCAATGTTACAGGTTAGAACATTTTAATAACCTGTGTGGTCCCTTCAGACCAGTGTTTATCAAACTGTTTCAGACCCCACTTATCTCCCTCAGCCAAAAAAACTCATTGACCACCAAGCTAAATAGCCCAGAGAGCAAACTGATGTATTATAAACTATGAATCATCTTGCCATTGCACCTTATCTTGAACAGTGTTGGAGGTTACTGTCCAATGAAAATAATAAAACAATTAACTCACAGTTGTGGCAAGCCAACTAGTGGGCCCTGGCATACCACCAGTGGTCCACGAACCACAATTTGAGAAACACCTCTTTGGACAACAGCTAATGTTACCACTCCACACTTTCTTAGCTTAATGTTAGTTTGATAGTATTTAACAAAATAATGATAAGAGTATAAATGCCTCCTGAACGCTAGTTTTGACAGAGTAATGGATGGGTTATATATTGTCAGCTTGGAGATGGATTAGCCTGTACGATGCCGCATTCCAGGACCCAGTGAGTCATCGAAGTCTTCCTAATTAATATTCAAAATTTTCCTTCAGATTTTGATGATCCATGGTCGTTTTTCTTTTCTTTTTTTATTTGCTGAGCCAAACGAATAATTAAGATTGATTTGTCAGATCTTGTCTGTTTCTAATTTATACACAGGAATACAACATGGCAACAAACCTTAAGTTCCCCATATTGAGTGTGTTGTCAGATGAACATGTTTGAGTATGATTAATTTAAAGTGTCCCAGTTGCCCCAGAGCTTTACCTTTTCTTGCCCTGCACCTTGTGTTCACCAAACACAAGGTTGCAGGGTGAGTCAGTCACTCTGGCACTTTTTGGGAAACCCACTAATTGACAGTCATCTACCTAGAACCCATTGTAACTGAGTCATGTAGATCCCAAGCATCAGTTTCAGTTGTGAGACACATTTAAATAAAAAAAGAAGAAAAAGAATAAGATGACAGGGGCTTCTTAGGGCATTTACATTCACATATGCACAAAAAGCTCTTGGGAAATTTAATTTCAGGCGGTTATGAAATCAAGTACATCCCCCTCAGGGTAAAGTCGGCTGGAAATGAGGTCATGCTTTGGTTTATCTAGATGTAGATGAGTTGAGACATACCTTTTACAAATGTGCATCAGCAGTGGTAAAAGGTTTTGCTAGGTGTGTGTGTGTGAACTGAAAAAATAGGCCATATGACATTTTGGGTAAGCCATCAGCAATTCCTGTGCTTCTCTCTGTGCTGTAGTTTAAAATTAAGTTGTAACCACTGTAGGTAAAGTGAGGGAAATCATGAGATGGCTTTATGCTTCAGTTTGCAGTTTGAGGAGTTATAATACAATTGTTTTAGACTTTACATCCAGATAAAGACACACAGGATGTTTTTTAAAAAAGAGTCTTTAAATTAAAACAAAAGTTCAATTATTGCTTCTTAGAGTAGAAATGATCAAACCTTATGTCTACAAGGCCATAGGTAACACCAAGAGGAAGTGAGGAACAGTTATGTCCCTGACCATACTTCCTCTTAAGGTTTTTAAGATTGACTGCATTCAAAGAAATAGACGGATTTCACAAGAAGAAGAACCCCCTCTAACAAATTTGATGAATGGGAGAATTGTGGTGAATGTACTTGATACAAGAAGAGACAAAAGGTTTTGGTTGGTTAGAGCATCCGAGAAGATATGAGTCATAATTTATTTCAGGTATGAATGACTGTGTGTCTGTGTATGCAGAGTGTGCTCGCTCTCAGTCACCAGTGATGTAAGATCGGATCTACCACATTTGAGCAAATGCCCCCAAAAAGTACGCTAACGCAGTCAGGCAAAAGACACGAAGAAAGATGTCCGAGCCACAAATGTGGGCTATGATCTCCATGAAAATGACAGATCTGAGTTAAGATGACATACAGAAACAAGAGCCACTTAAATCAACTATTTTCAAGTTAAAAGTAGATTTACATGTCTTTAAAAGTCACTTGAGATTTATTTATTTTACATCTCCTTCCAGTCCTTCCTTGTTTTGATCTTTGCTGTACAAGCTGTCTTACCTGTTGAAAGAAAACACAATGGTGCACTAACAGCAGTCTTATAATAACAGGGGCACACACAAATAGGATTATTAAAAGGGATCACAGCTGCCTTGTAGCTTGTAATAACAATGCTGATCGTTTCATTGTCAACTGCCTGGAGCGCTTCAGGATCACATACACTCCCAAAACAGGGAATCCCCCTTGTTTCCCAGATACAATCTGACAAAATCCTGTTTTTGATGGCCGAAACCTTGAACTTCACAAAAAGCTTGAAGAAAGCAGTTGGCTTTATCACCAATTACCTGAAGCATATTATCTTGACTTAGAAATGAGCTGTGTGAAACGACAGCGCTCCATTTTCAAATAAACTTGTCTGTTTCTTTTTTGGGAATTCCCTTGTGATGGCGGGAAATTCCCATTCTTTTAGGATACACACAAGATTAAAGGCTCAATCTATCCCTTCTGTATTTGTATGGATAAATGTCAGGCTGAAGTTTTCATCCTTGTTACAAACTAAATGACGTTCACAGCACTATGTCCTGATGACTTGAATCCTGTTTTCAACAGGAACCGATCTAACACAGTCACCTGACTCTTGTTGGTTAGTTCTTACATTTCTTAGAAAAGTTTCCAAGTGCTCAGGTGGGGGTTTGTGACCTATTTTTTTCCACTCTCAGATTAGTGGGTAGAGCATTGTGTGTGTGGAAGTTAAGTTACTTATAGACCCTGTTATAATGCGTGGGTGTATGCTGGCGGGGGGAGAATCCCCAGCAGACAGCATGAGGCCTTTTTAGGAGTTGTGTGTATTTCTACCACTGCATGTGGTTGGTTCAGGGACTTAAGTTACCCTTTAAAGCCAAATTAGAGCCAATCTATCTGTGGGCACATGAATTAGAGCCATGGTGGTGTGTCATGTGAATATGATAAATGTTTTGGAAAGTAATTAGCCCATGGTCTCTTGATGAGTAAGATAGCATGTGACACTTCCTGGTGTCACTGAAGTGTAACCTTTGGGGACAGTTTTCAGTACACCTCATTGTGTTTTCAGAATGTGTCTCTACACTTTTATTTCAAACAATTTGCTAAAAGAAAACACAGTAACAAAACTTTGGTTTTGATGATTTTAAATCGTCTACAGGTGTAAATTTATAGATCAATTAAAGTTTTAATTCAAATATTTGAATCTTGAGGAAACTTAAGTCCTGAGATAGCCATGACCACTGATAACCATTGCTGTAATGCTAGCTGAGGGCTAGCTAATTAGCAAAGTCAGCTGTCAAGATTTATCTGATCTCCTGTTTCATACAAAAGGTATTACATGACCACATTCGAAGAGAGAATGTTTTTTTTTTTTTTTTTTTTTTTTGTCTTTGCCATCAGACGGTCATGACAGCGTGAATACTTGACCAGAAATGACACTGAATCCTCATTTTGGCTTTTACAGGCTGTGGTCTTCAACTTTTGATCAGCTGATGAACAGCTTTTTTTAGTTTAATTGTTGTTCTCAATAAAGTGCTTACTTTTTGGGGTCTTACTCTCATGCCTCTTTTTTGGGGGGCATTTTTATGCTTTATCTAGAAACTTCTCAAGACTCAATGCTGCAAAAGGAAATATGTGCAATTTTTCAACTATTCTCAAAATTTTGATCAGGTGTGTACATAGAGAGGATTTTTTTTGTTGTTGATAAAAATTGAATTTATCCTAAAAGAAAAGTCAGTCTTCCGAGATATTCAACATTCCCTTAAAAGATGGAGTGTAAGAGTAGATTTTAAGCTAGCTAAACAGTTAGCTAACAGTAACTAACAAGCTAGGGGTCAAACCAGAGCAAGCATGACTAAGTTAAAATAAATGGATGAGTGATGAAAACAGTTTACAAACTGGCATATTATTTTGTTTCTTGCATATTAATTTTAAGTATTTTTAAACTCCTCATTGCCTTGCTCAGAAAGAAAAGTTGTTCACCATTTTTAAAATGCAACAAGAGAGGCGTGTTTTCACTCACACTCAAAAAGAACTCGGTTGTTTGGCAGCTCTGTCTTCTCTTTGCACTGCAACTGCCTACTTCCTTTTAAACAGGGGATGTCCAGCTTCCTGTGCTTACTAAACCAAACCCATGACAACTGATTCACACTGAACTCTTCTGGTCTGTTTGTTTCAAAATGATACCCAAAGTGTCAGACTACAGAATAATTTGGCCTCAAAGTGACCCACAGGCAGTTATTGAAGGCTGTTGGATGTAACCTGAGCCAGCGTCTTTCACTGGTCTTCTCAGTATATCCCTGTAGTGTTTTTGCTTCAGCCACACAACAGCTGGGAATAAGTCTGTCACAGTACACAGTGCCCATTCAGGCATCACAGGGAAGGGGTTTTCCAACGTGCTCCGGCACACACACACACACACACACACACACACACGCACACACACGCACACACACGCACACACACACACACACTTGATGCAGATGGACACACACAAAGTAAAAAGTCAAGCACGTAGATTAAGTAGTGCCAACATTTTCGTGGTTAGGCAATGAATTGTGGTTTCATCTCAAGGTGCCAGAAGTAAAATACAGCACAATAATGAAGCCCATCAAAAGCAAAATAAATCATCGTAGGTTAAAGGGTGGATGAAAGGTGTTTTTTATTACAAAAATACCATGCCAGCTCAAAGAGAATGTAGATTTCTCCAGTTGTGTAACGTTAACTTTTTCAATTCTAAAACATCCCCCACTCTACCCCCCAAAAATATGGCTTTGATATATAAGAGGCAAAAAATATTGTACTAAAATTATTTCACTATTTCTACTATTGTGAACATAAAATAAATATCTTAGTCATACTATTTAAAATCTGTTAAAGAATATATAATTTACAAGATAGAAATATTTATAAATTCAACCAAAAACAAACAATAGCACCACATTGTCAACTCGATATCTAGATTAAAAAAAGAAGCTTATGGATCATGAATCTCTTAATCATACAATCCAACAATTACTTTTTGGCTAAATGTGAAGAAAGTGCAAAGGTTGTAATATGACACATTGAGGTATATAATATTTTATATGGTGAATCAGTATGCACATCCCCACCACAATAACATCCTGCGCTGGGACAGGAGAACATTAAGAACCAGACACTGACACTGTTTCTTTTTTTAAGATGCACACAAAAAACCTGATGATCTCATCTGTACTGCAACAGGGAAAACTGAGCGTCAGATGTTTTCGCATAGTGAAGCAAACCGTAAAACCCAGTTGTTTCATTTGTTATCAAGCCCGTTGGACCTGGAATCTCCACTCAGGTTATTTTCTGATGTGTAGTGCCGCTCTTCAGTGCTGGGTTACTGTCATTATGAGAGATCTGTCTTTTCAAAATGAGTGTTGTTCCGCTTATAGTTTGGCACACTCCTCACAATGGTTTAAGTATTCTGCTGCATCTGTTTCGCTGAATGTGGCAAGGCAGCGTGGGCACTGTAACTCTGATAGTCCTGGCTGTTTGCTCCAGGCAGGGTTTGTAGTTGATGCTGCAGCTGCAGACCGTTTCTGCATCTCAGCAGCAGTCCTCAACAGATGTTTTGAAGAGTCCTTTTGTTGCCTTGAGCTGATCCTGTGTCCTATGTGCACACGACACACGGGAACTACTTCTCTATTTTCCCTGCCTGCTTCCTGCTGAGAACAGACGTGTACAAACACTGTTAGGATTGCACAGGCCAAAACAGGCAGAATGCACAAAAAGCAAGTGAAAGTAAAATCAGCTTTGTTTGTTGAGCCTCACCTGTTTGTGTAGCTGTCGTTTTAACTCATGAACTTGCTCCTTTAGGTCTTCCACCTGGCCCTGTGCTCGCTCTCTGTCTGCACGCTCTGACTTAAAGTCCTCTGTGTAAATAATGACCTGAAGAAGGGAAAACAACTGTAAGTCTTATTGCTTCTTTCAGTAAATCAGTTATAAAACATTTCAGATGCCAAAAGAACTTATATGTGTCTCCCATTCTACAGTGATGAAACACCAATATAGCACCAACCTGCTGCTCCAATGTCTCAATGCGCTCTCGGTCTTGCCTCCTCATCCCCTCCACTTCCCTCCCGAGCCGCTCACACTCGCTCATCTTCTCCTCCAGCAAGCCGTTGAGCCTGGAAATTTCATGATGAAGCAAGCCCTCGCTTACAGAGCCCATCCCACGAATCAGGCCCTGCTCAGAGGTCTCCTTGAGCCTCTGACACAATCCCCTGATGTAGTCTTCTCTGCTGGAGTCATACTTTTGCCACTGAGAATTCAGACTTTGTACCTGGAAAAATGAGACAGATTAAATTATTATAATGCCTCAAAGTAAGAACTTTAAGTAAAATAAGAACAATTTCTCATTTTTTCCTCACTCTATATCTTTAATAAACAAACAGTAGAGTGGAGGTGGGACAGCTCCACACACAGCTCAACATGCACATACACACCCCTGACACTGACTTTGGACATTCTTACGTATTTAGGCTTAACTTATGTTGTAGTTGGATGGTTGGACTTCTTATGATGTTTTTTCATGATGATTTTAAATGTGAGTGACAATGTTGTTGGATGAGCTGGATGTTGCACAACAAATTTCAGAGTAATTGGACAATAACGTAGTATCTTATCTTATCTTAAAGTTTTTTTGTGTGCATGATTGTTCTCAGTGGAAAAAACCCAAGCTTAACTTGTCATTTTGTTCTTAGTAGAGACTTACGTATACAACTCGCTGCTTTAGTTTTTGATTTTCCTCTTGAAGCTGACGTATTTGGGCATTACGGCTGCTCATACCAGCAGACTGAGTCTGTTAAATAAGGAAAAATAAGTTACAACAAAGCAACCTCACAAATTGTGAAGTGTAAAAATAAGTTGAAACATCAAACACAGACAAGCCTCACACCTCTTTAGCCTTTTGATGCAGACCCTCATCCTCCACTTCTCCCACCCCATTCTTGTCTTTCTCCAGCCTGGCCAGCAGCTCCTGGCACACCTTCACTGTTGCACCGAGTTGGCTGCGTAGCTGGTCTGCTTCCTCAGCCAAGGACGTGCAGAGTACAGCTCTGGTGGCCTCCTTACGCTCCCTCTCCTCTAGGGCAGAGTGCAGCCTCTGGATCTCCTGGTCCTTCTCGTGTTCAGGCTGACACCTGACCCTTTCCAGCTCCAGGTCCTTTTCTCTGAGTTGAACAGACAGACGCTGGATCTCCTGGAAGAGGATATGGCTCCATGATGCATTTTATATGTCAACCACTGTCTATCAGTCATATGCGTATAACTATATCTGGGGGGTGTAATTCAGTCAATTATTGATATAAGTCTAACAATGTGTGTGAAAAACATGGCAAAAACACAGGTACCATGAATATCTAAGTTATTAGAAATTAGAATTTACCAGTCAGAAGAAGTGTAACCAAAGTGGATCATTTATGTCCTGCCCATAAATTTTCTCATGTTAACTCTATGCTCTAATGTAATAGGTTAATGATGTCAAATCTTCTCTGCGAGTAACATTTATTTCAGGCATCTTAGAGCTTTTTTTGTTTTTACCTCCTCCTGTTGGGATGCCTTCAACTCCAGATCGTTCCTCTTCAGTTTCAGCTTGCATATTTCTTTACATAAGCTCTCCAACAGAGACTTGGACGGTCCTATGAGCACAGACTCCTTATCTCCCACGTTCATATACGTCCTTTCATACCTCCCCAACCTCGTTTTTAGTTCAGCAATAATAGTGTCCTTTACATAGAGTTGTTTGTTCAAAAGCTCCATTTCCTGGCGCGTTTCATGATACAGAGAATTCAGCGTGTCCTTCAGCATGTCGTTATCCGTGTTTACACTGATGTTATCCATTGCAGGGCTTCGTAGATTTGTCAGAAAATTCAGTCTTTTAAGAAACCAGCATTTGACGCCTCTGCTTCTAGTCCCCGTGACTATAGAAATGCACCGAGATCAAAAGCGTGTGTGCATTGCTGTCGACAATAATATCTCCAGTCTTGGGGATTTCCTGGGGAACTTCCCCGCGGACTTTTTTCAGATTCGTCAGGCGAAGCCGGTCGACCGTCATTTAGGAGGTAAAGGGATTTTATAGCCTTTAATGGCATAGTTGGCACAAAAGGCGAAGCAAGTAAAGCTACAGAAATCTTTAATATGGGCTGAAAAAGGGTTTAAAGCACGGAGCTGCTAACAGCCAGGAAAAAAGGTAGTTGTGCTACCTTCAATAAAATCGGAAACCCAGGTTCTCTCCGCGCTACTTGACAAATGTACCATGTCGCATTTGATTCACACCTGCAAAAGACAATGGCCATAGAACTTTTTAAATAAGTTTCTTTTTTCTAACTTGACATGAGGTAAATATTTATGGCATGCATTTGATTCATGCTGCACAGAGACACTTGACTACAGGTTGAAAGTTCAAAGTGTCATCACAGTCTCAAATATAACCCTCTTACGCACCTACCACGAGGTTAGCAAAGAAAAGGTTTCACAAAAGACCACAAAAAAACTTCGAATTTCTGAGCTGAAGATCTTCAAAAAACGGTTTTATTTGCAGTGATTTAAACTTCAAATTTTTTAAAAAGAAAAACTTTTAAGTTTTCCCAATGGTATTTTACTGGGTATTCACGCATTCTGCCCCTGTGCGTCAATCTAAAGGCAGTTGGAGTATCAGCAAATTCCCCATCAGTTTTTTTCCTCCTTCGCCGTAGAGGAATGAGATTTTCCCACAGCGTGAAGGCATCACAATGTCCCTTCAGTAACCGAAGCGCCTCTATTGCGCAGTTACGGCCATACCAGTGAGTGTGCACATGCCATGTGGATACACACAGTGATTCATACTAT
This sequence comes from Halichoeres trimaculatus, assembly GCF_033239565.1. Taxonomy (NCBI): domain Eukaryota; kingdom Metazoa; phylum Chordata; class Actinopteri; order Labriformes; family Labridae; genus Halichoeres; species Halichoeres trimaculatus. The sequence continues at coordinate 23,376,076 of NW_027437180.1, forward strand.
TTAATTCACAATTCCAAGCCTCTACATAACTCTTGAGGGCATTTTTGCCTTCTGAATTTTTTATTTTATTCTATTTTATTTATTTATTTATTTATTTATTGTTATTATTATTATTATTATTATTATTATTATTTTTATATATTTATTTTTATTATAATTATTATTATTATTATTTGTTTTTAATTTTTTTTTTTTTTTTGGGGGGGGGGGGGGGGGGGGGGTATGACATGAAAAGTTGAAGTTGACTGTTGCTTCCCTGAAACTTCACTTTATCCCGCGTAAAAACGTGTTTAACATTTCCTCAATGATTCATTTGACAACTACTTTTCTTGTGGTTGAATTTTACATGAAGGTAACACAACATCCCAACCAACACTTCCTTCACAGATATGTATCTTTACAGGCAAAACCATTAGTTAAACAATGTGTTCATTAAAATAAAACCAATGAAATTTAGTTTAGAAATTCTCAGAAGCTAATGCTGGGACACACACACACACACACACACATACACACACGCACACACACACACACACACGCACACACGTTAAACCTACATAGGCAAAACTCCATGGTCCTTATATTTGGACCCTGGACTACTACCCAGGTCAAAACGAAACAGAAGTCTAGACTGTAGGTGTGAAATGATAAACGTTTGGGCACCCGTCCAAAAGGCTCCACCAGTTGCACTAGTCCCGGGGAGTCCCAGGTAATTCTGGGTCAATCACAGAGACCTAATGTCATATGAGAGCAGTTGAGGTGAGTCATTGAGGTCACAAAGCTGTCATGTGACAGTAAGAAGTCATAGCAGTCAAGGTGTGGAGTGTGTAAAACGTTGTTAAGACCAGTGTGGTAAAAGTGATAGTAAGTTGTTTAAGATATTGGATGCTTTGATTTCTGGTCATTTCAAAAGACACCAGTAAAAAATATATTGGTATCATGTTTTTTTTGAGTTACTTTTTGTTCCCATATTTTTTAAGCATTGCTTTTGAGCTTCTTTTTTCTTTATTAGACAGGACAGCCAAAGAGAGTCAGAAACTGTGGGAAGTAGAGAGTGGGGAAAGAATGTTATGTACAACATGGTATGTACGACAACTTTGATAACTCACTGATTTCCAATTATCAATGTATCACCATTTACTGGTGCTGTAGTTAAAGAGACTGTAAGGACTTTCTCAGTGATCTTGACAAAGTCTCACTTTTAGATATATTCCTGATTGTTATCCACAATTGAAATGAGATTATCAGCACCGCAATAGGGTTGGATATGACTGTATTGAGTCAGGGCACGTCACTGTCTCTCTTGTAACACCATACCGGCTGACAAAGTTTAGTAGTGAGAACTACATCTTTGTTTCTCTCTGCTGAAAATGATATACCGAATTCAATTATTGTATTGACACAGGAGCTGGACTGTCTGATAGAAAAAGGACAAAAGAGCAGAAAAAAGCTTAACAGAAGAGTGATAGAGCACAAACTAAAGGCTAAAACGCGGGCTTGAAGACTACAACATGAGCTAAACTGGACAATACATTTAAACCCACATGCAGTAGTATAGTGTAGTGGTCTGTTCAAACTGGAGAGTCTATCAACAAAATGAAGAGTGAGGTTACTTCAGCTCTGCTTGGTAGATGAGCGATGGCAGAACATAATGATGTTACAGGTTACGGATACATCTCAGAGCATTGGGATGTCAGTAGTGCTAAATAGAGATGGTAACTAAACCACGGTACAAACTTTGTTTGCTTGTTGTCAAGTTTCATATAATTTAGTACTATGTACCTGTTAGGTAATACATCACCTCGTCATGTGTATCTGGCAAAAAGTTGTCTGGACCAAAGAAAAGAAGTATTAAAAAGATAATCAAATCTCTGTTCATCTGCTTAAAAACACATGCCTAGTTAAGAGTCAAGTCATCTCAAAAGTATTGGGGCGACTCCAGGCCAAAAGTGTCGCTGCAATTCACTTCAGACGGATAGTCCTTACAGTCCCTTTAACTTCTTTAATTTAATTTTATCCATAGGTCTTTTGCTAAGCACACTACAAAATAGTGCTCTGCAGGCTTTTGTGATGTAGTTGACATCAGTTTGATGGACTGCACCTTTATGTTTAACTTGTAGCTGACTAATCAGACACAAAATACTACAGCGGGTACTCAGCCAAGGTTTGTGAAAAAAGAAAAAAAGCATTTGATTTCAAAGAAAAATTGGGTTGATTTCAGACTGTAAAAGCAAGTTGATTAACACAATGACACTGACAGCCATGTTAAGCTATGAGAGAGATACTGCTTCTTCCACAGGGAGAGCCAAACTAGAGCAAAGTGTCCAACAGGAGCTTTGGTTAACGTCATATATTTCAGACTTAATTAAATTAGCCAAAACACGCAGCACTTGCATCTATAATTTATTTATTTATTTGTTTATTTAAGATTTGGTATCCAAAAAAATGAAACTGAATCAGGGAAATTTAACGTTTTAGTCATTTTCCTTACAACCATACCCATAGTTTACACACAATAAATAAATAAATAAATAAATAAAAAAAAAAGACAAATATAAGGATTTTTTTTTTTTACCTTGACTAAAATCAAACAAACAAGAACACAGAGGACAAGCTGTTAAAAACCAACCAAAAATTAACAGGGACTAAATTGAACTTTGGGTCAGGCTGGAAGGAAAGTAAGGGGGATTTCATTTTGTTTTTGAGTGATAAAATTTGGCTGTTGGGTATTTTTTAAACGTTTACGGAGACCAGTAATAAGTGAGTTAATAGTGTTTCCCAAGGTTCCCAAGTTTTTTTTTTTTTTGAGGGACCTAATAAAAAACACAATATAATGACAAAAAAAGTTTAGGTTTGGAAAATTTAATGCATACATTAAATAGAGAAAGGGTTTTTTATGTGTAAATATAAGTTTTCAAAGTTAGACACTATCACTCCTACATGAAATGTGTTGGTAACTCATTCCCAGATTTAACCATTGTTTTCCACTAGGTGGCAACATTTGACAGCTCTGCAATATCAAGAGGCAAGCAAATCCATGACGATTCTTAACCCTTACTTTTGTTGGTTTCACACACAGACACACAAACACACAAACACACACACACAGAAAATGAGTCATTTCAATCAAGCATGTTGTTGGCAGCTTTTAATAGCTGAAAACTTTATACAAGAATAAAAGACAGTATTTGATATTTACACAGTAATACTTTCAAAACAATACTTTATACATTACACACATACATATCACATCACATGATTATCTGCGCTTAACAAGTTTCTGCCCATCAGAACAGCACTACCAACCCCAAACTCTAATATTCAATCAAGAACACCAAAAAAAAAAAAAAAGCAACTTGCATTACTCAAACAACTGGACAAGGATGCAAAAACAAAGTGAAATGTTATATGAAAGTGTGGAGTAGAAAAATATTTTTTGTGGTTAAAAAAAAGAAGACGGAGAAAAAAAAAGCAGTGGCTCAAGTACAAAAAGATCACCACGAGTATTAATAGGTTGAACAGAAGGAGAATATAGCCAGCTATCTCTCATTTTTTTTCTTTTTTCTTTTGCTTGAGAAAAACAGTTGAATAGAAAAATACAAACAATATTTTGAGTTACAAAGTCACACTAAACACACTGGGATCACAGCTTCACTCTATATGCAATACACAGATATGATTTTTTGTGGTGAAAGTGTTAATTGCGAGACTTAATCCTCTCAAAATAATATCCAGTTTTTTTTTTACGTAGATGAAACCCAAACAGTTAAACATTTGAATCTTTTGTGTTATTTTCCTGTTCTTACATGAGTTTTGAACAATCCTAAATTAGCAACTGGTGAGGATTTACATTTTTTTTTAGGAAATGTCCATGATGAAATATAGTTTTTATGAGTTATGACACTGGAGAAACAAATTCCAGAGTAAACTGGTTGAGAAAAAGGAAACTCAAACTCAAACCCCTGGCAGGATTTGTCAGTGGACCACATCTGCCAATGATTTTTAGAGTAGGTCATTTTCAATCTTAGATTCAGTTTTCACTCTGGCCTTATAATTAGTGATTGCTCTACTTCTGGGACACCAGCTGAGTGCAATTAACTTCAATTAATGAAGTGACAGCAAAGAACTGACATCTCCCCTGGAAAACAAAACACAACTTTCAAACTGACCACAGGGGGCGCCAAATGCCTACTAAGTGCAAAATGAATAGGGGTCAATGGTTGAACTTGACAAAATTTCACATTTTCTAGCAGCTGTGAGAAAACTGATTATACACAAAAACAATGGTTTTGATGTAATACAAGACCACAAGAAACTATCAGCAACAGAATTTAAAATATTCATAATGTAATGAATGCTTGTAACAGCTGTGAGGAAACAGGTGTCAAACCACGTGATGACAGCAGTCAAAGAAACAGCCTGTTTTTGCGATTTCAAAAGCAAATGTTCACTCTTAACTTTAAAAAAAGTATGATAAGAATTTTTTGGCCTAAAACGGTTGCTTTGGCCTCTAAGGAAAAATCAGTGTAGAATTACGATGTACATTTTTATCTCACGGGGCGCTAACACAACCCAAAGGTACCTAAAGCAGCTTTGAGGGCTTTTTATTTTGCTTTCTGACATCTATATCCAAACTAAAGGTATGCTATATATGATGAAGCCGTTAAGTTTTTAATCAGATTAGCATGACAGTATATGGGTGCCTGTCAGAACATGAAAGGGCAGGAAAATGTTACTACTAAGTAAAGTAATGATACTGTTTCAGCCTGCCCATGAAATACTTTATAAGGCCTAATAGATGTGTTGTTTTCTGAGGTCAAATAAACATCTGTGGTGGAATCTAGAAAAGAGTATGACCCTGCCACTTTTGCAACACCTTGAGAAAAGAAAAATCATGAAGATCTCAACTTAACTTTCCCCTTGACACTGACACACGGCCTTTGTTGTCCTTCCTAGCACTGCAGCTTGCGGATGCTGCGAGTTATCCTCTTAAACTCCCGCTGCCCCTTCTGCCAGCGCTTAAGAGACGTGATGACAAGATCTCCATCCATCTTCTGGCCCATTACCAGGTAGGCGGCGTTGATGTCATTCATCTCCTCACACACACACTGCAGGCCGTCCTTAAGCCACAGCACTGTCTTCCTCAGGTCACGCTCTGTCACACCGTTCAGCTTGTAGATGGTCTTGCTCTTGGTCTCTGGGACTATCTTGGTGTCTCCGTTGATGTAGAAGATCTCCTTCACTTTGATCTTCAGGGCTTAATGCAAGCAGGAGATAAAGTTAGTGATGGAGACTGGGAATGTTGGCAGAAAGTGTATGGACATCATCCCATTTGACATATTGCTCTGATGAAAGCCATTTGAGAAGCTTATAGGGCCTGCACATATGGTTCAGAGCTCAAAATGCATTCAGTGTGGTAGATAAAAGTAAGGAGGGACTTCTTTGAACTTTTCAGTAAATCAAGCACATTTAGCATAGAAAACACATGTTGTTCTATTTCATTTGAAGACCTATGCTGCTGTAAATAATGGGTAAACCAACTTACCAAAGTCATTTTTGCAAAGATTGTCAACAATTTCATTGTCATTTTCATCTGTTTCCTTGCAAGCGTCGCACACTCGGGGCACTAAAAAGGGAATTAGAAACAAAGTTCATACAATCTTACATAATTCAACACAAAATGTTGTGCAGAATCCGTAGTAAGTTGAACACACAAAATCACAAGTAGCCTGATGGGATTTTGTTGCAGTAACTGGACATTAAAATGAGCACCCTCTATGGAAAACCATACTTTTACACGTTTATGTGTGATGTGCGATTGGGCTTTTTACTAGACCTGAGAAGGCAAAAACTGCAACAAAATTAAGTTTGATGCCCCTGTACCTTCTTTGGTGACCGGTGCCATGTTCTCCATGCCAGCTGGCGGTATGCACAGGTCATTATCGAGTGGGAATCGGCTGCAGTCCAACATACTCGGCCACGGAAACCCGAACGCAGACATCACGGGCGCGCAGCCGTGCTTGACGCTCTCGCACAGAGACCTGCACGGCTGGATGGGCTCATCCAAGTCATCCAGACACACGGGAGCGAAGAGCGAGCACAGGAATTTTCTTGTATCCGGGTGGCATTGCCTTCGCACCAGCGGGATCCAGGACGAAGCTTGCTGCAGAACCTCATTCATGGTTTCGTGTCCTAGCAGGTTCGGGAGACGCATCTCTGTGTACTCGATATCGTGGCACAGGAGAAAGTTTGCGGGGATGGGCTTGCAGTTGTTCTTTTTAGGGAAAAATTCATGCTGGCCAAAGTTGTACAATCCGTGGATAGCTTCCGTGCAGGGGATTGTTATCGCCCACAAAACAGTCACTGTCAAAATAAAAGCTCTCATTTTGCATGCGCGTAAAAGCTGGAAAACCAAACGCGTTAGCATGGGCTGATTAGCATCAGTGAGTGCTGATGGAGTCTCTGTCAGTGGCCAGCTTTTACTGTATCGAGAGGTTTTCTTCCAGTCTGGGAGGAGTCTGAACGCTGTGCGTAAAGACTCCCTTCTCCACTCAGCACATGGCTTTCCTCATATCAGGTGTCCCAAGAAAGTCCATATTCTCTTTTGTTGCCCTTCTTGCTGGGGTCGACACGTATGAATTCTACTTATAGCATACTATTTTATTATCACTTAAGCTTTCTAATTCATCTCCAACCATTCATGGACACAATAACAAGTCGCCTCTGACAGGTTTCCCTCATTATGCCCAAAATCAACAGAAATACAACCTGAGTGATCCATTATACCTTTCTGTTTTTAAACCTGTGCAGTAAAACAGTTTGGAGATGCTGTCAGAAAGGAGCTCTTAGCTCAGTTCAGTGAAGCGTTAATTTTCCATCATTAGGAGTTTAGTGGGGGAAATCCTCCAGGCAGGACTTCAGGTTCATGCCACATGGTGAAATATTGTTTGCCCCGGAGTGAGAAGCAGACCAGCACTCAACACACCCAGGGGGGAAACTGAATCTGCCTCCTCCTGCTCTGCAGACCCCCCCTCAGCAACAGTCTGGTCTGCAGACAGCAGTGTGGTTCTTCTCAGCTCTGAACCTCCCCTGGCTGAAACGAGCAGACACTTAAATCTTGTTTGTGGAATTAATGGCAGGAAGGTTCAGCTCACCTAAATCACAGGAACACAGTTCCCCCAGTTTCCCTAGTGGTTTCTTCATATTGAGATATTTTTAGTTTCACTTACCAAGATTTAGAGGTATCCTGACGAGATTTTTGCTGCCAGCCCACTGTGGGTGTACTATGTCTGAAGATAATTGACACATGTACTACAAATCTGGATACATGAGCATTCATAGAAACAAAAACTAATCTACCAAGGTCATCTTGTTGTTGTAAATCATCAGGGTCCAGTCCTTATAAGCTCTCAGCTCAAGAAATCTATCACGATCACAACATCCTAACATTACTACCCACCTCCTAAACCTCCTTCAGTCCCCACTGTGCAGCTCTGTTTATTCACTTGTTTGAAATAGTGGAATAAAGACTCCAGTTTGAAAGCACAGTTACTCTTTATTTTCTGGGACTTAAACCTGCCTTAAAGGTTTAACCTGTCTGCCAATTCCTTGTGGGGAATTTAACAAAGTGAATACTTTGGCAAGAGGTCCCACTGTGAATGTATTTGTCAACCCCAAAACATGACTGGACTTGAAAGTGGTTTCATAAATCTTGGGTGTATAGATAGGGCTGCACCTCGAAACCAGGTATTTAATTGGTCGTCTGTTGTACAGAAGGTTTGTGGTTGTGGAGTGTTGTATAAATGTGTGAATCCACATGATTGCTTGGTGACATGAAATGCATACTGCTCATTTTCAGACTATGCAGGAGAGCAAAGCTATGAAGCGGGCACAATTTTCTTTTAAATTTAAAGAGTTGATTCACAAAAAAAGACAGAAAGAAAGAAAAAGCCTGATGTGAAATGTATTTCTCCTGTTACACAGACAGTTTAGGTTCTTAAAAGAGGAGGAATGAGATGACACTGGTATGTACTTTAGGATCTTCTCTCTTTTGACAAAAGCTCACACAAATTCTGGGTCATAGCTACTGTCAAGGTAGAAGTAAAAAATTGAAATTTGTTTCATGTAATTTTTCCGCCATAACTTCCGACAGATTTAAAGAGATTCTCGAATATCCCCCAAATTTTCCCGAGTGAAAAAGGCTCGAATAAAGATTTATGGTGAATGTAGCGCTTGAGTATTAAAGCAGGGACTCAGCTTAAGTTTCAGTGAGTGTCAAAGGTTTAGCTTGTTTTTATATGGCAACTCTTCCCTCTTATCCCCTTCTCTTACGAGAGTGTTTCTTCCATTCAGTTCTCTGTAGAAAAACTTTTACAGCTTTTCAAGGGCTGGAGCCCCCCCGTTAACCTGCAACAGGAGTCCCTTCAGCTGAGCAGCAGGTCAGCTGGCTAAACTTTTTCTGCAGCAAAGCAGGTCACACACTGACCTTTCTTCCTAACCAAAAAATGTGATCAGCTGTGTATTATTTGTGATGATGGTGTCCATGCAAGCTGTCACATTAAATGCAAAGGGGCTCAGTACAAAGTCTAGAAATGGTTAATATAGTCCAAAAAAGGACTGGATTAGACCTTAATAAGCATAAGACTTAAGCTCTTTGTACACAGATAACATGCTGTGTGTATTAAAACACGGTTTCATGGAAAGTTAGGGTCAGAGGTAAGCTGATCCTAGGCCTGTGCTTAAAGTCACCCCAGCAGGTTCTCATTACAACTCCATCTGTAAATGAAACACAGCTTGTCTAACCTAGTTGTCCATCTGTAGCCCTGTAACCCCTCTTTCTTACACTTTTCTCTCTGCCACCCTTCATCATTCACCCTTCAGTTTTAAAACAAAACTAAAGGACCAGACGGTTGTCAAAAACAATCACGGCTGAAAGGTCTAAAGAAAGTCAGAGGTTTTGTTTGAGGAATCAGTTTATTGAGTGTCCGTGAAGACTTGTCTCCCAGTGTGAGGAGCATCAAAGACAACGGCAGTGCTATAATTTAAAACAAACCGGTCCTGTTTTTGAACCATCTTATTTCTTGGCAGAAATCCATTGTTCCCAGTTATCTGTGGACAGGCTTCTCAGATCTACACAGGCTTCTGGGAAATGGGGAAAGTTACATTTGATCAGAAGAGATTAAAGGATTGGTTTGAGTAGTTATTTTACACATGGCGCAAAAACAATCAAGACTGAGAATAAAATGAGAACATTTGTTTTTCCAATCAAAATCTGATTAAAAAACTAATTTGCCTGAGTCGTACAGTTGACTTTGGTTGCTACAATACCACACAACATGAAATGTTCCTTCTTTATATTGGGCACTGGGTTCATTTTGGATAAATCCAACACACAATTCATGCTGCCATTGAAACTCACCATAATGGCCTGGGTGTATTCATTCAGGGGGGCGGGGCTTTTCTTTCAACTGTCAGTTATGTCAATTATTCAAATTGTTTGCTGTAGTTCAAGCTTGCGCTCATACAGAGTCTGTTGTCTTCCCCTGATGTGCTCCAACATCCATTAACTGCTGGTCTCAATTCTCTTATTGTGCCACAGACCTCCTGTTTTGTAGTGTGCGCAGATATAATCAAACTAGTGTTTTTCTTTTATTAAGATGTTCTGTGGTTTACCACAGATTTGATAAAAATGCTGTGAACTGGTGTTAAATTCCCTGATAAATAAGGATTGCTCAGTACCAGTCACAAGGCTTCACTGTCTGAACCACAAGTCTTTATCTTTCCGGCCCCTTGACTGCATGCTGTGACTCAACAGTACAGCTCTGAACACAATCCTGAAGAGCACTAATGAGCTTGTTAACTTCAATCACTGCTTCTACATTGACATTTGGGAAAGAATTTTTGCCATCCAAGAGGAATTAATCTCATTAGTGCTCTGAAGTCATATAGACAGGGCCTGCTCGGTGTAAATGATGTTGCTATTGTACAGGTCTAATTGACACAGTGAGGGGTTTCAAAGCAGCTATGGATTGTATCTTGATTATACTATCATTCCAAGGTGTGGAAACTACGTTCGTGGTTTGAGTTGTTTGGTTTTTGTTTTGGTTTAATGGTTGTTACATTGGAGACTCCTCTACAGGACTTCAGGTAGTTACAGGTCATTTTTCCACTTGTTTATTTTACAGTTTAAATCTGATAGATACACCATGTTAATTGGTATAAGGCTATGACAAATTATGACTTGTTTTCTGACTTATTAAGTATGCTTGGTCAGTAGTCAGCGGGTTTTTGACTCAAAAAGCTGATAACTACCTCAGGCATCAGTTTCAATCATGAAAACCCAGGCACTTAAGTTAGAACTGATTGGCACACAACTTTTTATTCAAGTTGTATTCTCAGGCTTTTTGTACCTTTAGCTTGAAAGGATATGACAGTGAATAGAGCAGGGAACCAGGAGAGGAAATGGGGAGGGACCAAATGTCAACCTCTGGTCTTGAGAAATAAATCCCATGTTGAAGTCCTATAAATTGCAGTTCTCAATAAATAAATCCCATATTTACTGCAAAAGTAAATACATTTTCAGCCTTGTTCAATGAACAATTTTGATCTGAATAGTTAACTCCTCTATTTGGTGAGAGGCTGGGGGAGTCATAGTAATGATACTAGGATTACAAGTTTTGCAAAGCTGACTTAACTGACAGGTCAGATGCACACTATAGCTCTAAGTGAAGAGGCTAAAGGCCTGTCCCACATCCAGCTAAAGCACTGTATGTATTTGTGATGCAAGAGGTAAACCTGCACCTTCATCATTTGAGGCATTGAGCCACTGAGCAATCTGCTGAAAACCTGCTAATGAAAAGAAGGCTGTATTAATCTTCTCATGCTTCTTTTGGTGCCAAGATAAAAAAATACATGTCTCAGAATGTCAAATTAGTTCTCTAATGGGTCAGAGTGATCATCAAACACCAATTAATAACACCAATAATTGGTTTCGAACAGTCTCAGTACAGCTGTTCAAAAGAACGATCAGAATTGTAAAACAGCCTCATTGTATCCTAAAATACAGTACGAGTTGGACAGGTTTATGTCTGCAGGATGTCCATTGATGAGTGTGACAGCGGATCCCTCTGTAGGACCCTGCTCCTTGACCCCTGACTGATCCTGAAGCTGGAAGATTCACACTGTGAAGGACTCTACGGGGATATTTTACAACTTAGACCAAAGTCCTTGCTGCTCTGTTTTCAGAAAGGGTTTTCTGAAAGACCCGTACCTGATCTTCATCCCATCTGGTCAGGGGCAACCTGCTGTGTAACTTCACACATTCCTCGCCAAGAGGATGCTGCTGTTCTTAACTTAACAAGTCACTGAGCTCTAATGAATGCATCCTTTTATGAATGAAAATTAGTGGGTGGTTCATGTTTATTTTGAAAATGAAACAAATTGTTTAAATAAATGCTTAGAAATTAAGTCATTTTTACTCAGATATTTTGCTTACAGGATAAAACTCTGGCAGAGGTCATCAATCTTTTACCTTTTGACAGTTTATGTTGTGAAATATAATCACACACACATCATCACAGGAATTTGGGGCTTAGAAAAAAGGAAAAACCAGCCCTCTTAATTTTAGCGACAGTGGCAGCATGTTAGCCAGTGACCCACGGTGACCTCTTGAATACCAGACACAGGCTGAAGTGTAAATAAAGGTTTGGTATTCTTTCACATTTGTGACACTACAAGGACACAGTTAGTGTGGATGTAGAGCTGAGGTGCCTGAGGTAAGTCTGTTTCCCCTAAACTAAGACAGACTTTACATCAAGTTCAGCACAAACTTCTAACAAACTGCTCATTAACTCAGATGTGGAGTTTCTTTCTACAGCTGTAAAATGGTTTCAGTCTTTAAAATATAAGAAGCACTAAAAAATTTCCAAAAATCTTTTCTATCATGTCCTTGATACTTCAGAGTCCAGTTTCTTTAAGTGACTTTAAGTGGGAAGTGCAACAGCCACAAGCACACAAGCTAAAAGTCTTGATATATGCAGAATAACTGGCCGGGATTAGCTGGATCTGAATCAGGGCATGCCTGCGTGAACATAGATATTACTCACAAGAAATGAAAGCAAGCTATTTTTTTTTAATGAAGATATACATTGTTGAAGGTATATTGTTCACTCAGTCCATTTTTTGTTCAAACTTTTCCATCATCTCAAGTCATGCTGTTTTGGTTTACAACTCTGAACACTTTCATTTACAGCTAACTTCCATAGACATATTCTCCTTAATAGCAGTAAATCCTGTCGTAAAAGTGCCAACCATAAACATTAGATAGTCTAACGGACCCACCAACATGTCTCTATTGCTACCCTGTTGTTTTTATATGGAGACAGGAACATTAAAACCCCATGTGCTAAATTCTCCTCCATGGTTACAGAGGAAAAGCACCTTAATGCTCCAGAGGGAATCACCGAGACTCAGAGCATGCTCAGAAGAGGGTGTGTTAGCACTTTTGCATCAGAACCCTGTGTGTTTCTTTCTCATGGTGAGCGAAGGCACATGGAACAAGCCTGAAGCAGTGCACATTAAACCTGCAGAGTCCTGCTGAGCAGGGGAGGAAAGACTCTGAGTTATCTTAAACTCTTTGGGGAGACACTTGCGCACACACACTCTTAAAAACTGGCATCCCATTGTCCAACGATGGCTCCCCTGTAGCAGTGGTGTCTTTTCCAACCTTAAATTTCCAACAAACAGCCTCCACTGAAAGGCTACTGCCAAAGACCTGCAAAAGTGTTTTAGAGCATCATCACTTCACCATGCAGCAAGTTACCAGAGAATAAACATGGCTGTGCTTATCTTTCACCATGTTATGTAATTAGATATTCTGTAAATCTCAGCTTGACAGTCCTGGTCAAACTACGGTGGTAGCACAATATTGAATTATAGTGCTCCAACCAAAATACGCCCTGGCTCTGCCTTATTCTGCCAGAGGTTACATATGCCATATCAGATGACACATCCAGTATATACAGACCCAAATGTAACATTTATTCTAATCCATTTCAAACATGATTTCTTGGTTTTCAGGCTGCTCTGGTGATCTAAAATGGTAAGAAAGATGTGCAGATCTTGCTGTGTGTCAACATGATGAGTTGGTTTTGTTTGTATTATTTCTAAAGTAAAAAAACTTGTGTCACAGATCTTCTGCCAGAGAGGCGTTGTAATCACATATCCCACTTCTTCATTGTGTTCTAAAAACAAACCAAGCTGGCACTCTGTACTCGTCCAGATGACATAAATTCAAAGCATGTTTTAGGTTTGCAATGCTTGTATGATGCATGATCAGAAAAATGTTTCATTTGAGGTGAAGTTCCAGCAACCAAATACCTGTTCTCGCCGATACTAATTTTTATACAGTATGCCAACAATTTAACTAGACTTAGTTCTGTGCACAAACTTAAACATATTTCAAATTTGTGGAAACCTCAGATGTGACCAATCTGACCAGGATTTTTTACTTCACAGTAATGTAAGCAAGACATAAAATCATCAACTTCATCTTAAAGGAACAGCACATATGTATTTATTCATTGTTTTTCATTCATTCTTTTTTGATAATACATTATTTTGTTTAGTCTTTGTTAGATAAGATGATTAATAAGATAAGACATAATAAAGTATGTCTTATCTTATCTTATCTTATCTTATCTTAATACCTTGCTTGTAGGTATTTGTGTTAAAAATAGAGCTGAAATCAGGGAAATGTGGTAACTCTCTGTCTTGAAATAAGCCAACAATGGAGTGCTCTTTAGTTGTAGATTTATGAGTTTTCATTTAAAGCTGGCTACAAAAGCCAAAGAAACACTATATATATATATATATATATATATATATATATATATATATATATATATATATATATATATATATATGTG